>NC_140996.1:10112674-11312674 GCF_052327205.1 Somniosus microcephalus | reverse complement strand
ACACCCATGCTTTCCAGCAGAACCCCCCCCCCCCCGTGTACTATTGATTAATACAATCTGTTCCTAATACTTCAAAGTGGCTTTATGCACTTAAAAATTGAATTTTCCAATACTTTGAATTAAGCAACATAAATAACACAGCAATTTGGGAAAATTTAAATATGCAGATAATTTGAATTAATCAAGATTGAAATAAGCGAGACTTTACCTCAATCTTCCTTTTTTGCTAAGCTCGCTGAGGAACAAAATGTTCTTTTTTTTAAAATCTCTGCTGCTATGGAATGGTGCACAAGTTGATCCAGTTTTAGCAAGTAACAATCCAGTGCCTTGCTCACATTTTGCTGGGCTATTTTTGCAGGTTTACAACTGTTTTATGGGAGCACTGAGCATGGACAAATTGGCCATCTGTGCTTTCTCCTGTCAGTATGGTTAACACTGTTGATCCAGAGTGCCCTTATCTGGAATCCACAATAATCTGACCATTCATCAGGGAATGGTTCGAAGCAGTGCATTTTGCATTTGGAAAACCAGAAAACTCACATTCCCATGTGCAGCATTCCAATCTCGGAACAAACCTATTTTGGTAAGTGCTTGTTCCTTTGATTAAAGCGGCAGTACTCCGTTTGTCAAGGAACAAATGCTTAGCAAAATCACAGTCCAGAGATTCTCATGGCCATCTTGCTCATTGTCGGTGTTCCTGTTTCTGTCATCTGTGTGACCCTGACCTTTTTAGGCTCACTGTTTGCTTCCCTGTCCTCAGCCGGTGTCCAGCCTTCTGACATGGCTCACTTGCCAGCTCGCTTGCCACTTCACTTTCCCCCCCAGATAGCTACACACAAAGTCCCCTGGTTGTCTCCTGCTCACCAGCATATCCCAGTCGATTTTTAAGAAAGCTTTGGAAAAAGTAACAGGAGAAAGTTAGCAGCACTTCCTCAGATATAGTTTTGTACAATATTGGGTTGGCCATTTTGAATTTATTGTGGCGGCCATTTTGGCAACGATTGTAAACTGTGCACTACTTTTTACTAAGATTAGCAAACACAGGAATATTGTGCCCTAGATTTTTTTTTCAAGAAAAGTGGGAGACCTTGATGGTGAGAAGATTTACTTAAGAAGTTAAGGAGCAACAGGCTACACTTCTGTTTTACTTATTCAAGTTTGTTTTGGTTAATTGATTATTGCATAAAAGGCTGACGGACCGGAAAATGTGACTGGAAAAATGTCCGCCTGCTTTTGTATACACAGGCAGCTGTGCTGAATTCTAAACAAAGAGCTTGTATAGACAACAGCTGCAAAAAAAGTCACTTCCACTGGAAGATGCTTCAGCTGCTTTTCATAACTGTCAGTAATGAGCTACACCGAATATTATCAATGATTCGTGTGTTTGGCTGCAACAATGAGAGATATCCGAAAAAAGTAAAATTTTAGTCGCTGCAGCATTGCTTAAAATGCAAGTGAAAGGAATTTCTGTTTGATTAGCTTCAGAAGACTTCAAGTTAATGTCAAATGTTTTGTTCTGGAACTTCTTGATTTGTAATTTTCCTTTTGCCCTCTCTGCTCGGCCTCACCGCAGAATAATCACTGCGCAAGCTACAGCAAGGGGCTGGATGGATTGTGTCACCGACTTGCCCATGGCCAGTGTCCGTGGCATTCCTTTTTGACCAGCATTTTTGGGGGCAGGGTGGGTCTTTCAAATTTTCTATCCCTACACTTCTTTCCCCAAGAATATTCAATCTAATGAATTAATTGTCGACCACGAACACCCACATAAAAGGAAATTTACAGCATGCCCAAAAGCTTTACTCAACTAAGTATTGATTGCCCTTATAAATACCTCAATTGACTTTGCATATATGGCTTCTAAAACAATATGTTCCATGCTCTCAACTGTGATAATTTTCCTGGATTTACTATTAATCATCTTCATTTCAATTCTAACAATGTTTCCTTGTTCTCGTACTCTGAGAGTATCACTCCCTATTTACTCTACTGATCCCTTCATTATTTAGCATGCCTCAATCAGATCATTCCTTAACCTCCTCATCGCAAGGGAATATAGAGCCCAAGTTCACTCTCGTATAATAACAATCCTTTCATTCTAGAAATCCTGATCAATCAGCAATTTGCATTTATGTAGAGCCTTGAACATAAGGAAACATCCCAAGATGTAAGGAAATGGCACCAAGTCACAGGGAGAGATTAGGAGGGGTTACTTAATGCAGTGAAAGAGATCGATTATATGGGTTTTAAAGGTGGAGAGAGGCATTGAGGGTTAGGGAGGGAATTCCTAAGAGTAGGACCAAGGCACTGAAAGCTGTGCCACGAGTGATGGGCTGGAGAGTCGGTGGGATGCACAGAAGGCCAGAGTCAGAGGAATGGAGCATTCGGGAGGAAATTAGAGATGGGGTGGGGCAAGGCCATGGAGGGATTTATGGACGAGGAGAATGACTTTGAATTTGATGCATTAGAGGGCAAGGAGCCAGTGTAGGTCAGCAAGAATAGGGTGGTGGGTGAGCGAATAGGATTTAGTGTGGGACAGGATATCCATTCTCTTTGCTCGTACTGCTTTTTCTATCCAATCTATATGGAGCTTAAAATCCCCCCATTACTCACCAAATCTTTCTTCTTGAAGGCCTTCCTGAACTCCTTCATACATTCCTTCAAGTCATCAGAGGTCGATAAAATACTCCCCCAGCATTTTGCATCGTTCCTGTTCCTTAACCATAGTAATTCCATCTGCTGATGACACTCATTTAGTTGCTGCCCATTCTACTGCCATGTTAGTGTATTTCATTAAAACTACCCCTTCTTGTCTCTCTACTTTCTAAAAATCCCTTCTCATCGTATATTTAACTCCCAATCTTGCTGAGGGTGCAGTCTCTAATTTGTGCTACATTGTACCCCTCTAGCTGGATTCATGCTTCTAGTTCTTCCCATTTATTTCTAATATTCCTGGCAATATATAGACAAGTTGTTTATTTTTCCCCTATTGGCTTTGTTACTTTTTGGTCTTGCCTCTATTAATTTGGAGATGGGGGCAATAGTTTACAACATCAAAGGGGTTGAGGGTGGGGATTTTGAGGGGCTGTTTATGCCTGTTTTATAGTCGGTCTTCACTCTCCTGTGTGCAACACCACAGTAGATATACCAGTATATTTTTAAAAGGGTAATGTTATCATTACCTCCACTAAAACAGATGTGTAGAAACAACCGTTTGTGATACTAACATAAGAACATAAGAAATAGGAGCAGGAGTAGGCCAATCGGCCCCTCGAGCCTGCTCCACCATTCAATAAGATCATGGCTGATCTGATCCTAACCTCAAATCTTCTATCACTCTGCATCCACCCAAACCCATGTGATCTCCCAGGAGAAGCGAAAAACCAGATAAAAGACCCCATGGCCAATTTGGGAGAAAAAAATCTGGGAAATTCCTCTCCAACCCATCTAGGCGATCGAAATTCTTCCAGGAGATCACTCTGTCCCTATATTTTCTACAGTACTTACCTTCTGTAAAGGCGATCTCCACCCCAGCCAGGAACAGGAATAAAACCATCTCCTGAAATCTAACACAGAATTAGAACACAGTAGGAGCAGAACCAGGCTACACGGCCCCTGGGCCAACTCCACTACCCACAGGGCCATGACCATTCCGAACCTAGACTCATGTCCAATTTCCTGCCCGCTCCCCGTAACCCATAATTCCCTTTACCTCTAGGAAACTATCTATTTCTGTTTTAAATTTATTTAATGATGTAGCTTCCACAGCCTTCTGGGGCAGCAAATTCCACAAACCCACCACCCTCTGAGTGAAGTTTCTCCTCATCTCAGTTTTGAAAGAGCAGCCCCTTATTTTAAGATTATGCCCCCTAGTTCTAGTTTCACCCATCATCGGGAACATCCTCACCGCATCCACTCGATCAAGCCTCTTCACAATCTTATATGTTTCAATAAGGTCGCCTCTCATTCTTCTGAACTCCAATGAGTAGAGTCCCAATCTACTCAACCTCTCCTCATATGACCACCCCCTCATCCCCGGGATTAACCGAGTGAACCTTCTTTGTACTGACTCGAGAGCAAGTATGTCTTTTCTTAAGTATGGACACCAAAACTGTATGCAGTATTCCAGGTGCGGTCTCACCAATACCTTGTACAACTGCAGCAATACCTCCCTGTTTTTATATTCCATCCCCCTAGCAATAAAAGCCAACATTCCATTGGCCTTCTTAATCACTTGCTGCACCTGCATACTAACCTTTTGAGTTTCGTGCACCAGGACCCCCAGATCCCTTTGTACTTCAGTAATTTCCAGTTTCTTGCCATTAAGATAATAACTTGCTCTATGATTTTTCCTGCCAAAGTGCATAACCTCACACTTTCCAGTATTGTATTCCATCTGCCAAATCTCTGCCCACTTAGCCTGTCTATGTCCCTTTGCAGGTTTTTTATGTCCTCCTCACTCACTACTTTCCGTCCCATCTTTGTATCATCTGCAAACTTTGATATGTTACACTCGGTCCCCTCCTCCAAATCGTTAATATAGATTGTAAAGAGTTGGGGACCCAGCACTGACCCTGCCACCACTAGTTACTGGTTGCCAACCTGAGAACGAACCATTTATCCCAACTCTCTGCTTTCTGTTAGAGAGCCAATCCTCCACCCACGCCAGAATATTACCCCCAATCCCGTGATTTTTTATCTTGAGCAATAATCTTTTGTGTGGCACCTTGTCAAATGCCTTTTGGAAGTCTAAATACACTACGTCCACTGGTTCCCCTTTATCCACCCTGTATGTTACTTCCTCAAAAAACTCAAGCAAATTTGTCAAACATGACTTCCCCTTCATGAAACCATGCTGAGTTTGCCCTATTAAATTATGTTTATCCAAATGTCCCATTACTGTCTCCTTAATAATGGACTCTAACATTTTACCAACCACAGATGTTAGGCTAACAGGTCTATAGTTTCCAGCCTTCTGCCTACTGGCCTTTTTAAATAAGGGTGTTTCATTAGCAGTTTTCCAATCTGCCGGGACCTTTGCTGAGTCCAGGGAGTTTTGGAAAATTATTACCAATGCATCCACAATCCCTACCGCCACTTCCCTCAAGACCCTAGGATGCAAGCCATCAGGTCCAGGGGACTTACCCGCCTTGAGTCCCATTATTTTACCAAGTACCACTTCCTTAGTGATTTTAATCGTATTTAGTTCCTCCCCCCACTAGAGCCCCCTGTTTGTCCAGTGTTAGGATATTCTTAGTGTCCTCTACTGTAAAGACTGATACAAAATAATTGTTCAGTGTTTTTGCCATCTCCATGTTTCCCACCATTAATTTCCCGGTCTCATCCTCTAAGGGACCAACATTTACTTTAGGCACCCTTTTTCTTTTTATATAGCTATAGAAACTTTTGCTGTCTGTTTTTATATTTTTTGCTAATTTACTTTCATAATCTATCTTCCCTTTCTTAATCAATCTTTTAGTTATTTTTTGCTGTCTTTTAAAGACTTCCCAATCTTCCATCCTCCCACTAGATTTGGCTACCTTATATGTCCTTGTTTTTAGTCGGATACTATCCTTAATTACTTTACTTAGCCATGGATGGCTATCCTTTTACACCCTTTTTTCCTCAGTGGAATATATATTTTTTGGAAGTTGTAAAATAACTCCTTAAATGTACACCACTGATCATGTACCGTCTTACCCTTTAATCTATTTTCCCAGTCCACTCTAATCAATTCTGCTCTCATACCTTCATAGTCTCCTTTATTCAAGCTCAGCACGCTTGTTTGAGATCCAACCTTCTCACCCTCTAATTGAATATGGAATTCAACCATGTTATGGTCACTCATTCCAAGGGGATCCTTTACTAGGACATTTTTAATTGATAGTTTTGCTATTCAGATTAATTATTGCAAGAATATAAAGTTTTTTTAATTCATGAGATGTGGGCGTCGCTGGCAAGGCCAGCATTTATTGCCCGTCCCGAATTGCCCTTGACAAGGTGGTGGTGAGCCGCATTCTTGAACCGCTGCAGTCCGTGTGGTGAAGGTACTCCCACAGTGCTGTTAGGGAGGGAGCTCCAGGATTTTGACACAACGACGATGAAGGAACGGCCGATATATTTCCAAGTCAGGATGGTGTGTGACTTGGAGGGGAACTTGGAGGTGGTGGTGTTCCCATGCACCTGCTGCCCTTGTCCTTCTAGGTGGTAGAGGTCACTGGTTTGGGAGGTGCTGTCGCAGAAGCCTTGGCGAGTTGCTGCAGTGTATCTTGTAGATAGATGATCGACAAGTGGAAGCAGGTTTCCTTTCACAGAGGTAGGGGTCAGCGCCACACTCCACAGTATGAAAAAACATATTAACCTGAAGTTACTGCAGTGCAACTTTGTGGCCCTTAACTGAAAGTGGAAACAAACGGAGTTTGTGAAATGAGCTTGTGTGCTAAATAATGTTAAGACTGCATTCTCCATTCATTAGCGTGGATGCCAGTATAGCAAATGTAGCCCACGTTTCATTTGGTGCAGTAACAGACATATGCCGCCTGTTATCAAAGATCTAAACGTTTGTCAGCACAGCAAGCTACTTTGTGAATGATTTCAACAGAAATGTCTAGGTGTGCTTATTGCAGAAAGAAAGCATTCATCAAATTCGATTCTGGCAGCTACAAAATATAAAAGTTCATTTGAATACTTTAAGAAACCCCATTAGTTGGCTGCTGCTCTTTACTGTTCAAGCCCACCCTGGTTTTTAATCTCCAGCAAATAGCAAAACACTGCGGGTGCTGGAAATCTGAAATGAACAACAGAAAATGCTGGAAACTCAGCAGGCCAGGCAGCATCCGTGGAGGAGCATCCCCACTTCTGACCTTCTGATGGAGGGGAGGTCATTGATGAAGTAGCTGAAGATGGTTGGGCCGAGGAGACTGCCCTGAGGAACTCCTGCAGTGATGTCCTGGGGCTGAGATGATGCAATGCCCTGGACCCTCCACGGATGCGGCCTGACCTGCTGAGTGTTTCTGTTGTTGTAGTCTATTAATATGCTGGATACAAAATTAATATGGGGGAAGCTTTGGATTTTCAAACTGTCGGTTGCTGTTAAACTCTGCTAAGATTAAGTTTTTGAATTAATCTTAAATTCAGTTTGACATGTCCCTGTGCTTGTATAGAGCTGTGGTGCTCCAACCATAGAGAAGTAAGATGCAAGTTCGCATCCGAAATTCTCCCCGTGACGATTTCCCAATGTCTGCTGGCGAGTACCAGTGCTGATCACTGGACGACGAGAAGGAAAATCTTATGCATTTCCCAATAACCAACTTTGTACCCCATTCACATTGCTACAGTTTGATGCCATTTTGTGGATCACATGGTGGAATGATTCTGTAGCATTTACCTTCCAGGCACCTTTGCTTTCAATCAATGTGATATGGTGTTGATTTTAATTGCCATTTTGCTTTGTTTATTGAAACAATAACCTGTTAAAGGTGATTGAGAGCAAGTAATAAGGTGTAACTCTTGCTGTTATAAATGAACCTCTCAATTAAATTACAGCTTCATTACTCCAAACTATCCATAACTGCAGTATGATGCAGCTGATTAAATATCATGGTTTTAAAAGTCAGTGTATAGCAATACTTGATTATTGCTACAGCAGGTTTAGAATTCTTGGTCTGGCTCAATGAACTTAAAGGGCAATGTCTGTCTTTTATTAATTTTCAGTCTCTATGACAGTCCCAGTCTTCAGTTGTGCAGCTGTGCAGTCTTTGGCTGTGACTTTTGCTTTTTCCCTTACCCAACCACTAACTAACTGACGTACAAGGGTTTGTGATTGATAACTGCAGCATGTTTTGGCATCTCCCTCTCTGCTGAATGCAGAGACATTTTTGAGACGGCTGGTTTACTGAAAATGTAAATATCCATGTCTAGTTGATTGTTTTCAATATATTTCACCTATCTTTGACTTCCACACTATAATTCGAGAATTAAAATCGACAGCAACTGTCGCAGTGTTTCAGTGCCAAAGTCAAGGAGATTTGACAAGTGCAGTAACTGAGCAACCTTGAGTTATTTAGGATTGAAGTGTTGGATGTCTTGGCAATCTCCTAATATCTCCCTAGTCCCATGTTCGCAAGCTTTATAAAGAACACACTTGCAATTTTAGCACAATGAGCGCACAAGGCAAATCTTCCATGATGGTTGTGAAATATTAGTGTCAATATTACAAATTTCGGGTCTGCCTTAGATATTCCTGCGGGTTAGCATTACTGGTCTCTTCCATAACTGGGCCCACGTCCCTCGCGATCAAGAAATTACTTTCGCTACCCACTATCTAAATGTACCATAGTGTAACCTGGAAGAGAGTAACGGTGGGACCCATTTGATATATGATTTGAATACAGGAAACTTTGTGCTATCCGGCACCGACAGGACCGAGCTGTTGCTGTTCCCTCAAAACTGCCGGACACTCCAGCGCTAATGTTGAAGCATACGCTCTGTATCTGGCAACAAACACTGTTGCTTAGCAACAGCTTCTAAACAGTCGGCCGTACCTTGGAAGCGTCTGTCGCTTAGCAACAGCTTCAGAGAGACTTTGCAGAGCCTGACTGTTGGAAAAAAAAAAGCCACGAGAAGGAAAAAGCCTAACAAAACGGCTCCTGATTTTTGCCGGTGGCTCGAGCTTGCAGGACATTTAGCCTCCAGATAACACACAGTTTCCTGTATCATGATCTTCGCATACGCATGCTTCCCAATTTTCTGAAAGGTGGATTGATTAGCACGTTAGTGAGAGGAGACCAGTTGCAATTCGTTGAGCTGCTTTATTTTAATGTCAGTAAGTGTATATACAGAGTAACAGTTATAGCAAATCTCGCCACACTTTAAATTAACTTCAGTTCCTCCTCGCAATAAAGAAAATAATTTAAAAATATGCCACACTGCCCTGGTTAGTTCTCTTAGTAACTGGCCTGTACCTTCCCTGCCTTTCGCAACTGACCGTACCGACTGACTGTGAACATGTGGCTCATGGATTTTGTGTGGTTCCCTCTCAGTAGGTAGTTTGGCGATTTGCACCCTTTCCTTGCTCAGGGGTTGGCCAGCATAGCTGCCAATTAAATGGCTTACCACCCATGCCAAGGTGTATATTTCTTGAGCTTCGTTCTGCAGAGGACAAAAGTTATGACATGCCAGTCCTTAATGTGTGAATGATTACTGGAAGATTTTTAATTTGTTCTTGGCAAGACATTATTTATTGTCCATCCCTATTTGCCCTGAGGGCAGTAGGGCTTGTTTGACTGTGGTCACATGTAAGGGTTGCAGGTTCCAGTCCATGATGGTGAACTACTTGCTCACTTTTCTGGTGCCAGCTCACAAATCTTTGAATTCAGTTTCACAATTTGCCATAGTAAGAATTGAACTCTCAGCCTGAGAGTTGGTAGTCCAGCACCATAACCATTGGGCTAACATACCCTGTGGCATCAACAGCTTTTACATTCGTCTCGATCCGATGCACATAACCAGTTTCGATTATCATTAACATACCAATCACATACTTGTCTTAATTGGCACCAGTCTGTCTTCCTGTAAAGGTGACAGAAGATGCTGGGCACTTGAGAATGAACCCTTAAAAATCCTAAACCTGAGTTCACATTCCTCCTAGGTCAAATGAACAATAATCCCGAATCGTGACACTCGGACATTGTTTAACATAATACAAAAGCAAAATACTGCGGATGCTGGAAATCTGAGACGAAAACAGAAAATGTTGGAAACACTCAGCAGGTCAGGCAGCATCTGTGGAGAGAGAAACCGCGTTAACGTTTCAGGTCGATGACCCTTTGTTCCCAGTTCTGACGAAGGGTCATCGACCTGAAATGTTAACTGTGTTTCTCTCTCCTACAGATGCTACCTGACCTGTTGTTGAACATAATGTTTATTTTGTGTCTATAAGGAATAGTTAGGGCACTTTTCTTCTGCAAGGCAACTGTATTTCTGGTCAGCTAGTCACTTAGCAGTAGGTTTTCTCTCTGGTGCAAAATTTAACCCTTCCCACCCTGGCCCTTTGTCTCTGATCCTTTTGCCATTACAGGTAGACTATCCTTTATCCGAAAACCTTGGGACCAGCCGTGTTTCGGTTTTCGGAAAATTTTGGATTTCA
Source organism: Somniosus microcephalus (assembly GCF_052327205.1). Classification (NCBI taxonomy): domain Eukaryota; kingdom Metazoa; phylum Chordata; class Chondrichthyes; order Squaliformes; family Somniosidae; genus Somniosus; species Somniosus microcephalus. The sequence goes on along the minus strand of NC_140996.1, from coordinate 11,302,527 downwards.
GAAGGTATTACGGGGCAGCACCCCGTAAGCCACCACATTAATATTTCTGCAGCGAACCTTATGAATACCTGTATTCACACTGAGTGGGATAAATAAAGACTATAAATACTGTAGTATTACAGGGATAAATACTCTAGTACAGTTTATTTGTAAGGAAAACATTCAGTAAAACTTCAAACATATACAGGTACAAATTAAGCTAAATACCTGTACATATACATGCAGTAAAGGTACATTACATCTGGCTTGAGGATCTTGGAGAAGAGGGGACATCAGTGTTGTCATCAGGTTGGAGTTGGACATCTGAAGATGGGCCAGGAACAGGATTCTCAAGTGATGAAGCAGCACTACGACAGACGGCCTTTTTAAAGATTTCTTCCAGTGTCATCTGTCTCATTAACATTGGTTTCTGTCTAAGCAGTCTCTCTTAAATGAGTAAACTTGCATAATCTCTTCCTCACTGATAAATGCACGTTGTTCAAGGCCAGCAATTAACTGATCACACATTGTCACCATATCGTCTATGGGGATTTTTTCACCTGTGTTCACAATGTCATCATCATCATCATCATCACTACTATCCTCACGCTTGTCTTGATTTAACACCATTTCAGCAATTTCCCCATCACTCAACAAATGCACAACAGGTGCATCATTGTCAATGTTCAGCACTTCTTCGATGTCAGCTTCCTCTAACTTATTTACACTTTCGGATAATAAACCTTTGGCGTAAGTAAGGAGGTTTGATATCATCTTCTCCTGACTGACAGGAAATCCTTCAAAATCTTCATCTGCAGGTCCATCTTCATGAAACATCGTTGAAGGCCAAAGTCTGTGCCAAGCATTTATTAATGTTGGTTTGTCAACATCGTTCCAAGCATTAGCAACTGCGTAAATGGCATCCTTAACATTGAACTCTTTCAGGAAGCTTTGGATTCCTATGCCTCTGTTGATTGCATCAAGCATAGAGTTCAAAAAAACGTCTTTATACTTGCTCTTCATGGAGCGTAAAATTCCTTGGTCACAAGGCTGTATTAAAGATGTCACATTAGGGGGAAAGTTAATGCCAAAAACATAACTTTTCACAAGAAGTTCAGGAGGGGGATGTGCGGAGCAGTTGTCCAGGAACAATAAAATTTTGCAGTTTTCTTCCAGTCCAACTTGCCTGCAATGAGCTCGTGTCGCTGGTACGAAGTGGTTATTGAACCAGTGAGAAAATATTCCTCTGGTTACCCATGCTTTCTTGCTCGCATAATAATGCACAGGTAAATTGCATACACCTTTCAAACATCTCGGATGTTGGCTTTTTCCAATCACTACCAAGTTTAACTTGTGTGTGCCTGCAGCATTGGCACACCCAAGAACAGTCAACCTGTCCTTAGCATCCTTCAAACCTCATCACTCTCATCAGCCGTTGCTAATGTTTTTCTAGGAACGTAGTGCCAGAACAGAGCTGTTTCATCAGCATTGTAAATTTGTTCAGGACCGAGGTTTTCATCAGATATTATTTTTGCAAATTCATCTATGTAATTTTCAGCTGCTTCATGATCAGCAGAAGCTTTTTCACCACAGATTTTCAGATATTTTATACCATGACGCTGCTTAAATTTATGCAGCCAACCTTCTGAATATTCACACTCAACTTCAATGTTCAGTTCTTCATGGTATATTCTAGCTTGTTTCATGACCATCAAACCAGTCAGTGGCACACGTTCACCTCTGCGTTGTCGAATCCACTCAGTCAGCACACGGTCAAGATCTTCATTTTTTGCCCTATGCAATGTTTTCCTACTTTTCATTAGTTTATGGTCATCACTGTCAGTGTAAAACTTCAACAACTTGTCTTTCTGTTTCTTTAAGTCATATATGGTGGTAGTTCCCACACCATATTCTTCAGTAAGACGCCGCACAGACACACCACGATCAAGCTTCTGCAATAACTCCACTTTCTGCGATATCGATAATGAGAGATGCTTCCTTCTCTGCTTCTCACTGTTACCTATAGGGGTATCTGCAGCTCTTTTTAGCATTTTCACAAATCGTAAAAAAACAGCAAATATCAAAGAGAGCAGCAGGCGCACGTGCGACAGCACAGACACAACTGACGCCTCACACCTGCGTGGGTCAAGCATCGGCCGCGTCGGGTCATGTTTTGCGCCACTTTCGGTTTTCAGAGGTTTTCTGTTTTCGGAAGTGCGGATAAAGGCTGGTACACTATCCCTTATCCGAAAGGGTGGGGTTTGGGGGTCGGGGGGGGAGAAAAGAATATCGGACAGGCCGCTGCCGCTATCGGACGGGCCGCTGTATTGTTGGGTTCACTCTCCCGGTACCTCCTTCGCACTGCCCGGCTCGGCCTGCAATCTCCTACCCAGGAGGGAACTCTGTGACCCCTCTGCCCTGCTCAGTGTAAGTCGTGCGCCACTCTGGTCATGTCGTGCGCACGACTTACGCTGAACGAAAACACTTTCGGTTTTCAGAGGATTTCGGTTTTCGGAAGTGTGGATAAAGGATACACTATCCCTTATCCGGGAGGGGGTCGGGGTTGGGGGGTGAAAAGAATATCGGACAGGCCGCTGCAGCTATCGGACGGGCCGCTGTATTGTTGGGTTCACTCTCCCGGTATACCTCCTTCACACTGCCCGGCTCGGCCTGCAATCTCCTACCCAGGAGGGAACTCAGTGACCCTCTGCCCTGCTCAGCGTAAGTCGTGCGCCACTCTGGTCATGCCGTGCGCACGACTTACGCTGAACGAAAAAACCTTCGGTTTTTAGAGGGTTTCGGTGTTCGGATAAAGGATAGTCTACCTGTACTTGAATCAATTTGTATCCTGCATGTCTTCATAGATACATCAGTAAGCTGGCTGGAGTGCGTGGTGTGAAATAAACAGCTGTTAATGTATTGCAATAATATTTTAATATAATAAAGGACACTCCGCTATAAATATTTTTGTAGTTTCAAATTTCCTGAGATCTCCCTTGGAAAATACATTGCAGGTCAAGATATTGGAGCTGCAATAAGGCAAGGCAGCTCCCTATCTCTGCGAGAAGTGCTTGAACAATGGTTGACAAAACATACAAAAATCACCAAAGTAGTTGCATGGACACAGATATTTCTTACATGAGAAAATAAGAGATGTGGCCAGTTGTAATTTACGTTGTCAATGACAAGTGGTGCAGAAATCTACAGCATTGAGTAGATGTTTATGTGCCTTTAGACTGATGTCAGTTTATTTTCCACAAAGTTTCAGTGCAGTTACTAATTCCGTAAGATTGCTTTTTGAATACTATCGCGGGGGGGGGGGGCGAGCCTCGGGAAATCGCGGGGGGGGGGCGAGCCTCGGGAAATCGCGGGGGGGGGCGAGCCTCGGGAAATCGCGGGGGGGGGGCGAGCCTCGGGAAATCGCGGGGGGGGGGGCGAGCCTCGGGAAATCGCGGGGGGGGGGCGAGCCTCGGGAAATCGCGGGGGGGGGGCGAGCCTCGGGAAATCGGGGGGGGGCGAGCCTCGGGAAATCGGGGGGGGGGCGAGCCTCGGGAAATCGGGGGGGGGGGCGAGCCTCGGGAAATCGGGGGGGGGGGCGAGCCTCGGGAAATCGGGGGGGGGCGAGCCTCGGGAAATCGGGGGGGGGGGGCGAGCCTCGGGAAATCGGGGGGGGGGGGCGAGCCTCGGGAAATCGGGGGGGGGGGCGAGCCTCGGGAAATCGGGGGGGGGGCGAGCCTCGGGAAATCGGGGGGGGGGCGAGCCTCGGGAAATCGGGGGGGGGGAGCCTCGGGAAATCGGGGGGGGGAGCCTCGGGAAATCGGGGGGGGGGGAGCGAGCCTCGGGAAATCGGGGGGGGGGGGCGAGCCTCGGGAAATCGGGGGGGGGGGGCGAGCCTCGGGAAATCGGGGGGGGGGGGCGAGCCTCGGGAAATCGGGGGGGGGGGGCGAGCCTCGGGAAATCGGGGGGGGGGGGCGAGCCTCGGGAAATCGGGGGGGGGGGGGCGAGCCTCGGGAAATCGGGGGGGGGGCGAGCCTCGGGAAATCGGGGGGGGGGGGCGAGCCTCGGGAAATCGGGGGGGGGGGCGAGCCTCGGGAAATCGGGGGGGGGGCGAGCCTCGGGAAATCGGGGGGGGGGGAGCCTCGGGAAATCGGGGGGGGGGGGCGAGCCTCGGGAAATCGGGGGGGGGGGGCGAGCCTCGGGAAATCGGGGGGGGGGCGAGCCTCGGGAAATCGGGGGGGGGGCGAGCCTCGGGAAATCGGGGGGGGGGGCGAGCCTCGGGAAATCGGGGGGGGGCGAGCCTCGGGAAATCGGGGGGGGGGGCGAGCCTCGGGAAATCGGGGGGGGGGGCGAGCCTCGGAAATCGGGGGGGGGCGAGCCTCGGGAAATCGGGGGGGGGGGGGCGAGCCTCGGGAAATCGGGGGGGGGCGAGCCTCGGGAAATCGGGGGGGGGGGCGAGCCTCGGGAAATCGGGGGGGGGGGCGAGCCTCGGGAAATCGGGGGGGCGAGCCTCGGGAAATCGGGGGGGGGGGGCGAGCCTCGGGAAATCGGGGGGGCGAGCCTCGGGAAATCGGGGGGGGGGGGCGAGCCTCGGGAAATCGGGGGGGGGGGCGAGCCTCGGGAAATCGGGGGGGGGCGAGCCTCGGGAAATCGGGGGGGGGGGCGAGCCTCGGGAAATCGGGGTGGGGGCGAGCCTCGGGAAATCGGGGGGGGGGGGCGAGCCTCGGGAAATCGGGGGGGGGCGAGCCTCGGGAAATCGGGGGGGGGGGCGAGCCTCGGGAAATCGGGGGGGGCGAGCCTCGGGAAATCGGGGGGGGGGGGGCGAGCCTCGGGAAATCGGGGGGGGGCGCGAGCCTCGGGAAATCGGGGGGGGGGGCGAGCCTCGGGAAATCGGGGGGGGGGGCGAGCCTCGGGAAATCGCGGGGGGGGGGGGCGAGCCTCGGGAAATCGCGGGGGGGGGGGCGAGCCTCGGGAAATCGCGGGGGGGGGGCGAGCCTCGGGAAATCGCGGGGGGGTGGGGGGGGGCGAGCCTCGGGAAATCGCGGGGGGGTGGGGGGGGGCGAGCCTCGGGAAATCGCGGGGGGGGGCGAGCCTCGGGAAATCGCGGGGGGGGGTGGGGGGCGAGCCTCGGGAAATCGCGGGGGGGTGGGGGGGGCGAGCCTCGGGAAATCGCGGGGCGCTCGCGCTGACCGCCCGCCCACAGCGGCCGTCCATCAGACGCGCCATACGCGGGGACCTCAGCTCCGGACCTCAGGCGCTAGGCAGGGGGAGGGGCCGGAGAGAGGGACAGAGGGGAGGGATAGGACAGGGAGAGGACATGACAGGGAGAGGGGGGACACACAGGGGCAGGGAGACCAAGCGCCCCAAAATTGCCCTCGCAACGCGGGGCTCCCCAGCTAGTGCTTTATAAACTACTAGCTGGGGAGCCCCGCGTTGCGAGGGCAATTTTGGGGCGCTTGGTCTCCCTGCCCCTGTGTGTCCTCCCTGTCATGTCCTCTCCCTTCCCTCCTCTCCCTCCCCTCCTCTCCCTCCCCTCCCCTCCTCTCCCTCCCCTCCCCTCCTCTCCCTCCCCTCCTCTCCCTCCCCTCCCCTCCTCTCCCCTCCCCTCCCCTCCCCTCCCCTCCTCCCTCCCCTCCTCCCTCCCCTCCTCCCTCCCCTCCCCTCCTCCCTCCCCTCCTCTCCCCTCCCCTCCTCTCCCTCCCTCCCCTGTCTCCCTCCCTCCCCCACTCCCCTCTGTCCTGATCTCCGGCCCCTCCCCCTGCCTAGCGCCTGAGGTCCGGAGCTGAGGTCCCCCGCGTATCGCACGGCCGCTGCGGGCGGGCGGCGCATGCGCGGTCAGTGCGGGCGGTGCGAGCCCCCGGCGATTTCCCGAGGCTCTCCCCCCCCCCCCCCCCCGCGATTTCCCGAGGCTCTCCCCCCCCCCCCTCCTATTAAATTGTTATTTAATTCCCTAACACATCATTAAAATATTTACCTTAGTTCCCTAACACACAGAAAGTGTGGGGGGAAAAATTGTGAAAAATCAAGATGGCGGCCACTCACCTCGGTTCAGAAGGATAAGGCCCGCCCACACATGCATCGATTGGTCGACCGGTCAGGTCACCGAAGCGTAGGATTGGTCAATCGTCGAGTCACTCGACACTCAACTGTAGGAAGGAACCCGCCGTCCGATTGGTGGACCTCGACGTCACACGGTCGCTAATGAGATGCTAATGAGCGGAACGCTGAACGTTTTTGGGATACCGCGGGCGGGATTTTTGTCCGGCCGAAACGTAAATACGCCTATGACCGGTCCGGAATCGCAAGCTTTCTTTTGAGGCGACGCGCGCTTCGGTACGCTCTGTAACTTTCAAACGTATAGAGAACGGACGGACAGACAGACATCGGGACAGACATCAGGACAGACAGAAGAGCTCTTTTATATATATAGATTTTATGCAGGCCAAAGTTTCATATAACTGAAATCGGTTACTTTGCTTTCTCTTTGTAAGCCTTTGCTGGTTTATTTGATTTTATTATTGATCAAATATCAACTCAAAATACAGAAAGGATAAAAGCAAGTTAAATCATTGAAATTTTGCTATTATATTAAATCATTGAAATGTGGGCTGGTGCTTTGGTTCAGTTGTTGATCACGCGTCTTGTCATTGACAGTAACATTTTAAATTGTTAGATGAATATTCGCACCCATTTTATTAAAGCCTGGTTGCATTGTTGGGGGAGAGGAAGAGCGTGAGTTGGGGGGAGTGGAGGTACAATAATGGAATTTGTAGATCTACTGACTACCTATTGGTAATATTAGAAATGTTTCTAAACCTTCTTTAAAATGTCTTTCATCCGACAGGGTCGTTGCACAAGAGAGAACTGCAAGTATCTTCATCCACCAATGCATTTAAAAACGCAGTTAGAAATTAATGGCCGCAACAATCTCATACAACAGAAAACAACTGCAGCTATGCTGGCACAGCAGATGCAATTTATGATGCCAGGCACTCAACTTCAGCCAGTTGTAAGTATATATTTGAAACAAAAGCTGAAGAATTGAAAGGACACAGGGAGCTGGAGCACCAATTCAATTTGCCCCTTTTCCTGCCCCCCCCTCCCCCCTCTTAACCTTGTTCAGTTCCTAGTCTTCACATGCACTGCTGAGAGAAGGCGCACCAAGTGAAGGCAAAGTGGCTTCCCACAGGTGGAAGGGTAAAAATGGAAAGAGTTGGCCCTAGGCCAAGTTCACGCACCTTGTACTCCGTGTAGCATTGGTGCAAGTCTCGAAGCAGCTTCTCAATTGGGGGAGGACAGTAGGGAGAGAAAAAAGAGGGATTTCTTTTCCTTCCTATCCTAGTCCGCCCCCCCCCCCCCCCAAAAAAAAAAATCACACGGGATTTGGTTTCAAGAAGCTTTGTTTTTCTTAAGAGCACTATTGTGTTGTACCAGCTTGCCATTATATTTCACTTACTTGGAAGGAATTTTGTTTTAACATTTGATCAACAGAAGTAAAAAAAAAAAAAAAAAAAAAAATTCCTTTTTTTAATCCAAGTGGCCTATTCCTGCTCCTATTTCTTATGTTCTTTGTTAATAAATATTATTTGAGAAAAGTGTGAGCGACCAAATAGATTTAAATTTGAACAAGCATTTTCACACTATGACCACGATTTCTTTTTGGTGGTAGTTACACAGCATGCCCTTTTGTATGCAGTGTTTCAAATACATTTATGATTGTGTTCATATTTTATATATGTACAGTACAAGAATCGGAGCAATACATGAACTCTCTATTGCTTTTTGTCACGTTAAGAGACTGTAAAAGTTGACCACCTTCACACACTATGTATCCTCTTACCATCAGTTTGGAGAATCCATATTTTTTAGCGGAGAATAAGGAAGTAAATTGACTTGGGTCTGTCCAGAATGGCTAATATTGCCAACACATTTCTCCATTCCCCATTAGCATCGCTCTGGAATCAATAGAAACTCTACAGTTTGATCTTGGAGATGCCCTTATGTTCTAGTCCCAGGATGGAATGCCCTGTTGTATTTTCCATTAAAGTTCATTGTTCGGGCTCTCTGATTAAAAATGTTTATGCTGAAAAGATAACGCCATCATTGTTTAGTTTATATTTTCGTGGACAGCTTCTGTAAAGTTTGTATTTCTTTTCTCAATCGGCAAAGTCCACAGTAGTAATAACAAAATCTGTTTTCCCTTTGGGAAGGGGAAAACAATTTTCTAGAATGAATTCTGATTCTTTTTAGTTTGTTAGGGGGAAGTATAACAAAGTGTACTATTTTTCTGTGCTACTTAGTCCTTCCAACATGATTTTTTAAAACATATTTGTGTTTTCTTCCACAGGCCACATTTCCAATGAATCCTGGCACAGGAGTAAATCATCCCGCTTTTAGTTTTAGTCCTTTTCTGGCACCCATGCATCACAGTGTTGGATTAGTTCCAACGGAAATTCTCTCTAGTGCCCCTGTCCTTGTCCCTGGAAGCCCGCCCATTTCAGTTGCAGGAACAGGAAACATGCAGAAGCACATGAGGACGGACCGATTAGAGGTAAAAACATTCCGTCCGTTAAATTCAGCATTAGAAATATAGATATAAACGTGGTGTAATTCTGATTCTGTTTGTTATTTGTTCTTGTATCTATGTTCATTGATGCTGTGTTTTATAACATTCAAACATATGTTGGAAATATGCAGTCAGCCAGCATCTGGAAGATAAGTTAACATTTTGCATGGGCCTCTTCATCGGAACTGGCATGGTAAAGAGGAGAATCTCTTTATAGACTTATCAAAAATTGAGATGGGAGGGGAGAACAACAGGTAGAGAGGCCAAGAGTTCAGATATCCTAACTGCTTTCACAAAGGAACAAGTGATGGATTTAAAAGCTAGGATGCAAAGAGATTTTTCAAAAGGGAGTTAATAGGTGTATATTACAGGAAACTCTCGCTTTACCGGCACCTAAATAACCGGAAACCTCTGTTAACCGGCAAAATTCAGGAGTAGGTTCAGGTAAGTTTTAATTCATATTAGTGGCCGGTTCCTGGATCTTGTGGCCGGGTTCCTGCACCTGTTGCTAAGCAACAGGGACGCTTGGATCTTGTGGCCGGTTCCTGCACCTGTTGCTAAGCAACAGGGACGCTTGGATCTTGTGGCCGGAGTTCTTGCACCTGTTGCTAAGCAACAGGGAAGCCTGGATTTGTTGCTGTGTACGAACTCTCGTACCTTTTACTGTACCTCTCTGTAATCTGGACTTTTTGATAAACCGGCACCACGTTGGTGCTGGATAAAAAAGAGTTTCCTGTAAACAAATGTCATCTCGGGTATGTGAGATAAGCCCGTAAGAACATAAGAATTAGGAGCAGGAGTAGGCCTGCTCCACCATCCAATAAGATCACGGCTGATCTTCAACCTCAACTCCATTTTCCCGCCCAACCCCCATAACCCTTGATTCCCTTAGAATCCAAAAATCTTATCGCTCTCAGTCTTGAATATACTCAACGACTGAGCATCCACAGCCCTCTGGGGTGGAGAACGCCAAAGATTCACAACCCTCTGAGTGAAGAAATTTCTCCTAACCTCAGTCCTAAATGGCCGACCCCTTATCCTGAGACTATGACCCCTAATTCTAGACTCACCAGCCAGGGGAAACAGCCTCTCAGCTGTCAAGCCCTCTCAGAATCTTGTATGTTTCGATGAAATCACCTCTCATTCTTCTAAACGCCAGAGAATATAGGCCCATTCTACTCAGGGTCTCTATATAAGTTGGAAAGCCAAAAAGTGAGTTGAACATGGTTTCAAAATGGAAGGGAAAGCAACAAAATGATGGGAGAATCCAGCAGGAAAGTGAAGAAAACAGGTAATGCCTAAAGTTGTTGAATTTAATGTTTGAACCAGAGAGCTGTGCAGGTTAGGTTGATTGGCTATGATAAAATTGACCCTTAGTGTTAGGGGGATTAAATACGTGGGGTTACGGGGATAGGGTGGGATATGTGTAGGGGTTACGGGGATCGGGGGTGGGATATGTGTCGGTGCAGGCTCGATGGGCCGAAATGGCCTCTATCTGCACTGTGAGGTTTCTGTGATTTCTGAGCTGAAGAGTGCCCAGGAGAAGGTTGAGGTACTGTTTCAGAAATTATGTTGGAACTTGGTTGGAGTCGTTTAGGAGACCAAAGATGGAAAGGTTGGAAATTGAACTGACAAAGCACTCGTAGGTCAGATGCAACAGAGCCTCAATCTGCAATTGGTCTCCCCAGTACGGTGCAAAAGATCAGGAATTGTAGATTAAGTTTAAAAAAAACAGATCTAATACAGCAATAATTAATGTAAGGTGTCACATGACTGACACTCCAGCTTATTATTTCAGAGAATTCTGACTTTATGGACTCTAGTACATGGAGGAGACGACACCATAAACTAGACTGGAGAAGGTACATGCTGCCTCGCATGAAGAGAGTATTTGAATTGGAAGTTGGTTGAAGAGTATAAAACAGAATAGTGGTTAATGGATTTTTTTTGGTCTGGAGGGATGTAAATGGTGGGGTCTCCAGGGGTCAGTGTCAGGACCATTGCTCTTCACTATAAATGAATGATCTAGATTCGGTATTAAAATTTGCAGGCAGCACACAAATAAGGGTGTGTGGTTAGCTGTGAAGAGGACGGTGAGTGACTTCAGGAGGACGTACACAGGTTGGTAGGTTGGACAGGTGGCTTTCAGATGTAGATTAATGCAGAGAAATTAGGTAATCTATTTGGGAGGAAGAATAAGAGAAAAAGTATACCAAACACTAAAAAAAAAGTAGACGAGTAAAGAGACTTGAGGTTCAGATACACAAATCTTTAAAAGTAGGAGGATAAGTTGATAAACGCTGTGTATTTTTTAAAAATCATTTTGGATCCTAGATTTTATAAATTGGAGCATAAGAGTACAAAAACTAAGAGGTAATGTTAAACCTATGCAAACCATTGGTTAGGCCACTGTTAGAATATTATGTGCACTTCTGGGTGGCCTACTTTATAGAGGATGTCAAGGCCATGGACAGGATGCACAAGTGATTTACTAACCTGTCCGGGATGAGAGATTAGAGAAACTGAGTTTTTCAATAGATGGTTAAGAGAAGATTGAATAGAGGTGTTCAAAATTATGAACGGTTTTGATGAGGTAAGTACAAAAGAATTATTTCCATTGGTCAGCGAATTAGTAACTAGAGGGCATAAATTTAAGATAGTTAAAAGAATGAAGGGAGCAGGTAAGAATTTTTTTTCTACACAGCAGGTTGTTAGGATGTAGAACGTTGTACCAGATACAGTGGTGCAATCTGAATTCATAATAGCTTTTCCAAAGGAAGTGGATAGATATTTGAAAACAAAACATTTTAAAGGACATCTGGAAAGGGTAGGAGAATGGGGCAAAGCGGATACCTCTTTAAGAGAGCCGGCGCAGGCCCGATTGGCTGAATGGCGGCTGCCTCTGCTCAGATGGTGTCGGGGGATGCTGAAGGCCCTCTATTACCTCACACAGTTCTTAATGTCAGAACAGTAAACGTCAGCAGGCAATTTGACTGTGGGGGTGGGGAGGGCACTGCTGTCGAGCGTGTACCTTCCAACAGCAGTCACTTCACAGAGATAGAGAGCGTGAACTCTGGCTGATTTTTTTTTGGTTCCAGGAATGCTGCAGCGACTTGTATCTGCTCACTGCTGGTCTCAGCTGAGATCAGCAATCTTGGCACAGGCCAAGAGACAAATCTGAAACCTCCCTGGCCTTTGTGGCTCAGTAATATATTATGTGGTACATTTATTTACTGAACCATTGGCAGCTTAGAAACCCGTGTTTCATCGAATGTAATTTGATTTCGCGTTTCCAGATCTTAGACTAGCAAATAAAATGTACTTCTGATCAAATCATAAGCAATTGACTTGGCAAACAATTTCTATACACAATGGACAGAAAGTTAGTTTTAATATTTTGCTTATGTTTTTGCCGTACCTTTTTAAAAACTGTTTCTACAATTTTTAATCTTGAAGTTTCTGATTTGGGTGAAACAAAACCAATTTAGAATTTTTTTTCTGGAGCACAATATGATCATTAGAATATAGAGATGATGAAGGAATCATATGTTGATCTTGCCTAATTCTACGTGCATCTTGTACAGTTGTTCTAAACTGATGTCTTCAAAAGTAATATTGATTGCTAAATTAATAACGTCCTCATGAACCTTCTAAATTTACCACAGTAATACAAGGTCCCCCTGGATTTCCTGCGGTTGTTACACTCAGCAATATATACTCCAAGAGGGTAATGTTCACAAAGTCAAAAATCTCTGAAATACTAAATTTGAATTTTGTTCATATAGATGAGATGTCACTGTACCCTGTAGCGATGAATGATTGTTGTTTTGTTATGTGTTTTACCCTTGGCTTGTGCGCCAAGCTATAGTTTGTTTCTAATCCTTGGGATGCTTAAAAGTTAAAACGCCTTCATCAAATCTAAGCGCAGTGCTATCTGCTGTTTTGGCAGGTGTGCAGGGAGTTTCAACGAGGGAACTGCACACGGGGTGAGACGGACTGCCGCTTTGCTCACCCCGCAGACAGCACAATGGTGGATACCAATGACAACACTGTAACCGTCTGCATGGATTATATCAAAGGTCGCTGTTCCAGAGAGAAGTGCAAGTACTTCCACCCTCCTGCACACTTACAGGCCAAAATAAAAGCAGCGCAGCACCAGGCCAACCAGGCTGTGGCAGTAGCTCAGGCAGCTGCTGCAGCAGCGACAGCAATGGTAAGTTATTTAATGAGGTAGCACGCCACAAATGAGCAGCAGACTTACTGTGCAACTCACAAAAATGCTACGCTGGATTATGTTTTAGATGAAAGTCACCCATTGATGGACTGCGTCTGATGCAATTGTTCTAGTAGTATTTTTGTGTGTGGAAATTGCAACAGGAGACCAGAAATATTAGGGTTAATAAGCAGCGTGTTGGTGTTTTACCATTATCCGCACCACTGCCACCACCTTTTATTCAGGTATATTTAAACTGTAATCATTTCTAACCTTGCAGTGTGTAGGAGAAGCTAATTTCTCTTTGGGAAAAGCAGCTACTGGTTGGAAAGAGTAATTAATTGTTGAGTGTGGAATCTGTTGGGTAATAAATCTTACTGGCGTTAAACTAACAGTGATCGGAACCGTTCATTTGCAATTGCTTTAAGAAAGATCATTTGGCACAATTAACCTTGAGGCAGTAATATGGTAAATTCTTTCAATCAAGCCAATATCAGAAATGTCTATTTCGATAAGTCAGTATTTTTCTATAATTTTATTATACCATTGTATGGCTGGATTCTGATGCAGATTTTTAATGGAAACCAATAAAAATAGGCCAGTAAATATGAAATTAAAAAAAACACGAACCAGACATTGATATTTGACATGATATACCAGCCTTGGGGAACTAATTTCTTCTAGTTGCACTAACTTAGAGTAATGACGAAAAATGTTTTTTCACAATGCCTAAAGGTCCTCTTTTCTGCTTTGTTTCAGGTTTGAAGTTACACTTTCTGCTAATAAATTGTCTGTTTTGTTGCAGTATATACAATTATTTTTCCTCTGCAGCTATTGCAGCAGAGTTTATCTTCTATTAGTAGTGCACATATATAAAGTTACAATATACTTTAGGCAGTAATGTGATCAAGATGGGAACAAACAATGAATTTTAACGCAATGTTACAAGATTCAGCTTCCTGGAAAAACAGAACAAATATTAGCTGATTTTTCCTGTCATTCCTTTTAAAATCCATGTAATACACTGGAAATAATCCAGCTATTCAGTTGGCACTGGAAGTGGCACCCATCCCTCTTGTAACATTGGTAAAGTCCTCCGTTTTTGACTTGAACCGTATTGGTTTGAACTCTTGCAGGCTCTAGATCCATTGAACCACTGAGGGTGCTATATTGCTGCATTTAAAGTGATAAAAGTACACTGGGAAAAGTCACTGTAGAGCACGGAGATCCCTGGAATATTACTTTTTAAAAAGGAGATACCTGTATATTAGTTAAAATCTTCATCTAAAAGAGAGGTAGTTCTGGTGCTCTACTCCACTGTGTTTATGGAGCTTGAATCGGCAATGTTTGTTTTGAATTTTGCAGATTCATCACAGTTGGCTCCTCCTTCCCCCCCCCCCCCCCCCCCCAACCCCGCATTTGTGTTTTCAAATGGTTGCTGTTGGTATACCCAAATTTTTCACTTTTTAGGCAACAGGTTTCTACCTCATTAAAATGTGGTTTGTAAATGCCATCCTGTGCCCTGAAAGTGGTCAAATGCCAGTGCTATTTTCTGATACTGGGCTGTCTATAATGAACGACGTCTACCTAACTGCTAAATACTAATTATTCATTATATGGATTTTTGATGCATAATTTATATTACTTAGACTGATTAATCTAGATTATAAATTTGGAATACTGTATTACTATGGTTTACTAATTGCAATATCACAGGGTTTGATTTGATTTGAGGGGCTAACAAATAGTGTTCAAATGTACTAAACCATAGGAGCAATGCCTTGTAAAATAATCTGACGTTTAAAATGCGAATTGACCTAATATGTCCCCGCAGAAGTATTTATTAGGACAACAGTTACTATAAATGTAACCCACCAGTTCGATTGTCGCCAGGGATATAAGAATGTCGTTCCTGTGGAGTACTAATTATTCTTTCTGTATCCTCCACACACTGTAGCCTAATTTGATAAGGTTCTGGGGGGAACCATATGCTGAACACGCACATGAAAATGTCATTATGAACTTACAGATCGGCAGCACTGTAAGTGATCTCTTCTTCCCATGTTACATAAAGCCCCAAGACTTGTCATTGTGCCAGTTTGTTTCACCCAGCAAAATGTTCTTTCCTCCAAACATTCAGCGGTCTTGTCACTAAACGTTTGGGGAAAAAGTCTTATTTGGACCATTCTCCCTCTGGGATAGTCAAAATGAAGCATAAATAAACCACCATGGAAAATAGGGAAGTCTCCCAAACCATAATCCCAGAAGTACGTCAAAATGAGTTTACTCTCGGCCTCGCCACTGTGGTCGATGGTTAACGTGCCTGTGCTTTCATGGTTACCCGCATCTTAATTTTTATTGGGATCTCCTGCCTTTCAGATATTCACTGACTTATTTTGTGGAGAAAGGTATGAGGAAACAGGGGTGAATCTAATGCCTGTCCTACACTGGTGCACATTGTGTAACCAGGAGGTCAGCATCTCCTGGATTCCTCTTAGCCAGGGGGCAGTTGATGAAGTCTGTCATCTTCAATTGAGTCAGGAAGTGTGGAACCTTGGTGTTCTGCTTGGCCCCGTGCTCAACCTCCCCTTTCATCTGCCCCATTACCAAAAATGCTTTATTTTACCTCTACGTCTTTGCTTGTTCCTGTGCCATCTCTTCAGCTGATGCATCTCTAGTCCATGTTTTATCACCTCTTAACTTGACTTTTCTAATGCCCTCCTAGCTGACCTCAACCCCCCCCCCCCCCACAACAACAAGCTTCAACTCATTGAAGTGTTCACCTGCACTTCCATCAGCCCATCCTCTCCCAGCTCCACTGGCTTCTTGCCCATTGCTTGCTCTGCTCCACCATTGGCAGCTGCGTATTCAGCCACTCTGGTGTTGCCCTCAAGCTTTCCACCAAGTTCCTGGCCAGTTGTTTGATCGGGCCTTCACCCTAGCCTCTCCACTGCTCTCACCTTTCCTAATTTTCAGTGTCCGCCGTATCCTTTTCTTTCTTTCTTCTCAAGCGCTCAAGACATCTTGTTAGTTGTTAGTCCAGTTTCAAGTGATGTTGCACATATTCGGAATGTGGTTCCAGCATTTGTTCAACGCTGGTTTAAACCATATTTCTGCTTGAGTTCACGTTCTGGGTATTTAAGTCTTGTATGACTCATTTGGTATCATTAGGTCATCACCCGTTGATGTACAGTTTGGAAAATTGTGCCCAGTTCGGCCCTCACAGGTTCCCAATTGGAACGGTAATTTATTCTTTTTCACAATTCTATATTTTCAACCTTTTCAAATATGTGAATTTAATTTTCTTGCGTGGAAAATTGCATCGCTGTTGGTGTTAGTTTTGGCTCCGCCGTTTCTGATGCAGCATTTTGATCGGCTGTTTCTTGACTCATCTGAAATTTTTATCAAAAAGCTTTATTTGGGTTAAGAAATTGCCCCATTTTTTTCCCCCCCCACTGCTACACAAGTCGAAACTGGAACGCTTTTCCACTATGTTTATTGAGCTCCCCCCCCCCCCCATCTAAGTTTTTGTGCCACTTGCATAGAGCAGTTTAGCCAGTCTTGCTAGTTATAGTATATGAAAATCTGCCAGATGGAACAATCATCACATATTTGCTAAATATTTTCTAGATTTAACTGTGGCATGTGATGCTTTTGGCAGAAGAGTCCTGACAGCTGGCATTCTGGCTCTTGTGCAGGTGTCTTTCCTCTGCTTGTACTACTTGCTACGTTCCTACAGTGCAAGTAGAGGATGTAAAATGAGGAAAGGCAGATTACCCACCTGGTAATGTCGTCCTCATTCTTTAATCAGAACCCTACATGCACCACCAGTCCCTGTAGGGCTATGATCTTGAGACAGGAGGGGGGTGGGTGGGTTGTGCACGATTTGCAGTTAGTTAGTTTAAGTTTAGCTTGAACTGACGAAAGGACTGGCACAATTACGCAAATTCTGGAGTTCTTTACAGTGTGGGTAGGAGTCGGATACCTTTTGAGGCACCGTCACCCCTCGACAACATCGTGAAGACATTTCCAGGTGCATACTCTGCAAGTGGTTTCCCAGAACCCATCAAGCCAGGTTATACTCCTCCAGTATGTGGGGGATGAAGCGAAGACTCCACCAGAGGGATAATCTCACCAGGGCTCAATCAAAACACGTGTAACAAAGCAGGTTTCAAGTGAATTGAAACCTTTATTGCAGATAATTTATGGCATACCAGTTGTAATGAAGGTGAATATTAAACTTTGTCCTAGTTAATAGATAAATTAAATATATATATTTTATGTTACAAAAGGACTGGCATCCCACAGCAGCAGTAGGATCATTATTCACCAGTAATTTCCTCTGGATTAATGCTGGTGGACACAACCTAAAGTGAAGTGGTGTCATCGGTGTTGGAAATAGCCCACTTTCATGGGTTCCCCAGCTGGCTAAGCGGGTTAAGGCAGTGAGTAGATGAAGCACATAGACCGAGCGAAGTTCTAGTTTCAGTTTCTGCTTAGGTGCCGAGTTAGCGGATCCCGGCCTTGTGGCAATGGACTCCATGCAGTTGGCCTGGGTGCTCATGGTATAGGGAGAGGAGGTCGCCAGCATTCTCGCTGCTGATCACTGTCCAAGCTGGTGGTCAGCTTGGTGTGTACATTGAATGAGGGCAGGAATGGGTTTGGCTGTGATGCCCTCTATGCATGACTAACCTGCCGGCTCACACGTGAAGAACCACTATTCAGGCAAGGCATCAGAGGGCCACCGTGCCTGTGGAACAGTATTCCAAGGAGTCAACACCTTCAAGAGAGGAAAAGGGAAGAAAGTTGGTGGATAAAGGAAGAGGGAAAATTAAATGGAAGTAACCCAGATGCATGCCATATGCTTCACACTGGTAATAGTTTGGTTCAAATTAACCTCAACTTAGCTTCCTGTAGGTCAAAGCCTCAATGGGTCGAGTGATACAAGCCAGATAAGCAGTGGGACACTTTCCGATGCTCTGCACTGTTAAACTGCACTATGTTAGCTAGTTTAACTCCAGCAATGCTGCTATGGACACTTGGGAGGTCCCTAAACCTTGGCTCTTCTAACCTGCAGCTAAGCTCTCTGGACTTGGGTAAATGGGATGCATCCCTAAGGAGGTAGTGTGCACACTATGTTAGGCAGACAGAAACCCTACAAGTTATTGTAAAGAAGGTGTTGGATGTCTGCATGTTAGCGAACAGGCTGACCCCACCCCCCCCAAAAAAGTACCTTGCACTTTCCTGTTTTAAAGAAAAGAAAGGCTTGCATGTATATAGCGTCTTTCACGACCACCGGACGTCCCAAAGTGCTTTACAGCCTATGAAGTAAAATTTTTTTGACGTGTAATCACTGTTGTAAGAAACGCAGTAGCCTATTTGCGCACTGCAAGCTCCCACAAACAGCAATGTGATAATGACCAGATAATCTGTTTTTGTAATGTTGATTGAGGGATAAATATTGGCCAGGCCATCGGGGAGAACTCCTATTGCTCTTCTTCGAAATAGCGCCATGGGATCTTTCACGTGCACTGTGGGGTTTCTGTGATTCCACCTGAGAACAGACAGGGCCTCTGTTTAACATCTCATCCGAAAGACGGCACCTCCAATAGTGCAGCACTCCTACTGGAGTGTGTCTCTCACCTAATTCTGCAGCACTGTTTTGGGCATTGAGTTACTGAAAAGGAATTAGAAACTGGCAGATGAGTGGGGCATGGTAGTCTTATGGGGAATATTCATGGAGATTGTAGTCCTGGGTGCTGAATTAGGAGGCAGAGGAACAAATTAAAATGGACAAACTCCTTCAGATACTTAAGGAGAGGGGAAGGAGGATGTAGAATGCCTCTTGGGAGTTCCTCTGCTAAGGAGGCATTTGGAGAATAGAAAGTTGTGAACTCCTTCAAACATAATTGGATATGGAAGTTGTGCCAGAGAACTGGAGGGTTGCCAATGTACACCTCTGTTCAAAAAGAGAGAAAGGGTTAAACTGGGTAACTATAGACCATTCAACCTAACATCAGTAATGGATAAGTTATCAGGGGCCATAATTACTAATATTAATTTAAAGATGTATGTTAACTAAGGCCAGCGAGCATAGATTTGTAAAAGGTGAGTTAGATGTCTCAAATGTAATGGAGTTCTTTCGGAAATAACAAAGTGTATTGATAAAGGAAATGCAATGCATGTTGTGGATTTTCAAAAGGTGTTTGATGAAGTGCCACATGGGAAGCTCGGTGAAGGGCTATTTCAGGTTTTTTCCCTGCTTGAAATGTAGCTGGGCTAATCCTTTCAGCTCTATCGGGGAAGGAGGTGGCCGATATCCTAGCTATTCTTAATTTGCAATCCTTGATCTCAAAGATCCATCATCTAGTTTGAGTTGGACACGAGGGGTAATTTTCGCTTTAGGCGCGAGCGGAAAACTGGCGGTTGCAGGTCGGCCACTTGTTAAACACCTTACCAGTTTTCCACCATCAATCAAGCAAGTAGTTCTGCTTAGACAGTTTTGTGGCTTCATTCCAAGCGTTCACTGACCTGATGGCACCTCCTATCTGGAGTAGGTCGGTGTATCCCTTCCTGACCTGGATTACAATCGTCGGTGTCCGGTTTACGGAAACTTTGCCTCCGAGGCAGGCGATGTGACCAAGAGTGTCCAGTGGCGACAATTAATGATGACTTTGACCTTCTGAAGTCCGGTTCTCGTTGCGTCTGTGCTGTGAACCCAGCAGTCACAGGAACAGGAGTAGGCGATCCCGCCCCTTGAGCCTGTTCCACTAACAGCACACATGAAATGTTTCCAGTAGGCAGCTTCTGTGTTTCAGATCAATACAGAAGTATTGGAAGGACACAGTTCTGATAGATCTGTGCTTTGATGAGGATTTTCACCTACTTTTGACTCCAGACCCTGTGCAGGTCCTTCATTGCTGAAGCTGCTGATCTCATTCTGCTCAGTATGTTAGGGGTGAATTAATAGAGCTCTTTAAAATTGTGAACGGGTTTGATAGGGTAGACGTGGAGAAGATGTTTCTGCTTGTGGGGGAGTCCAAAACTAGGAGTCATAAATATAAGATAGTCTCTAATAAATCCATTAAAGAATTCAGGAAAAACTTCTTTACCCAGAGAGTGGTTAGAATGTGGAACTCGCTACAACATGGAGTAGTTGAGGTGAATAGCATAGGCGCATTTAAGGGGAAGCTAAAGAAGTACATGAGGGAGGAAGGAATAGAAGGATACGCTGATAGGGTGAAATGAAATAACGTGGGGGGAGGCTTGTGTGCAGCATGAACACGAGCATAGACCAGTTGGGCTGAATGGCCTGTTTCTGTGCTATGTTCTCTTCATGTCCGGCTCCCTACGCCTATCAGATAAACTTGCCAACTGGGTCGATAAAGTCTTCCAATGCCTCCACATTTTGTCCATCAACATGAATGTCCTGTATTGCAGTATTTGCACTGACACTCTGGACATTTGTCTTGGCCCAAGAAACCTGTAGCCCAAAGATGGCTGCCTCAGCTGAAAGCTCTCCAACGTATCTCTTGAGCTTGCTCACCTGCTGACCAAGAAGGGCAACATTATCCTCCTAGTCCAGGTCAGAAAAGAGGTCTGACCGACGGCAATGCCAGTATTTGCAGAGTTGAGGTCGAGGATCCAGCCCATTGCACGACAACAGGGTTGGCACCCGGGCGCATCTCTGCTTTACTCCAGATCTGGCGTGAAATCCCTCAGACTTACCGTCCATGCCCAAAGTGAAAATTACCCCAAAGCTGTCCTGAGGGGTTATTGAGCTTGGGTGACCCGTCCAACAGAATATCTTCCCCAGGGTTACTGAACCATGGCGGGTAGATGGAGTTAAAATACAGACCAGCCATGATCTAACTGAATGGCGGAACAGGCTCGCTCCTGTGAGCCTGTTCTATGTTCCGAGTGGGGAAATTAGGTATCCAAGCTAAGCCTCTTGGCATCAGTTCATGTCTGACCTGCTTGAACTTATTTTTAGTGATGATGGCCTTCCTTACTTTGAAAACTCTTGCAGTTATCTTGTCTCCACATGTTGCCTTAAATTTACATTGGAATTTCAAAAAGATAAAGCTGCCTAAAATGTACCTGCTGTGCATGCTGCTTTTCTCAAGGCAAAGTATCATTTTGTTGTTTACACAGCAAAAATATTGACAGCACTAAGGCTATTCATCTGTCTAGGAACATGTTTGATATTGCTAAGCAGTGTATAACTAAGGGATAGATTATGTTCTACCCTATTTACAGTTTGCTTGCCTGTGCTCACCAGTCGAGGCTCATTCTACTTATTCTTTGCAACTACTTGGGTTAATATGGAGGGTTTTTTGTCTACAAGGCAGCTACAGGAAGTAATTGGCATAACAAATAGTTCTTTATTGATCTGCTCAAGATGATGAGCATTTTGGCACATGATTGCCTTAAAATTTATCTGTGAGCATTATTGTACTGATTTGGTGTCAAATGTATGTACCTTGAATTGAGCAAATGAGGAAGAAACTAGTGCACTGGAATCCTAGAAGGCTGTTGGAAAGGAAATGGATTCCAGGTGGCTATTTTCTCCCCACAAAAAAAAACTAGGGAAGAAGTGGTTTGGGAGGTAATGTGAAACTTACTTTATCTGTCATATCTATTTTTCTGAACTTCACTGCCAATGCTTCCAGAAATGAGCTACTTTGATTTCAGCAGAGTTGCTTTATTAGAATCTGGGTAGCCTTTAATTGTGTCTCTTCAGTTGCACCACACCACAATAAAAGGCGCAGCATTGCATGAAATGTAGCTGCCATTATTGGCTCACTGGCACGAGGATTGACATGTCGAGAGACCAACGGCTGGCGTGTGTGTGTGAGGGGGGGCAGTTAGAGGTCACGTGATGAAACCTCCCATGACAAATATACAGTCCAACCAGAGTTGGCAACCCTAGGGGCTGAAATGCAATTCGAGTGCATTTTTCCCTCTGACTGTTGGATCACTGACGGCATAGCATGCTCTCAGATGTGAACCATGAAAATAACTCGGTTTTTGTCAGCCGTATTTTTGTGAGCATCAAGGGTGAGATTTGTAGGTACTGGGGACAAAATGTTTCTTTACTTCTAGCATCTGTGTCAGAACAAAAATGCTACCATACGAGCCTGGTGTAAACAGTTGCAGATTAAGGCTTCCTGCCCCAACAATCCTTTAACAATCTCAGAAAAGCACCCCTAGTGTGCAAGCATGAAATTTGCTTTTCACATTAGCGGGTTTAACTGGCCCGAATTAAAACTAGTCAATTTACTTGCAAATTATGGGCAGTCTTTTCTTTGTTGCTGTGGACTCACACCCACTAGGGTTTAGGTTGATAATTTTGCTCAGAACTCTTGCAGCTGATGAGAGGGGGATGCTTTCATAACCATCAGCCTGGGGTGGATTGAAGGCCATGTCGCCGACCCAATAGGACCGTGTTCTAACCTGCAGTGCCACTCAGCCCCTAGGGTTGCCAACTCTGGTTGGACTGTATTCGTCATGGGAGGTTTCCTCACGTGACCTCTAACTGCCCCCCCCCCCCCCACACACTCCAGCTGTTGGTCTCTCGACATGTCAATCCTCGTGCCAGTGAGCCAATAATGGCAGCTACAATACCCACAATCCTCAGTGCTCCAAAAACCCTTGTATCCTTCGCATGGCTCAACCGAAGTGCACATGAGCTGTGGTCACATTACATCCTGGGCGCCCTGCTGTTGAGAGTCTGGTCAGAGCGAAACGGGAGAAAAAATTGCCTCGTGGTTTTTTCCTCACGGGAATGTCTGGGAGATTAATCTTCATTTCTGGGTTATTTCAGGACAATCCGGGAGGGTTGGTAAATGGTAACCCAATGGGTTTCTTTTTTCCAAAAAGGAAAGCAATAATATGGTAGTTACTTTAATGGAAAGTATAATAAACGTAGATAACTTCCAAGAACACTCTGTTGGGTTGGTTTGGTTCCGTGGGAGCGGGGTGGCTCTTGATGCTTTACTGTCTCCTAAAGGTACATATAATTGAGCAATGCAGAATCTAGCCATCTTTGTGTAGTTCCATATTTCATAAGAGCCTGAAAGATGCAATAAATTAATTATAATTATATATGATTATTGCACACATATTTTGCACATGTTGATATTAGTAATAGTTAAAAGATATTTGTGTTTTGCTCCCTATTATGCTTTTAACAAAGGTACAGTAAATGCTTATTTTGCTGTACAGTACTAATTCAGTATTTGTAACTGCAACCTTTGACAACTCATTTTATGCATGCTCTGTGTTATATATGTTGTATACTGCATTCAGGGTTTTGTTTTTTTGTTTTTTCTCCTCACCTACCTGCAATGTACTGCTGTTCCCATGATGCACTTCTGCTTGCTGTTTACCTGTATGTTAATACGCTTGAACCCCATTGGTCCATTGCCATCATATGCTCGCTGCCTGCTATTTAAGACTCAGTCGGCTGCCAAATCTGTGAAACGACCCCTCGAGGCAACCTTTGACCTGGTACTTTGACCTTTCACCTTCTTGCTTTGCATGCACTAGCTATAGTAAAATAGTACGATAACTTTAATAGATTTTACTTTTAATTTTATTATAAACATGCCTCTAATTAGATGTTTGTTGGAAGGATATAATGTTCGTACACTGGTCATTAAAAATCCACACTGTATTAAATGTAAAGTTATTTTTCTGAATATCGGATGTTTGCTTTTTGCATTCCAGGTGTAGCGGCAAATAGCCTTCACTGCACACTATTGAGTGTACATATAGTAGTTTAAATTCATGATAGTTTGATGTGCTTTGATAGCGTTGTAATGTGCGGATCTTGTACCGATCGGCACTAATTAAATTGTTTGTTAACTGCGTACCCAAATTCCAATATAGTGAAAGTATTTTCATTAAACGTATGTTTTTTTTTTGGTTAGGGGCAAGTTCAGGCTTTAAAATAATGCATATTTATTAGATGTGTAATGTAATACTGCCAAATATCACAGCATAACATTTGCTGCTTTGTTTAAAAAGCTACACTTGTACCTTTTACAGAAAGCCTGTCTTCCGACAAAAGCGTTTTTGTGCTACTTTGACTAATACGATACTTTCAGTGCATGACAGGAATTTCATACTGTCTTCTCTATTTTCTACATTTATTATACCTGTCTTACTAAATCCCTCATTCACAGGCCTTCCCACCTGGTGTTCTTCACCACTTACCAAAGAGACCGGCCCTTGAAAAAAACAATGGCACCAGCACAGTCTTTAATCCTAGTGTTTTGCACTACCAACAGGCTCTAGCCAATGCACATATGCAGCAGCCAGCATTTTTTCCAACAGGTATGTCCTTTCCCCTTTACTGTGAGAGTATTATAAAATTGAACTGTTGACTTGATCAAATAAGATAATGTAGCCATTACTGCACGAGTTGAATGTTCAAAAATATTTTTATGCTTGTTGCACCTTATTTGGCTGTTCTTGCTAGCACTTACGACAGCATATTACATAAAGTAAAATGGCTTTAAAATACTGTGCTTAATTTATTCTAAGGCAAGACGCAACAGATAACACCTTTGATGTTGCACAGTGAAACCTTTCCTTCCTTTAGATATTTCCTTTTGAACTCGGTTCAAATTATGTGAATCATTCATTTGTTTGGGATTACATTAAGTGGCTTGGCGGCAGGTTGTGATTCTATACACGTGGTCTTTAGGGACAGCTTCACTGTATTTTTCATCAGATTTCAAAAGAATTATTATGTTAGGCTTACCTGATGCTGTTTAAAAACAAATAATTTTAAGGAGAGCAGTACATCCAGTCAATGCAAAATCCCTGTATATTCCATTGGATATACGGCACAGAAACAGGCCATTTGGTCCAACCAGTCCATGCTGGCGTTTATGCTCCACTCGAGCCTCCTCCTGTCTTTCCTCATCTAACTCTATCAGCATAACCCTCTATTCCCTTCTCCCTCATAGGCTTGTCCAGCCACCCCTTAAATGCATCGATACTATTCGCCTCAACCACTCCCTGTGGTAGCGAGTTCCACATTCTCACCACTCTCTGGGTAAAGAAGTTTCTCCTGAATTCCCTATTTGATTTCTTGGTGACTATCTTATATTGATGACCTCTAGTTTTGCTCTTCCCCACAAGTGGAAACATTCTCTCTGTATCCACTCTATCAAAACCTTTCATAATTTTATAGACCTCTATTAGGTCACCCCTCAGCCTTTTTTCAAGAGATTTAATTTAAAACATTGCACCATGTTAACCAGTAACACCTAACATAAAAAGGACTGTTTAGTAGTAAATGTTTAGGGATGTTATGTTTAGGCATCTTTAAAGTTTACTGTTTTTCTTGGTGTTTATTTCTGTACATAATATTGGTGATGTGCACCTTTTAAGCTTACTTCCTTTTTGTTGGTAGTAACTGGTTACCACCAATGGTAAACCTCCCCTAACTACTGCTCCTGCCATTAAACACTGATTCAAACCCTAACCCTAAATGCAGTATTCTGGCCAGGCTCTCTCTCTCTCTTTAAAAAAAAAAGTTATAGATATAAAGCCATCTTTCAAAGTTTTTCTCATCCTAATTGCCTTTTAGAATCACACAGCACAGAAGGAGACCATTCGGCTCAACGTGTCTGTGCTGCTCGTTGAAAGAGTTATCCAGTTAATCCCACTCCCCTGCTGTTCCCCCATTTCTAGTCCCTCTAAGAGTAATCAATTACCACACCACTGCTAAATTCTCAGTTATTGCCAGTGATAACTTCTTATTGAAAAAGGAAAAGCCAGGGCAATAAATTTAAATATTTCAATATTTCTCATGAACCTATGCTGCCACAGAAGCAAAAACTGAGTTAAAGGGAGTTTTATCCAAAAAAAAAAAAGGGTGGGTTGGGGTCATGTGGGATGTTGGTGTTAAAAATCTGATTCCCGACGGGAACCCGTCTCCAACCCGCTCACTTCCGGTTTTAACGGAGGCGGGACGGTGGGGCAGGCAGCCAACCTGCTCTCGGGAGGCTGGTCGTCTATTTAAATATTATAATGATGCTGGAAGCCTCCACTTTAACCTCTGTTTTGTATTTAACTTTAGCTGGTAGGGTTTTGCAGACCTTGTGAAACCCGCCAACTAATGAAAGGTGAGGTGTGCTGGATCCAGGAGGTTTACACTTAGCTTCGGAATTCAGCGTCCCTACGTAACTTACCTCCCGCGATCGGAGACTGTTCCCCCGCAAACGAGGCCACACTCTCTTTCCCCACCCCCGCTCCTCTGGCCGCTCCCACCCGATCCCTACCCCCCTCTGTGTGGCCTAGTGCCACAGGTCTACCCACCCGGAGCCAGCCAGCCCCTCAATCTGGCTGGCTGCGGGTGGGAAACAGAGAGGTTTCCTTTGTAAATCAGGTCCTGCTGTTAAATTCAGCAGGGCCTGTGGGAACCCTGTTCTCCCAGGTTTCCCGCCCGCTTCGGAGCCCCTCCTGCTCCCTACTCACCTTCCCCATGAAAATTCAGCACAAAGTGTCCGAGTTACAAATGAAACGCAGCGTTTAACATCTGAACGTTCTTTTGCTAACCGTTACTATTCTTGCGCAGAAGAACAAAAAAATCTGTCAGATGTGCACTTACTTGACACTAGGCCATCAATTATTATTTATTTAATGCGATAAGCCTCAAATACCCAGCTGAAATAAAACATTGTACATTGTGTGCAGTAGTTGACTCATTTAAATGCTAATGGATACCATCTTTATTTTTTTTTAAAGTGCTTGGCAAATCTTTCTTGTTTATTTGCAAAACATTGATGCAATGATTAAATGGCAATCAGTGCTTCATTGACATGGAATTAGACACATGGAGCGTTTCGCTGTCAAGTACAGTGCTGCAAATTTGCTAAATATGATTCATTCAGAATTACTAATTATATTTGGTGTATGCTTTTTAAAACTACACCAAATCATTCTTTAGATAAATTAAAAGTAGTTTATTGCTGATAATCGAAACTTAAGCTTAAAAATTCTTGATCTTGATTTGTTACACTTATAAACAATTACTAACTAGCAGAGTCCAAATTTATTGAGATTTAGTATTATGACTTCTTCATACTTCATTTAATAAAATTCATGTTCTATCACAAATTAAAAATGAGCCCTTTAATATTTCAAAAGATATTATTGTTTTGCTACTCTACTCTGTTCCATGTTCGAGGGTAATGTGCATTCAAACATGGTCGGAATGAAATCACCATCTAACATCTGTAAACTGATTGCTGCTTTTTCAACTTAGTCTCGAGTTTTTGTTTCCAGTTGATACATGTCTCAAAGGGCATTAAAACTCAAAATAGCCCTACATTCCACCGCTACCTTCATTGTGCTGCGTCACCTGTTCTGCACTCTGCTCTAATAATGTAACCGACATCAGTGTTCTGTACATCCCCTGGATTACCACAAGGACTTTTTTTTTTAAATATGTTCGTGAAGAGCTCTTATTTGGTGTAGCACTTCTTACAAATTTATTGTTTAATGAGGTACATGTGGAAAGAGGAACATTTGGAGTTTTGAACTGGGCCTAGCAGTGTTAAAACTAACTGAGATGTGGAAGGTAATTTTTGTATTTGTTCTTCAAGATCTTGGCTTTGTGATCTAACACTAACCATGCATTTGTTAATACTTTTTTTTTCCAAATTCACCTTTCTAAATGTTCTGCATGATGGCAGGGTCGGTGTTTTGCATGACTCCTCCAGCTACAACTGTTGGTAGGTTCCATCTTTTGTTTCCTAACCTTGAATGTAACGAGAAGCTCTTGCAGTCTTTTTTAAATTTATCCGAAACACTTGAGTTTGCTGTGAAATATAGAATTAAATCATTGAACTATTTCTTGGGCACAGTTAAACTGAATCTGAGAAAGTTAATTTTAATGTAGAATGTAATAGAATTTTGTTTAACTGTTTCACACCTTGTGCATTGTGATTCACCTGTAAGAGTTAGGATAAGGCAGTAAATTATTATTTTGAGTAACTAAATCACGGTAACAAATCACTGCATGCATTTCCTGATTGTTTTGAGTAACTTGAATTTATTATGACCAACCTTTTGGAACAAAGACTGGCTGAGAAAATAACTTTTCCCTCCATTCAGCCCAGACGGTGCTTATAATCCACACCAAGCTGTTTCTATAGTTTGTGAGAAGATAGTTGGAAATGGAAAACATACTGTAAAATCTGATTTTCCGCAGTAAAACCCTTCTATGTGTAAATACCTCTTTAAGCAACTTAGTTTTGCTCGATAACATTGAATCTATTTTAAGTAAGGTAGAGAATCAAGTCTTAATATATTATGTATCAGAGTCTCCCAGAGAATTTCAGGGAGGGACATTCTTTAAAAACTTTTCTTACTAATACAATGCAACATTTAAAAAAAATTCTAATACAGGCAGTATTGAGTTTATTCGACCAATCTTTTGTCAAATGATTTTAACTCCAGAACATTTAAGAGAGACCATAAATGAGAGGGGAGGAGAGTTGACGAATATTTGTGGTCACTTTTTCCCCATGCCCCGACCTTCCTATTGTGTGTTCTCTGGGAAACCCTGATTATGTTGGCATTGGTCCTTTTTAATTGTGATTGTAATAAGCTTTTCCCTTTCTCTTTTTTTTAATTTTCTCCCATGCTTCCTTGCTTTGCATTATGATTGCATGTCACCCGCTGGTGTAACCTCCTCCTCCCTCCACGATGGCTTTCTGCTATGTGATATCTGCCATGCCCAAAAAAATCCAACACATGTCGTGGTTGCCACGTGCCGCACCCTTCTGTTCATTGCTTCCATGGTTCCCTTCCTGAAAGTACCCCTGATGCACAGTGCTACGCCCGCCACTGTCTCTGCAGCAGCAACACCTGCCACAAGCGTTCCCTTCGCCGCAGCAGCTACAGCCAATCAGGTTTGCTCCTTTTACAGCTTTCTTTCATAAACCCTTCCACCCCCACCCCCACCCCACGACTCTAAACGAGTGCTCGTCAAACAACTTTCTAAAGTTTTGCCGAACTTGTAAATTACCCAATTGCTGAAGCAACAGCGAATTGAACCGTTGCTGAAGGCACTTGTTTAGAGTTGTCATTTATCCCAGACAACAGTATGTTTTTGTGTGTTCTGTGCTGCATTATTTTTCATTAATTTCAACCTCGCTGTACTAATCACATTTTTTGTTTAAAGTTCATTAAAACTAAGTTGCACTGTTGTTGCGCCATGCAGCAAAACATAATTTATTAAGTAAATATTTTCGTGTGAACATAAAAATTATTTCAGTACTTCTAGATAAGTTCCTTTATTCCTGAACACGCCATCTATATTGGAGAAAATTTGTTTATTTTTTGAAAGTACTGAGTTCTTAATGTTCAGTGTAGCTTTTCACTTTTTTTGTAACTAAACCAAATGGCGTGATGAATCAATACTGTTTTAAATTGTATGTGTACGGACAAAAAAATTGTGATTTTTGCAAAGATCCCTTTTAGAAATGCAAGAAATTGGTTATTATTCAACGCAAGCAGGGGTAGTGTTTACCTGCTGAGCATGAAGGACAGTTTGTAAGTCGTAATGCTACCTGTTTCTTGAGTCCACTGCCTCCGTTGGATGAGTTTTGTCAATTCTTAAATGGGTTTCTGAATGTGGACCCTTCTCCAAGAGGAGAGGGGGAAAGATTGCTCTTGCCAAACCTGCTAGATATTTACAGAACCTCTCGTCAGCTGTCAGTAAGAATTCCACCACACAGTTGGTCAGACTTCCCCTGCTGGTGAAGAGAGGAAAGCTGTGGCTGACTTCCAGGGTCTGGGTCTGTTGGTACTCCTTGCAATACAACTTCTCCCAGGTCTTTCTATTGTCTGAGTAACCATAGTTATCCTGTTTCTGCGGCCTTAACACGTTACATAATATACACAAAAGACAAAATAAGGATAAATTAATGACCAGAAAAATTGGTAGCTCTTGCTCCGAATAAGTCTTAATAATACGACTAAAGTTTGGAATTAAATACTTTATTTAACTTTCGCCTTTATTAAAGACAATAATGTACCATTAGACTTTTGTGTATACTTCTCCCTCTCCCCCACCCCAAACCCTTAAAACACATTTGTTTTTCTCTAAGTACCTGTGCTTCAATTCTTGTATTAACCTGAGCTTTGAATGATAACAGTAACAACACTAAACAGGCCTCGGTGCTGCCGACTGTTAACCTGCACCAGTAAGTCCAAAAAAGGCAAAATACCTCGTTTGATCAACGCCTAACTGTCTTGCAGAATGTTGACTTTA
This sequence comes from Somniosus microcephalus, assembly GCF_052327205.1. Taxonomy (NCBI): domain Eukaryota; kingdom Metazoa; phylum Chordata; class Chondrichthyes; order Squaliformes; family Somniosidae; genus Somniosus; species Somniosus microcephalus. Next base: position 11,272,473 of record NC_140996.1, on the reverse strand, counting down.
CCTTCAGAATTATAATTTTCTTAAGTTTAGAATGATAGACGAGTAAAGTATTTTTAATTCTAAACAGTGGCTCATAGGCTGTTATAGGTGTTTGATTAACTGTAAATCTTGAATAGGGAATTTTGTATCTTTCCAACTTTCATAAAACAGCTGCAAAAAAGTTGGAAAATGTTCTAATGCTGAATCTGAGAAAGTAAAAATGGTACATGGTATTGAAACATTTATCGTTTTCTCTTAATAAACCACATTGTAACCTTTTTAATATTTTCATTTTGCTGCAGAACCATTCTTGTCATCAAAGGTGACCTGCAAAATAGATTTATGAGTAGTTGTCGAATTGAGCAAAGCTGCTTGTGACAACATTCAGCGCACCATGTAGCTTTCCAAAGTTGAAGCCTTGAGGCTTGTACAGGTAGACTATCCTTTATCCGAACTTCCGAAAACCTCTAACAACCGAAAGTTTTTTTGTTCAGCGTAAGTCGTGCGCACGACATGACCAGAGTGGTGCACGACTTACGCTGAGCAGGGCAGAGGGTCACAGAGTTCCCTCCTGGGTAGGAGATTGCAGGCCGAGCCGGGCAGTGTGAAGGAGGTACCGGGAGAGTGAACCCAACAATACAGCGGCCCGTCCGATATTCTTTTCTCCCCCCGACCCGAACCGAACTGCGGCCCGCCCGATATTCTTTTCTCCCGAACCGCGGCCCGTCCGATATTCTTTTCTTTTCTTCCCGACCCGAACCGCGGCCCGTCCGATATTCTTTTCTCCCCCCGACCCCCAACCTGATTTGCGGGCCAGCTTAGTAGGAGTCAGCCGATATCCGGCATTCCAGAGAAGCAGGAAGGGGAATGAGACATGGAACAGTCGCAAGAGGTAGCCTGAACTTTTACAATTTATATTAAATACAAATTTCCCAGTCTTATAATAATACCTTCTGAAATCCGAAAAATTCCAAAAACCGAAACTCAGCTGGTCCCAAGGCTTTCGGATAAGGGATAGTGTACCTGTATGTATTTTTCAAAGCTACATTAATTCCACTGGCCCGGCCCTTAGTGCACATCTCCCCTTTCAACCCGGAGCTCCCTTTTCGACCTTATGGAATAAAACCATAGACATTTACAGCACCGAAGGAGGCGATTCGACCCATTGTGTCTGTGCCAACCAAAAACGAGCTTTCCAGCTCTTGGTCCGTATCCTTCCAGGTTACAGCACTTCGAGTGCATATCCAAGTACATTTTAAATGTGATGAGGATTTCTGCCTCTACCAACCTTTCAGAACCCTACCACCCTCTGGGTGAAAAAAGTTCCCCTCAACTCCCCTCTAATCCTTCTACCAATTACTTTAAATCTATGCCCACTGGTTATTGACCTCATCCTTCCAGTCCACATCTGATTTCCCCTGGCCTCCGTTTTGGTCTCCCTGTTGGGCTCCACTTTGCAACATGGCAGACTGAGTTTCGACGCTTTTCTGTCTTTGTGGGTGAAGGTTTGATCTTGGTTTCATTGCACCCACGTCATTTGGATGCTAGAGAGACACTTTGATGTTCATTATTTTTTTTAATGCTGTGTCTTTTTGTGTCGCTCTTAGTTTACAATTATTTTAATGATTTCATTTTGTTTCTGTATGATTTTTTTGTTGTTTTTGTTTTTGAAAGTCCACACAAAGAACCAAGTCCCATGGTACAGAGCACTACCAAGGTAGAAGAGAGAACTAGTGATTAGGTAACAGAGCTGGTGCTATAAAAGCTTGGAAATTATAGGAAGGAGGCAAGACTGAGGGGAGGTAAGGAGCTCAATAGTTTTGAGGTCTTATGAAATAATGAGTTAATTAGTACACTGCAGTTAATTATGATTTCAGCCCAGTGAGACTGTACAAAGGATGAAGTACAGGTAGGACAATGTACTTGCAGTGTACGAGGGATCAGATGAGGACGAGTCACAGCAGCAATGGCCATGGCAGCGTCGCTAAAAGAATGATTGTATGGTGGGGGGGGGGGTGAATCTCCTGTTGGGTGATCTTTTTCTTGTCCAGAAGTGCAAGTGAGGTGTGGGAAGATATGGGAACAGTGATGAAGTCTTGGATGGACTTGGGCTTTTTAGAGAGTTGTTGAGGAGAAAATATAAAAGTAGAAACCAAGCTTCTTGGGAGTTACCCATAACAATGGAGATTAGATATTGGGGGGGTTAAAATCGAGGCCATTGTTAATTCCATTTGAGGTCAGAGCAGATGATGAGGCCAAGAATGTCAATAGGTTATGGAAGATCTTCAGTGAGGTGGTCGTTGTTGGTTCGACTTGAGACTAAAGAAATCGTATCTTGCAATACTTTTATCTTCCTTGAGTTTTATTTTTTTACCCTTTCTATCCAGTTACGTATTTTGTCGGACCTTGGCTACCTCTTTAGATATTACTGCTTCTACCCCTGGTTTGATATTGTCTCCAAATCTGAGCTTCTGAATACAGGTTATTAATGTACGCTACAAACAGCACAGGTCCCAATACTGATCCCAGCACTCTAATAGGTGCCTCCCTTCATTCTCACCCTGACATTACTTCCTGCCCCATTGGCTGCTGCTTCCAAATTTCTTATCGATTCCTAGATTTGACCTTGAATTCTTGTTTCTTTATGCCTAAGTACAGGAAACTTTCTGGTATCCGGCACGGACGGGACCGAGCTGGTGCCGGTCTATCAACAATGCCGGAGAATCGAGCGCTATAGTTAAAACATACGGAGCTTCTGAGCTCCATATCGAGCAACAAACCCTGTTGCTTAGCAACAGCTTCAAAACGATCAGCACAGCTTGCAAGCATCTCTGTAGCTTAGCAACAGCTTCAGTTAGACGCTTGCACAGCCAGAAATGAGTTTAAAAAAAAAAAGTTATCTGAACCGACTCCTGAATTTTGCCGGTTATTTAGTGGCCGGTTAATCGAAAGTTTCCTGTAGTAGTTCTTCATGTGGAACTTTGTCCAAGTCTGTTTTGGAAGTCTTGATTCAGTGTTGGTTATAATTAAGCATTAAAAGCAGAGAAGCCAGTAGCCAAAATGGGTAAAATGAAAGTGTTACCTGATGCAGCTGTGTTGTTCTGAGACTAGATCTTGGCAACATTGCTTGTGTCCTTTCAGCGCCGTTTAGCAGTACTACCTTCTGACCTGACCCTTTTGTGGCCGACATATCCTTGGGTGCATTAACTGGAGACCAAACAGATGATAATTAATTCTTCATTATTGACATTCTTATCCTTAGTTTTTATTTTAGCCCCAAGATTTCAAACAAAATGTATTGCTGATGATGGAATGCAGTGATGTGCTGCTCACTCCAGTGATGGGCTGCGGTTCCTCTCCCATGGTGATCCACAGGCAAAATAATCTTAAGGGCTCAGGTGGCAATTGTGAAAGTGAAACTCAGAAATTTCTTGTTTTATGAAATCAAGGCTTTCTTGCATATAAATATCCTTATAGCAGCATTGTGTTTACCACAGAGATCAAGCACAGCTGTGGAAAGTTTTTCTCTTTCCAACAATTACATAGTATTTACAGCACAGAAACAGGCCATTCGGTCCAAGTGGTCCGTGCCTGTGTTTATGTTCCACACGAGCCTCCTCCCACCCTACTTCATATCCTTCTATTCCTTTCTCTCTCGTGTGTTTATCTAGCTTCCCTTTAAATGTATCTATACTATTCGCCTCAGCCACTCCCTGTGGTGGCGAGTTCCCCATTCTCGCCACTCTCTGGGTAAAGAAGTTTCTCCTGAATTCTCTATTGGATTTATTAGTGACTATCTTATAGAGACACCCTCTGCATTGTCATACACCTACACCCAGCCGCCTAAAGTCAAGAAAGAGCTTCATGAACAGTGTTTTTCCATTACAATCAACCTCATCTGAAGCCCGCATCGCCTTGTGGCAAGACCGGCTCGCCAGTCTTGATCAACCCCCAGCGATGGGAATTTTACTTGATGAAAGCCTTCCCCCAGGAGCTAATTGCAACTGGGCAACCTGGAAGTGCCTTAACAGACTTAGGACCGGTGTAGGTTGCTCAAAGGTGTCACTAAGCAAATAGGGATATTCAACCAGCCCGACAACTTGTGAATGTGGAACTGAGGCACAGACTATGCAACATCTCCTGCAATGTCCATCGTTAGAGGAACCCTGCACTGTTGCAGATCTTGCCGAATTCAACAACAAGGCGCAAAAATGTGTCCAGTTCTGGCTGAGCTATGTATAGACTGTCCGTGGACACGATAAGAAGAATCTTATATTTATGGCCCCTAGTTTTGGTCTCCCCACAAGTGCAAACTCCTTCACTACGTCTACCCATCTTCGCTACGTCAAAGAACATAAGAATTAGGAGCAGGAGTAGGCCATATGGCCCCTCGAGTCTACCCTAGCAAACCCTTTCATAATCTTAAAGACCTCTATCAGATCACTCCTCGACCTTCTCTTTTCTAGAGAAAAGAGCCCCCGCCTGTTCAATCTTTCCTCATAGGTTTAACCTCTTAGTTCTGGTGTCATCCTTGTAAGTCGTATTTGCACCTTCTTCAGTGCCTCTATATCCGTTTTATAATATGGAGATCAGAACTCTGCACAGTGCTCCAAGTGTGGTCTAATCAAGGTTCTATACAAGGTTAATGTAACTGCTCTGCTTTTCAGTTCTATCCCCCTAGAAATGAACCCTAGTGCTTTGTTTACTTTTTTTAATGGCCTTATTAGCCTGTATTGCTACTTTTAGTGATTTGTGTATCTGTAACCTAGATCCCTTTGCTCCTCTACCCCATTTAGGCTCTTATTTTCCAAGGAGTATGTGGCCTCCTTATTCTTCCGACCAAAATTCCGACCACCTTACACTTAATCTCTATTGAAATTCATTTGCCAATTACGTACTCCGTCTGAAAGTTAATCAATGTCTTGTATTTTGTCGCAATCTTCCTCCATATTCACTGAAAAAAAACCAATTTGATGTCTTCCGCAAATTTTGAAATTGTACTTCCAATTCCCGAGTCCAAATCGTTTGAGCATAATGGTCAACATCCACTGCCAGGCTATTCCATTCAGTTGATAACATGATGGCATCCTTACTGAAAGTTTCAGTTTGTGAATTTAACCTCCAGTGGAGTTACTAGGAAATTATATATATTTCTTTAATTTCAAAAATTGTAATATCCGTTATAAAACTTCCGTCTTTACTGAGTGGAAATATTTGGATTATGTCAGGTGGGTCTTTTCTCCCCTAAATATACAAGCATGGCATTAAAAGACATTTCAAAAATCTTGCAAAGTGCCCTATATTTGTGGCATAACAGTGATGATCGAACATCATGTCCATCCGTGGAACACATTGGCTCGGAATCTGTGGTCAGCGGAGAAGCAAAAGGCAACCGCCGCTGACCTTGAATAACGCTTCGCACAAGGATCCCGCGATCCCTGTGTCTCGAACTTGGTGGTTTTCCGACATTCAATTCAATTCAACGGACTGTAGTGGGGATTCCCTTGTGCGAGCTGCTGTGACGTCAACAAGCTGTCTAAGCAGCCAATCAAAATGCAGAGTTCGCACAAGACAACAAACAAGGAAGTGAGTAAGCTCCTTTTGATTCTAACTTTTTGATTCTAACTTTTTTAAAAATGTTAAGAGAGCAAAACGAAGATTGGGGCTCTCGCATGGGGAAAAGGCAAACCTGAAATAAAGTTGCGGTCAGTTTCAAAGGAGGAATGACGGCAAACACTGTCAGTTCGCCATCATCCAACCGCAAATTCCGGGCCAATGAGCAATCTGTTCTCATACAATACAGACCATGTTGAGCAGCACGGTGGTACAGAACATTTCTCAAATGTCTGTATTCTTCATAAACCTTTGTTTATCATCAGGTGCAATTGGTTATCAATAAACATGTTTTTTTTTAAATTGTGTTTGCTTTAAACTCCACTGCAGGTTTCAATAGACATTCATAATAAAATGCAATATAGCTTTATCTCTTCATCTGAAAGCAGAGAGTATATAAAGGAGAACTTTGGGTGTATAACAGCAAAGCGGGTACTAAACAGTTGCAACATAAGTCGATGCAGCTTGAGGGGGTCCCTGTACTTCCACATTTATTTCTCTGCCACAAATTGTGTTTTTCTTCAATAAAGCGCCTCTGTGGGCCACTTATCAATAGATCGTATCCCTTATTGGTGGAATTTTTTTTATTTTGAAAACTACATTAAAACAGAAGTTACTCTTGTATTAATGACCAGCGATGGAAGTGGAATGATATTTCAAAGCAGGTTTCCAAAAGGGGTGTGGGGGGCAGTGGAGAATGGGTATTTTAATTAAGCAACCTGTAACTTAGAAATGATGTTATAGTATAATAATCAGTGTACATTTCTGCCAGTGGTAGGAAAAAAATGCATCTCGTCAAATCAGCCCAGAATAAATATCTGATCTAATGAAGCTGAAATGTTATGTGTTTAACTATTAGATTCTTTGTTGAGTGTTTCCTGGTTTTATCAGACTGCTGAATAAATAGCTGCAAGTTTGCATCACACTGCCATCACAGTGTTTGTGGAACTGATTTTATAACCTTCAGTTATGAGACTCAGATGAAAAATGCTAAAATAATGCACGTATCTTAAAGCAGCTGAAAGATATTCAAAAGTATTAAGATTTTTAAAAAAATGAACTTTAAAATTGGGCACTTTCTCAAGAATTGGCACGATAACCTCAGTTTCAAAAACCTAGAGATGCGCTTGCTCAGCAGTTCATGCACGTCAGTGTGTTTAGTCATTATGACCATAATGTTCCACTGCTTTTGTCAAAGCTTTTATATTGCTTATGCAGCTGCATAGAGTTTGCATGTCTTGTTCTTGTTTCATTAAAGACACCAGCATTTAAATTTGCGCAGGGTATCTGTCAAGCATCGCAACAGTTATTACTAGAAGAAGTGCATCATCACATAGTTATTTTCCTTTCCCCCCCTCCCCCATTGTGCTTACCTAGATATACTCTTTAATACTCAATCTTCATTTAAAAAAATAAAACAAGAAAATTTGCATTTGTCAAATGCATCTCATTGACAATGGATTGCAAAAAGTTCCTGACTAAGTTGTTAGTTTGGGTATCTGATGCAGAACATTTTCACAGATATGCATAATTTAAATTTGCTTTTGTAAGTGTTCGATCTGGAATCCAGAAGTTTAATGGTGCTTCGGCCATCTTAAGAAAGTCAACCTATTGTAATCATACAAGGTTTATACAGATTAAGTTGAAAGCTATGAAAATCTTATCTACATCTTTAGTGTCTCCTTAGTTTTGTGTTAAGACTGCCTATTTCTGTCATTGCAATGCAAAACTAAACCTAGCACTGTTTGTTTGCTTGTTATACCTCTTCCCCTGTGGTATGTCTTCTTTCAACTAACTTTCTGTTCAACCTGCTAATACCCTATCCTTTATCCAAGTGAGTGGAAGCTTTGCTCATCTGTCGTGACTTCAATTCGGGCCACTGTTCTTGCCTAAACTGCTGCTTTCTGAAACATGGGAAAGGTATGCTATAGTGATTCTGGCTAGACCTGTGTTTTGCATTGTTAAACATTGCAGCTAGCAAGGGAGAGAGCTGCTGCTATTGTGCTTACCATGTTCGTAATGTTCTCTTCTATAATTATGTTATAAGAGTTGTAGCATCCTTTCACTACCTGTAAAATGAAACTAGTCAAGAAGTGATCTTAAGTAGCAACCTTGTTGTCAAATCATCTCATCCCTAATAACGGCCTGCATGAACTTAAAGCTTTAGGCAGCTACTGTATATATTTGAGTTCTGATTGTGAGCATTAATACTTTGTTTGCTGTTATTTTAAATGATTATTGAATAATATAGTTTTGCACAACGCTGGAGTGGTTTCAAAGTACCAGAGAGACAGAACTTTTAGGTTACTCGGAGAAATCTAATATTTATGAAGCATCTGTCATACAAAGAAAATCAATGACGATTGTTTCACAGTTAATTTTTCTTTATACATTGTTAGAAATGTTTGGAGTTAAATAAAACAAAAATGTGTATTTCTATTTTACAATATGAGTTATATTTTTACGTACTTGCCTATTAGTAAAAAGGGAAATGTGCTACATTATTTTTTGCCCATGTTGTCAATATAATTTGGCCAAGCTAGTCTGAGGTAACCTATTAATCAGGAGTTATTTTATTCCCTAATGCCTTTTGGAAAACATTTTGCCATACTAAAGAAAACGTTCGGATCTACGGTAAAACTTTGGCGGCAGCAACTATTTTTTCCCCTTTTAATCTATCTGATATTTTCTCTAATCTAACTAACAAACTATTAGTAATTCTGCTTTTTGTGAATTCTGCTTCAAGAGTATTCCAGTTTTAACAGCACTAATTTCATTTTTCTTACTTTTGTGATATGATGTGAATCTCATGATTCTTAGTGCAGACTGGCTGTTTCTTTTCTAGTAAGAGGTGGTCATGTATCCGCTCCCCACATTTAAGAACTTAAGTAGTAGGAGCAAGAGTAGGCCATACGGCCCCTCGGGCCTGCTCCGCCATTCAATAAGATCATGGCTGATCCGAATCTAGACTCACGTCCACTTCCCTGCCCTCTCCCCGTAACCCCTAATTCCCTTATCTGCTAGGAAACTGTCTATCTCCATTTTAAATTTATTTAATGTTGCAGCTTCCACAGCTCTCTGGGGTAGCAAATTCCATAGATTTACTACCCTCTGAGTGAAGAAGTTTCTCCTCATCTCAGTTTTGAAAGGGCAGCCCCTTATTCTCAGATTATGCCCCCTAGTTCTAGTCTCACCCATCAGTGGAAACATCCTCACCGCATCCACCCGATCAAGCCCCCTCACAATCTTATATGTTTCGATAAGATCGCCTCTCATTCTTCTGAACTCCAATGAGTAGAGTCCCAACCTACTCAACCTTTCCTCATACGTCAACCCCCTCATCTCCGGAATCAACCGAGTGAGCCTTCTCTGAACCGCCTCGAGAGCAAGTATATCTTTTCTTAAATATGGAAACCAAAACTGCACGCAGTATTCCAGGTGTGGCCTCACCAATACCCTGTATAACTGCAGCAAGACTTCCCTGTTTTTATACTCCATCCCCCTTGCAATAAAAGCCAAGATTCCATTGGCCTTCCTGATCACCTGCTGCATCTGCATACTAACTTTTTGTGTTTCATGCACCAGGACCCCCAGATCCCTTTGTACTGTAGCACTTTGCAGTTTCTCTCCATTTAGATAATAACTTGCTCTTTGATTTTTTTCTGCCAAAGTGCATAACCTCACACTTTCCAACATTATATTGCATCTGCCAAATCTCTGCCCACTCACTTAGCCTGTCTATGTCCTTTTGCAGGTTTTTTATATCCTCTTCACTCACAGCTTTCCCTCCCATCTTTGTATCGTCGGCAAACTTGAATATGTTGCACTCGGTCCCTTCCTCCAAATTGTTAATATAGATTGTAAAGAGTTGGGGTCCCAGCACTGACCCCTGCGGAACACCACTAGTTACTGATTGCCAGCCCGAGAACGAACCATTTATCCCAACTCTTTGTTTTCTGTTAGATAGCCAATCCTCCACCCATGCCAGAATATTACCCCCAATCCCGTGATTTCTTATCTTGATCAGTAATCTTTTGTGTGGAACCTTGTCAAATGCCTTTTGGAAGTCCAAATACACTACATCCACTGGTTCCCCTTTATCCACCCTGTATATTACATCCTCAAAGAATTCGAGCAAATTTGTCAAACATGACTTCCCCTTCATAAAACCATGCTGACTCTGCCCTATTAAATTATGTTTATCCAAATGCTCTGTTACTGTTTCCTTAATAATGGACTCCAACATTTTGCCAACCACAGATGTTAGGCTAACTGGTCTATAGTTTCCAGCTTTTTGTCTACTTCCCTTCTTAAATAAGGGTGTTACATTAGCAGTTTTCCAATCTGCCGGGACCTTTCCTGAGTCCAGGGAGTTCTGGAAAATAATCACCAATGCATCCACAATCCCTACCGCCACTTCTCTCCAGGTAATTCAAGGCTCCTAAGAATTGAGAAATCCGAGTTCAGAGTAATTCTTACACCATGCAGTCTTGCAGTTCCTTCAATTTACTCGTCCTTTTACTGATTTGAAGAAGTTCCTATCCCTTTTTTGTAATGTGCATCAAAATGTTACATTGCAGATAATGGGGCATCAAGCTGCAGTATTAGCGAACCGCGTTGGCAGCATAGATCACATGGCTGGCACTAATGAGTAGTAGCACGCCAACAATAAAATGCACAACATTAACTCTCCTCCACCAGCTTCAATGCAGTAGGACAGCTGGAGTTAGAGAAAGTCTTAAACTTTCTGTTCCAGGTGATGTGCAGTTTGTCAGAATAATACGTGGTGGCTCCAGTTCAGAGGGAATGGGCCTCCTTCCTGTGTTACTGCTCAGCAAGAGAAGTCCATTGAGGTGCATTGCTCAGCGAGCCACCCTTGTTACCATGGCCGAGCACCACACCAGTTGGTATATTTTATTCACCAAATAATTGGAGGAAGCTCAGCTACCTTCTTTGTAGAATAGAGTTTCTCGCCCTCTCTTCCACTCCCCCACCGTCAATAAGTAAGGACTGACGTAAGAAAACTACGAGGCACTTGGTCTAAGCGTTAAACAAAGCTTTAATCAACTGTTTTACAACATGGCGGTCTAGTTGTGTCCTTCACTAGTTCCTGTTAAGAATGCCCTGCGCAAGCTGGGCCCGTGCCCGAGTATTTACATTCTCCCTGGACAGTGCCACCCGTAGGCCGCTCAGTATTATTTCATAAGTCTTTCTTTCATGAAAGGGTTAGACCTGAAACGTCGACTCTAATTTCTCTCCACGGATGTTGCCTGGCCTGCTGAGTTTTTCCAGCATTTTCTGTTGTTATTTCGGATTTCCAGCATCTGCAGTATTTTGCTATCGTTTCTTTCATGAATGACTGATTCATGTCAAGGAGCTTTACTTGCTGTCCTTTGTTATAATGCAGTAACTGGCATACGATAGTAAAGTAATTTAACAATGGTTTCTAATCTATTGTGCCGATGCTTTTAGTTGAAAATGAGGTCGCTGATCCAAACATGGAATAGTGTGCGGGACAACTACTGGTAATAAGTTAGAAACCCCAAGTAAATGCAAAGATTTGTTTTAATTGGTAATTAAAAGTAGAGTATGTGTTGTGATTACTTTGGCGTATTGTCATGCGATGAACTTTATTAAGGTTGGTTTTACAACCATGCTGAGAATGTAATGTTACAGATTCGCAGAAGGGACTGAAAGCAATGTCTGTATTACAAGAAGTTGTACTTCCTCGGACTTAATAAATGGGCCGTCACTTTTTGCACTAAAAAAAATTTGAATTATCTGATAATTTGAATTTAATTTAAACAATTTATTTCAGCACTATTTACATTATCATGCAACTTAAATTAAGCAACTTTGAATTACGAGGAGGATTAGATGGTGCTACGTTTCCTTCAAAGACGCTCAGCCAAATCAGATGCTTTGTCAATTAATGGCTTAAAAAGGAACTGTGCAAGTGTCTGGCTGGCGATGAAATTGAAAGTTTTCAGGAATCCGATCCTCCGCTGGGCGTGTTGGTTGCTGTGCTGGAGGAGGATTAGGAGTGTGAAAGAGTGGGAGTCTGTAGAAGGAAGCAGGCAAGGGTTCAGTGATAGAAATGTGAGCCTGGGCAAATATTCTGCAACTTTACCTAATTACCTTTGGAGCTCAGGGGATATTTGCATAGAAATTTCTTTCAATAAGTGAGTGAGACAGAATCTCTTGGGTAGATCTGTGCAAGGAGCAGGTTTGATGGGCTAGATGACCTACTGTTCCATGCTTTCAAACGCACCACACTTTATCAAACATGCAAAACAATCTTGGGTGGGGGGGGTGGAGAAATTTAAAGAAATGAACTGCAGCTACAAATACAGTACCTGTATTTCCCATAGGGGATTGAACCTCGCCATCTTATCAATAACCTTTGTGCTGAGATGCCGCCTTTGGGCTTAACACCTGAAGACATTCAGGAACAGGAGTGTGATTATGAGAGAGCTCACGTGAAATTTTGACTTGATCTTTTGAAAGGACAGAATCCTTAGTACATAACACACTTATGGTATAACAACAACAACTTGCATTTCTATAGCACTTTTAACAGTAAAACGTCCCAAGGCGCTTCACAGGAGCGTTATCAGGTAACATTTGACGCTGAGCCACATCAGGAGATATTAGGACAAGTGAGCAAAAGGAGGGGAGAGAGGCGGAGAGGTTTAGGGAGGGAATTCCAGAGCTTGGGACTGAAGCAGCTGAAGGCACGGCCACCAATGGTGGCGTGATTAAAATCGGGGAGGCACAAGAGGCCAGAATTGGAGGAGCGCAGAGATGTCTGAGGATTATCAACATCTGGGCTACAGGGAGTCGAGATCAAAGGTAGTCTTCAGATGATTAGAGAGAAGGGGATATTTAGACCAGGACACGCAGACGTAACTCAGTTGCCATTTCTTTCATTCTGTCCTTATTATATTTCCAGTATAAATTCCCAGGTCCACATTTATGATGGAAATTGCCGATGTAAACTTGTTGAGTTGTAATGACACCCAACTCCCAGTGGTTTGTTTATATGTTGGAATTAATTCAATTTTATATTTGCAGATTTGAGAAACGAGGGAAACAATGGAGCGTGACAATGAATTGAACATGGAAGGTTAAATAAATTATATAACGAGAAGAGAATTACTTAATGATTGGTCATGGTGGCAATCAAAAAATTATTAATTTTAATTTAATATTTAGAGACCTTAGATTTGATATTGAGAATGAGAGGAATAGGTGTCGGTGAATTAATTAAATTGGGTAAATTAATTTGGTGCAAAGATGGAACAACTCATTGATGTAATAGTTAGCGGGTTAAGAAAGATTACCGAACCTACCTCTTTGCCCAAGCTTTTGGTCACCTGTCCTCATATCATAAGTGGCTTGGTGTCAAATGTTGTCTGATAACGCTCCTGTGAAGCACCTTGGGACATTTTACTACGTTAAAGGTGCTATATACATGCAAGTTGTTGTCATTTATTTTGAAGCTGGCACATTGCGGTTTAGAGATGGCTCTATTTATTGGAGGAGTTAGGAGGATGGTCTGGGAGCAGAGCAGGCCGGGAGGGGCAAAGTGGTACAGAGGGGTGAGCAGGACTGAGTGTTTAAATCAGAAATGCAACTAGTTAATGGAGCCCATGAACAGTAATAAGTAGACAGTATTCCTTCCGATATATTATGACATGTTCCTTTAACGCAATTAACAGTAAAATATATATTTTGTCCCTTTAAAGTTAGATTAAAATAATAGAAATGCTTAAATTTATGTAAGTTTGTGGAGGCCATGTACAGTAATAAAAATGTAGTAATTCTGATATGAATTGTTTCTATAAATAGAAGTTTTTGTACAGCAAATAAGAGATATAAACTTAAAGGTACTCAAGACACCAGTGAATAACCTGCAAGCAGTTGCTGAAGGTCGAACAGAACATCCTTGTGCTTTAACTTTGCTCACTGGAAACAGAGCGAGTCCTCTGGTCAGCAGGGTGTTAATGAGGCCCAGCCTTTAAAATGGACCAGATCTCCCACTGGAACTCCAGGCAAGCATCCCACCTCCTTCCCGCCCACTGTTCAAATCCCCCACCTAGTCTTTTTGTGGTTTGACAGATCTCCCTTGCCATCATGCCTTGCTCGCCCACTAATCATTTTACACGTATCCACAGTTAAACTGCGCCTTTCTCCTTTGGCCCAGTTATCTAAAAGGTTTAAGTTCTTCCGAATCTGGTAGCATTGTTCCTACTCAAATGTCCTGCCTTGTCTGTCTTTATCATCTGGAAATGTTGATTACTTACATAGAATTTACAGCACAGAAACAGGCCATTCGGCCAAACTGATCCGTGCCGGTGTTTATGCTCCACACAAGCCTCCTCCCACCCCTCTTCATCTCACCCTATCAGCATATCTTTCTATTCCTTTCTCCCTCATGTACTTACCCAGATTCCCCTTAAATGCATCGATACTATTCGCTTCAACCGCCCCCTGTGGGAGCGAGTTCCACATTCTCACCACTCTCTGGGTAAAGACGTTTCTCCTGAATTCCCTATTGGATTTATTATTTTGTATTTGTGTCCTCTAGTTTTGCTCTCCCCCACGAGTCTACCCGATCAAACCCCTTCATCATTTTCAAGACCTCTAATGGGTGTCCCCTCGGCCTTCTCTAACGATCCCCAGCCTGTTCAGTCTTTCCGAATCGTTATAACCGCTCCGTTCTAAATCTGATCCAAGCCTTCAATTAAAAATAGCATGATTGACTCTTGGTTACCCTACTCATAATCCCCTTTCATACTGAGAATTTCCCTTCCTCTGTTTTTCTTGCTTTTAAGACAGTTGTGTATCACTACGATCCCATGTCTCCCATTCTGTAGCTCTACTTTTCTCCTGTTGAAATTGCATGTACACATGCCTCTGGCATAATTTATTTAACCTCCAATCGCATGTTTTTTTTAATAGTTTGCAGATAACTACATTTCATCAGCTCTTAACACTCACAGTAAGCACATTTATTCTGTGAAAACATAATTTGTCGGCACAAAGCTGAATTTAGTGCTGCAGAATTAATTTTAGAAATTATATTGCACCCTTCGGTACCACTACCGTCTACTAACACAAACGTGCAGTTGTAAAAAAATGCTGTAAAGTACAGTGACTATCCTGACAAATTGATATTTATATAAAAAGAAAATATTTAATGTTGCTTGTGCATTAGTATGCCATTTACTTTCACTCCATATAAAAAACTGTTACTGTATGTTGAAGAGCCTTGAGACAGTGAACATTTTGCACACACGAGCAAGTTGACTGATGGTACTTGGCCTGAAATTGCATTAATACAAAAATGAAAACAGCATTAAATCAGAATTGTGAAATATACATGCACCTTGCCTGACTGTCTGTTTCGAGGCCTCATTTCTCTTTTCACTGGTCTGAAACTATTAACGTTGAAAGACTGTAGTCTCTGGGGAGATGAAGCAAAAACAATGGTGTGCATTCCTCTGTAAGGGCTTACAAAGTATATGAAAATGATCCTACATCGTTTTTTCTTTGTCATCTCATCAGTTGTGGTGGAAGGGGTTTCTCCAGGCTAGTGCCAATGACTGACAAAAATCTGTCTCTCTTCAACAAGCCTACATCAACACCACTAAGAAAAACAAATGATCTGATCATTGATCTTCTTGTTGTTTTTGCTACCTTGCTGAGTGCAAACTGGCTGCCATGTTTGCCTATTTAACAACAGTAACTACACTTAAAAAGTACTTCATTGGCTGTGAAATGCAAGGGGATATCCTGAGGCCATGAACAGCACTACATACATGCAAGTTCTTTCTATTATACTGAGCTGCTGTCCAACCCAACAGGTTACAGTAGGGAGATCCCTCTGGAAAAGTAGTTAGCACAATGTTCTGCAGAAGGAAGGATTTAATGAACCAGTTCACTTGGAGGAAGTAGAATCTACTAGCTGGCCAAGGCAGTGGCTTGGACAATGGTCATGCTAACTTCTTAAAAGCTGCTTCAGAAAAGGTCTTGGAGATCCGTTCCAGGCATCTCTGACTTATCTCTGAAATGCCCTGCCTGGGTTTAGGAATAGGATCTTGCTAGTATGCACATACGTGGTATTCCAGAGCACAACCTGTATCTGCAAGTAGGGCGCTCCTAATGAAGTCGAGAACTACTGAGCAATTTCACAAGGTATCAATGGTTTTTAAAAGTGATTTTTCAGGTTTTCATGCCACATGTATCAACTGCATTGGAAACCCATAGTGTAACGAGAGATGGGCTGGATCCCGTTCTTGTGAGGAGTGTGCAGACCAGGAACCGTGTAGGTCAGGTCATCCAAGATTGCAGGATACTACATTGCTTGCATCAGCTTTCATAGGGCATTCAGTGTGGTACCTAATACGGTACTTGGGAAGAAGCTGGAATTATGAGTGTGTGTGGCCAAACCTTGGATTTTTTTTTCTGGAGTGTGCGCGCTCTGGCTTTGGGAAGGTCAAAGGGATCACTGTCGCCCATTCTATTCAGTGTCTTTGTTAATAGGTGTTGGTCGGCAGCATAAGCAAGTCTCGGATTATCTGCTCCAGGCATTTCTGAAAGCACTGACGTATCCTATCTGTCAGTGATCTAATATTGACACTCACTTGAAGAATTAGTTGTTTGATTTGCCATTTTAAACAGTGAGCTGCAGCGGTCGGTGTCCTAAAATACAGTATTATGGTTTTGCAGAGCGTGAGACAATCTTAAAGCTATTGATTGGAAGATATAAGCAGCATCTTGCCCATAATTAATTCATATTCATATCTAGGGGTTCCCTTGCGTCCCGACTTTAGTGCAGATACTGTTCTTTGGGACTATGCTGATCCAAGGGCAAAGGACCGATTAGACTGACCTTTCCCTGCAGTGGCAACAAAGGTTAAGCTTGCGGTGTGCAAGATCAGAACCAACTGTGAACTTGTGGCAAAGAAAGAAGAGGAGTCAGCCTTACGGTGGCCAGAACTCTTGGCTTCCACCATGACCTGAATTAAGCAGTTAATTAATGAATAATTCTGAAATGCGGCTTTGGACTTCTAGAACACGAGGCTGGTTGGGATGTCGCAAACTGTCCTGTATGTGTGTTCTTCCGCCAGGCTGGATGTACACGTGCAATAAATAACTGAACAGGTTAATCCCCGGGTTTAACAAAAAAAATGCAATGAAGTGCTTTGGTACGAGGTCATTAAGCATTCATACAGGAACAGCATTGATCAGAAAATGTACCTCGACACTTTAATGCAGTACAGGCAAATTAGAGTAAGAAATACAGGAACAGGAGGAAGCCATTCAGCCCCTCAAGTGATTTCTGCCATTCAGTTAGATCGTGGCTGATTTATATCTCAACTCCATTTACTCGCCTCAGTTCCATATACCTTAATGCCCTTACCTAACAAAAATCTTATCAATCTCTGTTTTTAAATTCAATTGATCCCCAGCGCCCACAGCTTTTGGGGGGAGAGAGCTCCAGATTCCCACTACCCTCTGTGTGAAGAAGTGCTTCCTGACATCAACCCTGAACGGCCTGGCTCTAATTTTAAGGTTGTTTTGGACTCTCCACCAGAGGAAATAGTTTCTCTCCATCAACCCTAGCCACTCCTTAAATCATCTTGAACACCTCAATTAGCTCAGCCCCTTTATCTTCTATATACTCAAGGGAATAAAAGCCTAGCCTGTGCAATCGGTCCTCAATTTAACCCTTTTAGCCCTGGTGTCATTTTATGGTGAGTGCTCAGTACATGCTGCCCACCTAACAAGGGTTCACACCTGAGTTTTCCAGTTGTTTGATGACCATCTACCTGGAAGGAGGTAAGCGCGCATGTTACTCGGCAATCCAATATTTGAGCTGGACAAGTTCCGTCCCGCCCCCCCCCCCCTCTCCCCAAGGTACACTATTCATTATTGACCAGCCAGTCTGGCTCATTAATAGAACCTACCAGTCTCTGCAATAATGGGATTCTTGACACTCCGATCCAGATAACTGTACAAACCAGTGCCCTAACAAATGGAGTGGTCCGAGTTGAACAAGCTGTGGGGGGGTTTAATCAATCCCATTGCTAAGATTATTCGATGGTTAAGTTCCAGTGTGGTACCTCAGTGCGCACTGGAGGCTCCTCGGTTCTTGGCCACTCCCAATTAGCAGCTGCGTTCTCCAAGCTTAGGTAAGTGGGCAATGTCCCTAAGGGGGAATATAGTGTGCACTAATCGGGCAAACCGTATCTCTGTCTTTGTGGATTTCTGTTGGTTTGTTTAAGACTCGTAATCATCTTGATGGGTTTCCGTGCATGTCAACCAAAATCGAGTGCGGTAATTTTTTCTTTATCCGATGTAACGAAGGTTTGAACTGGAGTTAGCTGAAACCATGTTAAGAGGTGAAATGTTCCTTGTTTTCTTGGTACTGTACTAAATCTGCATTACTAGAGTACTAGAGTAGTCCATAGTAAGATTTAACAGAACATGTCTTCATTTTTAGACCTATAGAGATTGTTCAGTCCCCAGTGGAGCATTTGAATGTACTTTTTGCAATCCTCCAGTTTGAGATTTAGAGAATTACTATTCTGTACAGAATGAATATTGCGGGGTAATTTTCTAAATTTCCCGATGAGGGTAGTGATCGGAAGATATTTTCATGCAATACTTGCATGTGCAGTCTCCATGGCAACCTGCATGTTTTGTTTGAAGCGATCAGAACAATTTATTGCTGTTTTTTTTGAGGGGGTGGTATGTCATTGCAAATATTTGCATGACTGCGTTGTGTTAAACCTCGCTAAATTCTTTTTTTTTGTGTCTCTAACAGATCATACTGAAATAGTAAACCAGGAGCAAATGAATTCCCAGGACATCTCTATGGAAACTCATGAACAGGCTTACTGTAAATACTATCCTCTACCCTCCCCACCTGCATCTATATTAGGCTTACCACAGCCAGCATGCTAACCAAATTAAGACGAATTCTATTTAGATTAAGCAAGAATACAAAATCTTGATGGGAAATGCATTATACAAATGTAAGGATATAGATGATTTCAGACATGTATTTAATATTCATATATCCTGTAAATAACCCTAGCACTAAGACAAATGTTACAATCAAAGAAATGGTAATCTACTTTCTGGTGTCTCATATTTTGTGGAGATGTTTCGCCATTGCATTCTGTAAAGAGTGTGATGTGGTTATATTGTTAATAATCTGTTGTCTGAGATCATTGTGTACAAAAACAGCACCTGCAGGGTTGGAAGAATCCCTACAGACATTTATGGACACAACAGTACTCCACAGCCAACAAAACTCACTTTGAGGGTTACAGTAACATAAAATGGGTTTTTAAACCTTTAGTAGTAGCCTAATTAATCACTGTGGGGAAAAATGGCATTTAATCAATATTGATCATCAGGTTTTTTTTAAAAAAAACCATGAGCAGTGACTTTTAAGAAAACTACAATAACATTTTAAGTGGCCATGATTGGGTATAAAGTAACTCCAGGAGACGAGGTTCATATTAATCTGAAATATTGCACGGAAATAATTTGTCTTATCAAAGTTTCTTGTATTTAGTTTGTTGATGCTCTTGATGCCGCCTTTAGCCACTGTGAGCAAATCATGAAAGGAAGTCTTTCTTCCCGGTACAATGCAGTCAGTTTTGGATAACTCTATCTATTCATTGGCATCGGACCTTAGAGGGTGGTTTAGTTTGCTGAGGCAACTTATTTCAAAGTTTGATGAATCGCGTCTAAATCTTAAGTCGAGTTCTCAGCGCCAATCCCTACAATTGTCAGGAGGGTTAGCACTGTGGCGCTGCAGAGAATGTGGCTGGCCGCAGACTAGAGTTGGTCAGTTTTACTGCAGCGACAATTCAGTTTGCCCATCTTATTTGCTGTGTTACCAAAGATTCTTCCAACTCTGAAAGATGCACCATATTATAAGATCATTTATAATCTAGTACATGATATATGTAACAGTGCCTAAAAAAAAATGGGGGAGGGTGGGACAATTATTCACAAGTACGTGCACAGTGTATGTTGTACCAAAATTGTATTTTGTGTGTTTTCACATGTTAGCAAAATAGATTGAATTAGCTGGCACAATTTGACAAAATCCTAGTTGGAGTATATGACGAGAGAAGAATTAACTTTTTTTTAAAAATGATTCTTTTTCTAACAAAAGGCTCTTCCCAAATAAAACTGCACCCTAATTACACTAATGACGTTTTACTAGCAACAGTGCAAGGATGGGGACCGGTGATTTTTTTCTTTTTAAACCAAATTAAATCATAAGTCTGTAAATCTTACCAAATTTATTGTCTTCATTTTGCAAGTCACACAATCTAATAGTGACTCTAATAGAAGGTTTAGAAGAGGCGTTGAATATAATGGCACATTGTTCAACTAAATTAAATTGTAATATCTTTTAAAAAAAAAAAAAAAAAAAAAAAAAAAATTTAAACACAAGAAAATACACCAAGACTGGGTCGGTACAATAGTATAACCTTGAATTCTAGCATCATGTTGGCATTGGTGCCAGTAGAGTAATCAATAACCACAATAAAATCAGAATACAGTGGACACAAAAAACCCATAACTTGTCAGTTTTCTTTTTAATTATAGTTTATATTTAAAGAAAGCTTGTTTAATAAAGCCTTAGAAGATCTTAGCTAAATCCCTCCAGTGTAATGATTAGAAATTAGTCAATAGTTTAATCAGGATCTTTATTGTGTTGAAAGTATATCCCATTTTCATAATAGGTTTATCTTTTTATAAGATTGGTTTTATGATATGAAATGTTTATGGTTTTATAGTCGAATTGATCCTAAAGATGTGTAATACTGTTTTTTTCTTTTGTTAAACCTTTTATTGAGGATTAGAAGTAGTCGCATTTTTTTTTTTAAATCCTACTCTTATACTACACACGTGGAGCTCAATCAATTACAAGTCAACTGAACCTATGGTTCTACAATGATAAAATACACCATTAACATATAGGAAATTGTATCGCAATTAGACTTTCAAATGCCTAATGCAAGTTACTCGTGATTAGTTCAACAGCTATTATGTCGTAGTAGATTCCTCGGGTGTGCGTT
The DNA here is from genome assembly GCF_052327205.1 of Somniosus microcephalus. Classification (NCBI taxonomy): domain Eukaryota; kingdom Metazoa; phylum Chordata; class Chondrichthyes; order Squaliformes; family Somniosidae; genus Somniosus; species Somniosus microcephalus. Next base: position 11,251,765 of record NC_140996.1, on the reverse strand, counting down.
TCTTTTTAATGCTAGCTTTCTGGATTCCGAGTATACTCATTATCAATGTTCTCGCGTGGCTGTCTGGAGGTCCCATGCAGGCCGGTCACCAGCTTTTGAATGGGAAAACCGCGCATGCACGGAAATTTGAATGGGCCACGCAGTCCGTTAAATGGGCCGCGCACCCAATAAAAAAATTAAAGGGAACACTGCTCATTATCCATCAAAATTATGGTTTTTCTCTTTTGTGTAGCGGGGACAGTAGTTTTCTCAAATTTATGATGTAATTGCAATCATTTTTGTTATGAAATAGTGTACTTAGCTTAAATCTTGTTGCACTGCAGTTAAAAATGCCTCACTTTGTGGCCACAGCACTTATCCAGCGCACTTAGTTTAAGGCCTCATAACAAACGCCACCTTGTAACAAACTTTACTGCCTAGTTAGAATTTTACATGTACAAGTTGAATTTTAACATGAAATGATTTTATGTCACAGTAGTGCATGATACATGCATACCATTATAGATCTGTGTATTTTCTTTTTAACTTGTAAGAATAGATGAGCTCTTCTCTCTTTACATCAGCTTTTTTTTCCAACTGACAACTTGGACCATTTGACCTGCAGATATTCGCTTTTAGTCACCTGTGTACTGTCGGATGGTAAAATATTGATACTGTTTGAATATTTTCAAAATATGCACCCAAGGAGAACATGTTGGTTTTTTGTGTTCTCCAAAAGGGTTTGTTGTTTCTGAAGTGTTATAACTGTCTGAGTTGACCTGCAGCTGAAATATTTGATCCTGGCGATGTACAAATATGTATAACATATCTTGTTGCACTTATGTACATAGTAAATATGTAATAAAGCTGTCTTTATATTGTAAAACGAACAACAGAGATTTTTAAATGAAAACTAAATCCTCCGTTCAAAGCGTTGTCATGAGAGAGGCAGTTGTGCATGAATTGTAACTGTTTACTGAAATATAATATATTTCCTGTTGGAGTTCATAGCAGCTAACACTTAAACAGTATTTTAAAAATATATATGTAACAATTGTACGCCGCAATTTTTGTTTAGAATTGAACTTTGAAGCCTCTATTGGGGTACTAATTATACTTAATCTCTCATGCTTGTAGCTTTGAGTAACACTGACAGATAAAATATTCAAACATATCATAAAGGCCTGACAGTCAAGCAGCATTCCCCACCCTAGAACAGAACACTTTTAACCAAACTGAAAGCCATCTGTGTTCCCTTTCACTATACCTTATTTACAATTTTAATAGATTGTAATAGGAATTACTTTGCCAGACACCACGCTAAAGAGTCATGGAAGTTTGTAGTCACTGTTTGTGTGATTTCTGATATTAATTTCTCTGGTCAGGAAACGATCCATTAGAGTTGGGTTAGAAATTGTTACTCGGGCTGTTTTGGCAAACGGACGCCTGGAAAGAGTTCAGATCAATATTTCACAAAACCGGTTTGAAATCTACTCGTGACAGCGGCCAAATAAGTTTTCCAGCCGTGATATTTGGTGCATCTTAGCAGTTGAAGAATGTAATAGCTCCACACGCAGACGCGCGCACGCACACACACACAGATGGAGCACAGTTAGTGATTCTCGTGCCATAGGTTTAGTAATGTCACTTTGCAATGAAATTGTCTGTACACAGCTTCTCCACTTCCCAGGTATACAGTACTGACTGATTTTTTTTTTCCCTGTAATACTGCCAGATTATATTGTCTATGCTTCAGTTATGTTATATGTTGAATGATTCACTGTTTTTTGTTTCCTAAAATACAACTATTTGTTTTATGACCATTGAGGGGAAAAATAAAGAAATATTTGGGAAAAAAAATTGTTGTATTATTTCAGGGATGTTGGTAATCCATTCATACACATGTATATCATAGAATGCTTCACGTACTAAACTGTATAATAGTTTGACCTGAGAAATCCAAAGACTTTTTTAAGCTGGTTAGCTAAACCTCGGGGGGGGGGGGGGGGGAATTCAGTTGTTTGCACCTCAAGAGGGTGCCAAGTGGGGCACAAAGCAACTAGCGCCCGGGCGCAGCGATGTTTGCGCTGCTCACGAAATTAACTAGACATTTTGCGGCAGCGCTAAACACTACCGCCACGATCTCCTGCACCGGCAGATCGTGACGTCAGTTGAGTGCGTAGCGCCCCGGACCGGAAATTGAGTGGCGGCACCTGCCATACCGCCTGCCGCTAGCAACGACAGGTTGAGGGGAGCGTTTTGCTGTCAGAAAGGGACTGGGGGAGCGCTATTTAAAGGCGACCACTTCCTGCCTTTTTTTGTCGGTGACATTTTTGCACCAGGCATTCTGAGAGAGAGAGAGACTTCCGGAGAGATTCAACGCTGTGTGAAGGAGTTTTGGGTACTGAGCAGCACTTTGCAGGTTGGTTTTGATTTGCCCTTGTATCGATTTAGAAGAGACTGTGGGGGCTGCACTCAGAGCTCTTCCCCTGGTTCTCTCCATTGTTCTTTCCAGCAGATTTGATGTACAGGTCTCTCCAGGCTGAGATTCAGGCCGAGATTCAAGGCTGCAATGAGCAGGATGTGGATGGAGAGCAAGATCAACCCTCCCCTTTAAGATAAAAACAGAAAATGCAGGAGAAACTCAGCAGGTCAAGCAGCATCTGTGAAGAGAGAAACAGAGTTAACGTTTCAGGTCGATGACCATTCGTCAGAACTCCCCTTTAAGAACTGGCCAGCGCCAGTGTGTCTGTGTTCCATTGCTGACTGACATCACATGAGCTTCGCCAGCGCTCTGAGGTAGTGCCTCGCTCCTCGGCGTTAGCGCTTTAAGAGATGTGTAGCGCCTGATTTAGCGCTCCAATCACCTCCAGGGGGCGATAAAAGCCAAGTTTGCAGTCGGAGGCGATAATTAGCGCCAGGCATTAAACTTTGCGCCCAGCCGATAATAGCGCCCCAAACGGGGCGATACCGAATTTCTCCCCCCTTGTTTTCAAATAAGAACAAAAAATGCTGGAAATACTCAGCAGGTCAGGCAGCATGGGTGGAGACAAACAGAGTTAACGTTTCAGGTCGATGACCTTTCGTCAGAACTGGGAGAAGTTAAAGATTTAACAGTTTTTAAGCAAGTACAAAGGTGGGGAAAGGGGGGAGGAAAGAACAAAGCGGGGAAGGTCTCCGATCGGGTGGAAGGCAGGAGAGATTAAATGATGGTGCAAAGCGTGGTAATGGGTCAAGTAAAGAAACAAAAGATGGGTCCAGGGGAGCTGTAAATGGCAACAGCAGAATCATTATCTGCACCTGCTGTCCTCTTATTTTTACTTAAGTCGTATTTTATTGTTTGCCCCTTGCTTGGGCTGGGTTTTAATAACATTGTCACGGGTTCTTTTGAATTTCAAACGGTTGATTGCTTGGCGACGCCCACTTTGATTAACAGGTGTGCTCAGTCAGACTGATATAAGAAACCGGATTTCAAGCGGGTAATCTTGTTGGCTACAAACTTCAGAGTCCACGCTAAAATCTCAAGTCTTCAAGGAATTAATTTTTCTTCTCTGCAAAAAAGAGCTAAGAAAAGATACAAACATCAAGAATTGTAAGGAAGGCAGATCATGATTACAACCGACCCAAGGACACTTCAGGACCTGGTGTAGCAGCTTTCTACAAGCACGTTAGTTCCTTGATAATCCAGCTGTCTACTGCTCACCGGCCAAAGACGCTTTCTATCAGTTGGCACCAAAAACAGCAAGTGAGTCAAAGATTTCTTGGTGACATGCACTCTTCTCAAAGGATCACTAATCTACAGACGCGTCGGTGGGTAGCACTCTCGCCTCTGAGGCAGAAGGTCGTGGGTTCAAGTCCCCACTCCAGAGACTTGAGCACAAAACTCTAGGCCGACACTCCCAGTGCGGTGCTGAGGGTGTACTGCACTGTCAGGTGCCGTCTTTCGGATGAGCTGTTAAACCGGAGGGCCCCGTCTGCCCTCTCGGGTGCACGTAAAAGAGCCCACGGGCACCAGAATCAGAGTGGTTACAGAACAGAAGGAGGCCATTCAGTGCGTCATGCCTGCGCCGGCTCCCTGCAAGAACACTTCAGCTAGTCCCACTCCCCTGCCCTTTCCCCATAGCCCTGAAAAAAAATTTCCTTCAGATACTTAACCAATTCCCTTTTGAAAGCCACGTTTGAATCTTCCTCCACCACCCTTTCAGGCAGTGCATTCCAGATCATAACCACTCGCTGCATAAAAAAGTTTTTCCTCGTGTCGCCTTTGGTTCTTCTGCCAATCACCTTAAACCTGTGTCTTCTGGTTCTTGACCCTTCCGCCAATGGGAACAGTTTCTCTCTATCTACTGTCTAGACCCCTCATGATTTTGAACACCTATCAAATCTCCTCTCAACCTTCTCTGCTCTAAGGAGAACAACCCCAGCTTCTGCAGTCTATCTACGTAACTGAAGTCCCTCATCCCTGGAACCATTCTTGTTAATTTTTTCTGCACCCTCTCTGAGGTCTTCACATCCTTCCTAAAGTGCAAAGAGCAAGGGAATTCTCCTGGTGTCCTGGCCAATATTTATAATATCTTTACCCAGAGAGTGGTTAGAATATGGAGCTTGGAATGGTTGAGGCGAATAGCAGTGATGCATTTAAGGGGAAGCTAGATAAGTGTGCGGGAGAAAGGAATGGAAGGATATGTTGATAGGGTGAGATGTAGAGGGGTGGAAGGCGGCTCGTGTGAAGCATAAACACTGGCACTGACCAGTTTGGCCGAATGGCCTGTTTCTATGCTTTAAGTTAATGCTATGTAAATAAATTAAAGTAATGCAGATATTTGTACACTTGTATTTTGGTTGCTTTCTCCCATTGCTAATAGAGAGCTTCCATGCCATCAACATGGCTATTAGGAAATTACCAGAGAATTATGGTGGCGTCATCTATTGGTTTGTAAGGGCATAAATACCAATAATGTGAAGTGGTACTAATTGCAAAATTAGACGCCAGAGGGCAGCAGTTAACACCTGACTCGTGTAGTATGAGCATTGGTAGCCTGGCCCTGAATCCTTTCAGTCAAGCGCTGGAGGGGACGTAGCTGGAGCCCCATGTGCAGCCATCCTGAGAGGGAAAGCCACCATTTCTGCCCATTCTGCAACAACAACTTGTATTTATATAGTGTCTTTAACGTAGTAAAACGTCCCAAGGTGCTTCACGGGTGCGATGATCAAACAAAACTTGACACATGATGAGATAGGAGAGATTGGGTCGATTGGGCTTATACTTGCTGGAGTTCAGAAGAATGAGGGGATCTCATTATAACAGGACTAGACAGACTAGATGCAGGAAGGATGTTCCCGATGGCGGGGGAGTCCAGAACCAGGGGTCACAGTCTAAGGATAGGGGGTAAGCCATTTAGGACAGAAATGAGGAGGAATTTCTTCACCCAGAGAGAGGTGAACCTGTGGAATTCTCTACCACAGAAGGCAGTAGAGGCCAATTCATTAAATATATTCAAGAAGGAGTTAGATATATTTCTTAAGGCTAAAGGGATCAAGCAGGGACAGGGTACTGAATTTGGATGATCAGCCATGATCGCATTGAATGGCGGAGCAGGCTCAAGGGGCCGAATGGCCTACTCCTGCTCCTATCTTCTATGTTTCTATCATGACAGGTGACCAAAAGCTTGGTCGAAGTGGTAGGTTTTAAGCAGCGTCTTTAAAGAGGAGAGGCAGGGGGAGAGGTTTAGGGACGGAATTTCAGAGCTCTGGACCTAGGCAGCTGAAGGTACGGCCGCCGAAGATGATGCGATGAAAATCGGGGAAGCGCAAGAATTGCAGCCCCTAAACTGTAGGAAAGCAAAATTAATAGTAATATAATGAGAGCAATGAAGTCCAGTGCGATTGCCTGCAACCCAGCTCGAATCCCTTGGCAGCCAGAAGAGCTGTTTCTCAAATCTAGCACCCATGTCTCTATGGCCGTAATCTGAGCATTAGTAAATGAAAGAAAGACAGACTTGCATTTATATAGCGCCTTTCACGACCTTAGGACGACCCAAGCACTTTACAGCCAATGAAGTACTTTTGAAGTGTAGTCACTGTTGTAATGTAGGAAACGCGGCTGCCATCTTAAAGCAGGTTGGTAATTATAGGATCTAGTCACACTATAATGTTTATATAATGAAATGCTTTACTGTCATTCCACCCTCTTATATAAAAATAGTTAGCTGGAAAATTAAATATCAGGATTACAAACTTGATGGATTTCCAGCTCCTGCTTGTTCTTAACCAAAACCATCAGGTTGTAAAAAGTTAAATGTAGTCTAAAATGTCCAAAAATAATTGCAATTGTGGTGTGACTGCTGGAAAACATTGTTTCACTCCTGGGACATAAAGCTAGGCTGACACTCCCAGTGCGGTGCTGAGGGAGTGCTGCACTGTTGGAGGTGCCGTCTTTCGGATGAGACATTAAACCGAGGCCCTGTCTGCTCTCTCGTGGACGTAAAAGATCCCACGGCACTATTTCGAAGAAGAGCAGGGGAGTTCTCCCCGGTGTCCTGGCCAATATTTATCCCTCAATCAACATCACTAAAACAGATTATCTGATCATTATCACATTGCTGTTTGTGGGAGCTTGCTGTGCGCAAATTGGCTGCTGCATTTCCTACATTACAACAGTGACTCCACTTCAAAAGTGCTTCATTGACTGCAAAGCGCTTTGAGACGTCCGGTGGTCATGAAAGGCGCTGTATAAATGGAAGTCTTTCTTATAGTAGCTAGTTATAATTAAATGAATTTTGCTGCAGAAAGGAATTACTCTGTTGGACCATGTGCAGCCCTATTGCTTCTAAGGTGCTTGCATTTGTTGCACAGGATTGACATGGAGAGAAGGGAGCGAGCAAGTTTTAACAAGAGAATCCCCATGGTGCGTGAAAGTATCAGCAATTTGTTTCAAGCACTATTACTGCAGCTATTTAAAAAAGCTACATCTCTGACCCCTAGTGTTGTCCCATGGTATTATCCAGTGACGCAGGCACTGGCTCAGAATTTGCTGGAGCGCTAACTCTGGCTTGACGTATTCCTGGAGATTTGATCACGTGACATTTTGACCACATGGTATTCGATCACGTGGCACCACTCCTGTGATGCTTGATCACATGACATTTGATCACATGACATTTTCCCACTGTTTGTAAACATTACTGCATTTACTTTAGTTGAGTGTCTATCACCAAGCTCCCGAATAAAATATCTGGCTTTTTGTTTTGTAGTGAGCTGAATAACATAATTTCTAAATCAAAGACCGAACACGAAACAATAGAAAGCATTATGGGTAAGTAATGTTTAAATGAAAGCTACTTCTGTGATGTTTCTACAGTATCGACTGCAATGAGAAACAGCCAAGTAAATTCCACGGATTCCTCTTGCATGGACTCCTGTGCTGTAAGTTTCTGTAACGTGATCCTGCAAGCACAGTACAAGTCGGCCATTTTGATCATTTTACAGAGCAGCTAACAAAAAGTGTGATTTCTGAAGGTAACTGGGGCAACCGTCAAACCCAGAATGCTGGTCAGTTTACAAAGTGCAGGTGGACCACATTATTGAAGAGCTGAACAGCGCAGACCAGCGGATCCCCCCGCTATCTGTAAATTATAGCAAAATATCAAAACTCTGACTGTGACCATAGCCCTGCTTAAACATTGACCGGACACGGGGTGGTGGGGGGGGCAATTAAGGTGGTTAAGAAGGCATACGGGATACTTTCCTTTATTAGCCGAGGCATAGAATATAAGAATATATATAGAATATAAGAGCAGGGAGGTTATGCTAGAACCGTATAAAACACGAGTTAGGCAACAGCTAGAGTACTGCGTGCAGTTCTGGTCACCACATTACAGATGTGATTGCACTAGAGAGGGTACAGAGGAGATTTACGAGGATGTTGCCTGGGCTGGAGAATTTTAGCTATGAGGAAAGATTGGATAGGCTGAGGTTGTTTTCTTTGGAACAGAGGAGACTGAGGGAAGATTTAATTGAGGTGTTTAAAATTATGAGGGGCCCAGATAGAGTGGATAGGAAGGACCTATTTCCCTTAGCAGAGGTCAATAGCCAGGGGGCATAGATTTAAAGTAATTGGTAGAAGGATTAGAGGGGAGCTGAGGAGAACTTTTTTCACCCAGAGGGTGGTGGGGGTCTGGAACTCACTGCCTGAAGGGATGGGAGAGGCAGAAACCCTCATCACATTTAAAAAGTACTTGGATGTGCCCTTGAAGTGCCGTAACCTACAGGGCTACGGACCGAGAGCTGGAAAGTGGATTAGCGTGGATAGCTCTTTTTCAGTAGGCGCAGACACAATGGGCCGAATGGCCTCCTGTGCCGTAAATTTCTATGATTCTATTGTGAGGCTGTGCTCCCGTCCTGGAGCCTTGCTCGGGGCAAGCACACATTTACAAACCGGGGCTTCCATGTTGGAGCCCTGTCTCTGCTACTAAACTCAACGCCAGTGAGCACAGCCCCAGGAAATTACACCCAAAATTTCACGTAATTCTGGGAAAATAAGCCATCAGTGGGATGATTAAATCCGGAATTTAACAGGTTTTTGCATTTTAACCAGATAGTAACAGCAGATGCTTCAAGCGCTTGATGTTAACAGGAGAGGCTGAGAGGAGAAGGTGAGCAGCTGATTAATCAGCTGTTGAACCTGTCCATCGGCACTGAGCAATGTTACACATGGGGAATGAACCGCAATGATCAGTTGATTAGAGTGGTCAGTCGATCACTATAACTGGATTCTGCTGCAATTGAAATCTTCCAGCGGTTGGATCTTTGAAACTGGGCCTGGTCCCTCCAGAGACTCAGTTTCAGAGTTGGGCACAGGGTGTTATAGAATCATCGAATGATACAACACAGGAGGAGGTCGTTAGGCCCATCGTGCCTGTGCCAGCTCTTTGAAAGAGCTCCCCAATTAGTCCCACTTCCCGTGCTCCTTTCCCCGTAGCCCTGCAAATCTTTCCCTTTCAAGTCTGTATCCAATTCCCTTTTGAAATTTATTGTTGAACCTGCTTCCACTGCCCTTTCAAGCAGCGCACTCCAGATCACAGCAACTCGCTGCGTCAAAAAAAAACGGCTGGTGAAAGATTTATGGTGCTCAGGACCTAATGAGATCCTTCAGAAAAATAGACCCATCTCACTACCCATCTTTGCTATTAACTTTACTGGTCCACCCCAGCCGTGATTCTCCGTGACCTTGGCACCTGAAATGAAGGAGCGGTCCAACAGTTCATTGTAGTGTGAAGGGTGAGCAGAGAACATAAGATGTAGGAGCAGGAGTAGTTAATTTGGCCCCTCGAGCCTGCTCCGCCATTCAATGAGATCATGGCTGATCTGATCTTGGGCTCGGCTCCACTTCCCTGCCCGCTCCCCATAACCCTCGACTCCCTTACCTTTCAAAAATCTGTCTATCTCCACCTTAAATATATTCAATGACTCTGCCTCCACAGCTCTCTGGGGAAGAGAATTCCAAAGATTCACAACCCTCTGAGAGAAGAAATTCCTCCTCATCTCTGTTTTAAATGGGCGACCCCTTATTCTGAAACTATGCCCCCAGTTCTAGATTCCCCCATGAGGGGAAACATCCACCCTGCATCTACCCTGTCAAGCCCCTTCAGAATCTTATACATTTCAATAAGATCCCCTCTCATTCTTCTAAACTCCAATGAGTATAGGCTCAACCTTTCTTCATAAGAGAAGGAAGCGGTTGGTGATGGCAGCAGCGGTTTATCCTGCAGATTGTGTGTGGGATGAGGAACAAAGGGAGGATTAAGGGTGCGAAGAAACCCAGCGGGATGCCTCCTCCAGTGTTTCTACTCGCCTTGGCCGTGACTCTCTCCCTGCACCGTGATGGGCAGCACCTTTTCTTCTCCAGGGAGAGTGTGTGCAGGTGGGCTCGACCTCCTGCCGCATAGCTGTGCCCGACCTTCTCCTTCGGGGCGTGGCTCAGTGGGCAGCACTCTCGCTTCTGAGTCGGAAGGTTGTGGGTTCAAGTCCGACTCCAGAGACTTGCATCGAATATGCAGCACAGGAACAGGCCATTCGACCCAACTAGTCTGTGCTAGTGTTTATGCTCCACACGAGTCTCCTCCTGTTCCATCTGCCTCATCCCAACCCTCTCAGCGCATCTTTCTATTCCCTTTTATCTCATGCACTCGTCTAGTTTCCTTTGGAAAACATCTCTGCTATTCGCCTCAACCACTTCCTGTGGTAGCGAGTTCCACATTCTAACCACTCTCTGGGTAAAGAAATTTCTCCTTATTTCCCGACTGGATTTATTAGTAGCTACCTTGTATTTAAGGCCCCTGGTTTTGGATGTTCCCACAAGTGGAAACATTCTCTCCACATCTACCCTGTCCAACCCATTCATAATTTTAAAGAATTTTATCAGGTCACCTTGAAGTCTCTTTTCTAAAGGAAAAAGCCCCAACCTCTTCAATCCTGCTCGATAGCTGTAATTTCTCGGTTCTGGTACTATCCCTGTAAATTATTTTACACTTTCTCCAGTGCTTCTATTAGGGTTGCAAAATTCTGGGAATTTTTAAAAGAGGAAACTTTCCATGGGAATTTTCATGAATTTTGGGAATTTTGAATTTTTTTGCACACTGATGGTTTTTGTCTCTGAACCTTATATTATCTTTGTCGTCAAAATAGACATACTGTTCTATACAAATAAAAACAGGCTTTCAAAACTTTATTTAGGTTATAATTTTGAACTTTATTGAACCCCCACAAAAAAGACCCATCTAAAATAAAATAAAAAGAGCGTCAGCTTATTTAGCTCGTAATTTGTCCCTTTGAGTCTTCTACTCCTCATTGCTTCTCCTGATTCTCTGACTCTGGCTCTGACGTGTCCATTTCCTCCTCTGTGTCACTGTCTAGCTGTGTGGTGGACACTTCTGTATCTGGCTCAATAAGTTGTAGGTTCGCCCGGATAGCCACCAGTTTCTCCACTCTCTTGTTAGTCAGCCTGTTGCGCACCTTTGTATGCGTATTCCCAAAAAGTGACCAGTTTCGTTCCGAGGCCGCTGATGAAGGTGGGATTTGGAGTATCACCGATGCAATAGGTGACAGGGCCTCAGATGCACAAAGTCCCTTCCACCAGGTATGTGCACTGATATGCTTGCATGATTCCCATATCCCGTCCCCATTCCAAAGACCTTGCTTGGTAGAGAACTTTGCCAGACTTCCCAGAACTTTGCCCACATCCAGATTGAGATGGTGTGAGAGGGTAGAAATCACACTGTAAGCGCTGTTGATCTGTTCTCCAGAAAGTATTGGTCTCCCAACATGCTTTGGGTCCAGCATGTATGCTGCAGCATGAATCGGCTTGACACAAAATTCTTGATGCGTCTGTATGAATTGAACAATTGCCTTCTCCTCTGCTTTGAGCGGCAGGGATGTGGGTAGGGCAATGCTGATTTGTTCTTTTAAATCAGCAAAAAGCCTGAGAACATCTGACAAGGCAGCGTCATCTCCTTCAATCTGAGCAATTGCAGATGCTACTGGTGAGAGTAGTTGCAGCAGGCGGTTAAGAAGGCAAATGGTATGTTGGCCTTCGTAGCGAGAGGGTTTGAGTACAGGAACAAGGATGTCTTGCTGCAGTTGTACCACATCTTGAGTATTGTGTGCAGTTTTGGTCGCCTTATCTGAGGAAGGATGTTCTTGCCATGGAAGGAGTGCAGCGAAGATTCACCAGGCTGATACCTGGGATGGCGGGAATGACGTATGAGGAAAGATTGGGTCGATTGGGCTTGTACTCGCTGGAGTTTAGAAGAATGAGAGGGGATTTCAGATTTTCATTGAAACTTATAAAATTCTAACAGGACTGGACAGACTAGATGCAGGAAGGCTGTTCCCGATGGTCGGGGAGTCCAGAACCAGGGGTCACAGTCTAAGGATAAGGGGTAAGCCATTTAGGACAGAGATGAGGAGGAATTTCTTCACCCAGAGAGTGGCGAACCTGTGGAATTCTCTACCAAAGAAGGCAGTAGAGGCCAATTCATTAAATGTATTCAAGAAGGAGTTGGATATATTTCTTACGGCTAAAGGGATCAAGGGATATGGAGAGAAGGCAGGAACAGGGTACTGAATTTGGATGATCAGCCATGATCTCATTAAATGGCGGACAGGCTCGAGGGGCCGAATGGCCTACTCCTGCTCCTATCTTCTATGTTTCTATGTTAACCACTCTCTCCCAAAACACATCATCCAGCAGTATTTTCTTGATGGTGATTTCTATATCCCCAGACTGGGATATTGCCATTTCTTGCAGCGACTCCTTACCCTCCAGAAGGCTGTTGTACATTATGACAACGCCACCCCATCTAGTGTTGCTGGGCAGCTTCGGTGAGGTGTTCTTGTACTTTGTCGTTTGCTTGGAGTTGTAGGTTGCTGCAACTACCTGTTTTCCCCTGACATACTTAACAACTTGCTTGGCTCTCTTGTACAGTGTTTCCATGGTTCTCAAACCCATGATGTCCTTGAGCAGGTTGCGTCCATGAGCTGCGCACCCAATAGACGTAATATGAGGGTAGGCCTCCTCCACTTGAGCCCAAGCAGCCTTCATATTCACAGCATTGTCAGTAACTACTGCAAAGACCGTTTGTGATCCAAGATCGTTGATGACCGCTTTCAGCTCATCAGCAATGTATGTGCCTGTGTGTCTGTGCTCTTGAAGAACACTGGGAGAGGAGTGGAGATGATGTAGTTTATGATGCCCTCCCCTCGTACATTTGACCACCCATCTCAGATAACCGCAACACAGTCTGCCATCTCTATTGTTTCTTTGAGCTTTCCTTGGACTCTGTTATACTCAGCCTCCAGCAAATAAGTAGACAAAGCATGTCTGGTGGGAGGACAGTATGCAGGGCGAATAACATTGAAAAATCTCTTCCAGTACACATTGGCTGTGAGCATGAGGGGTGAGCCTGTCGCATATACAGCTCGAGCAAGGCACTCATCTGCATTCTTCTGGCTATGGTTATCTATTGTATCAAAGAACCTTCCAAGTGGGCCAGGAGTTGCTGATGATAAGGAGCCTGATGCTGAATGTGAACCATCATCTTCTTGAATGGAAGCAGAGGAACTCTGGGCTGACTGCTGTGAGCTTTGAGTGAAGTTGTTGCATTTGGATAAATGCTGCTGCATCTTTGTGGCATTCTTTACATATGGCTTTGTACAGTGTTTGCACATGTACACAGTCTTTCCATCTTTAATGCCTGGGGTAAAATGCTTCCACACATCCGACGGTAAACGTGGCATTATTCTATGCAGAGAAATAAAGGGCATTCGTCTCTGTGTCGAACTGCGGTCGATCAGCACGATTGCAACAGGGTGAGTAAATTTTTCCTGATGCTCCATGTGATGGAAGCATAACCTGTGCACGCACGACGCTACATCACCAATAGAGGGAGCTAATCGCTCATCCACCCATACAACCAATCAGGACACATTTGTTCACAGTCACACACAAAACTTGTAATTATTAAAACAAGCCAAGTAAGAAGATAAACATATTGATTAAGAAATTCCTTAATAATTAAGATTCCATCTCTGTTAGTAATTTTAAGAGAGGATCTTTGAAAAATAATGAAAGAAATACAAAAAAAAAACAATATTATGCTAGCATGTGCTTTTTTGGGCAAAATTCCCAAGCTAAACTTCCCGTGGAAAATTTCTGGAAATTTACTGGAAACTTTCCACCCCTTTGCAACCCTAGCTTCTATGTCCTTTTTATAGTATGGAGACCAGAACTGTGTGCAATAGTCTTGAGTGCAGCCTGACCTGACCAGGGTCCTATATAAGTTTAACATAACTTCACTTTGAATTCTATGAGCACAACTTGAGTATAAAACTTGAGCATAAAATCTAGACTGACACTTCCAGGGCAGTACTGTCTGAGGTGTCGTCTTTTAGATGGGATGTTAAACCGAGGCCCCGTCTTCCCTCTCGTAAGATCCCATGGCACTATTTTGAAGAAGAGCAGGGGAATTCACCCCAGTGTCCTGGCCAATATTCATCCCTGTACCAACACCCAAAACTTGACCTGGTCAGAGGTTAGGTATTCTGCGGCGAGTGTCTCACCTCCTGACTCCCCAAAGCCTTTTCACCATCTACAAAGCAGAAGTAAGGAGTGTGATGGAATACTCCCCACTTGCCTAGACAAGTGCAGCTCCAACAACACTCAAGAAGCTCGACACCATCCAGGACAAAGCAGCCCGTTTGACTGGCACCCCATCCACCACCTTAAACATTCACTCCCTCCACCACCAGCGTACCGTGGCTGCAGTGTGTACCATCTACAAGATGCACTGCAGCAACTCACCAAGGCTTCTTCGACAGCACCTCCCAAACCCGCGACCTCTACCACCTAGAAGGACAAGGGCAGCAGATGCATGGGAACACCACCACCTCCAAGCTCCCCTCCAATTCACACACCATCCCGACTTGGAAATATATCGGCGATCCTTCATCGTCGCTGGGTCAAAATCCTGGAACTCCCTCCCTAACAGCACTGTGGGAGCACCTTCACCACACGGACTGCAGCGGTTCAAGAAGGCGGCTCACCACCACCTTCTCAAGGGCGACTAGGGATGGGCAATAAATGCTGGCATTGCCAGCGACGCCCTGATCTCATAAATGAATTTTTAAAAATCAGCGATGTTTGTGGGAGCTTGCTGTGTGCAAACTGATTGCTGCCTTCCCCTACATTACAACTGTGACTACACTTCAAAAAGTACTTCACTGGCTGTAAAGCGCTTTGGGACGTCCTGAGGTTATGAAAGGCGCTATAGAAATGTAGGTTCATTCTTCCTGCAAGGCGTGTGTTAATGACATCCTTGTGAGATGTTTAGAGAATTTACCTGTCGGGATCAAATAGCTGGTGTGCAGTGTGTAAAATGTGAGGTGTGGGGAAGTGATGGTTGCAATAGCGGTGAGTATGAGGAGAAGGAAGGAGAATGAAGTGTGGTGCAGTGATTGTAGGAGAGTGAAAAGAAGCCTATCAGCTTCTTTCCCCATCTCCTTGCTTCATTCTCCCCCAAACCACTCCCCTCTTGGTCCTGCATCCTGTCACAGAATATCTAATAGTTTTTTTTTAAATTTTACTCAAAAACTTGATTCTTCAAAAGAAGTTGTTCTCCTTAGAGCAGGGAAGGTTAAGGGGAGATTTAATAGAGGTGTTCCACATCATGAAGGGTTTTAATAGAGTAAATAAGGAGAAGCTGTTTCCAGTGGCAGGCGGGTCGGTAACCAGAGGACACAGATTTAAGGTAATTGGCAAAAGAACCAGAGGTGAGATGAGACATTTTTTTATGCAGCGAGTTATGATCTGGAATGCACTTCCCAAAAGGGCGGGGGAAGCAGATTCATTATAGTAACTTTCAAAAGGGAATTGGATATGGACTTGAAGGGGAAAAATTCGCAGGGCTGTGGGGAAAGAGCAGGGGGGAGTGGGACTAATTGGAGAGCACATTCAAAGAGCTGGCACAGGCACGATGGGCCGAATGGCCTCCTTCTGCACCGTATCATTCAATGATTCTGGAGTAATATCCTAACATCACACCAGGTCATGTTTGCAAGATTGACTACGTACTCTGTTCTGTGGCTGGAAGTTCAAAAGGCATACTGAATATATTTAAGAAGGAAATAGATAGATTTCTAGACACAAAAGGCATCAAGGGGTATGGGGAGAGAGCGGGAATATGGTATTGAGATAGAGGATCGGCCATGATCATATTGAATGGCGGAGCAGGCTCGAAGGGCCGAATGGCCGACTCCTGCTGCTATTTTTCTATCTGATTTTTGCAAAGAACTGCTGGCTCACAAAATTCTTGCACCAGAAAGTAAACTCATTCAACAATAAAATTAAAGGGAATAAATTTAAAATCAAATTAAATTACTGCTCCAGAGAAAGGTTATAAAACTTACGTTTTGTGAACCTTCCCATGTAATCTGGCAACTCCTAGACTTAAAAAAAAAAGTAAACTTTAACCCACTACAAGAACTTGCATTTATATAGCGCCTTTAACGTAGTAAAACATCCCGCGGCGCTTCACAGGAGCGATTATCAGACAACATTTGACACCGAGCCACATCAGGAGATATTAGGACAGGCGACCAAAAGTTTGGTCAAAGAGGTCGGTTTTAAGGAGCGGCTTAAAGTAGGAGAGAGAGGTAGAGAGGTTTAGGGAGGGAATTCCAGAGCTTGGGGCCCAGGCAGCTGAAGGCGTGGCCGCCAATGATGGGGTGATGGAAATCTGAGGAGGTTAGAGAGATAGGGAGGGGCGAGGCCATGGAGGGTTTAAATAATAGCAGGTATTGTTGATACAGACAGCTGCTGTTGGTATGGAAAAAGACCAAAACAAAGTCGAAAGAGAAACTGTATATATTAAAAGTATATAATTAAATCTAGTTCAAGAATTAAAAATATAGGTGGGAGTGCTTTTAAGGCTATAATCTAACTCTGAGATCCTGGGAGATCTGTTTGTCTAAAGATTGTATTTTTAGAAATTATTTTTGATGTTTTGCTTGGCTTTCATAAAGATTGGTATTTGTCCAGGCTACCCAATCTTGCCTTTTTAATGTGTTATGATGTTTCTTTAGTTCTCTGACAAGTTCATTACCTTGGAGTCACATTCCAGTATCCATTATCCTCGAATGGTGCTGTGGGCTAGATGTGCTGCCCAAACCTCTACAATTTTAGACTGAAGAAGGAGAAAGAGGATAGAATTTGCATTTATATAGTCCAAAGTCCTTCACAGCCAATGAATTGCAAACTTTTAGTTTGGGCTCCATTTCAAAGTGACAGCCCCTTAAATAAGCATATGAACCTAGCAGGGATGCCAACTCTTGCTGGGCGTGATCCTGGAAGTTTGACCACGTGACATCCGTCCGATCACATTACACTTGCCGGCAGTTTGCAAATGTTATTGTAAAGATTGGGTTCCCCTGTAGTTGAGTGTCGTGGTTTTGTGCCAGCAGTTGTTAACGCAAGAAGTTCCAAGAACCAGGGGGCAAAGAAAGTGCACGGGCCCAAACCACGGGCGTGTAGCTCCAAAGTTATGAGGTTCTGGGAAAGAATTAGTTGGAGTGGGAGACAGGGAGACAAGGCTTGCTTTCAGCATAGGGAAGATGCAAGGCAGGCGGAAGACGTGTAGATATATCCGGAATTCAGAAGGAACAAGAAAGTTGACATGGCTATAATAGTATTGATGAAATCGGAAGACAGGAAAGAATGCATTGGAGAATGAGAGGTCAGAGGTGAGACGGAGACTTGTTTCTTGGATCCAGTCTGGGATTGTCAGAAGTGTTGCCATTGGTTAGAGTGGAGAACTGCTGAGGAGAGAAGAATTGTTTGGTATGAGGGCAAGCTTCAGCAATGCAAGCGATGCGAATAATGTGCGAGCGGTGGTTTATGAGTTTTAGATCATTGAGGGTTTGTGTTGATGGGGAAAGTCAACGTCACTCGATGGTGTCTGTTGGTTTCATTGTGTTTTAACTGTGGGTAGTGTCTCTTCCCCCATCCAACTAAACTCCCTCCCCCTGTCACTGAAACGCTTTCTAACAGCGAGGTTGCAATGGTGGCGCGATGCCCTATGTCGGTAAAACGTAATGTGTGTGTACCGTTGCGCTCCGGGATGGCTGTGTGGGACCAGCTGTGTCGGGAAGTAGCCGGGAAAGAACAAACTGTACCGGACCAGCTCGGCTTGCCAACTCTGCGTGGACCTATTCCTGGGGGTTTCATCACATGATCTCCCACCCTGCCCAGTCAAACAGCATTTATTTCTCCAACTTCTATACATTTATAACTAATAAATGAAAGTGTGCAAAGAAAATGAAAAACAAAATGCACCTTTTTTTTAATGCCCCGTGATTTTTTTTTTCTCTCGGGATTACTCGCAGTAGTGGCCTAGTCATGAATCCTCAATTCCGGAAGCCTCCTACCACATGGAGACTGGGTGCCAACTCTGGAGGTTCCATCACACGAGCACCTGTCCGCCCACTCCCACCATCGGTCCCCCAACACATCCATCCTCGCGGTGCCCCGCATTCCCGCGCCAATTGGCAAAGTGAAAAGACTCTTGGTTGCACGAATGGATGCTTCTTGACTGTCAGTGAGACAGCCTTTTTCCCCCATCTCCAACATTGTTATAACTAATAAATTTAAAGTGTTTAACGAAAGTGAAGCACTGTCCCAGAGATTAATCTTCAATTCCTGGAGACTCCAGGACAAGGGTTGGCAACCCTAACATGGAGTGGTTGAAGTGAATAGCATAGATGCATTTAAGGGGAAGCCAGATAAACACATGAAGGAGAAAGGAATAGAAGGATCTGCTGATAGGATGAGATCAAGAAGGGTGGAAGGAGGTTTGTGTGGAGCATAAACACCAGCATGGAGCAGTTGGGTTGGATGGCCTGTTTCTGTGCTGTAAAATTCTATGTAATTTGCAGGCATTATAAATAACAAAGAGCATCTAGAAAGCAAAAATATAATAATGATGAGTAGTCAGCATGGATCTCAAAAGGAAAAGTCTTACTTGAACAACCTAATTTAATTTTTTGAAGAGGTAACAGAGAGAGTAGACAGGGGTAATGCAGTAGATGTAATTTATCTAGATTTTCAAAAGGCCTTCGATAGGGTACCACACAACAGATTAATGAATAAGGTCAGAGCATGCGGAGTCAGGGGACAAGTAGCCAAGGGATCTCGGAGAACAAATACACAAATCACAAAGTAGCTCGCTGGCTTTAAGACAAAAAGCAGAGAGTCGGGGTAAAGGTTAGCTATTCAGAGTGGCAGAAGGTGGGAAGTGCTGGGACCACTGTTGTTCACAATTTATATTAACTATTTAGAATTTGGAATCAAAAACACAATTTCTAAACTTGCAGATGACACTAAATGGGGGTGATAGTTAATACTCAGGCAGACTGCAACAAATGCGAAAACATTCATAAATTTGAACAATGGGCATATAATTGGCAAATGAAATTCAACACATAAATAGTAAGAAAAAAGGGAGGTCACTTATTACTTGGAAAATACGAATCTAAATGGGGTAGAAGAGCCAAGGGATCTTGGAGAACAAATACACAAATC
This sequence comes from Somniosus microcephalus, assembly GCF_052327205.1. Classification (NCBI taxonomy): domain Eukaryota; kingdom Metazoa; phylum Chordata; class Chondrichthyes; order Squaliformes; family Somniosidae; genus Somniosus; species Somniosus microcephalus. The sequence goes on along the minus strand of NC_140996.1, from coordinate 11,232,654 downwards.
ACAAAGTAGCGACACAGGTTAACAAGGCCATAAAAAAAGCAAACCAAGCACTAGGGTTTATTTCTAGAGGGATAGAATTGAAAAGTAGTGACGTTATGCCAAACTTGTATCGATTCCCTGGTTAGACCACACTTGGAGCACTGCGTACAATTCTGGTCGCCATATTATAAAAAGGATGTAGAGGCACTGGAGAGGGTGCAGAGATGATTTACAAGGATGACACCAGAAACACGAGGGTATACATATCAGGAAAGGATGAACAGGGCTGAGGAGGTGACCTAATAGAGGTCTTTAAAATTATGAAAGGTTTTGATAAAGTGGACAGAGAGAGAATGTTTCCACTTGTGGGGAAGAGCAAAACTAGAGGCCATCAATAAAAGATCGTCACCAAGAAATCCAACAGAGAATTCAGAAGAAACGTCTTTACCCAGAGAGTGGTGAGAATGTGGAACTCGCTACCACAGGGAGTGGTTGAAGCGAATAGTATCGATGCATTTAAGGGGAGGCTGGACAAGCATATGAGGGAGAAGGGAATAGAGGGTTATGCTGATAGCTTTAGATGAGGAAAGACGGGAGGAGGCTCGAGTGGAGCATAAACGCCGGCATGGACTGGTTGGGCCGAATGGCCTGTTTCTGTGTCCTAGGTAATAAACGAGGTTGTTATTCATTGACTATTTAGTTGGATGAAAGTTGCTTATGTTGAAAAGTTACAAGAGTTTGTGTTTTTTTTGTTACAGCGTTTCCCCCCCTCTGGGAGACCGCTCTTTGCCCATTGGCTGCCGGCGGCAGGCGCCTGGACCAATCCCGGAGCTGCGCCCCGCCCCCCATGAGCGCTTAACCGTTGATTGGCTGGCAGGGCGTCGCGCGGAGTGGGGAGGGCGCGGCTGGCTGAAGTCGGCACGGTGATTGGCCGACCTGCTCTTGATCGACAGCCGAGACAATGGGCAGAGGAAGGGGCGTGTCCATCAGACTTCGAGCGCGGCGATTGGCTGACTGGATCTTGATCGACAGCCGAGACAGTGGGTAGAGGGAGGGGGCGTGTCCATCAGACTTTGAGCGAACCGATTGGCCGGCCCGCTCTTGATCGACAGCCGAGACAGTGGGTAGAGGGAGGGGGCGTGTCCATCAGACTTCGAGCGAACCGATTGGCCGGCCCGCTCTTGATCGACAGCCGAGACAATAGGTAGAGGGAGGGGGCGTGTCCATCAGAATCAGAGCGCGACGATTGGCCGGCCGGATCCTGATCGACAACTGCTCGCGGGGTTGGGGGCGGGACATCCGCAACGGTGGCCGGAGAGCGTCACATGAGAGGCGGCGAGCGAGAAGGCGAGTCTCCGCCCGGCCCCGGAGAGAGAGAGGAAGGATGGCGGAGGAGCTGCAGGAAGGCGGCGGGTGAAAAGCGCGAGAGACAGAGAGTGACTGACTTGGAAATAAAACCCCCGAAAAATGGGGCGCGGGGCCATGAGGCGAAGTCGGGGTTGTTTTCCATGAGCGAGCAGGGGCGGCGGGAGGAGGCGGAGAGGCGCCGCCTTTCCCTCTGAGGCGAGGCCGCCCCGGAGAGGCCTTTGTCCGGATCCCCTCCCGACGGCGGCTCTGAAGTGGGGGGGGAAACCTTCAAAAAAAACGCGTTTTTTTCTGGTGTGTGCGCGCGGGGGGATTTCGACATAACTTCCCCTTTAATTCTATTTTTTATCCACCGACTTTTAATTGTTAAAGGGGAGGTGTCTTTCCCCCCCCCCCCCCCGACTTTAATTGTTAAAGGGGAGGTCCCCCCCACTTCAATTGTTAAAGGGGAGGGTATTTTTTAAATTTCCTCCCCCCCCCCCCCCGACTTTAATTGTTAAAGGGGAGGGGGCAGCCATGAGGGAGTACAAGGTGGTGGTGCTGGGCAGCGGCGGTGTGGGCAAGTCGGCCCTGACGGTGCAGTTCGTGACGGGCACCTTCATCGAGAAGTATGACCCGACCATCGAGGACTTTTACCGCAAGGAGATCGAGGTGGACTCGTCGCCGTCGGTGCTGGAGATCCTGGACACGGCGGGCACCGAGCAGTTCGCCTCCATGCGCGACCTGTACATCAAGAACGGCCAGGGCTTCATCCTGGTCTACAGCCTGGTCAACCAGCAGTCCTTCCAGGACATCCGGCCCATGCGCGACCAGATCATCCGCGTCAAGCGCTACGAGAAGGTGCCCGTCGTCCTGGTGGGCAACAAGGTGGACCTGGAGAGCGAGCGGGAGGTCCCCGCCGCCGAAGGCCGCGCCCTGGCCGAGGAGTGGGGCTGCCCCTTCATGGAGACATCAGCCAAGAGTAAGACCATGGTAGACGAGCTCTTCGCCGAGATCGTCAGGCAGATGAACTATGCGGCTCAGCCCGATAAGGACGACCAATGCTGCTCTTCCTGTGTCCTGCAGTAAAGCTTTGGGTTAAGACCAGACCTAATATGGGAGAACTGCACCACCTCCTAACCTAGGAGACAACTAGATTATTTCAGCTCTACCTGTGTCCTACAGGCAAAAGCAAAACGCTAACGTTCTGGGTTAAGACAAGACTTTGAATCTGTCCTCTCTGGGAGAACTGCACGTCCTTCTAACCTAGGAGACAACTAGATTATTTCATATTGCTCTTGTTTTTTTTAAAGGGAGGAAAATCAACAAGAGGAGCTTGAAAACTAAACATCAGATTGATGACCAGTGCTGCTCTTCCTGTGTCCTGCAGTAAAGCTTTGGGTTAAGACCAGACCTAATATGGGAGAACTGCACCTCCTCCTAACCTAGGAGACAACTAGATTATTTCATATTGCTGTTATAAAAGGGGAAGATATCAACAAGAGGAGCTTTCTAACTGATGAACAGTGCTGCTGTTTACAGTTTTTTTTTAAAAAGCGACAGTAAAGGTGTTTTTTTAAAACATAAGACAAGACTCGATCAGTTGTAATATGGAAGAATTGCATCTCTTCTGGCACCGCATCAACCTAGGAGAACCAGATTATTTCATACTGCTCTGATTAAAAAGGGGAGGAAATCAAGAAGAGCTTTACAACCTAAATTTAAGTTTGAGGATCAGCGCTGTTCTTCCTGTTGTGTTATGCACTGCTTTTATAAAATAAAATCCTTTTTTAAAAAAAAAACACGAATGATTTGGTACAAGAAGGATGCCCACGCTTGACAGATCTGGCTGCCCGCTTCCTGCCTGAGGAATTTAAATGCTTACTGTAAAGGGGAGAGAAGTCAGCTGCAAGTTCGACTGCAACCGAAATTGGAGAGGAGAGAGTTGTCGGTTCCTGTTTCCTGCAGCGGAAGGGAAACCGAGCCTAAATTCTTTAGGTGTTTATTGTACCTGCAGCATACGTGGGGAGAGCAACCAGACAACACATTGCAACAGAAGGAGTCTGTGCTGTTCTTCAGAGACGAGGCGGGGGTGGTGGGGGGCAAAGCAGCAGACCTTTTAACTCTATAGTGCACATTATACCTAGGAGAATAGTAACGCCAAGGGCAGTTCTTCAGGATTCCATCAGTGAGCAAAGAGGTGTTTTTCAATACGTTATGGTGGACATTAACAATCTATGGTGGACATTAACACTCAGCACTGTCCTTTCATGTGCGATGCAGGAGAGATGATGGGCATTAAGTTCCTCTGTTACTGTCTGAGGGAAAGGGCAATGAACAAATCAACTGTACCACAGCTGACGGACCAAGATGTTCCTTGTGTCATACAGGAAGGAGAATGCTTTAATTCACTGTTTTATTTTCTTTTGTGGGTAGGGCAGTAACTGCAGTTGTGATGGTGCAAACCATAAGTAGTGTTCTCGAGTTGCTCTGCAGCAAGAAGGGGGCGCGCAAAGGACTTTTACTTTCACTGGTTTCTGTGTTGCAGTGGAGAACATTTAAACGGCCAGACTGCGGTTTATTCAAAGATCGACGCTTTTCAACTCTTGTGTTGCAAAAAGAAAACCGTTTTACAAAGCTACCAGTTTGGGCTAATTCTTTCCTTCTCTGCTGCTTCGGAAGGGGATTGTTTTATTTTTCCAGCCTTTGGCATTTAGTAAGAGAAAATGGCATCCCGTTTTCTCTCTTTCTTTGTAATACTTCGTAGGGACGGTCCGGAGGAATGCGAGGCTCTTTTCTGTGTAGAAGATTGAGGTTAATTTGGAAAGAGATGTATCAAATCAGAAAATCGGCAAGTTTCTTGCTGTGCGGAGCAGAGAAAGGAAAATGTTGCTATTCCTGCAAGATAAGGACATTGAGAATCCTTCTGTGATTAAGGTGGGAACGGCCAGTTTTCGACTGCCATGATGGCCTTTGTGGAGATTAAATGCGTGGCTGAAATGAGCAGCACAGCAGCCATCGTTGGCCAGCTCTGGGAGGAGGGAAAGTATCCTGTACTAAATGTCTGCTTACTCCGCTGTCGTGATTTTAGGTGGCCAAGATGCTGAGCGCTGCTTCAGTGGGAAGAAGTGGAAGAGAAATCCTTGTCCAGTCTTTGTTCTTGCAGGTGAGGACAAGGAAGAGCTGGGGGAAGTTGCCTCTGTGAGGTGGGGGGGGAAAAAAATCTTCAAGTTTAGAGACTCCCATGAAAAGTCCTTGCAGACTCTGTACTGAGGGGAAGGGGATGTCTTCTCCCATTGCCACAAGTGTCGCCGTCTGCTATCGGACACGGTTTTCAACAGGTATGGCGGTATATGGAGCTTGAGGGAAGTGAGTGCCCGGAGATCACCTGTAACCTGTTGGGGATGTCTCAAAATTCCATCACATTCAAAAAGGAAAACAAAATCACGACTTTCAGTCAATCCGGACAAATGTGATTCCGATTCTTGTATTGCACGTTAAGGAAAAATGTATTGCATTTATCGCCTGATTCTCTAGAAATGGAAACTCTTTGAATTGATCAAATTTTACAAACTAGTTGAAATTATCCCCTCGATTTTCTTCTTTCCTGATGCAGAAGTGGCAAAAAAAATATATATTTTATGAATGGTGCTCAAATACTTTAAGTATTGTGGGTTTTTTTTGATTTTGTATCTTTTTTGAGCTAAGAATATAATGTATGCATGGCTGAATACCAGATCATTGCTGAAGTCTTGCATTGAAGCATTCTGTAGTGGTTTAATAATGAGCGCAGTAGCAAAGTGTTTTAGTCACCAGTCTTATTTTGCTTGTTTTTAAATATCTGACAGTTGAGTTACAGGAACGTTTTTATTTTTTAACTTTGAAATGCCGCTGCATAGAACCAGCAATTGGAATCGTGCAAATAGTACAGTTTTCTCAAAAGTTCATCCCTCCAAAGAGAGTGGTTACCAGAACCTTGTCAGATCCATAAAAGTTGTCCCGCTTGGAGGAAACGAGCCCTTGCGGGTAGAATTGATGTGTCTCGTATTCGTCTTTTAACTACAAGATTCCCTATGGAGTAAATTACATGTCGAGTTTAAGTATGGTGTGCAAGTGAAAACCGGAACAGGTCGCTGGATGTGCCCAATGCAAGCAAAATTCTCCGTTTTTTTTTGAGGTTTTCCTACACTTGGGAGCTGCTCAGTTCCTTCCTATGGATGACTTCCTGCATCTTCAACGGTATGTGGTGGATCGTGTGACTTTTAACTGTTGCAAAAAAGATTTAAAAGCTGCAAGTTGCAGGTGCAGGTTTCTTTTTATCGAGTGAAAAGACACTTCTGCAAATTGCGATAGTTTATTTTCCATTTCCAGTACAATAAACTGAAGATGCAGTAAACGGGATCCGCTTTGTGCGATGGTTGTTGTACAGAATGATGGGAGCCTTGGCCTCGCTTATAATGTGCAGACTTTTTTTAAGCATTCAAAGATGTATTTGATTGTCTTGGTATAACTCAAGTTTACATTTCCAAACTGTGTCTTGCATTGTTTTTATTATTTACCTAAAATATTCAGATGTATTTACAGCAATGCCTCGATTCATTTTAAATACCCCCTTTAAAACTGATCTGTATGTGTGGGCAACATTCTTTGCAAACTAACTAGATATTAAAAGTTAGACTGAGCTGATGACATTTTCTTTAAACTGTTCAGTGCTGCTGGTTTGCTATTTAAATTATAAAACAAAAGTTCTGGGCTGTAGCTTCTGATGGTGCAAGCTGATTTGAAGAAAGACACACTTCCTGTTCACTAAAGTAGTGTGTGTTTTAAGTACAGTAGACCTACAGATACATAGTCTTGTCTTATTGCTGTTGCAAATGCAGACATTTTTTTTTACTAGCTGTTCTTTGATCCTTAGATGAGACCAGTTGTTCCAGGAAATGATGTTGGATTCAATCCTGAAGAAATAAGTTTAGTGGGGGGGAAAGGAAATGGTTGCTTTGTGTTTAATCTGCACAGTTGCAACAAGCTAATTGGAGAGTTGCCTCTCTTATTTAGATGTGACTTTCCTTTTTGAGGGGCTCCTCTTACATGGTGATCCGAACATCTTTTTTAGAATGTTTATTTTCTGCATTGCAACATTGGGCCTCATGCGGAGGAACGGAAGTTCCCTCTAATGATTTTTGCATAAGGTTTTTTTTTGCATTAGATGTTTTATATCTTTAAAAAAAACCTCTGTAATATGGGTGATGCACAAGTGAAATGGCTAGCTAGTGAATTTCCTCACCTTTGATCTGCAGTGCACCAGCTTTACTGACTAGGAGAGGTAACACGGCAAATTACCTCCTGCAAACCCTCTTCAAATTTGATGAAGTACTGCCTGTGAATTGGTTTAACTGCCCTTTAAGCTAAAGGAGGCTATTAAAAGTTGGAAACATTTGCAATGCCTTGTTTATGCTACGTGCTTGATACAAAAGGCTTCATTGCTTGCAGTATTAAACAGCTTAGTCTATTAATTCTTAACATTTTTCACAGCCAGAGAGAGAGACAGACAATGTAATTGCTGTGCAAACAAGCTACCTTGGCACAATTGGCACTTTTGTTTTCAGAATCTTGTTTACCTAATAATTTGTTCCAGCGAAAGAGCAAAGTTGATTTCTATTGCGCCTGATCCCGTGTCTCCGATATCCCAACATGTTTCCCGTAATACGAATCGCATTGTGCAGTTGCTGTCCTGCGGTTGAGTCGTTTTACCGACGCATCAGTTGTCCAGTTTTACACCAGAATTTTTCCTGGAGTAGGCACGCCAAGTTCTTTAGTACCGGTAGTGCGCAATCTTGAACAATATTTTTGTATTTTCATCAAATGAAATGTGGAACAGAGTATCTACGGGGCAATGAAATTACCCCCACCCCGCATTCCAAATTAAATCTGTGACTGGTTTCGTCGTTATTGTTCTTTTAATGCAGAACTAACGCTCTTGCAAATGATCTAAGTAAGCTTGACAGTAATTATGAATTTTTGTTGAGTAGTTGCAAATCCTTAAAAAAAAAATTTAATGTCATTCTGACGGTAATCTATTCCTGTCGCGTGCACACTCCACTAGGATAGTGGAGCGTGCATGATGCAGGAAGGATGTTCCCGATGGCGGGGGAGTCCAGAACCAGGGGTCACAGTTTAAAGATAAGGGGTAAGCCATTTAGGACAGAGATGAGAAGGAATTTCTTCACCCAGAGAGTGGTGAACCTGTGGAATTCTCTACCACAGAGGGCGGTGGAGGCCAGTTCATTAAATATATTCAAGAAGGAGTTACATATATTGCTTAAGGGATATGGGGAGAAGGCAGGGACAGGGTACTGAATTTGGATGATCAGCCATGATCTCATTGAATGGTGGAGCAGGCTCGAGGGGCCGAATGGCCTACTCCTGCTCCTATCTTCTATGTTTCTATGAATTAGAAAACTTACGGGGAAAAATTGGCTCGCGCCCTCCTTTGGGGCGCTAACTTCGCCAGGGTGCTACTTTTAGCGCCCCGAAAAAGTTGGCATCACCCATGCCAGAAATTGAACGGTAGTGCCCGAAGCAGGAGGCGGGGCTACTGGAAGCGCTCCCCCTCCCTCTTGGGGCGCTCCCATTCAATATCGCGTCGCTACGTGCAGTAGCGTCACACGTGTCAGCGGGTAGCGCTGCGGTACTGCAAGCCTCCCTCCCCTGATTAAAGGGGAGGGGCCCCAGGGCCCTGCTGGATCATCGGGGAGCGGCGAGCCAGCATAAGACCCCGGCACTCTTCTTGATCGTGGCCTTGGTGAGACCGCACCTTGAGTATTGTGTGCAGTTTTTGTCGCCTTATCTGAGGAAGGATGTTCTTGCCATGGAGGGAGTGCAGCGAAGATTCACCAGACTGATACCTGGGATGGCAGGAATGACTTATGAGGAGAGATTGGGTCGATTGGGCTTATACTCGTTGGAGTTTAGAAGAATGAGAGGGGATCTCATTGAAATTTATAAAATTCCAACAGGACTAGACAGACTAGATGCAGGAAGGATGTTCCCGATTTTTTGGGGGGGGGGGGGGAAGTCAGTCTAAGGATAAGGGGTAAGCCATTTAGGACAGAAATGAGGAGGAATTTCTTCACCCAGAGATTGGTGAACCTGTGGAATTCTCTACCACAGAAGGCAGTGGAGGCCTATTCATTAAATATATTCAAGAAGGAGTTAGATATTTTTCTTAAGGCTTAAGGGATATGGGGAGAAAGCAGGGACAGATACTGAATTTGGATGATCAGCCATGATCTCATTGAATGGTGGAGCGGGCTCGAGGGGCCGAATGGCCTACTCCTCCTATCTTCTATGTTTCTATTTCCCCGAGGACAGGAGAACTTGGTGTCCGTTCACCTCACTGACTAGTGTAAAGTCAAGAAGAACTCCAATGGCCAGGTTGTACAAAGATTTTTTTTATTTTTTTTTTTATTTTATTTTTATTTTTTTATTTTTTTATTTTTTAAGTTGATTGCTCTCAAGGTAGTTTTGCATTCAGGCAACAAGAACACTCCGACATTTCTGTTCTGTTCTGAGTCTGGAAGCTCTCTTGTGTGCAGTTGGTATATGAGGCTCGGTTGAAATAGTATTTCATTATGTGACGTGTATGCTTAAATTCTGTTTTGACAGTGTAACGTTTATGATGACTACATAAAAGGAACTATTCATAGGCGCATTTAATCCCAACTTTTTCTCTTTTTTCCTGTTTATTTTATGAAGTGGGGCGTTTGGATACCCGCAACGCTGCTCCAGTTAGTGAATAAACATTGAGAGCAAAGCTAGACATCTGTCAAAACCTCAAGCATAAATTTAAATTAAAAAAAAAAAAAAGACTTGTGTGGCTACATCTATATAATGGCAGTGATCACATAAGAAAATATTGGACCAAATGTGAATGTCTAGCCTGTCCCGGATGACTAAAATCTGCAGAACTGACCAGTCCCCGCTTCCATTAGAAAGTGCTGTTCCGTTTGAGCCAGGTCATTAACGTAATGGGCTTGGGTATCCACCCCATCTCCAGAGTGAAGAGTGGCAAATTACTCACCCAGCCCACAGGCTGCAATTTTCCCCTCATATTACCGAAGTGACTAGGGATTGAAATGCAAAATGTCGAACCACCTTTCCCCCTCCCGCTGACCTCCGTTATCTAGCGAATTCCAAAATCGAAAAAGGTGCCATTGAGACCAGTTTGGTTATTGACCTGCAATAGAAGAAAGGTGAAATTTGGATAGGGTTGCGGTGGATTTTTGGTCTTGTTTGAGGGGAGGGTGGGAAGAAAAGAAGCAAGCTACCTCTTAAAAGGGTCAATTGCAAGGTCTCCTTTTGAAATCTCTCAATATCTCTCTCTACTGTAAGGTTTACAATGGAAGTGATGGGATATGATCCAGCTAGATATTTTACATTATATTGTAACTAGTTTCCCTCTCAAAAGCCCCTAAATAGCTATAAATTCATATTTGTTGTGATTTAGGATGGATTTGTGGTGTGGTAGGGGCCAGATCACCATGGCATGTGATGTAAAATGACTACTCAGCACTTGGTTTGAGTGTAAAGCAAGGCTTTAATCAACTTGTTTCAGAACATGGAGGTCTAGTTGTACTTCACTAGTTCCTGTCTTACAAAATGTCCCTGGGCAAGCTGGGCCCACGCCCGAGTATTTATACTCCTTGGACAGCGCCACCAGCTGGCCGTCCAGCGTTATTTCATGAGCAGTTTCTTGATGAATGAGATTTATAACAGCATGCACGGCTAATTCCTCCTTGCAAGAAAGAACTAGAAACCCCCAGGGGCCAAGCACTCGCGTTGTTTTCTTCCTCGTATTCTGTTTACTTAAAGGAAAAAGCTTCCATATATGTGGCTCCTTTCATGACTTCCGCATGTCCCAAAGCACTTCACAGTCAAATGAATTGTGTTCTAAATTGTGTTTGCAGTTGTAATGTAGGGAAACCGTTTGTGCAGCAGGTCCTGAAAACAGCAAATGACCAGGCAGTCTGTTTGTTGGTTGAGGGATAAATGTTGGCCAGGACGCCGGAAGAACCCTCCTGCTCTTCTGATCGCGCCATGGGGATCTTGTGCATCCACCTCCGGGCAGACCAGGGCCTCGGTTTAATGTCTCCTGTGAAGGACCGCACCTCCGATGGTGCAGCACTCCCTCAGTAATCCACTGCACTCCCTCAGTACTGCACTGAAATGTTGGTCAAGTTTTTTGTGCTCCAGTCTCGGGAGTTGGGGGGGGACTTGAACCCACGACCACCTGACTCTGAAGCGAGTGTGCTACCTACTGAGCCATGGCTGACACCTTGGGTAGGTGTAATTCTGTCTAAGCAATAAAATGTGTTCAGTGACGATGCAAAGCATCCGCCATACTTGCAGTATCAGTTGAGCTGCTTCTCTCCTATCATCTTCAAAAAAAAAGGCAGAATATGAGTGTTATTTGCTGAGCCGTTTTCATGGGTACTGAAAGTAAATTTCCTGATCTGACTCCACGTGCATGGGTTTTTAAAAAAATTGGATGACCAGTTTTAGCATTGCATGTTTCACAACACAAAAGTGTTGTTGGTTCAGTTCTGTACAAGTGTGGTACTGTTCCTGGGGAAAAATACCTAAATATAGATGTCTGGAAGTTCCCAGACACGGAGCAGAAATTGGGATTGTGCAGTGTAACACGTTTTTGGTATGTAATACTTTTTTTAATCTGATTTGACACGAGCCTTGTTTTGTGTACAAGCGGTGGAAATAATTTGAGTCAATTGCTTCAATCCCCAGTTGAAAGTAAAAGGTAGCTTTGAAACTAGCTGCTAATCGACGTCGCGACACACTTGCTTTAAGTGGCTGCATTTCAATCCTTGGCCACTTTTTGTATTATGGGGGGGGGGGGGGGGAGGAGAAATATCTGCTGCTGGAACAAGGTGTTGGTTATGACAAGGCCATGTTCTAAGCATTGCGCCTGGAGGGGGGTACTGTTGGAGTTGACTTTTCCCTACCCCTTCTGTGCCGATCACACCTCCCCAGAGGTCTGTGTCCTTTCCAACTCTGGCGTTGAAGTCGCCAAGAGGATCAGCTTGTCGCCCGTTGGGACTCGGGACAGGGATTGTTCGAGGCTGGAGTAGAATTCCTCTTTGGTCTCGTCTGTGGCTTCCGGTGTTGGGGTGTACGCACTGATGACCGTAGCGCACTGGTTCCGGGCTAGGGTGAGCCGTAGTCATGAGGCGTTTGTTTATTCCACAAGGGGAGTCTCTGAGACGTTCTCGTCTCTCTCTCAGCATAGCAGACGTGGTGGCAGCCCAGAGTTCAAAGAACTTTACTGGTGCTCACACAAAGCAAGTGCTCAGGTGGCAACTACTTTGGGTTTTTTTTGTAGTGATTTCAGACCCTTTTTGGACAATTGGGGGAGGCTAGGCCCTTGTTCTTCATCCTCTCCACCTCTCTGTCCTTGGGCTGGGATCACCTGGATTCAGCCCACTTACTTTGTACTGTACGCGCTTGCTGGCAACTGCGTGCTGTCTGTGTAAAAAGGTCACCCCGCCGCCTTCACCTGGCACGCTGGCTCTCTGGAGTAAGTCGATTGAGCCACATTTAGTTTTTTGTAATGTGTGCAGCCTGTAAATCCGGAGTGATGTAACTTGTGAAAGCAACTTGAGAAATGTCCTGCTGCCTCACCAGTCTAAAGTAATACAGCAAGATTGGCGTTGATGTGATGTCCCCGCAGAAAAGCGATAGGGGGGGAAAAAGTGGCTGTGTGTTTAATTTTGATGTATTGGTGTGCAGCACGCGTCCTGGTTTATAAAATGTGTTGTTTGACACCTCAATGTTGTTGTTGCAAAGGGAATGTGGCTACACTGCGACCATATTTAATTGCACTTGGGCTTCTGAAACTTTAATGTGAGAAGTGGGTCCCCATTTCCAGGAGTAGTTCCGTGTGCGAGCCTGGGGTTTGGGAGGTACATTGTTCATCTGAAGCATTGCTATGTGTTGTCTGGTACAAACAAGAACCAAATATACCCCCCTCCCAAAGTGATTCCATTGAGTACTCATCATGTGCTGGCTCACCAAATGCACTTGTGTGGGTTTTTTTTAATGTCTCGGAGATTGGCACCACTTAAAGCCTATTTTTTTTCCTAGGCATCTCCCACCTGCCCCAAATGACTACCAAAGCCCCTCTGCAAAGTTGATCCTGCTTTACTTACCTTTAGAGTAAAGAATGTTGCCTTAACACACATACAGTTAAAACCAACAGATCAAACTAGTAACGTATTGGGGAAAATTGTTCCTGTTTAAAAGCCAAGAATTCATTGGCCGAACCTCCATTCTTTAGATCTTGCGTTGTATTTGGCTTTAATGGTTTTCTGATGCTGTTTTCTGTATATTTTACTTTTTGTTAACTTTCAGTTTTATCAGTGTATTTTCAGTGCTTCCTCCTCAGAGGTGAATTAAGACAAATAACCTTTTGGCAGTTAGCTGTCGAGCACTAACCCAACTGAATACTTAATGGCACCATCTTTCCCCCCCAGGTGTTGACTGTGGTGTCACCTTGCTGCTTCTGAATTGAGCAAGAGGTGTAAATATATAATTCAATGCAAAACATGTCGACTGTATTTGGATTTAAATTATTTTAACAAAATTAAATTTTATTTAATGAAAACCGATCTTTGTTTTTTTTGTGCCTTCCTGATAAAGCGTACCTTAAAGAATGTCCGCCTTGTCGGTTAGGGATTTCTATGTAAGGGCTTTGGAAGGGGAAGAGATGACGGGCGCGCGCGGTGGGGAGCACCAAGCAGCTCCAAAGATTTGAGCCGCCTTGTGTCGGTCAGGAAAGCAGCTCGATTTCCCAAATCAGGCTGCACAGATTCCTTGACCTCCCGTTTAATGAAGCTTTGCTGGCAGTAGATGAAATTCTGCAGAAGTCAGGAGTGTGCTTTTAGAGGGAGTAGGAGAGATAAGGACATGGGCTGAGGGGGGGGGGGGGGAAAGAAAGGGGAGTGATTTTTTTTTGGAGACTATTCCTCATGGTAAAATTGCTCAAGAATAGTTCCCAGGCCATCTGTTACAATTACGCTATAGCTTTGTGCCGAAATATCAAGTTGCAAACTGCAAATTCTTGATGAAATGGTTTAAGGGAATACTGTTTAAAAGAAAAATATGCTTGTTCTGAGGCATCAGATTTAGCAGATGTGAGTCTGTGTATAATTTGAGGATCAATAGCAGTGAACATTTGCCTTAAGCCTGCATGTGAAGTCAGGAGTTGCTATCTTCCAACTCTCCAGACTAGTAGACAGCTCCTTTGGTCCGCAGGCACACGTGTTTGACATGACAGAATGTGGGGGGGGGAACAGGGATTGCTACTCTCTCTTTCTAACCTCCTCCAACCCCACAACCCTCCGAGATCTCTGTGCTCCTCCAATTCACACCTCGCGTGCATCCCTGATTTCCTTCCCCGCTATTGGTGGCCGTGCCTTCAGCTAGGCCCTAAGCGCTGGAATTCCCTCCCTAAACCTCTCCATGCCTCTGTATCTCTCTCCTCCTCAAACCCTAGCTCTTTGGCCAAGCTTTTGGCCAGCTGTTCTATTACCTCCTTATGTGGCTCGGTGACAAATGTTGTCTGATCGCGCTCCGGTGAAGCAGTTGGGACATTTTGCTATGTTGAAGATGCTATAGCAATGCAAGTTGTTGTATAAAGCACTCTTCTGTTCTGTGTTTATTTTTATGGGGTGGTAAATGGCAACAAGACAGAATGGGGGTGGGGGGGGGGGGGGAAACGGGGATTGCTGCTGCTACAACACTGAGCTGCTGCACGGACCCGTTTCCACATGGACTGGTGCTCGCAATCCAGCTCGATTAAGCTCGAGTGAAATTTGCTCAGTATTGAACTGAAAAGTTTACAGTGAGAAACTTTGCCAGTGGGAGGGAGGCAGGCATTCAGAAATGGGGAGGGGTGGGGGACTTTTAACATACCGGCACAAGGGGCACTCGAGAATGCGTTTTAGCTGCTGTTTCCGTTTGCACTGCCATCTATTTCTGTATAAGCGAAAATTCAGAAATATATTTAAAAGTCACTTGAAAGTGGTGCCGATTTCCAGGTTTTTATTTTGCTGCTAAATGGGGAAGAGAGAACAATATTGGGTAAAAGAAAGATTTGCATTTATATAGAGCCTTTCACAACCACCGGACGTCTCAAAGCACTTTACAGCCAATGAAGTATTTTTGAAGTGTAGTCACTGTTGTAATTAGGAAATGCGGCAGCCAATTTGTGCACAGTAAGATCCCACAAATGTGATAATGACCTGTTTTTGTTATGTTGGTTGAGGGATAAATATTAGCCAGGACACCGGGGAGAACTCCCCCTGCTACTCTTCGAAATAGTGCCGTAGGATCTTTTACGTCCACCCGAGAGAGCAGACAGGGCGTCGGTTTAACATCTCACCCGAAAGACGGCACCTCTGACAGTGCAGCACTCCCACTGGAGTGCCAGCCTAGTTTTATGTGCTCGAGTCTCTGGAGTGGGACTTGAACCCACAACCTTCTGCCTCAGAGGCGAGTGTGCTGCCCACTGAGCCACAGCCGACACTGAATACAATGCAGTATTCACTGAGGGCTGTGAATCTCTGGAGTTCTTTGCCCCAGAGGGCTGTGGATGCTGAGTCATTGAGCATATTCAAGGCTGAGGTAGGTAGATTTTTGTGGACTCTCGGGGAATCAGGGGATATGGGGATCGGGCGGGAAAGTGGGGTTGAGGTCGAAGATCAGCCATGATCTTATTGAATGGCGGAGTAGGCTCGAGGGGCCGAATGGCCGACTCCTGCTCCTATTATGGATGTGCAGAAAGTTTGTGGGGAAAAAGCTTTTGTCCCCAGTTCACACTATTGTCTCGGTAACATTTTCAGAACCTGCTCTGACAGCTCATTCATCTTTCCCCTAATAGGAATTGTATCCACCTCCTTCCTGTTAAAATACAAATTCATCGATTTCCCTTTCGAATGTTTCAACAGACTTGTATTTATTGCTGTGAATGACAGTATATTCCCTAAACTGAGTCCGCATGAAAGTTATGGGCTTGTAATTTCCCCTGTGACCCTAACCTTTCAAAATGGTTTGATGCATTTTAAACTTGTTCTAAAACTTGATATACTTAGCATAGCCCTTATATTAAAAAAAAAAATAGACAACATTTTTGTGGAGGAGTTGAAAATTTGCTTGTGGCTTGAGGCTGTCATTTTACTGTTTAATGGGGCTTGACAGGGTAGATGCTGAGAGGATGTTTCCCCCCTGGCTGGAGAGTCTAGAACCAGGGGTCACAGTCTCAGGATAAGGGGTCGGCCATTTAGGACTGAGATGAGATGAGAAATTTCTTCACTCGAAGGGTTGTGAATCTTTGGAATTCTCTACCCCGGAGAGCTGTGGATGCTGAGTCTTTGAATATATTCAAGACTGAGATCGATAGATTGTTGGACCCTAGAGGAATCAAGGGACATGGGATTAGTGCGGGAAAGTGGAGTTGAGGTCGAAGATCAGCCATGATCATATTGAATGGCGGAGCAGGCTCAAGGGGCCCATTGGCCGACTCCTGCTCTTATTTCATGTGTCCTTGTGTTAATTGGTTTGATTTGGTGTGATCTAATTTACTGTGTTTAGTTTCTATGAAAAGTAGGGTAATGTCCTTGTCCTTGTTCCAGATTTTTTTAAATTCTCCTTTAAAATATTGCATATGATACAGTTTGTGGAGCAGAGCCACTTTTCCATTTTATTTGCTGTCTTTAAAAACCTGACCCCAAATGCAGTGGCTGCCCCCCCCCTGCCCCCACCCCGTACAGCTATCTCCATTTCTAACCTCCTCCAGCCCCACAACCCTCCGAGATCTCTGCGTTCCTCTAATTCAGGCCTCTTGTGCATCCCTGATTTCCTTCCCCACTATTGACGGCCCTGCCTTCAGCTGCCTGGGCCCTAAGCTCTGGAATTCCCTCCCTAAACACCTCCGCCCCTCTATCTCCTTCTTAAAACCTACCTCTTTGACCAAGCTTTTGGTCACCTGTCCTAATATCTCCTTACGTGGCGCGGTGTCAAATGTCTGCTAACTGCTCCTGTGCAGCTCCTTGGAGCGTTTTACTATGTTAAAGACACTATAGAAATGCATGTTCTATAAAGTAATCTTCTGTTCTGTATTTATTTTTATGGGGTGGTAAATGACCCTTTGATTATTTACATCAGCCAACTGTACACTAACGGGTAATTTTAAAATGTGCAGCATTGGAAAGTGAAATCGGACGGAGGTCCAATCCCGTCTGTTTCCCATCCGGCAGGTTAGGTGAAGATTACCTCCCCTGCTTTTGAGAGATTTTTAAATTTACATTTATAGTTTTCATTTAAAGGTGTAATGGAAAAAAAAAAGTGGGCACCTCTCATTTTACCACAACCACAGCTTGCATTTATATAGCGCCTTTAACGTAGTAAAACGTCCCACGGCGCTGCACAGGAGCGATTATCAGACACAATTTGACACCAAGCCAGATAAGGAGATATTGGGACAGGTGACCAAAAGCTTGGTCAGAGGTGAGGTTTTAAGGAACGTCTCAAAAGGAGGAGAGGTTTAGGGAGGGAATTCCAGAGCTTAGGGCCCAGGCAGCTGAAGGCACGGCCACCAATAGTGGAGCGATTTATAATCAAGGATGCGCAAGAGACCCGAATTGGAGGAGCGCAGAGATCTCAGAGGGTGGTAGGGCTGAAGGAGATATTGAATATATGAATGTTGCAAGTATATGGTCGCAGGACTTGCTGCAGGTATAGCTGCTTTAAGCTTAGGAAGTGATTGCAAGGAACCGGCATGTCCGGTAACCATTTTAAATATAACTTGTCAAAACTAATTGCCAACTGTTGACTCAATCTACTTGTTTAATGGGAAAATATGAGCTGGGAGGATTTGTATTGCATATTTTATCCTTTTTAATATATAATGTGAAATGTTTTGCTCTCTTTGTGATATTTGAACTTTCATTGCTTTTAAGTTTTAAGTGAAAGGATTTACTTCAATCTAATTAGCTTTAGGTTCACATTTAGGAAAGTACAGTCACACATTCCAGCGTTGAAGAAAACTTCTAAACGCCTGCTTAGATATCCTAATGTGATAGTTTTAATAGACTGTTAAAATTGGCCACTCTTCAGTAATATTGCCATTATTAGTTATATCTACGTGTTGAAAATCTTTGACATTTGTGAATAGGCAGTCACTGAATTGGAAATATGCAGTCAACTTACAAATTAATTGCAGCAGGCTGCAAACTCCTAAAGTGAATTAAATTGTGAATTGTTTAGGTAGAATGTGGTACAGTGTGCAGATCTGCGACATGCAGTTTCCAAACCTAAACCGTTTTAAAGCTTCAGAGACTCATAGAATCTTGCAGCACAGAAGGAGGCCATTCGGCCCATCATGCCTTTGCCGGCTCTTTCACTTAGTCCCACTTCCCCCCCCCCCATAACCCTGCAAATTTTTCCTTTACAAGTATTTATCCAATTTCCTTTTTGAAAGTTACTATTGAATCTGTTTCATGAATCCTGGGCTTTATGAAGAGAGTCCAAAAGCAAAGATGTTGTACCAAACGTTTATACATCACTGGTCAGACCCCAGCTGGAGTACTGTGTTCAATTCTGGGCACCACACTTCAGGAAGGATGTCAAGGCCTTGGAGAGGATGCAGCCAAGAATTACTAGAATGGTACCAGGGATGAGGGACTTCAGTTATGTGGAGAGACTGGAGAAGCTGGGATTGTTCTCCTTAGAGCAGAGGGGAGATTTAATAGAGGTGTTAAAATCATGGGTTTTAATGGAGTAAATAGGGAGAAACTGTTTCCAGTGGCAGGAGGGTCGGTAACCAGAGGACACAGATTTAGGATAATTGTCAAAAGAATCAGAGGGTTGTTCTCTGTGAAAGCTAAGTGATATTTTTGCGCCTAGTGAAAACTGAAAGCTTAATTTCGGTGATTATGGAAACACTGGAATGAAGCTCAAATGAAAAGCAAAGCTTAAAGTCCAATTGTGATTCAAAATGGAGGAAGACTTATTTTTAATGGGCCAGCTAACTTTTGGTTTGGACTGGTGTTGAATCCGATCAAGTTACTGTTTCTTTAGTCTCTTCCCCCAATAATGTGGCAGTAACTGGATTTGCCACTTTTCAGCCGTGGTTCAGTGGGCAGCACCCTCGCCTCTGAGTCAGAAGGTTGTGGGTTCAAAGTCCCACTCCAGAGACTTGAGCACATAAATCTAGGCCGACACTCCCAGTGCAGTACTGAGGGAAGTGCTGCACTGTCGGAGGTGCCGTCTTTCGGATGAGACGTTAAACCGAGGCCCCGCCTGCGCGCTCAGGTGGGCGTAAATGATCCCACGGCACTATTTCGAAGAAGTGCGGGGGAGCTCTCCCCGGTGTCCTGGCCAATATTTATCCCTCAATCAACATCACTAAAACAGATTATCTGATCATGATCACATTGCTGTTTGTGGGAGCTTGCGGAGTGCAAATTGGTTGCTACATTTCAACAGTGACTACACTTCAAAAAAAAAAGTACTTCTTTGGCTGTAAAGTGCTTTGGGACGTCCCGAGGTTGTGAAAGGTGCTATATAAATGCAAGTCTTTTTTTTAAACTGCTCTTATTGCCAGTGCAGTTTAGTATAGACCCTTGACTGTAGAGCTAGCCTGGCTATTTCCCTTCCACCCAAAAAAATGTGTTTTAAACTAATTTGTTATGACTTTAAATCGCAGAGCCGTAAGCGTATTGGGCTTGCATTTGTTCATTTCAAATATGGTGGTGAAAATCCTAAGTTGAATGAGGTTTCAAGTGTAATTGAGACACTTAATTGAGTGTGGGTTGAGATTGATTGGATTGAATTAGACTTCTGTAAGCTGTCCAGTTAGTTTAGCGGTGGAACGGATTGCAAATCCTTTCTATAAAATGATGTTTACATTGTGCGGCTGTTTCACTCCAAAAGGCTAGACATTCACTTGTGCTGTGCACTTGTGTTGACTGTTTCAAAGTCATTCATTAAACTGCTGGTTAAAATACTATATCCGTTTTTTTTTCCTGTAGACAGTTTTTTTTTAAATGGACAAATATCTCCCTTTAATTGCGTGGCTAGTGGTAGATTTTGCAAAATGTCGGGTTAGGTGGAATCTCTTTGCCCCGATGTGCAGTATTGGAAAGAGAAAACAAACCCAACAAGATGCGCTTTATTCATTAATCCAGGAATTAACTTGGGTCTGGAAAATGTGCCAAAGGCATGCTGAATATTCAGCGCGCACACCCATAGAATTCCCTGCATTAAATCGGCACGTACTGCCATCAAACCTTCTTAATTCCAGTAGTTATGCATTTTCTTTTCTTCTGCCATCTTTTAAAATAAATTGCAGAGTTTTGGGGGATGGGGGAAACCCCTCTGTATTCCGAAGAACGTGTTTTTTCTTTTACCCTGGGCATGTTGTTTCTGCTATTTTACAAAGGCATTGTTTACATAGAATCCACAGCCCAGAAACAGGCCATTCGGCCCAACTGGTCCGTGCCAGTGTTTATGCTCCACACGAGCCTCCTCACACCCCTCTTCATCTCACCCCATCAGCATAACCTTCTATTCTTGAGGAAAATAAACTTGCTGGGCTACGGGGATAGAGCGGGAGAATGGGACTGACTGGATTGCTCTACAGACTCGATGGGCCGAATGGCCTCCTCCTGTGCCCCATGACTCTCTTCTCCCGCGTGTTTATCTAGCTTCTCCTTGAATGCACCTATATTATTTGCCTCAGCCACTCCAAGTGGTAGCGAGTTCCACATTCTAACCACTCTCTGGGTAAAGAGAGTTTCTCCTGAATTCCCTATTGGATTTATTGGTGACTATCTTGAATTTATAACCACTCGTTTTGGTCTAGTCTCTTTTCCGCCCCCCCCCCCCCCCCCCCCCCGAAACAAGCAGAAACACCTTCTCCCCGTCTACCCTATCAAATCCCCACCATAATCACAATTTTTTTAAGACCTCTATTG
This sequence comes from Somniosus microcephalus, assembly GCF_052327205.1. Lineage (NCBI taxonomy): Eukaryota > Metazoa > Chordata > Chondrichthyes > Squaliformes > Somniosidae > Somniosus > Somniosus microcephalus. The sequence goes on along the minus strand of NC_140996.1, from coordinate 11,212,282 downwards.
GGTCGTTCTGCCAGATTGCTATCCATATCTTCCATAGCAGCTGATTCTGACTTTAAAAAAAAAACAAGCCTGCATTTCCAACAACTGAACGATGTTGACGAGATTCCTACGAATGATTTGGAGATGAGGCGACAAACAGAAGGTTTTCCATCGTAAACTTGCCGATGATGCAAAGCTTGGCAGTGCGGCTGAAAAATCATTGGGAGCAGAAAACAAGATGGATCTGGATAGATTGGGCCGACAAGTGGCATTTGTTTCATAGTTGGGGGGGTTGGACAGGGGAAGAATGCAAGGTGAAGGGACTAAGGACTATGAATGAAGTAGTAGATTACAGGACACAGCACAGAAGTATGGATCTGGATGGGAGTGCTGGTGATAGCTTGTTGAAACCACCATCACTAGTGTGCAACGGTAGTAAAATACACAATTATGATCTTTTTTACTTTGGGACTGACCAGATAGACGGCAGTGGCTTGTGCTGGTTCTGTACATTCTTATGTTCCAAAAGGCTTTTTAAAAAAAAAAAAAAAAATGATTGTGAGCAATTGGTTGACTACTCTTCACGTCTAATATCCTTTTGAAGAATAAATAGCATCTGTATTGAAAAACGAATAAACAGTTCGGCAGCAATTACTGACGCTAACATTTCGATATAATTACACAGTATTAAATGCAGTTCAGGTTTATTTCTGTTCAAAGGTACTGTATACAACAACAACAACTTGTATTTATACAGCGCCTTTAACATAGTGCTCCTACGAAGCATCTTGGGACGTTTTACTATCAAACAAAATGTGACACCAAGCCACAGGAGATATTAGGACAGCTGACCAAAAGCTTGGTCAAAGAAGCAGGTTTTAAGGAGCATCATGGAGGAGGAAGGAGAGACGGAGAGGTTTAGTGATCTGATTATATTAATGATCTAGACGAGGGAACTAGATGTAATATCTCCAAGTTTGCAGACAACACAAAGCTGGGTGGGCGTGTGTGCTGTGAGGAGGATGCCGAGAAACTCCAGTATGAATTGGACAGGTTGGGTGATTGGGCAGATGCAGTATAATGTGGATAAATGCGAGGTTATCCACTTTGGTGGCAAAAGCAGGAAGGCAGATTATTATCTGAACGGCAATAGATTGGGAGAAGGGGAAGTGCAACGAGACCTGGGCGTCCTTGTGCACCAGTCGCTGAAGGTAAGCATGCAGGTGCAGCAGGCGGTTAAGAAGGCAAATGGTATGTTGGCCTTCATAGCGAGAGGGTTTGAGTACAGGAACAAGGATGTCTTGCTGCAGTTGTACAGGGCCTTGGTGAGACCACACCTTGAGTATTGTGTGCAGTTTTGGTCGCCTTATCTGAGGAAGGATGTTCTTGCCATGGAGGGAGTGCAGCGAAGATTCACCAGGCTGATACCTGGGATGGCAGGAATGACGTATGAGGAGAGATTGGGTCGATTGAAACATAGAAACATAGAGATAGGAACAGGAGTAGGCCATTCGGCCCTTCGAGCCTGCTCCGCCATTCAATGAGATCATGGCTGATCTTCGTCTGAGATCATAGCTGATCTTACCAGTTCAGTACCCCGTCCCCGCCTTTTCTCCGTAACCCTTAATCCCCTTAGCCTTCAGAAATATATCCAATTCTCTCTTGAAAATATTTATTGAATTAGCCTTCACAGCCCTCTGTGGCAGGGAATTCCACAGGCTCACCACTCTTTGAGTGAAGAAATTCTTCCTCATCTCTGTTTTAAATGATTTGCCCGCTATTTTTAGACTGTGGCCCCTGGTTCTGTGCTCCCCGGCCATTGGAAACATTCTCTCTGAATTCAGCCTGTCCAGGCCTGCCATAATTTTATATGTTTCGATGAGATCCCCTCTCAATCTTCTAAACTCCAGTGAGTACAAGCCCAAACTATTTAATCTCTCTTCGTAGGTCATTCCCGCCATTCCAGGTATCAGCCTGGTGAATCGCCGTTGCACTCTTTCCATGGCAAGAACATCCTTCCGCAGATGGGGCGACCAAAACTGTACACAATACTCCAGATGCGGTCTCACCAGCACCTTGTACAGCTGTAGTAAGGTATCCCTATTCCTATACTCGAACCCCCTTGATATGAAGGCCAACATACCATTTGCCGCCTTAATCGCCTGTTGCACCTGCATGCTCTCCTTCAGTGACTGGTGCACAAGAACACCCAGGTCCCTCTGCACTTCCCCATCTCCCAATCTATTGCCATTTAGATAATAATCTACCCTCCTGTTTTTACCCCCAAAGTGGATAACCTCGCATTTATCCACATTATAGTGCATCTGCCACGTATCCGCCCATTCCCCCAACCTGTCCAAATCGCACTGTAGCCTCCTGACATCCTCATCAGAGCCCACCCCTCCTCCTAGTTTAGTGTCGTCAGCGAATTTGGAAATATTGCATCCAATTCCCTGATCCAGATCATTTATATATATATTGTGAACAGCTGGGGTCCCAGGACAGATCCTTGCGGCACCCCGCTGGTCACTGCCTGCCACTCCGAAAACGAGCCGTTTATTCCAACTCTCTGTTTTCTATCCGCCAGCCAGTTCTCTATCCACGTTAATACTTTGCCCCCAATCCCATGAGCCTTAATTTTGCATGATAATCTTTTGTGTGGAACCTTATCGAAGGCTTTCTGGAAGTCAAGGTACACCACATCCACTGGCTCTCCCCCATCTATACTCGCTGGAGTTTAGAAGAATGAGAGGGGATCTCATTGAGACTTATAAAATTCTAACAGGACTAGACAGACTAGATGCAGGAAGGATGTTCCCGATGGCGGGGGAGTCCAGAACCAGGGGTCAGTCTAAGGATAAGGGGTAAACCATTTAGGACAGAGATGAGGAGGAATTTCTTCACCCAGAGAGTGGTGAACCTGTGGAATTCTCTACCATAGAAGGCAGTTGAGGCCAATTCATTAAATATATTAAAGAAGGAGTTCGATATATTAAGGCTAAAGGGATCAAGGGATATGGGGAGAAGGCAGGGTCAGGGTACTGAATTTGGATGATCAGCCATGATCGCATTGAATGGCGGAGCAGGCTCGAGGGGCCGAATGGCCTACTCCTGCTCCTAGCTTCTATGTTTCTAGGGACAGATTTCTAGGGCCTCAGCAGCTGAAGGCACGGCCGCCAATGGTGGAACAATTAAAATCAGGAATGTGCAAGAGGCGAGGATTGGAGGAGCGCAGAGAATGTTGCAGGAGGTTAGCGATCGGGAGGGGGCGAGACCATGGAGGGACTTAAACGCAGGGATGAGAATTTTAAAATTGAGGCGTTGCCAGCCCAAGAGCCAATGTAGGTCAGCGAGCACTGGACTTGGAGCGAGTTAGGACACGGGGGCAGCAGAGTTTTGGATGAGCTCAGGTTTACAGAGGGTGGGTGGGGGAGTCCGACCAGGAGAGCATTAGAATGGTCAAGTCTGGAGGTCACAAAAGGCATGGATGAGGGTTTCTGCAGAGATGAGCTGAGGCCAGGGTGGAGACGGGCGATGTTACGGAGGCGGAAGTAGGTGGTCTTGTTGATGGAGCAGATATGTGGTCAGAAGCTCCTCTCCTAGGACGGCAAGATTGCGAACCTTGATTACTGTTTCTCGGTAACGCTTCAGTTGGATCGTGGAGTTATCCGCATTGGGGAAAGTATAAAATCAATTTTCCCCAAAACCTGCCGCATTCGTGAGCGAGTCTGAAACTCTTTTACAAATGGTTTTCACTCGCACGTGTTCAAGAGGAATGCAGTTTGTCGTAATTCTGACTGCTCTTGCATTTAGTAGGCTGGCTCAACTTATCCAATAACTTTGAATTAACGATGAATTTCTTGGACTACTGAAACTGTAGCAAGTTGTATGTGTGTGAAATAATGAATTAATTTTGAACAATTGATTTTTAGTTCTGGATGGCAAGTGCAGGGAGTGAGGGCAAATACAAATGATGCCTGTCGAGGATTTTCTGTTGTTGCTCAGTCGAATTAGTAATTGCACGTGTTGGGGTGAGCGGATTTATGTTGTGGCAGCGAGCGGTAATGAAAATTTAATAATTTAGCTCGCCACACAGCTGGAGTTCAGCAATACAGTTCAAACACTTAATGTAGATTGTAGTTATGGTATTTGAATACTGTACAGTAATATATACAGCTCTGTGCTGTGAATACTATGTCTCCGCTTATGAAATATTTATTAAATTAATCTGCCACAAGTTCCTGTACGTAACCTGTGGGTTAGTCTTAGAACCTGCAATCAAAGTAAAGGTTTTTGTTCTAACTCAAAGATCAAACATAGAAACATAGAAGATAGGAGCAGGAGTCGGCCATTCGGCCCCTCGAGCCTGCTCCGCCATTCAATGCGATCATGGCTGATCATCCAAATTCAGTACCCTGTCCCTGCTTTCTCCCCATATCCCTTGCTCCCTTTAGCCTTAAAAAAATAACCACCCAACGTGGGGCCTGAGATTAAGAGATCAAGATACAGGGGAGAAGGTCGGTTGGCAATTTAAATATTGAGGCCTGAAACACCTCTCTTCACTGAAGGCGGCCGGGGGGCTCAGGGATCCCGGTGGCCGCAATGAGGCGGCCTCAGCCTCTGGGAGAAATCCTTGTGGGCCGGGAGGAGCAGGAGTGCTTCCGCATGTTCTCCCATCATCAGCGTGCCCCTCCCCGGGATTGGATCTCTTTCCTTCCCCCCCCCCGGAACATCTCCCGGGATCGTGACTCGGCCCCGGCTTCGGGATCTCCCCCTCCCTCCAAGGGATCGCGACTCGGCCCCGGGGTCTGGATTGGAGGCCCCCCCTCCCCCTCGGGGATCAGTCCCCGCCGGGCCTTGGAACCCCCCCTGTCCCACCATCCTGGGCCCAGGACTTGCCTGGTCCTGTGGTCTCCTTGTCCGAATTCCCCCCACAAATGGAAGCCAGCCTGTCGATCAGAAGGTACACAGTGGTGTTCCCCAGGGGTCTGTACTAGCACCACTGCTTTTCTTGATACTGTATATATTAATGACTTGGACTCGGGTGTACAGGGCACAATTTCAAAATTTGCAGGTAAGTATAGTGAACAGTGAGGATAGTGATAGACTTCAGGAGGACATGGACAGGCTGGTGGAATGGGTGGACACGTGGCAGATGAAATTTAACGGAGATAAAGTGCGAAGTGATACTTTTTGGTAGGAAGAATGAGGAGAGGCAATATAAACTAAAGGGTACAATCCTAAAGGGGGTGCATGAACAGAGAGACCTGGGGGTATATGTGCACAAATCATTGAAGGTGGCAGGGCAGGTTGAGAAAGTGGTTAAAAAAAGCATACGGGATCCTGGGCTTCATAAATAGAGGCATAGAGTACAAAAACAAGGAAGTTATGATGAACCTTTATAAAACACTGGTTCGGCCTTGTGGTGATTATTCCTTGTTTAGTAAAAGTATTGTGATTGGTTGTTTGTTAACTGCCTTGGGATATATGTTGTAATCTCATTGGTAGTTGATGTCACATGATGTGTGGTGGCCACCTTAAATTCAGTTCTTTTCCAGCTTTGGTTGGGACTGGATGTGGAAAGATGTGCTGCAGATTTTAAAGTTAATAAAGCCTAGCTTTGGAAGGCAAATCTATTCTTTATTTCAGGCCTCAACTGGAGTATTGTGTCCAATTCTGGGCACCGCATTTTAGGAAGGATGTGAAGGCCTTAGAGAGGGTGCAGATAAGATTTACAAGAATGGTTCCAGGAATGAGGGACTTCAGTTATGTGGATAGACTGGAGAAGCTGGGGTTGTTCTCCTTTAGAGCAGAGAAGGTTGAGAGGAGATTTGATAGAGGTGTTCAAAATCATGAGGGGTCTAGACAGAGTAGATAGAGAGAAACTGTTCCCATTGGCGGAAGGGTCGAGAACCAGAGGACACAGATTTAAGGTGATTGGTAGAAGAACCAAAGGCGACATGAGGAAATTTTTTTCGCAGCGAGTGGTTATGACCTGGAATGCACTGCTTGAAAGGGTGGTGGAGGCAGATTCAATTGTGGCTTTCAAAAGGGAATTAGATAAGTACCTGAAGGGAAAAATATTCACAGGGCTACGGGGAAAGGGCGGGGAGTGGGACTAGCTGCAGTGCTCTTGCAGAGAGCCGGCACGGGCTCGATGGGCCGAATGGTCTCCTTCTGTGCTGTAACCATTCTAAGGTCGTGGGTTCAAGCCCCACTCCACAGACTTCAGTACTAAGCTAGCACTCCAGTGCGGTACTGAGACATCGCTGCGCTGTTGGAGGTGACGTTCTTCAGCTGAGACATTAAACCGAGGACCCGTCTGCCCCCTCAGTGCTGTGGCATCTTTTACTTCCGCCCATTTCAAAGAAGAGCTGGGGGTGTTCTATCCAGTGTCAATATTTCGCCCTGGACCAACACCTAAAACAGACGGATCTAGTCATTTATTTCATCGCTGTTTGTGGGAGCTTGCTGTGCGCAAATTGGTTGCTGTCTTTCCCTAGTTGATGACAGAGACTACACTTCAAAAAAGTACTTCATTGGCTGTAAAGCGCTTTGGGATGTCCTGAGGTTGTGAAAGGCGCTGTAGAAATGCAAGTTCTTTCATTTTTGTATACTTTCTGAGAATCGGGCAGCCAAATGCCTTGTTCTCGGAGGTACTGTGAATAGCCATGGGTTAGTTCCCCATTTGCCTGCCTGCTGTGGCACACCATGTAAGCCAGTCTTCCACCCCATTGACATTGGGGGAACTGACTGGCGTGGAAACAATTCAACAGTACCAGATAGTTGCTCGAGTTCCAATTTCACCTGATTCTGTAATGTGTGCTTGAAGACCAGAGGCAACAGCAGAACTAAAGCAGCACCGCTCCCAGCAATTAAAAAAAAAAAAAAAAAACGTGCATTTATACAGCGCTTTTCACACCGTCCCAAAGCGCTTTACAGCCAGTGGCGTATCATCACTGTTGTAATAATCGCGTCAGGCAGGTATGGGGACCCAGGATGTAGTGATGGAGGAGCCTCAACCCTTGACCTTGTCCAACAGGTATGAGGTACTTGCTACCTGTACGGATGAGGAAAAGGACTGCAGGGAGGATGGGCAAACTGACTATGGCACCGTGGTACAGGGGGCCATCCAAGTTTGGGGGGGGGGGGAGGGGGAGGAGAGAGAAGGAAGGAATGTGGTAGTGGTAGGGGACAGTATTGTAAAGTCTGTGGGTTGTACAGTTAATAACGACACAGACTTCAGGAGTAACAAACAAACAGGTCTTTACTATTCAGAGGTCAGGGCGAATCTGCCCCAGTTATCCTGCCACAACACTTACATACTGGTGTGGTCACTGTCGGTATTACAGTATACAGAAGCCAAACAAATAGTGCCACACCTAAAGTGGTTCTCTTAAAGGTGAACGGTTACATTCAATAGTTCCCTTAAAGGTAGACGGGTACATACACTACAAGTATAGTCAGGGGGATAGATACTGTTCTCTGCAGCTGTGGAAAGAGTCCCGAAGGCTGTGTTGCCTGCCAGGGTTAAGGATATCTCCTGGGGCAGAGTAATCATAATATGATAGAATTTCAAATTAAGTTTGGGAGTGACTTGCCCAAGTCTGAAACTAGAGTCTTAAACTTAAATGAAGCCAATTACATGGGTATGAGGGGCGAGTTGGCTAAGGTAGATTGGAAAAATAGATTAAAAGGTATGGTGGTAGATAAGCAGTGGCTAGCGTTTAAAGAATTATTTCATAATTCTCAACAAAAATACATTCCATTGAGAAACAAAAATTCCATCCGTGGCTAACTAAAGAAGCTAAGATTGGAAGAAGAAGTTTATAATGTTGCGAAGAATAATAATGTTGCGAAGCCTGAGAATTGGGAGAGTTTCAGAAACCAGCAAAGGATGACCAAAAAATAGAATGAGAAAATTAGCAAGAAATATAAAAGCAGATTGTAAGAGCTTCTAAAAGTCTGTAAAAAGGAAGAGAGTAGCAAAAGTAAACGTTGGTCCCTTAGAGGCTGAGACATGAGAAATTATTATGGGGACTAAGGAAATGGCAGAAACATTAAACAAATATTTTATATCTGTCTTCACAAAAGTAGCAAGAAGACACAAAAACCAAACCAAAAATGGTGGGGAACCAAGGGTCGAATGAGGGTGAGGAACTTAACGTAATTAATATAAGTAGAGAAAACATACTAGAGAAACTAATGGGACTAAAAGCCGACAAATCCCCTGGACATGACGGCCTACATCCTAGGGTTCTAAAAGAGGTGGCTGCAGAGATAGTGGATGCATTGGTTTTGATCTTCTAGAATCTGGGGGATTTTGGAACAGTCCCAGCGGATTGGAAGGTCGCAAATATAACACCGCTATTCAAGAAAGGAGGGAGAGAAAAAACAGGGAACTACAGGCCAGTTAGCCTGACATCAGTTGTCGGGAAAATGCTGGAATCCATTGTTAAGGAAGTGGTCTCAGGGCACTTAGAAAATCATAACATGATTAGGCAGAGTCAACATGGTTTTATGAAAGGGAAATTGTGTTTGACAGATTTATTAGTTTTTTGAGGCTGTAACTAGCAGGGTAGATAAAGGGGAACCAGTGGATGTAGTATATTTGGATTTCCAAAAGGCATTCGATAAGGTGCCACATAAAAGGTTATTATACACGATAAAGGCTCATGGCATTGGGGGTAATCTAGTAGCATGGATAGAGGATTGGTTAACTGACAAAAACCAGAGATTAGGGATAAACTGGTCTTTTTCAGGCTGCAACTAGTGGGGTGCCGCAAGGATCAGTGTTGGGGCCTCAGTTTTTTCCATTTTTTATTAATGACCTAGATGGAGGGACCGAGTGTAATGTATCCAAATTTGCTGACGATATAAAACTAGGTGGGGACAGTAAGCTGTGAGGGGAACACACAATCTGCAAAGGGATATAGATTGAGTGGGCAGTAAGGTGGCAGATGGAGTATAACGTAGGGAAATGAGGTTATTCACTAGTAGGAAGAATATTTTTTAAATGGTGAGAAACTTTCAAATGTTGGTGTTCAGAGAGATTTGGGTGTCCTCATGCAAGAAACACAGAAAGCTAGCATACAGGTATAGCAATCAATAAGGAAGGCAAATGGCATGTTGGCCTTTATTGCAAGGGGGTTGGAGTATAAGGATAAGGAAGTCTTGCTACAATTGTACAGGGCCTTAGTGAGATCACACCTGGAGTACTGTGCACAGTTTTGGTCTCCTTATCTAAGGAAGGATGTACTTGCCTTGGAGGCGGTGCAACGAAGATTCCTGGGATGAAGGGGCTGTCCTATGAGGAGAGATTGAGTAGATTGGGCCTATACTCTCTGGAGTTTAGAAGAATGCGAGGTGATCTCATTGAAACATACAAGATTCTGAAGAGGATTGACAGGGTAGATGCTGAGAGGTTGTTTCCCCTGGCTGGAGTGTCTAGAATTAGGGGGCATAGTCTCAGGTTGAGGGGTAGGCCATTTAAGACCAAGATGAGGAGAAATTTCTTCACTGAGGGTTGTGAATCTGGAATTCTCTACCCCAGAGGGCTGTGAATGCTGAGTCTTTGAGTATATTCAAGGCTGAGATCGATAGATTTTTAGACTCGTGGGGAATCGAGGGATATGGAGATCGGGTGGGAAATTGGAGTTGAGACCGAAGATCAGCCATGATCTCATTGAATGGCGGAGCAGGCTCGAGGGGCCATATGGCCTGCTCCTATTTCTTATGTTCTTATAGGAAATGCGGCTGCCAATTTGCGCACAGCAAACTCCCACAAACAGCAATGTGATATTAACCAGATAACACAATGTGTTTGTGATGTTGGTTGAGGGATAAATATTGGCCGGGCCCAATGATCCCTATAATGGCCAAGTGCCGCACAGCCAGCCCCCCCCCCCCCCCCCCAAAGAAAAAGAGAGGGAACATTGGCCAGGACTAGAGAGCTCCCCTGCTCCTCTTCAAAATAGTGCCATGGGATCTTTTTTACATCCACCTGCGGGAGCAGACGGAGCCTCGGTTTACCGTCCCATCCAAACGTTGACACCTCCGACAGTGCAACGCTCCCTCAGTACTGCCCCTCCAACAGTGCGGCGCTCCCTCAGTACCGCCCCTCCGACAGTGTGGCGCTCCCTCAGTACCGCCCCTCTGCCAATGCAGTACTCCGTCAGTACTGCACTGGGAGCGTCAGCCTGGATTATGTGGTCAAGTCTCTGGAGTGGGACTTGAACCCACAACCTTCTGACTCGGAGTGCTGCCCACTGAGCCAGAATAAAACACCTACCTTTTGAGGGCAAATGCTCGTGAACTGACACTTTGCCCTACCTCCCACCCCAACCGAGCCAAAAAATGAAAGCACTCACCAGGTGTGCGCCGCACCCAGAGGCAGACGGTAATAATTGGAGCAGTAACCTGTCCAAACAAATGTATTAGTCCTGAGTCACCTGAATCGACATTTGTCAGAACATTCACAAAGGTGAAACTGGGAACGCGAGCAGTACCGGGAAAGAGAGATTTCCTTTTTGTCTTTTTTACCTTGTTCACCTTCATTGCTTTCTGTTTCCCTTCTCATGTTTGATCAGGGTATCTACTTATTTTGCTTTTGTTTTGAAGAGGATAGTACGTCCGACTGAGGAAGAGTGAAGCGCCGCCTTTATCAAGTGTGATTTTACAAGGGATGAAGATACGAGCGATTTTTAAACTCTCCAATTAAATTAAACGGCATTTGTTTTTGGTTATACCATGAGTTGCATTGTTAAACTCTGGAGTGATTTCCACAGAAGTGTTCTTGTTTATTATGTGGGAATAATGCGCTTGCATGCGAGGGGTTTTGATACAGTAGAAATAGTTTCTCCTTATTTACTCTGACAGGAGGGTCGGTAACCAGAGGACACAGATTTACAGTAATTGGCAAAAAAGCCAAGGGGGAAGTGAGAGGTTTTTTACACAGCGAGTTGGTGTGATCTGGAACGTGCTGTCTGAAAGGGCGGTGGAAGCAGATTCAATAGTAACTTTCAAAAGGGGAATTGGATAAATACTTGAAAAGGAGATTTTCAGGGCTACGGGGGAAAGGGCTGGGGGAAGTGGGACTAATTGGGAGGAAGGAGCCCGTTATCACGTGAGACTCGTACCAGAAGCTGAGAGTATCTAATTGTTGTGGGTTGTGGGGGGTGGGGGGGCGAAATGACCATTGTAGGAATCTCAGCTGCTCTGGTTAGCGATAACTGGCCCATTCATTCACTAGTCTACTCCTGCCCAGCCTCCAGATCGATTTACATTGACATAAAAGCCCCATGGCATCATTCCATCAAATTTTGCCAGAGCAGTCATCAAGGAAATGTCTTGACTGATCGGCTTGAAACATCTGTGGAATAAATCTTAAATTAAAGCATATTTAACGTGTTGTTCCATTTGAACTCAGTGTTGTTAATCAATTGCATTTATCGAGTACCACACACCCTTTATTTTTCTGAGGAGATGATATGTTCTCTGAGGAAATTCCCCAGAAGCTGATCATAACATCAACATCACCATGCACAGGGAGAGGTTTCAGTTCTGACAAAAGACTCATTAGTTTCCTGGACTTGTTTAATAAAAGTTCTAATTTTACAAACCCTCAAGGGAATCCCGAGGCTGGCATGGACAAGATGGGCCGAATGGCCGCCTCCAGTGCTGTAAATTTCTATGATTCTAAGAACATAAGAGCTAGGAACAGGAGCCTGCTCCTCCGCCCGGCCCCTCGAGCCTGCTCCTCCGCACGGCCCCTCGAGCCTGCTCCTCCGCACGGCCCCTCGAGCCTGCTCCTCCGCCCGGCCCCTCGAGCCTGCTCCTCCGCCCGGCCCCTCGAGCCTGCTCCTCCATTCAATGAGATCATGGCTGTTCATCGACCTCAACTCCACTTTCATGCCCGATCCCCATATCCCTTGATTCCTCGAGAGTCCAAAAATCTATCGATCTCAGCCTTGAATATACTCAATGACAGCCTCCACAGCCCTCTGTGGTAGAGAATTCCAAAGATTTACTACCCTCGGAGTGAAGAAATTCCTCCTCATCTCGGTCCTAATTGGCCGACCCCTTATCCTGAGACTGTGACCCCTAGTTCTGGACTCTCCAGCCAGGGGGAAACAACCTCTCAGCATCGACCCTGTCAATCCCCCTCAGAATCTTGTATGTTTCTGCGTAAAACCGTTTCTGTACGCACACTCGTCAATTTTCATCACTCAAATGATTTTTTTTTTTTTATAAGCCTACATTTACCTTTTTAACTAAAGGTATTTTTAGAACTGCTTGTATCTGAAAACTGCGGTAACATTTCAGGCCTCGACCAGACACCAGATGATATTGCTGCAAATAAACGTAGTATTTTTCTTCATCGTTTATTTAAACCTGTCATTGAAAGTTGAGCATTATTGCATGGGATTTAATTCAAAGCCCACAGTTTTATTGATATCTACAAAAGGGCCTTTACTTTGAAAGCATTATTGTGAGTGCAAATGATTGATGTCCACGTTTTGAGAGTTCATCCATGTTCTACTGCAAGTAATGCCCTCCAGAGACATGTACAATTTGATCAGATGAGACATACTTTTAATGTACAATAGCCCGGATATTCCGATCCCTACGGGTGGGTACGCGCTGTGTACCCACCCGTAGGGACATCGGAAATGCTGGTTTCAGGCATACACAGCGCATGTTATGAAAACCGGCATTTCCGATCTGTCAAGAATGGTCTTAACAGACCCTCCGGCTGCCCTGGAGAAGGGCCTCTGCGGGGGGAGAGTTCCGCTTTCTGGAGACCCTCCGCCCGCAGAAAACACTTCTTGCTTTTACCAGCCATAAGAATTGTAAGGCCTGCTTTTACCAGGATAAGAGTTCAAAAAAGTGTTTTAAAAATGTAAAATTTTCACTGATTTATCATTTAAAAATACTTTTTTAAGTTTATTTTTAGCCCCGTAAAAAAACTTTTTTCAAAAAATTAAATTTTTGTTTAATATACTTAATTTATTGTAATTTCAAGTCATTTTAAAAATGTAATTTTTAAAAATTTAATTAAAGTTTTACTATGTTTTGGGGGTGATCTCCATTCATATATTTGACAGGTCTTCCTGTCAGGTGTATGAATGGAGATTCCCCCCTTTGATATGGCCCACGTGATCCCAGGGACGCTGTGAACTCCCTGCACCCTGGGATACGTGGGCCCTGCGCACCGGCAGTTTAGCGAGGCCCAGGAGCGGAAGCATGTGCGTCCCGAGAGCCCTCGGGTAAGGGAGTAGATTTTTCCAGATCGCAGGCCTCGGAAAATACGGGCCATTGTGTATATCTGAACAAATGACTTCCTGTAAGTGCAGAAGGTCTCTCCTGCGTGCTGCGGAAGGACGTTCTTGCCATGGAAGGAGTGCAGCGAAGATTCACCAGGCTGATACCTGGGATGGCAGGAATGACGTATGAGGAGAGATTGTGTCGATTGGGCTTATACTCACTGGAGTTTAGAAGATTGAGAGGGGATCTCATCGAAACCTATAAAATTCTGTCAGTCCTAGACAGACTAGATGCTGGAAGGATGTTCCTGATGGCCGGGGAGTCCAGAACCAGGGGTCATAGTCTAAGGATAAGGGATAGGACATTTAGGACTGAAATGAGGAGGAATTTCTTCACCCAGAGAGTGGTGAACCTGTGGAATTCTCTGCCAGAGGGCGGTGGAGGCCAGTTCATTAAATATATTCAAGAAAGAGTTGGATATATTTCTTAAGGCTAAAGGGATCAAGGGATATGGGGAGAAGGCAGGGACAGGGTACTGAATTTGAATGATCAGCCATGATCTCATTGAATGGCGGAGCAGGCTCGAATGGCCGACTCCTGTTCCTATCTTCTATGTTTCTATGTCTGTCACCTTCATTGCGGCTTGAGTCTCTGCTTTTCCCACCTTCAGCGACCGTGCCTTCAGCTGCCTGGGCCATGAGCTCTGAAACTCCCTCCCGAAACCTCTCCGCCTCTCGACCTCTCTCTCCTCCTGTAAGTCACTCCTTAAAACCTACTTCTTTGGCCAAGCTTTTGGTCACCTGTCCCAATATCAACATATGTGGATCGGTGTCAAATTTTGTTAATGCTCCTGTGAAGTGTCTGGGGATGTTTTAATATATAAATGCAAGTTATTTATTTTTTGTTTTGGTCTGTATTGTGCTGTTCTGCATCTGTCTCTCTCTTTCCCCCCACCCCCCATCTTGTCTTGGACCTACTTTGCTTCTCTTTGTATTTTTTCTTTCTGGGAGGTGGTGGGGCACGGCAGAGAAGGAAGCTGCCGGCATGCATGTTTCTCATCGCAGGGCTGGGAACTTCTGAAGGTGTAGAAACTCTCTCCTTCCAACTAGCCCCCTATTTGTTAATCTCTCATCCTATCGCTTCCCACCACCTACTGGGAGGACAACCCTCCATCCAGGCTTTTTTTTTGGTCACCTCTAGATTCAACTATTCCAACGCTCTCCTGGCCAGCCTTCCACCTTCCATCCACCGTCAACTTTGATCTCATTCGACGCAGGTTAACAAGGCCATAAAAAAAGCAAACCAAGCACTAGGGTTTATTTCTAGAGGGATAGAATTGAAAAGCAGGGAAGTTATGCTAAACCTGTATCGAACCTTGGTTAGACCACACTTGGAGTGCTACGTGCAGTTCTGGTCGCCATATTATAAAAAGGATATAGAGGCACTGGAGAGGATGCAGAGAAGATTTACAAGGATGATACCAGAAATGCGAGGGTATACCTATCAGGAAAGAATGAACAGGCTGGGTCTCTTTTCTCTTGAAAAAAGAAGGCTGAGGGGTGACCTAATAGAGGTCTTTAAAATGATGGAAGGCTTTGATAGAGTGGATCCAGAGAGAGTGTTTCCACTTCTGGGGAAGAGCATAACTAGAGGCCATCAATATAAGATAGTCACCAAGAAATCCAATCGGGAATTCAGAAGAAACTTCTTTATCCAGAGAGTGGTGAGAATGTGGAACTCGCTACCACAGGGAGTGGTTGAGGCAAATAGTATAGATGCATTTAAGGGGAGGCTGGACAAGCACACGAGGGAGAAGGGAATAGAGGGTTATGCTGATAGAGTTAGTTGAGGAAAGACGAGAGGAGGCTCGAGTGGAGCATAAAGTGTGGAGATGAGGAATTCCTTCTCAGAGGGTCGTGAATCTTTGGAATTCTCTACCCCAGAGAGCTGTGGAGGCGGAGTCATTGAATATATTCAAGGTGGAGATACAGATTTTTGAGCAACAGGGGAGTCGAGGGTTATGGGGAACGGGCAGGAAAGTGGAGTTGAGGCCAAAATCGGATCAGCCATGATCTCATTAAATGGCGGCGCAGGCTCAAGGGGCCGAATGGCCTGCTCCTGCTCCTATTTCTTAAAC
Source organism: Somniosus microcephalus (assembly GCF_052327205.1). Lineage (NCBI taxonomy): Eukaryota > Metazoa > Chordata > Chondrichthyes > Squaliformes > Somniosidae > Somniosus > Somniosus microcephalus. Next base: position 11,196,900 of record NC_140996.1, on the reverse strand, counting down.
GCCGGCATGGACTGGTTGGGCCGAATGGCCTGTTTCTGTGCCGTATATCCCATGTAATCCTCTGTAATTCAAAACTCTGCTGCCCCCCTCCCGTATCCTAACTCGTGCCAAGTCCCGCTCACCCTGGTGCTGGCTGAACTGCATTGGCTCCCGGTCCAGCAACGCCACCAATTTCTGAGGGCGTTGGCCTTGAAACTAAGCTATCCCTGACCCTAGGAAGGTGCCCAGTCCGAGGGCAAGGGAATGCTGTGGACAGATCCGCGAGTTCGCATTTCACGCCACGTTTTTAAAAAAAAAAAACAGCTCGAGAAATTAGCGGCAATCAGACAAGCAGGCCTCTAATTAATCCGAAAGCGTACGTGCGCACGCCCGTGTCCGACAGGAAGGGAGCTCGACATATTCCAGCAACAGTTGAGAAAATCAGCTGGAAAAGCATTCACCGAGAGAATTGGAAAAACATTTTTTTGAAAATGTTGCTTTTTTTTGTTTTAAAATAAAAGAAGCTGGTCGAGTTAACAAACTGGATTTGGGAATTGACCCCCAAAAAATTATTACAGGTCACCCGAATCGTAACAATAACGGTGCAATGGAGGTGGCATTTCAGTGCTGTCGATGGATTTAGCACTTTAGGATTTTTTTTAAAAAGCATTAATCCACAATGGATTAAGAGCAGATCCATTAATGAATTAACTGCAGTAATCAGGGTTTCTGAGCAGTTCCAGTAAATTAAAAATATTGCACTAAAAATATTCCACTATTTGATAAAAGTCCAAAAATGGATGTAACGAAATGCAATGAGCTAAGTGTGCATTTAGTAACGCAATCACTGGATGTACAGGGTATACAAATTCCTCCAATGTCATGTCTCATGATATGCTTTTAAGGGCATAAACAATGTACAGTAATTTTATTCTGCCTGCAGGCAAATATTTCTGCATTGAGTCACCACATCAGTGCTCTGCCTCTATTCCGATCACATTTTTTTACAACTTGGATTTGATTGCAAAATTGGGATAAATGTTTGTCTTTGCTTCCAGCACCAAGAGCGCTAATCAGGAATTTGTGCACACAGGAAAGAAAGAACTTGCATTTATAGAGCGATCTCAGGACGTCACCAAGCGCTTTGCAACCACTGAGGTACTTTTTGAAGTGTAGTCACTGTTGTAATGCAGCCAAATTGCGCACAACAAGCTCCCACAAAACAGCAGTGCGATAATGACCAGATGATGTGTTTTTTTTTAAAGTGATGTTGATTGAGGGATAAATATTGGCCCCAGGACACCGGGGAGAACTCCCCTGCTCTTCTTCGAAATAGTGCCGCGGGATCTTTTACGTCCACCTGAGAGAGCAGACGGGGCCTCGGTTTAACGTCTCATCCGAAAGACGGAGAGCAAACAAAACCACTGATGTTGAATGCAATTGGGATCTGCTTCAGCTTACTTGCGGACATTCTTGAAACCGACTGCACTTTCGGTGTCTTTGGCTTACCGTGTAGTGCCTTTCCCTTGCTTTAGTACTAGCTCCTGATTCAGGAGGTTTTTTTTTTTTTTACCTTGGATGAAGCCTTGTTCTGGTTGCTGCATCAAAAAGATTAATTGTTCTGTTAATTTGCAGTACTTGACGAGTTTGTCGGATCTTTGCAACCAGCAGTTCAGATTCTGACCTTCACAGCTCAACCTTTGCTTAGCTAAAGTCTAGCTTTTGTGTGTTTTCGGAGTCCGTTCCCTTCGTTCTGTTTAGATGAAATAAATGTAGACCTAAAAATACACTAAGTGGGCTCAAAGGTATAAGTACTGACTTTTTTTTGCATTTGTTTTTCAATGTTGCAGCGTGATGTTTTTATCTGACTGCCAAGAGGTTTTTTTATCTCTCTCTCTAATATCTCTATTTCATTCTGAATACCAGAAAAATTAATCCCGAGAGTTTTAAATAAATTGACTACAAGGTAATGTTTACCCAATACAGAGATAGGGAGGGGCGAGGCCATGGAGGGATTTGAAAACAAGGATGAGAATTTTGAAATCAAGGTGTTGCTTAACCGGGAGCCAATGTAGGTCAGCGAGCACAGGGGGTGATGGGCGAACGGGTCCACCTATTCCACTAGCCTGCCCCTGTCTTTGCGAGTTAGGACATGGGCAGCCGAGTTTTGGATGACCAAGTTTACGTAGGATGGAATGTGGGAGGCCAGCCAGGAGTGTGTTGGAATAATCAAGCCTAGAGGTAACAAAGGCATGGATGAGGGTTTCAGCAGCAGATGAGCTGAGGCAGGGACAGAGATGGGCGATGTTACGGAGGTGGAAGTAGGCGGTCTTTGTTATGCTGCGGATATGTGGGTGGAAGCTCGTTTCTGGGTCAAATATGATACCAAGGTTGCGAACAGTGTGGTTCAGCCTCAGACAGATGTTGGGGAGAGGGATGGAGCCAGTGGCGAGGGAACGGAGTTTGTGGTGGGGACCAAAAACAATGGCTTCGGTCTTCCCAATATTTAATTGGAGAAAATTTCTGCTCATCCAGAACTGGATGTCGGACAAGCAGTCTGACAATTTAGAGACCGTGGAGGGGTCGAGAGAAGAGGTGGTGAGGTAGAGCTGGGTGTCGTCAGTGTACATGTGGAAACTGATGCTGTGTTTTCGGATGGTGTCACCAAGGGGCAACATGTAGATGAGAATAAGAGGGGGCCAAGGATAGATCCTTGGGGGACACCAGAGGTAACGATGCGGGAGCGGGAAGAGAAGCTGTTGCAGGTGATTCTCTGGCTATGATTAGATAGATAAGAATGGAACCAGGCGAGTGCAGTCCCATCTAGCTGGATGACGGTGGAGAGGCGTTGAAGGATGGAGTGGTCAACCGTGTCAAAGGCTGCAGACAATTCAAGAAGGACGAGGAGGGATAGTTTACCTTTATCACAGTCACAAAGGATGTCATTTGTGACTTTGAGAGCCATTTCGGTACTGTGGCAAGGGCGGAAACCTGATTGGAGGGATTCAAACATGGAATTGCGGGAAAGATGGGCACAGATTTGGGAGGCGACAACATGTTCAAGAAGTTTGGAGAGGAAAGGGAGGTTGGTGATGTGGCGGTCGTTTGTAAGGACGGAGGGGTCAAGGGTTTTTTTTTGAGGAGAGGGGTGATGACAACAGATTTGAGGGAGAAGGGGACAGTACCTGAGGAGAGAGAACAGTTACATAGAAATATAGAAGATAGGAGCAGGAGTAGGCCATTCGGCTCCTCGAGCCTGCTCCGCCATTCAATGCGATCATGGCTGATCATCCAAATTCAGTACCTGGTCCTTGCTTTCTCCCCATACCCCTTGATCCCTTTAGCCTTAAGAAATATATCCAACTCCTTCTTGAATATATTTAATGAATTGGCCTCTACTGCCTTCTGTGGTAGAGAATTCCACAGGTTCACCACTCTCTGGGTGAAGAAATTCTTCCTCATCACTGTCCTAAATGGCCTACCCCTTATCCTTAGACTGTGACCCCTGGTTCTGGACTCCCTGACCATCGGGAATATCCTTCCTGCATCTAGTCTGTCCAGTCCTGTCAGAATTTTATAAGTTTCAGTGAGATCCCCCCTCATTCTTCTAAACTCCAGCGAGTACAAGCCCAATCGTCCCAATCTCTCCTCGTACATCATTCCTGCCATCCCAGGTATCAGCCTGGTGAATCTTTGCTGAACTCCTTCCATGGCAAGAACATCCTTCCTCAGATAAGGCGACCAAAACTGCACACAATACTCAAGATGTGGCCTCACCAAGGCCCTGTACAACTGCAGCAAGACATCCTTGTTCCTGTACTCAAACCCTGTCGCTATGAAGGCTAACATACCATTTGCCTTCTTAACCACCTGCTGCACCTGCATGCTTACCTTCAGCAATTGGTGCACAAGGACACCCAGGTCTCGTTGCACTTCCCCTTCTCCCAATCTATTGCCATTCAGATAATAATCTGCCTTCCTGTTTTTGCCACCAAAGTGGATAACCTCACATTTATCCACGTTATATTGCATCTGCCATGCTTCTGCCCAATCACCCAACCTGTCCAAATCATCCTGTAGTTTCTCGGCATCCTCCTCGCAGCACACACCCCCACCCAGCTTTGTGTCGTCTGCAAATTTGGAGATATTACATCTAGTTCCCTTGTCTAGATCATTAATATATATTGTGAATAGCTGGGGTCCTAGCACCAATCCCTGCGGTACCCCACTAGTCACTGCCTGCCACTCGGAAAAAGACCCGTTTATTCCAACTCTTTGCTTTCTGTCTGCCAACCAGTTCTCTATCCAAGTCAATACCTTGCCCCCAATCCCATGTGCCTTACCTTTACACGTCAATCTCTTATGCGGGACCTTATTGAAAGCCTTCTGAAAGTCCAAAAACACCACATCCACTGGTTCTCCCTTATCTATTTTACCAGTTACATCCTCAAAAGTTAACAATGTCCGCTAACATGGGAGCCAGCAAAGGAAGTTGGGTGGTCAGCAGTTTGGTGGGAATAGGATTGAGGGAGCAGGAAGTGGGTCTCGTGGACAAGATGAGCGTGGAGTGGTCATGCGGGGAGATCGGAGAGAAACTGGAGAAAGATGTCAGTTCAGGGCTGGGGCAGGGGGGAACCTTAGAGGAAGTTTGGCCCGGTGGGCTAGGGGAAGGAAGGAAGTGGCAGAGGCAGCTGAACGGATGGCCTCAACCTTGGAAGCAAAGAAATCCATGAGCTCATTACACTTGTCGGAGGTGAGGGTGGAGGAGAGGGGTTTAAGAAGATGGTTAGCAGTAGAGAATAGAAGCCGGGGTTTAGCTTTGCATTCCAGAATCATTCTGGAATAGTGAGTAATTTTGGCAGACGCGAGCAGGACCCGATAGTGCTTTATGTGGTCCAGCCAGATCTGGCGGTGAATGGCTAAACCAGTTGTCTGCCAAATCCGTTCAAGTCTGTGTCCCTTGGACGTAAGGGAGCGAAGATGAGAGCCATAGCAGGGGGAACAGTCCGGGTGAGAGGGAGTTTTAATAGGGACTGGGGCATCAAAAGTGGTGGTGAGGGTGTGGCTGAGCAGATCGGTAGCTGCAGAAATGCCATGAATGGAGGGCCAAAGGCTGGACAGTTGGGATTTCATAAGTGTAGTTGCAGAGAGAGTTGGGAGAGAGTTTTTTTCCAGGGGCGGACACAGCAGGAAGTAGGGTTGGAAGGGGGATGTGGGTGGAGAGTGTTATGAGGAAGTGGTCAGAGATTACCTTGTCTGCGATTGACATGATGGGGGTAGCTTGGTCAAAGAGGTAGGGTTTAAGGAGCATCTTAAAGGCGGAGAGGTTTAGGGAGGGAATTAGAGAGCTTGGGGCCTAGGCAGCTGAAGGCGCGGCTGCCAATGGGGGAGTGGGGGATGTACAAGAGAACAGAATTGGAGGAGCGCAGAGATCTCTGAGGGGTGGAGGAAGTGAGAGATTGGGAGGGGTGAGGCCTTGGAGGGAATTGAACACCCGTATCAATTATAGAAATTTCAGCCCTTTTTCTTTTTTGCTGCAAGCTTTCGAAACTGCAGAATTCCTAATTTGAGTAAAGGATGCGATGTGATGGTGTGGGTTGGTGCAGAATGAAAAGCTCCCGCCAACGCACTGGTTCAGCTTCCCACAGATACCACGGTGGATGTTTATCCAGGCCTTCAGATGAATAGGGAATCTGTTTCAGCCTGACTGAATGATTGGTATGTGTTGTCTCGCAGCAGAAGATCTGCTTCAGCCTGTGGCAGTCTCCCCGAGCTCTAATCTTTTTGTGCACCTTCGCAAACTATAGGTGAAGCAGGGTTGCCAACTCTGGCTGGACATATTCCTGGAGGTTTTGCTCACGGCCTCCAACCTTTATTTCGCCCCCTCTATAAATTTATAACTAATAAATGAAAGTGTTAAAAGAGAATGCTTTTTTTTTAATGCTCCTGTGATTTTCTTTTCTCCGGGGATTTGCTGGCAGCAGCGTCCACACTAATCTTCAATTCCTGGAGACTCCAGGGCAATCCTGGAGGCTTGGCAACCCTACAGTTAGACCGCAGATGTTTTTTGAAATAAAAAATAAGTTTGCAAATCAATTGATGACATGGGGGGGCGGTATGCAGGGCACAATTTCAAAATTTGCAGATGTTACGAAACTTGGAAGTATAGTAAACGGTGAGGAAGATGGTGATAGACTGCACGAAGACGGGCAGGCTAGTGGAATAGGTGGACCCGTTCGCCCATCACCCCCTGTGCTCGCTGATCTACATTGGCTCCCGGTTAAGCAACGCCTCGATTTCAAAATTCTCATCCTTGTTCTCAAATCCCTCCATGCCCTCACCCCTCCCTATCTCTGTAAACTCCTTCAGCCCCACAACCCTATCCCCCTCCAAGCTATCTGCGCTCCTCTAATTCTGCCCTCTTGAGCATCCCTGATTATAATCGCTCCACCATTGGCGGCCGTGCCTTCTGTTGCCTGGGCCCTAAGCTCTGGAATTCCCTGCCTAAACCTCTCCACCTCGCTACCTCTCTTTCCTCCTTTAAGACGCTCCTTAAAACCTACCTCTTTGACCAAGCTTTTGGCCACCTGCCTGAATTTCTCCTTATGTGGCTCGGTGTCAAATTTTTTGTCTTAAAATACTCCTGTAGCGCCTTGGGACATTTTACTAAGTTAAAGGCGCTATATAAATACAAGTTGTTGTTGACACATGGCAGGTGAAATGCAGCTCGGAAAAGTGTGAGGTGATGCATTCTGGGAGGAAGAATGAGAGACAATACAAGCTGAATGGTCCAATGTTAAAGGGGGTGCAAGAACAGAGAGACCTGGGGGTGTTTGTGCAGAAATCTTTGAAGGTGGCAGGACAGGTTAACAAAGCATACGGGATCCTAGGCTTTATAGAAACATAGAAGATAGGAGCAGGAGTACGCCATTCGGCCCCTCGAGCCTGTTCCGCCATTTAATGAGATCATGGCTGATCATCCAAATTCAGTACCCTGTCCCTGCTTTCTCCCCATATCCCTTGATCCCTTTAGCCTTAAGAAATATATCCAACTCCTTCTTGAATATATTTAATGAATTGGCCTCATTTATAAATAGAGGCATAGAGTGCAAAAGCCAGGAAGTTACACTAAACCTTTATAAAACACTAGTTCGCCCTCAGCTGGAGTATTGTGTCCAATTCTGGGCACCACACTTTAGGAAGGATGTGAAGGTTTGGAGAGAGTGCAGAAAAGATTTACTAGAATTGTTCCAGGGATGGGGGAATACCGTTGTGTGGACAGACTGGAGAAGCTGGCGTCGTTCGCCTTGGAGCAGAAAAGGATAAGAGGAGGATAGCAAAATACTGCAGATGCTGGAAATCCGAAATAACAACAGAAAACGCTGGAAAAACTCAGCAGGCCAGGCAACATCCGTGGAGAGAAATTAGAGTCGACGTTTCGGGTCTAATCTTTTGTCAAGACTGGAAAGGAAATGAAATATATCGAAAGGCAGGGCTGGGAGAGAACAAAAGAAGTGGAGAGACATTAAGAGGTATTCCAAACCAGACGAGATGGTGATCGGACTAGTGGAGACAAAAGACGGCTCTAGATTAGGCGTGAAATGCGCTGGCAGAATGAGAGACAGCTGCCATGTGGGAGAGAAAAAAAAAGGAAAGGGGGGGGGGGAGGGAAAAATCAAAACAAAGGGGTGGATAAAAAATATAAGTAAAAATGTAATCGGGGCCAAGGTTATGATCTGAAATTGTTGAACTCGATATTGAGTCCAGAAGGCTGTAAAGTGCCTAATCGGAAGATGAGGTGCTGTTCCTCGAGTTTTGATTTGATTTGATAGGTGTTCAAAATCATGACGGGTTCAGACAGAGTAAATAAAGAGAAACAGTGGCTGAAGGGCCGATAACTAGAGGGCACAGATTTAAGGTGAGTGACAAAAGAATCCGAGGTGAGATGAGGAAAAACATTTTTGTGCAACGAGTGGTTAGGATTTGGAATGCGCTGCCTGATAGGATGGTGGAGGCAGATTCAATTGTAGCCTTTGAAAGGGAATTGGAAAAATACTTGAAGGAAATAAATTGCAGGGATATGGGGAAAGAGCAGGGAGGAGTGGGACTAACTGGATTGCTCTTCGAAAGAGCCGGCGCAGACTCGATGGGCCGAATGGCCTCCCTCTGTGCTGTGCTATTCTATGATTCTAAGATGTACCAAGCACTGTATTCGGCTTTCCTTCCTTCTCTCTTGCTGTTAAGTATATCACACTGCAATTCACAGGTACTCCTGGGTCACACTGTGCATCTGAAAGTATTCAATCTGTTTTACCCTCTGTTAGTGAGATAGAAGGAAAGGTATCAGAGCTGCCGAGAGTGGTGCAGCAACAGGAGACTGACATCCCCGTGGCAGCATTGACACAAATTATATTGTTGCCTGAAAAGTGTAAAACTACCAGCTATTAAACACAGCTCAGTGAGCTGAAGTGTCTCCAGTCTGTGCCAGCCGTGGCAGTAATGGATCATCAGTGTTGCATTTTCTTGCAATACTTTTTAACAGACAAAATGGAAGAATTTGGAGTGCTGTGAAACAGTTCTGGTCTCCATATTATAAAAAGGATATAGAGGCCCTGGAGAAGGTGCAAAAATGATTGACATGGATGATACCAGAACTGAGAGGTTATAACGATCGGGAAAGAGTGAACAGGCTGGGGCTCTTCTCTCTAGAAAAAAGAAGACTTGAGGAGGTGACCTGATGGAGGTCTTTAAGATTATGAAAGGGTTTTGATAGGGTAGACTTGGAGAAGATGTTTCTACTTGCAGACGAGACCGGAACTAGGGGCCATGAATATAAGATAGTCACTAATAAATCCAATAGGGAATTCAGGAGAAACTTCTTTACCCAGAGAGTGGTGAGAATGTGGAACTCGCTACCACAGGGAGCGGTTGAGGCAAATAGCAGAGATGCATTTAAGGGGAAGCTGGATAAACACATGAGGGAGAAAGGAATAGAAGGAAATGTTGATGCAGTGAGATGCAGAGGGGTGGGAGGAGGCTCAGATCAGTTGGGCCGAATGGTCTGTTTCTGTGTTGTTAATGCTTTGTAAGAGTTATAGTATGAACCAGCCTTTTCATCCAGTTAATGGACACGTGGAGCTCCCAGGTGTCCTGATCCAGCCACCACTCATTCTATACATTATTTTTTATTCTGACTCGTGAGCCAAAGCCAAGCCATTAACTATACTGGCTGCACCAATTGGAGACATTAAAGTCTCCACCTCCAACTTGATTGCTTGAGTTCATTACTTTTTATATTATTTCAAATAATTAACCACACCTCCTCCCCTGACCAGCCTCCCACCTTGCAGCCTATGTAGACTTGAGCACATCCGGAACTCTGCTGCCCGTGTCCTAACTCGCACCAAGTCCCGCTCACCCCCTGTGCTCGCTGACCTACACTGGCTCCCGGTCCGGCAACGCCTCGATTTTAAAATTCTCATCCTTGTTTTCAAATCTCTCCATGGCCTCGCCCCTCCCTATCTCTGGAATCTCCTTCAGCCCCACAACTCCCCCCCCCCCCCCCCCCCGAGATCTCTGCGATCCTCTAATTCTAACCTCTTGCGCTGTTTCTTCAGCTACCTATGTCCTAAGCTCTGGAATTCCCTGCCTAAACCTCTCCGCCTCTCTACCTCTCTCTCCTTTTAAGATGCTCTTTAAAAGCTACCTCATTACCTGTCCTAATATCTTCTTAGGGCGGTGTCGAATTCGGTATCGAATATATAAATGTATGTTGTTATTCACACATGCTTGAAAGAAGCTCACCCGATGACTCGGTTGCTGAATGGCCCAGTATGGAACTGAACCATACATTCCCCAAAGTCCTCCTTATCTCAACATGTGGTGATAAGGGCCATCTCTGTCTTAGCATGCCTGGGTTAAGGGATGGTGGGGGAGGGAGGGAAGAAATCAGTCATGATTTCTATTGCTATCCAGTGATTCATGCTCGGGAGGGTGTGGATGTCAGGTGAAGATGTTGGATTAAGCTGGGCTATGGTACCCATGCCCTGCCCGGTTTAATAAGCTGACCACAATGCTTCTTCTTATACTTGAGAAATAAGAAATAGGTTATAGAGTACTGCGTGCAGTTCTGGTCACCACATTACAGGAAAGACGTGACTGCACTAGAGAGGGTGCAGAGGAGATTTACGAGGATGTTGCCTGGGCTGGGGAATTTTAGCTACGAGGAAAGATTGGATAGACTGGGGTGGTTTTCTTTGGAACAGAGGAGGCTGAGTGGAGGTTTAATTGAGGTGTATAAAATTATGATAGAGTGGATAGGAAAGACCTATTTCCCTTAGCAGAGAGGTCAACAACCAGGGGGCATAGATTTAAAATAATTGGTAGAAGGATTAGAGGGGAGTTGAGGAGAACTTTTACCACCCAGAGGGTGGTGGGGGTCTGGAACTCACTGCCTGAAAGGGTGGGAGAGGCAGAAACCCTCGTCACATTTAAAAAGTGCTTGGATATGCACTTGAAGCGCCATAACCTACAGGGCTACGGACCACAAGCTGCAAAGTGGGATTAGGCTGGATAGCTCTTTTTCGGCTGGCGCAGACACAATGGGCCGAATGGCCTCCTTCTGTGCCATAAGTTTCTATGATTCTATAAGTATTGGAAGGTCCCAGGTACCAAAGCATAAGTCAGTGCCACCCAGAGATGGGAGAACATTAGAGTGAAACGTAATTAAAATAGGCTGTGCATAGTGACACCACAAGTCCCAGCCAAAATGAAGATGATTGGGTTAATCCCCCGTCAGTCACGCTGCAAGTGACTGGGATTGATTTTACGCACAATTTGTATTCTGTAACTATCCTCCACTCTCTGCACTTTGCTGGAGAAATAATCCTGCTTTTATCGGGAGACGTTGCCGTAGTTTTGGTCATGAGTTCTGTTTGCTGTAGTTCGCCGAGACTCTGCAGACTTTGCTGTGGTGCGCTGTTTAAATAGACTCTGCTGAGTAAATAGACTTTGCTGTAAAATAGACTGTTTGCTGTGAGTCCTACCATAAATCTGGCCCCGCCTCCAACTCATTGGCTGATACAGTGGTGTCACTAGACACTCTGCTTAAAATATGCTTTGTGGTTTGTTGCACATTGTGAATATCCATCCATCCAATTGTTAGTGCTATAGTCATCGATTTATAGCATGTTTCGTATAATTTATAAACCAACAAGAATGGCTCAGGACGTATAGTTTTGTACCATCAATGTACTCTCCTGTGGTGTGGTGAGATGCGAAGTTCAACTTCCCAGTTCCGTCGTGTTGCGCACGGGAGTGTCTGACTCGCACACCCGAGGAAGTGCTTCTCGCGCTCGCTCCTTTCATCTCTCGCCTCCGGTATAAAACCGCCGGTCACCGCTCATGTCCCAGCCTGGTCGATCTCCGACTCCTGCATGTCCGACTCACCACCTCCTTGGGGAGAGACAGACGTCCCCAGCATGCCAGGCGTGTCCTGAGGGGGCAAGGACCGAACTCCGCGAGGTCCTGTCTTTTTTTTCTCGTCCCAGCAAAATCCCGTTTGCCACGAGCCAATTTCTCGGCCATTCTTTTCCCGGACCTCAAAAAAAAATATTCAAACACCTTGTCTTCCTCAGTCTCTACCTCCTACAAGTTACGCTTGACATCCCCTCACTACTGCTTTTTGATTGACCTCGTTTTCACTTCTGTTTTTTTCTAACCTTGATGATATCGTAAACTATGAGCCTTAGAATACATCGAATGTACAGCACAGAAACAGGCCATTCGGCCCAACTGGTCCGTGCCGGTGTTTATGCTCCACACGAGCCTCCTCCCACCCCTCTTCATCTCACCCATCAGCGTAACCTTCTATTCCTTTCTCCCTCTTGTGTTTATCTGGCTTCCCCTTGAATCCATGTCTGCTATTCGCTTCAACCACTCCCTGTGGTAGCGAGTTCCACATTCTCACCACTCTCTCAGTAAAAAAGTTTCTCCTGAATTCCCTATTGGATATTTTAGTGATTACCTTATATTGATGGCCTCTAGTTCTGGTCTCCCCCACAAGTGGAAACATCTTCTCTACGTCTACCCTATCGAACTTTTTCATAATCTTAAAGACCTCTATCGGGTCACCCCCGCAGTCTTCTCTTTTTTAGAGACGAGCCCCAGCCTGTTCTAGGACAAATGCTCAGCCTTAAATGTGTAAATTTAAATCACGCAAGTATTAAATTGGTTTACCTCTAAAACCCGAGACAGGCAGTGCTTTGCGAAGATATTTGAATTCTGCCAACATATAATCCGCTACCTAGTCAAGTTTGTTTAAATGAGTAATTCCAGATTCTCTTGACTGTTTCCTCCGTGTCTTTGTAATCCTTTGTGATCGGCACTTGGAGCACAATATGCTGTTAAAGCTGCCTTGCTGCATTCATTTTACAAAACCTGTCTCAAACAGCAGTTGCCACATTATTTCCTTACTCCACAATCTGTGTGTCAGGATGCCAGCCTCCAGCTGTTATTAAACACACAGGGGTGTACAGGAGGAAATTCTGCTTTCACAATATATTACTGTATCCTTCCTGACTCGCACCAAGTCCCGTTCACCCACTGCCCCCTGTGCTCGCTGACCTACACTGGTTCACGGTCCGGCAGTGCCTCGCATTTAAAATTCTCATCCTTGTTTTCAAATCCCTCCATGGCCTCGCCCCTCCCTATCTCTAAACCACCTCCAACCCTCCGAGATCTCTGCGCTCCTCCAATTCTGGCCTCTCGAGCATCCCCCATTTCCTTCGCTCCACCATTGGCGGCTGTGCCTTCAGTTGCTGAGGCCCTAAGCTCTGGAATTCCCTGCCTAAGCCTCCCCGCTTGTCTACCTCCCTCTCCTTTTTTAAGACCCTTCCGAAAATCTACCTCTTCACCTGTCCTAATATCTCCTCTGTGTCATATTTTTGTTTGCTAACGCTCTTGAGAAGCATTTTGGGATGTTATAGAGTCATGACGGCACAGAAGGAGGCCATTCGGCCCATCGAGTCCGTGCCGGCTCTCTAGAGCAATCCAGTCAGTCCTATTCCCCCGCTCTATCCCCGTAGCCCTGCAAGTTTATTTCCCTCAAGTGCCTATCCAGTCTCCCCTTGAAAACATGTCTCTGCTTCCACCACTTCCGTCAGCAGCGAGTTCCAGGTCATCACCACTTGCTGCGTAAAAAAGTTTTTCCTCACATCTCCCGTGTATCTCTTGTCCAAAACCTTAAATCTGTGTCCCCTATTCCTTGTACCGTCAACTGGTGGAACAGCCTTTCCCCATCTAGCCTATCCAAACCCGTCAAAATCTTGTACACCTCTATCAAATCACCCCTCAACCTCCTTTGCTCTAATGAAAACAAATCCAGCTTCTCCAACCTGTCCTTGTAGCTAAGATCCCCCATCCCCGGAACCATTCTGGTAAATCTCCTCTGCACCCTCTCAAGGGCCTTCACATCCTTCCCTAAAGTGTGGTGACCAGAACTGGACGCAATACTCCAGTTGTGGCCTAACCAACGCTTTATAAAGGTTCAGCATAACTTCTCTACTTTTGTACTCAATACCTCTATTTATGAAGCCCAAGATCCCATATGCTTTGCTAACCACTCTCTCAATATGTCCCGCCACCTTCACTCCCAGGTCCCTCTGTCCCTGCACACTCTTTAGAACTGTGCCATTAAGTGTATATTAGTGAAAGGCGCTATAGAAATGCAAGTTCATTCTTTTCAATAAGCATTTTCAGCTTTCCAAAAATACAGAAGTGGTTACGAGAGTCTAATGAGAAACAACTCTGACAACATCCGCTGTCAAATTTTATTTCTCCACCCCCGCCCGCCCGCCCGCCATCTTCTATGTACTTTAATCATATTACAAAGTTACCCTAAGGAATATAGACCGTGATTCCAGTACTTCTGAACTGATTTTCACCAGCTGATTGCTAATTCTAGTTACAGCTCACAACCTGCAAGCCCATTTCTGATCCATACAGTCTTTGTAGCTGGCACTCTGTAACATAACGTTACAGAGGAGACTATCGCACATGTAGGGTAATAAAGGATGACCGCTGCTACAAGGCAACAATTCATTTGATGACTTGTGATGTTGCCATAAACTACAAGAGATTTAAAGAAAGACCTGCATTTCTATAGCGCCTTTCACGGCCTCAGGACGTCCCAAAGCGCTTTGCAGCCAATGACGTACGTTTTGAAGTGTAGTCGCTGTTGTAACGTAGGCAACACGGCAGCCAAGTTATGCACAGCAAGATCCCACAACCAGAAATGTGACAATGACCAGATAATCTGGGTGTTTTTTTAGGGTGTTGGTTGAGGGATAAATATTGGCCAGGACACCGGGGAGAACTTCACTCCCCTGCTCTTCTTCGAAATAGTGCCGTGGGATCTTTTACATCCACCTGAGATGGTAGACGGGGCTTCGGTTTAATGTCTCAAGATGACGTTTCTGACAGTGCGGCACTCCCTCAGCACCGCACTGGGAGTGTCGGCCTGGATTTTTGTGCTCAAGTCTCTGGAGTGGGGACTTGAACCCACAACCTTCATGATTCACAGGCGAGAAGTGCTGCCCACTGAGCCACAGCTGCTGATGTTTATGAACAGTGGCAGAACCCCCAGGTGAATTTTACTGCCTTAAATTTGCTGACATATTTGTTGTTCTTTATTAATATATTATGTGCGCAGAATGTGGTGGCGGAGCTTGATTAGCTGCAGAGCTCGAGGTGGGAGTAAGGAAAGGGCTTACGTTATTGGATGTCACGGGACTGGTGCTGCATAGTAAATAAAAATTTCCAGCAGAATATATGGTGGTTATCTATACATTATACATTACCTGGTCATTATCACACTGCTGTTTGTGGGAGCTTGCTGTGCGCATAATTGGCGGACGCATTTCCTACAACAACAACTACTTGTATTTATATAGCGCCTTTAACGTAGTAAAACGTCCCAAGGCGCTGCACAGCAATATTTTAAGACAAAAAATTTGACACCGATCCACATAAAGATAAATTAGGGCAGGTGACCAAAAGCTTGGTCAAAGATGTAGGTTTTAAGGAGCGTCTTAAAGGAGGAAAGAGAGGTAGCGAGGCGGAGAGGTTTAGGAAGGGAATTCCAGAGCTTAGGGCCCAGGCAACAGAAGGCACGGCCACCAATGGTTGAGCGATTATAATCAGGGATCCTCAAGAGGGCAGAATTGGAGGAGCGCAGATATCTTGGGAGGTTGTGGGGCTGGAGGAGATTACAGAGATAGGAAGGGGCGATGCCATGGAGGGATTTGAAAACAAGGATGAGAATTTTGAAATCGAGGCGCTGCTTAACCGGGAGCCAATGTAGGTCAGCGAGCACAGGGGGGATGGGCGAACGGGACTTGGTGCAAGTTGGGACATGGGCAGCCGAGTTTTGGATGACCTCAAGTTTATGTAGGGTGGAATGTGGGAGGCCAGCCAGGAGTGCGTTGGAATAGTCAAGTCTAGAGGTAACAAAGGCATGGATGAGGGTTTCAGCAGCAGATGAGCTGAGGCAGGGGCGGAGACAGGCGATGTTAAGGAGGTGGAAGTAGGTGGTCTTTGTTATGCTGCGGATATGTGGTCGGAAGCTCATTTCCGGGTGAAATATGACGCCAAGGTTGGGAACAGTGTGGTTCAGCCTCAGACAGATGTTAGGGAGAGGGATGGAGTCAGTGGCTCGGGAACGGAGTTTGTGGCGGGGACCGAAAACAATGGCTTCGGTCTTCCCAATATTTAATTGGAGAAAATGTCTGCTCATCCAGCACTGGATGTCGGACAAACAGTCTGACAGTTTCGAGACCGTGGAGGAGTTGAGAGAAGTGGTGGTGAGGTAGAGCTGGATGTTACAACAGTGACTACACTTCAAAAAGTACTTTGTCTTTCAAGCACTTTGGGACGTCCTGAGGTTGTGAAAGTTGCTGTAGAAATGTAAGATCTCTCTTTCTCTCTTCCTCATTTTCTCTCTCTCTTTTTCTCTCTTTTTCTTTCCTTCTCTTACTTTCTCTTCCTCAACATCTTGCTGCCTTTCTTCTCCTGATTGCTTCACCATTCAGCTCTGTCACCGAGCTAAGTTCGAGACGTCCCGGGAGGGAATAACAATCGTGACTGAGTTGTACAGTTGCCTCCCCCCCCGGTTGGTCCAAACACCAGGATCGCTATTTGATGATACGGAAGTTGTGTTCCGGTATGAGTCTGGTGGTTGGTGTCACATTTTTGGGTCTTTACTCTTGATATTTCTTGTGGGTTTAGCACCTTAAAACCACTCCTGTCAATGAGCCCTCACTCCCTATGGCCCAGAGGGTGTCATTAACTGCCCAATATTTAGGTAATTTGCCAGGGATTGAACAGAGAACCTTTGTCATGATATTTTGCCTTACTGGTTATGTCACATGCCTTCCTCCTCCTCTATTTCAGAAGGCGGTAAATTAAACATTCCCGTGGTTAGAAACTGCCAAACACTGAATGCGTAAGGCAAAAGAACCATTGGCAGGGTTAACTGTCCCTCCTTGTAATACAGGAAATAACAGTTGTGTTAGTTACACTAAACTGCAGCAGTCTCTGAAATTAACCCCTTCATGGCTGTTTGTTCTTAACCAGCCACAGATGGCCTCTGTCTGCTTCTGATGGACGATTCAATTTGAACAAAAGACTGAGAAATACTTTACAAATAATTTTTAAACAGGACAAAGCAAGATTATATCTGTTTCTTAAACTCAAAGAGCTGACAATTTGGGCTTGTATTCCCTCGAGTATAGAAGATTAAGGGGTGATCTAATCGAGGTGTTTAAGATGATTAAAGGATTTGATAGGGTAGAGAGAGAAACTATTTCATCTGGTGGGGGGAGTCCAGAACAAGGGGGCAGAACCTTAAAAATTAGAGCCAGGCCGTTCAGGGGTGATGTCAGGAAACACTTCTTCACACAAAGGGTGGTGGAAATCTGGAACACTCTCCCCCCCCAAAAAGCTGTTGAGGCTGGGAGGTCAACTGAAAATATTGAAACTGAGATTGATCAATTTTTATTAGGCAAGGGTTATGGAACCAAGGCAGGTAGATGGAGTTAAGATAACAGATGAGCCATGATCTAATAGAATGGCGGAACAGGCTCGAGGGGCAGAATGGCCTCCTCCTGTTCCTATCAAACATATATAAATAAAGCCCACAGCATCCTTGAATTTGAATTCATTAGCTTAGCCCCTTCCTTGCACAGCTGGCCAGGTCCAATAGCTCTAAAGTTCCTCCAGAGGTGCTTCTGGAAGGGGCATCTCTAATGGGGCAAGTATCTGCCCACCCAATTGGTTACACCTATTTGTGTATTGTGAGCGGGTACCTGCACTATTTAGGGACGGGGCGGTTGGGGGAAGGGTTTTGATGTAGCGCAGGTTAGCCCGTGAGCTCGGGGTTGCCAACTCTGGTTGGACCTATTCCTGGAAATTTCATCACGTGACTGCCCGATTCCAACCGCCCCGCTCCCGCCATTGGTCACCCGGCACGCCCATCCTCACAGAGCCCCGCCTCCACGCTCCCGCCATTGGTCACCCAACATCCTTGCGGTGCCCCGCCCCCTGCGGCCAATTGGAAAGAGAACAGACTCCTCATTACCCGATTGGATGATTCTTGACTGTCAGTCATTCAGCCTTTTTCCCCCTCCCCAATCTCCAATATTTTTATAAATAATAAGCCGGAAGTGTTCAAAGAAAATGAAAAAAACCCCACTTTTTTTTTAATGTTCCCGACAATTTCTCTCCCGGTTTTGCCGGCAGCAGTGTGTGCCGGAGATTAGTCTTCAATTCCTGGAGTCTCCAGGCCAATCTTGGGGGGTTGGCAACCCTACTGTGAGGCTGTGGGAAGATTTTGGAAAAAAATGAAATGGCTATTCTACTGATGACAGGAATGTGCGTCAAACCAAGCGGGGCCATTTTCTGTGAGTGACACATCGCTGGTTGAAATATTTGTCTGGGGAAGTCACTAAGATTCTGCACAGGATACCCAGTGACACCTCCAAACAGTGGCAATGTTTCCACTGAAGCTACATCTGCGCAGAAAATTTCTTGCTGCAAAATATATTCCGGCAGCACCTGCCAAACCCCTGACCTCCACCACCTAGAAGGACAAGGGCAGCAGGCGCACGGGAACACCACCACCTCCAAGGTCCCCTCCAAGTTACGCACCATCCTGACTTGGAAATATATCGGCCGTTCCTTCATCGTCGCTGGGTCAAAATCCTGGAACTCCCTCCCTAACAGCACTGTGGGAGCACCTTCACCACACGGACTGCAGCGGTTCAAGAAGGAGCCTCTCCACCACCTTCTCAAGGGATGGGCAATAAATGCTGGCCTTGCCAGCGACGCCCACATCCCATGAACAAATAAAAGAAAAAACAAGCCGGGCCATTTTCTAAGAGTGACACATTGCTGGTTGAAATATTTGGCTGGGGAGGTCACTAATATTCCACACAAGACACCCAGTGACGCCTCCAAACAATGGCAATGTTTCAACTAAAGCTGCATCTGTGCAGAAAATGTCTTGCTGCACAACATGGAAGGATGGTTTCTACCACACTACGGAATGGAAGTTAAGTATTTTCTCAGTGAACGCACGCAGTTGAGTGACGGAATCTTTGACAGCTTTGAGAGAAATGTTACTGTAAGGAAAAATAAATTGCATACGGTTGAGGTTGAGCTATGGAGAATCAGGACGTGGGTTTTAGTGCCTGCGATGCTCCACTTGTTGGCCTCCTCTGTGGAGAGGCACTGACGGACTCCTGGGAGGGAGGGTCAGTCCAGCTTCTTCCTGCACACCACCTGGCATTGTTTGAGAGCAGCATGGCAGGAGGCATCTGTTTGTAGGAGAGTCTAGAACCAGGGGTCACAGTCTCAGGATAAGGGGTCGGCCATTTAGGACTGAGATGAGGAGAGAAATTTCTTCTCTCAGAGGGCGGTGAATCTTTGGAATTCTCTGCCCCAGAGGGCTGTGGAGGCTCAGTCGTTGAGTATATTCAAGACTGCGATTGATTGATTTTTGGACTCCAAGGGAATCGAGGGATATGGGGATTGGGTGGGAAAACGGAGTTGAGGTCGAAGATCAGCCATGATCTTATTGAATGGCGGAGCAGGCTCGAGGGGCCGTATGGCCGACTCCTGCTCCTAATATTATGTTCTTAGAAGGCCACCCACCTTCTTAGCTTGGGTTTGGACATTGCACGGAATATCCTCGTGGTGGTGAAGGAGCATTTTAAGTATTGTTGGAGAGCATGCCCTATTTTAGAAGTAAAGGAATCAAGTATTATATCACTGTCGTTTTCCTTATGCATCAATGTGGAAAATGTATTTTCATGTACAACAACGGGTGAATAATAATTTGCCAGCTTTATGTCCAAACTGCTTGCTCTCCACATCCTCCAATTATTATTACCCTACATGAATGCAATTTAAAGAGATTACATTAAACGACGAAGGGTTCATTTCCTGACTCTACACTTCCAATGGGGCGCTCGACCTTCCGTCAGTATCTATTGGAAACTCGGCCTTGCACTGTGCATGTTTCTCTGACCATTATATTAATGCTCAGAAACTCAGGTACAGTACACGTCCGACTTTCTGGTACGTGCTTCCGACCGGCCAGGCACGCTGTCAGGAATGGAGAGTCACAAAATTAGCCCGTGGTGTTTTATTTGTTCACTGTATAGTAATATCTGACAGACTCAACTGGTCTATAATAAGATGTCTTGCCACTGAAATTATTTCATAAACCTTGTACCTATTCCTAAATGTATTGGTCAAGACCCTTGTGTCTTTTAACATTTGTATTAAAGCATAAAGTCCATTCCTGGCATCTATTGTAACAAACTAATTTCACTGCATTATGAATAAGTAGCTTCCCTACTCTGAGTTCCTCATCTCCGCTATTGTGGAGAATTTTTATAACAACAACAACTTGCATTTCTGTAGCGCCTTTAATGTAGTAAAATGTCCCAAGGCGCCGCACAGGTGCATTCTCAAAGAATTTGACACAGGGCCACATGAGATATTAGGACAGGGAACTTGGTCAAAGAGGGAGGTTTTAAGGAGCTTCTTAAAGGAGCAGAGAGAGAGAGGCGGAGAGGTTTCGGGAGGGAATTCCAGATCTTAGGGCCTCGGCAGCTGAAGGCACGGCCGTCAATGGTGGAACGATGAAAATTGGGGATGCGCAAGAGGCCATAACAGAAGGCAATCGCTTCCCCATGGTGGGTGGGTGGCGGGGGAGGGGGGCGAGGTGAAGAGAGATATCATTTTAATGGCTCATCCGCTCCAAGCTGCATCCAGTTTCAAAGGCATGGCCACAGGTTGCCTAGCTGCCCCCTTGGACTGGATATGCTGATACGTATCACAGGGAGACGAAATATCAAATAACTTACAAATGACACATTAATTTATGACATAAACCAATTTTGCACACGCACAGTGTCTCCAATTTGTAGACTCTGTTTCCATGGCAATCTGGCAAGCTGCTGGTTTGATCGGTCTGCGTGTTCGTGCCTTCAGCTTTCCTATCGATCTGTTGCAGTGAAGGAGTATTGAGCTGTAATGTTAGTTTCCCTTTTCATCAACGCTGTTATTCTGATGTGGATTCAGACCGTCGGGATGTGAGATCCAGATCAAACTGTGTTTGTGGTGGAGGCATCCATTTATTCTGAATGGTGAAGGTGTTAATACAACTTGGAGACATCTCGTCATGAATGTGCTGGTGTACTAGCCCTGGAAGTTCAATGGCCAGAGCTGCCTGAAGCTAGGGATGCTTCTTGTTGTCAAACAAGCATTTTTGGAAAATAGGAAGCAGATTTTCAGTTGATAACTGAAGCAAGAGTGGATTTGAAAGCCTTTGGGTCTTCAGACTGATATTTGACAACCTTTGCGCCTCTAATTCAAAAACAACATTCAACAAGACTGGATATGCTGGCTCTCTTCCTCCTATTGTGGTGCTGTGTAAGGTCAATCCAGACCCTAAGCGGAATATTCCGCGAGGAACACTGTTAAAGTAGAAAGCAGTTAACACTTTCATTGCCATTGTCTTTATTAGTATGACCGAAGCCATTGTTCTCGGTCCCCGCCACAAACTCCGTTCCCTAGACACTGACTCCATCCCCCTTCCTAACATCTGCCTCAGGCTGAACCAGGCTGTTCGCAACCTTGGTGTCATATTTGACCCTGAAATGAGCTTCCGACCACATATCCGCAGCATAACAAAGACCGCCTACTTCCACCTCCGTAACATCGCCCGTCTCCGCCCCTGCCTCAGCTCATCTGCTGCTGAAACCGTCATCCAATAGATTTGACTATTCCAACGCACTCCTGGCTGACCTCCCACGTTCTACCCTACGTAAACCTGAGGTCATCCAAAACTCGGCTGCCCGTGTCCTAACTCGCACCAAGTCCCGTTCGCCCATCACCCTCTGTGCTCGCTGACCTACATTGGATCCCGGTTAAGCAACGCCTCGATTTCAAAATTCGCATCCTTGTTTTCAAATCCCTCACAACAATTCGCTGCATAAAAAAAAATCTCATCTCCCCCCTGATTCTTTTGACAGTTATTTTTGCTGTCTCCTGGATTCTTTTTAACCAGTAGCTCTGCTCTTGGTAAAGCCCTATTTGTGATACGATTAATAACTTGATGAAAGCAAATAAATTCAATCTTGTATTTCATTGTTATAAATAGATATTTGTATTAATTTCAAAAACCAAAGCTCAGTCTGGCTTCGAAAGGTCAAACTCTACAGTATGACTCTCCCTTGACATGCTCACACATCATGTAAACCTGGTAGTCATTTCTTCTGGGTTCAAGTATAAAATGAAGTGTTAGCAATTGAATAAATTACCTAATTCCTTTTCCAGAGATATTAAATGTCAAGGTTTCTTCAACTTGCAAGTAAAGAAAAAAGAAAGAAAGACTTGGATTTCTATAGCGCCTTTCACGACCACCAGACGTTCCAAAGTGCTTCACAGCCAATGAAGCACCCCTGGAGTGCAGTCACCGTTGCAATGCAGAAAACGAGGCAGCCAATTTGCGCACAGCAAGCTCCCACAAAAAGCAATGTGATAATGACCAGATAATCTGTTTTTGTTATGTTGATTGAGGGATAAATATTGGCCCCAGGACACCGGGGATAACTCCCCCTGCTCTTCAAAATAGTACCATGGGATCTTTTACATCCACTTGAGAGAGCAGATGGGTTTAACATCTCATCTGAAAGACGGCACCTCCGACAGTGCAGCACTCCTTCAGCACTGCACTGGGAGTGGAGCGGGACTTGAACTCGCAACCTTCTGACTTGAGAGGCAAGAGTGCCACCCACTGAGCCACAGCTGACACTGTAATACAGAGTATTAATACAGAGACAGATGTTGATTCCTGTCAAATACAGTTGGCTCAGTCTGGCATGTTGGGTGACCCCCATTTAGGTGAACGGATCGCTAGACACTCGTCAAATTATTTTATCATTGTGCAGCTTGACGTGTGGATTGATTGGTTGACCGTAATTAGCAGTGTAATGTTTCTACCCTAATTTCTGAGTGAATTTGGTTTTCCACGTATTGGGGAATTCTAATGAATCCTTTGTGAACGCCACAACAGCTACTGTTACATTGAAGATGTTAACTAATTAATTGTCAGGATATGGGGTCGGCCATTTAGGACTGAGATGAGGAGGAATTTTTTCACTGAGGGTGGTGAATCTTTGGAATTCTCTACCCCAGAGGGCTGTGGATGCTCAGTCGATGAGTATATTCAAGACTGAGTGTAATGATCAATAACATGTCATTCTATAGTGGACACTAGGTGGAGCCGTAGAGCTGTATATAGCTGTATGTATAAGACTACACTACCCAGCTGTAGATATATTAAGACTACATTACCCATGAGGCACTAGGCTACCCACAAGGCAGCAGTCACGATGGAAGCCTCTACAGATACTGTACCTAGTCCACATGGCCTCAATAAAGTAACTAGCAAAAGCTAGCTGTGTTCATAATAAGAATGTCTATTTATTAATGAACATAACACTGAGATCGATAGATTTTTGGGCACGAAGGGACTCGAGGGATATGGGGATCAGGCGGGAAAGTGGAGTTGAGGTCGAAGATCAGCCATGATCTTACTGAATGGCGGAGCAGGCCCGAGGGGCCAAATGGCCGACTCCTGCTCCTATGTCTTATGTTCTAGTTGACTAGGTTTTAAACCAACCAAAATCTTGAATAACAAATAATTTCATAAGTAAACCATTGACTGCTTTATTCTGTTGGCATTAATCTTTATACAGCATCCCGGTATGTTTGCTAATGAAATATTATAATTACAAATGAAAGTAAAATTTATATTACAATTGGAAAATATCAACTATCATCCTCAATACTTCAGTGCTGTCTCTGAATAATCAACAACAATGGGAGTGCATCAAAGAGCAGAGCATCTTGTGCCCTACGAAAAATTTAAGGGACTCTCTGGCACAGCAGGTTAAAACACTGACTTTCCACTTCTCGGGCACTGATGTGGAGGATTATCTCCCAACAACAAAGTTTCTAAAATAGAGTTGAGTTGGAGTCGTCTACAAGGCATGAAAATCCACGACATAATCTGCCCATAATTTGCAAACTGCACAGAATCGGCAATCTCACCCAGCGGGGATTGCCACACTGGTGCAGTAAGGAATGATCTTCTGAGTTTGCACTTTGTTGGCTAAGCATAGACAGAACCCTACTATGCACTTGCCTGCGCTGCACCTGTCCTGGGATTGACTTAATCTAACACTGGATACAACGTAAAAAAACTTCCATTTCCCGGCAATGATGTCCTTTACCTTGATAAGCACATTGAGTGGATCCTTCCTTCTCCCAGTGAGGATGTCTTGTTATATATCTCTGGTATCCAAAGTTTGAGCCTGTCTCTTGTACCCTAGAATCATAGAAATTTATGGCACAGAAGGAGGCCATTCGGCCCATCGTGTCCGTGCCGGCCGACAAAGAGCTCTCCAGCCTAATCCCACTTTCCAGCTCTTGGCCCGTAGCCCTGTAGGTTACGGCACTTCAAGTGCATATCCAAGTACTTTTTAAATGCGATGAGGGTTTCTGCCCCTCCCACCCTTTCAGGTTATGAGTTCCAGACCCCCATCACCCTCTGGGTGAAGAAAGTTCTATCCATGTTGAACCATAAAGCCTTGAGTCTGAATGTGAGCAATTATTTTTAACCTCCATTCCATCCAAATCCCTAATACAGTGCTCTCACAATGTGGTGTATTTATAAATAGATAGAAGTAAGTTGTGCTCTGCACTAGACCAAGCTGTAAAGCATCATTGACCCAGGCTTGCCAACCCCCCAGGACTGCCCTGGAGTCTCCAGGAATTGACGATTAATCTCCTGAGCAAAAACCCAGGGGGAAAATCATTGCGGCATTAAAACATATTTTTTTTAAATTTACTAGTTATAAAAATATTGGACATGGTGAGCGGGGGTTGAGGCTGTTCGACTGAATCGTCCAATTGGGCAATGAAGAGTGTTAGAATATTTTTAAGTTGCTTAAATGGTCACCAGAATGAGAGCGGGACCAGCGAGAGCGGCGGGGATACAAGGAGCAGCGTCCCGAGACCCGAGCGAGAGCGGTGGGGATACAAGGAGAGACGACCCGAGACCCGAGCGAGAGCGGTGGGGATACAAGGAGAGACGACCCGAGACCCGAGCGAGAGCGGCGGGGATACAGGGAGAGACGACCCGAGACCAGAGCGAGAGCGGCGGGGATACAGGGAGAGACGACCAGAGCGAGAGCGGCGGGGATACAAGGAGAGACGACCCAAGACCAGAGCGAGAGCAGCGGGGATACAGGGAGAGATGACCCGAGACCAGACCGAGAGCGGCGGGGATACAGGGAGAGACAACCCGAGACCAGAGCAAGACCAGCGAGAGCGGGACCAGCGAGAGCGGCAGGGATACAAGGAGAGACGACCAGAGTGAGAGCAGCGGGGATACAGGGAGCGGAAACGAAGGAGAGAGTGCAACAATAACAAATTAAGGAGTGACATCACAGGACAGCAGGTAGGTGATTGGTGGGTGAGTATTACCATTTTTTCTCCCTCTAACCTAGGACATTGGTTTAAACTAGGACCGGGAAACTATAATGTATTGTATTAAATTTATAGCTTAACTAGTTAAACTAATTAATATAACTATAAATAATTGTTGAATAAAGACTTTGGGCTGGGTTTTCATTGAGGAGGCGGGACTACAACTTTCGGGGTTGTAGTCCCGCCTCCATCGAGTTGTGGCCAACCCACGCGATTTTTACTTGATTGACCTTGCTCAGCAGGCCAATTAAGGGCCACCCGGCAACAGGTGATGTCACAGATTGACATTTCATCTGTCGAGACCTTTTGACAGATGAAATATCAGCGTTTGACAGCTCTTTGAAGCTGTCAAACACTGACAATCTGTACTCTTAAGTTAATTCTTTCCTCTCAGGATGATTTAGAGATCTCTCCAGAACAGAAAGCTGAATGCTGGAACTTTTGACAGCTCGCGGCCATTCTGCTTTCTGTGCCGATGAGATGAGAGACTCCCGAGACCTGAAGGAAGGAAGGCTGTAAAGGTAAGTACATGTAAGTAAAACTTCTTTAAACACTTTATACACACCAAACACACTTACCTCTGCACTCATGCACCCATCACTCACCTGAACACTGGACATCTCGAACCCTCTGAGCCCTTCATCCCGACGGCCCGCCTCGCTAACTTGGCATGGTTTGGAGCCGTCGGGAATCCCACACTTCAACATTAAAAACAGGGATTAGGCTAAAAACTGCCTGTTAACTATCAGTTAACAGGCAGTTAATTGGCACTAATCCCCTTCCTGCCTTGGGGAGGCGGGTCCCAGTGCGGGTCGGGTACCCGCCTCCTTTGAAACTGGCATGGAGGCGGGTTGGGGGTAGGATGGGTTTGTGCCCCCCCCCCCCCCCCCCCCCCGATTTCGGGATTTTTAACCCCCCACACGCCTCCAATCCTGCCTCCACGGCCCAATGAAAATCCTGCCCTTTAACTAATTAAATAAATAAAATAAGGCTAGACTAAGATATGGCAGGGCAGGTTGTGTGTCTGGACTGCAGTATGTGGGAGTTTGTGGACAGCGAGACTGTCCTGAGCAAACGCGTCTGCAGGAGATGTCTCCATCTCGAATCTCTCCGGTTCAGTCATTGAGCTGGAATGCGAGCTGGAGACATTCTGACACACAAAGGAGGGGGAGGAATTTCTGGACAGTTTTATCCAGAATACAGTCACACCCCAGAGGAAAGCACAGGTTCAGGAAGGGGAGGATGTTGAGCCAGGTAGCGGGGATTTAGGAGAGGTTGAGAAGGAGGTCCCACAGAGACACTGGTCCTGTCCAACAGGTATGATGTACTCGTTACCTGTGAGGACAATGAGAAAGACTGTGGGGAGGACAGCCACAATGCAGACCAAGGCACCGTGGCTCAGAAGGCTGTCCAAGGGGGGGGAAGAGCTGAATAGAAATGTGGTAGTGACAGGGAACTCTATAATTAGGGGGATAGATAGCGTCCTCCAAGAACGAGAATCCCGAAGGGTGTGTTGCCTACCTGGGTATGCCAGGGTAAGGGATATCTCATGGTGGCTGGAGAGGAACTTGGAAAGGGAAGGGGTAAATCCAGTTGTCGTGGTCCATGTTGGAACAAACGACATAGGTAGGAACAGGGAGGAGGTCCTGCTGAAAGAGTACCGGGAATTAGGCTGTAAATTAAAAAGCAGGACCTCGAGGGTAATAATCTCTGGATTATTGCCCGAGCCACGTGCAAAATGGCATAGAAACAGACAGATCAGGAGAATTAACATGTGGCTAAAGGGCTGGTGTGGGAAAGAGGGGTTCCTTTTCATGGGACACTGGCACCAGTTCTGGACAGTAAGGAGCTGGGACAGACTCCATCTGAACCGGGATGGGACCCGTGTCCTATTCTGTTGTACTGAGACAGCAGTGAGTGATGTTCATCAGTGCTGCGAATCTCACAAATTCTTTCCAAATCGATATAGTTACTGTGCGTATATCCCAAGCTGATACAATGTAAAGGTAATACCTAAATTCATTATTAAAATTAATATTACTAATATATTCTCGGTGTACATTATTCTCAGTGTACATATTTAAACGTTCATGATATTAGTAAAATCATATACAAGTTCTGGTAGTTAATTCTATTGATTGTTACATTGCAGCGTTGTTATGATCAGGAATGCACTGGTGGAGGCACAATTTGAAAGGAAGCAGATTCAATAGTAACTTGCAAAAGGGGAATTGGATAAATACTTAAAGGCGAAAAAAGTGCCGGGCTGTGGGGAAAGAGCAGGGGGAGTGGGACTAATTGGAGAGCTCAAAGAGCCGGCACAGACACGATGGGCCGAAGGGCGGCCTTCTCTGCTGTAAGATTCTATGAAATAGGGAGGTGGCAAAGGCTTTAAACTAGTAAGATGGGGGGAGGGATCTACAAGAAATGTAACCAGCCTAAAATATAAAGAAAACCGGAAAAGAGAGCATAGCAAAGAATAAAGTAAGGGAGGACATTGATGGCAAGGGAATAAATAGAGTTATAGAACAAGAGTCTAAAAAGATGGTTAAACATAAAGTGAGAGGAAATCCTATTAAAAATGAGTTAAACTCTCTGTACAGCCATGCGCACAGTGTCCAGAATAAAACAGGGGAGCTGGAGGCAATCATGCGTTGTGAGGAACCAGACATAGTAGGGATTACTGAGACACGGCTATAGAAAAATCAGGACTGGGAATTAAACATTGCAGTGTATAACATATTTAGAAAAGATAGGGAGGGAAAAAGGGGAGGTGGAGTAGCTGAACTTATTAGGGATAACATAATGGCAGTAGAAAAAAGTGACGCAGCTATCAGCAAGACAAAAATAGAATCCATATGGATAGAGATAAAAGATAATAAAGGATCAATCACACTAATAGGGGTAGTCTACTGACCATGGAAGGGAGGTAGAGGAAGGGACATGAGTAAAACAAAAGATTAATTATAATGGGGGATTTCAACTACCCCGATATTAATTGGACAGAAGAGGTAGGTAAAGGGGATAAGGGAATGAAGTTCCTACAATGTGTACAGGACTCCTTTCTAACCCAATATGTAAAAAGCCCAACAAGGGAGGATTCGCTATGGGATCCAGTAATGGGGAATGAGCCAGAGCAGTTAAGAGAAGTAAAGGTAGTGGAACAGCTAGGCAATAGTTACCATAATATAATACGCTTCCAGATGATAATTGAGAAGGACATAAGTATGATAAAAACCAGGTTAATAGATTGGAGAAAAGCTGATTTTGAGCAGCTGAAAATAGAACTTGGGAAAATAAAATGGGCAACTATCAGCAAACAACGATGTAGAACAGCAATGGGAAACATTTAAACGCTGTTCAACAGATTGCAGGAACAATATATTCTGCTAAAAGAAAAGAACAAACTAAACAATAATGAGACTCCATGGATGAATAAAGCCATAAGGGAGCAATTGAGGGTAAGGAAAGAGACATACATTAACTACATGGACAGCAGGGGAGTGCATGATAAGGGAGAATACGAAGAGATTAGGAGAGAAGTTAAAAAAACAATTAGGAAGGCAAAGAAGAACTGTGAAATTAAATTATCAAGGAACATAAAACAAAATAGTAAAAGATTTTACAGGCACATCAATAAAAAAAAGGAAGGTTGGGATGGGAATAGGGCCATTAAGGGATAGACAGGGTAATACCACAGGTAACGATAGAGAGATGGCAGAAATATTAAATAATTATTTTGCTTCAGTATTTACCAGGGAGATAGAACAGGTGGACATGACATTGGATGATGAGATTAGTAATGAGATAAGTGCATTTAAAATAAAAAGAGGGGATATATTAAATAAACTAATCAAACTCAAAGAGGGTAAAACCCCTGGTCTGAATGGATTGTATCCATGCATTTTGAAAGAATCTAGGGAAGAGATAGCAGAGGCATTACTACATATATTTAATAAGTCTTTAGAAAAAGGTGTAGTGCCAGAGGACTGGTGGATAGCTAACGTAATACCGATATTCAAGAAGGGGGATAGAACATGTCCAGGGAATTATAGACCAGTCAGCTTAACACCGGTGGTAGGAAAAATAATGGAATCCCTACTAAAGGAGAAAATAAAAACATCTAGAAACCAAAAGATTTCCAACCTCATCGAATTTTTTGAAGAGGTAACAGAGAGAGTAGACAAGGGTAATGCAGTAGATGTAATTTATCTAGATTTTCAAAAGGCCTTCGATAAGGTACCCCATAATAGACTGATGAACAAGGTCAGAGAATACGGAGTCAGGGGACAAGTAGCAGAATGGATAGCTAATACAATAGCAAAATACAGCTAGCTGGCTTCAAGACAAAATGCAGAGAGTAGGAGTAAAGGGTAGCTATTCACAGTGGCAGAAGGTGGGTAGTGGTGTTCCACAAGGATCAGTGCTGAGAACCACTGCTGTTCACAATTTAAATTAACGATTTAGACTTTGGAATCAAAGACACAATTTCTAAATTTGTGGATGACACCAAATTGGGGGGGAATAGTTAATACTGAGGAGGACTACAACAAATTACAGGAGGACATTAATAAACTTGTAGAATGGGCATATAATTGGCAAATGAAGTTCAACACAGATAAATGTGAGGTATTACATTTTGGTAGGAAGAATAGGGAGGTCACTTATCACTTGGAAGGTGGGGTAGAGGAGCAAAGGGATCTCGGAATACAAATACACAAATCACAAAGTAGTGACACAGGTTTGCAAGGCCATAAAAAAGCAAACCAAGCACTAGGGTTTATTTCTAGAGGGATAGAATTGAAAAGTAGGGAAGTTATGCTAAACCTGTATCGAACCTTGGTTAGACCACACTTGGAATACTGTGTACAGTTCTGGTTGCCATATTATGAAAAGGATATAGAGGCCCTGGAGAAGGTGCAAAGAAGATTTACAAGGATGTTACCAGAAATGTGAGGGTATACCTATCAGGAAAGGATGAACAGGCTGGATCTCTTTTCTCTTGAATAATGAAGGCTGAGGATGACCTAATAGAGATCTTTAAAATTATGAAAGGTTTTGATAGAGTGGATACAGAGAGAATGTTTCCACTTGTGGGGAAGAGCATAACTAGAGGCCATCAATATAAGATAGTCACCAAGAAATCCAATAGGGAATTCAGGAGAAACTTCTTTACCCAGAGAGTGGTGAGAATGTGGAACTCGCTACCACAGGGAGTGGTTGAAGCGAATAGTATCGATGCATTTAAGGAGAGGCTGGACAAGCATATGAGGGAGAAGGGAATAGAGGGTTATGCTGATAGAGTTAGATGAGGAAAGACGGGAGGAGGCTCGAGTGGAGCATAAACACCGGCATGGACTGGTTGGGCCAAATGGCCTGTTTCTGTGCCGTATATCCGATGGAATCCTATGTCAAGTATCTTTGCTCCAGCATTTTAGTCAGAGAGAGAATGTGGAGGAAAAGTGTGGGGGGGGTGGTGGGTGGCGGAGGAGGGCGGTGGTGCTAGAGGGAAGCCTTTCATCTCTCTGTGAACAAAACAAGCTGAACCATGGGAATCGGGTACCAAGATAAAGGTTACAGCTGCTGAGACGCCACATACCACAGCAACTGATAACACTTAAATACTGCGAAGGCAATCAGCGCTATGGAGGCCCAGCAAGGCCAGAAGTAGATAAAGACTGGCATACGCATTTCTGAGTACAATAAAACAAAGCTTGTAAGACAGAGTTAGCGGCCGAAGCGATTAGAACTTTGCGTAAACACCTCCAGCGTAGCGCAAAAAAGGATTGTTAGTCCTGCAACAGTAACCTCCATGGGATTCAGGCCCGAGTGATTTTAAACAACAAGCTTTAATGTACAATAGCAAAATACTGCGGATGCTGGAAATCTGAAATAACAACAGAAAACGCTGGAAAAACTCAGCAGGCCAGGCAACATCCGTGGAGAGAGAAACAGAGTTAACGTTTCAGGTCGATGACCTTTTCGTCAGAACTGGAAAAAAGCAGGAAAAGGAACAGATTTTAAAGCAAGTTTAGGGGCTGGGAAATGGGGGAGGGGATGAAAGAACAAAAGAGAAGGTCTGTGATAGGATGGAAGGCAGGAGAAGAAAAGAGGCATTAAGAGATATTCAAGGCAAGAGGAGATGGTACTGGGACAGGTTAAGGAATAAAGGATGGCTCTAGATGGAGTGTGAATTACGCTGGCAGAATGAAGGACAGCTGTCATGTGGGGAAAAAAAAGCACAAACAAAAAGTGTGGATAAAAAAAATGTGGTGGGGCCGAGGTTATGATCTGAAATTGTTGAACTCAATATTGAGTCCGGAAGGCTGTAAAGTGCCTAATCGGAAGATGAGGTGCTGTTCCTCAAGCTTTAATGTACATTGACTAACAACAGTATTGTTTTTATTCAACAATTCTACAGCAAAGCACGCTGGGATACTTTACCATTTAAACCACTTTAAAATATTCTAACACTTCTGTTATGAGTACGTGCAGCCTAAGGTAGCCGAAGAGTATAAGGGTAGAACCTGTTCCCTGCAAAAGTTAGAGTGCTCTCGTGGATAATCAGAAGTCCTTTGGCCTTAATGGTAGCCCATGAAGGTTACAAGTCTGATCATCTTGGCCTTAGTGGAGGAACCAGGTTGTATCAATTACTTATCCAATCAGGTAATGAAGTGTTAGAATATTTTAAAGTGGTTTAAATAGTCAAGTATCCCAGCGTGCTTTGCTGTAGAATTGTTGTATAAAAACAATACTGTTGTTGGTCAATGTATATTAAAGCTTGTTGTTTAAAATCACTCGGGCCTGAATCAAGTGGAGGTTATTGCGGGACTAACAATTCTTTGTTGCGACTGTAACCACGGGAAATCCGCTAACAAAGAGTCGTTCACTTTCCGATTGGCCAGGGAAGGCAGGGCACCGCGAGGATGGAAGCGTCGGGTGACCAATGGCGGGAGTGTGGGGGTGGGGCGGTTGGAGGCAGGAGGTCATGTGATGAAACCTCCAGGAATACGTCCCACCAGAGTTGGCGACCCTACTTGCCCCACACTGCTGACCGTAAGTCACCAGTCCCACAGGCCAAGCTGTTATTTCCTAACCCCAGGTCTTTTGGCGGTCAATCCAATTCACTCTTGACTCTACATGTCATCGACATTGACATGAATCAGTCATTCATGAAAGACTTATGAAATAATACTGAGCGGCCTGCGGGTGGCGCTGTCCAGGGAGAGTATAAATACTCGGGCACGGGCCCAGCTTGCGCAGGACATTCTTAACAGGAACTAGTGAAGGACACAACTAGACCTCCATGTTGTAAAACAGATGATTAAAGCTTTGTTTAACGCTTAGACCAAGTGCCTAGTAGTTTACTTACGTCAGACTTGATGCCGATCTTTGTGCAACCATTAAACTTGCGAGAGTACCCCCCCCCCATTTTTATCTCGGGTTGACTATTTGAATGGTAGAATCCCACAGCTGCTTTCGATTATTGCTCATACCTATCAATAAATCATTTTCCCTTGACAAGGAAGTTGATGTCCTCGGCATGAACCTGCTGCAAATAGCTGGCCGACTCATTTGCCAGAAACGGTTGCTTACGTGAGGTCCAGCCATACGTGCAGTCGCGGGCAGCTAAAGGAGTGACTAGTTCTACTTACGTTAAGTAAATTCTATAATTGTTACCAGGCCCAATGGCCCGCAGTGTTTCTGAGGCTTGTATGAATGGTGAATCTAATTGGAGTAACAGCTTTTAAATCTGCTGGAAAGATAAAAGCAAATTGCACGGCCTTTAACACTGAGTCTGAGGAACTGTTTCAATTCTGGGCCTCTGACCTTTGGTTGGTGTATTGCTTTAGACCATGTCGTAGCAACGTTGTTGCATCATTTTCAACAAACAACAACTACTTGCATTTATATGGCATCTTTAACCTAGTAAAACGTCCCAAGGTGCTTCACAGGAGCAGTTATCAGACAGAATTTGCCACTGAGCCACATGAGGAGACATTAGGACAGGTGACCAAAAGCTTGGTCAAAGAGGTAGGTTTTAAGGAGCATCTTAAAGGAGGAAAGAGAGGCCGAAAGGTTTAGGCAGGGAATTCCGGAGCTTGGGGCCCAGGCAGCTGAAGGCACGGCCACCAATGGTGAAGCGACTAAAATCGGGGATGCGTGAACCACAGATACGGGAACACTCCATTTTTACATTTGTCTTAGGAGTTTAAATAAGATTCCTCACTTGGTTTCGTATCTTACTGTGATCAGCATAACAATTTTGCAAGTTCATTTCGTTTTCTGTATGGCGATTTAGAGAGCAACAGCTGTTTGGCAGTAAACTGTTTAAATTAGCTGAAATGAAAAGAAAAATAATAACTGCAAAGGCTCGATTGTGAACAGCTGAGGAGGAGCGGACCGAGCCGGGAACCAGAGCAGAGGCAGTAAATAAAGAGCAGGGTCGGAGAGGGGCCTGAACCCACTGCGAGCAGCTGAGGAGGAGCGGACCGAACCGGGAACCGGAGCAGAGGCCGGTAAATAAAGAGCGGGGTCGGAGAGGGGCCTGAACTCATTGAACAGCCGAGGAGGAGCGGACCGAACCGGGAACCGGAGCAGAGGCCGGTAAATAAAGAGCGGGGTCGGAGAGGGGCCTGAACTCACTGAACAGCCGAGGAGGAGCGGACCGAACCAGGAACCGGAGCAGAGGCCGGTAAATAAAGAGCGCGGTTGGAGAGGGGCCTGAACTCACTGAACAGCCGAGGAGGAGCGGACCGAACTGGGAACCGGAGCAGAGGCCGGTAAATAAAGAGCGCGGTTGGAGAGGGGCCTGAACTCGCTGCGAGAGGAGAGAGAGAAATAAAAAGTAATCGAAGTGTGACGTCACCAGAAAGCAGATAAGCGATTGGTTGGTGAGTATTTCTCTCTTTCTCGCTTTTTTCCAAACTTAAATTTTGTGGTTTATAGTTTATAGGGTGTCTGTGGTGTAGCGGGGACTGCTGGTAAGCAGGGGCCCTTCAGTATATCATTTAACTGTAGTGTAATTGGTGGGATTGATTTGATTTAATTTAATTTAAATTAATTAAAGGGTAAGTCATGGTAGGAGAGCTCGACCCCATGGCATGCTCCTCCTGCACTATGTGGGAAATCAGGGACACTTCCTGTGTCCCTGACGACCATGTGTATGGGAAGTGTATCTAGCTGCAGCTACTAACACCGCATTGCGGCGCTGGAGCTGCGAATGGATACATACTGGAGCATTTGCGATGCTGAGGACGTCGTGGATAACATGTTTAGGGAGCTGGTCACACCGCAGGTAGAGGTTGGACAGGCAGGAAGAGAATGGGTGACCACTAGGCAGAGTAGCAGGCGCAGGCAGGTAGTGCAGGGGTCCCCTGTGAACATCCCCCTCTCAAACAGATATACCACTTTGGATATTGGTGAGGGAGATGGCTTATCGGGGGAAGGCAGCAGCAGGCAACTTCCTGGCACCGTGGGTGGTTCTGCTGCACAGGACGGGAGAAAAAAGAGTGGGAGAGCTATAGTAATAGGGGATTCTATTGTAAGGGGAATAGATAGGCATTTCTGCGACCGCAAACGTGACTTCAGGATGGTATGTTGCCTCCCTGGTGCAAGGGTCAAGGATGTCTCAGAACGGCTGCAGAACATTTTGGAAGGGGAGGGTGAACAGCCAGTTGTCGTGGTGCATATAGGTACCAACGATATAGGTAAAAAATGGGATGAGGTCCTAAAAGCTGAATACAGGGAGTTAGGAGATAAATTTAAAAATAGGACCTCAAAGGTAGTAATCTCAGGATTGCTACCAGTGCCACGTGCTAGTCAGAGTAGAAATAGAAGGATATTTCAGATGAATACATGGCTAGAGGAATGGTGCAAGGGGGAGGGATTCAAATTCCTGGGACATTAGAACCGGTTCTGGAGGAGGTGCCCAGTTTGCACCTGGGCAGGACCAGGACCGATGTCCTAGGGGGAGTGTTTGCTAGTGCTCTGGGGGAGGGTTTAAACTAAAATGGCAGGGGGTTGGGAACCTAAGCAGGGAGACGGAGGAAAGGGAAACAAGGATAGGAGCAAAAGACAGGAAGGAGAAAAACAAAGGTGGCAGTCAGAGAAATCAAGGGTTTAAATCAAACATGGCCACAGTAAATAATAATTCTAAAAGGTGCAAAAGTGTTTAAAAAAAAAAAAAAATTAAAAAAAACAAACCTGAAGGCCTTGTGTCTTAATGCGAGGAGCATTCACAATAAGGTGATGAATTCGCTGCGCAAATAGAGGTAAACGGATATGATATGATTGGGATTACGGAAACATGGCTCCAGGGTGACCAAGGCTGGGAACTCAACATCCAGGGGTATTCAATATTCAGGAAAGATAGGCAAAAAGGAAAAGGAGGTGGGGTAGCATTGCTGGTTAAAGAGGGGATTAACACAATTGAAAGGAAGGATATTAGCTCTGATGATGTGGAATCTGTATGGGTCAAACTGAGAAATACCAAGGGGCAGAAAACGTTAGTGGGAGTGATATACAGACCTCCAAACAGTAATGCGGAGGTTGGGGATGGCATTAAACGGGAAATTAGAGATGCGTGCAATAAGGGCACAGCAGTTATCGTGGGTGACTTTAATCTACATATAGATTGGGCTAACCAAATTAGTAACAATACTGTGGAGGAGGAATTCCTGGAGTGTATACGGGATGGTTTCCTGGACCAATATGTCGAGGAACCAACCAGAGATCAGGCCATCTTAGACTGGATATTATGTAATGAGAAAGGATTAATTAGCAATCTTGTTGTACGAGGCCCCTTGGGTCGGAACGATCATAATATGATAGAATTCTTCATTAAGATGGGAGAGTGAAGTAGTTGACTCAGAGACTAGGGTCCTGAATTTAAATAAAGGAAACTATGATGAAATGAGGCGCGAGTTGGGTAGGATTGATTGGGGAATGTTACTCAAAGAGTTGACGGTGGATAGGCAATGGCAAACATTCAAAGATCGCATGGATGAACGACAGAATTTGTTCATCCCTGTTTGGCATAAAAATAGAACAAAAAAGGTGACTCAACTGTGGCTAACAAGGGAAATTAGGGATAGCATAAAATCCAAGGAGAGGACATATAAATTGGCCAGAAAAAGCAGCAAACCTGAAGATTGGGAGCAGTTTAGGATTCAGCAAAAGAGGACAAAGGGATTAATTAAGAAGGGGAAAATAGAATATGAGAGTAAGCTTTCAGGGTACATAAAAACTGACTGTAAAAGCTTCTATAGATATGTGAAGAGAAAAAGATTGGTGAAGTCAAGCGTAGGTCCCTTACGGTCAGAATCAGGGGAATTTATAATGGGGAACAAAGAAAAGGCAGGCCAATTAAATACATACTTTGGTTCTGTCTTCACAAATAAACTCCCAGAGATGAAGGGGAACATAGGGTCTAATGAGAGGGAGGAACTGAATGAAATCAGTATTTGTAGGGAAATGGTGTTAGGGAAATTGACGGGATTGAAGGCCGATAAATCCCCAGGGCCTGATAATCTACATCCGAGGGTACTTAAGGAAGTGGCCCTAGAAATAGTAGATGCATTGCTGGTCATCTTCCAAAATTCGATAGACTCTGGAACAGTTCCCATGGATTGGAGGGTAGCTAATGTTACCCCACTATTCAAAAAAGGTGGTAGAGAGAAAACGGGGAATTATAGACCGGTAAGCCTGACATCGGTAGTGGGGAAAATGCTAGAGTCCATTATAAAAGATATAATAGCAGAGCACTTGGAAAACAGTGACCGGATCGGACAAAGTCAACATGGATTTACAAAAGGTAAATCATGCTTGACTAATCTACTGGAATTTTTTGAGGATGTAACTGGTAGAATAGATAAGGGAGAACCAGTGGATGTGGTGTATTTGGACTTTCAGAAGGCTTTCGATAAGGTCCCGCATAAGAGATTAGCGTGTCAAGTTAAGGCACATGGGATTGGGGGCAAGGTACTGACTTGGATAGAGAACTGGTTGGCAGACAGGGAGCAAAGAGTTAGAATAAACGGTTCTTTTTCCGAGTGGCAGGCAGTGACTAGTGGGGTACCACAGGGATCGGTCCTAGGACCCCAGCTATTCACAATATATATAAATGATCTAGACGAGGGAACTAGATGTAATATCTCCAAGTTTGCAGACAGCACAAAGCTGGGTGGGCGTGTGTGCTGTGAGGAGGATTCTGAGAAACTCCAGTATGATTTGGACAGGTTGGGTGATTGGGCAGAAGCATGGCAGATGCAGTATAATGTGGATAAATGCGAGGTTATCCACTTTGGTGGCAAAAACAGGAAGGCAGATTATTATCTGAATGGCAATAGATTGGGAGAAGGGGAAGTGCAACGAGACCTGGGTGTCCTTGTGCACCAGTTGCTGAAGGTAAGCATGCAGGTGCAGCAGGCAGTTAAGAAGGCAAATGGTATGTTGGCCTTCGTAGCGAGAGGGTTTGAGTACAGGAACAAGGATGTCTTGCTGCAGTTGTACAGGGCCTTGGTGAGACCACATCTTGAGTATTGTGTGCAGTTTTGGTCACCTTATCTGAGGAAGGATGTTCTTGCCATGGAGGGAGTGCAGCGAAGATTCACCAGACTGATACCTGGGATGGCAGGAATGACGTATGAGGAGAGATTGTGTCGATTGGGCTTATACTCACTGGAGTTCAGAAGAATGAGAGGGGATCTCATTGAAACTTATAAAATTCTAACAGGACTAGACAGACTAGATGCAGGAAGGATGTTCCCGATGGCCGGGGAGTCCAGAACCAGGGGTCACAGTCTAAGGATAAGGGGTAAGCCATTTAGGACAGAGATGAGGAGGAATTTCTTCACCCAGAGAGTGGTGAACCTGTGGAATTCTCTACCACAGAAGGCAGTTGAGGCCAATTCATTAAATATATTCAAGAAGGAGTTGGATATATTTCTTACGGCTAAAGGGATCAAGGGGTATGGGGAGAAAGCAGGGACAGGGTACTGAATTTGGATGATCAGCCATGATCTCATTGAATGGCGGAGCAGGCTCGAGGGGCCGAATGGCCTACTCCTGCTCCTATCTTCTATGTTTCTATGAAACCAGGAAATAAAAAACGGAAAATCCTGGAGACGCAGAGCAAAAACGGTCAGCATTTGTAAAGGGAAAAGACAAGGGGCTAGATTTTCAGTTGCTTGCGCCAGCAGTTAGCGCCTTAAGAGAAGTGATTTCCGGGCGCTATGCGTGTAGCGCCCGGGCGCAGCGCAGTTTGCGCCCCGCCCCAAATTAAGTTGCCCGTTAGCGCCGGCGCAAAGTTTAGCGCCCGCCCGGATGCGCGCGCAGAAAATGACGTCACATCCTCGTGCAACGCCCTTTGGCCGCCCCGATTGCAAACTTCAGTCGGACCGCCCCATTGTGCGGCGGGCGGCCGGAGCGTTTGGAAAAAGGAACGCAACACAACCAGCGCGGGCCCCGGGGGGCGCTAATTAAAGGGAACGTCCTCTCCAGTATAAAGGCCATCCATTATTTCAGAAAACAGTCTTGTGCAACGCATTTCTGGAGACACAACAAGGAGGATAGCTAACTGGTTTCAAGCAGCAAGAGCCAGGTATTTTTGGACTCAGGCAACAGCGCTGCAAGTGGCCATTTGGAAATTAGAGTGTTTGCCAGGATTTGATGGGGGTTGCATGGGGTGCCAACGCGGAGCTGCAGCTCCATGTCCGTAGGGCTCGCAGACGCATTGTGAGAGGGGCAGCCCTGGCTAGAGGCAGAGGGGGCTACAGGCGTCGGCCACGTAGGCCTTACCCAGTCAGGCTATACCGCCAGCAGCGCTCCTACCTAAACATGAGTGCCGCGCGATGTGTTAAAAGGCTCCGATTCCGGAAGGGGGTGATTGCAGAGATCTGCCACCTGCTTCGCCGAGATCTGCGGCCAAAGCTCAGGTGCAGGACGTCTCTGTCGGTGGAAGTGAAGGTGACAGTGGCATTGAACTTCTATGCCACCGGCTCCTTCCAATACGCTGCTGGGGACATAGCAAACATCTCCCAGTACGGCGCGCATCGCTGCATCCGCCAGGTGACCGAAGCACTGTTCAGAAGGAGAAGCCAATTCATCTCCTTCCCCATGGCCCTGGAGAGCCAGCATCAGCGCGCATTGGGATTTTCCAGACTCGGGGAATTCCCCTTGGTGCAGGGCGCCATTGACTGTACGCATGTGGCTTTGCGGGCCCCTCTGGAGCATGGCGAGCAGTATCGCAACAGGAAGGGCTACCATTCTCTGAATGTGCAGCTGGTCTGTGACCACAAGCAGCGCATCATGGCAGTCAATGCCAGCTTCCCAGGCAGCAGCCACGATGCCTTTATCCTGCGGCAGAGTACTGTGCATGACATGTTCCAGGCACAGCCTCCCCCAAGAGGATGGCTACTCGGGGACAAAGGCTATCCTTTGTGCACCTGGCTCATGACCCCGCTCCGCGCGCCCAGGACCGCTGCTGAAGAGGCCTACAACGAGAGCCATCAAACCACCCGCAACATCATCGAGCTAACTATTGGGGTCCTCAAGCAGCGGTTCCGCTGCCTTGATCGCTCCGGAGGAGCTCTCCAGTATTCGCCGGACCGGGTCTCCCAATTTGTGGTGGTTTGCTGCATGCTACACAACCTGGCTATCCGCAGGACTCAGGCACTGCCACCTGACGTTGGACCAGCACCTCAGGAGGAGGAGCAGGAGGAGCATGAGGAGGAGGAGGAGGAGGAGGAGCAGGAGTACGTTCCCAGGAGGGAGCGACCAGGGCCAAGGGCCGCACGACGCCACCTTATTACACGGTACTTCTAAGCCCCCTGTCAGGGAATGGCCAGGGGCCATGAGGGAAGATGAATGCAGCCGCTCCGCAAGCCCTCAGCCGGCGAAGCCAACAAACACTAAGAAGAACAACCATGGAGACTGCATGAATAAAGATAATTTTTTATTACACAAAAATGAAAAGCCCTTCCCACATGAATCCCCAAAAACAATAAACGGGCCCCACAAAAAGCCCAACAAACGACTCACTCCCACAAACTGGGGAGGAGCCACTCCACCTTTATTGAAACCGGGCCTCAACGTCGGCCTAACGCAAAAAAAAAGCCCTCCAAAAGCACAACCATGGGCAAAATAAAGATGGCCACCGCCATATTAAAGGAAAGCTGGCCACACCCTCTACTGAGTGGCCCGCGAGGGCGAGACCTTGGCCAGCATTTTGCCTCCCCTGCCCTGCCTGCTGCTCCTTCGCAAGCTCTGCCCAGTGGCTGCTGCGAGGCTGGGGGAAGGCGCCTGAGGCTCAGATGCCCTTCCGCCAGATGCCGCTGGGGGGCGGCCTACACGGCGTTTGGGCCTCGAGGGGCCGTCTCCTGAGTGGCGCACCTGAGCCTGGCCACCATCAGCTGCAGCCGCTTGCCCTTGACGGCCCAGAGGGGGAATGGCGGCGACGGATGGCGCAATGTGGGCCAGCAGGCGTCTGGGATGCGCTGGCTGGTGCTGTGGCGCGGTGGCACTCGGCCGGGCCCGCACTGCAGGATCCGCAGCAATCAGCCGACGGCCGGCTTGCTGGGATGGTCCAGCGCGGCGCCTGCCCTGGCGATGCCTGCCTGAGACAGCGCGTGTGGCAGCAGTGAGTGGCCCTGTGGTCCTGGTGTGCGCGCGCATCACATCCGCCAGGGTCTTGACGGCATCAGTTAGCATGCGGCCAGTCGCAGCAGTTGCTGCCCCGAACTCGCGCACACTGGTCGCCAGCGACTCGATGGCCTCAGGCATGCGCCCCACCACGCTCATGAGCTCCGTGTGGCGCCGGTCCGAGTCGTCGGCCATCTGATCGAGCTTCCGCACCTCCTCCGAAGTGAAGGTGTCCGGACTGGAGTCGCGACTCTCCCGCTGGGGAGGAGGGGGCCGAACTAGGGGACCCTTGCCGCGTTGGTGACGGCGAGTGTGCCGAGCAGCAGCACTCCCCTCTGATCCTTCCCCCCTTTGGGGGGAAGGCCGCGGGCCACGCGCACGGCTGCTGGGTGGCTGGACGCCACTGGTCCCAGAAGCTGCATTGCCCTGCGACAGTTCCTCCAGGCACTCGTCCAGTGAGGAGGTGTCGAGCATTTCCTCCTCTCCTGCGGGACGTGACTGTTCCCCCGAAGGTCCGGCTTGCTCCTCCTCCTCCTCCTGGTTGGAGGTGCTGTCACTGGCAGCCTCAGGGTCCTGGTCGTCACCAGCTGAAAGCAGGAATGCACAAGAGTAGCTTCAGAGTGAGGAGACGGCGTCAGCGAGGGAGTTAGGACTGGTGGGATTCAGCGCATTGGTGGGACAGTGGCAAAGGAGGTAGCTCGGATGGGCCAGTGCGACGCGAGAGGGCCAAAAGGCGAGGTCCTTACCATTGCCGGGCAGTGGAGGGTCGGATACACCGCACGCTGTGGGGACAATCACACGTGCTCCCATGAGCACACACACGCGCTCCTCCAGCCGAGTGAGCTTCTGCAGCTTGGCGCGGCCACCCCTGGCACGGGCCTGGCGATTAAACGCTACTTTAGCCTGCAAGAGAAAGGACGGGCTGTAAGTGCGCAGTGAAGCCCTGATGTAGTGTGCACTGCCTCCCATGGTGGAATAGCTTGGACAGAGTGAAGCCCTGATGTAGTGAGCACTGCCTCCCATGGTGGAATAGCTTGGACAGAGTGAAGCCCTGATGTAGTGTGCACTGCCTCCCATGGTGGAATAGCTTGGACAGAGTGAAGCCCTGATGTAGTGTGCACTGCCTCCCATGGTGGAATAGCTTGGACAGAGTGAAGCCCTGATGTAGTGTGCACTGCCTCCCATGGTGGAATAGCTTGGACAGAGTGAAGCCCTGATGTAGTGTGCACTGCCTCCCATGGTGGAATAGCTTGGCCAAAGTGTAGAGTGCCGAATGGCCATTTGATGCTCATGACTGTCCCAATGCTGCTGGCTGAGGGCTGGCCAAAAGGACTTTCAGGTCCCTTTGCCCATCATGTCAGGTGTACATGCAAGAATGAGGAGGAGACTGGAAAGGCTACTCACCCTCACAATCCTGGTCAGATCGTTGTACTTCTTACGGCATTGTGTGTGGGTCCTGGGGGCCTCGCCGGTGAACGTCACCCTCTGGGCGATCTGCTTCCAGGCTTTGGTGTAGTCGTGGTGGGTTGGATTCCTCCCACTGTCTGGAAACAAGATCTTGCGCCTCACCTCCAGAGCTGTGAGCATGATGTCCAGATCACCCTCTGAGAAGCGCAGGGCACGCTGACGGGCCTTCTCTGGCGTTGCCATGACTCCCTGGGGCTGAGCAGTAGTGTTGAGGCCTCTTTGCAAGGCTGCAGTGTGCAGGGCGTGGCAGCAGACCAATTCGTCCCTTCCCCCTTTAAGAGCTGGTCGGCACCACGGGGTCTGCTGTCAGTGCAAAAATGACCGCACCCGTGCTGCGCCCCGCCTGGGCGCTATCCCTCTGGACCGCCGGCTTAGCGCCTAAAGAGAGTAGTGGAACGCCTCTTTTAGCGCTCCACCAACCTCTTAGGGCGAAGCCACTGAATTCCCGGCAACGGGGCGCTACTTTGGGGCGGGCGCTAACTTCGGGCGGGCGCTAAGGTTAGCGCCCCAAAACTGCCTATACTGAAAATCTAGCCCAAGGTTTTTTGCCATTTCAGGTGTGTATTACCCTGCCAGCCGTGGCTCAGTGGGCAGCACCCTCACCTCCGAGTCAGAAGGTTGTGGGTTCTTTATTTTAAATTTGTTTAATGGGATGTGGGCGTCACTGGCAAGGCCCAGCATTTATTGCCCATCCCTAGTTGCCCTTGTGAAGGTGGTGGTGAGCCGCCTTCCTGAACCGCTGCAGTCTCGTGTGGATCAAGTCCCACTCCAGAGACTCGAGCACAAAAATCTAGCTGACACTCCAGTGCAGTGCTGAGGGAGTGCTGCACTGTCAGAGGTGCCGTCTTTCGGATAAGACGTTAAAACCAGACCCCATTTGCCCTTACAGGTGGATGTAAAAGATCCCACGGCCACTATTTCGAAGAAGAGCGGGGGTGTTCTCCCCGGTGTCCTGGGCCAATATTTATCCCTCAATCAACATCACTAAAACAGATGATCTGGTCATTATCACATTGCTGTTTGTGGGAGCTTTCTGTGCGCAGATTGGTTGCTGCGTGTCCCACATTACAACAGTGACTACACTTCAAAAAGTACTTCATTGGCTGTAAAGCGCTTTGGGACGTCTGGTGGTCATGAAAGGCGCTATAGAAAAGAAAGTCTTTCTTTCATTCTAATCAGAACAAAAGACGCATCATGTGAACCATCATAACTTACTTTGTCTCTTTATAGATACTGACTGATCCGCTGGGCACTCCCAGTATTTTTCTGGTGAATTTAGCTGTAATTAGTGCTGAATCATAGATTCACAGAATCGTACATCACAGAAGGAGGCCATTCGGCCCATCGTGCCTGTGCCGGCTCTTTTGAACAAGCTCTCCAATTAGTCTCTTTCCCCGTAGCCCTGCAAATTTTTCCTTTTCAAGTATTTATCCAATTCCCTTTTGAAAGTTACCATTGAATCTGCTTCCACCGCCCTTTCAGGCAGCGCGTTCCAGATCACAACAACTCGCTGCGTAAAAAAGAGGTCTCCTCTCGGGCTATATTTTGAACTGCCTCTGGCTTTCCCAGGTGGCACTGCAATTGGGTCATTGGATCCTTTACCCATCTCGCACCACACCGCCGGCCAGCACCTGCCGCTCAAAAGGGACGAACTAAACAGAGAAAGCAGCAAAACGAAGATTAAGGGGGAGAGGAGAAAAAAAAGAGACAGAGGCAAGAGGATCCACAGAGAAGCAACAACGGAGACAAGTGAGAGAAACCAAATTCTCCAACTCAATGTGTGCAATTCATCGTATTACCAGTAAGTATTGATGGGGAGTCTAGCTACAGAGAAATCGCACTTTTTCACCAATCACACAGCCTTTATGATCAATCAGTGGTGCCCAGAGGGGAAATATCAGGAAATATTGTAGTACAGAAACGGTTTTACTCACAAGAGCCATGTTGTGTTTACACTGGTTTCTCACCACTGTCCCGTTATCCATTTTATCACTGTCAGATATCCTGGTTTTTGCAATTACAGGAAACT
This sequence comes from Somniosus microcephalus, assembly GCF_052327205.1. NCBI lineage: Eukaryota > Metazoa > Chordata > Chondrichthyes > Squaliformes > Somniosidae > Somniosus > Somniosus microcephalus. Next base: position 11,152,661 of record NC_140996.1, on the reverse strand, counting down.
CTTTGGTATCCGGGACCGGCGTGTTGCCGGTTGATCAAAAATTCCGGATGACAGAGAGGGTTATCTACCGAGGCGATTTTTAACAAAGAAAAATTTTAAAAATCAAGAAATAATAATAATAATCAACTTTATTGTCATTGTTAGTGCACAAGTGCAGTACAACGAAATGTAGGCTTGCGGCTCCCGAGAGTGTACATTTGGAGACATTTAAACATACAACATTCATTTGGCTTGTAATACATTAACATAAACATAATAAAGTGCATTGGCAGATGTGCAGGCTTTAGAGTTTATTTGTGGAGTTCAGTAGGATGACAGCCCTGGGAAAGAAGCTGTTCCTAAATCTGGTCGTACGTGTGCGAATGCATCTGTAGCGTCTCCCAGATGGCAGGAGGGTGAACAGACTGTGGCTGGGGTGGGTAGGGTCTTTGATGATGGTCCGTGACCTCTGTAAACAGCGTTTCTGGTATATGTGCTCTATGGTCGGTAGCCGGGTGCCAGTAATGCGTTGGGCAGTTTTGACTACCCGCTGCAGGGCTTTCCGGTCATAGTAGCTACAGCTGCCATACCATACTGTGATACAGTTCGTCAGGATGCTCTCTATTGTGCAGCAGTAAAAGTTAGAGAGGATCAGGGGTGACAGGTTACATCCCTTCAGCCTCCTTAGGAAATATAGGCGCTGCTGGGCCTTCTTCACCAGAGAGGAGGTATTGAGGGACCAGGAGAGGTCTTCCGTGATGTGGACTCCGAGGAACTTAAAGCTGTCCACCCTTTCCACCACAGCCCCATGGATGTGGATGGGGGTGTGACTTCCGCCTTTAGACTTCCTGAAGTCCACAATGATTTCTTTGGTTTTCTTGATGTTAAGGGCCAGGTTGTTGTCGGCGCACCACTTCACGAGATGCTGGACCTCCTCCCTGTAGGCTGACTCATCGTTGTTGGTGATCTGGCCTACTACCGTGGTATCATCCGCAAACTTGATGATGGTGTTGGAACCATTAACAGCCACACAGTCGTGGGTGAAGAGGGAGTAGAGGAGGGGGCTCAGCACACATCCTTGTGGGGCCCCCGTGTTCAGGGTCAGGGGGGGGAGGTGTGGTTACCTAATTTGACAGACTGGGGTATACAGTATGTGCAGTATACAGTAATTGGGTACTCACCTACAGAATGTTGTGTTAAATGGATGGTGGAAGATGTTTGATTGAGTACAGTACTGCCAGTTGAGGGTAATCCATAACTCTTTAATGACTCCCCACAGCGCCAAGAAGCCGAGTAGTGGAAGTTTGGAGAACTAACCCCACTGACTTAACTCGGCCACCGCGGGAGACTCGGACTCGGCAACATTGCCGGTTATTGAGGTGTTGTTTTCGGAGTGAGAATTTTGCCGGTTAATAGAGAATTCAGGGTATTTAGGTGCCGTTTAAATGAGAGTTTCCTTTATAACAAAAAAACAAAAATACAATTATATAGGGCCTTGGTGAGACCACACCTGGAGTACTTTGTACATTCATGGTCTCCTTACCTAAGAAAGCATATACCTGCCTTAGAGGGAGTGCAACAAAGGTTCACCAGACTGATTCCTGGGATGGGGGGGATTGTCCTATGAGGAGAGACTGAGTAGACTAGGCCTGTATTCCCTAGAGTTTAGAAGAATGAGAGTTGATCTCATTGAAACATACAAAATTCTTAAGGGGCTTGAGAGGGTAGATGCTGCGAGGTTGTTTCCCCTGGCTGGAGTGTCTAGAACTAGAGGCCATAGTCTCAGAATAAGGGGTCGGCCATTTAGGACTGAGAGGAGGAGAAATTTCTTCACTCACAAGGTTTTTTTTTTACATTCATGTGGGCATCGCTGGCAAGGCCAGCATTTATTGCCCATCCCTAATTCCCTTGAGAAGGTGGTGTTGAGCTGCCTTCTTGAACCACTGCAGTCCATGTGGTGAAGGTACTCCCACAGTGCGGTTAGGGAGGGAGTTCCAGGATTTTGACCCAGCTAGTATGAAGGATCGGCGATATACTTCCAAGTCAGGATGGTGTGTGACTTGGAGGGGAACTTGGAGGTGATGGTGTTCCCATGCGCCTGCTACCTTGTCCTTCTAGGTGGTAAAGGTCGTGGGTTTGAGAGGTGCTGTCGAAGAAGTCTTGGCGAGTTGCTGCAGTGCATCTTGTAGATGGTACACACTGCAGCCATGATACGCCGGTGGTGGAGGAAGTGAATGTTTAAGGTGGTGGATGGGGTGCCAATCAAGCGGGATGCTTTGTCCTGGATGGTGTCGAGCTTCTTGAGTGTTGTTGGAGATGCACTCATCCAGGCAAGCGGAGAGTATTCCATCACAGTCATGACTTGTGCCTTGTAGATGGTGAAAAGGCTTTGGGGAGTCAGGAGGTAAGACACTCACTGCAGAATACCCAGCCTCTGACCTGCTCTTGTAGCCACAGTATTTATGTGGCTGGTCCAGTTAAGTTTCTGGTCAATGGTGACCCCCAGGAAGTTGGTGTTGGCGGATTCGGCAATGGTAATGCTGTTGAATGTCAAGGGGCGGTGGTTAGACACTTCCTTGTTGGAGATAGTTATTGCCTGGCACTTCTGTGGCGCGAATGTTACCTGCCACTTATTAGCCCAAGCCTTAATGTCGTTCAGGTTGTGCTGCATGCAGGCATGGACTGCTTCATTAGCTGAGGAGTTGTGAATGGAACTGAACACTGCAATCATCAGCGAACATCCGCATTTCTGACCTTATGATGGAGGGAATGTCATTGATGAAGCAGCTGAAGATGGTTGGGCCGAGGACACTGTCCTGAGGAACTCCTGCAGCAATGTCCTGAGGCTGAGATGATTGTCCTCCAACAACCACAACCATCTTCCTTTGTGCTAGGTATGACTCCAACCAGTGGAGAGTCTTTCCCCTGATTCCCATTGACTTCAATTTTACTGGGGCTCCTTGATGCCACACTCGGTCAAATGCTGCCTTGATGTCAAGGGCAGTCACACTCAACTCACCTCTGGAATTCAGCTCTTTTGTCCATGTTTGGATCAAGGCTGTAATGAGGTCTGGAGCTGATTGGTCCTGGCAGAACTCAAACTGAGCATCAGTGAGCAGGTTATTGGTGAGTAAGTGCCACTTGATAGCACTGTCAATGACACCTTCCATCACTTTGCTGATGACTGAGAGTAGACTGATGGGGTGGTAATTGGCTGGGTTGGATTTGTCCTGTTTTTTGTGGACAGGACATACCTGGGCAGTTTTCCACATTGTCGGGTAGATGCCAGTGTTGTAGCTGTACTGGAACAGCTTGGCTAGAGGCGCAGCTAGTTCTGGAGCACAAGTCTTCAGCACGATAGCCGGGATGTTGTTGGGGCCCATAGCCTTTGCTGTATCCAGTGCGCTCAGCCATTTCTTGATATCACGTGGAGTGGAATGAATTGAATTGGCTGAAGACTGGCTTCTGTGATAGTGGGGACCTCGGGAGGAGGCCGAGATCAATCATCCACTCGGCACTTCTGGCTGAAGATGGTGGCAAACGCTTCAGCCTTGTCTTTTGCACTCACGTGCTGGGCTCCACCATCATTGAGGGTGGGGATGTTCATGGAGCCTCCTCCTCCCATTAGTTGTTTAATGGTCCACCACCATTCACGACTAGATGTGGCAGAGCTTTGATCTGATCCGTTGGTTGTGGGACCGCTTCGCTCTGTCTATAGAATGCTGCTTCCATTGTTTAACATGCATGTAGTCCTGTGTTGCAGTTTCCCCAGGTTGGCACCTCATTTTTAGGTACGCCTGGTGCTGCTCCTGACATGCTCTTCTACACTCCTTATTGAACCAGGGTTGGTCGCCTGGCTTGATGGTAATGGCAGAGTGAGGGATATGCCGGGCCATGAGTTACAGATTGTGGTGGAATACAATTCTGCTGCTGCTGATGGCCCACAATGCCTCATGGATGCCCAGTTTTAACTCTCAGATCATTAGTCCAGTAACATAACCACTATGCTACCGTACCCTTAAAGGGGGTGTGAATCTTTGGAATTCTCTACCCCAGAGGGCTGCGGACGATCAGTCGTTGAGTATATTCAAGACAGAATGGCGGAGCAGGCTTGAGGGGCCGAATGGCCGACTGCTGCTCCTATTTCTTATGTTCTAAAAAGCAACTCTAACTTTTCCTATCATCACATGTTGTGATGAGTTCTAATTGCAGAATTAACTATGAATTCCTTAACATTTAATACTCCATAGAACCCAGATTGTAGCCTGTTTTATGTCACTGCTGGGAGACTGGCATCCCAACATTTACATTGCTAAATCCAGGTTCCTTAGCCCAGTGACAGAATCTTAGAAGTATGAAAAACTGGATCTACAATCCTGTCGCCAGGTTAAGACAACCGACTTAGCATTTGTTAAAGGGAGTGGTGGGCGCATGTAAGGCAGTCCCTTGGCATCAAACTAAAATGGCACCAATATATAATTGGCTTAAGTGCATTTATACTCACCCTTTAACATGGTAAGCCTAACATGGAACAAATAATATGCAAACTGCACAATCCAAAAGAAAATGAAGGATTAAAGTGGTTTATAGAAATTACATAAGAACATAAGAATTAGGAGCAGGAGTCGGCTATTCGGCCCCTCGAGCCATTCAATACGATCATGGCTGATCTTCGACCTCAACTCCACTTTCCCGCTTGATCCCCATATCCCTTGATTCCCTTAATATTCAAAAAATCTATCGATCTCTGTCTTGAATATACTCAACGACTCAGCATCCACAGCCCTCTGGGGTAGAGAATTCCAAAGAGTCACAACCCTCTGAGTGAAAAAATTCCTCCTCATCTCAGTCCAAAATGGCTGACCCCTTATCCTGAGACTGTGACCCCCCTAGTTCTAGACTCTCCAGCCAGGGGAAACAGCCTCTCAGCATCTACCCTGTCAATCCCCCTCAGAATCTTATATGTTTCAATGAGATCACCTCTCATTCTTCTAAACTCCAGAGAGTATCGGCCCATTCTACACAATCTCTCATCACAGGACAGCCCTCTCATCCCAGGAATCAATCTAGTGAACCTTTGTTGCTCCGCCTCCAAGGAATGTATGTCCTTTCTCAGATAAGGAGACCAAAACTGTACACAGTACTCCAGCTGTGGTCTCACCAAATTAATTTCATGGTGATTTTAAAACTCCGACTCGTGCTCTACACATTGATGAAATACTGTGATCCGGACACCACGGGGGAGAAATTCGGTTGCTTTGCGCCTCCCGTTAGCGCCCTAAGAGCAAAGCAACTAGCGCCTGGCCGCGACGCAGCCAATGCCTCCCCTGAAATTCAGCGAGAGGTTAGCGGCGGCGGTAACTGTTAGCGCCCCATGGTGCTGATCCGCCGGCGATAACGTCATCGTCGTATGCAGCGCCCCGCTCGCGCCCTGGCCGCGACCTTCGCTAGCACCCCCTGACTTACCACCGAACGCTATGTCCGGCAGGGTCAGGGTGGCCTACCTGCGGCCGGAGCAGCGCTAACTAAAGGCGAGGTGCCGGGTGGCCATTTTTGTTGCTGGCCACCTGCCAGCACCTGCCTGTGCTCCCGTCCCCGGCCCCCTGAGCACCCACCACCCCCGCGGAGTGCCGGCTGCGCTCCATGATTTCTTTTGCCAGCACACCGATCCCCGGTGGCTCAGCTGGGCCCCGGATCGTGCTGCGCAAGGCCCCTCCCTTTTAAGAGCGTAGAGCCACGATATTCCCTCGCAGCACCCCAAGAGAGGGGAAACGCCCCGCTTGCTTCCCCCTCGGGGTACTACCGATGAATTTTGGCCGCGGGGGCCCTAATTTTTTCAGGGCGCTACTTCGAAGTTAGCGTCCCATACGGGGCGCAGCTCAATTTTTCTCCCTACGAGTTTTGTGCACAGTCACAAAATACGGTGATTCTGAGTCTGACTATTAATACTGTCCTTTGTGACTGATATTGCAGTCCCTCATACTTACTGTACTGTCATTAACTACAATGCTGACTCTGACTGTATGTGTAATGTACATAGTCATTGATATGAATCAGTCAATCATGAAAAAGACTTATGAAATAATACTGAGCGGCCTACAGGTGGCGCTGTCCAGGGAGAGTATAAATACTCGGGCACGGGCCCAGCTTGCGCAGGGCATTCTTAACAGGAACTAGTGAAGGACACAACTAGACCTCCATGTTGTAAAACAGTTGATTAAAGCTTTGTTTAACGCTTAGACCAAGTGCCTAGTAGTTTACTTACGTCAGTCACTAATGCTGCAATCCTGGGACTGACTGTATCAGTGCAGTACTGTATATAGTCACTAATGTAGGGTGACCATATTTTCTAAACCGAATCCGGGGAGACACAGGGTGGGAGCGAAGTAAAGCAGCCAGGACGGAAAATGTCGGTTGCGCAGCGCAGCAAAAATTTTTTTTTTTAGCAGCCTATATTTGAACAGTTGCATAGATGCACTACAAATGCAAAACAAATGTGCATATAATTACCACGGCTGTGACGCTGCACTCTTGCAGCGCGTTCAGACACGGTTTATCAATAATACAGTAACACTGTTCAGGACCGTCGGTTTTTCACGCCCACTGTCTCGACACTGCTGCAGCTACTTGCTGACACCCGTCCTTCTGCCTCGGCTGTGCTCTAGTGTTGCCGACCGTTTTATAAACACGTCATCTATTAACGGAATCATCGGGTGTAACCATCACCGACCGACCTTTCGGCTTCCGAATTGCCACCATTTTGAAATTATGGGGGGTGGGGGGAAGGGCGGAGAGATGACGAACTCGGAAGCCCGTCGACCAATCGGCTCACGACTGCCTGCGAGTCAAACTGATACAACCTGTAACGAAGGAGGTTGGGTTGGGTGGTGGGGGGGGGAAAGTGGGGGTTTGGTTGTCGAGCGAGGCTGGGTCGGGAGCGCGGCCGAACCCGCTGACGGCCCGTTCCCGGCCCTTGATTGACGTGGACGCTAACCAATAGACCAGCCCGCCTCAGGGCTGGCCTCCCGACCAATCGCCGCTCCCCGGTGGGCATGATTGACAGAGGGCGCCCAGGCAGGAAACGTGTAATCAAGCGAGGGGGAACGGTACAGTGTGAGAGTGTGTGTGTGTGTGTGAAAGTGTGGGTGTGTCTGTGTGTGTGTTTGTGTTGTACATCATATTCCAACACAAGAAATTGAAAGTTAGGGGACGAGTTTCGTGTACTGTGGACCCATGCGTGGGCGGATTTTGCCCAGGAACACAGTACCACATCCAGGGACTGTCCCCGGAAAACGGGTAATGTATGGTCACCAGTGCTCTGTTTGTAGTGTACATTAATGATTTAGATATGAATGTAAGAGGTATGATCAGTAAGTTTGCAGATGACACGAAAATTGGTGGAGTGGTAAATAGCGAGGAGGGAAGCCTCAGGCTACAGGACGATATAGATGGGTTGGGTAGATGGGCAGAACAGTGACAAATGGAATTTAACCCTGAAAAGTGTGAGGTGATGCATTTTGGGAGGACTAACAAGGCAAGGAAATACACAATGAATGGTAGGACCCTAGGAAGGACAGAGGATCAGAGGGACCTTGGTGTGCATGTACATAGATCCCTGAAGGCAGCAGGACAGGTAGATAAGGTGGTTAAAAAGGCATATGGGATACTTGCCTTCATTAGCTGAGGTATAGAATATAAGAGCAGGGAGGTTATGATGGAGCTGTACAGAACGCTAGTTAGGCCACAGCTGGAATACTGTGTGCAGTTCTGGTCGCCACACTGTAGGAAGGATGTGATTGCATTGGAGAGGGTGCAGAGGAGATTCACCAGGATGTTACCTGGGCTGGAGCGCTTCAGCTATGAAGAGAGCCTGGACAGGCTGGGGTTGTTTTCCTTAGAGCAGAGAAGGCTGAGGGGGGACCTGATTGAGGTGTACAAAATTATGAGGGGCATAGCTAGGGTAGATAGAAAGGAACTTTTCCCCTTAGTAGAGGGGTCAATAACCAGGGGGCATAGTTTCAAGGTAAGGGGCAGGAGGTTTAGAGGGGATTTGAGGAAAAACCTTTTCACCCAGAGGGTGGTTGGAATCTGGAACTCACTGCCTGAAAGGGTGGTAGGGGCAGGAACCCTCACAACATTCAAGAAGCATTTAGATGAGCACTTGAAACGCCATAGCATACAAGGCTATGGACCAAGTGCTGGAAAATGGGATTAGAATAGACAGGGCTTGATGGCTGGCGCAGACACGATGGCCGAAGGGCCTCTCTGTGCTGTATAACTCTATGACTCTCTAATTTTTTTTGGGGTGCGTGGCCCCTTTAAGGGGCTGCGTGACCTATTCAAAATATAACACAGGCGCGTTTTTACCTATTTATAAACCGGTGAGCCGGCTGCACGGGAGCTGCAGAAGCCAGCAGCTTACAGGGGAGCATTGCTGGTCACCCTGACTGATGGTGACGCACTGCATTAGTACTGTGCGCAGTCACTAACTACAACGATCGTCAAGTTAACTTCCTGAACTGCAGCTGAACTTAAACTGACTGAGCGCTTTGATCTTGAGCCCGACCTGCAGCTCGCAGCTCCATTCACAGGAAAGATTGGGATCCTGAGACTGACTGTTTCCTGTCACTGCAATGACTGCTTTTAAAAAGTGTAATTAAGGGATGCAGTCAGCAGGCAGACAGAGATTATGTGGTTTATGACTGGAGGCATCGGCCTCCATTGATGTAGGAGGCACATTTAGATTTCACTTCTCTAAAAAGCAGTTTCATTGATCTGTGAGATCCAATCCTTTATGGGCTTAATGGACAAGTAGCTCTGTTTTTAAGTACATACGTGAATTTTCATTCTCTCCTAACTCACTTCTCCCTCCTTACAATTTCTAGTTTATTCACTCCCAGTGCAGTACTGAGGGAGCGCCGCACTGTGGGAGGGGCAGTACTGAGGGAGCGCCGCACTGTGGGAGGGGCAGTACTGAGGGAGCGCCGCACTGTGGGAGGGGCAGTACTGAGGGAGCACCGCACTATTGGAGGGGCAGTACTGAGGGAGCGCTGCACTGTCGGAGGGGCAGTACTGAGGGGGCGCCGCACTGTCGGAGGGGCAGTACTGAGGGAGCGCTGCACTGTCGGGAGGGGCAGTACTGAGGGAGCGCTGCACTGTCGGGAGGGGCAGTACTGAGGGAGCGCCGCACTGTCGGAGGGGCAGTACTGAGGGGGCGCCGCACTTTCGGAGGGGCAGTACTGAGGGAGCGCCGCACTGTCGGAAGGGTAGTAATGAGGGAACGCTGCACTGTCGGAGGGGCAGTACTGAGGAAGTGCCGCACTGTCGGAGGTGCCATCTTTCGGATGAGACGGTAAAACGAAGCCCCGTCTGCTCTCTCAGGTGGACGTAAAAGATCCCACGGCCACTATTTCATAGAAGGTGTCCTGGGGCCAATATTTATCCCTCAACCAACATCACTGAAAGAGATAATCTGGCTATGATCACATTGCTGTTTGTGGGAGCTTGCTGTGTATCAATTGGCTGCCGCCTTTCCTACATTACATCAGTGACTACACTTCAAAAAGTACTTCATTGGCTGTAAAGCACTTTGGGACGTCCTGAGGTCTTGAAAGGCGCTATATAAATGCAAGTCTTTTTTTTATACGCAGATTTGGACTCTCTCTAGAAGGCTGTTCCCCTTAGTGCAGAGAAGTTTAGGGGGAGATTTACTGGAGGTGTTCAAAATCTTAAAGGGTTTTGATAGAGTAAATAAGGCAAAAAAGCCAGAGGTGAGATGAGGAGAAATGTAAATACTCAGCGAGTTATTGTGATCTGGAATGCGGTGCCTGAAAGGGCGGTGGGAGCGCTGTGAGATTCTACGGGGGAGAAATTCATTATCGCTCCATTTGGGGGCGGTAACCTTTGTGCAAGGCCACTGCTGCGCAGAAACTTCCCCAAGTCAAAATCGAACGGAAAGGCTTTCATAGACTCATGGGGGGAGAAATTGAGTACATTTGCACCTCCCGTTATCACCTCCGGGGGGCGATAATGGGGCGCTAACCACTTTCCGCCCGGGCGCGGCGAGAATATCGCCTCCCGCTAAATTCGGCGGGAGGTTTGGGGCGGCAGTACGCCCGGATCTCCTTCACCCGGAGATCGTGATGTCATCGCCGTGCACATCGTCCCGGTTGCCCCCTGGACCCGAACTTCATTTCTGCCCCCTGCAGCATCGCCGAGCGACGACACCGGCAGCTGCAAGAGGCGTCAATCAGGAGGCCCGGGCGCTTCGGGAGGGCGGAAATTAAAGGGGAGGTGGCCGAGATAAGTGCCTAAATTTTTTCAAATAGTTTTGTTCATTTCCTTCCTGCTTCTCCTGGGCGGCGATCGATCGGCCCGGCGCTCTACTGGGGTGCGTGGGGCTGATCGGGCCGGATTGCGGCCTCCGTCGGGGACCAGCTGACCAGTCCCAATGCAGAACCTGCAGCGACGGCCCTTCCCTTTAAGGGAGGGAAGGAGCCTCGGAACACGGCATCGCTGCATCGCCCCCACCTACGTCCTTTAGCGCTCCTGGAAGGAAGTGGCGTGCTTGATTTAGCGCTCCACTTCCTTCCTGGAGCGCTAAACCCAATTTCATGAAAGCTGGGAATCATTAGCGCCTGGCGCGAAGTTTCCCAGCTTTCAAAGGTTACCGCAGGGGGGGGCGCGCAACCGGGGCGATGCGCACGGCAATGACATCATGATCTCCGGGTGAAGAGATCTGGGCGTATCTCCGCCGCAAACCTCCCGCCGAATTTAGCGGGAGGCGATATTCTCACCATGCCCGGGCGGAAAGTGGTTAGCGCCCCGTTATCTCCCCCGGAGGCGATAACGGGAGGTGCAAAGGTACCCATTTCACCCCCCCATGAGTCTATGAAAGCCTTTCCGTTCGATTTTGACTTGGGGAAGTTTCTGCGCAGCAGTGGCCTTGCACAAATAATACTCGAGGAATCCAGAAGTACGCTAATGGAGTTAAATAGCCTCAAAGTCATGAATTCCCAGGCTTCTTGCCAGCAATACGCTTCGCAGTGACGGAGGTCGTCCGAAATGGGAAAAACTGCTTTGTTGCTAAAGCAAACTCGTGTCATAGCTTTCTTCATGTAAAGGTGATTTTAGTTATTGACAATGATAACTGATGGCAGAGTAGGATAATAATTGGGAAATAGCAACAGTTACATGGTCAGGTTTAATGTCAGACTAGAAAAGAATAATTAAGAGCCAAAGGTAAGGGTGGTAGACTAGGAAAAGGCAAGATTCGGACAAGATAAGGGAATCGAGGGGTATGGAGATTGGGCGGGAAAGTGAGTAGAGGTCGAAGATCAGCCATGATCTTGTTGAATGGCGGAGCAGGCTCGAGGGGCCGAATGGCCGACTCCTGTTCTTATGATTTGGCCAAAGTTAACGAGGCAGAAAGGCAAACTGATCAGTGATGTGAAATTTTCTAATAGAAGGTGTAAAAGAGGATACATCAAAGATGAATTCCATGGATAACTAGAGAAATTAATACTGTACAATTGGATACAATTAGGGCTAACAATACTAAAGATAATCATGAGGACTGTAGAAAGTGTAGTAGGGTGGTGAAAAGGGAGAATCGAGGGGCTACGTAAAAAGGCTAGCAGATAATTCCTGCATTACAACAGTGACTACACTTAAAAAAAAAAGTACTTCATTGGCTGTAAAGCGCTTTTAAACATTGAGGTCATGAAAGGCGCTTTATAAATGCAAGTCTTTTTCCTTTTCTTTCTAATACGCAAGGAAATAGTAAAGGTTTTATAAACAGGAAACGTGCGATTTACCGGCACCTAAATAACCGGAAATCTCGGTTAACCGGCAAAATTCAGGAGTAGGTTCAGGTAAGTTTTATTACTTGCCTTCCTCCATCTGTTGCTGTGCAAGGGTGTGGCTGCAGCTGTTGCTAAGCTACAGAGACGCTTGCAACGTGTGGCCATTGTTCTGAACCTGTTGCTAAGCAACAGGGTTTGTTGCTTTATACGGAGCTCTCAGCTCCGTATCTTTTATTATAGCTTTCGGTTATCCGGAATTTTTGATGAACCGGCACCACGTCGGTCCCATCGGTGCCGGATTAAAAAAAAAGTTTCCTGAACTTATAAAAAGTTTTTTTTTTAATTGAAGAGAGGGAACGGCCACTTAGATGAAGGAAAGAGTAATTGTGGGAATGAAGGCAGGATGGAGGTAGTAAATAAATATTTTACTTTAATACAAAAGCAAAATACTACGGATGCTGGAAATCTGAAATAAAAACAGAAAATGCTGTAAATACTCAGCAGGTCAGGCAGCATCTGTGGAGAGAGAAACAGAGTTAACGTTTCAGGTCGATGACCCTACTTTTCAAAAGTTAGCGCCCCAAACGGGGCTATACCAAACTTCTAGCCCTAAGTATTTAATTAACTTAGCTTATAGTTTCTTTTTTTAACTAATTACTTCATCTAGTTTAAGTTATAGGTAGCTTAAATTAAATAATTACCTGTTACACAAACCACTCCAAGTATTGCAGGCAAAAAGCAGCAACTCCTTCTCCCTCGGTGCAGACCCCTCTTAATTCCATAAACCAGGATGAGATCCTGTAGGCAGATTTTAGGGAGCTAGGAAAGAGATTAAAAAGCAGAACCTTAAATGTATTAATCTCCGGATTACTCCCGGTATCACGTGTGAGTGAGTATAGAAATAGGAGGATAGAGCAGATGAATGCGCGGCTGGAGAGAAATTCAGACATTTGGCCTAAGAGAGAATGTAGCAGCACGGCTAGAAGATTGGTTGGCAGACAGGATACAGAGTTAGGGTAAATGAGTGTTGCTCAGATCGGAGAAGAGTTGGAGGTGGGGTATCCAGGATGCGGCCGTGACTCCACTGTTGTTCTCCGTATTTATAGATGATTTTGTCTTGGGTAGAGTGAACACAATCGCAAAACTTTCTGATGACACAAAAGTAGGAAGTTTGGTAAAGAGTGTGGCGAACTGTAAAAGACATCAGGAAGACATAGACAGGTTAGCAGGATGGGCAGGCAGGTGGCAGATGCAATTTAAAGTGGATAAGCGTGAAGTAATACATTGCGGGTGCACAAATGATGAATGGGAGTATACACTCAATAGAAAGACGCCGATGGGTGTGGATGAACAGAGAGACCCATGGTTTCAAATACAGAAACCCCTGAAAGTGTGAGTGCAGATAGATAAAGCTATGAAAAAGTCAACAGTTTTGGGGAGTTATAAATAGGGACATAGGCCAAAATTTTCCAGGGTCCATGTGGGCATGATCGGAGGGGGTCGGTGGGAAAGTTGAAATTTCTTGCAGCAGGTCAGGAACCCGCCATCATCCCACCCTCGGATGCGTCTGTCAGTGTGGTAGTGACCCAACTGGCAGAGACGGGCAACCTACTTTAAAGGATTATTAGCTTGTTGTCAGACCCTGGAGAGTCATCTTAACCTTACCTTTCCAATTTCACTGGATGCCCACAGGACTCGTGCTTCTCGGGGACCACGTCTGTCAACCTGAGGCAGGAGTTGGGTGTCCATTGCTCCAGCTGATTAGTTGACAGCATCCAATGTACTATAAAAGCTCCCACCTGACAGCTGCTCACTTTCCTCGGGCAGAAGCTGCTGCTCACTGCATTGCCAGCACAGATTGAGCTTGCTGCAGGCTGCAAGTCTTTCCAGCAAAGTCTCCATCCAGTGTCACCTCATTGGAAGAACTCTCTCACCATTGACAGATTGCATCTGGCATCTCTACCTGTCATCTATTCCATCAGCATGGGTGCTGTTTATACTCTCTCACCTTGGTCCTCTGAACCTGACCATGATGACCCCCAACACCAGCAGCACCAACAACACCACCACCAACCTTCTCCTCAATGCCCTGATGCTGCACAGGACAGAGGGCATCAGCACAGGGCAAAGACGTAGGTTTTAAGGAACAACTTAAAGGATCTCTTAACCTCCTCCAGCCCGACAAGCCTTTGAGGTCGCTGTGCCCTTCCAATTCTCACCTCTTGCTCATCCCAGATTTTCATCGCTCCACCATTGGCGGCCGTACCTTCAGCTGCCTGGGCCCTAAGCTCTGGAATTCCCTCCCGAAACCTCTCCGCCTCTCTACCTCTTTCTCCTCCTTTAAGATGCTCCTTAAAACCCACCTCTTTGACCAAGCTTTTGGTCACCTGTCCTAATATCTCCTTCTGTGGCTCAGTGTCAAAAATGTTTTTATTGATATCACTCTTGTTAAACGGCTTGTGATGTTTTGCTACGTTAAAGGCGCCCTATAAATCTAAGTTTTTGTTGTTGAGCGAGATAGAGAAGTGGAGAGGTTTAGGGAGGAAATTCCAGAGCTTTAGGGCTGAGGCAGCTGAAGGAAGAACTGCGAGAAGAGCATAAAGCCATCTCACTCTGTACGTAACCTGTGCTGTACCGAGTTTAGGCCTATTATCCTGGCATTGATGTGCATAAAAGTGGAGAATAATCCATTCCCAATGGGAAGAAACAATCAAACAGCAGTTTCCTCCATTAGTGACTCACTGTTACGCTAGCCTAAACGGCCAACATCATCATTAGGAAAGTTAGAAACTGCCCCAAACACTTGGAAACATCCATCTACAATTGACCAACCTTAGATTTGTAATGATCAGTATCATGTCATTCTAGAATGGTACACTAGGTGGAGCTGTATGTGTAGTAGTGGGCTACCCACAAGGCAGTAGTCAAGATGGATGCCTGTACACTAGTCCACATGGCTGAATAAATGACTAGCTCAAGCTAGCTGTTCATAATGAAAACATCTATTTATTTATGAACATAAGATTAGACTGGAGATTAGAAGGTTTTTATTTTGGCCACAGTGGTATGTAGAATAGATTCCAATTAAGGCGAGTTAGCACTTATCTTCCTAAAATGACTATGAAAGGCATTGACGATTATAGGCTAAATATAGAGGTTGTTGGTCCAAAGCTCTGGAACAGTATGAATCCAGTCTTGCAGAGACCATGAGAGCATCTTCTTAGTGAAATGCGACTGATCAGCGTTAAATAGTGCGTCTTGTTTGGTTTCCTGCTAATTTCCTTTGATTAGCTTCAAGGGTCAGAGAGAAATTCTGCTACTTTCTCTAAAGAAGAGAAAATAGTTTTTTGTTATCTGTAGTTCATCTTGTAACTCTCGAGATTAAATAAATTGGGAGGTCCATGAACCTGTGGTTTGTTAATGGTCGACTGGAAGGAGTAGGCCCACGGGCCATTTTTTCATTCCATGCTCTTGGGTAATGGTGCCTTCTCACTGTTTATAGGCAGTCTGTTTGTAAACAGTCTGTTGTCAAAAGAGAGGTTGGTCCCTAAACCTCTCCGTCTCTCTGCCTCTCTCTCTTCTCTTCTCCTTTAAGATGCTCCTTAAAACCTACCTCTTTGACCAAGTTTTTGATCACCTGTCCTAATATCTGCTTATCTGACTCAGTGTCAAATGTTTGATAATCACTCCCGTGAAGTGCCTCAGGACGATTTACTACATTAAAGGTGCAAGATGTTGTTGTGTAGTTCAGGCAAGTCTGCAGTTTATTATGGCTTTGAGAGACCATGGGGCTGGATTTCCTTTGCTGTACCATTCAGTATTGGGTGATATAGCGGTGGAAAGTGAGGCGCAGCGGCCTACTGTTTGATTCCTGCCTCTGCCAGTCCCTCAGTAAGGGCTGGATTTTACCAACCTCGGCGGGTCCGTGACGGGCGACATCGGTGGCGGGTCCCGGCTCCAGCCCACTCTGTGGAATGAATTTACCGTGATTGGGCTTGTTAAGCCCGCCTAGTGAGTTTCCCGGCCAATTGAAGGAAGCAGGTCTGATGACGTCATCAGCCGGTTTCCTTAAAGGGACCAGGGCTAACTTTAATTTGACAGTTGTGCTGTCAGTGTTCTACAGCATTGAGGTGCTGCAAACACTGACACGCACTGCACAGAGGTGCAAGGCTACATCCAGGCTCTCCCATGACTCCCTCCATATGCTTACACAGGGAGGTCCTCTTCCCTTCCCATGGGCGGAAGAGACCTCCCCTAGGAGATCAACACCGCCTGGTTGCACATTGGTGAGGAGGGCACAAGCAGGGATGTGGTCAGGAGGACCTGGATGCAGTGCCGCAAATGTTTCAATGATCTCGGTAGATCACGAAACGTTAGTACAAAGCCACACTCAACCTCATCCTGCTGTGCCTCTCATCACATCCCCATCACTCTGCCTTCCCTACCCTACTCTTGCAAATCCTTACACCAACTTACCTTGCACCTCCACCCATCCCTCTCTCTATCTACATTACCGCATCCCCATCTCACTAGCCACCCCTCACACTCACCTTCATCCTAGTGCAATCATACCAACTAACAATGCACACTTTCCGTTCTTGGACAGGTTTGTGTGCACCTTTGGAAGTGGCTTAGTGAGTTGCAGTGAATGGTGAGACATAATGGTACCCCCTGCAATGGTGATGAGTGTGAAAGGAATGGTTTGGGCATTGTAGGGATGCTTTATGGTGTTGGTGTGGGGTGGTGCCAACCTGGTGCATCATGTGGCAGCCAGAGTGTACAGCATCAAGTGAAGTATATCTGGCCATGGTGAGGCCATCCCTGGCCTTTCAGGCAGCAATGTGGTCGGGTGCTGATGCCCTCTGTCCTGTGCAGCATCAGTTGATTGTGGAGAAGGTTGGTGTTATTGTTGATGCTGCTGGTCTGCCTGGTGATGCTGGTGTTGGGGCTGATCGTGGTCAGATTCTGAGGACCAAGGTGAGAGAGTATAAAGTGCACCCATGCTGATGGAATAGATGGCAGGTGAAGTAGATCTGTCAGTGGTGGGAGAGGTAATGAGGCCAAACTGGATGGAGACTTGTGTAAAGACTTGCAGCATTCTGAATCTGTAGCAGAAATGCAGTTTAGAGAAGCTAGTGGCTAAGGGAACATTTCTCAATCAGCTGGGAGCTTTGACTTGACAATTGAAGCTGTCAACTCATCAGCTGAAACAATGGCAAGTGACCTCCCGCCTCAGCTTTTCAGACGAGGTCTAGGCACATCGGGAAATGGGTGGGCGACCTGTCAAATTCAAAAAGCTGGGAAAAAAGCATTAAGTGGCTGTAAACAAGCCACTAATGATTTTAATTGCCTCCCCCGCCGCTGTGTGTCGGGTCTGCTCAGCGCTGGGAGACCCGACATTTGGTAAAGGCACGTGGCGGCGGGTTGACAGCGGGGTCCCGACCCACTGTCAAAAAAAAAAAACATTTTCCCACCTGACCCGCCACCGATCGCGCCCGCTGACCACCCCCCTGCAAAATCCCCTCCTAAATGTTCCTGCCTTCCCCAATTCCCAACACCCCCCTCCCCCTAGACACGATGGGCCGAATGTCCTCCTTCTGTGCCATCAATTTCTATGATTGTACACTGTATGATGCATCAGTTCTCTGCTGAACTGCACCATGGAGCCACAGGATTCCTAACCTGGGATTAGTCACAACGCTAGGCAGAAAAAGGGAAAAGGCAAAAGGGGTTAAATGTTATGGGGGAGAAATTCGGTTGGCTAGCACCTCCCGTTAGTGCCTGGCGGGGGCGCTATCATGGCAGCAGCCATGATGCCTTCACCCTGTGCCAGCAGCCATAATGCCTTCACCCTGTGCCAGCACTCTTCCAGCTGCCACATCAAGCTCTCGGCTGGCTGGTTGGAGACGAGGGCTCTCCACCTGGCTCATGACTCCCCTCCGCAACCCCAGCACTCGTGCCCAGCACTCATATAATGAGAGCTATGCTGCCACCAGGAACATCATTGAGCAGACCATCGGAGTGCTCGAGCAATGGTTCCACTGCCTTGACCGCTCGGGGGGGGAGCCCTCCAGTACTCACCGGAGCGGGTGTCCCATTTTGTTGTGGCCTGCTGCAAGCTGCACAACTTGCCGATCATGAGGGCCCAGCCCTTGCCACCAGGGATTGCAGGACTACCTCAGGAGGAGGAGGAAGAGGAAAACGAGGAGGAAGAACAGGAGAGGAGGCAGCCACTCAATCGACCTGCTGGAAGGGCGGTCTGCGGTTCCAATAAATTAAACCCCAGATCCCTGCTGCTCACCACATCCCCATCATTCCATCCCTGTCGCAGGCCATATCACAGCACAAAGCTGAAATGAGAGTCACCACAAAATCATCCAAAGCCAATTAATAAATTTATCAATAATCAGTGAACACATTTACAACAATATTAGCTATTCACCCTTGTACAATCCCTTATTGCCCCTTGTTACTGTGCCTTTGCCTTCTCTAGTGTTCCTACGAAGTGTTGGCCCAGTGGCTGCAGCAGGGCTGGTGGAAGGCTGCTGAGTGTCCGTGCGGGAGACTTCAGATGGCCTTGCAGGACGTCCTCGACCAGCTCTGGGCCTGGAAGGCCCGGCTGTAGGCTGCACCACCTCAGCATGGGCGGCAGCAGTCTGGGCTGGCTGGATGACAGGCAGCAACAAGGACAATGGCGGAGTGGCAGTGGTGGGAGGAGGAATGCTGTCATACTGAGAGAGAACAGTAGGTTCCTGCTTCACTGACCCACTGCCACTCCCCTGGGACAGCACCTCAGCATCACTACCAACCTGTTGGAGCACAAATTGCTGGCCTGCTGCGACACCGTGAAAGCCCCAGTGGAAAGTGGTCAACCCAGCCACGATGGCAGCAGTCAGAACTTGTGTGGCATCAAGCTGAGACTGCATGAGAGCAGTCTGAGATTGGATGGCACCAAGCATTGTCTGCATTACAGCACTAACGTTGCATGGCTTCCGCCTGTGCTGCAGTGGAAGCTGCGACATCGCCCATCACATTCAGCATCAGGTCTGGGTCGCCACGGTCTCTCTGGGAGACCACCATCCTTTGCAGACTGGAAATGATAGGCTCCATGGTGTGCGCAGAGCTCTGTGCAATGTTGGAGGCGGACTCCTCCACGCTCCTTATCATTGCCGAGAGGCTGTCTGGCACCCTTGCCATTGCACCCATCATCTCCGTGTGCATGCCCATCACCCTTCTTCTAAAAGCCTCCCCATCGACGTCCTCATCTGAGTCATGTGCAGCAGAACTCATGCGCGAACGCGCCCTCCAGGGAGCAGACTCCCGAGCTAACCTTTTCCCCCTGGCCTTGCTGCAGCCCGCTCATCCACGGTGCATCACCCTGTGTGGATCCCACTACTATACTAGCCTCTAAAGAACGCGTAGTGCCAGTATCTGAGGTGGTGCCTGCGGGTGAGACATGCAGTGACGTGGTGTGTTCTTCCTCCTCCTCTTCTCCTGCCTCGCTCTCTACAGTACCTTCAGGGACAGGCTGCTCAGATGCTTGCTCATTATCTGAAAGCATAAAGGCACAAGAGTCGGGTTAAGGTGAGGAGAGGGGGGCAGGAAGGGAAAAAGGCATGCATATGGCATGATTAGCTGGAAAGTGGGAAAGGCTTGTGGGGTGAGGGGGAAGTGGGATGTGAGAAGAAGGAGTAGGGATGAACATACCGTTGTTGTCCCAAACGGGGTCAACATCGGCGGTGCCCACGGTGCCCACAAACTGGCGCCCAATGATTTGCAGCACTCTTTCCTCCAGCTCAGACAGTGGTTGGGTGTCAGCTTGTCCCCCGCCTGTGCGCTCCTGCTCCCTCCTGTTGTGAGCGACCTTGGTCTGCAAGAGAAAGGAAAGTGTGTGAGTGAGTGCGGAGCAATGTGTTTGGGAGATGTGCCTGCCATAGTTGAATAGCTGTCATTGTGTGCAAGGTGTGAGATGTGGGTGTGAGTGTTGATAGGTAGAGATTGTTGGTGGGTGAGTACTGGGGGGGTGGTGCTTTGGGCAGTGTGTGCAGACTGTGATTCAGATGATGGTATGTAGCATTTGTAGAAGCATTGACTCACCCTGACCACCCGAGTGAGGTTGTTAAATTTCTTCCTGCACTGTGTGGGGGTCCTGGGGGCCACAGTGCTGCCCAAGACCTGCTGGGCTACCTCCCTCCACATGGTGCGGAAGACTTGCGGTGAGGGCCTCCCGCCACTTGCCGGGTACAGCACTGCCCTCCGTCTCTCCACAGCGAAGACCAATACCTCCAATGCTTGGTGGCAGAATCTGCGAGCTTTCTCCTTGGGCCATTGATCTGCCACGAAGACACCTCCTTCAGTGGTCCAGTTCCTTCTCCTTGGCCTTCTGATGCTTGCTGAGACAGCCTCAGAACCAGCAATGCTGAGAATGAGGTTCTGCAGCATGAATGAACCTCCCCTTTAAGAACTGGAAAGAGCCTGTGGCAATGATGACAGGCGATTAGACCGCACCTGAAATTGCTTAGTGCTTTGAGTCTAACGCCACTGAGCTAGGTCATTAGTGCTTGATTTAGCGCTTCCGTCCTTTCTTTGAGCGGTGACACTGAATTTTGCGTGCAGCGAGATTCATTTGCGCCTGGCACTAAATCTCAAACTTTTCAGAAGTTAGTGCCCACTCCTGGGCGATAATGAATTTTGACCCCTACATTACTAAGCTGTCTAGATGTAAAAACCTCCATATGCTTTGTTACACTTAAGAGAACAATTCAATTTAAGGCCTTACTGACATCTGGGTTTCCTTTGGAACATGCAAGGCAGTCTAGAAAATCCAAATTCAATCTCGGTTTGGATAATCATCTTTATGGAAAATTTCAGAATTACAGCCTCAACATAATAGCTTTATTCTTTGTTCAATTTGATTCCCAGTGCTTGATTGCTATACAACAACATTTCATAGAATCAAGCAGCACAGAAGGAGGCCATTCGGCCCATCGTGCCTGTGCCGGCTCTTTGAAAGAGCTCCCCAATTAGTCCCACTCCCCCGCCCTTTCCCTGTAGCCCCGCAAATTTTTCCTTTTCAAGTATTTATCCAATTCCCTTTTGAAAGTTACTATTGAATCTGCTTCCACCGCCCTTTCAGGCAGCGCATTCCAGATCACACCAACTCGCTGCGTAAAAATGTTTTCTCATCTCCCCTCTGGTTCTTTTGCCAATTATCTTAAATCTGTGTCCTTTGGTTACCGACCCTCCTGCCACTGGAAACAGTTTCTCTTTATTTACTCCAGCAGTGGTGTACATTGGCTCGCTAAGTCCCATTAAAGGTAAGCTGCAGCTCCAGTCTATCATCCCGCAGAGTTGTAGATGTTGTTGTACTGAACCTCACTATCCTTGCACTTAAAAAGTACTCCGCGATCATGAATAGTCCTGACAGACACCACACGATCCACTTAAAGCAGCTCCTGATCGAAAACGCAGGGATTTTAAGTCACGGGAGGTGACCTCGATAGTTTAATATCAGGTTGAGATACACGTCGTAAATCAAAAATGTGCCAGAATGCACTCTGCCCCAGCTTGAACTGCAGAAAAATTATGGAAATCACCTCACTGAAATTCCCAGTCACGGTGTAAAAACCCTCGGAAAAGCTAGAAGGTGAGGGTTTATTTATTTTTCTTCCATTGCTCTGTGTGTTGGAATTGATCTGAAGTCGTTCATGCCTGCTATGTTGCAGAAATTTAAGTCTAACACCATTTAGATTTCCTCATTGAAACACAGAAACATAGAAACTAGGAGCAGGAGTAGGCCATTCGGCCCCTCGAGCCTGCTCCGCCATTCAATGAGATCATGGCTGATCATCCAAACCCTAGCACCCGGTCCCTACACCGACAGCCATCCCACCCAAGCCCTATCCCTGTAACCCCGCGTATTTAATCCCCCCTAACACTAAGGGCCAATTTTTTATCATGGCCAATCAACCTAACCCGCACATCTTTGGACTGTGGGAGGAAACCGGAGCACCCGGAGAAAACCCACGCAAACACGGGGAGAATGTGCAAACTCCACACAGACAGTCCCCCGAGGCCAGATTTGAACCCGGGTCCCTGGTGCTGTGAGGCAACAGTGCTAACCACTATGCCACCGTGCTAAATATAAAATTCTTATAGCCTTGACAGGGTAGATGCTGAGAGGCTGTTTCCCCTGGCTGGGGAGTCTAGAACCAGGGGTCACAGACTCAGAATAAGGGGTCGGCCTTTTAGGACTGAGATGAGGAGAAATTTCTTCACTCAGAGGGCGGTGAATCTTTGGAATTCTCTACCCCAGAGGGCTGTGGAGGCTCAGTCATTGAGTATATTCAAGACAGAGATCGATAGATTTTTGGATATTAAGGGAATCAAAAGGATCGGGGGATCGGGCGGGAAAGTGGAGTTGAGGTAGAAGATCAGCCACGAGCTGGTTGAATGGCGGAGCAGGCTCGAGGGGCCGAATTGCCGACTCCTGCTCCTATTTCTTACGATCTCTTTTTTCTCTTGCGTTCTTGCTCTTCCTTTCAGTCTTTGAGCTCAAGAAGTCGGTGTCAGGGTTTTGTTAAGTCTCCTGCAAGATGCTAAAAATAAAGAAACACTCCTTAATTTCTGCACTTCAAAAGCTCTCTGTTGCCCCGCCAGTCATTCTGGGTATCAAAATATCGGGAACAGCCTGAACCGACTCGAAATGGTACCTCACACAGCCCCAGACCATGAGAAATGGTACCTCACACAACCCCAGCCCATGAGAAATGGTACCTCACACAACCCCCAGACCATGAGAAATGGTACCTCACACAACCCCAGACCATGAGAAATGGTACCTCACACAACCCCAGCCCATGAGAAATGGTACCTCACACAACCCCAGACCATGAGAAATGGTACCTCACACAACCCCCAGACCATGAGAAATGGTACCTCACACAACCCCAGACCATGAGAAATGGTACCTCACACAACCCCAGCCCATGAGAAATGGTACCTCACACAACCCCAGACCATGAGAAATGGTACCTCACACAACCCCAGACCATGAGAAATGGTACCTCACACAACCCCAGACCATGAGAAATGGTACCTCACACAACCCCAGACCATGAGAAATGGTACCTCACACAACCCCAGACCATGAGAAATGGTACCTCACACAACCCCAGACCATGAGAAATGGTACCTCACACAACCCCAGACCATGAGAAATGGTACCTCACACAACCCCAGACCATGAGAAATGGTACCTCACACAACCCCCAGACCATGAGAAATGGTACCTCACACAACCCCAGACCATGAGAAATGGTACCTCACACAACCCCAGACCATGAGAAATGGTACCTCACACAACCCCAGACCATGAGAAATGGTACCTCACACAACCCCCAGACCATGAGAAATGGTACCTCACACAACCCCAGACCATGAGAAATGGTACCTCACACAACCCCAGACCATGAGAAATGGTACCTCACACAACCCCAGACCATGAGAAATGGTACCTCACACAACCCCAGACCATGAGAAATGGTACCTCACACAACCCCAGACCATGAGAAATGGTACCTCATACAACCCCAGACCATGAGAAATGGTACCTCACACAACCCCAGACCATGAGCGTAGTATCGCTAAACTTCTGTGGGATGGTGTCAGCTTTGAATGGCTGGCAGAAACGGGAGTCGAGTGCTTCGTACTTGAGCTACTAGCATGCTTAGAATCATAGAATGATACAGCACAGAGGGAGGCCATTCGGCCCATCGTGCTGGTGCCGGTTCGTTGAAAGAGCTCTCCAATTAGACCCGTTCCCCAAATGTTTCCCCTTCAAGTATTTATCCAGTTGCCTTTTTGAAAGTTGGTATTGAAGCTGCTTCCTCCACCCTTTCAGGCAGCGCATTCCAGATCATTCCACTTCATCCAGGGGTAGTCAATATTCAGGAAAGATAGGCAAAAAGGAAAGGGAGGTGGGGTAGCATTGCTGGTTAAAGAAGGGATTAACACAATTGTAAGGAAGGATATTAGCTCTGATGATGTGGAATCTGTATGGGTAGAACTGAGAAATACCAAGGGGCAGAAAACGTTAGTGGGAGTGGTATATAGACCTCCAAACAGTAATGCGGAGGTTGGGGATGGCATTAAAAGGGAAATTAGAGAAGCGTGCAATAAGGGCACAGCAGTCATCATGGGTGACTGTAATCTACATATAAATTGGGCCAACCAAATTAGTAACAATATTGTGGAGGAGGAATTCCTGGAGTGTTTACGGGATGGTTTCCTGGACCAATATGTCGAGGAACCAACCAGAGATCAGGCCATCTTAGACTGGGTATTATGTAACGAGAAAGGATTAATTAACAATCTTGTTGTACGAGGTCCCTTGGGTCGGAGCGATCATAATATGATAGAATTCTTCATTAAGATGGAGAATGAAGTTGTTGACTCAGAGACTAGGGTCCTGAATTTAAATAAAGGAAACTACGATGGTCTGAGGCACGCGTTGGGTAGGATTGATTGGGGAATGTCACTCAAAGGGTTGATGGTGGCTAGGCAATGGCAAACATTCAAAGACCGCATGGATGAACTACAGAATTTGTTCATCCCAGTTTGGCATAAAAAAAAACAAAAAAGGTGACTCAACCGTGGCTAACAAGGGAAATTAGGGATAGCATAAGATCCAAGGAGAGGACATATAAAATGGCCAGAAAAGCAGTAAACCTGAGGATTGGGAGCAGTTTAGGATTCAACAAAGGAGGACAAAGGGATTAATTAAGAAGGGGAAAATAGAATATGAGAGTAAGCTTTCAGGGAACATAAAAACTGACTGTAAAAGCTTTTATAGATATGTGAAGAGAAAAAGATTGGTGAAGTCAAGCGTAGGTCCCTTGCAGTCAGAATCAGGGGAATTTATAATGGGGAACAAAGAAACGGCAGACCAATTAAATATATATTTTGGTTCTGTCTTCACAAAGGAGGACACAAATAACCTTCCAGAGATGTCGGGGAACATAGGGTCTGATGAAAGGGAGGAACTGAAAGAAATCGGTATTTGTAGGGAAATGGTGTTAAGGAAATTGATGGGATTGAAGGCCGATAAATCCCCAGGGCCTGATAATCTACATCCTAGGGTACTTAAGGAAGTGGCCCTAGAAATAGTAGATGCATTGCTGATCATCTTCCAACATTCGATGGAATCTGGAACAGTACCCATGGATTGGAGGGTAGCTAATATTACCCCACTATTCAAAAACGGTGGTAGAGAGAAAATGGGGAATTACAGACCGGTAAGCCTGACATCGGTAGTGGGGAAAATGCTAGAGTCCATTATAAAAGATGTAATAGCAGAGCACTTGGAAAACAGTGACAGGATCGGACAAAGTCAACATGGATTTACAAAGGGTAAATCGTGCTTGACTAATCTACTGGAATTTTTTGAGGATGTAACTGGTAAAATAGATAAGGGAGAACCAGTGGATGTGGTGTATTTGGACTTTCAGAAGGTCCCGCATAAGAGATTAGCGTGTAAAGTTAAGGCACATGGGATTGGGGGCAAGGTACTGACTTGGATAGAGAACTGGTTGGCAGACAGAAAGCAAAGAGTTGGAATAAACAGCTCTTTTTCCGAGTGGCAGGCAGTGACTGGTGGGGTACTGCAGGGATCGGTCCTTGGACCCCAGCTATTCACAATATATATTAATGATCTAGACAAGGGAACTAGATGTAATATCTCCAAATTTGCAGACGACACAAAGCTGGGTGGGCGTGTGTGCTGTGAGGAGGATGCCGAGAAACTCCAGGATGATTTGGACAGGTTGGGTGATTGGGCAGAAGCATGGCAGATGCAATATAATGTGGATAAATGTGAGGTTATCCACTTTGGTAGCAAAAACAGGAAGGCAGATTATTATCTGAATGGCAATAGATTGGGAGAAGGGGAAGTGCAACGAGACCTGGGTGTCCTTGTGCACCAGTCGCTGAAGGTAAGCATGCAGGTGCAGCAGGCGGTTAAGAAGGCAAATGGTATGTTGGCCTTCGTAGCGAGAGGGTTTGAGTACAGGAACCAGGATGTCTTGCTGCAGTTGTACAGGGCCTTGGTGAGACCACATCTTGAGTATTGTGTGCAGTTTTGGTCGCCTTATCTGAGGAAGGATGTTCTTGCCATGGAAGGAGTTCAGCGAAGATTCACCAGGCTGATACCTGGGATGGCAGGAATGATGTATGAGGAGAGATTGGATCAATTGGGCTTGTACTCGCTGGAGTTTAGAAGAATGAGAGGGGATCTCATTGAAACTTATAAAATTCTAACAGGACTGGACAGACTAGATGCAGGAAGGATGTTCCCGATGGCCGGGGAGTCCAGAACCAGGGGTCACAGTCTAAGGATAAGGGGTAAGCCATTTGGACAGAAATGAGGAGGAATTTCTTCACCCAGAGAGTGGTGAACCTGTGGAATTCTCTACCACAGAAGGCAGTAGAGGCCAATTCATTAAATATATTCAAGAAGGAGTTAGATATATTTCTTAAGGCTAAAGGGATCAAGGGGTATGAGGAGAAAGCAGGGACCGGGTACTGAATTTGGATGATCAGCCATGATCGCATTGAATGGCAGAGCAGGCTCGAGGGGCCGAATGGCCTACTCCTGCTCCTATCTTCTATGTTTCTATCCCTTTGTTTTAATCAGCTTTTATTTTTAACCTCAGTCTCGTTCCTTAAGGAAAGAAATAAAGACTTGCATTTATATAGCGCCTTTCCCGACCACCGGACGTCTCAAAGCGCTCTGCAGCCAATGAAGTACTTTTGGAAGTGGAGTCACTGTGGTAATGTGGGAAACGCGGCAGCCAATTTGCGCACAGCAAGCTCCCACAAACTTACTCCTACCACGAACTGTGCTCTCTGTTTGTCAATCATATTGTTTATATCACCCAGCCACACCTCTCAATCCTTGCTTTCCCATACAACAAGGAAAATGGAAAAAAAGGCTCGGATAAGAATTTAATTAGATTTTTAAAAAATGTTTAAATGTTAACGTTAATATTTTTTCTATTTCTTTTTGCAATCTTCCAATCCCTGCATCATTGCAGGAATTCAACTCAAGTGCAGTTTCTGTTCCCTTCCTCCCTCATGCTTTTTGTGTCACTTTCTTGAAAAGATAATCATTTAGGGACATTTTCAACACATTTTGTTTAATATTAACCTTGCAGGTAAGATTTGGAGACAAAATTATGCTTTTTCATTCGTTCCTGTTTTACTCAAAAATAGGCTGTCCATTTTAATTAATTTTTCAGTCTATGAGAATATATTTTTAATTATTGGGTATATCTGTGTACATCAAGATA
This sequence comes from Somniosus microcephalus, assembly GCF_052327205.1. Classification (NCBI taxonomy): domain Eukaryota; kingdom Metazoa; phylum Chordata; class Chondrichthyes; order Squaliformes; family Somniosidae; genus Somniosus; species Somniosus microcephalus. The sequence continues at coordinate 11,125,531 of NC_140996.1, read as the reverse complement.
AATATGGATGAGGCAGAATCTTTGGCCTGTCTTAGCTCACCATTCTAAAAATAAAACTGGAGCTCCCTGTGCCTTCAATCATCTCTTAAATGATTCCAGGGTGTTGGTTCCACGACGCTACTATGGGGACCATTGTAAATATTGATCACTCTTTGTGTGAAGACGAACTCCTGACAACACAAACAACTTGCATTTATATAGCACCTTTAACATAGTAAAACCTCCCGTGGAGCGATTATCAAACAAAATTTGACACCGAGCCACTATCAGGACAGGTGACCAAAAGCTTGGTCAAAGAGGCCAGATTTTAAGGAGCGTCAAAGGAGGAGAGAGCAGTAGAGAGGCGGAGAGGTTTAGGGAGGGAATTCCAGAGCTTTGGGCCGAAGCAGGTGGAGGCACGGCCGCCAATGGTGGAGCGATGACAATCAGGGGATGCGCAAGAGGCCAGAATTGGAGGAGTGCAGTGATCTGGGAGGGTGTTGTGGGGCTGGAGGAGATTACAGAGATAGGGAGAGGCCATGGAGGGATTTGAAAATAAGGATGAGAATTTTAACATCGAGGCGTTGCTGGACCGGGAGCTAATGTAGGTCAGCGAGCACAGGGGTGATGGGTGAACGGAGCTTGGTGCGAGTTAGGACACGGGGCAGCCGAGTTTTGGAGGAGCTCAAGATTGCATCAGCCTGGATTCTCCTTTCACTAGTTTGGACATGTGCGCCATCGTCCTGCTATCACAGTTTAAAGTTTCTTGCTTGCTGTGTGTCATTTCCTTTGAAACAAAATCAAAATGTTGCATTTGAAGACTCGGGGGTGCTGAATTTACAAAATCACACTCCTGTCAGGAAATTAGTTGTTGCATTATTTCAGCAATTATATCACGTGATATTTACATAGCAGCGATTTTTCTCGTTTCTATTCATTTGCCAATAAAATATTTTTATTTAGAATACTGCTCTTTTATTTTGGTCTTTCTCCCAATTCTCATCTGTTTGATTTTTTTTTTCCATCTCAGTTTTTCCACCTTTTCACCCCCCTGGAGTGGGGGAGATGGTGTAGCCATCATCAGTGCCGTTACACGATAGGCCAATCAAGTGACACACGTCAGGCAATGGCAGTTCCTCACCCCAGAGTCTCTGTCCAATTACTGAGCTTAAAGACAGCACGTCTTGAGTGAGTCAACGAGAGAGAGACTTGCATTTCTATAGCGCCTTTCACGACCTCAGGACGTCTCAAAGCGCTTTACAGCCAATGCAGTACTTTTTGAAGTGTGGGCACTGTTGTAATGTGGGAAACGCGGAAGCCAATTTGCGCACAGCAAGCTCCCACAAACAGCAATGTGATAATGACCAGATGATCTGTTTTTGTTATGTTGGTTGAGGGATATATATTGGCCAGGACACTGGGGAGAACTCCCCTGCTCTTCTTCGAAATAGTGGCCGTGGGATCTTTTACATCCACCTGAGAAGTCAGACGGGGCCACGGTTCAACGTCTCATCCGAAAGACTGCACCTCCGACAGTGCGGCGCTCCCTCAGCACTGCACTGGAGTGTCAGCCTAGATTTTTGCGCTCAAGCCTCTGGAGTGGGACTTGACCCCACAACCTTCTGACTCAGAGGCGAGAAGTGCTGCCCACTGAGCCATGGCTGACACAATGAGTGGATGGATAAATACTTCAAAAGGAAAGATTTGCAGGGCTCTGGGGAAAGTGGAGTCATTGGATAACTCTTTCTAAGAGCCAGTACAGGCACAATGGGCCGAATGGCCTCCTTTTGCACTGTATCGTTCCTCTTGATCCTAATTCCCAGTAGTGAGGCGGTGAAAGCCAGAACATTATGAACGGCCTGTGGCAATAAAAATATTTCCATTATTTTACTCAAAAACAAATTAGCATCAATAAAGCTAAGATTTTAATTCTTTAGTAGCACTCTATGATCACTCTATAATTTGTAGAGTGACTGTACCTGCAGATCAAGTCTACCACAGTCACAATCATGAATGATCTATCAGACCATTTTTCATTACACGGTTGGACACTAAAGTGCGGGGGAATTTCATGTCGCAGTCACCTTCCTGAACTCCAGACGGAAGCCGTTATATTACATGGGATTAACATCACAGGAACAGGCCATTCGGCCCAACTGGTCTGTGCCAGCCTCCTCCCACCCCTCTTCATCTCACCCCATCAGCATAACCTTCTATTCCTTTCTCCCTGGTGTGTTTATCCAGCTTTCCCTTAAATGCATCTATACTATTCGCCTCAGCCACTCCCTGTGGTAGCGAGTTCCACATTCTCACCACTCTCTGGGTAAAGAAGTTTCTCCTGAATTCCCTATTGGATTTATTAGTGACTATCTTATATTTATGGTCTCTAGTTCTGGCCTCCCCCACAAGTGGAAACATCTTCTCTACGTCTACCTTATCAAATTTTAAAGACCTCCATCAGGTCACCCCTCAGTTTTCTCTTTTCTAGAGAAAAAAGCCCCAGCCTGTTCAATCTTTCCTGATCGTTATAACCTCTCAGTTCTGGCATCATCCTTGTCAATCATTTTTGCACCTTCTCCAGGGCCTCTATATCCTTTTTAAACAAGGAGACCAGTGCTGTGCGCAGTACTCCAAGTGTGGTCCTTGGCTGGCCATGTATAGAGTTTATAGTTCCATGTATAGTTACATAGAATCCCTTGTTTTACAATCGATAATATAGCCGTCCACTGTAAAAACTGGTTGACATGAATCAGTCATTCATGAAAGAAAGACTTATGAAATAATACTGAGCGGCCTACGGGTGGCGCTGTCCAGGGAGAGTATAAATACTTGGGCACGGGCCCAGCTTGTGCAGGACATTCTTTAACAGGAACTAGTGAAGGACACAACTAGACCTCCATGTTGTAAAACAGTTGATTAAAGCTTTGTTTAACGCTCAGACCAAGTGCCTCGTAGTTTTCTTACGTCACTGATCACTTCCTGTGTTTTGACGTGCTGCTGCGCCATAGTCATTTATTTTTTAAATTAGGTGCTTTAAGTCATGAAGATTTATAAATGCAGTCACTCATGTGCAACAAGAGGTGAATATAAGTGTCCGCGCTTTTCGGTGGCCGATCCCATTAGCAGAAACGAAGCTGGTCCTTTCTCAAACAAGTTCATTGTCAGCGCTGAATGTTGCAAAGTTCTGCTGTTGTAGTCCCGGCCGTCCTATCACTTGCTGGCACAGTGCGCTGAACCAGGTTTTTCATTTCTTTTTGGCATTCGTTGCAACGTGGCCCCCGAGATGTTCAAAAGGTTTAATGAGTCCCTTTGTTTCAATACGCTTCCAGTGGCTCTTACTTGTTTAAGTAACTCAAGTGAGAAAGAATTTCTTTACAAAGAAGAAATTTCTCATTCACTTCAGATGATTGGATTTCCAATCTACTGCTAAGTAACCTTTCCAATTAAAAAATCCAGTGGTTTTCAGTTCTCTGTGTAGAACTTTTACTGAATGTAGCAAACGTGTAGTTGAAACCAAAGGGCTTTTTCTGTGTTTCATTGAAAATACTTGTTAAACTGTTTGATAAATGCTAGAAAATTAACCGAGATTGATAGATTTTTGTTAGGTAAGGGTATTAAGGGTTACTGGAGTTAAGATAGAGATCAGCCGTGATCTCATTGAATGGCGGAACAGGCTCGAGGGGCTGAATGTCCCTGCTCCTGTTCCTATGTTTTATGATTTATTCCTGGACCCAAAGTCCTAAACTCCAATAACAACAACACTTTGTATTTATATAGCGCCTTTAACGTAGTTCACAGGAGCGTTATAAAACCAAAGTTGACACCGAGCCACACGAGATATTAGGACAGGTGACCAAAAGCTTGGTCAAAGAGGTAGGTTTTAGGGAGCGTCTTAGCAGAGGAGAGAGAGGCGGAGAGCAATGTCTCCGTTAAGCTGCGCAGTCACGCTGCAGTCTGGAGGTCCCGCGCAGGCCACGCTGCAGTCTGGAGGTCCCGCGCAGGCCGCGCTGCAGTCTGGAGGGGCCGCGCAGGCCGCGCTGCAGTCTGGAGGGGCCGCGCAGCTGCATTCAAATGGAAAAACCGCGCATGCGTGGAAATTGGAAGGGGCCGCGCAGCCTGTTAACGGGGCCGCGCACCCAAAAACAAATTAGCAGAGACATTGATAGAGAGACTGAGAGGTTTAGGGAGGGAATTCCAGAGTTGAGGGGCTTGGCAGCTGAAGGCACGGCCGCCAATGGTGGAGCGATGGAAATCGGGGATGCTCAAGAGGCCAGAATTAGAGGAGCGCAGAGATCTCGGGGTGGGGGGTTGTGGGGCTGGAAGAGATTACAGAGATAGGGAGAGGGGGGCGAGGCCATGGAGGGATTTGAAAACTTCCAACTTAAACCTATTCAAAGTTTGGTGTACTGTTGCGAAAGAAAGTTAACAAAGCATCTAAAATCAATAGAGGCAAATTAATGGGCTACTCTGAAAACTGAATTCAACAACAAAAATGATCACCTTGATGCATGGCCAAAGAGAAATCATTGACCCAGAGAGAACTGAGGGTGGCCCATCGATTCCACTCCATCAACAAGAACCTGACTCCATGATTCAGGTACGGTTGCTTTATTAACTCCACCAATAATACTTCACATCTTGCAGAGACAGCCAATGCTAGCAAGTTTATTGTGTTGCATGCAGTGCAGTGACATAGAGTGCCATTCCTTTAAAGCATATGTAGATGTAATTAGTTCTTAATCAGCTGTTTTTTTAATAAGTGTAGCATATTGCCTGATGGTTTAAATATCTACAAAGTTGCTTTGTTTCTTGTTTTATTTTTCATATCGTCCTTCAGTTTATATATAATCTGCGAATAATGCAAAGCCTTGTTCTTACAGCCCCTCAGATGAGCCATTCTTGTAGACGGTATTTGCAAAGACATCAGCATAGCTTGATGGGGGGTGTGTGGGTATGGCAGTAGACTAAGGGGGTACGAATGCATGGCAGTAGACTTTAAGGGATGTGTACACATGGCAGCAGACTTTCAGAGGGTATTTATGTATGGCAGTAGACTTTAACCAGCTGATGGCATTCCTCTGGGTGTTAAAGCCAGACTTGAAATTAGTGGCATGTTCTAAACATGACTGGATGCATATTGCATTCTTGTGGGCACAGGTGGCACATATGGAAACCAGATGGATGAATAATGCTAGCAACCTTGCACAAGTTATCGCCATGCTCATTTAGACGTTTCTAGTGCCCACTGTTTGAATTAAATATTTGAAAATGCACCACAAATGCTCAAGTGAAATAATTAAAAGATATCACAGTGTACATCAGTAATACAAATGATGGTTTATCCAAATTGTTGTTTTTTAATTAACTAGTAAAAACCATTCCCCCACTGGCTTAATAGGTATTTTTGTTGGGTAAGGGTATTAAGGGATACGGAACCAAGGCGGGGAGATGGAGTTAAGATACAGGTTAGCCATTGACGTAAGAAAACGACTAAGCACTTGGTTTGAGTGTAAAACAAGGCTTTAATCAACTGTTACACAACCAGGAGATTCTAGTTACATCACTAGTTCCTGGTTACAGAAACATCCTGAGCAAGCTGGGCCCACGCCCGAGTATTTATACTTTCCTTGGACAGCGCCACCAGCTGGCCACCCAGTGTTATCTCATGAGTCATTTCTACATGAATGGTAAGATTCATGACAGCCATGCTCTAATAGAATGGCGGGGCAGGTTCGAGGGGCTGAATGGCCTCCTCCTGTTCCTATGAAAAGTATTGCATGCTGGACTGAACCATACAGCTCAGTGAGGTTCCAGATTTGATCTTCGCTCTGTGCGGAGATAACTGATCTCAGTCAAAGCAACATTTGGAGTGCTACAACTGGCTTTAGTGCCCCTGGATAAGGACAGTGGGGAAATCGGACATGGTGCTTCGCTCCTGATTGCTGTCCAGTGACTTGTCCTGGAAAGTCTTCCTATGTAAACCTTGAGTGAGGAAAGGATCGAGATTGTCTGCAGCACTCACTGGTTGACGCACGGAGAATGGTTACTTGGGTGCGAGGTAGCGGAGGGTTGGTGTCACCTGTTCGAACTACATCCCAGCCATCAGGAGAGGAAAGGGGGGGTTGCAGAATAGCTAAAATTCAAAAAGGGATATGAATTAATACAGAACATAGAAACAGGACGAGGCCATTCAGCCCATCGTGCCTATCCCGCCATTCAAATAGATCATGGCTGGTCTGTATCTTAATTCCATCTCCCTGCCTTGGTTCCATAACCCTTAATAACCTTGCCGAACAAAAATCTATCAATCTCAATATTGAAATTTTCAATTGACCCCCAGCCTCAACAGGTTTTTTGGGGGGAGAGAGTTCCAGATTTCCACCACCCTTTGTGTGAAGAAGTGCTTCCTGACATCACCCCTGAATGGCCTGGCTCTAATTTTAAGGTGATGCCCCCTTGTTCTGGACTCCCCCCACCAGAGGAAATAGTTTCCCTCTATCTACCCTATCAACTCCTTTAATTATCTTGAACACCTCGATTAGATCACCCCTTAATCAAGGGAACACAAGCCTAGTCTATGCAACTAGAACATTTGAAGAAATACTTGCTGGACCTTTAACCCTTAGGCCTAGAAATTGGGTTGAGGCGCCAAGTTCACCCGGGCGCTGGTTTTTGCGCAGCATTCGGAGCTGTAGCGATTGTCAGAAATTCAGTTTTAGTGCCCCTAGAGGGAGATGGGACGAGGCTCGAGGCGCTCCGCGTCCCTCTTAGGGCGCTGAAACTGAATATCGCAGCGCTATGTGCCGCAGCGCCACACGCTGCAGCACGGCACGCTGCGGTACTGCAGGTCTTCCTCCCACTGTTAAGGGGAAGGGGCCTGCAACAGCGCGAGCCCCGATCGCGAGTGCCGGCAAAAGAGCCCGGCACCAAGGAGAAGTGCCGGGCTCTCGGGAAACAGCCGGCAATGCCGCGGGGGGGGGGACCAGGAGGCCGGGGACGGAGGCACCTCCACCTTAACTTGCACCTCTGCCGGCGCAGCAAGGCCCCGTGAACCGGGCGCGGGTAGCGAACGGCGCTACAGCGGTGTTCGCTACCAAATATCGCGTTCGGGGCGCGAATGGGGCGCTGCGCACACCAATGACGTCATCGGTGGCGGCGCAGCGCAAATGGCTAACGCCATCATTAGCGCCCCTGCTGAATATCGCGGGAGGCGCAGCCAGTGGCGCTACAGCCACTGACTGCCTCTTTAGGCGCTAACAGGTGGCGCTACTCACCCAATTTTCCCCCTTAGTGTGTTAATCATTGATTTCTACAGTGTTATGTTCAAATGTATTTTCATATTTTTAGGAAGGTTAGTGCCACGATCACCCTGAACAGAAATGTTAAACTTACTACTGCTGAACAAGCCGATAACTTCACCCTGTAAAATATATTTACAATTCTGCTGCCATTCTCTCTTTTGATCAAAGGTTGCTAATTAAATTAATCTTTGGAGGTCAGTCCCTCGTAAGGCATGTGTACTTTAGCTCCATGGGAATCTGTTCTTACACTGGCTTAGATAGGCTCCCACACAAACTATACTTAGTACCGTTTGGATGTTGCCGACAAACCGGATGTCTGTGACGCTCCTTGTATCATCCGTTTTCTAATTAATTTCTGTAACCGTTGTTGTCAGTGGATTATGACCATATGAAAGTCTCTTCGCCGGGAGCAAGCGCAAGGAGCGCAAGTCAACCCAAGCACCCCACCCACCCGCCCCTTCAACCACCGTCTGCCCCACCTGTGACAGACTGTAGGTCTCGCATTGGACTCATCAGTTACCTGCAAACTCATTTTTAATGTGGAAGCAAGTCATCCTCGGCTCCCGAGGGCCTGCCCAAGAAGAAGAAGATATGAAAGTCATTTCTCATTTATGTTGGTGTACAGTGCGACTGTGTTAGTGAACGAGAGCCCAATAAGGAAAGGTGCCAAACTGTACTGCTTGTGTGACAGTGATGGATGGTTCCCACTCTCAGCTCATTCTGCCACTGCTCTTCATTTTATGTCTGTTAGTTCCAGTGGGCAAGAGCACCCCCTTGAGGACTGGGGCCATAATGCGGATAAGCTTTGATCTGATGGCCATCTCAATCAGTCGAAGCCCGTGTTCACCTATTTTAATACAAAAAAATTCTTTTGCTTGATGTAAGTTTAATTATGATCTCAATAAACTGGTAGCTTAATCCACAGTTCCCAAAAATGTTAACTTTACAGCATTTCTTTCGAGACATTTTAAGCGGGGGAATTAAGTAAAAAAAAAGACTTGCATTTCTATAGTGCCTTTCAGGCCCTCTGGACATCCCAAAACGCTTTACAGCCAATGAAGTACTTGTGAAGTGTTGTAATGTAGTTAATGTGGCAGCTGATTTGCACACATCAAGGTCCCACAAACCAGCATAATAACCAGATTAGCTGTTGTAGTGATATTAATTGAGGGATACATAGTGGCTGGGGCACCAGGGATGACTCTCCTGCTCATCTTCGAAATAGTGCCATGGGATCTTTTACATCCATCTGAGAGAGCAGACGGGGCCTTGGTTTAATGTCTCATCTGAAAGACGGCACCTCTGACAGTGCAGCACTCCCTCAGTACTGCACTGGGAGTGTCAGCCTAGCTTTATGTGCTCAAGTGCCTGGAGTGGGATTTGAACTCACAACCTTCTGACTCAGTGGCAAAAGTGCTGCCCACTGAGCCATTTTGGCAAATTATATAGCTCAGGAGACACAGCGTGATCCACTACTTTCTCAGGTATGGAACTATAAATGGATGGTCAACTATTTGTAAAATGAAAACTTTTGTTCTGATGTTATACAGAGAAACCAATTATCAGCAGGGTGTATGTTTGTGTGTGTTTGCGGCTAGGAATGGCAAAACCACATATGCAGTGCCAAATAATGAGGAGACCTTCAAGAGGAAAACCTTGGAACGTTCCAAAGGGATTGGCCAGACGCTATCTCTGATGGCCTGACCTTGTTAAGGACTTTGAGGGAATTGTGCAGAATTGTGGGGTCTGCAGGACGGTAGGAAATGCAGCACCAGTGGTACCTTTGCATCTCTCCATGGCCTCGCCGCTCCCTATCTCTGTAACCCCCTCCAGCCCCACAACCAATGTTCCCTTTGAGCTGCACGGCACCCTAGACGTCCCGCGCTGCCAGTGAGCCAGCTTTTAAATTTTAAAAAAATGCGCACGCACGGACTTTTGAAAGGGCCACGCAGCCCAGAAGAAAATGACAGGGAACATTACCTACAACTCTCCGAGATCTTTGCGCTCCTCCAATTCTGGTCTCTTCTGCATCTCTGGCGTCCTTTGCAACTCCATTGGTGGCCGTGCTTTCGGCTGCCTGGGCCCTAATCTCTGGAATTCCCCCCCAAACCTCGCTAACTCTCTCTCCTCCTTTAGGACACCCCATAAAACCTACCTCTTTGACCAAGCTTCCTGTCCTGATATCTCTGTACGTGGCTCGGTGTCAAATTTTGTCTGATAATGTTCCTGTGAAGCGCCTTGGGACGTTTTACTATTTTAAAGGTGCCATATCAAAGCAAGTGTTGTTGTATTTGGTCCAATGCAGTATGGCAACATGTCCCCATAGATTTTGCGGAGATGCATCAACAATATTTCTTAGTGCTAGTGAAATTCTAAATGGTTGGAGATTATTCCCCAGGTTCCGAACAACGACTCATAATGCTCAGCGGGCAGCACTCTCACCTCTGAGTCAGAAGGTTGTGGGGGTTTTTTAAATTTGTTTCTGGGATGTGGGCGTCGCTGGCAAGGCCAGCATTTATTGCCCATCCCTAATTGCCCTCGAGAAGGTGGTGGTGAGCCGCCTTCTTGAACCATTGCAGTCCGCGTGGTGAAGGTGCTCCTACAGTGCTGTTAGGGAGGGAGTTCCAGGATTTTGCCCCAGCGACGATGAAGGATCGGCGATATATTTCTAAGTCAGGATGGTGCGTGTGACTTGGAGGGGAACCGAGGTGGTAGTGTTCCCATGCACCTGCTGCCCTTGTCCTTCGAGGTGGAAGAGGTCACGGGTCTGGGAGGTGCTGTCGAAGAAGCCTTGGCGAGTTGCTGCAGTGCATCTTGTAGATGGTACACACTGCAGCCACAGTTCAAGTGTCACTCCCCTTGAGCATAAAATCTAGGCTAACTCTCCACTGCAGTAAGGACGGAGCGCTGCACTGTTGGAGGAGCTGCCTTTTGGATGAGACGTTAAACCAAGGACCCATCTGCCCTCTCAGGTGGAACATAAGAACATAAGAAGTAGGAGCAGGAGTAGGCCATACGGCCCCTTGGGCCTGCTCCGCCATGCAATAGGATCATGGCTGATCCGAATCTAGACTCACGTCCACTTCCCTGCCCTCTCCCCGTAACCCCTAATTCCCTTATCTGCTAGGAAACTGTCTATCTCCATTTTAAATTTATTTAATGTTGCAGCTTCCACAGCTCTCTGGGGTAGCAAATTCCAGAGATTTACTACCCTCTGAGTGAAGAAGTTTCTCCTCATCTCAGTTTTGAAAGGGCAGCCCCTTATTCTTAGATTATGCCCCCTAGTTCTAGTCTCACCCATCAGTGGAAACATCCTCACCGCATCCACCCGATCAAGCCCCCTCACAATCTTATATGTTTCGATAAGATCGCCTCTCATTCTTCTGAACTCCAATGAGTAGAGTCCCAACCTACTCAACCTTTCCTCATAAGTCAACCCCCTCATCTCCGGAATCAACCGAGTGAACCTTCTCTGAACCGCCTCGAGAGCAAGTATATCTTTTCTTAAATATGGAAACCAAAACTGCACGCAGTATTCCAGGTGTGGCCTCACCAATACCCTGTATAACTGCAGCAAGGCTTCCCTGTTTTTATACTCCATCCCCCTTGCAATAAAAGCCAAGATTCCATTGGCCTTCCTGATCACCTGCTGTACCTGCATACTAACCTTCTGTGTTTCATGCACCAGGACCCCCAGATCCCTTTGTACTGGAGCACTTTTTGCAGTTTCTCTCCATTTAGATAATAACTTGCTCTTTGATTTTTTCTGCCAAAGTGCATAACCTCACACTTTCCAACATTATATTGCATCTGCCAAATTTCTGCCCACTTACTTAGCCTGTCTATGTCCTTTTGCAGGTTTTTTATGTCCTCCTCACTCACTGCTTTCCCTCCCATCTTTGTATCGTCGGCAAACTTGGATATGTTGCACTCAGTCCCTTCCTCCAAATCGTTAATATAGATTGTAAAGAGTTGGGGTCCCAGTAAAAGATCCCTTAGCAGTATTTCGAAGACGAGCGGGGGAGTTCTCCGCGGTGTCCTGGCCAATATTTACCCCTCAGCCAACATGGCTAAACCTGATTATCTGGTCATCATCACATTGCTATTGGTAGGTGCGCAAATTGGCTGCCTTGTTTCTTACATTACAACAGTGACTACACTTCAAAATGTACTTTATTGGCTGTAAAGCACTTTGAGACATGCTGAGGTTGTGAAAGGTGCTATATAAATGCAGGTCTTTCTTTTTACCAGAGGACCTGGGCACTGGACAATGGCTCAGTGTTCACGGGTACAGAATTTTCTACTTTTATGGACTAGAATTAAGTATGCCCTCGTTTCCCCTCCCATCCCTCCCCCACTGCAGTACATTGCCTAATATGGACCTGTAGAAAGGTTTATGTAAAGATGTAAATAAGCACACCTTACTCCCACAAAGATGTAAATAAGCACACCTTAAAGAAATACAAAATTCTGACCAGACGAAAACAAATTTTCTATGCAAGGTTGCTGCCAATGTTTCTACCGATTTACAGAACCACCTGCTCCCCCGCTGAACTGTTTTTAAAGTGCCAGGTTAGCACACTTACAGCCCGACTTGTCCGGTGTCCAGGTTGAACTAGACAAGGGTCAAGGGAATTGGATATATAGTTGAAAAGGAAAAGGTTGCAGGGCTGTGAGGAAAGGGCAGGGAGGGGAGTGGGCCTCTTTCAAAGAGCGGGCACAGTGCACCATGGGTTGAATGGCCTCCTTCTGTGCTGTATGACTCTAGGTCCAGCGGAACCAAAAGAGACATTGCCTTCACAAGTAGAAACTGGTGATTCTGTAGCCATTGTCCAGCGGTTCAATCCAGCCTCGCCCATCATTCATACTGCAACTGAAATATTCCTACACCAGCTCCAACCGCACACATTTCCCAACTTCTGCAGTTAGGAAAGATCAGGCATTTTTTTTCCAGCTCCACCTATTATACCAGATTAACTCCTCCCTTGTGAGAGAGAGAGAGAGAGACTGGGGGGGGAGAGAGAGAGAAAGACTGGGGGGAAGAGAGAGAGAGAGAGAGACTGGGGGGGAAGAGAGAGAGAGAGAGAGAGAGACTGGGGGGAAGAGAGAGAGAGAGACTGGGGGGAAGAGAGAGAGAGAGAGAGAGACTGGGGGGAAGAGAGAGAGAGAGAGAGAGACTGGGGGGAAGAGAGAGAGAGAGAGAGACTGGGGGGAAGAGAGAGAGAGAGAGAGAGAGACTGGGGGGAAGAGAGAGAGAGAGACTGGGGGGGAAGAGAGAGAGAGAGAGAGACTGGGGGGAAGATTCCCCTGGAATTCAGAAATTTGAATGACGACCAAAAACTCCCATACCTACTAGGGGAAGAGAGAAATTGTGTAACACTAGCGGCACACTATGTTACAGCTTGCCATAAACAGAGGGACAACCACTAAATATAAGAAAAGAGTATATATAAATTATATGAAAGTATATTTATACACTCAGGGATATATCTGTTTATACACTGTATGGATAGATCTGTATTTTTGTGTACAAACATGAATGTTTTTCGATGCTTTGGCAACATAAGATGTAACTTGTCATCATGCCAATAAAGCGATTTGAATTGAATTGAATTGAATTGAGTCTATGGAACTGAACAAAGGAGGAAGCAAAGAAACAGGTTTTTGACATTGCCCCGGATCTTTAGTTGTATGCCTTTGATTCTAATCTTGAGTCGTTTTTAAACCGAAGTTCCCGCTGCCCCCCCAGATGGTAAGATGAGTTTTGGATCATACTTTCACAATGTTACGACTGAAGTTTCCGGAATAGACAGACGACAGACGGCGTCAAAGCGGAACTCGGGAGATTGCTGTTGGGGCGGAGATTAGTAATAAGCGATAGTCCCTGGTAAAACAAATGATTTATTTGCAGTCTTAATAATTTGTCAACATTGACATTCTGTCTGTGTTAAATACCTATCCAAAAAATGATTGATGTCTTTATTGAATTTTTTTTTACTAATCAGGTGAGGAGCATCCTAGAGGCCAAGGACAAACAAGGCTGCTCTTCTCCATGACTTGCTTCTTCCTTGATACGCTTATCAATTACTTCATAAAAGGTGATGAGTCGAAGAAGAGATGATGAGTCGAAAGAAGAGATGAATAAGGCTTTTATTAGCTAAGAAGAGACCATGCTTCTTCGTGAGTGACTGAACAAGTCTGAACGAAACCCACACAGTGGTGGGTGGAGTCAGCTGAGGCATGCCTCCATACACAGCGCCACCCAGAGGTGGCAATATACAATACAGTGGTTTACCACATTCACCCCTTGTTTAATGTGAAGTCCGGCGGGGTGAAGGGTACTACAAGTTAAGTCTATCAGGAGGCCTTGTCTGACGTCCTGATCGTCGTGGTGGCGGCGGTGGTGTTACAGCATCTGACGTCGGGTCTGGTGTCTGGGTGGTTGGCGAAGATTCCTGGGGCTTTGGCATGCCGTCTGCAAGGGTTGGGTTGGGAGGGGTGGTGGGGGATAACAGTGGTAAGGGGGATAACGGTGGTAAGGGGGATAACGGTGGTAATTCAGGGGTACCCGAGGGTGCGAGATCTCGTATGGAGACCGTGTCCTCCCGCCCGTCTGGGTATGTCACCCAGGCATACTGGGGGTTGGCGTGTAGGAGGTGCACCCGCTCGACCAGGGGGTCCGTTTTATGCGTCCTCACGTGCCTCCGCAGTAGGACGGGCCCAGGAGAAGTCAACCATGCCGGTAGCGAGGTTCCCGATGTAGACTTCCGGGGGAAAACGAACATTTTCTCATGAGGGGTCGCATTAGTGGCAGTACAAAGCAGTGACCGAATGGAGTGGAGCGCTGCAGGGAGGACCTCCTGCCAGCGGGAGGTCGGAAGGCCCTTAGATTTTAGTGCTAAGAGGACTGCCTTCCAAACCATCGCGTTCTCCCTTTCCACCTGGCCGTTCCCCCGGGGGTTGTAACTGGTGGTCCTGCTCGTGGCGATACCTCTTGTTAGCAGGTACTGCCGAAGTTCGTCGCTCATGAACGATGAGCCCCTGTCGCTATGTATATAGCTGGGGAACCCGAACAGAGCGAAGATGTCATTCAGACACTTGATGACCGTGGTACTGGTCATGTCTGGGCAAGGGATGGCAAAGGGGAAACGGGAGTACTCATCAACTATGTTGAGGAAGTACACATTGCGGTCAGCGGAGGGGAGGGGCCCTTTAAAATCGACGCTCAGGCGTTCGAAGGGGCGGGTGGCCTTGATCAGGCTTGCTCTGTCCGGCCTATAGAAGTGCGGTTTGCACTCGGCGCAGATTTGGCAGCTCTTGGTCATGGTCCTGACCTCCTCGATGGAGTAGGGCAGGTTACGGGATTTGATAAAATGGAAAAACCTGGTGACCCCCGGGTGGCAGAGGTCATTGTGGAGGGACTGCAGCCTATCACTCTGCGCGTTGGCGCATGTACCACGTGATAGGGCATCTGGGGGCTCATTGAGTTTCCCTGGCCGATACAAGATATCATAATTGTAGGTGGAGAGTTCGATTCTCCACCTCAAGATCTTGTCGTTCTTGATTTTACCCCTCTGCTTATTATTAAACATAAAAGCTACTGAACGCTGGTCAGTGAGCAGGGTAAATCGTTTCCCGGCCAGGTAATGCCTCCAGTGACGCACCGCTTCTACAATAGCCTGGGCCTCCTTTTCGACGGAGGAGTGTCTCGTCTCGGGGCCCTGGAGGGTCCTTGAGAAAAAGGCCACGGGTCTGCCCGCCTGGTTAAGGGTCGCGGCTAGGGCGAAGTCGGAGGCATCGCTCTCCACTTGGAAGGGGATGGACTCATCCACCGCGTGCATTGCGGCCTTCGCGATATCGTTCTTGATAAGAGTGAAGGCTGCACACGCCTCTGGTGTCAGGGGGAAGGAGGTGGCTTTGATGAGGGGCCTGGCTTTGTCTGCATAGAGGGGCACCCACTGGGCGTAGTAGGAGAAAAACCCCAGGCATCTCTTCAGTGCTTTTTGGCAGTGGGGAAGGGGTAGCTCCATTAGGGGGCGCATTCTGTCGGGGTCGGGCCCGATGACTCCGTTCTCCACCACGCAGCCGAGGATGGCCAGGCGCTTGGTGTGAAACATACATTTTTCCTTATTGTACGTTAGGTTCAGCCGTTGGGCCGTACGGAGGAAATTTGCTAGATTAACGTCGTGGTCCTGCTGGTCGTGGCCGCAGATGGTGACGTTATCCAAATAGGGGAAGGTTGCCCGCAGCGCGTTCTGGTCAACCATTCGGTCCATCTCCCTTTGGAAGACCGAAACCCCGTTGGTGACGCCGAAGGGGACCCTAAGGAAGTGGTAGAGGCGGCCGTTTGCCTCGAAGGCAGTATACTGGCGGTCCTCATGGCGGATGGGCAGCTGGTGGTACGCTGACTTAAGGTCGATGGTGGAGAATACTTTGTATTGCGCAATCTGATTGACCATATCAGATATGCGAGGGAGGGGGTACGCGTCCAGCTGGGTGTACCGGTTTATGGTTTGGCTGTAGTCGATTACCATGCGGCGTTTTGCAGTGGTTTTAACGACTACAACCTGGGCTCGCCAGGGGCTAGTGCTACCTTCGATAATGCCCTCCTTCAAGAGCCGCTCCACCTCAGAGCTGATAAAAGCTCTGTCCCCGGCACTGTACCGCCTGCTTTTGGTAGCGATGGGTTTACAGTCGCGGGTGAGGTTAGCGAACAGGGGAGGGGGGGGGGGACTTTTAATGTGGAAAGGCTGCAGGTGGTTTGCAGCGGGCGATTTAAAAGTTGTTGGTTGCAGACTGTGAGTGGGGGGAGGGGTCCACCGTATGCTAGTGTGACACTCTTAAGGTGGCACTGAAAATCCAACCCTAGCAGGACGGCAGCGCAAAGACGGGGCAGGACTAGCAGTTTAAATTTTTTATATTCAGTGCCCCCTACTGACAGGGTCACCACACAGTAGCCGCTGATGTCCATTGACTGGGACTTGGACGCCATAGAAATGCGATGGTGCGTTGGCAGAATCGTGAGGGAGTGGCTACGTACCGTGTCGGGGTGGACGAAACTCTCTGTGCTCCCGCTGTCGATCAGGCAACTGGTGGCGCGGCCGTTTACCGCGATATCCATCATGGAGCTGGATAGATGGTGAGGGAGGGCTTGATCCAGCGTCACGGAGGCCAGTATGTGGCTTAGTGAGTCACTATAGTCATCCGCCGAGACGGTGGTCGGTTCCGGTGACGAAATGGCGGTTGAGTGCGTTGGATACGATGGCGGCGGATGCCATGCGGCCGGGGGTACACAAAATGGCGGATAAGATGGCTGCTCCCACGGCCCGCACGCTGCGCTGCTGGCTGGCTTCCCCTTGCAGGCGTTAGCGTAATGGCCTTTCTTCCCGCAGCCCGAGCAGGTAGCTGTCTTAGCTGGGCAGTGCGCTCTGGGATGTTTTAACTGGCCACAGAAATAGCATTTTTGGGCCTGGTTACTGGGCATCGAAGCAGTTCTTACCGGAGGCTGCTGTCTCGGTTGGGTCGCTGCAGCGGTTGGTGCCGGGGGCGGCGGTCCCGTGTCCCACGGTTTCGATTGCCATGTCTCGGCGCCGTTACGGGGGTATGCCTCGAGGTTTCGGTGGGCCTCCTCTAACGAGAGCGCAAGGGCAATGGCCGTCTTCAGGTCGGGTTCCTTGCTTTCTAGCAGTCTCTGCCGGGTGTGGTCTGACTGGAGGCCCCTGACGAAGGCATCACAGGCGAGTCCCTGCGCGTGCTCCACAGCCGTTACCGCTTTACAATCGCAGTCTCTGCAGAGTGCCAGTAGCGCCCGTGCAAATGCCCCTACCGATTCTCCCGGTTGCTGCCTGCGGGATCCCAAGAGGTGTCGGGCGTAAATTGTGTTCACTGGGCGCGTATATTGCCCTTTTAGTAGCTCGAGGGCCGCCACGTACGTATTAGAGTCCCGGATTAGCATATATACTTGATGGCTCACCTGGGCGGTCAAAATTTTCAGTTTGTGATCCTCCTCTGTAACCTGTGAGATTGCGAGGAAGGATTCAAAGCAGCTCAGCCAGTGTTCAAACTTGGCTGATGCACCCACATCTTGAGGGTCGAGGTCCAGGCGTGGTGGTCTGAGGGCTCTCAGCAATGTCTGCTGTATCCGTTGCTGTTGTTGCTCCTCAGGTGTCGCCATTTAACTTTTAGCTAATAAAATTGATACGCTTATCAATTACTTCATAAAAGGTGATGAGTCGAAGAAGAGATGATGAGTCGAAAGAAGAGATGAATAAGGCTTTTATTAGCTAAGAAGAGACCATGCTTCTTCGTGAGTGACTGAACAAGTCTGAACGAAACCCACACAGTGGTGGGTGGAGTCAGCTGAGGCATGCCTCCATACACAGCGCCACCCAGAGGTGGCAATATACAATACAGTGGTTTACCACATTCCTCAAACCCATTTCTCCCACCGTTTCCTCCCTCATTTTCAATACTAAGGATGAATACCTCATGGAATTCTTCATCTCTAAGACTGAGGTCATCCCTGCAGCTTCCTCTGCCACTACCTTCCCATCCTTTCCTCTTGCTCGCAACCTCCCGCGTTCTCCTGTCCATTCTAACGCCGATCCGTAAACTTGAGCTCGTCCAAAGCTCTGCTGCCTGTATCCTAACTCGCACCAAGTCCCGTTCACCCTCCTCACTGACCTACATTGGCTCCCGGTCCGTTAACGCCTCGATTTTAAAATTCTCAACCTTGTTTTCAAATCCCTCCATGGCCTCGCCCCTCCTCCAGCCTCACAACCCTCCGAGATCTCTGCGCTCCTCCAATTTTGGCCTCTTGCGCATCCCCAATTTTTAGCACTCCACCATTGGCGGTCGTGCCTTCAGCTCCCAAGGCCTGAAGCTGTGGAATTCCTTCGCTAAACATTTCCGACTCATTCTCTTATCTTTAAGACGCTCCTTAAAACCTATCTCTTTGTCCAAACTTTTGGTCATCTGTCCTAATAGCTCCTTATGTGGCTCGGTGTCAAATTTTGTTTGCCAACACTCCTTTGAAGCAGCATGGGACATTTTACTATATTAAAGGCGCTATGTAAATGCAAGTTGTTGTTGATATCCCCCAAAACTTAGTACTTTCTCTTTAATCTTACCCCTGCCTTCTCCAAGCTCATTTTTTTCCATGAGATCCCCTTCCTGCACTCAACTCCTGACCACCCACTACCCCATTTCCCATTGTTAATGACTCCTTTTCCTCATGCATTGTCCTTCTCCCTTTCACAACCACTGTCATCACCCCTTCCTCGAAAATTACCCTTGATCCATCTGTCCCTCCAGTCTGGCTTCAAGATTGTTCTCACTGCACTGGGAAAAGTTACAAATTGCATCCTTGGCCCGTCTCCTCTTCCAAGATCTGCATATCGCCCAATGGCAGCACCATCCTGCGGCATGGGAATCAACTTCCATACGTACGCTGAGGACAGCCAACTGTAACTCTCCATCGCTCCTCTCAATTTCACGACCACCTCAGATTGTCGAGAGAACCATAGAAACACAGAAAGATGTCATTTAGGCTTTTGCTAGAGTAATGCAAAATTAATCCCACTGCCCCGCTCTCCCCCATAGCCTTATATCTTCTCCTTCTTCAAATATTTATCAAAGTATTCCCTGCTCCAAAAGCCCTCGATGTAAAGAAATGTTTCCTAACCTCTCTCCGCACTGTCTTAGTGACAATTTTAAATTCGAAGGCTCCTCATCATTGACTTCCCAGCCAGAGGAAATAATCTTTTCCCTGTTCACTTTATCAAAACTAATTGTCCTAATATCTCAAGTCTCTCCTCAGAACTATACTTTCCCATCCCTGGTATCACCCTGGTGAATCTATGCTCTCTGTGGCTTTAATGTCCTTTCTATAAAGGAGCATCCAAAACTTCACATAATACTCTAAGCCTAGTCCCACCAGTCTTTTGTACAAATTTATCACCACTTTTTTTTTTACTCTGTTACTCTTATGCTCCTATTTATAAAGAAAAAAGAACTTGCATTTGTATAGCGCCGTTCACATCCTCAGGTCATCCCAAAGTTCTTCACAACCAATGAAGTACTTTTGGAGTGTAGTCACTGTTGTAATGCGGGCAGCCAACTGTACACAGCAAGGTCCCACAAACAGCAATGGCTTAAATGATCAGATAAATGAGGTGAATTTCCATGGGCGTTCTCCCAATCGCCCACCATAACTTTGGGCGAAGAGCCTCGGAAACCCCAGAAATAATGATTTGTGGAGTACGGACTTTGATACTGATGGGTTTTGTTGAAGGAAAACATTCTAATAAATAATAATTTCATTGCTAGCTGAATATCCTAATCAACAGGCTTCAATTCCTGTGCTTCTTCTTGTTGCAGGAAGATAACTGATGTAAGAAAACTACTCGGCACTTGGTCTGAGCGTTAAACAAAGCTTTAATCAACTGTTTTTCAACATGGAGATCTAGTTGTGTCCTTCACTAGTTCCTGTTAAAGAATGTCCTGAGCAAGCTGGGCCCATGCCTGAGTATTTATACTCTCCCTGGAGAGCGCCACCAGCAGGCCGCCCAGTTTCATTTCCACATGAATGACGAGATTCATGTCAGAAACCATTTGCACAAAATTGAAGTACAGTAACAGTAATTCCATAAGTGGTTGAAGACCATTGCTGTTCAGGCTGGTATTGTCCCACCTCCTATATTCATATCGAATTGGACACAGTCAGCGATTTTGTTGAACTAGCTCTTGCTGCACTTCCTAAAATGCACACCATGCTCCAGTCTAAAAACAACCTTAAAGTCTGTAGATTTAATTACTGAAGGCAAAATGCCTTTGAACTTGAGAGGACAATTGGCAAAAAGGGACTTCTATGAGGGCTTTAATAATACTGCAAAACCACACTTCACTTTACTTTGCTTCCTACTGAAGCAAAACAACAAAATATTATTTGACCTGTGGGGCTACGCTATTAATGATCTACAGAGAAGCCATGCAGAAGAATTAGTCATAAATAAAATGGAAAACTATTTAGTGGAAAATATTTCTCCCAATGCAGAAAAATACACGGTTACCTATTATCTCTCTTATAACCCTTGTGCAAACTGCTGTTGCCATATAATAGATTTCCACGAAAAATTCAAGAACAAAATTAACATGAACATAAAGGTGTCAAGAGAATACTATCTCAAACATTCTCCTGTCCAGCGTTCCCTGAGGGATCTTTTGAAGAGAGATATTTCCATGAAGGTGATGGACAGAAAGGATTTTGAAGAGTGCTATTATTTGTTTGTGGAGGATGGTCACACAGCAGCCTTCGAACCATGGCCTGATTTGGATACATATTATGAGTTCTTCTCAAATGAACTGGTGATTCTCTTGGACCTTCCGGTACATGTAAAAGATTACATATTACATATAATTGCTGTGTAAATGAGTCATGAAAGACAAGCAAGTGGAGAAGGGGTGGGGATAAGAGGCAACTGTTGGAAGCACAAAGAGATGAGGAAAGGCAAGTGTGTAGGAAACAACAGCAACTTACATTTATATAGCACCTTTAACATAGTAAAATGTCCAGAGGTGCTTCACAGAAGCATTATCAGACAAGATTTGACACCGAGCTACATAAGGAGATAGTATGATAGCAAAATACTGCGGATGTTGGAAATCCGAAATAACAACAGAAAATGCTGGAAAAACTCAGCAGGTCAGGCAACATCCGTGGAGAGAAATTTGAGTTGACGTTTCGGGTCGAACCCTTCTTCAAAACTGGAAAGAAAAGATAGATCGGAGGCAGGGCTGCGATCGGACATATCTCTTGCCCTGCCAGTACACTTTACACCTAATCTCAGCCCATTACCATCTCGTCTAGCTTCCAATACCTTTTATTGTCTCTTTTACTTCTTTTGTTTCTTTTATTCTTTTGTCCGATCGCAGCCCTGCCTCCGATCTATCTTTTCTTTCCAGTTTTGAAGAAGGGTTCGACCCGAAACGTCAACTCAAATTTCTCTCCATGGATGTTGCCTGACCTGCTGAGTTTTTCCAGCATTTTCTGTTGTTATTAAGGAGATAGTATGACAGGCTTGGTCAAGGAGGTAGGTTTTAAGGAGCGACGTAAAGGAGGAGAAAGAGGTAGAGAGGCGGAGAGATTTAGGGGGGGAATTCCAGAGCTTGGGACCTTGATGAAAGAGGTAAATGAATGGATGGTGAGAGGAGTGGATGAATGGGAGGGAAAGAAGGACTAAAAGGGGTGGGTAGGTCGAAGGGTGGGTTGAGTTATTGATACAACCCGAAATCCAGAATCTATCAGATTGTTATAACAAGGTTATCACAAATCCTGCTTGTGCCATGTTTCAGACATTGTATTGCTTTCTTGTGGGCCTACTTAAGAGTTGATTGTTTTTGGGTTAATGTATGACTTATGTTTTCTTAGCTGTTCAAAATCCCAAATTGTGCACAATAGACCTTCTCAATTAACCAATTAAATTAGAGGGCTGCAAAATTGAAAGCACGTGAAAAAAGTCACATGAACCTTTTCTTGTTCTCTAATTTGCTCAGAGTGAAGAAACGGAAGCTGATGATGAAGACCGAAATATCGTGAACCCAGGTGAGAAGATTACTTCTATCACTCATTAACCTTGTGACACCTATCAGAACTTCTGCTCAAAAATATTTCCAATATTGGCATTTCAAAGTTATGTATTTTTCCTTCAATTGTAACATTATTTTTTCTCCCTCTCTTGCCCACCTGGTCATTCTTACACCCACTAGCACCATTCCCAGCTGAGAGACAACACACTCTTCAGTTTCTGCCAATATTGCTTTTGTCTAGAAGGCTTTCTTGTGGACATTCAGACAGGATGGCCATGGCCATTCATAATATAATTAGAGTCCTAAGCCTAGAAATTCTAGCCCCATAAAACGGGGGCGGGGGGGGGGGGGGCCAGGGGGATAGAGAAGAATGGAATTAATGCTCTAGGTGGTGTCAGCCGTGGCTCAGTGGGCAGCACTCTCGTCTCTGAGTCAGAAGGTTGTGGGTTCATAGTCCCACTCCAGGGACTTGAACACAAAAGCTAGGCTGACACTCCAGTGCAGTGCTGAGGGAGCGCTGCACTGTCGGAGGTGCCGTCTTTTGGATGAGATGTTAAACCAAAGCCCTGTCTGTCCTCTCAGGTGGATGTAAAAGATCCCACGGGCACTATTTCGAAGAAGAGCAGCCGCTCATTTTCTGGCCAACATTTATCCCTCAACCAAGATCACTAAAAAAACAGATGATCTCGTCACTAATCTCACTGCTGTTTGTGGGAGCTTGCTGTGTGCAAATTGGTTGCTGCGTTTCCTACATTACAACAATGACTATACTTCAAAGGTACCTTTATTGGATGTAAAGCGCTTCGGGACATCCCAAGGTCGTAAATGCAAGTCAGTTTCTTTCTTTTGGGACAGGAAATGGATCCCTTACCTTTCTGCTCCATTTCACTTGGCAAGAAAATTCTGACCTGGGGGGAGGTGGGGGTTGCGGAAAGAGGAGGGGGGATATCTTCCTGCCCCGCCTATATTCCAGCACCATTTTGGAGGCATTGCTGGGGAGCAGTCTTGGCTTTATAGAATCTTGCAGCACAGAAGGAGGCCATTCAGCCCATTGTCCCTGTGCCAGCTCTTTGGCAGCGGTGTCCAATTAGTCCTACTCCCCCTGCTCTTTCCCCATAGCCCTGTGTTTTTTTTCCCTTTAAGTATTTATCCAATTCCCTTTTGAAAGTTACTATTGAATCTGCTTCTACCGCACTTTCAGGCAGCGCGTTCCAGATCACAACAACTCGCTGTGTAAAAACAAATTCATCTCCGCTCTGATTCTTTTACCAATGATCTTCAATCTGTGTCCTCTGGTTACCGACCCTCCTGCCACTGGAAACAGTTTCTCTCTATCGACTCTATCGAAACCCCTTCATAATTCTGAACCCCTCTCTTAAAGCTCCCCTTAACCTTCTCTGCTCAAAGGACAATCCCAGCTTCCCAATTGTTACCATTGGAAATGTACAAACCCTCATTCTTCAGATATTGAATGACAGGAAAGCTGAGATGCACAATTATTGGCCCTATGATACTGAAGTGCAGTCAAGTTGCATAGAGAATAGCAGGTATCTGAGGAGAGATTATATTGCGGTAACCTAGTAGAATGATTGAGTTATGTCCAACAACAAGAATTTGCATTTATAGAATGCCTTTAATGTAGTAAAATGTTCCAAGGAGTGTTATCAAACAAAATTTAACACTGAGCCACATAAGGATATATTAGGACAGATGGCCAAAAGTTTGGTCAGAGGTAGGTTTTAAGGAGCGTCTTAAAGGAGGAGAGAGAGGGAGAGAGGCGGAGAGGTTTAGGGAGGGAATTCCAGAGCTTAGGGCCCAGGCAGCTGAAGGCACGGCCGCCAATGGTGGAGCGATGGAAATCGGGGATGCGCAAGAAGCCAGAATTGGAGGAGCGCAGAGATCTCAGAGGGTGGTAGGATTGGAAGAGGTTACAGACATAGGGAGGGGGAAGAGGACATGGAGGGATGAGAATTTTTAAACTGAGGTGTTGCTGGACCAGGAGCCAATGTAGGTCAGGGGTGATGATGGCTGAACGGGACTTGGTGCGAGTTAGGACACGGGGCAGTGAGCACAGGGGGTACTGGGTGAACGGGACTTGGTGCGAGTTAGGACACGGGGCAGTGAGCACAAGGGTACTGGGTGAACGGGACTTGGTGCGAGTTAGGACACGGGGCAGTGAGCACAAGGGTACTGGGTGAACGGGACTTGGTGCGAGTTAGGACACGGGGCAGTGAGCACAGGGGTACTGGGTGAACGGGACTTGGTGCGAGTTAGGACACGGGGCAGTGAGCACAAGGGTACTGGGTGAACGGGACTTGGTGCGAGTTAGGACACGGGGCAGTGAGCACAGGGGTACTGGGTGAACGGGACTTGGTGCGAGTTAGGACACGGGGCAGTGAGCACAGGGGGCGATGGGTGAACGGGACTTGGTGCGAGTTAGGACACGGGGCAGTGAGCACAGGGGGTGATGGGTGAACGGGACTTGGTGCGAGTTAGGACACGGGGCAGTGAGCACAGGGGTACTGGGTGAATGGGACTTGGTGCGAGTTAGGACACGGGGCAGTGAGCACAGGGGGCGATGGGTGAACGGGACTCGGTGCGAGTTAGGACACGGGGCAGTGAGCACAGGGGGCGATGGGTGAACGGGACTTGGTGCGAGTTAGGACATGGGGCAGTGAGCACAGGGGTACTGGGTGAACGGGACTTGGTGCGAGTTAGGACACGGGGCAGTGAGCACAGGGGTACTGGGTGAACGGGACTTGGTGCGAGTTAGGACACGGGGCAGTGAGCACAGGGGTACTGGGTGAACGGGACTTGGTGCGAGTTAGGACACGGGGCAGCGAGCACAGGGGTACTGGGTGAACGGGACTTGGTGCGAGTTAGGACACGGGGCAGTGAGCACAGGGGGTGATGGGTGAACGGGACTTGGTGCGAGTTAGGACACGGGGCAGTGAGCACAGGAGGCGATGGGTGAACGGGACTTGGTGCGAGTTAGGACACGGGGCAGTGAGCACAGGGGGTGATGGGTGAACGGGACTGGGTGCAAGTTAGGACACGGGGCAGTGAGCACAGGGGGTGATGGGTGAACGGGACTGGGTGTGAGTTAGGACATGGGGCAGTGAGCACAGGGGGTGATGGGTGAACGGGACTGGGTGCAAGTTAGGACACGGGGCAGTGAGCACAGGGGGTGATGGGTGAACGGGACTGGGTGCGAGTTAGGACACGGGGCAGTGAGCACAGGGGGTGATGGGTGAACGGGACTGGGTGCAAGTTGGGTGAACGGGACTGGGTGCGAGTTAGGACACGGGGCAGCAGAGTTTTGGATGAGCTCAAATTTACAGAGGGTACGAGGTTGGAGGTCGGCCAGGAGAGTATTGGAATAGTCGAGTCTAGAGGTAACAAAGGCATGGATACGGGTTTCCGCAGCAATTGAGCTGAGGCTGGGGCCGAGACGGGCGCGGTTATGGAGCTGGAAGTAGGCGGTCTCGGTGATGGAGGATATTATCTGTACCCCAAAACTAGATTATAGTCTTGATACTCCCAGAGTCTTATTTTATAATACATTTCGATTACATGCAATGAGTTTATTTTATTGCTGTATTAGCAGCAGCAGTTGGTGATATGCCGAGTGCCAGAGTACACCACATCCTTCATATGTGGTTATTTTCTCACTGCAGGATAACTGGTTGCAATGACATTACTTTCTGTAGGTTTATCGAGAAATAATCTTCTACTAGTTACTGGGAAATTTTGTGGCAGTATATATTACATAGAATTAGTCTACAGCACAGAAATAGGCCATTCGGCCCAACTGGTCTATGCTGGCGTTTAAACTCCACTCAAGCCTCCTCCTATCTCTCTTCATCTAATCCAATCAGCATATCCTTCTAGTCCTTGCTCTCTCATGTGCATATCTAGCTTCCCCTTAAATACATCTGTGCTATTCGCCTAATTCATATTCTCACTTGTGTCCGTGTGTTGATAGAGACACTGAAGACAGGAGTTGGTTTCACAGGTGTTTACTAAACAAAGTCTGGAGGGGAACTAACTGATACAACACAATATACAGGCTTATATAGCCCAAGTGGCCATTACCGGCATTACAGTACACATGGGGCTCTTAAAGGCACATACACTACAATTCCTCCCCTTTTAGCCAACCAGTACATAATATTTTAAGTAATCATAATTACATGTTACAAGAAAAATAATCTACACATTGCTGTAGTTAATTAATTATAAGTCAGTCTCTCTGGAGGCTTCCTGACTCGGTCCGGATAACGCCTCGGTGGTGTAGTAGTTTCTGGTGGTGTAGAAGAGTTGATAAGTTCGGTAAAAATTTATGATAGTAATTTATTAATCCCAGGAACGACCTTAATTGTGAAACATTTTCAGGTGCTGGGGCTTTTATGACCACTTCAATTTTTTCAGGTGACTTATGCAACCCTTCCTTATTAATTATGTGGCCACAATATGATATTTGATTTTGGAAAAATTCGCACTTGGGGCGATTTGCTCGTAGGCCCCATTCTCTCAGCCTAGTGAGCACCTGCTCCAAATTGGCAAGGTGCTCGTTGTCGTTTTCTCCTGTTACAAGGATGTCGTCTAGGTAGCATTGAGTCCCCGGAATCCCTTGGAGGACTTGCTCCATAGCTCTTTGCCAGATAGCTGGAGCGGATGCTACTCCGAAAACCAGTCAATTGTACTGGTACAGACCTTTGTGTGTATTTATCGTGAGATATTTTTTAGAGGCCTCTTCAACCTCCATCTGTAGATATGCCTGTGCCAAGTCAATTTTGGTGAAACGTTTCCCTCCGGATAGTGAGGCGAAAATATCTTCTATCCTCGGAAGAGGATACTGTACCGTGTGAAGGACCGGGTTTACAGTCACCTTGAAGTCTCCACAGATGCGAATTTTTCTCTGTTCTTCAGATTTATCATTATTCAATGCTTTCTTCATGACTGGGACGATGGGTGTTGTCCACTCGCTCCAATCTATTTTGGATAATGCGCCTGCCTTTTCCAAATTCTCCAGCTCTGCCTCGACTGCTGGACAAATTGCGTATGGCACCGGTCTTGCCTTAAAAAACTTGGGAATTGCTGCATCTTCCACTTTTATTGAGGCGGTGATGCCTTTCAAGGTTCCTAGTTTCTCTTGAAACACTTCTTTGGCGTTGGCCAAGATGTCTTTTAATCGTTCAGGTATGACGTCATCATCATTTTTTTTCTTACTGGTCACCGTCAGTGCCTGAATGGAGTGCCAATCTAAATGTATTTTCCTGATGCATTCACGTCCCAACAGCGGTGGACCACCATCTTGTAGAATGTATAAATACAACTTTTGTATTTCCTTGCCGTTGTATACAACAGGCACCCTTATTTTTCCTTTGGGGTATACTTTCTGCCCCGTATATGTTTTCAAGATAATGGATGTGTCTTTTAAAGGTATATGCGGAAATAGCCGCTCGTAATCCCGTCGATTTATGATGGTCAGAGCTGATCCTGTATCTAGCTCCATTTTAACTGGGGACCCTGCTATCATGAGGGTAACCCAAATGGTCTGGTAATCATCTTTGGCAATTACATTATGTAATTTGAGACAGCTTAGTCTCTTGTTTTCGGAGTCGCTATCGCTCTTCTGGTCTTCGGAGCTACTGTCCGTCATCATTTGTACCTTTCTGTACTTTTCTTTATTAATTTTTTTTTTCCTGTCCGTGGATTTTTTTTGTCCAGATCGGCATACCCGTGCAATGTGTCCAATCTTTCCGCATTGCCTGCATGCTTTGTCCTTGAACCAGCAGTCCCCCTGGTCATGGGTGGATCTGCCGCAGCGATAACATCTCTCGAAACCCTGTGTCATTTCATGGGTGCCAAAGTCCTGTGTCTTTTGTTGTATCTCTGCAGCTCCTCTTGCAGCTGCTTCATATGATACAGCCATACTGAAAGCCTTGTCCAGTGTTAAATCTTTTTCAGAAAGCAGCCTTTTCTGTGTTCCTTCACTTAGGAGACCGCAGACGAATTTGTCTCGAAGATAATCTGCTAGTCCTGCCCCGAATTGGCAGTGTTTTGATAGCTTTCTTAATTCGGTGAGGTAATCAGCATTACTTTCATTCTTGTGTTGATTTCTCTTGAAGAATTTGAATTGTTCCGCTATCAGCAGCGGTGTTGGGGTTAAGTGCTCCTGTAGGGTATCAACAATTTCTTTAAAATTCTTGTCCTTTGGTTTGGCTGGAGTGATTACATTTCGTAACAGCCCGTATGTCTTTGCGCCAATTAGATTTAGCAGTACTGAAGCTTTTTTTTCATCTTCTATTCCATTTGCGGTGCAATATACCTCCACTCTTTCCACATATGTGGTCCAATCCTCTATCTCGTTATCAAAAGCATCAATATTGCCAGACTTAGGCATCCTAGAAAAAAAATGGCGCTTCCCGCGCTTTTCTTTCTTTTCTGCAGAACAGATATGGCGCTTCCCGCGCTTCCCTGCCGCTGCTGCCGATGACAACGCTGTTTCCCGCGGTTTCCATTCTTTTTATTTATTTATTTACAGTTGGAGACTCATTCCTGCCGGACTCTCTAGGTCTGAACGCCGACCTGCTTGCAGCGCTGGCCGTCTCCCGAGTGCTCCCTCCCCATCTGTTACTGCTTGCCTCCGCTTTCGCTGCTTGGCCTAGCTGCAGAGCCAGCCGCTGGAGCCCCAGCCCGACGCCCAGGAAGGATTATTGCAGTACCTGCCACCAGCTTGGCTAGCTGGTGAAACCACAGCTTTTTCTTTTTCTTGATTTTTCTTCAACTTTGGACGCCAGAGGAATCGATGTCCTTGAGGTGCTGCCGAATTGCAGGTAAGTCCGTTTCCAATTCGTCGCCACTGTTGTGTCCGTGTGTTGATAGAGACACTGAAGACAGGAGTTGGTTGCACAGGTGTTTACTAAACAAAGTCTGGAGGGGAACTAACTGATACAACACAATATACAGGCTTATATAGCCCGAGTGGCCATTACCGGCATTACAGTACACATGGGGCTCTTAAAGGCACATACACTACACTCACCACTCTCTCTGTGTAAAGAAGTTTCTCCTGAACTCCCTATTGGATTTATTAGTGACTATCTTATATTGATGGCCCCCAGTTTTGGTCTCCCCCCACAAGTGGAAACATCTTCTCTACGTCTACCCTTTCGAGCCCCTTCATACTTTTCAAGACCTCTATTGGGTCACCCCTGAGCCTTCTCTTTTCTAGAAAAAAGAACCCTGGCCTGTTCAGCCTTTCCTAATTGTTATAACCTCTCAGTTCTGGTATTACCCTTGTAAATCTTTTTTGCACCTTCTCCAGTGCCTCTATATCCTTTTTATAATATGGAGACCAGGACTGTAAGTGTGGTCTAACCAAGGTTCAATACAAGTTTAACATACCTTCCCTGCTTTTCAATTCTATCCCTCTAGAATTAGACAATCTCCTATTGATGTTCAGAGGCCTGTTACATCACAGGATATCTGTATAATCTACGATGGCTTCAAACGCCTAGTAAACCTGTTGATAAATGATGCTGCCTTTTATGGGGATGCATGTTGAGCACATCTCAGTGCAGGCCTTTTGCAGATGCATTGCTTTGATCATCCTTAACCTAACATGTCAAATCACTGATGAAACATCGATCAACAAAGTGAACAAAATGCTGATCTAAGACAATGGCAAAATAGTGCTGATGCTGGAAATCTGAAATATAAACAGAAAATGCTGGAAATACTCAGGTGTGGAGCGAGAAACAGAGTTAATGTTTCAGGTCGGTGACCTTTCGTCTGAACTGGAAAAAGTTAGAGATGTAACAGGTTTTAAGCAAGTGCAGGGCAGGGAAAGGAGGGAGGAAAGAACAAAGGGAAAGGTCTGTGATAGGGTGGAAGGCAGGAGAGATTAAATGACAAAAGAGGTGATGGTGCAAGGCAAAGGGGGCGGTAATGGGACAAGTAAAGAAACAAAAGATGGGTCTGGAGGAGGTGTAAATGGGAATGGCAGAATCATTACCAACATCTGCTGTCCGAAAAAATGGGAGCAGTAGTTATGATCTGAAATTGTCGAACTCGACATTGAGTTCAGAAGGTTGTTGACGTAATAAAACTCACTACGCACTTGGTTTGCGTATAAAGCAAGGCTTTAATCAACTTGTTTCGAAACATGGAGGTCTAGTTGTACTTCACTAGTTCCTTGTCTTACAAAATGTCTCTGGAAAGCTGGGCCCACGCCCGAGTATTTATACTCCTTCGACGGCGCCATCAGCTGGCCGTCCAGTGTTATTTCGTGAGTCTTTCTTCATGGATCATAAGATTCATAACAGTTGTAAAGTGCCTAATCGAAAGATGAGGTGCTGTTCCACGAGCTTCATTGGAACAGTGTAGGAGGCCGAGGTCAGAGTAGGAGTGGGGTGGAGAATGTTGAATTATATTACTAAACCAGTAAATAAGTCAATGGGTATCAAGCTCAAACTGTACAGTGTGCTAGTCAGACAATATCTTCAGCGTTGAGTCCAGTCTTGGTTACCAAGGCACAAGGGATACATTCGGGCCAGAGACAGGGTGCAAAGAGCCATTAGCTCATCCTGCACATCCACGGATTGAATTATGAGGAAAGACTGGAAAATCAGAACTCTTGAGCTTGAAAGAGGGTGACAGAAAAAGGGGCTTTATAGAATTATTAATTTCTTAAATGCCACAGATAAGGTACATCCAGAACAGTACGTCAAAGAAAGTTGAGACAGTAGAACAAGAAGCCACAGGCTAGGGTTTATTTCTAGAGGGATAGAATTGAAAACTAGTGAAATTATGCCAAACTTGTATCGAACTTTGGTAAGACCACACTTGGAGTACTGCGTACAATTCTGGTTGCCATATTATAAAAAGTATATAGAGGCACTGGAGAGGGTGCAAAAAAGATTTACAAGGATGATACCAGAAATGCGAGGATATACCTATCAGGAAAGGATGAACAGGCTGGGTCTCTTTTCTCTTGAAAAGAGAAGGCTGAGGGGTGACCTAATAGAGCTCTTTAAAATTATGAAATATTTTGATAGACACAGAGGGGGAGAAATTCATTATCACCCCATTTGGGGCGCAATTATCAGTCGTGCGCAAAGATTAGCGCCTGGCGCTAATTATCGCCTCTGACTGCAAAC
Source organism: Somniosus microcephalus (assembly GCF_052327205.1). NCBI lineage: Eukaryota > Metazoa > Chordata > Chondrichthyes > Squaliformes > Somniosidae > Somniosus > Somniosus microcephalus. The sequence goes on along the minus strand of NC_140996.1, from coordinate 11,094,498 downwards.
TTGGCTTTTATCGCCCCTGGAGGTGATTGGAGCGCTAAATCAGCCGCTACACACCTGTCTTAAGGCGCTAACGCCGAGGAGCGAGGCGCTATCTCAGAGCGCTGGCGAAGCTCATGTGATGTCAGTCAGCAATGGAACACAGACACAATGGCGCCGGCCAGTTCTTAAAGGGGAGGGTCGATCTTGCTCTCCATCCACACCCTGCTCATTGCAGCCTTGAATCTCGGCCTGGAGAGACCTGTACATCAAATCTGCTGGAAAGAACAATGGAGAGGCCCAGGGAAAGAGCTCAGAGTGCAGCCTCCATATTCTCTTCTAAATTGATACAAGGAAGATCAAATCAGAAAGAACCTGTAAAGTGCTGCTCAGTACCCAAAACTCCTCCTGCAGTCTCTCTCTCACTCAGAATGCGTGGTGCAAATATTTCGCCGACAAAAGAAGGCAGGAAGCGGTCGTCTTTAAATAGCGCTCCCCCAGTCCCTTCCTGACTGCAAAACGCTCCCCTCAACCTGTCGTTGCTAGCGGCAGGCGGTAAGACAGGGGGCGCCACTCAATATCCAGTCCGGGTGCTACCGGAGCGTTGCACACTCAACTGACGTCACGATCTGCCGGCGCAGGAGATCGTGGCGGTAGTGTTTAGCGCTGCCGCAAAATGTCTAGTTAATTTCGTGAGCGGCGCAAACATCGCCGCGCCCGGGCGCTAGTTGCTTTGCGCCCCATTAGCGCCCTCTTAAGGCGCTAACGGGAGGAGCAAACCAACCGAATTTTTCCCCCCAGAGTGTTTCCACTTGTGGGGAAGAGTAAAACTAGAGGCCATCAATATAATAGTCACAAAGAAATCAAATAGGGAATTCAGAAGAAACTTCTTTACCCAGAGAGTGTGGAACTCGCTATCACAGGGAGTGGTTGAAGCGAATAGTATCGATGCATTTAAGGGGCGTTAGATAAGCACATGAGGGAGAAGGGAATAGAGTGTTACGCTGATAGGGTTAGACGAGGAAAGACGGGAGGAGGCTCGAGTGCAGCTGTGCTGTATATCCTATGTAAAACTGGTGAAAGGAAAATGTGGAACTGAGGCCAATAAAAACTTCTTCTTGCAAAGAGTAATCACCATTTGGATAATGAGGAGAAAACACTAAATTAATTCAAGATCCAGTTAGATATTGCAATGCGAAGACTGTTAAGATCTTTTCCTTGGGACTGATGTGCTGGGAAACTGGATGGTTTCCCTTGTTTATGTTTATCTAGCGGCAGTGATCGGAGGTGGGTCAGGTGGGGAAAATTGTTATTTTTGGGAGCGGGTCGGGAACCTGCTGTCATCCCGCTCCCACACGCCTTTTTCCCAGGCGCATCTGTCAGCGTGGACCCGACCCAACCCGCAGAGGAGGGTGACCCAATTTAAATTATTAGCAGCTAGTTGTCAGACCCTTAAGAGTGGTTTAAACCTTACCTTTTAAATTTAACTGGATGGCCACAGGAAACACGCTGCTCAGGAACCACATCTGTCAGCCTGAGGCGGGAGTTCAATGGCCATTGCTCCAGCTGATTACTTGACAGCATCAAATGTACTATAAAAGCTCCCACCTGACAGATGGTTACTTTCCTCAGCAGAAGCTATTTCTCACTGCATTCCCAGCACAGATTCTACAAGCTGCAGTCTTTCCAGCAAAGTCTCCATCCAGTGTCACCACATTGGAAGAACCTCTCTCACCATTGACAGATTGCTTTTGTCATCTGTACTTCACCTGCCATCTATTCCATCAACATGGGTGCCGTTTATACTGTCTCATCTTGGTCCTCAGAATCTGACCATGATGAGCCCCAACACCTGCAGCACTGACAACACCACCAACCTTCTCCGCATTCAACTGATGCTGCACAGGACACAGGGCATCAGCACCCGAGCACATTGTTGCCCAGGAGGCCAGGGATGGCCTCACCATGGCCAGATTTATTTCACTTGACGCTGTACACCCTGGCTGCCAGGTTGGCACCACCCCACACCAACATCATAAAGCATCCCTACAAATGACCAAGCCATTCCTTTCACACTCATCACCATTGCAGGGGGTACCGTTATGTCTCACCATTCACTGCAATTCACTAAGCCACTTCCAAAGGTGCACACAAATCTGTCCAAGAATGCAAAGTGTTGAAAATAAAGATTTTTATGTTTGACAGCACATTAACAGAAACTTCACATAAACAGTGGTTGGGGGAGGGGGTGGGCTCTTGATGGAGAGTAAAGAGATGAGTTAGATATGTCATATGAAGAATGGGTAGAGATACACATGATGACCATTCACTGGCTGCTGACATCAGTGCCCATATGAGTGACTGATGTATGCCATGTCGCTGTATGAGATGTAATTCTGACATCAAGTTGCTGAGTTGTCCCCCTCTCTCCGTCTCCCACTTTCAGCTGCTCGGCGATTCCAGATATTTCTAAAGCAGCCTCCTCTGCCGTTGTAATGTTTGAAAATGACGGAGGCCCACCTCCTGTTCTCCCCCTCTCCTTATTGTGGGCTCTCTTTTCCTGCGAGGAGGGAAAGAAGAGCAGGTTGAGTGAGAGTGATGGAACGAGTGTAAGGAATGGACAGGTTACATCTTTAGAGGGTGACTATGATGGAGTGGGGTGCCAAAGCCAAGTGGCCTCCTTGTGTGTTGTTAGTTGGTATGATTGCAATAGGATGAGGGTGAGTGTGAGGGGTGGCGAGTGGGATGGGGATGTGATAATATAATGTAGATAGAGGGATGGGTGGATGTGCAAGGTATGTTGGTGTGAGTAAGGATGTGCAGGGGTAGGGTTGGGAAGGCAGAGTGATGGGGATGTGATGAGAGGCGCAGGAGGATGAAGGTGAGTGTGGCTTTGTACTCACGTTTCCTGATCTAATGAGATCATTGAAACGTTTGCAGCACTGCACCTAGCTCCTCCTGACCACATCCTTGCTGGTGCCCTCCTCTGCAATCTCCAACCAGGCTGTTTCGGGAGGTTTCTTCCGCCCATTGGAAGGGAAGAGGATCTCCCTATGTGCTCTGACTCCCCCCACAAGCAGATGGAGGGAGTCATCGGACAACCTGGGTGCAGCCCTCTGCCTCCGTGCAGTCATTGTCAGTGTTTGCAGCCCTCCAATGCTGTAGTGCACCGACAGCACTATGTTACATTGACATTCAAATCCAGTGTGGCCATGGCCCTTTTAAAGATCCAGGCTGAAAACGCGTCACCAGACCCGCACCATTTAATTGGGCCGGGTAACGCGCAGGGCGGAGTTAATAGGCCCTATTAAGGGAAAGTTATTTTCAGCAGCAGGATGGAGCCAGCAGCGGGGTCACGACCCGCCATGGCCACCGCCCGCACCGGACCTGCCCAGGTAGGCAAAATTCCGGCCATGGTTGGGCTTTCTCTTGTTTGCAACAGTAATTGCTGGGAACTTATGCGGCGTGAATATTACCTGCCATTTGTCAGCCCAAGCCTGGATGGTATCCAGGTCCTGTTATTGCAGGAAGCATGTTGGCCAGGTAACTGGATATTCACTTGAAGTGCTGTAACCTACAGGGCTACGGACCAAGAGCTGGAAAGTGGGATGAGGCTGGAGAGCTCTTTTTCGGCCGGTACAGACACAATGGGCCGAATGGCCTCCGTCTGTGCTGTAAATGTCAATGATTCTATGAACTGGGAGAATTGCTTCCTCTTCTTTGAATAATCCTGTGGAACCTTTAACATTCCCCTGAACAGATAGGTGGGGCCTTGATTTAATCTCATCCAAACAACAGTACCTCCTTAATCAGGGAATGGTACATGGAGTGACTGTGGAATGGGAGAGGAGGGCATGAATGACTACAAATGATGGGGAATTTTCATTAAAATTAAGAGAAGTTTTCCCTCATTTGCCAATTCTACCATTCCGAGCACCGACAGAATATTAATACAAAAGCAAAATACAGCGGATGCTGGAAATCTGAAATAAAAACAGGAAATGCTGGAGACACTCAGCAGGTCAGGCAGCATCTGTGGAGAGAGGAACAGAGTTAACGTTTCAGGTCGATGATCTTCCATCAGAATATTAATACTTTGTGTTTATACTGGAAAACTAACATGTTTTATATGCCAATTTGGTAATGTTGCTCTGCTTTGGGTGCAAGAACTGCTTTTACAACCAAAGAGAGGGTCGAGCACAAACACAGCCAAAGTGTCTATATTTAAGGAAATGTTGGGAACGAGTTAGATTGCAAACCCATTTAAACAAATGCAGCTGATGGGGCCAGTTTTCCACTTTAGCATTCCCGGCATGGGAAAGTATAAAATGGCAAATGTCCCCTGGTGTTTATTTGTCAGATTGGCATGTGCCAAAATAGATTATATTCCAAAACAAAATGAGTGAGTGCCACTCCTCGCGAGTCAGCGTCGGCAGGTCAGAACATGAGGGTAGATCTTACGACTCTGTGCTTCCAGCGTGGAGCTGTGTGTGCTGGGAACACAGGTTTGCTAAATCTAGTGTATGATTTATGAAGGGAGCAGGTTTTCCGATCTCGCCAAGCTATGTGTGCTATAATCTTACTTTTTGCAATTATGTATACATTCTTGGGGAATCTGTATGCTCAAAGTGAAGGTTATCAAAGCTGAACAATGGAACATGTTTCCCAATCTGTTACCCTGCGTTAGCACCAAGCGATCCCAGTTCACTTACGGCATGGCCAGATGCAAATACAGAGTCAAACTCTTGTCTGTTCTGGTCCAACAATGTTCCTTAATCGCAAATTCAGAAATGCACCCATTACTGCACCAGTGCGATTATTTTTTTTTCCCATTTCCCGCATCGGCCATCCTTATGGCTTCTCTGAGCGAGGCTGCCAATTTGTGCTACATTGTGGGCAGTTTTGTTCTGTGAACTGGCATGGAGTAGGAAATGGGTTGATACTGTTGTAACTCACAGAATCCTTACAGTGGGCCGAGAGAGAGAGGTTACGTTGATCCCGACAGTGTCGGCTGGATCCAGAAATTAAATAGAAACCTGCTAACCCACTGTGCCACCCTCCCATTTTTAAAGATATTTGAAAGCTGAAATTTCTGGCTTTTTATGTATTGGACACTGGGAAAAATTCAGTTGGTTTGCGCCTCCCGTTAGCGCATTAAAAGGGCGCTAATGGGGCGCAAAGCAACTAGCGCCCGGGCGCGGCGATGTTTGCGCCGCTCGCAAAATTAACTAGACATTTTGCGGCGGCACTAAACACTACTGCCACGATCTCCTGCGCCGGCAGATTGTGACGTCAGTCGAGTGCGCAACGCCCCGGTGGCGCCGCCTGCCGCTAGCAACGACAGGTTGAGGGGAGCGTTATGCAGTCAGAAAGGGACTGGGGGAGCGCTATTTAAAGGCGACATTTTTGCACCACGCATTCTGAGAGAGAGAGAGAGAGACTTCTGGAGAGATTCAACGCTGTGTGAAGGAGTTTTGGGTACTGAGCAGCACTTTGCAGGTTCATTTTGATTTGCCCTTCCTTGCTTCGCCCGCGCTCTGAGGTAACGCCTCGCTCCTTGGCCTTTGCGCTTTAAGACAGGTGTGAAGCGCCTGATTTAGCGCTCCAATCACCTCCAGGGGCGATAAAAGCCAAGTTTGCCGTTGGAGGCGATAATTAGCGCCAGGCGCTAACCTTTGCGCACGGCCGATAATGGCGCCCCAAACGGGGCGATACTGAATTTTTCCCCCCATGAACTTTCAGAGAAAAAAAGACACGTTGCAGAGTGGTAAGAGCAGCTGTTGTGACACAATGCTCTGATGAAGTGGGAGTCAAGGTACAAAAGAAACTGACTGCAGCACAATCCAGGGCACTTCTTTAACCCTTGCACCAATAGTTCACTAATGTAATCCTCAACCGTGGCCACTATCTATATAATGTTAGACATCTGGTTACTTTTAATGCAGCGTCTTTAAACAATAACTCATTAACACACAATTCCTGGCTGATTCTCTTTCTTTTCTTTAGACGGAGTATGCTGCAATGCAGAAGCTTGCCAATCTGCTGCTCATCATCGCCGAGACTGCAAGTTACATCATGCACCTTACCTGACGCCCGAGAAAGATGTCGGAGGAGAAGAAGAGTCAGCTCCACAATTCCACACTCCTCAAAAAGTCAACCCTTCTGACAACAGACGAGGAGTGGGAGCCAGGCGCATGCTTTTTAAATGAGTGTTGCACTTCTGTAGATATTTATGTCGGAGACGAGTAGAATGTTTATTAAATTCGCGTGTGTACACGTGTGTGTGTGTGTATACGCGTGCTTGTGTGTGTACGTACGTGTGTACATGTGTGTATATGTAAGTGTGTACACGTGTGTGTACATGCGTGTGTGTGTACACGTGCGTGTGTGTGTACACGTGTGTGTGTGTATGTAAGCGCGTGTACATGTGTAAGTGTGTACATGCGTGTGTGTGTGTAAGTGTGTGTGTACATGCGTGTGTGTGTGTGTGTGTGTGTACATGCGTGTGTGTGTGTACACAAAACGAGAGGTTTAGGAGAAATGAGATACAAAGCCAGGGAATGAGATTTTCGGGAACTTTCATGGATCTCGTTAGTAAAGGGGAAGATCCAATATAAAACACTCCAGCCTTTGAGAAGTTTTCATTATTTTCCCTCCAATTACCCTAAGGCCATCAGATTGAACTTTATCCGCACAACTCTCTCAGAAGAGAGTTCCATGTGTGGATATTGGGTGAGAACGGGACCACACCCAATTTAGCTCGCTGTGGGGACACAGGGTGAAGAATGGTCACTTGGGCGAGGGACAGGAGACCTGGTGGAACCTATGGATCCTTACCTCAGTGTATATATTGGAACCTTCAGGAGAAGAGGGAAGAAAGTTGGGGAATAAGTGTTTTATCCGACGACTTCATTAGTGATGAAAGTACAAACAAAACTCGGTTTTACAATTTCTAATGGATGGAACATTGTGGGAGTGTGCACCTGAACTCCAGGGTGGGTTAAGATCTGAAAATTCTCCTAAAATTCATTATCCATATTTACAGTAACAATGTAGAGAATCAACTATCATAAAAGTGTACTGTTATTAATAATATGGACTTTTAAATATGTACAATCACTGAGAATATATTAGTTAATTTTAATAATGAATTTCGTTATTACCTTTACACTGCATCAGCTTGGGATCTATACACAGTAAATATTACGTTGATTTATAAAATTATCCCGAATTGGGCTGTGGTATAACACAGGGAATTACAAAAGGTACTGTATTGTATTTCATAGAATCTTACAGCAGAGAAGAAGGCCCTTCGGCCCATCGTGTCTGTGCCGGCTCTTTGAAAGAGCTCTCCAATTAGTCCCACTCCCCCCTGCTCTTTCCCCACAGCCCTGCACTTTTTTCGCCTTTAAGTATTTATCCAATTCCCCTTTTGCAAGTTACTATTGAATCTGCTTCCTTTCAAATTGTGCCTCCACCAGTGCATTCCTGATCGTAACAATGCTGCAATGTAACAATCAATAGAATTAACTACCAGAACTTGTATATGATTTTACTAATATCATGAACGTTTAAATATGTACACTGAGAATAATGTACACCGAGAATATATTAGTAATATATTAATTTTAATAATGAATTTAGGTATTACCTTTACATTGTATCAGTTTGGGATATACGCACAGTAACTATATCGATTTGGAAAGAATTTGTGAGATTCGCAGCACTGATGAACATCACTCACTGCTGTCTTAGTACAACAGAAGAAATTGTAACCTTTATTCATGTTAATTATTTTTGATGCAAATTTATCAGTGATTCTCAGAAGATTACAAAATGACTTTGTACGGTTTGAATGTATTATTTATAAAATAAAAAGCGTGTAGAACTTAATGATACCGGGCACATTTGGAAATGTATTTATTAGTCTGAATTATGGTATCCAAAAATTGCCTGTAATCGCTCAGGAAGCGTCAGTCAAGCCTCCTTGTTAAATTGTAAACATATTACAGTAATGTGATTTTATTTGTGAATGTGTGTACAAGATGGAGTTGAATTTGAACAGGTTTGTTGATATTAAGATGCCTTATGTTTCTCAAACCTTTATGTGATGGCTATTTTCGGTTATTGCTGCAAATTAACAATGAGAAGAAGTACCTTACCAGATTGGTTAATTGCCAGGAGGTTCCCTCTGTTCGCTGGAGAAATTGTAAATAGGAGTATAAAGATGATGCTGCAAATAGCAAACTGAATTATTTTCCCTTCATTTATCTCAGTTGATAGATTTGAGTAGGATGAGGCTTTTAAAAGCAGCGCACAGCAAATTAAAGGACTCTCGTCAGGAAAATACTGGCTGAGAAAAGGCCATTCGTTTCTGTAAGTCGTTCCCTACTTAATGGCCCAGAAATTCGGGTCGGGGGCTTCCCGCGGGTGCAAGCCCCCGACCTACACTTACATATCGCGCTGACATTTGAAGACTGGGCCTGCATGGATTTCCGGCCTGTGGCCCGGTTCAGCTCCCGGCGCGCTGTGCGTGTGTGATCCAGCGGCGTACTTAGTGCGATGAGCCGGCTGGGATCACGTGAGCACTGGGCAACCAATGGGAGTTTACAAAAGTCCATTCATGAGTTAGACATAAGACCTGTCAAACTCATGAAAAGTCCGGGCGCCCAATACACGACTTAAACTTTAAATAAAAGTTTTTTTAAAATTCCAATAATTAAATTAACTATTAATAACTTTAAAAAACTATTTTAAACAATTATTCAAATTTCTGCCAAAATTTTTTTTTCAAGAAATCGGGTCCAAAAACACTTACCTTACTGTAAATTCTTTAAAAATAATAAACCTGTAGAAAACATTTTCTAACTTTAATTATTAGACCACTTACCTTATAAAATTAAGTCCTTACGTCTGCTTTTTACATTCGTAAAAAGTGGAGGCCTTCACGCATGGACAAACCTGTCAAAAAAACCGAAGTTCAACACGTCCGCGTTGCCTCAAACGTCACTAGGGAACCGCCTCTTAACCCCTTGGTTCAGAGGAGAGGAAATGCCGGTTTTCCGCGCATGCGCTGTGCATGCTGAAATCCGGCACTTCCAACGGGCCCACGCGTGAGTACCCCGTCCGTGCTCACGCGTTGGGACCGGAATTACTGGGCCAATTATTTTTTTTAAGTTTCTTAAAAACTGTATTTTTTATTAAAATGGACAAATTTGACACAGCACAAAATTAAAATTTGTTTTTCAGGGCCATAACCTTTGTTTAGCAGTCAATACACTGTTAAAACCCCAGTTACACCTAATCCAAAGGGGTCTAACTTTTAATGGGGTATTTAACAGCGGTATTACCGCGGAAGAGCTGAAGTTTTCATCAGTATCACTGATTTCACTGATTGCCGGCTGTAAGGGGGGGGCGGGGAGTCCACGGCGCAGCCAGTGTCGGAGCAGTGAATGACTGACCCGCAACTTCAGGATTTCCGCGTTAGTCTGCGCAGGCGGTAAATCTCGAAGTTGCGATTGGTTTCAAAGGCAGAATGATGTGTAGTCACTGTTGTAATGTAGGAAACGCGACCGCCAATTTGCGCACAGCAAGCTTCCACAAACAGCAATGAGATAAATGACCAGATAATCTGTTTTAGTGATATTGGTTGAGAGATAAATACTGGCCCAGGACATCGGGGATAATCCCCTGCTCTTCTTTGAAATAGTCCCATGGGATCTTTTACGTCCAGCTGAGAGAGCAGACGGGACCTCGGTTTAACATCTCATCCGAAAGACGGCACCTCCGACAGTGCAGCACTCCCTCAGCACTGCACTGGGAGTGTCAGCCTGGATTTTGCGCTCAGGTCTCTGGAGTGGGACTCGAACCCACAACCTTCTGACTCAGAGGCGAGGGTGCGGCCCACTGAGTAACAGCTGACAATGTATGATGTTTTTAAATACAAACAGAAAATGCTGGAAATACTCAGCAGGTCACGCAGCATCTGTGAAGAGAGAAACAGAGTTAACGTTTCAGGTCGATGACCTTTTGTCAGAACTGAAAAAAGTTAGAGATGTAACAGATTTTAAGCAAGTGCGGGACAGGGAAAGGGGGGGGGAGGGGAGGAAAGAACTACAGGGAAGGTCTGTGAGAGGGTGGAAGGCAGGAGAGGTTAAATGACAAAAGGTAAGATGATGCGAGGCAAAAGGAGATGGTGATGGGACAAGGAAAGAAACACAGGATGGGTCTAGAGGAGGTGTAAATGGGAATGGCAGAATCATCAACAGCTGCCATGTGAAAAAATAGTGGGGGCCGAGGTTATGGTCTGAAATTGCTGAACTCGATGTTGAGTCTAGAAGGCTGTGAAGTGCCTATTCGAAAGATGAGGTGCTGTTCCTCGAGCTTACTTTGAGCTTCGTAGGAACAGTGTAAGAGGCCGAGGTCAGAGTGGGAGCGGAGCGGAGAATTAAAGTGACAGGTGACCGGAAGCTCAGGGTCACACTTGCGGACTGAACGGAGGTGTTCCGCAAAGCAGTCACCCAATCTGCGTTTGGTCTCCCCAATGTAGAGGAGACATCATGAGCAGCGAATACAGTATACTAGATTGCAAAAAGTACAAGTAAATCGCTGTTTCAGCTGGAAAGAGTGTTTGGAGCCCTGGACAGTGGGAAGGGAGGAAGTAAAAGGGCAGGTGTTGCAACTCTTGCGCTTGCACGGGAAGGTGCTGTGGGAAGGTGAGGGGGTGATTGAGGAGCGGACCCTTCGGAATGCTGAAAGCGGAGGGCAGGGGAAGATGAGTTTGGTGGTGGGATCACGCTGGAGGTGGCGGAGGATGATCCGTTGAACGTGGAGGCTGGTGGTTTTATGGAGGTTTGATGATTTTAAGCCTGAACCAGCTGATTTCCACTGGTGATGAATTTAAATAATTTAGCTATATCTTTACTACTAGTGAACAGGCGGGCAGCTATCCTGACTGGTGACTGCAGATGGCAGACAAACCTTCCTATCCAGAATATGTTAATACCCATTTCCCACGCTACCTTTCGCAGTGTCAGCCGTGGCTCAGTGGGGAGCCCTCTTGCCTCTGAGTCAGAAGGTTGTGGGTTCAGAGTACCACTCCAGAGACTTGAGCACAAAAATCTAGGCTGACTCTCCCGGTGCAGTGCTGAGGGAGTGCAGCAGTGCCAGAGGTGCCGTCTTTCGGATGAGACGTTAGAGCAGAAGGAGCCTCGCTTTATCAGGTGGATGTAAAAGATCCCGCGGCATGATTTTGAAGAAGAGCAGGGGAGTTCTCCCAGGTGTCCTGAGCCAATATTTATCCCTCAATCAACATCACGAAAAACAGATTATCTACTCGTTATCACATTGCTGTTTGTGGGAGCTTGCTGTGCACAAATTGGCTGCCGCGTTTCCCGCTGCTCACGATGCGGTCTCCTCTACATTGGGGAGACCAAACGCAGATTGGGTGACCACTTTGCGGAACACCTCCGTTCAGTCCGTAAGGGTGACCCCGAGCTTCCGGTCGCCTGTCATTTTAATTCACCGCTCCATTCCCACTCGGACCTCACCGTCCTTGGCCTCTTGTATTGTTCCACGGAAGCTCAACGTAAACTCGAGGAACAGCAACTCATCTTCCGATTAGGCACTCTGCAGCCTTCCGGGCTCAATATCGAGTTCAACAATTTCAGATCATAACCTCAGCCCCTATTACATTTTTTCTTGTAATTTTTCCACTCCTTCCCCCCCTCCCCTTTCCTTTTGTTTCTCTCTCACACCTGGCAGCTATCTCTTGCCCTGCCAGTACACTTCACACCTAATCTCAGCCTATTACGTCTGGCTTCGATTACTTTTTATTGTCTCTTTTACTTTTAATTCTTTTGTCCGATCGCAGCCCTGCCTCCGATCTATTTTCTTTTCTTTCCAGTTTTGAAGAAGGGTTCCACCCGAAACGTCAACTCAAATTTCTCTCCACGGATGTTGCCTGACCTGCTGAGTTTTTCCAGCATTTTCTGTTGTTATTTCAAAAAGTACTTCATTGGCTGTAAAACACTCTGGGACGTCTTAAAATATCAAAAATGCAAGTCTTGCTACTAGGGTGACATCATCCCACTCCCGCACCCCACGCGCTACATTTTTTTGTGAATGAGCTGGCGTCACTTTCTGGCGCGCTGTGCTGCAGCCAATCAGAAGAGGAGGAGGCGCCGCCTGGCGACCGACGTCACCCGCCTCCAATCACCGCGCGCTCGCTGGCTAGTTTGAATCGGCAATGCGCACGCGCCAATCTAACGGATGCCCCGCCCAGCCGGGCTTACGCGTCACGGCGTTTACGCGGAGGCGTCAAAAGGCCAGCCGTCTCCATGGTGACAGAACACCCGCCTCACTCAACGGCGTGAGAGACCCCAAGTCATTGCCTCCGCCGTCCATCACCCCCGCCCTGCGGGGAAAGCACATATCGTTACCCTCAGAGTGGGCCCGGCCCGACCGTCCATTAACCGGCTCCTCCTGCTCGACGGCTTCGGGCTTTTGCGTGCTCGCCGCCTGGCATTACGTGCGCTCACGCCGACTGGCTTTGCGTGCACGCCGCCTGGCATTACGTGCGCACACGCCGACTGGCTTTGCGTGCTCGCCGCTTGGCATTACGTGCGCACACGCCGCCTGGCTTTGCGTGCTCGCCGCCCGGCTTTACGTGCGCTCACGCCGCCTGGCTTTGCGTGCTCGCCGCCCGGCTTTACGTGCGCTCACGCCGCCCGGCTTTACGTGCGCTCACGCCGCCTGGCTTTGCGTGCTCGCCGCCTGGCATTACGTGCGCTCACGCCGCCCGGCTTTGCGTGCTCGCCGCCCGGCTTTACGTGCGCTCACGCCGCCCGGCTTTACGTGCGCTCACGCCGGCTTCGGGCTTTTGCGTGCGCGCGCGTCCCTCTCACGTCAGCGTCCCTCCCGCCCCCTTCCCATTGGTCCCGCCCCGGGTGTCCGAGGTCAGCCGAGCCGGCCTTGCCTTCCCCGCCCTCCTTCCCTCACTCTCTCTCGGCGCCATGGCGGAGCAGCAGCAGTTCTATCTCTTGCTCGGCAACCTCCTCAGCCCTGACAACGTGGTCAGGAAACAGGCGGAGGTAAAGAATTGGGTTTTTTTATTTTTGGGGCGGACTCCAACCTTCGGCATCAGCGAGTGGGAGTGGGCGAGTGTCTGGGGCCTACCTCAGGCTGTGCTGCTTCCAGCAGGAGACGATGAGAATTGTTTTTTCCCCCCCATCTCCTCCTCCCTACCTCTCCCCACCAACCAATGCCAAGTAATTGTTGCTGAGGAGAAGGCCCCGGGCCCCAGCCTGGCCCACGTGTGGCTGACTGGCGCTGCAGTCAATCCGCCCATGTGGTGCTGGGGCTCTTTTTGTACAGATAACTTCCCTACCGGCCTGTAAACTTCAGCTGTCTGCAGAAGCTGGGACTAGATTTAATTAAAACACGGAAGATTTGGTAGGGTTAACTATGTGCTGATTACTGGGAAGATTAATTTTAAGGTTTATATTTTGGGGGGAAGGGACATTAGTTTAATCTTAAAGCCAAATACGAAGGGTCATCGACCTGCAACGTTAACTGTTTCTCTCTACAGATGCTGCCTGATCTGCTGTGTATTTCCAGCATTTTTTGTTTTTATTAGTTTAATCTTTATACTGTGGGGTGCAATAGTTTAATCTTTATACTGTGGGGTGCAATAGTTTAATCTTTATACTGTGGGGTGCAATAGTTTAATCTTTATACTGTGGGGTGCAATAGTTTAATCTTTATACTGTGGGGTGCAATAGTTTAATCTTTATACTGTGGGGTGCAATAGTTTAATCTTTATACTGTGGGGTGCAATAGTTTAATCTTTATACTGTGGGGTGCAATAGTTTAATCTTTATACTGTACCAGGGATGAGGGACTTCAGTTATGTGCAGAGACTGGAGAAGCTGGAAATGTTCTCCTTAGAGCAGAGGAAGATTTATTGGAAATAACAACAGAAAATGCTGGAAATACTCAGCAGGCCAGGCAGCATCCGTGGAGAGAGAAACAGAGTCGACGTTTCAGGTCTGGGACCCTTCATCTGATGAGTATTTCCAGCATTTTCTGTTATTTCAGATTTCCAGCATCTGCAGTATTTTGCTATTGAAGATTTATTAGAGGTATTCAAAATTATATTGGGTTTTGACAGAGTAAATAAGGGGAAGTGATTTCCACTGGCAGGAGGGTCAGTTACCAGAGGGGACACACTTAAAATAATTGGGGAAGAACCAAAGGCAAGATGAGGATTTTTTATAGATATAGATTTAACGAGTTGTGATCCAGAATGTGCTGCCTGAAAGGGCAGTGGAACAGATTCAATAGTAACTTTCAAAAGGGAATTGGATAAATACTTGAAGAGGAGAAATTGCAGGGCTATGGAAAAAGAGCAGGGGAGTGGGACTAATTGGAGAGCGCTTTCAAAAAACTGGCACAGGCAGGATGGGCCGAATGGTGGCCTCCTGTGCTGAATGATTCTTGTGTATGGGATGCCTGGCCCGCGGGAGTGGATGGAGTCTAGCGGGTTGAATATAGGATTTTTAATAGAGGCCCTTTTTAAATTGTGTTTGGAATCGAGCATCAATGGCGCCTCTCTAATGTAACGCTGTTCTGGTTTAATCTTATTTTGTATTCGGGCAGTGAAGGGATTGAACTAAACTTTTAAAAAGATGTGGCCCAAACTTTTTTTACTTATTTTTAACTACAAGCTCTGGGAAATGAAGATTTTTGTTCCTAAAACTGTTTTCCTCCACACACATTTTCCTGTAGATTTACACTTTTTAACTTTTTAAAGCAATTGCATGTTTATAGCTTTTTTTCACTATAAATTGGTGAGGTTTTTGTTGTAATGTGCAAATTTGTTTAATGCATTAATTTAATTGTAACCCCAATGTGTGTGTACTTGCATTGCCTTGCATCCTTTTATGAAGCAATAGGTTGTGAAGAGTGTAATTGTCTTCAGAAGAACAGGTGTAATTGAAATTGCTGCCATTTTAAAGGCTGCTGCTGAGTTAGAGGGGAAGGGAAAATGCTTGACGCCTAATCAATACGTGTGTGGAGGTAAAACGAAGGCTGGATTCAGGTTGGGATTAGATGTGATGTTAGAAATGGTGACTTGAGCTAATGGAAGGGCAAATGATAGCTATGGAGCCATACCTCAGCAAGCTGCCGATGTCTTCAGGAAGTCGTGTTAGAAAATTCGTTTGGAAAAATGCTTTGGTTCAAAATGGGGCAGCAATTTGAATAATTTGTTTTCAGTTTTGCTTTCTAAGTCTGTCCCACTTAATAAGTTACTTACAACTTGAAGCACTGTCTCAATGACGTCATTTTAATTTGCACTGGTGTAGTATTTAGGAATAAGGATTGGATCTACAAAGAAGACTTGCTATGGCTCAGTGGGCGGCACCCTCTCCTCTTAGTCAGAAGGTTGTGGGTTCAAGTCCCACTCCAGAGACTTGAGCACAAAAATCTAGGCTAACACTCTAGTGCAGTACTCGGGGAGCGCCGCACTGTCGGAGGTGCTGTCTTTCAGATGCGACGTTAAACCGAGGCCCGTCTGCTCTCTGGTGGACGTAAAAGATCCCATGGCCACTATTTCGCAGAAGAGCGGGGGAGTTCTCCCTGGTATCCTGGGCCAATATTTATCCCTCAATCAACATCATGAAAAACAGATTATCTGGTCATTATCACATTGCTGTTTGTGTGACCTGTGCCACGTTTTCTACATTACAACAGTGACTACACTTCAAAAAGTACTTCATTGGCTGTCAAGCACTTTGGGATGTCCTGAGGTTATGAAAGGTGCTGTAGAAATGCAAGTCTTTTATGAAGACTTTTAATAATGTGGAAAATCAAGCTTGTCTAGTTAAGTTTCAAATTCTATTTTGTATCTGCTCTTTTGAATGTTATGAATTTGGCAGTAACCTTGCCTAATTCTACAATTTAAATGCATTTATATTTTGGCTGTACTTATCATTGCATAGTAACCTGATTCTCTTAGGCCGTCCCTCGGAACCGAGGATGACTTGCTTGCCCAATGCGGGACCTACAGTCTCTGTCACGGGTGGGGCAGACGGTGGTTGAAGGGGCGGGTGGGTGGGGTGCTTGGGTTGACTTGCGCTGCCTGCGCTTGGCTTCCGCTTGCTCCCGGCAGAGACTCGAGGGGTTCGCCTTCCCAGATGCTTCTCCTCCACTTTGTGCAGTCTAAGTGGAACATGATTATCGCATGTGTGTCTTAAGAAAAACTAAAGGGGGAATGATGTTCGACATTCACTGCATATAGAGAGTTTACACCTGGTGTGCTGTGGGATCTGTAGTTAATATAAATCACTACTCCCTTGAGGGTTACCATAGATGGCACTTTTGTGATTAGACTGAGAAAACAACTTAAAATATAGGAAACAGGTTCATATTCCATGTAATGCTGAAACTTTTATCATATAAAGTTTTCAACAAGGCTATATTTGTGCTGCAATATTTATTACGGCCGTGTCTGAGTTCCTGAGTTGTGCAAATAGGTTATTACACTGGCAGGTGGAATATCAACTCCTGACCAAATTGTGCTTTTCCTTGATCTCATTTGTTTCAGTGAAGGTAGATTGGTGACAGCCATGGATCTGTGATTTTTTAACCTAATGCTATGTTGTTCTCCAGCCGAGGAAGGTGTGGCATTAGACTAATTCCTGGAATTACAACTTAGCAGATATGTTCACTCTGTAAAAGTATGTGGGATGGTAAAACATCATTGCGTTGAGATGGTGTCCCAAAATAGGAGTGGACTGTGTTAAATGTGATGGTATCTTGTTAGTTTTCCATTTGATGAACTTTGTGCTTCCATTGTGAGGAATGCTTGAGAATGGTAAATAAAACATTTTTGCATCTATGAGCAGGCACAGGTCAGTCACGGCATTGAGGGGAGCAGAGTGAAACACTTTGCAGGAAACTTTGTGCTATCCGGCACCGACGGGACCGAGCTGTTGCTGTCCCATCAAAACTGCCGGACAAACCAGCGCTAATGTTGAAACATATGGAGATTTTGAGCTCCGTATCTGGCAACAAACCCTGTTGCTTAGCAACAGCTTCTAAACAGTCGGCCGTACCTTGCAAGCGTCTCTGTAGCTTAGCAACAGCTTCAGCAAGACCTTGCAGAGCCTGACTGGTTGGAAAAAAAGCAACAAAAAGAAAAAAAACCTAACGAAACGGCTCCTGATTTTTGCCGGTGGATCGAGCATTCCGGACAGTTAACCTCCGGATAAACCAAAGTTTCCTGTACTTCTCCTCCACTGCCGAAAAGCACTTGTGCTACGCCGTACCTTATGATTTTCTGTTTTGCATCCGTTCACTTGTTACTTCTGTAGAAGATTGTCAAAATGGCAGCAGTTTTATGGGTTTTATTTTCAGTAATCAGAGTAGACTTTCGCTCCACTTGAGCCCAGCTACCAGAGATGAAAGGCGGGTTTTAACTCGCCGCTCGGCTCCGTTCCCCTGTCCTTGATGGGAATGTTGACAGTATTGTATGATCAAATCAAATCAATTATTTCTCGGCTTCAGTTAAATTCATCAGCAATTTGAACAATATCAGGATTTATTTCTCAATGAATATAGCTTTTATATAATACTATTATACTGTGTACAGTAGATTATTACAAGTTGTCAGCCGTGGCTCAGTCGGCAGTACTCTCGCCTCCGAGTCGGAAGATCGTGAGTTTGAGTCCCGCTCCAGAGACTTGATGATCCAGGCTGACACTCCCAGTGCAGTGCTGAGGGAGCGCTGCACTGTTGGAGGTGCCGCCTTTCGGATAAGATGTTAAATCAAGGCCACGCCTGCTCTCTCAGGTGGACGTAAAAGATCCAATGGCACTATTTCAGTGGCTGACCATGCTGTGGCTACCAGAGCAAGTCAGAGGCTGGGTATTCTGCGGCGAGTGGTTCGCCTCCTGACTCCCCAAAGCCTTTCCACCATCTACAAGGCACAAGGCAGGAGTGTGATGGAATACTCTCCACTTACCCAGATGGGTGCAGCTCCAACAACACTCAAAGCACGATACCATCCAGGACAAAGCAGTCCACTTGATGAGCGGCCACCTTAAACATCCACAGACTCCACTGCGCCATGGCTGCAGTATGCACCATTTACAGGACACACTGCTGCAACTCACCAAGGCTTCAATGACAACACTGCCTTGAAGGACAAGTGCACGTGGGAACACCATCACCTCCAAGTCGCATACCATCCTGATTTGGAAATCTATCGCCATTCCTTCATTGTCTCTGTCTCTGGGTCAAAATCCTGGAACTCCTTCCCTAACAGCACTGTGGGAGCACCTTCACCACACAGACTGCAGCGGTTCACCATCACCACCTCGGGCAGTTAGGGATGGGCAATAAATGCTGGACTTGCCGGCGACACCCACATCCCAGGAACAAATTTTTAAAAAAAGCAAAATTCCAAGTGAGAAGACACTCATTTATCATAATAGTTGCAAAAATATAGTACCATTAATATCAATATTTCAAAGCATTTATACTTTTTAAAATGCAGGTCTGTCATGTAGGCAATTAGACATTTTGCACCAACCACGTCCCGCAGTCATGAGATGAATGACGAGTAAAACTGTTGGGTGATATTAGTTGAGGGACAAATGTTTTAGCTGGAACATTGAGAAATCCCTGCTCTTATAAATGGTGCCATGGTATCTGTAATGCCCACTAAAAGCTGCAAAGGGGGCATCAGTTTAAGCTTTTGTCTGAAGGGTGTCACCTCCAGCAATGCAGCATTCCATTAGTGCTGCACTGGAGTGTTGGCCTAGATTGTGGTGTGGGCCTCAAACCATACAGAGCACTGCCGAGTTCCAAGCAGGCTTTTGTATTGCAGACGAGAGCTCTTTGTGATTCAGTTTGTTCATTCATTCATTCTTAAAAATGCTTGAGTTTCTATTCTTAAGCCTGGTGGGGAATTTCATTACGTATTCAGTAAGCTTCATGTGTCTAGTCAGGACTGAGCTGCTGTAGGACACTGAATTGTCATCAAAGCCAGTCTTTTATCAGTGGCAACACTTTTAATAATCAGCACATTCATTCTTAAAAGACAATTGATTATAAGATCTGAAAATAGATGAGCTAATGCTTACTGAATTTTGTAATCCTGGCAGGAGAGGTTTTTTTGTACCTCTGTTCAGAAATCTTTTATTCAGGGTTCTGGTGGGGTGTTAACAGTGATCACTGGACTGTGCAGGATCTGTGAAAGGAGGCCCACTGCCATTGGTAGTCTAAAATGTTAGGTTGGGGTAGTCATTGATAATGGGTGCCATTATAACTTAAAGTGCGTTAACAATTTGAAAGAGCATTACTAGTAGCCTAGGATTTCCTTTACCTTGCATTCCCCTCTTATGTTCCAACTTGAGCTGTCAATTATTTGCCCCCCCCCCCTCCGAAATTTTCCCCTTACCTCTTGAAAAGACGAACTGCTGGGGTCGAGTTCCACAGGTGCTGTCAGCCCCCTCTTGTTTCCTCTTCTGACTGGCCAGCATTCATGTGTGAAATAACAACAGAAAATGCTGGAAGAACTCAGCAGGCCAGGCAACACCCGTGGAGAGAGAAACCGAGTCAACGTTTCAGGTCGCAACCCTTCGTCAGAACTGAAAAAACACAGGAAGTGAAACCAATTTAAAAGGCCAGTTCGGGGGCTGGGAAATGGGGATGAAAGTTGCCTGGCCTGCTGAGTTTTTCCAGCATTTTCTGTTTTGGATTTCCAGCATCCGCAGTATTTTGCTATCATTCATGTGTGAACACGGGGGCATCGCAGCCACATTTGATCCTGTCCTAGACTAACGTTTGTCGAGACGTTCCGTCATTGGACAATGCTGAAGAGTGGGAATCGTGGGCTGTTTTTTGTGTGGTCCCAACCGGCAGCATATTGAAGCGGAGACCCATCGTAGCTCTTGCTCTGCTGCTCCAGTCGAGATGAATAAACTCGGCATTGGGTAGCCGATTGAACTGGGGGACCTCGCCGCTCCGTATCACAGCACACTTGCTACGGTGCCTTTTGTTTCTAAACCATCTGCTTTCTCCCCCAAGAGGTATAGCTCCATAATCCTGGCAACTCGTGTGCGCTCTCCATTTGTTGGTGGAGGGAGTTGGATAGCAATTGGGAGTGCAGATCTGGCACTTCTTCCCTCTAGCCTAGAGTTGCTGAAGTCAGTTGTGCTCGAACCATGGAGTGAACTGTGCAATCACCTGGTGAACCTCTGTTTCATCCGGTCTTTGACATTTGTTGAGACTTTACAGCAGAGGTCTCTGCACCAGGAGTGGGAAATCCACCTGGTCTGTTTAGCTGACTACCACTTTGCTCGTTGAGCCATCAGAATAACCAGGTTTTATACCCGATAGTTTTAACAGTCTTCAAATCAGCTGAAGTGAAATCCACACACGGTAGATTTTCTGCGTGTTCAATATGGAGTTTGTACTCTCTCCCTGTAGGCGAATACAATTTAACAAAAGTCAGTAATGCTTAACACCGGTCCTTGGGCAATGAGCTTTAGCAAAGTGACCTGTGAGTTGTCTGTCCCTCCAGGATCTTGCACATCAGCCTGAAGACTCCCATTGTCACGTGGTTAGGTGCTCTGAACAGTGAAGAACTAGTGTTTGGAGCATCCTATTTGTCACGAGGTTAACCAGCATTGATACCTTGATTCCCTTTGTTTAAAGGGCAATAAAGCTTGTGAAGATGAATCCTTTAAGCAAGTGAGCCTGTTTGAGTGCCTCAGTCAAGTTGATGCACTGCCTATTATGGTATAACTCTTTAACACACTGAACAGTGAATTTGCACCACTGAGCCATTGGGAGATCTAGTGTGATGGCATTTCAAATCTTGTAATTGTGTTATCCATTCTTCAGTATTTTTACTGTCTCAGTGCAAATGGCTAATTCCCTTTCCCTATAACGGATTTTCCCTGCACTGAAGGACTGTCCCGTTTTGACCTGTTGCTTTAGGAATAGGAGGAGGCCATTCAACCCATCGAGCCTGTTCCACCATTCAATTAGATCATGGCTGATCTGTATCTTATCTCTATCTTACCCGCCTTGTTTCCGTATCTCTTAACACCCTTGCCTAACAATCGATCAATCTCCATTTTGAAATTTTCAATTGAACCCCCCCCCTCCCCAACCTCAACGGCTTTTTTGTGTGGGGAGAGGGAGAGAGTTCCAGATTTCCACCACCCTTTGTGAAGAAGTGCTTCCTGACACCCCTGAACGGCCTGGCTCTAATTTTAAGGTGATGCCCCCTTGTTCTGGACTCCCCCCACCAGAAGAGATAGTTTCTCTCTACTGTATCAAATCCTTTAATCATCTTAAGCACCTCCAATTAGATCACCTCTTAATCTTCTGTACTAAAAGGAATACAAGCCCAGTCTGTGAAACCTGTCGTCATAATTTAACCCTTTTATCCCCGGTATCGAACTGGTGAGTCTGCGCTGCTCCCCCTCCGAGGCCAGTATACCCTTCCCGAGGTGCGGGGCCCAGAACGGAACCCAGTGCTCTGAGGGGTCTCCTCCGCGCTCTCTACAGGCCGTGCTCTAAAAGAGGTCTCCTCTGCGCGCTCCACAGCTGGAACACAACTTCTACCCCTTTGTATTCCATCCCCCTTGAGATAGAGGCTAACAATTCCATTAGCCCTTTTGCCTTCCGCTGCCGTGATGTTACTTGTTGGTGCGTATATGAGCTGGTTGTGACTGCAAACCTGCCTGTGTTTGGGTAACAGCGGGCTAATCGGAGTAGGATTGTCTTTGCATTTGGTAACCTAAGTTTTGCTCAGTTGAGGTAAACAAGCTTGAGTGACTGGCAGGCTTGAGTCAAACTTGATCTGGTTGGATGCCAAATACTTAACTGCATAAGCTGCTGGTCAGGAATAACGTATTCATGTCCCAGTGGCTTGTAGTTGCCCAGCTTGTGACTAAACCGTTCCTGCCAGAAGCATTTCACTTTTTTTTTTTCCTTGGGATTCTCAAAGCAATCCAGATAATGTGATGGATCTAAGAATTGGGAGTTGGCTTCATTTAAAGGTAGCAGCCACCCAGCTACATTAAATACTCTGGAACAACAAAAATCTAATCGTCTGCCACAGAAGTTTTAAACTGTGCCTGTGCGGTTTGAATCGTTCTTGTTTCATAGGCATCAGTGTTTTGATGGAGATTCTAACTCGCCTAAACTTTTCCTGCTAGCCAAAGCAGATACAATGATCAGGAGGACAGAGACAATGCTGAAATATTTGATTGTGAACCTGATCATTGGTAGAAGTGCAGACCATGGAAAATGAACTAGATGCTGTGTGTTTTATTTTGCTTCCTCTGCTACAGTTGCTCAGAAAGCTTCGTTTGGATGATTTAAAATCATTGAAAAAGTGAATGGTCCATAATCTATGCTGTGCGAAATATGAACCCTGGCATTGATCCAATTTGTTCTTGGGGGGGTTGGGCCCTGCCAGTTATCTCGTGTCAATTCTCTATTGCAGTAGAATTGGGGCGGGGTGCAATCCTATGCAATTGTCTTTTGAAAAAAGAATACTCGCTGAGGGTGGAGAAGTGGTGACTTGCAGCTCTCCACCATTCGGTTTATTCAGTTTTTGTCTTTGCATTATTTTTGGGGGTGAAGTGAGGACATGTCCTGTGGCAGAAGTGGTATAAATGAATCGCCTGTAATGAAAGGAAGACTTGCATTTATACAGCACCTTTCAGGACCACCGGACGTCCCAAAACACTTTTTACAGCCAATGAAGTACTTTTTGAAGTGTAGTCACTGTTGTAATGTAGGAAACGCAGCAGCCAATTTGTGCACAGCCAGCTCCCACAAACAACAATGTGATGATGACCGGATAATCTGATTTTTAGTGATGTTGATTTGAGGGATAAACATTGGCCCCAGGACACCAGGGAGAACTCCCCCTGCTCCTCTTCAAAATAGAGCCATGGCATCTTTTGCATCCACCGGAGAGCAGACGGGGCCTCGGTTAAACGTTTCATCCGAAAGACTGCACCTCCGACAGTGCAGCACCCCCTCAGCACTGCACTTTGTCAGCCTCGATTTTTGTGCTAAAGTCTCGAGTAGGATTTGAACCCACAATCTTCTGACTCAGGGCTACTCACTGAGCCTCAGCTGACACTGTGCCAGTTGTATTAAGCAACTTTGTGGCTTCTTCATTTTGATTCCATATCTGTGCGAAGAAACCTGTTTTAAACATAGAAACATAGAAGATAGGAGCAGGAGTAGGCCATTCGGCCCCTCGAACCTGCTCCGCCATTCAATGAGATCATGGCTGATCATCCAAATTCAGTACCCTGTCCCTGCTTTCTCCCCATATCCCTTGATCCCTTTAGCTTCAAGAAATATATCCAACTCCTTTGTGAATATATTTAATGAATTGGCCTCTACTGCCTTGTGTGGTAGAGAATTCCACAGGTTCACCACTCTCTGGGTGAAGAAATTCCATCTCATCTCTGTCCTAAATGGCTTAATGTAAGAAGTCACACAACACCAGGTTATAGTCCAACAGTTTTATTTGAAATCACAAGCTTTCGGAGCGCTGCTCCTTCGTCAGGTGAAGTGGAGAGATACATAAAGACACAGCTTATATAGTCAGAGAATAATGCCAGATGATTACAGGTAATCTTTCTAACTGCCATTTATCACACCTCGGCAGAGAGATAATCACAGCAATCGAAGGTGTGAATGGTGTCCAAACAGGTTAGTCAGGAAAACATTATATCAAAGAACAATGAGGTGGGGCCACAAGGGGTCAAATGTTGCAGATGCTGGGGTCTGTATGGAAAAACAAAAAACAGACAAAAAAACATTTTTTTTGCTGGAAATCACAGCAGGTCCGGCCGCATCTGTGTAGAGAGAACAAGCCAACGATGACTCGAGTCTGGGTGACCCTACATCAGGCGGGGTTACATGTAGCGTGACATGAACCCAAGATCCCGGTTGAGGCCGTCCTCATGAGTGCGGAACTTGGCTATCAGTTTCTGCTCGACGATTTTGCGTTGTCTCGAAGGCCGCCTTGGAGAATGCTTACCCAAAGATTGGAGGCTGAATGTCCTTGACTGCTGAAGTGTTCCCCAACTGGAAGGGAACACACCTGCCTGGCGATTGTTGCGCGGTGTCCGTTCATCCGTTGTCGCAGTGTCTGCATGGTCTCGCGGATGTACCGTGCTCCGGGCATCCTTTCCTGCAACGTATGAGGTAGACAACGTTGGCCGAGTCACATGAGTATGTACCATGTACCTGGTGGGTGGTGTCCTCACGTGTGATGATGGTATCTGTGTTGATGATCTGGCATGTCTTGCAGAGGTTGTCGTGACAGGGTTGTGTGGTGTCGTGGTTGCTGTTCTCCTGAAAGCTGGGTAATTTGCTGCGAACGATGGTCTGTTTGAGGTTAGGCGGCTGTTTGAAGGCGAGTAGTGGCGGCGTGGGGATGGCCTTAGCGAGGTGTTCGTCGTCATCGATGACATGTTGAAGGCTGCGAAGAACATGGCACAGTTTCTCCGCTCCGGGGAAGTACTGGACGACGAAGGGTACTCTATTGGTTGTGTTCCATGTTTGTCTTCTGAGGAGGTCTATGCTATTTTTGTTTTGCTGTGGCCCGTCGGGAGTCGAGCGTCATATCCTGTTCTTACGAGGGCGTCTTTCAGCGTCTGTAGGTGTCCATCGCGTTCCTCCTCGTCTGAGCAGATCCTGTGTATTTGCAGGGCTTGTCCATAGGGGATGGCTTCTTTAACGTGGTTAGGGTGGAAGCTGGAGAAGTGGAGCATCCTGAGGTTGTCCGTGGGCTTGCGGTAGAGTGAAGTGCTGAGGTGTCTGTCTTTGATGGAGATTCGTGTGTCCAAGAATGAAACCGATTCTGAGGAGTAGTCCATGGTGAGTTTGATGGTGGGATGGAACTTGTTGATATCGTGTAGTCTTTTCAGTGATTCTTCGCCGTGGGTCCATAGGAAGAAAATGTCGTCGATGTATCTGGTGTATAGCGTTGGTTGGAGGTCCTGTGCAGCGAAGAAGTCTGGCTCGAACTTGTGCATGAAGATGTTGGCGTATTGGGGTGCGAATTTGGTCCCCATGGCTGTTCCGTGTGTTTGGGTAAAGAACTGGTTGTCGAAGGTGAAGACATTGTGGTCAAGGATGAAGCGGATGAGTTGTAGGATGGCGTCTGGAGATTGGCTGTTGTTGGTGTTGAGTACTGAGGCTGTCGCAGCGATGCTGTCATCGTGGGGGACACTGGTGTAGAATGTCGAGACGTCCATCGTGGCGAGGAGTGTTCCTGGTTCAACTGGTCCGTGGGTGCTGAGTTTCTGTAAGAAGTCTGTAGTGTCGCGACAGAAGCTGGGGGTTCCCTGTACGATGGGTTTCAGGATGCCCTCGACTTATCCAGAGAGGTTCTCGCACAGGGTTCCGTTGCCTGATACGATAGGATGTCCGGGTGTGTTGGCTTTGTGTATCTTTGGGAGGCAGTAGAAGTCTCCCACGCGGGGAGTACGTGGGATGAGAGCGCGTAGGATGCTTTGAAGGTCTGGATCGAAGGTCTTGATCAGTCTGTTGAGTTGTCGGGTGTGTTCTTTGGTCGGATCTGCGGGTAACTAGTGTTCCTGGTTGTCCAGTTGTCGGTATGCTTCTTTGCAATAGTCCGTTCTGTTCTGTATGACGATGGCTCCTCCTTTGTCTGCTGGTTTGATGACGATGTTGCGGTTGGTCTTGAGAGCGTGGATGGCGTGGCGTTGCGTTGTGCTCGGGTGACATTCTGGACTGTCCTGAGTGTGGCTGATGAATCTGGCGTTGATGCATCTCCTGACAGCTTGAGCATACATGTCAAGCTTAGGGCAGCGACCCTCCGGAGGGGTCCAATTTGACTCTTCTTCGGTTGCTGCACTGCGGATCCCTCTGTCTGCTGTTCCGGATCATTGGTTGTCTCATTGGGTTCGCTGCTGACATCTTGGGATTTGTGGAAGAATTCCCGGAGCCTCATTCTCCTGATGAATTCCTCTGTCTGCCGCGAGACCGACGGGGTCCATTTTGGTGGTGGGGCAGAAATTGAGCCCTCGGCTGAGAACTTCAATTTCGTCTGGTTGAAGGGTGTGGTCGGACAAGTTGACGATGGACTTCCCTGTGGTTTCAACCGTGGTACCGGGGGAGGCTTGGTTGCTGCTGGTGGTGATGCCGAGTTTCTCAAGCTTCCTGTTCTTGGTGTGCATGTAGGCAGTGTAGTTCTGTTGCTTCGTCTGTTTGGCGGTGTCTCGTAGCTGGTCTGCTGTGTCCTGAGCACAGGCTGAGAACATGGACTCTCTCGGTTTCAAGGTTGCTGCGTCTGCTGTAGAGCTGGTGTACGAGATGGTTGAGAAGTGTGCGAGAGGTACGACGGCAGAGTCTCTTAGCGTAGTCTGTGTTGTAGGTCGACAAAGGAGCAGCGCTCCGAAAGCTTGTGATTTCACTTAAAACTGTTGGACTATAACCTGGTGTTGTGACTTCTTACATTTGTCCACCCCAGTCCAACACCGGCATCTCCACACCATGGCTAAATGGCTTACCCCTTTATCCTTAGACTGTGACCCCTGGTTCTGGACTCCCTGACCATCGGGAACATCCTTCCTGCATCTAGTCTGTCCAGTCCTGTCAGAATTTTATAAGTTCCAATGAGATCCCCTCATTCTTCTAAACTCCAGCGAGTACAAGCCCAATCGACCCAATCTCTCCTCATGTCATTCCTGCCATCCCAGGTATCCGTCTGGTGAATCTTCGCTGCACTCCCTCCATGGCAAGAACATCCTTCCTCAGATAAGGCGACCAAAACTGCACACGATACTCAAGGTGTGGTCTCACCAAGGGCCCTGTACAACTGTAGCAAGACATCCTTGCTCCTGTACTCGAACCCTCTCGCTACGAAGGCCAACATACCATTTGCCTCCTTAACCGCCTGCTGCACCTGCATGCTTACCTTCAGCGACTGGTGCACAAGGACGCCCAGGTCTCGTTGCACTTCCCCTTCTCCCAATCTATTGCCATTCAGATAATCTGCCTTCCTGTTTTTTGACACCAAAGTGGATAACCTCGCAGGGGCAGCCTGACTATTAGTTGAGATTTGTTCACTATTATTTAATGAATCTTGACCTGAAGTATTAGATCCTCTTGGCGAGTTTCAATTGTGATAGTAAATGATTAGCTTGAACAGGTAAGGCTCTCCCCCACCCCACACACAGTATTTTGTAAGTTAAATAGAATTTTGAAACTATTAGTGATTTTTTTAAAATGTTGCTCAACTTGAGACTTCAGTGTTTTTAAAAAAAAAAAAAAAAAATCTAAGTGTGTCTGTACATAGAGAATTTTAAATAATGCCCCATGGTTTAATCTCTGTTATTCAGGAGACGTACGAGAATATCCCTGGCCAATCGAAGGTGACGTTCCTTCTGCAAGCACTCAGGAATACAGCAGCTGCCGAAGAGGTAATTATCAAAAACGTTACTTTCCCTTTATCCCAGCATTGAAAAGTTCACCGGTGAATGAGTAGCAAAATGATTAGGGCCGATTCAGTGCAGGCTGAGCAGGCAAAACTGGTTTCAATTCTTTCATCTTCGGGATGTATGAAAGGATCGAGTGGGGATTCTGAAACTATATCTCAATATGAGCAACGGTCTGATTCTCTTCCACGCCACCAAAAAAAATAGTTTGTACTTTACCATCCACCACTCCTAACATATTAAATGCTTATTTACTTTAAAAGATATCCAATTTGGAGGCTGCTTATTAAAGCCTAATTGCTTTATTTTAATAGAATGTAGGACAACAACTTGCATTTTATATAACAACTTCAACATCGTAAAACATCCCAAGGCCCTTACAGGAGCACTATCAAACAGAATTTGACACCGAGCCACAGAGATATGGGGACAGGTGACCAAAAGCTTGGTCGAAGAGGTCGGTTTTAAGGAGTGTCTTAAAAGGAGGCGGAGAGGTTTAATGCAGGCATTCCAGAGCTTGGGGCCTAAGCAGCCGAAGGCACGCCCGCCAATGGTGGAGCGATGAAAATCAGAGATGCGCAGGAGGCCAGAATTGAAGGCGTGTAGAGGGTTGTAGGGCTGGAGGTGGTTAGAGATGGGATGCGGGGTGAGATCATGGAGGGATTTGAAAACAAGGACAACAATTGAATTATTTTTCTTTGTTACATTAGAACATAAGAAATAGGAGCAGGAGTCGGCCATTCGGCCCCTCGAGCCTGCCCCACCATTCAATAAGATCATGGCTGATCTTCGACCTCAACTCCACTTTCCTGCCCGATCTCCATATCCCTTGATTCCCCTAGAGTCCAAAAATCTCAGCCTTGAATATACTCAACGACTGAGCATTCACAGCCCTTTGGGGTAGAGAATTTCAGATTCACAGCCCTCTGAGTGAAGAAATTCCTCCTCATCTCAGTCTTAAATGGGTGACCTTTTATCCTGAGACTATGCCCCCTAGTTCTAGACTCTCCAGCCAGGGGAAACAACCTCTCGGCATCTACCCTGTCAATCCCCCTCAGAATCTTGTACGTTTCAATGAGATCACCTCTCATTCTTCTAAACTCCAGAGAGTATAGGCTCAATCTCTTCTCATAGTATGCAGTTGTTCAGATGATGAAAATATCATACTTTTAAAAGACATTTATGAAGTTACTCTTAATATCTGTTACCCTCCTCTTCTATAGGCATTGATTCTTTAGGGTCTGGCCATTTTTCAGTTGAGTAGTGATGGTGATCAGGCAGTTCCTCTGGAGAACACCAGTTGTCCTTGTCTACGTGGGGGCGCGCGGATGAAGGCAAGCGATTGCTCGAGATGAGCTGGCTGCATTTGGATAGGTAGGAATAGAATCAACAGACATTGGAGCAGATGTATTGTGAGGAGGCTGGCACAGTCAAGCACATCAAATGTTGTGGAAAGGGCAAGGGGGGGGGTGGGTGGGGGGGAGGGCATCACATTCGGAGGATGTCATTCGTGCTTTTGGCCAGGGCGGTTTTTGTGTTGGAGTGGAATCCAGACTGGAGAGATTCGTACAGGAGATTAAAGACATGCAATTCAGAGGCAATGATGTTGTCTGGGGATGGGAGGAAGCTGAGGGGACAGCTGCATGGATAGTCTTTATCTTGGAGACAAAAGAAATCGATGAGGTCCTTTTAAGGAATGTGAAAGATAATGAGCTTTTCTTTGTCTACATTACGACCATGACCTATTTTTCAAAAGTAATTAATTCTACAAAATGCAAGGTCTTTCTTTTTTCAGCATAGATCTGGATGCTTTGCTCAGGGACCCAACTTTCTGCACATGAATTCCTGATTTCACGATTTTGCAAGATACAGGTGCTTCTGTGAACGGAAGGGTGAGGGGAGGCAGCACAGCGGGAGGCCATTGGTGGTGAAGGAATCCTGCCATGAAAGTTGTAGTTCTGGATAATCTGATCCCTAATTGAAACAAAACCAGTCAAAAAAGTTTTTTTTTCTATCCAACAACTTGCAACCAACGGCACTTACTCACCAATAACCTGCTCACTGATGCCCAGTTTGGGTTCCGCCAAGACCACTTAGCTCCCGACCTCATTGGTCCAAACATGGACAAAGGAGCTGAATTCGTGAGGTGAGAGTGATTGCCCTTGACATCGAGGCAGCATTTGACCGAGTGTGGCGTCAAGGAGCCCTGGTAAAACTGAAGTCAATGGGAATCAGGGGAAAGACTCTCCACTGGCTGGAGTCATACCTAGCACAAAGGAAGATGGTTGTGGTGATTGAAGGTCAAGCATCACAGCCCCAGGTCATTGCTGCAGGAGTTCCTCAGGGCAGTGTCCTAGGCCCAATCATCTTCAGCTGCTTCCCTCCAACATAAGGTCAGAAATGGGGATGTTCGCTGATGACTGCACGGTGTTCAGCACCGTTCACAACTCCTCAGATAATGAAGCAGTCCATGCCTGCATGCAACAAGACCTGGACGACATTCAGGCTTGGGCTGATAAGTGGCAGGGAACATTCGCGCCACACAAGTGCCAGGCAATGACTATCTCCAACAAGCGAGAGTCTAACCACCTCCCCATGACATTTAACGATATTACCATCACCAAATCCCCCACCATCAACATCCTGGGGGTCACCATTGACCAGAAACTTAACTGGACCAGCCACACACATACTGTGGCAACAAGAGAAGATCAGAGGCTAGGTATTCTGCAGCTAGTGTCTCACCTCCTGACTCCCCAAAGCCTTTCCACCATTTACAAGGCACAAGTAAGGAGTGTGATGGAATACTCTCCACTTGCCTGGATGAGTGCAGCTCCAACAACACAAGAAGCTCAACACCATCCAGGACAAAGCAGCCCGCTTGATTGGCACCCCATCCACCACCTTAAACATTCACTCCCTCCACCACCGGCGCACCGTGGCTGCAGTGTGCGCCATCTACAAGATGCACTGCAGCAACTCGCCAAGGCTTCTTCGGCAGCACCTCCCGAACCCGCGACCTCTACCACCTAGGATAACAAGGGCAGCAGGCGCATGTGAACACCACCACCTCCAAGTTCCCCTCCAAGTCATACACCATCTTGACTTGGAAGTATATTGGCCGTTCCTTCATCGTCACTGGGTCAAAATCCTGGAACTCCCTCCCTAACAGCACTGTGGGAGCACCTTCACCACACGGACTGCAACAGTTCAAGGTGGCTCACCACCACCAGGGATGGGCTCAAATGTTAGCGACGCCCAGATCCTATAAGCAAATTAAAAAAATCTCCTATATAAAATCAATTCATCTAGTTCTGCGCCAGTTTTTTTATATATCGGGGTTGTTGAAGGATCTTTCTAGACAATGACTCCATGTAACAAGACTGCACTCAGTTTCCTGTACGTTGACATTTGAACATGTGCAGATGCTTGATGTGTGAAATTGAATAATTCACTCTCGAGTACAGGGAGTGTTACCGTGCACATGGTAGTGTTGTACCTAACACGGCAGTATTTGATATTGGGTACTCGGAAAGGGAATGTTTTGATTCCCCAACATGGATTCATTTTGAGCATAAAAAAACCTTGGGGGGCGAAATTGGGTGCCTTTGCGCCTCCTGTTGGTGCCCCCAGGGCTTTGCGACTGGGTGCGGCGCTGACATCGACTCCCGCCATATTCGGCAGGAGTTTTGCGGCAGTGCTACGTCGTTGCACCCTGATCTCGTTCGCCCTGAGATGGTGACATCATCGCCATGTGCAGCATCCCAGACCCGGAATTGACACTACCCCCCCCCCCCCCCCCCCCCGGCGCAGCAGCACCGGTCAAAAACACCGACGGCTGCAGGAGGCGTGCATCATCGGGGGTGATGATTAAAGGCAAGGTGGTCGAGGTAAGTTTTTTATAAATAAATAAATTACCTTTCTTTCAGTTTTTTTCCGCTGGTTCCTCCCCCCCCCCCCCCCCCCCCCAACCACCACCCCCATCGATCAGCCTGGCACTCTGCTTGAGTGCCGGGCGGATCACGAGGGATCATGGGTGGCCCAGGTAGGCACTTTCTCTATTGCAGAGCCTGCAGCGACGGCCCTTCCCTTTAAGGGAGGGAAGGAGCCTTTGAACGTGGCGGTGCTGCCCGGCCCAGTGTGCAGCGCTGCTGAAGTCTCCGCCCCACCTGCTGGCGGTTGGCTCCAAGAAGCAAGTGGAGCGCTTGATTTATTTTCCTTCCAGGAGTACAAAACCAAATTTTTTTTTTTTTTTTTTTTAAGTTTAAGAAACGTTAGCACCTGGTGCTAATTTTTTCAACTTTAAAAGTTAGTGCCCCAAATGGGGCTATAGTGAATTTCTCCCCCATTGTATTCTTGTGGGAATCACTTGAGTGTAAATAAGGCCTTGCATCATTGTAAAATTATGAAGAGTTTTGATTGTGTAAATAAGCAGCAACTGTTTCCAGTGGCAAGAGGGTCAGTAACTAGAGGACACAGATTTACGGTCATTGGCAAAAGAACCAGAGCGGAGATGAGGAGAAATTTAATATGCTCTGCCTGAAAGGGCAGTGGAAGTAGATTCAATAATAACTTTCAAAAGGGAGTTGGATCAATACCTGAAATTTGCAGGGCTATGGGGAAAGAGCAGGGGAGAATGGGACTTACTCGAGAGCTCTTTCAAAGAGCCGGCACAGGCATGTTTGACCGACTGGCCGCCTTCAGTGCTGCACGATTTTCTGATCCGTTGAGTCTCCTCTAAGGTTCCGCAGTATCTTTAGAGTTAAAGGGGGTGTATAATTGCATTTGTCTTTATTTGCAGGTAAGACAGATGGCTGCTGTTTTAATGCGGCGAATGATGTCTGCTTCTTTCGAAGAGGTTTTCCCGAGCCTCACCCCTGATTTGCAGAATGCTGTCAAAGCTGAACTGCTTCTGGGTATCCAGATGGAAGGATCATCTAACATCAGGAAGAAGACTTGTGACATTGCAGCAGAGCTCTCCAGGAATCTGATTGGTTCGTCACCTTTGATATCCTCGATTGCCCATCAAAACTGCAGTGTTTCTTAGCGATTTAATTTTTACGGCTGTGACATTTTACTGAAACTTCATTAACTAGCATCGCCTGACATTTTATTTTGTAGTGTTGAGTAGATCAATGCAATGTTGTATCTGGAATTTCAGATACATAATTGAAGAGCATTTGATGAATCTCTTTTTTTTCACCCCCCGTGTGCATGCTGGAAAATTGGATTGGGATCTACAATTTGTATTTAAAGTTTATAAGATGCCCAAGTAGCTTGCCTTTGGACTGTTCCGCATAATAGTTACCCAAACCAAATCAATAACTGCAGCACTGTGATATAGCACTGATTGGAGTGTATATAACTTCTACTTGCCAGGGTCATAAAATGAATCCAGACACAAACACGGTGCTTTACGTTACCTTATTTTACAATGGTTAGCTGTGGTAACACAATTAGTACCATCACAAGATGATGGTAGTAAAAGAAATGGCCATTTAATATTAATCAGTCAAAATCATAGGCACACCAGTAGTTTTTAAGTGTATCACAAGATCGCAACATCAGCTGGATTTTGCTCAGTAATAGTATGTTACAGTGCAGCTTAGCAAAGTTAAATTTAGAATCTGTATTTAATGTATTGCTGGTAACTTCTAATATTCAACCTGTTCCTCTGACATGAGCATAAGGTATACAGCCCTGGCTGCCATTGCTTTGGCCAATTGTGCTTTCCTCTGAGAGGCTTGAACTTCATCTTCAGCCTCCCCTCTTTTTTTTCCTACATTTCAACAGTGACTGCGTGTCAAAAGTGCTTCATTGGCTGTAAAGCACTTTGGGACATCCTGAGGTTGTGAAAGGTGCTATAGAAATGCAAGATCTTCTTCCTTCTTAACCCTTTCTCAGCTTTTCTTTTACTTAAAAAAAAAAAAAAAAAACTGCTTTAAAAACTCTTTACGGCTTCTCTTAAACTTCTAACCTGTCCAAGAAGTTTCTCCTAAAGCCTTCCCCAAATGTGATCTTAAATAGATTAAATTTCACCAAGACAATTCCACTTAATGGAGTATGACCATTTAACAAAACAGCCAAGATGATCAATTCAATCAATTGGATCTTTTTCCAAGGTGTTATTAAAATACGTCGGAAACTAAACTGCCAACAAGGTTTCATTATCCATTCCTCTTCCGTGACCTTAAGGGAGCCATCATTTCTGAAAACACAGCTTGTTCAGGTGGCTTTTAGGTAGTTAACAGTATCTTCAAAGATTGTAGTGCATTAGTCGGTCTTGTCGGACTGCAACTTCGGTCAGGCCCTGTTCACGTTGCCACCAGCTAGAAACCTGGTTAAATTGGGATGTATGAATCCTTTGTTTCCACGATTTTGTGCTGTGCAAGGATTAACCTTCAACTTTTCCATAATTCTGTTAGAGTCCATCGTTTTCCGACAGTGCACAACGTGGTCTGTTTGGGGATACTCAAGATTGCCTTTGTTGGGTTGTGTATTGCAGCCCAAAACCAGCGTGGTCATTTCCTTATTGAAATAGCGGATTGCATCAGGTGAGGACAGGCTTGGGATCGTGCCTCCATGGTCAACAGAAAAACCAAACATGCTGGCACTTGGGTTCTGAAGGCTCATAGATGGAAAGAGGCAACTTGGGTCATGTATTGGAAGGTTGCAGGCACCTGTGAACCCCAACATGTCGGTGTCTTCAGTAGAGAGGGTGGAATTGGGGTAATGGAATTCTAGAAGCTGACTTTTCCTGCAGTATTAATAGCATCTTAATCATTTACAGTTACCTTGAACCATATCAATGAAAGCTAAGATTGCTTGAAATAAACCAGCATCTAATTGGTAACTTGAGCTGGCCGGAATTTCCAAGGCAGAGAGATGTTTCTACTTATGGGGTAGACCGAAACCAGGGGCCATCAATATAAGATCGTCACCTATAAATCCAATGGGGAATTCAGAAGAAACTTCTTCACTCGGCGAGTGGTTAGAATGTGGAACTCGCTACCACATGGAATAGTTGAGGTGAATAGCATTGATGCATTTAAGGGGAAGCTAGATAAGTACATGAGGGAGAAAAGAATAGAAGGACATGCTGATAGGGTTAGAAGCAGGGTGGGTCGAGGCTCGTGTAGAGCATAAACACCGGCACGGACCTATTGGGCCGAATGGCCTGTCTCTGTGCTGTAGGTTCCATGTAATAAATCAGCCTCTTGTTTAAATGCAGAAGCCATTTCTCAAGCAGTCTATCCAAAGTGAGGGGAGTGGCTTACCTGAGAATATCCCTGAAATAATTGATTCAGGCTAAAGATGCTGCTTGTTTATATTCAGATGATGATGGCAACAACCAGTGGCCAGAAGTTTTGAAGTTTCTCTTCGAATCCGTCAGCTCCCAGAACGCGGCATTACGTGAAGCTGCTTTGCACATTTTCTGGTAAGTTCCATTTCTTGACGCTCCTCCATGTTGAATTTCCTGTGGCATGCAGGGTACAGCTGAAGCAGAATGTGATGAGAAAATATCATAGAATTGACACCAGTGAGTGACTTGACTCTCGCCCATAAATTCTCCAAGTCTTAATGTCTTCTCAGCTCCAGTCTTTCCATGGTATGAGAAGGCATCTGGCTTGGTTCAGTGGTAGCACTTTAGAATTATAGATTCTTACAGCACAGAAGGAGGCCATTCGGCCCATCGTGCCTGTGCCGGCTCTTTGACCGAGCTCTCCAATTAGTCCCACTCCCCCTGCTCTTTCCCTGTAGCCCTGCAAATTTTCCTTTTCAGGTTTTTATCCAATTCCCTTTTGAAAGTTACTGTTGAATCTGCTTCCAACACCCTTTCAGGCAGCGCATTCCAGGATCACAACAACTCACTGCAGGAAAAAAAATTCTCCTCATCTTCCCTCTGGTTCTTTTGCCAATGATCTTAAAATCTGTGTCCTCTGCTTAGTGGACCCCCCCCTTGCCACTGGAAACAGGTTCTCCCTATTTACTCTATCAAAACCCTTCATGATTTTGAACACCTCTACTAAATCTCCCCTTCTCTGCTCAATCCCAGCTTCTCTAGCCTCTACACGTAACCTGAAGTCCCCACATCCTTGTTATTTCACCTGAGTCTGAAGTTGTTGGTTTAAGCTGCAGTCCAGAGATTTGACCTCAAACTAGGCTTGGCACTTCAGTGTAGTACCAAGGGAGGAGTGCTACATTGTCTTGGATGAGACGTTAAACCGAGCCTCTGTCTGCTCTGACATCAAGATCCAGTGGCACAATTCGAAGAAGAGCAGGGGAGTTCTCCCCAGTGTCCCGACCAATATTTGTCCCTCAACCAAATCGATAAAACAGATTATCTGGTCAGATAATCTGCTATTTGTGCGATCTTGCTGTGCCCCACTTGGCTGCCACGTTTCCCTACATTACAATAGTGACTACACTTCAAAAGTACTTCATTAGTTTTGAAGCACTTTGGGATGTTCTGTGGTTGTGAAAGGTGCTATATAAATACGTGTTTTTTTCTTTAATGCATGCACCAGGAGTCCTGGATCAGGAGCTAGTGGCTGTCCCTTCTATCTGCCATCATGTCTGGGAGAGAGTTTAACTGGCAGAAATGATAGTATGTGGAGCTTTTCTGTTGAGTCCTAAGTGAATTTTGTGTCTGAGCAGAATGTTGAGCTGGAGGTGCCACTGCAGCAGGTCTTGTCTGCTTCACGTTGTGGGAGGGCTGCTATTTCTGTGGTTTGGGGGGGAAGCTAGCAGTTTGGTTGGGAAAGGAGAAGTTATTTGACTATTTTTGCTTATGACTTGCACAAGTGATGGTGTTGTGTTGGTAGTGAAAATCTGGAAAACACTCCCTCAAAAAATTCAAAACTTAGATTGATGGAAGGTCATCGGCCTGAATGCTGCCTGACCTTCCGAGTATGTCCAGCATTTTCTGCTTTTGATTTCAGATTTCCAGCATCTGTACTATTTTGCTTCTGTTGGGTAAGGGTATTAAAAAGGATATAGGGCAAAAGCAGGTAAATAGAGTTGAGGTACAGATCAGCCATGATCTAATTGAGTGGCGGAACAGGTGTGAGGGGCTGAATGGCCAACTCCCGTTCCTGTACAACACCAGACATAGTCCACATGACGGCGCGTCCAGCAGGAAAGAGTGCTTAATTAATGCTCCCTTGCATAACTCTTGAACAAAGCTGATAACATTGCGGATCTGGCCCTCCATTGCGTGGCTGTTGAAGCGCAGCCACTTATAATCCCAAACACTGATATCACCGGTGTCGTCTTAGAGTGAAGAGCAGCATCGCTGGTTTATACTGGTCGTAAAAAGAGGGGCTGAATGGCCTACTCCTTGTTCCTATAATTAAAAACAGAAAATGCTGGAAACACTCAGCTGGTCAGGCAGCATCTGTGGGGAGCGAGAACCAGCGGTAAAGTTTCAGGTCGATGACCTTTCATCAAAACTGTTGCTGTTCCTATGTTCCAGTGCACCGTGGCATGATTTATGTCACCTTGTGCCAGATCTTTGCTTTTCTTTTTGTAAAAATGGTGTTCCATTTATATAGGTTTGGCTTCATTGATTGCAGTACTGCTTCACTAAATACCTGCAAATGCTTGTTGATGACCGCATTGTACTTTCCATATTTTAGTTTTGGCTGTAAGGAAACCGAGTGCAGGTCAGAATTGAAATCTGAACCGAATGCTTTGAAACCATTCGACTGAGGCTCGCTAAGCCAATATTTGTTTAGGGTACACAGGAACAGGAGGCGGTCATTTAGCCCCTTGAGCCTATTCTGTCATTCAGTTAGATCACCGCTGATCTGTATCTTAACTCCATCTACCTGCCTTGGTTCTGTAACCCTCAATACCCTTGCCTAACAAAAATAATCAATCTCAGTTTTGGCATTTTCAATTGACCCCCGCCCCCCCCCCCCCCCCCCGGGCCTCAACAGTTTTTTGGGGGGAGAGAGTTCCAGATTTCCACTCTCCTTTGTGTGAAGAAGTGCTTCCTGACATCGCCCCTGAACGACCGGCGCTAATTTTAAGGTTCTGCCCCCTTGTTCTGGACTCCCCCCCCCCCCCCCCCCCCCCCCCACAAAAGTTTCTCCCCCTCTCTACCCTATCAACTTTTTTTTTGATCATCTTAAAAACCTCAATTAAATCACCCTTGGAGATTGCTCTTATCATTTTGATGAACGAGAACATTTTTGCTTTGGGCTTTAGAGGTCTGTGAATGAATAACCTGTAAACTAATAAATGCTCATTAGCCTCGGAGGCCTGAAGTTGGTAAATGCTGTATCCTAATAGTGGGTCGAAAGTTGATGAGGAAAAGGGCTAGCTCCACAATTGCTTTAATGGTGAAATGTTGCGGATTAAGCCACCTTTGTTTTAAAACGGTTTCGATAATGTATTATTTACATTGCCCCATGTTCCCTTTTACCCATTTTAAAAAAGAAACCTTCAAACCCAGAGCATAAATGTCATTTTGCAATTTGTCTTGTTCCCCTGGCATTATCTTTGTCGAGGAGAAAAGTGACGACTAAATCCAAACCAATTTTAATACAAAAAAATTCTGTTAAGAATTTCAAATTTATGTATGAACTGACAGGTTATCGTGCTAAACTCCCATAATAATTGTTGAAAATTGCTGGCTCAGATCTTTCACTTTAAAAAATGTTCTTTTGAATGCAATCTCTGGCACTGCGTTCTGGGATTCTAAATTTAATCTATCTGGCATGCACTGTTTCCCAGCATTAACCTACAGAAATGTGATCTTGCCGAGTTCCTTCTGATACAGTCCCCATGGTCTGGAATAAATTGAAGATCAGGTGGAAAAGCGAGACTGTTCTCTCGGCCTTGCACCAAAAATATCCACATCTTGAAACTCCGCGATATCTCGAAGCTTGCTGCAGCTTTCTCGATGTGATTTCAAATCAGTTTACCATTGGGCCTTTATTCCCTGCAAAGACACTGGCTTGGTACCCCCGTTGGTACCTTTTTTTTAATGGAAACCTTTGCGCATATCGGAATTGAAAGATAAATGGCATTTCATCTCGGAAGGTTCACTTCCCCCACCACCACCCAGCCTGGAATAAAAGTGCTGGAAATACTCGGCAGCTTCTGTGGAAGGAGAAACCATTAACGTTTCAGGTCGATGACCTTTCGTCAGAACTGGAAAAGATTAGAGATGTACAGGAAACTCTCGATTTACCGGCACCGAAATAACTGGAAATCTCTGTTAACCGGCAAGATTCAGGAGTAGGTCCAGGTAAGTTTTACTTCATATTAGTGGCCGTTCCTGGATCTGTGGCTGTGCAATCGGGATTCCTGCACCTGTTGCTATGCAACAGGGACGCTTGGATCTGTGGCCGTGTACGGGGCTCTCATACCTTTTACTATACCTCTCTGTAATCTGGACTTTTTGATAAACCGGCACCACGTCGGTGCCGGATTTAAAAAAAAGTTTCCTGTACCAGTTTTTACGCAAGTATAGAAGCAGGGGAAGGAAAGGAAGGAACAAAAGGGAAGGTCTGTGACTGGGTGGCAGGCGGGAGAGATTAAATGACAAAAGGGATGGTGGTGCGAGGCAAAAGGGGGTGGTAATGGGACCACTCTGGGTTGAATTTGTGTAAGGCTAACCACAGCATACAAATGAAGATGATTGATATTTGACTGCTTAAAGTTCTTTTTCAGTTAAGTGTATTGGCTGGTGAGTTGACTTTAATAATGGAAGCTTTGCCCATCAATGTTTAATAGGAATTTCCCAGGGATTTTCGGAAACCAGCAGCAGCATTATCTTGACGTTATCAAGCGCATGTTGCTTCAATGCATGCAGGATCAGGAAAACTCGACGGTAAGGGTTGCCAATGTGGTTTTTCGCTGTTTTCTACTGTTGGATGTGCTTTATAATTGCAATGCCCACATTTTTTAGATTTCTGGTATGAGACTGAAAAGCTTAAGAACGAGTGACAGTTGTGGTAAAATGTGGGTATTTATCACTTAGTTTCATAAAATTTTATTCATTTTAACAGAAGACACTTCCTGTCAGAAGCAATCTTATTACTCTTGGTGTGAACTGAATATGAAAGCAGTATACTTAATGGAATGGTATACATTTCTATTGATTTACATGCAAGTGTGTTTTTAAACAAGTAAATAACTTGCTGTTCTCCCAGATAGAAGCAAAGGGTTTTTTGTGTTGCTTCAGACCGCAACTCGTCAGAAATTTGAATGCTTTTTCAGGTTGAATTTAAGTGAATTCTTTTCCACCCTTTTGTTAGTTTTAATTCGGATCCTTCAATGCATTATCATATAAATTGAAAACAAATGGCAAACTTGATTACTAAAA
The DNA here is from genome assembly GCF_052327205.1 of Somniosus microcephalus. Classification (NCBI taxonomy): domain Eukaryota; kingdom Metazoa; phylum Chordata; class Chondrichthyes; order Squaliformes; family Somniosidae; genus Somniosus; species Somniosus microcephalus. The sequence continues at coordinate 11,054,670 of NC_140996.1, read as the reverse complement.
ATGCACATAGCAGTAGCCTGTAAACAAAGAAGGATTTTCCATGAATTCAAAGTGGTTTTAAACTCGAGAAAATCAAATCCAGTAGTTAATCAAACGGCCCGGGGTATGTATTGCTCGAAAAAGTGCATATGAACAAAGAATTTAAATTATGCACCTCCAGATTAAAAGGCACTGCACTGGCTGCAGTAACGATGCCATGACTGGAGCATAGCAGATCTGAAATCATACAAAACATCAACTTGTATTTATATAACGCCTTTAATGCAGTAAAACATTCCAAGGCGCTTCACAGGAGCGTTATCAAACACAATTCGACACCGAGTCACATACGGAGATATTAGGGCAGGTGACTTAGTCAAAGATGTAGGTTTTTAAGAAGCGTCTTCAAGGGGGAGGGAGAGGTTTAGGGAGCGAATTCCAGAACGTGGGACCGAGTCAGCTGAAGCCACGGCCACCAGTGGCGGAGCGATGAAAATCGGGAGATGCTCAAGAGGCCTTAGTGTTAGGGGGATTAAATACATGGGGTTACGGGGATAGGGTGGGATATGTGTTGGTGTAGGGGTTACGGGGATCGGGTGGGATATGTGTCGGTGCAGGCTCGATGGGCCGAAATGGCCTCTATCTGCACTGTGGGGTTTCTGTGATCTGAGGGCTGTAGGGTTGGAGGAGGTTAGAGATGGGAAGGGTGAGGCATATAAAAGACCAAAACACAAACATTTAAATCTGTGGTGAATTCTTCCTTCCTGTATTCATTGGTGGCAACAGCTGTGTTGTAGTTTTCTTCAATCTTCACATTTTTTGAGTAAGACAGATCAGTGCTTGTTCTAAAGATGCTGTCTTCTGTTAATGCTGCTTTTCCTGATAGATTCGAATGCTGGCTGCCAGGGCTGCAGCAGCATTTGTGCTGGCTAATGAGAATAATACTCCCCTGCAAAAGCACTTTGCTGATATGCTGCCTGGGATCCTACAGGTATGGAATTTTTCTTTTTTCCTAATTGTGAGCAAACTTGAATTGTACCAAGGTGTGCATTGGTATTATTTAAAATCATAAAAATAATTGTACATCCAATACGGAGTTTATGAACTGAGTCTAGCCCCATCCTATGTAAATAGCCAAAGTGTTTGCGGGTGAGTTATATTTGTTGTGTAACTTGGCAACTCGCTACCACAAGGAGTAGTTGTGGGTTTGATGGGGTAAACATGGAGATGTTTCCACTTGTGGGGGAATCCAAAACTAGGGATCATTAATACAAGGTAGTCATTAATAAATCCAACAGGGAATTCTGGAGAGTGCTGAGAATGTGTGGAACTCACTACCACATGGGATTGTTGGGGGAATAGCATAGATGCATTTAAGGGGAAGCTAGATAAACACGAGGGAGAAAGGAATAGAGGTTATGTTGAAAGGGTTAGAAGAGGAGGGGTGGGAGGGGAGGCTTGTGTGGAGCATAAATACCGGCGTAGACCAGTTGGGTTGAATGAGCCGTTTCTGTGCTGCACATTCTATTAACTGTTGCAGTGAAGTTATTTATAATGCTGTCTTTGTTGCTAGTGAATTTTTTAGTAAAAGTGGCAGTTTTTTGAGTAGTTAGATGTGAATGATTTGTTTAACATTGTGAGCAGCAGTGTAAGTTATAGATAACCACTTGCATTTACATAACTCGTTTGACAAAACGTCCCAAGGTGCTTCGCAGGAGCGTTATCGGACAAAATTTGACACCGAGCCTCAAAAGGGGATATTCGGATAGGTGACCAAAAGCTTAGTCAGCGGTAGATTTGAAGGAGCATCTTCAAGGAGGAGCGAGAGGCGGAGAGGTTTAGCGTGAGAATTCTAGAGCTTAGGGTCCAGGCAGCTGAAGGCACGGCCGCCAGTGGGGGTGGTGAAGGAAATCGGGGCTGTGCAAGAGGCCAGAATTGGTGAAACGCAGAGTTCTCAGAGGGTTGTACAATTAAACCAGGTAAATGTCTGAGATACTGGTATGAGCAAGTAGTGGCCCTCGGATAAACGAGGAAGACTTCTAAATGTTGGATTGTGTTTTGAGTTTTTGATTCTGGAGATTTTCATGAGCAACAATGTCTCTTAAAATGTTGCTGAGTATTCAGTTGGCCTCAAAAGTCTTTGGTTACCAATATGTTAGCTCGGGACTCCTATATTTCTCATCTTTTGTCCTGTGATTTAGGCCGTCAATGACTCCTGCTATCAAAATGATGATTCTGTGCTGAAATCATTGGTGGAGCTTGCAGACACCGCACCTAAATATTTACGTCCTCATCTCGAGCCCACCTTAACATTAAGCCTCAAGGTAAGCTTTGCACAGAATTGTACTCCTTTTCCACTTTAAATGTCTGAGTAATAAAACTTGTATAAATGTATCCTAACTTGATGTGGTGCGGTAGTTTGGATTTGATTTGGATTATAAATCAAATTTAAGACTAAAGTTCAGCCAGTAGCTGTTCTATTAACCAAGTATTTCAGTTTTCATAGAATGATAACAGCACCGAAGGAGGCCATAGCGGCCCATCGTTTCTGTGCTGGCTCTTTGGAAGAACTTTAGAATTAGGTCTACTCCCCCGCTGATCCCAGCGGGTGCGGTGTTGAATCTGAAGGGGGTGTAATTGCCCTGTGGTGCACGGGAGTCGGGAAAGGGCTGAGATGATTGGTCTCAGAAGCCCATTCACTTTATCTGTGTGCGTTACTGGGATTTCGGTTAGATTTTTAAGTAGTGGTTGAGTGGTTATACTTAAAACCAGCAGATATAATAATCTATTATCAACTTTTGAAAATGGTGTTGAGTTGTTAATGGTAATTTGTCCCCGTTTTAATCTGCAGCTCTGTGCAGACACCGGCCTGCAAAACATGCAGCGTCAGCTGGCACTGGAAGTGATAGTGACTTTGTCGGAGACAGCCTCTGCCATGCTGAGAAAACACAGCAATATTGTATCACAAGCTAGTAAGTAACAGTTAGCACTACTTGGAATTTCATGACTCCTTGATTGGGTTTCGTGTATTGACGGGTTTCATGTATTGACCAGATCTTGTACTTAGAAATACATAGGAGTTATAACACGCTAACCGGCCATTCGGCCCAACCAGTCCATGACTGCATCTACCATCCACGCAAGAAGGTAGTCTCGATCGCATTTACCCACCCTATTCTCGTATCCCTTCAACCACCTATCCAGTCTAATATTGAATGTTAACATTGTTTCTGCTTCAACCTCTAACCCCGGAAGTGAATTCCACAGTGTATAAAGAAGCTTCTCCTGCATATAACCTTGTATCTGGCCCCTCGTTCTTGATCCCTCAACGACTGGAAACACTGTTTTTCTCTCTCTCTAACCTCCTCCAGTCCTACAACCCTCCAATCTCTGTGCTCTTCCAATTCTGTTCTCTTGCACATCTCCGATTACTTTCACCTCACCATTGTCGGCCGTGCCTTCAGCTGCCTGGGCCCTAAGCTCTGGAATTCCCTGCCTAAACCTCTCCGCCTCTCTAACCTCTCTGTTCTCTTTGAACACTCTCCATAAAACCTGCCTCTTTGACCAAGCTTTTGGTCACATGTCCTAATATCTCCTTATGTGGCTCGGTGTCAAATTTAGCTTGATAATCGCTCCTGTGAAGTGTGTTGGGGTGTTTTACTATGTTAAAGGTGCTACATAAATACAAGCTGTTCAGTATGCTGGCTTGGGCCTCTTTCTTGGTGTAGATTTTGGCAGTAATATCTCAACGCACGTCACTGAATGTTCTCGTTGCATTGTGATGAGAAGGTATGATGCAAACTTGTTATCTGTGGGTTAAAGCTGTAGACTCCCAATTGCCACAGTGTAGAGTGAAACAGGCGGGTGTTCCAGTTCCAATACAAATTTAACAATTGTGGTGGAACCCCGGCGCATCAGTCATGCAGCGCAGGGTTCTACAGAGGAGTAAAAAATTGGAAAGTCTGGATTTTTTTGCACCTTTTGTAATGAAACTGCTATCATCCTGCAACAAATGAGGAAAAAAATGTCTTTTTAAGGGGGGAAAATTCTTGATAGTGTAAATGTGACTTCAAAAATTGGCTTGAGATAGCTCGGAGTGAATATTGACACCACTGTCATTCAGTGAGTTGGAGGCGGGGCGGGACTTGTGGTTTTTATTTAGAGTCGCCGAACTCATGACCAAAACTACAGCAAAGCCTCTCGAGTGTAGCAGGAATATTTGTCAAGAAAATGCAGTGAGTGGAGGATAGTTACATAATGAAAATTATGTGCGTAAAATCATATGATTACATAGGATATATGACACACGGGCCATTCGGTCCAACCAGTCCATGCCAGTGTTTATGCTCCACTTGAGCCTCCTCCCTCCCGCCTTTCCTCATCTAACTCTATCAGCATAACCCTCTATTCCCTTCCCCCTCATATGTTTGTCCAGCCTCCCCTTAAATGCATCGATACTATTCACTTCAACCACCCCCTGTGGTAGCGAGTTCCACATTCTCACCACCCTCTGGGTAAAGAAGTTTCTTCTGAATTCCCTATTTGATTTCTTGGTGACCATCTTATATTGATGGCCTCTAGTTATGCTCTTCCCCCACAAGTGGAAACATTCTCTCTGTATCCACTTTATCAAAACCTTTCATAATTTTAAAGACCTCTATTAGGTCACCCCTCAGCCTTTTTTCAAGAGAAAAGAGACCCAGCCTGTTCATCTTTTCCTGATATGTATACCCTTGCATTTCTGGTATCAGCCTTGTAAATCTTCTCTGCACCCTCTCCAGTGCCTCTATATCCTTTTTATAATATGGAGACCAGAACTGCACACAGTACTCCCAAGTGTGGTCTAACCAAGGTTCCATACAGATTTAGCATAACTTCCCTACTTTTCAATTCTATCCCTCTAGAAATAAACCCTAGTGCTTGGTTTGCTTTTTTATGGCCTTGTCAACCTGTCTTTGGTTAACCTTGTTAACCAAAATTAATCTGACACTCAGCAGGGCGGTTTCCAGGCGTGATTGACGGGGGAATTACCCAATCATCTCCATTCTGGCCGGGAGTAGTGGTGTCACTATATGTAGCCATCTTTGAGTGTGCTTTTATCTCTGTCAGGGGAGTGGCCAATTGACAAATCTGTTGGCACTTTCAAGAAGTCAAAAAACTACCTTTTGGTGCCACAGACTGTATTGAAACTAATTAAGTCAAAGTTTGCTTAGTGCTTTAAAAAAAAAAAAAAATCTTTGAAAATGTTAACGTATGTAAATTGTAGACTGGACAAAGCAGATAAATTCATTATCAAATGGATAACCTATTGGGATATACTTGGGAGGAAGAACGTTGTTGTATTTAAAATTGTGGATTATGTATCTTTGGAATTCTCTGCCCCAGGGGGCTGTGGAGACTCAGTCATTGAGTATATTCAAGACAGAGATTGATTAGATATTTGGATACTAAGGGAATCGAGGGGCATGGGGATCGTGCAGGAAGGTGGAGTTGAGGTCGAAGATCAGCCATGATCTTAATTGAATGGCGGAGCAGGCTCGACTGGCCGCATGGCCAACTCCTCCTATTTCTTATGTTCTTAAAGTAAACCGTTGCTATGGTATTGGGGGGTGGGGGTGTATAAATACAATGATACAACCTCATTCTTTTTATGTATGGATGGTGGCTATAATAAAGTTGCTTTTTTATTTATGCACTACAAGTGTGCACCGGGTGAATTTCTGCCGCTTGCTTTCCCCAAAAATTAATCGACTGCATCAAGTACAGTATTAAAGAACTGTTCTGACTGACTTAGTTTTAACTAGATATTTTTGTACTTGCTGTTTTTAATACCAGATTATATTCTTCTGTAAGGACTGTCCTAGTTGCTGCTGTTGGTATACTGGCACTGAATGTTTGTTTTTTAAACTGTTAGCTGTGCTGCAATCCCAATTTATTTTTTCCAGCCTACTTCAAGAAACCGGAGTTTATTCTTAAAGTGAATGTTAACAGATACTGGAGCTTTTTTTCATTAAAATATTTGATCAGTTCCACAGATGCTGGCAATGATGGTGGATTTAGAGAATGATGAAAACTGGTCAAATTCAGACGAACTTGAAGATGATGACTTTGACAGGTAATTCACATTTAATGAAAATTAACTTTTTATGGAAAACCATATGGGTTGAAATCAAATGAACACTAAAGAATCTGTGCTGTAATTTGGACGTGTTCCTAATTTATATTTGACAACAGCACCATAAAATCTGACCAATTAATGATTTGCACTGGGCAGGTTTAATTTTTTAAAAAGACCTGTATTCCCACAGCGCCTTTCACGACCACCGGACGTCTCGAAGCGCTTTACAGCCAATGAAGTACTGAGTGTAGTCACCGTTGCAATGTAGGAAACGTGGCAGCCAATTTGCGCACAGCAAGGTCCCACAAACAGCAATGTGATCATGACCAGATGATCTGTTTTTGTTATGCTGATTGAAGGATAAATATTGGCCAGGACACCGGGGATACCTCCCCTGCTCTTCGAAATAGTGTCGTGGGATCTTTGACATCCACCTGAGAGAGCAGACGGGACCTCGGTACAGTACTAAGGTTGATTCTTTCTTGTGTGACTATTTAATCCTTTGCAGTGGCATAATAAGTAGATGCCATTGCAGAAAATGTCTTCCAAGGGTAAGAGTCCTCCATTGAGAGAGAAGTGTAAAGACTACCAAAGCTATATTGTGCTTGATGTCAGAGTATAGATATTTGACTATATTGCAAAATAGTGCTCTTGCCTATTGGCAAGATCCTCAACCTCAATTGTTACTGTGCTGGACAGTAATGCTTGTGTAGTTTTTCTTCCACCGTGTCAGCTGTGGCTCAGTGGGCAGCACCCTCGCCTCTGAGTCAGAAGGTTGTGTTCAAGTCCCACTCCAGGGACTTGAGGCCAAAAATCTAGGCTGACACTCCCAGTGCAGCGCTGAGGGAGCGCCGCACTGTCGGAGGTATGCCGTCTTTCTGATGAGATGTTAAACCGACGCCCCGTCTGCCCCCTCACGGGGAAGTAAAAGATCCTATGGCACTATTTCGAAGACGAGCAAGAGGAGTTATCTCCCGGCATCCTGGCCAATATTTATCCCTCAACCAACATCATGAAAACCGATTACTTGCTCACTATCACAGAGCTGGGAGCTTACTGCGTGCAGATTGGCTGCTGCGTTTCCTACGTTACAGCAGTAATTACACTTGGGGGCAAAAAAAGTACTTCATTGGCTGTAAAGCGCTTTGAGACGTCTGGTAGTCGGGAAAGGCGCTATAGAAATGCAAGCCTGTCTTTATTTTTTCTTTTTGAGGGATTTGTTCCCCTCCCAAGTTTATACACCCTGTGGTGAATTAAGTGGGGCAGGTATCCAGCTCCCAGGCTGCTGCGGATTCCTCCTTAACTGGTTGCTAGGAAGTACACGAGGAACCTAGTGGACTCCACCAACCGCACTCCAAAAAATCCCAGTTACCATCTGTGTCCCACATCTTCATCTGCGTCCTTTATTTACTTCAATCGTATATCCGCTCAGTTACCATGGGTAAATCAATCATGGTGTACAAGAGTTTAGAAGTCCTCAGGGAAACAACATTTTGAAATAATTTGCCGCTTAATCTCTCCTGGCCGGCCTTCCAACTTCTACCCTAGATAAACTTAAGCTCATCCAAACCCTGCTGCCCGTACCTTAACTCGCACCAGGTCCCGTTCACCTATCACCCCCTGTGCTCGCTGACCTACATTGGCTCCCGGTCTGTCAACACCCTTTTAAAAAAAATTATCATCCTTATTTTCAAATCCCTCCATGGCCTCACCCCTCCCTATCTCTAACCTCCTCCAGCCTGACAACCCTCCCAGATCTCTGCGCGCCTCCAATTCTGGCCTCTTGCACATCCTCGATTTTAACCACTCCATCATTGGCAGCCGTGCCTTCAGCTGTCCAGGCCATAAGCTCTGAAATTCCCTCCCTAAACCCATCTACCTATCTCCGCTCCTTTAAGAAGCTTCTTAAAACCTACCTCTTGTCACCTGTCCGAATATCTCCTTATGTGGCTCGGTGTCAAATTTAGTCTGCTAACACTCCAGGTGAAGCACCTTGGGACATTTTACTATGTTAAGGTTACTATATAAATGCAAATTGTTGTTTAAGTATAATGTCCCTATAAAGTTTGGAGTAAAATTAAAACTTTTCTAATTCAAAAGTACAGATACAAGATTGCTAAAACTTTAGACGTTTGATTTGAGAAGCAGACTTGTTAATGAGGTTCGGAATGCATATTTAAGTTTGGATTTAACAAGATTACAGGCCTTCAGTCAGTTGCTGCCATTTAAAGTTTTTTTTTATTTCTGGCTTGAACTTAATTTTTAAAATTCTTGCTAGTAACCTGATTTCACTTGGTTTTCCTTTTTGGAACTCAAAACCTTTTTTTGTTTTAACCTAGCAATGCTGTGGCTGGTGAAAGCGCCCTGGACAGGATAGCCTGCGGCCTTGGTGGTAAAGTAGTGCTTCCACTGATAAAAGAACACATCATGCAGATGTTACAAAACTGTGAGTCTGGCGCATTCAGTAATTTAAATTGTTTCACAATGAGTATTTATTTGTTTTCGTCAAATCCATTTCTGCAAAATGAAAGCCCATTAGGGCTAACCTTAGATTTTCTTGGGTTAAAATCGTAATGCATTTAAACAAATTCTCAAGACACTTTCCCCATTGAGGCAGTGAGCATTGCTGGGTGAGTGACTATAGTCCATGTTCTTGCACCACTTCAAAGCTATATTGAGCAATTTGCCTGTCCACCTCTTAGCAATGATAAAATGGGGGAGGGGGGATGATGAGTGAAGAAAGACAATATTGCTGTAACACCATCAAGGAAGCATTACTGATTTTTGTTGTTGTTGAGATACCTGTGGTCCTTAATCCCGAGATAAAAATCCGTTTATGCCGTGGGAAGGGAGGCTAGATTCCAGGTAGAACTCTGCATTCGTGTCAGATTGAAATCGAGTATCATTTTGCATTCGAGACTGAGGGAATTAAGTAGAGTGCACTATGCCAATTTGTGTACAGCCTGTTTGCAGTGTGTTTGCTCTGGTGTGTAGATTATACCAGGTACACTCCCATATTAATTGAGTATGTTGATTTAGATCATTTAAATAAACTTAAATGAAATCAAAGAATCCTGCCGCATGATCTGTATTCTATAAGTTTTGTTTGGAAGTAGTCGGCCAACTGGCTTTTTTTACACCGTGCTATTTATATTGAGCTCCTATAATTAGTAACGAGCACCAGCTGATTACTGTATATCCAACAACACACACTGCTCACCACAACGCAAAGCCCATAATGAATGGGTGTAAATCATATCTTCATTCCATCGGATTTTCATGCAAGTCCAAGTATCCATTCCTAACAACAACAAAAAATGATGTAAATCTAAAATAAAACCTGAAAATGCTGGAGCTACACCGCAGCACCTGTGAAGAGCAAAAGATGGGTTAGTGTTTCGGGGTGTACATCAGAAATGGAAAATTCTGGTGGCCGCTTGTAAGAACCATGAGAAATTAGGTCTCTGCTGACACTGGAGCAAGGTCCGTTTGGGCAGGGAGACTTTATATTTCTAAATATAGCTGGCGATGGGACATTATCTGCACTTTTTACATTTAAAAATGCCTACTTAATATTGAATAATTGGCAGAAAAATCCAGGTTCTGAAAGTGTGCGTCAGCTGGTTTTGTTATTATATTAATACAGGTACTATTTACTGTATTCAAAGTGTCTTCACATCCAAACCTTCCCTCTATTATTTCTTCTTGGCTCGTAGAAAGCTGTAGGTTACTGCAAACTCATTTTCCCCAATCCCTTGCAATCTCTTTCACTCCCAGTGATATGATAATGCCTCCTGAAAATTTGTTGTAATTCACCCTAACCCTAAAGTGATCTCTCACCCTTAAAATTATTGCCCTATTACTTTTGCCTCGGTGCTTTCTAAAGTTATGGAAGCTATTTCAACTCTTAAATTATTCAGCACTTGGAAAGTCAGTATTGCTTGTGGTACAGTTGTTCTGCTGGTCATCCTGTTTCCAATGTTTTGCATCTCTGGCATTCTGCTGTTGAATACTTGAGGGAATCATTGACGTGTGCCTTGGAAGACTGGGATATCGCACTTGTCAACAAGTTACCATGTGTTGGATTGATGGCTTGCCCTCTGACTGCTTTTTCATTAACTTAGTTTTGTCAATGGGCCATTAAAAGAACATCCAACCTTTATCCTACAACCAACATCACTAAAATAGATTATCTGGCCAATGGTCTCATTGCTGTTTGCGGGACCTTGCTGTGTGCAAATTGGCTGCCATATTTGCTTACATTCCAACAGTACTTAAAAGTACTTAATTGGCAGTTCCTTCGCCCCGCCATTGGAGGCCATGCCTTCTGCCGTATAGGCCCTTGGCTCTGGAATCCTCTCCCTGTCCCCCTCCTTTTAAGACGAACCTTAAAACCTACCTTTTTAACCAAGTTTTTAGTCACTTGTCCTAATATCTCCTTTGGCTCGGTCTCAATTTTTGTCTGTGCTCTTGTGGAGCGCCTTGGGACATTTTCCGATATTAAAGTTACGATATAAATGCGAGTTGTTAACACAAGCTGTGATGTTTTCTTGCAGCTGACTGGAAGTACAGGCACGCGGGCCTGATGGCCTTGTCCGCTATTGGGGAAGGCTGTCACCAGCAAATGGAAGGGATCCTCAATGAAATTGTGAATTTTGTCTTGCTATTTCTTCAAGACCCAGTGAGTGACATAAAATACAATACAAGTGTATTACTTCAGTACAAGTGTAGAATGAATGTCCTGCCGATGGCCAATGCTTGCACTTGAAGAATGGCCATTTGGCTGCGATCTCGGTGGGTTGTTGTCATCTGCCCACCTTCAGCCAGTATGAGTCGGCACTTTCTGGCGACGAGAAATTCAGTTGAGGGAGGGTGATGCTGGGAACACCCAGTTTTGTTCTGAGCTTGATGTGCTTTGGGGTGATTTATAAGCATTGGTAAAATGGAAAAGAATTGTCAATTTGTAATGAGCTGATAAGTCAGTCATAACGGCACAGGGAGGCCATTCGGCCCTTCGAGTTCATGCAGGCTCTCTAGAGCAATCCAGTCAGTCCCATTCCCCCGCTCTATCCCCGTAGCCCTGCAAGTTTATTTCCCTCAAGTGCCTATCCAGTCTTCCCTTGAAAACTTCTGTCGGCAGCGCGTTCCAGGTCCTCGCCACTCGCTGTGTAAAAAAGTTTTCCCTCACGTCCCCCCTGTATCTCTTGCCCAAAACCTTAAATCTATGTCCCCTAGTCCCTGTACCATCAACTAGTGGGAACAGCCTTTCCCCGTTTAGCCTATCCAAACCTGTCATAATCTTGTACACCGCTATCAAATCACCCCTCAACCTCCTTTGCTGTAATGAAAACAAATCCAGCTTCTCCAACCTGTCCTTGTAGCTAAGATCCCCCATCCCCGGAACCATTCTGGTAAATCTCCTCTGCCCCCTCTCAGGTGCCTTCGCGTCCTTCCTAATCGGACGCTATACTCCAGTTGTGGCCTAACCAGAGCTTTATAAAGGTTCAGCATAACTTCTCTACACTTGTGCTCAAGTCTGTCCCATTCCTAATTGTATACAGATGCAATGGTTTTATACAGTTAACATTGAGTATTCTACAAATTGAAACCTTTACATTTTTTACGATGCACTGCAGGAATATTGCTGGATTTGAAATGTAATCTCCTTTTGATTTTCATTTTAGCATCCAAGAGTTAGATATGCCGCTTGTAATGCAATAGGTCAGATGGCCACCGACTTCGCACCAACATTCCAGCGCAAGTTTCACGACAAAGTAAGCTTCCTTTGCTCGGATATGAACCTCTGAATATTGTTCTTGTGTTTTTACACCAAATCATAAATGATTCGTGCTAAAATGAACACAGTTCACAATTTAACTGTTTTTACCTTTTTGTCTCGTTCAATCGTTCACTTTTTTTTAGATTTTGAGGATCCGGCTGAAAATTATAATTGGTCTCCATTCTGCCTGGCTTTCCTGAGGAATTTGTAGAATTCCATATGTAGTCGGAGCATAAAGGAAACCAAATCAATTTGGGGTGTCAGCATTTGTTTTGTTTTGTTTTTAAACAGGTCATTTCAGCCCTCTTGCAAACTATGGAAGATCAGGCGAATCCACGCGTTCAAGCTCATGCTGCTGCTGCTCTCATTAACTTCACTGAAGATTGCCCCAAATCGCTGCTGCTCCCATACCTAGATAACCTAGTCAATCACCTGCATGTTATCATGGTAGCTAAACTACAGGAGGTAAGTTGCTTTCCATCTTCGGTTAGTCCACTTCAGCCTTTAACTTGGTAAACTATTTTTATTAAACTTTATTTGGGGGAAAAAATCCTTTTAAACAGTGTCCTGATTTACCCGTAGTATGCAATAAAAATTGAGACCTCATTAAGAATGAGGTAGGGATAAAGGGAATGTTCTCAGATTGGTGGAATGTGACAAGTGGTGTTCCCCAGGGATCTGCACTGGGGCCTCAGCTTTTTATATACATAATCAGTGACTTGGATGAAGGAATAAAGAGTTTTATAACCAAGTTAGGATGCACGGTAAGTTGTATAGATGGGAGCTGGAAGTTACAAAGGAACACACAGATTAAGTGAGTGGGCAAAAGTGTGGCAGGTGGAGTTCAATGTGGGGACGTGCGAGGTACTCCAAGAAAGACCAATCGGAATATTTTCTTAATGGCAGGCGACTTGAAACTGCAGAGAACCAAAGGGATTTGAATACACACACCAATAAAAGCTGGTGCACAGGTACAAAAAGTAATCAAAAAGGGTAATGTACAGGGAACTTTGTGCTATCCGGCACCGACGGGACCGAGCTGCTGCCGTTCCCTCAAAACTGCCGGACACTCCAGCGCTAATGTTGAAAGATACGGAAGCTTCTGAGCTCCGTATCTGTCAACAAACCCTGTTGCTTCTAAACAGTCCAAGCGTCTCTGTAGCTTAGCAACAGCTTCAGCAGAGCTTGACTGTTGAGGAAAAAAGCAACGAGAAGAAAAACAACCTAACGAAAACGGCTCCTGATTTTTGCCGGTGGCTCGAGCATTCCGGACAGTTAGCCTCCGGATAACACAGTTTCCTGTACTGTTAGGTTATTCCTCAAGAGGGTCAAAATACTAAAGGGAGGAAGTTCTGCTTCAGTTGTACAGAGACTTGGTCAGACTCCACCTGCAGCACTGCGTTGAGCTTTGGGAAAGCACTTCGGGAACGATAAATTGGCCTTTGAAGGGTACAGTGCAGACTCGGCAGTATGATACCGGGGGTTAAATTATGAAGACCGGTTACATCGGCTAGGTTTGTATTCCCTTGAGTTTAGGAAGTTAAAGGGTGAGCATGTGGTAAAACCACCAATGAACTCCTGTACAAATGAATAACTGTCTTTAAAGCAATGTTACAGCACCTATGTCCGTTTGCTGAGTGTAAACAAGCTTTCTGTAAAAACCCTGAAACAACGCGATGACGTGGTGCCCCGAGTGGCGGGAAACGTGATGATGTCAGAGGTGGGAGGTTCTGAGTTCAGACCTCGTGGAACTAGTTACTGTGTAGACCTGTTTGCTGTTGCTCCTGCATGTTTTTGTTTTGTTCACCAGTTTAATTAAATTCGGTTAATTTACTGAACTGCCTCGACCTCAGTGATTTAGATAGGATTCCGTTGATTCCTACAAGCTAATTGAGGTGGTTAAAATGATAAAGGAATTTGATAGGGTGCACAGCGAGAAACTGTTTCCACTGGTGGGTGAATACAGAACAAGGCAACCCAACGTTCGAGTTAGAGCTCGGCCATTCAGGAGTGAAACATTTATTCCGCAAAGGGCAGAGGAAATGTGTAATATTCTTCCCCCCCCCCCCCCCCCCCCCAAAAGGCTGGATGCTGGGTCTCAATTGAAATTTTCACGGCTGAGATTGGCAGATTTTTTTTTATTGAGTAAAGGTATGGTGGGATATGGTTTAAAGGGAGTGAAGGTACAGATCAGCGATGATCTAATTGAACAGGGGAACAAGCTCGAGGGGCTGGATGGTCTCCTGTTCTTATGTGACCTGCGCAGAGGTGAGAGCGGTTTGCGTGTGTCCTTATTTCAAAGTTTTCCGCGTACCTCAAGATTGCAAGGAAACTGTATACAGTATATTGATGTTTTGTTCTCCCTATAGCTCATACAGAAAGGAACTAAGCTGGTACTGGAGCAGGTTGTTACATCCATTGCTTCTGTGGCCGACACTGCAGAGGAGAAATTTGTCCCATATTACGACTTGTTCATGCCATCGCTGAAGCACATTGTGGAAAACGGAGTCCAGAAAGAGCTCCGACTCCTGAGGGGAAAGACCATCGAGTGCATCAGCCTGATCGGCCTTGCTGTTGGTAAAGATAAGGTAACCCGGTTTTATTAAAAGTTTCAAAGTTTTTCCCGGTTTGGCACTGCCGTTCATTCCATTAACTCTAGTGTTTTTGTAGTTTATGCAAGACGCCTCTGATGTGATGCAGTTGCTTCTAAAAACCCAAACCGATTCCAGCGAATTGGAGGATGACGACCCACAGGTATGTCGACTTGTTTTGACGGTGAGGCTATGGTATTTGAGTGCGCTGTCTCGCTCTGTAAGGAATCGCTTTGTAAATTATGTTGCTGCAGACGCGCCCTTCTCAACAGTGAAATAGCATGGCCGGTTTTCAAGTTTCTACAAGCAGACCAATCTTTTAAGTGCTAGAGATCCTTATTCTCTTAATTTTGCTCTTCAAGAAACTGAAGTCCTTTCCTGCTCTTCCTGAATCTCGGTGAGTCGAGGCTTTCTGCTGCAAGTTGCTCTTTTCTTTTATAAACATTGCCAGCAACACCTGGTGTGCACATAAAGCTGAAAGTCCTGTGTTAAATCCCCAGTCTGTGCTGATCATAGCCAGGGGCAGCTGTTTGGGGAGCAGGGGACTGCAATTGGATGGGCGGGGAAGGGGGGGGGGTGGAAATCAGGCATTTGCTACTGCTGATCGCTATTCTTAAAAACCAGCTGGGAAAGTGGGTGCATGTGGTCGTGGGCGAGGACATGGTTGGAGAAGACAATACAGCCGAAGCACAGTCAAAATTAGCCCGCTGATACTAGACTATAAATTCTTAGCATTTGAGCAGCGGCTACTTGGCCAAGGACGGAGGGCATCTGTGAACCTGTGAGTCTTGGTGAGGGAGTGGGAGGAAATTGGAGAGGGGGTGGTTGCCTTTTTAAAAAAAAAAAAAAAATTGGCCTGACTTTGGGGCAAAATCTGTTTTCTAGAATCTTGCAGCATAGAAGGAGGCCATTTGGCCCATCGTCTCTCTGCTGGCTCTTTGAAAGAGTTGTCCAATTAGTCCCACACTCTCTCCTCATATCACTACAAATCTTTTCTTTTCAAGTATTTCTCCAATTCCCTTTTGAAAGTTAGTATTGGATCATCTTCCACCGCCCTTTTGCTACGTAAAAACATTTCTCCTTGTCTCCCCTCTGGTTCTTTTGCCGATTATCTTCAATCTGTGTCCTCTGGTTACTGCCCCTCCTGCCACTGGAAACCGTTTCTCCTGATTTGCTCTCCTCGGAACCCTTTGCAGTGGGTTTATCCATATGAAAGGGTTCTCTTATTAACTGAACATGAGAGGCATTGACTTGGCTACATGGTGCCAGATCAGAATGGTGACGTGCAGTGGTGCTGTCATCTGCCCACTGTAAACGGAGCTGAGTGGCAATACTTTGAGCTGTTTCATGTTGATGCTCTCTTCCATAATGGGAATGGAATGAGCAAACTTCAATTTTCAGCATGACTTCCACTTGACTTGGGAGGAAGTCTTGGAGCGCCATTAATTAAGTGTTTAAATTACTACGTGTTGCCACTGCTTGATGAGTACTGCAATAATCACACTTCAGCGGCATGTCAATTTCTCTCTCGTGTGTGTGTGTGTGTCCATTTTTAAACGAATGACTTTCAGTTCTCTCTAATCAACCAACTAACATTTTGATTTTACTAAAACGAATGTATATTTTCTTTCATAATTTGTAAACAAGTCTTGATTAGCTTCGTCTTAAACTTAAAGAACCACAAATTCTTCTGAATATTCCAGAAATTCAGGTCGGGGGCTTCCCGCAGATGTAAGCCACCGTCCTGCACTTACCTAGCGCGACAGCCGTTGAGCTGTGGGCCCCCGTGGAATTCCGATCCTGGGCCTCCGCCAACTGCCGTCACGCAGTGCTTGCTTATCCCAGGGGCGCAGTTAGTTCGATGCGTCCCCTGGGATCACGTGGGCCATGGGGAGCCAATGGTAGCAGGGAAATGCCCATTCATAAAATTGACCGGAAGACCTGTCAAAACCATAAATAGTATAAGCCCCAAAACATCTCTCTCCTTTTTTTTAAACTATAAATTACATGAAATAATAACTATTTTAAAACAATTTTTAATTTTTTTTAATTAATTACATTTTCTAACAGGGCTAAAAATAAACTTACCTTTCTTTAAAGTATTTAAAAATAAAAAACCTGTGGGGGGGAAAAATGTTTTAATTTTAATTAATTCACCACTTACCTTGTAAAAAGCAGGCCTTGTGACTGCTTTTTACATGTCTAACTTCTGGAGACTTGCCCTCCCGGAAAAACCTGCCAAAAAAAAAAAAAAGTAAGTTCAATGCGCACGCGCAGCCTCTCCTGCGCATGCGTTCGACCTCTGAACCCCTTCATTCAGGGGAACGGAAGCTCCGGTTTCCCGCGCATGCACGAAACCGGCACTTCCATTGGGCCTACGGGTGAGTACCCCGTGCGTACTCACCCGTGGAGACCCGAATTTCTGGGCCATTGCTTTAAAATTTGCTGTGCACGTGTGTGTAACATATTATATTGTATATATGTGTATATATTTAGTGTATATGTAACATATATATTGTGTATATAGATATAGTTAGATAGTGTGTACATCTATATAGATAAATGTAGATGTACACATGCTATATACTTACACTTATACTTTATACTTTTTTATCTATCTACATTTCCATCTATCTTTAGCTATATCTATGTATATTTATTTTTTCACTCCAATCCTGTGGGTCTCACTAAATTGTTAGCTCTGGGGGAACAAAATGAGATTTGAACCTCAGGCTGTCACTCAGACTAATTTTCTATTTTTCCTAGATATCTTACATGATCTCTGCATGGGCAAGGATGTGTAAGATCCTTGGTAAGGAGTTCCAGCAGTATCTTCCTGTTGTTATGGGACCACTGATGAAGACTGCTTCAATTAAACCTGAAGTGGCCCTCCTGGACAGTAAGTACAGCAGACACCGACAAGCTGCACTCTTCTCCCTGCCCTCATCCATTCTAAATGGAAGTGTTTTGAGCTCGAAGTTGAAAGTAGGCCGACAGCCAATTAACTTGCGTGGTCTTTGTCATTTTGCTATTGTGAACCACGATCCTACTGGTTATTTGGGGTATTTGAGATGCAGGAAACACTTTTTTTTATCCGGGACCGGCGTAGTGCCGGTTTGTCAAAGTCCGGATTACAGAGAGGTATAGTAAAAGGTACAAGAGCTCCGTACACAGCAACAAATCCAGGCTTCCCTGTTGCTTAACAACAGGTGCAGGAACCCGGGCCACAAGATCCAGGCATCACTGTTGCTTAGCAACAGGTGCAGGAACCCCGGTTACACAGCCACAGATCCAGGAACGGCCACTAATATGAAGTAAAACTTACCTGAACCTACTCCTGAATTTTGCCGGTTAACAGAGATTTGCGGTTATTTAGGTGCCGGTAAATCGAGAGTTTCCTGTACTTACTGCTTTGGGCAAGCAGGTCCGATTAGAGTCGATCATAACTGCACAGAAGGAGGCCATTCGGCCCATTGAGTCCGTGCCGGCTTTCTGTGGAGCAATCCAGTCAGTCCCATTCCCCTGCTTTACCCCCGTAGCCCTGCAAGTGTATTTCCCTCAAGTGCCTATCCAGTCTCCCCTTGAAAACATTGGGGGTGGGGGGGATTCGGTTGCTTAGCGCCTCCTGTTAGAATGGGTTGCAAAGTATTTGCAGCACCAAAACTGGCCATTCGGCCCTGCAGGTCCATGCTGGTGGCTGACCATTATATTTAATATTAACTCTTTATTTGCACTTTACAAGACAATTTGTTTATGCCCGAGCTACCCTGGTGCATATTGTCCCACGGCTCAAGTTGAGGCTTACTGTGGCTCTCTGGGTGGCTACTGGGTAAAATCACCGCATAGTTTAGTACTAAACCCTACATAGCAAAAGATCCCAGGCCGATTCGAAGTTCATCTGCGAGTGAATCATCTGGGACAGGGATTCCCAAAATGTGGTACGTATACCCCTGGGGGAAACGCAAGGCATCATTTGGGGGGGGCGTTGTACATGGGAAAAATTGTCTACTGGTAGATTTTATTAATTTTATTTATTACATTTTTATAATAGGCTACTCGGGTGAAGCTTTAAAACTCTGGGAATTTGGTACATAAAGTAGTTAATTTACTTCAAGATGTATCAATGAGAACACAGATACACAGAGACAATGACGTACCGAGCCCCCTCCTCCAATCACCATACACTAAGTTGTATATACGTATATTATAATTTGTACATTTTGTACAATGCTTGGGGATTAAAAGAGTTAAAAAATGTAAACCTGTCTGCTGGTAGGGTTCAGTGGGTAGCTGGTAGATCTAGAAGGGTGGGGGTACGCAATAAGTAAAGTTTGAGAACCTCTGAGCTAGGATCATCGCTCTTTATCAGTGTCTTGTTGGAAAGAGTGTCCATTTGTGCATGTTGGCTGAGCAAAGGATTGAATTCAATAGTTAATTTTAGCCTGCTGACACTGGCTTTACACATGGGCCAGTTCTGAGATATTGAGGGGTTGCAGACACATATGGGCCTGCACCCATGCACACAATACTGCTTCCCTTCTGGAGAGTGCAGGATGCACTGGGGCAGATTGGAGGGAGGTATATTCATAGAAACATAGAAGATAGGAGCAGGAGTAGGCCATTCAGCCCCTCGAGCCTGCTCCACCATTTAATGCGATCATGGCTGATCATCCAAATTCAGTACCCTGTCCCTGCCTTCTCCCCATATCCCTTGATCCCTTTAGCCTTAAATATATCTAACTCCTTCTTGAATATATTTAATGTATTGGCCTGTACTGCCTTCTGTGGTAGAGAATTCCACAGGTTCACCATTCTCTGGGTGAAGAAATTCCTCCTCCATCTCAGTCCTAAATGGCTTACCCCTTATCCTTAGACTGTGACCCCTGGTTCTGGACTCCCCCGCCATCGGGAACATCCTTCCAGCGTCTAGTCTGTCTAGTCCTGTTAGAATTTTATAAGTTTCAATGAGATCCCCTCTCATTCTTCTAAACTCCAGCGAGTATAAGCCCAATCGACCCAATCTCTCCTCATACGTCATTCCTGCCATCCCAGGTGTCAGTCTGGTGAATCTTCGCTGCACTCCCTCCATGGCAAGAACATCCTTCCTCAGATAAGGCAACCAAAACCGCACACAATACTCAAGGTGTGGTCTCACCAAGGCCCTGTACAACTGCAGCAAGACATCCATGTTCCTGTACTCGAACCCTCTCGCTACAAAGGCCAACATACCATTTGCCTTAACCGCCTGCTGCACCTGCATGCTTACCTTCAGCGACTGGTGCACAAGGACACCCAGGTCTCGTTGCACTTCCCCTTCTCCCAATCTATTGCCGTTCAGATAATCTGCTTTCCTGTTTTTGCCACCAAAGTGGATAACCTCGCATTTATTCACATTATACTGCATCTGCCCAATCACCCAACCTGTCCAGATCATACTGGAGTTTCTTGGCATCCTCCTCACAGCACACATGCCCACCTAGCATTGTGTCGTCTGCAAACTTGGGAGATATTACATCTAGTTCCCTCGTCTAGATGGTTAATATATAATGGCCCAGAAAGTCGGGTCGGGGGCTTCCCGCGGGTGCAAGCCTCCGACCTGCACTTAACTTGCGCGCCAGCCGTTGAGCTGTGGGCCCCCGTGGAATTCCGATCCGGGGCCTGCTCCAACTGCCAGCGCGCAGTGCTTGCGTATCCCAGGGGCGCAGTTAGTTCGATGCGTCCCCTGGGATCACATGGGCCCTGGGGAGCCAATCGGAGCAGGGAATGCTCCATTCATAAGTTGACAGGAAGAGCTGTCAAAACTTATAAATACTACGGGCCCCAAAACATCACTAAATCTTCAAATAAATTTTTTAAAAACATATTTTTTAAATAAACTATAAATTACATGAAATAACTTTTAAACAATTTAAATTTTTGAAAAAATAATTTTATTTTCTAACAGGGCTAAAAATAAACTTACCTTTTGTTGAAAGTATTTAAAAATAATAAACCTGTGGGAAAAAAGTTTTAATTTTAATTAATTCACCACTTACCTTGTAAAAAGCAGGCCTTAGCCTGCTTTTTAAATGTGTAAATTCTGGAGACTTACCCTCCCAGGAAAACCTGCAAAAAAAACCTACGTTCGATGCGCACGCGCTGCCTCTCCCGCGCACGTGTTCAAACTCTGAACCCCTTCTTTCAGGGGAACGGAAGTGCCGGTTTCCCGCGCATGCGCAGTGCATGCAGGAAACTGGCACTTCCATTGGGCTTACGGGTGAGTACCCCATGCGTACTCACCCGTGGAGAGCCGAATTTCTGGGCCAACGTGAATAGCTGGGGTCCAAGGACCGATCCCTGCGGTACCCCACTAGTCACTGCCTGCCATTCGGAAAAAGACCCGTTTATTCCCACTCTTTGCTTCCTGTCTGCCAACCAGTTCTCTATCCAAGTCAGTACCTTGCCCCTGATCCCATGTGCCTTAACTTTGCACGCTAATCTCTTATGCGGGACTTTATCGAAAGCCTTCTGAAAGTCCAAATACACCACATCCACTGGTTCTCCCTTATCTATTTTACCAGTTACATCCTCAAAAAAAATTCCAGTAGATTAGTCAAGCACAATTTACCTTTTGTAAATCCATATTGACTTTGTCCGATCCTGTCACTGTTTTCCAAGTGCTCTGCTATTACATCTTTTATAATGGACTCTAGCATTTTCCCCACTACCGATGTCAGGCTTACCGGTCTATAATTCCCTGTTTTCTCGCTACCATCTTTTTGAATAGTGGGGTAACATGAGCTACCCTCCAATCCATGGGTACTGTTCCGGAGTGTCTCTCGTCTATTCGGCACTAAGCAATCTACATCGCGCTTATTCCAGTTAAATGCAAGCATTGGGTGCCAGCAACACTTTTAAAACCATAGTCCTATTTTTACTTTAATAAAAGCATGGGTATCCCGAGAAACTGCTATTGAGTTCAGATGTGGCAATGATTTATGACACTGAAATGCTCTGTTTCGTGCACTGATACAGTACTGTTGTTGCAAGAGCTACACCATTATTGAAAGAGGGTAGAGGTTTTGTTTAACAATTGGGAAGGAATTCTCTGAATTGCAGAGGATATTAATTTCCATTCAAAAATGGGCAGACTGTGCAACAGTCGCTACACACCTTGTTGTGGAGCTCTGAAAGGGAGGAGCATGTAGCTTGGAGTAGGCTGAGGTTACTGTCGTTAAACTTGTGACACTTTCATCAAAATGCAGACAGTTTCCTAACCGAGTGGCTGTGACGTTCAAGCACCAACAATGTGTTCTTTTGGCAGTAGATAAGCTTTTGCACAGTTGCTGAGACTCGGCCGCTACCTTTTGAAATGGAGGTCACGCTCGCAGAAGGAAGCTACTGTTCCCTTTGTTTCAAAAACTGGCCCAGTTGGTTTCTGCCCTCCAAGCAAGTTTGGTTCATTTGTGTCTTCAATTCACATATTAATGTTTTGGTTAAAATTGAAACTAAGTATACGGTTTGTGCTGGCGTTCGACGTGTCTTCAATCGGCAACTATGAATTAGTGGGAGCAGGTTTTTGAACTCCATTCTGCAGGAAGACTGCTCAAAATTAAGGTGTCGGCCATGGCTCAGTTGGTAGCACACTCTCGCCTCAGTCCGATGGCCATGGGTTCAAGTCCCACTCCAGAGACCCGAGCGCACAATCTCGGCTGACACTTTCACTGCAGTACTGAGGGAGTGCTACACTGTCGGAGGTGCCGTCTTTCAGTTGAGATGTTACAGCCCTCGGGTGGATGTGAAAGATCCCATGGCACTAGTTCAAAGAGCAGGGGAGTTCTCCCTCAATCAGCATCACTAAAACCGATTCAGGTCGTCATCGCATTGCTGTTTGTCGGAGCTTGCTGTGCGCAAATTGGCTGCCGCATTTCCTACATTGCAACAGTACTTCATTGGCTGACACCTTAATTTTGCGCAGTCTTCCTGAGGCCATGAACGCTGCTATATAAAACCGCCAACAACTTGAGATTAGAATAGGTATGAAAATCATCTGGCTCGGGTTTAATGGCTCACCAATTGATATTGTGACCAGTGCTGTGAAACGAGCACATTAATACTTTTTTAAATGGGTCTACAGTTATACTGTGCTCCTTTTTGAATCTGAATTTTTTGACCCCCCCCCTCAATTTGAATTATCGAGTAATTTGAATAATAACTCTTTACAATCTATATTAACGATTTGGAGGAAGGGACCAAGTGCAACATATCCAAGTTTGCCGACGATACAAAGATGGGAGGGAAAGCAGTGAGTGAGGAGGACATAAAAAAACCTGCAAAAGGACATAGACAGGCTAAGTGAGTGGGCAGAGATTTGGCAGATGCAATATAATGTTGGAAAGTGTGAGGTTATGCACTTTGGCAGAAAAAATCAAAGAGCAAGTTATTATCTAAATGGAGAGAAACTGCAAAGTGCTACAGTACAAAGGGATCTGGGGTTCCTGGTGCATGAAACACAAAAAGTTAGTATGCAGATGCAGCAGGTGATCAGGAAGGCCAATGGAATCTTGGCTTTTATTGCAAGGGGGATGGAGTATAAAAACAGGGAAGTCTTGCTGCAGTTATACAGGGTATTGGTGAGGCCACACCTGGAATACTGCGTACAGTTTTGGTTTCCGTAGTTAAGAAAAGATATACTTGCTCTCGAGGCGGTTCAGAGAAGGTTCACTTGGT
The DNA here is from genome assembly GCF_052327205.1 of Somniosus microcephalus. NCBI lineage: Eukaryota > Metazoa > Chordata > Chondrichthyes > Squaliformes > Somniosidae > Somniosus > Somniosus microcephalus. The sequence continues at coordinate 11,031,494 of NC_140996.1, read as the reverse complement.
TGATTCCGGAGATGAGGGAGTTGACTTATGAGGAAAGGTTGAGTAGGTTGGGACTCTACTCATTGGAGTTCAGAAGAATGAGAGGCGATCTTATCAAAACATAAGATTGTGAGGGGGCTTGATCGGGTGGATGCGGTGAGGATGTTTCCACTGATGGGTGAGACTAGAACTAGGGGGCATAATCTTAGAATAAGGGGCTGCCCTTTCAAAACTGATGAGGAGAAACTTCTTCACTCAGAGGGTAGTAAATCTATGGAATTTGCTACCCCAGAGAGCTGTGGAAGCTGCAACATTAAATACATTTAAAATGGAGATAGTTTCCTAGCAGATAAGGGAATTAGGGGTTACGGGGAGAAGGCAGGGAAGTGGACGTGAGTCTAGATTCGGATCAGCCATGATCCTATTGAATGGCGGAGCAGGCCCGAGGGGCCGTATGGCCTACTCCTGCTCTTACTACTTATGTTCTTATAATGGAACAAATACCAGGATACTAAACTAGGAATTTTAATTTATTTTACACAAAGGGAGAAGTTTTTTAAACTTGTGTTCAGCAGTGTACTACAAACAAAATGGCTTTTCTATGTAATTCTGCTCTTGCTTTTCGGCTTCACAGTTGGCCCATGTTTAGTGGGGCAACAACAGGAAATCTAAAGAGCGTTTTCAGCGACAGTTGTGTTAAGTAGTATTTCTAACCTCCTGCAGCTCTCGGAGATCTCTGCGCTCCTCCAATTCTGGCCTCTTGTGCTTCCTCCCATCTTTGTTGCTCCACCATTGGCGGCCGTGCCTTCAGCTGCCTGGGCCCTAAGCTCTGGAATTCCCTCCCTAAACCTCTCCGCACCCCTCTCCTTAAAACCTGCCTTTTTGGCCAGCTGTCCCAATATCCCCTTATGTGGCTCGGTGTCGAATGTTGTCCGATAATCGCTGCTGTGCAGCGCCTTGGGATGTTTTTGCTACGTTAAAGGCACTATAGAAATGCAAGATAAGCATGATGTATAAAGGTACATTTTAATTTTTTATTAGCGCAAGATATGGAGAACATGAGTGAGGATGACGGCTGGGAATTTGTAAACCTTGGTGATCAGCAGAGCTTTGGAATCAAAACCGCAGGGTTAGAGGAGAAAGCAACGGCTTGTCAAATGCTGGTAAGTGGCAGATTGACTACTAGATTAACCCAGCCCTTGTTAAACTGTTGTTTTTTTTAAATGTTCTAGTTATCCTGGCATTGTGTACAATTACACGGAAGAGAATTATTAAACATCAGGTTTAGATCAGCTGAGCACTGTGGGTGGAATAAAATGCAGCGCCTATGTTACAGTACAGTCGTGCCTTTATTCCTTTAGGTCCAGGCAGTGAGTATTATTTAAAATTCGCGTCTTCAAAAGGAAACCCAGGTTTCTTAGTCATTTTTAGGAACATAGTTCTAATTTCAAAAATACTTTTATTTTATTATTCATTCTCTGGCTGTGGGCGTTGCTGGCAAGGCCAGCGTTTATTGGCCACCCCTACTTGTCCTTGAGAAGGTGGTGGTGAGCTACTTTCTTGAACGGCTGCAGTCTGTGTGGTGAAGGTTCTCCCACAGTGCTGTTGGGGAGTAGTACAGGAAACTCTTAACCGGCACCTAAATATCCAGAAAAATCTCTTAACCAGCAAAATTCAGGAGTAGGTTCAGGTAAGTTTTACTGTACATTAGTGGCGGTGTAACCGGGGTTCCTGCACCTGTGGCCGTGCAATAGGGACTCCTGGAGCATCAACAAGTCAAGATGGTGGCCGAGACGGTCCGGTGCTAGCGCGCTCTCCCTGCTTCGGGCAGCCTGCTCTTGCCGCTCGCTCCCGCAACCAGAACAAAGTGTTCGGCAAGTCGGGCGGAGGCAGCGCGGCGAGCAGCAGTCACGACAACCCGCTGGAGCACGTCGGCCGGCAGCTCCTCGGCGGGGAGGCATTCCGACTGGGCGGAGGGGAGCCGAGCATGGCGGCCAGAGGCTGGACCGTGAGCGGGAGAAGCAGGCGTCGGACCGTGGAGCCGGCGACGGTGAGGAGGTGGCCGCGGCGACCAGAGCATTCACATCCCGACGATGTATTCGGCGAGCCGGGCAGAGGCAGCGCAACGAGCAGCAGCAGCAGCCACGACGACCCGCTGCAGCATGTCGGCCAGCAGCTCCATGGCGGGAAGCTCGCAGTCCGACTGGGAGGAGGGGAGCCGGGCATGGTGGCCAGAGGTCGGATCGTGAGCGGGAGAAGCAGGCCACCACACGTGGAGCCGGCAACAGTGAGGAGGAGGCCGCGGTGACGAGGAGGACGGAGCGGCTGAGGGACATCGTGCTCCCACTGCCACTGGATGCCATTGTATTGACTTTCTGAACACGGCGCTGTAAGAATAGCTGACGTGTCCCCACGGGGAGTAAGCATTCCATTGTACTTGTACTGGTTACATATGGCAAATAAAATTGAATTGAATTGGATCTGTGGCCGTGTAACTGGGGCTCCTGCACCTGTGGCCGTGTACGGGGCTCTCGTACCTTGGTAAGTATACCTCTGTAATCCGGACTTTTTGATCAACCGGCACCACGCCGGTCCCGTTGGTGCCGGATTTTTAAAAAGTTTCCGGTATACTGTACTTTGTAGTGGTTTTGATGCAACCGAGTTGCTTGCTTGGCCATTTCAGAGGGCAGTTAAGAGTCAACCACTTTGCTGTGGGCCTGGAGTCACATATAGGCCAGACCGGGTAAGGACGGCAGATTTCATTCCCTAGCCGACATTGGTGAGCCAGATGGGTTTTTAACAACAATCCGGTAGTTTCATGGTCACCAGTACTGATACTAGCTTTTTATTCCAGATTTATTTCATTAACTGAATTTAAATTCCCCAGCTGCCGTGGTGGGATTTGAACTCTCGTCTCTGGATCATTAGTCCAGGCATCTGGATTACTAGCCCAGTAACATAACCACTATACTACCGTACCTGCAAGGTTGTGGCTATAAAGCTGGATTGGAAAGTAGGAAGGTCTCGCTAACTCTACTGAAATATAGGCCTGCTGTAAGGAATGTAGAAACGAACGTTTAAAACTTTTTATCCCAGTGGTTCGGGCGGTAAATGCACTGCCCTGTATGCCAGATCAGGAAGATTCCCATCCCTGTTAAAATAACAGAAACTGGAAAACACTCAACCGGTCAGGGCAACATCTTTGTCGAGGGAAACAGTTAAAGTTTCAGGTCTATGACCTTTCATCAGAACTGGGAGAAGTTAGAAATTTAACAGTTTTTAAGCAAGTACAGAACCAGGGGGGAAGGAAAGAACAAAGGGAAAGGTCTGTGATAGGGTGGAGGCAGGAGTGATTAAATGAGGGATGGTGGGACAAGGCAACGGGATGGTAATGGGACAAGTAAAGAAACAAAGGATGAGTCTAGAGGTGTAAATGGCAACAGCAGAATCACTACCAGCACCTGCTGTCTGTGGAAAAATGGGAGCCGTGATTATGATCCAAAGTTGTTGAACTCATTGAGGCCGGAAGGTTGTAAAGTGCCTAATCAAAAGCTAAGGTGCTGTTCAGGTGAGCTTCATCGGAGCAGTGTAGGAGGCCGAGGACAGAGTGGGAGTGGGACGGAGAAGGGTCTCGGCTAGGGCAGGGGGGACACACTCGAGCTGGCCTCGGGCCTTGATAAGGGGAAAAAAAGTTTGTATGGTTCCCATTCCTGACTGGCGATCCAGAGCCCACTGCATGTGTGGATGCTGGGTTTCCCTGCTTGGAAAATGCACCCAAGGATATCCGGCAAGGAAAGAATTGAACCCGGCTGTGATGCCCCAACGCTTTTTAACATCACAGGAATCCTATATATCATCATACTAGGGCTTGAGACTACTATTTCAACTTGATTGCTATGTTAAGAGAAAATCCATATTCCGGTGTCTGGCTGGGGTTTCGAGGCTGTGCAAGCTGTCTGTTCCCGCCTATCCTAACACATGGCTCTGAATGATAACGCGTTGGGAAAATTTAAGTATCATCAGACAATGACCTTTTGACACACTCTCGGGCCATGAAGATGTCATTCGTTTGGAATTTCTGTAGAAACTGAGCTAATTCTTCAGCTGCACCTCCCAAACCCGCAAGCTCTTCCACCGGGAAGGACAAGGGCAGCAGGTGCATGGGAACACCGCCACCTCCAAGTTCCCCTCCAAGTCACACCCCATCCTGACTTGGAAGTATATCACCGATCTTTCATCATCGCTGGGTCAAAATCCTGGAACTCCCTCCCTAACAGCACTGTGGGAGCACCTTCACCACACGGACTGCAGCGGTTCAAGAAGGCAGCTCACCACCACCTTCTCTAGGGCAACTAGGAATGGGCAATAAATGCTGGCCTTGCCGGTGACGCCCACATCTCGTGAATGAATAAAAAAGTAAATAAATTGCCAACCCAGCTGAATTCAAGTGACCTGTTAGTACTTCGGCATTATTGTGGATGGGTTTGGCCATTCCATAATATGTCTGAGTCATTTAATTTACAGGTACAAGTGAGTCTTAAAGCAGTTGGTTCACAATCGGGACCCAGAGAAGTGTAAAAAGAAATGAGAATGTGTGCTTTTGTAGGGATCGAGTTCTTTCCACAGATTAACTACAAACAAATTGCCATTTCTGTCCCTAGGTGTGTTATGCGAAAGAGCTGAAGGAAGGGTTTGCAGAGTACACGGAGCAAGTGGTGAAACTGATGGTGCCGCTTCTTAAATTTTATTTTCACGATGATATCCTTTCTTTCAAAGCAATCTTGTGTGTAATTTTTTTAAATTCCCCTCCCCCTTTCCTGGGCCCTCTAACAAAATGAGGGGAAAAATCTATCTTCTATTTTAAAAATGTGTTGTATCTTGATGAAACATTTGAAAAGTGTTATGTATAATTAAGTGGTATATTTTAAAACCTTTTTAATTAAGAATGTGTTAAATGCTGTTGGGACAACTTAATTACTGTATACTTTTTCAACAACACAAATTAGAACCCAGTTATGAAAGAAAGATAGATTTGCATTTATATAGCGCCTTTCATGACCTCAGCGTCCCAAATGACGTACTTTCGAAGTGTAGTCACTGCTGTATTGTAGGAAACAGCTGAATTTAATAGAGCCTCCATGACAGTGGGTTAAATTTATTTGTCTACCTTTTTTATATTTTGAATACTGTGCTGCCTTCCTTGACCTTGAAACGTGTTCGTGTTGCTGCAGCTGAATCGATGCCCCTGTTACTCGAATGCGCCCGGGTCCAAGGGCCTGAGTATGTGACACAAATGTGGCATTTTATGTGTGATTCTCTCATCAAAGGGATTGGTACAGAGCCGGATTCTGATGTTCTTTCTGAAATTATGCATTCTTTTGCCAAGGTAATTCTTTTATGTAGCGTATAGGAAACGTTATAATTTTATTTTGCATGAAATAAGAATTTGGATGCCTGTAAAGATTCATATCAAATAGGATTTGGTCTGTTATATCGCTAACATATATGGAGGAAGAAAGGCTTATGCTGCTACAAGATGTTGTAGTCTGCATTGTTAATTGCTACCTGAACAGTGCTGGCTCCAGTTTTCCCACCTTGCTAAATCCTCCCTCCTTTGATTCATAAGCTGCTTTATTCTGCAGTAGGCAAAATATGCGGAACACCGAGTAACACAAGAATTTAGGAGCAGGAGTTGGCCATTCGGCCCCTCGAGCCTGCTCCGCCATTCAATAAGATCATGGCTGATCTTCGACCTCAACTCAACTTTCCTGTCCCATCCCCATATCCCTTGATTCCCTTAGTGCCCAAGAATCTATCGCTCTTTGTCTTGAATATACTCCATGACTGAGCATCCACAGCCCTCAAAGATTCACAACCCTCTGCGTGAAGAAATTCCTCCTCCTTTCAGTCCTAAATGGATGTCCCCTTATCCTGAGACTACGCACCCTAGTTCTAGACTCCCCAGCCAGTGGAAACAGCCTATCAGCATCTACCCTGTCAAGCCCTTAAGAATTGTATACGTTTCAATGAGGTCACCTCTCATTCTTCTGAACTCTAGGAAATAAAGGCCTAGCCTACTCGATCTCCTCCATAGGACAATCCCCCCATCCCAGGAATCAGTCTGGTGAACCTTTGTTGCACTCCCTCTAAGGCAAGTATATCCTTCCTTAGGTAAGGAGACCAAAACTGTACACAGTACTCCAGGTGTGGTCTCACCAAGTATGATGAGAGACACGTTGTACAATCAGTTTACCTTCTGCTTGTGTACTATTTATGAACTAAGAATACACACACAAGCCCACTTTGGCGGGCCCTTTACTTAACATAGGAGCAGACTTGGTGGAGATTCTTCCTTTGTAACCTCTCGCTTGCCTTTCTTCAAAGACCAGTAGCAATCAGGAGAGCCTTATTTACACCAAAGTGCTAGAGGTCTTCTGAATGGCCAGGCATTGCTGGTGAATTTGCTGTCGTTTGGGATCTGTGCAAAACAAATGCCCATCCCACATTTTAAAAGCCCATGCATCCATGGCTGAGCCTGCACTGTCCCAGCTTAATGCCTTCTGGACCATTGTAAGAACATAAGAAATAGGAGCAGGAATAGGCCACTTGGCCCCTCGAGCCTGCTCCGTCATTCAATAAGATCATGGCTGATCTTGGGCATTGTTGCTCAATTTTTCTTTTAATAAAGTGCTCGTAGTCAAAGAATCCCGAGATGTGATAAAGGATGCTGGCAAGCATTCGACTGCAGGATAACTGATGTGACAAATGCACCTGCAGGAGCTGATGCAGTCCACCTGTGCAGTGATCAGAAATGCACTGGTCACAGAACCTCGAGTCGGGAGGCACACGGAAGAAGTAATAACCTTTAGACCACCTGTATGAAATTAACTGGATTGAGATGTTTCCATGCATCTGTTAATATTGTATATTTATTCAAAATGTGCACTGATTATTTGAACATCCCATACGATTAAATGCATCGCCTGCCCTGTTCCTACATGTTTCTTCATGTCCTGTGCACTCCTCCCCCCCCAATTTTGACTTCAGTGCTCGAATCTTACTTTTATTGATGCCGTTCTTGCCCGTTTCTCTCCTCTGATCTTTAGTGTGTAGAGTTGATGGGTGAAGGCTGCTTAAACAAGGAGCATCTCGAGGAACTGGGAAACATTATGAAGGGGAAATTAGAGGAACATTTCAAAAATCAAGAATTGAGACAAGGTACAAATGTGATGCATCTTTACAGTTAGTAAACTTACACAAGAAAATCTCTTGCAGTGTTGGTCACACTTTGTGATGTTTCTGTGTATTCTGTCACCTCTCTACCTTGCTTGCTTTCTCCCTCCCTCTCGCTCTCCTATTGTGTGCACGATTGTTAATTATAGATTTACAACGTTGCAATTTAATCATTGTTTTTGCCTTTAGCAAAAAGACAAGATGAAGACTATGATGAACAAGTTGAAGAAAATTTACAAGACGAAGTAATATCTTGTATCTAATTATTTATTATAGATTGTTAAATAATTTTAAACTTATCTGCTATAATAATATTCCTATAGTGACATTAATTTGGTTGCAGGGAGAGAATTGTTGAGGATCTTTTAATATGAATTCTAAATGGCCTTTTGTGTTGCTGTGGCTATCCGAAGCAAATTCTGAATGAATTCGACTCGTTTAAATTTGTGTGTAATGCAGTGTTTTAATTGCTTACAGGATGATAGTGATGTTTACATCTTAACTAAAATTTCGGACATCTTGCACTCAATGTTCAGCTGTTACAAAGAAAAAGTGCTGCTGTGGTTTGAACAAATTCTACCACTAATAGTCAATCTAATCGTAAGTTTAAAGTGAAAACATTTCAAGACTTTTTGACATTGACTCCAATTCTCCCAATGCTTTCAAGCTGATGCATACTTTTCGTTTCTGTAGTGTCCACACAGGCCATGGGCAGACAAGCAGTGGGGTTTATGCATCTTTGATGATGTAATTGAGCATTGCAGTCCTACGTCCTTTAAATATGCAGAGTACTTCCTGAGGCCCATGTTGCAATACGTCTGTGACAACAGTCCTGAGGTCAGACAAGCAGCAGCATATGGCATTGGAGTTATGGCACAGTTTGGTGGAGAGAATTACAGGCCATTCTGTACTGGTAGGTTTAATGGGTTATGGTTTTCTGTTTGTACAGTTGAACAACAAAAGAGCTGAGTTACAAACAATGTGGGGTTAAAGCAGAGACCGAGCATGTGTTCTTTTAGCTGTGCACCTTTTTTACAATGTGTATTGACATGTCATTCTCTTAATTCCAGGATGCTGTAGTGATGATTTTTTTTTTTTAGCATCGCTTAATCAAATGGAGTCTTAATTTATGAACAGACCACAAGCAGTTTAAAAAATCTAATCCATTGTCTGTTGGTCACCAATGCTTTCTATCAAATTTCACCATGTGTGTACCATTAGGGAGGGGCCAGAAACCGGGGAGAGTTGAACTGCAGCTGACTATTTTGAAGCTTAATTTATTGATGTTTTAGAAATGAGCGCTGGATCTGAGATGCTTCCATGATCGTCTAACAGTTTTGTCTGAAACATGCTGTTTCATTCTGACTGCAGAAGAGTGATTCTGATCTTTTAAAAGCCAGCGGCGACCTAGATTGTGTAAAACTTTCGCTAGTTATACGCATCTATTATTAATGGTTTTTCTGCAACCTTATCCACTGTGACTTTTTTTCCTCTTTAATGTGCGGGAGAGGGAGCCTGTTTTTAAAAGTGGCGCCGTATAATTGCAAATTGTAGTAAGAGAAATGCATGTAAATCTTTTAATATTAGCTTTACCTAGATTGTTGCGTTGAAGAAATATAATTAAGTCAGGTTGCACAAAGAGTTCTCCTTTTAATTTTCAATGAAATGTTGCCACTGAAAGTGGCTTTGATTTGGGATTCCATTATAGTGGTACAAATGTTTGAGCAATTTTTGCAATCTAACCAGAGATTAATTTTTTTTTTTTTTTTTTTTTAAACCAACCCCCCCCCCCCCCCCCCCCCCTTACACTTGCAGGGAATAAAGGTGTTTTGGTGCAGAATGAGTTAATGGGATAAATAGTGTTTTAGAATAGGTAACTGAGCATTGCAACTTTGCAGAGTTTTGCCACAAACAATATTGTTGAGGATTAGCAAAAGAAATGCATTGGTCCCCATGCATCTATAATACTAGTAACGAAGTTCCTCCATGTGTTACATTTATTCTACGGGCAAAGTCCTGTAGTCACTGGTATTTTTTGGGATAAATGTGGCCTGGAGATGGAATTTCTAACCATAGCTGTATTTTGTATATGTAGCCTAATGTTACCAAAACAAGTGTTTATTGTATAATATAATCTCTCAACCATATTTTGTCTTAAAAAATTAAAACAATTGAATAACTTTTGATGGTGTGCTTGAATGGAATGATTTATTGGTCGCTCATTTGAGGTTTTTTCAGATTTTGTGTCCTCCAAATTTTGTTCACGCTAATTGCTATGTGGTGGTTTTGAGTTTCTGTGATGCATTCATATCAGTGGGTAAACCCACTGTGGTACTGAGCACAAGTTTCAGCTTCAGTCCCCACTCTAGCTTACTGGGCAAAGCTCTGGAGTGCTGCAGGCAACTGGAGCATGTGTAGGCTGGCTGTGGATGAACCATGGTCCTGATCACTGGTATCGAGGGAGCCCTTGCTGGAGAATGCGTGCTTGTGGGCATCGCTGAGAGCAAGGGTCAGGATCGGCAATTAAATAATCTGCCAACATTATTTTGTCAGAAGACTGTCTGTGTGGAATTGGACCGCAGTGGGATTTTGGGTGGGGGGCAGTAGTGAGGGTGGCTGGCAGAGTGGAGTGTCAGATGTGTTTCTAGACTGAATAATTTTAAAATGCTAAGTTTTTTTTTCTCCCCAACAGAGGCAATTCCACTCCTGGTAGGGGTTATCCAAATGGAAGGGTCCAAAACCAAAGAAAATATTAATGCAACAGAAAACTGCATATCTGCAGTAGGAAAAGTCATTAAGTGCAGACCAGAATGTGTAAATGTCAATGAGATTTTACCTCACTGGCTCTCGTGGCTACCACTGCATGAAGACAAGGAAGAAGCAGTTCACACTTTCAGTTATTTGTGTGATCTTATTGAAAGGCAAGTTTTATGCCTCCATCATTCTGATTCCAGCTAATAACTTGTGAAGTGGTCTAAAAAGATGAGGGAAAATTTGCACGGCTTTGCGGGAAAGAGCAGGGGAGAGTGGGACTAATTGGACGGCTCTTTCAAAGAGCCGGCACAGGCACGATGGGCCAAATGGCCGCCTCCTTCTGCGCCGTATGATTCTACAGAATGATCATGGATGTTTACTGATTGTAACATCTTGTGCGCAGAGGCTTCACTTTCCTTACAGAGCTTGGTGAAATCTTTCGCTTTTAAACTCCAGAAATATTGTTTAATATTTAAGGGGATTAAAAGGATGCTGATCGTTATTTATTGTAGGTGAGCTGGGAACTAATATAAGCAGCTTATAAAATTTGTTCATGTACAGTGAAGCCAATAGAAGTTTAGGACACCTAGCTTATGAGCCGCTGTACTTGAAAGGGCCATGTGTGTTTTCAGTTCGTGGACATGAGATCCCATTCCAAATCATCTAGCTTTGTTCCTGCACTGGTTTTCCTCTAAAGGAACAAAAACAACCAAATAATCTTTTCGTCTGCAAAGTCATGGTATTCAGAGAGTAATGTCTGTTTCCCTGGTCCTATTGTTAATCTTGCTTGGTTCAGTCAACTGCCCCTTTTTTCTGTGTAAATTCTGTTGCAACGCAAGGAGATTGAAGCTTTGCACAAGAAATGAGGTTAAATATAGATGGGAGAAACGACAACAACAACAACTTGCATTTGTACAGCACCTTGCACGACCTCGGGGCGTCCCAAAGGCGCTTTTACACGCTGCGGAGGCTGAGTCAGTGAATATATTCAAGGTGGAGATGGACAGATTTTTGAAAAACAGGGAATCAAGGGTTATGGAGAGCGGGCAGGAAAGTGGAGTTGTGGCGAAGATCAGATCAGCCATGATTTTATTGAATGGCTCGAGGGGCCGAATGGCCTACTCCTGCTCCTATTTCTTACGTTCTTATTTCTTTTTGAAGTGTAGTCACTGTTGTAATGTAAGAAACGCAGCAGCCAATTTGCGCACGGCAAGCTCCCAGATACAGCAATGTGATAATGGCCAGATAATCTGTTTGTGATGTTGATTTGAGGGATAAATATTGGCCCCAGGACACCGGGGAGAACTCCCCCTGCTGCTGTTTGGAATAGTGGCCGTGGGATCTTTTACATCCACCTGAGAGCAGACGGGGCCTCGGTTTATCGTCTCGGGGTGGTGGATACGGATTCAATTGTAGCCTTCAGAAGGGAATTGGATAAAGACTTGGAGAAAATGTTGCTGGGGGAGTGGGACTAACTGGGATTGCTCTTTGAAAGAGCCGGCGCAGACTCGATGGACCGAATGGCCTCATTCTGTGCTGTACTATTCTGATTCTATGAAAGCCAGAAGTTGCTTGTGCATCTTCTCATAACTGGCTTCTAAGTATGTTGACGGAGATCGCCAACCAGTACTCTGGGGAAACGCCAGTCATTCTTTCCTAACCCACCTCTGATGGTCTAAAAAGGACTTACTCCCAGGAGTAGCGGATCCCACTTAGGGATACGGTAACAGTGGTTATGTTACTGGACCAGTAATCCAGAGGCCTGGACGAATGATCTGTAGAGACGTGAGTTCAAATCCCACCACGGCAGCTGGGGAATTTAAATTCAGTTAATTAAATAAATCTGGAATAAAAAGCTAGCATCAGTGATGGTGACCATGATTGTCGTAAAAGTTCAATTAGGTTCACCTAATGTCCTTTTTAGGGAAGGAAATCCGCTGCCCTTACCCGGTCTGGCTTATGTGACTCCAGACCCACAGCAATGTGGTTGACTCTTAACTGCCCTCTGAAGTGGCCTCGCAAACCACTGTTGTACCAAACCACGACAAAGAAGTATAACTGCACTGTGGGAGCACCTTCACCACGTGGACTGCAGCGGTTTAAGAAGGTGGCTCACCACCACTGCCTCGAGGGCAATTAGGGATGGCCAATAAATGCTGGCCTTGCCAGCGACGCCCACATCTTGTGAACGAAAAAAAAAAAAAAAAAATACTTGCCTCCATTTGCAGCACCTTTACCTGAAAAGGAGCCTGCTACAATGACCTGACTGACTAAGAGCTATCGGAACAGGAGTCTTAACTTCTATGTGTTCAAATTGCCTTTGACGCGGAAGGGTGCATATTGTGAAACCCCGGATATATTTGGCAGAGTTGAATCTCCCGGGTGTTTTTTAATTGGGTAGAGGGTGCAAGGGTACAGGTTTTGTACTAAAGCATAGGTGCGATATCCTGATTCTCTTTGTAAATCTGAACCGAGCCCAAATCACAAGCGTCGATTGAACCTGAGCTGCTGAACCCACGTGCTGTTCTAGCTTGCAGCCCAACAATATTGGGGGCATCTCCTTGGGGTGGGTGGGGGCCATGCTCCCTCTCTTTTCGGGTACGTGGTCCCTTTTAAGAGGCTGCATGGCCATTGAAAAAGCCAGTCGAGGGGTGCGCGGCCATGCACCTTATAGGGAACGTTGTGGGGGGGGGGGGGGGGTTCCCCCAAGCAGCTGCCGGAATTTGGGTGGAAGATCAGCAGAAACTCCATTTACGTGCTGGGAGTGGGCTTTCTGCCGAAGTTTCGACAGTTGACCGGGAAAGCTCCCGAGGGAATTCTACCCCCCCCCCCCCCCCCCGGTATGTTGGGTATTGTAAGCTATTACTGAAGCAACTAGCTTATGAGCGGATGTCGACTGCTCCTGAATCTGTATACGGTCCCCACCACTTACAGCGGGCACGCTCGTCCTAATGCGATTTGAGCGCTGTGCGCGCCGGACTCCCTGATAACCCTGTAGCGCAAGAGCAAATCTCACAGGTGAGCATTTGCTTACCTTAGCTTTTCTGCAAAACCATTTATTCCAGCAATGGTGAGGGGGAAGGAGCCTTGTGCCAGCAGTCAGCACACTGATGAATCTGTAAACTTTGCCGAGATTAAAGTCCTGGAACCATTTAAGAGGCGGTTAGGCTCCTTCTGTGCTGTAACTTTCTATGATTCTAGACTGTAACGGGGCGGGTGGTCGGGAGAGGACCCTGAATCTGGATCACTGGTTGCCGTATTCCCAACAACCTCCCATTTCATTAGAGCTCTTGCATATTGGCTACTGATAGTTTATTGGACGGGCGGGGGGGAAACTCCCGTCTCGACGTACAATTAACGTCACTTGTTCAGACTTGCATAGGGAGGGTGAGGACTTGGTGACAAGTGATTGCACAGCTACTCGAACTGCCTGAACTAGCCGGCCCGCTTTGCCGTTTAAGCGGCACCTTTGTAATTGCCGCCTACGGTGATGCCAAATGGCCAGCGCCATTCGCCCGATTACAAGCAGCTGTCCCGCATAACTGGGAACGGATTGAGTGGTGGTGATTGTAATTGAAAAGTTGTGGCTGTAGTTTGTAGACTGGGTGCTGTGTATTCACACGTGAGGCTCTAGGTGGTGCTACAGCACAGTGTAACCAGGTACAGTGTCGACACACGAGTCACATTTTCCTAGGCTCAGCAAGCATGGCGCACTTTTTTTTAAAAAGTGTTGTCATCCTAAAAGATTGATCTGGATAGATTTAGTCAATGAAACACGAAGTTGAGGTTTCAACAACTTGTATTTATACAGCGCCTTTAATAATGATGTAAAATGTCCCACGGCGTTTCACAGGCGACAGACTTTGACGCCGAGCCGCATGAGATATTGGGACAGGTGACGAAAAACTTGGTCAGAGGTAAGTTTCAAGGAGGAGAGGTTTAGGCAGGAAATTCCAGAGCTTCGGCAGCTGAAGGCACGGCCACCAATGGTGGGGCGAAGGAAATCTGGGATGCGCAAGAGGCCAGAATTGGAGTGCAGAGATCTCGGAGGGTTGTAGGGCTGAAAGAGTTTGCAGAGATAGGGATTTAGAGTTTTGGGTATAAACCCTTTTTCAGAACTGAAAGATACTGCAGATGACCAGCACTTAAGAAGGCACAGAACAAGGGGAAAATTGGTTATTGATTTTAGCAAATAGTTTGGGGGAGGGTGAAATGGCAAATTTTGTTACTGAACTTCAAAGCCATCTTGCAGTGAGGTAAATGCAGCACTCTAAAGTTTAGAAACTCACTGATTTCAGAAGCAAAATCATTGTAGTGTTTTTCTCCACAGTAACAATCCGATTGTGCTTGGGCCTAATAATTCCAGCCTTCCTAGAGTGTTTGCTATCATTGCTGATGGTCTTACTAATGAAGCTATAAAGAATGAAGATGACTGTAGCAAACGGTTGGCAAATGTCATTCGACAAGTACAGGTTAGTATGTCGAAACAAAACGAGTGTGGCGGGGGGGGGGGGCGCGCGCGCGCGGAGTGAAATTATCAATTGAGGTGCCTTTCAATTCCAAAATAGATGGGGAAGCTTCTACCGTGTATATGTTAATATTAAAACAGACTGGTTTGCTACGATACACCAACTGAATGGATGTTGCATAATGCAGTACTTGAGATGTGCGGTTTTTAAAAATGTGTGTATATAACTTAAACATTTCCAAAAGTTTCAAACTTACTTGGCACAGTTTTTTTGTGTTCTGCTATACTTTACTGTCATACCACATGGTGCAGTTTACTTACTGAGGGTAGCGCTTGCATGATGAGCAGCTTAACTATGTCAAAACATTTTATGATGGATTGAAAATACTGTACCCGGCGCAGAACTTGCTGAAAGTCCTGTTTTTTTTCTCTCTTTCTTTTCCGATTCCAGGGTTCGGGGGCGCTGTGGACCGAGTGCATGACCTCACTCAACGAAGCCCAGCAGGCAGCGATACAAAATCTGTTGAACACTGCTTGAATGGCCTTAAATATTCTTAACATGCAAAAATCATTCATGATTTGTCCTTTTTCTCCCTCTTCTGTGAGAGAACTGTTGTGTGGGTCACTTATGCAGACCGCAGTGAGTAGCAGGAAGCTCTGTGGTTCAGCACGTTTGTGTACTAAGACTGCTGCAAATTACAGAGGAATATCTTCATACCCCCGCCCCTTCCAGCACTGATAGTTATTTTTCTATTTGTATCACCAAAACATGGCACAAATGCAGTCAGTTTAAACAAAAAAGAACTCTCATATCAACCATAACTATTTTGAAACGAGTTGCTCTAGTGTTGGTGTGCATTGAACTGGTAAGATATTTCTATACATCTAGTATTGTAGTACTAAATAGTGTGGCGATTGTCTTTTCCCAGGTAGGCAATAGATCCTCCTGCCTGTTAAAACCGCGGCATGCAAGATCTCTCATTTGTGCTACTGTTTTGATAACCCCACCCTGTTTTATTTTTATTCCAAGCGCCGACTGCTGTCCCTACAACCGATTTCTGAAATGTGAATTTCTTTAACTCGTTTCAGCAGCGCCCCATTTACCTCTCGGTCCAATAAACGATCAAATGCAATGGCAAATCCACCTGGAGTGCGCCTTTTATTAACTTGAGCGCAGTTTTCATTTGATGTCCTGTTGTCTCTCTGAACCGACGGATCTGCTGCTGGATTACACGGTGACTTGGCTATTGTGGGATATCCCCTTCCTACAGAGACAGTCCTCCTCCTCCTCCGACACTGCTAATTTGATTCCGGGGTGGGTGAGGGAAACGAGATTGGGGTGGGGGGGGGGGGGTTATTTCTGAAGACAAATTGGTAATTGTATCTTGCTTTATTATGCAACTTCAAAATTGCATTAATAAATAACATTATTAAATTACCTGGTGTTGCCGATTTATACACATTCAAAAGGTGCACGATTTATATATCGACCATTGCTTTTCATTCACGTTTCAGCACATTGCCACTTCCATCCTGATGTATGTTTCATAGGAAACACAAACCTGAAGCTATGAAATGGTGACATTTGCGCTCTTTTAAGTAGAAAGTGTTTTTTTGGGTGAGCTGTGCAAGCTTTAGAGCTGGTGTTGCGTGGCGTTGTGGCACAACTGCGAAGAGGCAGCGAACGAACGGCGCTACACTTGGCGCACAGATCTAGAGCAAGTTTTAATGGGTTTTATTTTAACATTTAGGGCAAACCAAGGATGTTTTACAAAACTGGCTGACTTAATTTCCCTTGCATTTAGATAACTTGAAGAAAACAGAAGTAAATTTAGCGAAGGAATCAAAGCAATATTTGAAACTAGCTGGAGGTGTAATGAGTAATGGCAGATTTTTATTCCACTGACGGCTGCTTTGGCAGTATTAAAAATATTTATAGTTCATTTTCCTAGACATTCTCTTTTTTTCCACTTCTTGCTAAATTTTGGATTTTACTAACTTCTGTAGAAAGCAACTCTTAATGTAATTGCAATTTCAGAATAAACACAATGCAAAACCTGCCTTGTCCTAGTAATTAGTTTTTTTGTAGTTTACATTTTGTCCTTGGGGCTGTCGGTGTTTGCCAAATAAATAAGCATTTTAGACTTGGTGTTTTTAAATTTTGGAAATAATTGCAGAAACTTGTTTTTTTTCTTTGTATTGTGCAGTATTATAACCACACACCGGCATTGGTTTATTTATCAAGTGGTGCAAGCATCTTTTTTTCTCTCTTCCCCTCTTCTTTCCTTTCTTTGTCCCTCTTCCCCTTTTTCTCCTCCGCTTCCCATCCCTGTGTTGTGGAGTGGAGGAGAAAATCAGGCAGGGTACCTGTTCCTGGTCCCCTCTCCATTCATTAATCCTGCAGCAAAATAAGTTTGTCAGATGAGGATAGGATTCAGGATTGGGCATTGTTACGCTGCCTCCCTTTCTCTCTCTCCTCCCTGCCCTTCCTGTTTTTTTCTCCCCTCTCCCTCTCCCTCTCTCTCTCTCTCTCTCTCTCTGTCCTTCCCTTTATCTCTCACTGTCTCTCTCCTCCCTTGCTGTCACTCACTCTCTCCCCTCTGTCACGCTCGCTCTCTCCTCTCCACCCTCTGTTAAGTAGCTACAAATATGCAGGTGCGGCCATCTCTTCTAACTTCATACAGTTACATTTGCTGTGTTTTGAACAGCGGCAGCCTGTGAGCTAATGAGAGTTTGCTCAGCAAGTCATTCACCACCGTGGTAAGTGAATGTAGCACTGAACCACAAAGACCTTGGCATCCCTGTGTTGCGGAGTGGAGGAGAAAATCAGGCAGGGTACCTGTCCAGTAATCTTGTAGGAAAATAAGTTTGTCAGGTGAAGATAGGATTCAGGATTGGGCTTGGTTACAGTGCCATCCATGTTCCAGTGGCTGGTGACATTGCCACGGCTGACACATTTAGAATAAACACTTTTTGGCCTTCCATGAAACAATCTGAAAATGAGTCGGTGCCTTTTTAAAGGAAGGGAGAAACGTGTATGCCTTGACTCCAATAGTGACCACACTGCGGAAATTCAATGGCAGAGCTGGCTTCAGAGTGCTGCTGCGAAGGTGATGGCAGGTACTCCACGCCCTATGTCGCTAACCTCTCCATACTGTTGATCTGTGTCGACATGTTGGAAGCCAGATGGATACCACCTTTGTAAAGATCATGGGATAGAGTTTCTGCTTTGGGCGCAAATCCGGAAATTGCTCCCAAAACACGTTGGTTGCATTACGATTCACATTTCTGCTAAAATTTTCATTTTGCATAATAGCAAACTTAAAATAATCTATGAACCAGCGCCATCATGCAGCGTAATAGAACGTAACTTTTTTCTTTTTTAAAAAAAAGTATTGCTTTGATGTATTTAAGAATGGTAACGGTGCAGTTTTATTAACAACTGAAAATGGGTTTATCACCAAAAATAAGCATTTAGTCTCCAGTCCTGTGAGTGACCTGATTTAAAATACTTGAAAATGACTTTTTTAAACTATACTGAACCGTTTAATAACTTAATTGGCGTGCATTAGACAGTTTCTTAGTAAATTAAATATTTTTTGATATGAAAGATTTGTTTTAAAAACGTGCTGACTGGTGCCCGTGCGCCTAAGAAAATGAGCGCGTTTTGAAGAGCCTTCGTAAACCAGCGAAACCTCGCAATGTCGACCTGGGGGCGTGTCCAGCTTTGTGGGCGGAGCCTGACTTGGCGCTAATTGAATCTTGAACCAGCAGAAAAGATGGCGGAATGGCCTCCTGTGGCGTAAATTTCTAGGATACAGACTCTTCTCTCTTCCTACAAACTTCGCAAGAACCTCCCTTTTTTTTTAATGCTGAGATTAAAAACATTACATCAGGCAATCTAACCCATCAATCGACCGTCACCAAGGTTGGAGTTTTCACTAAACTCAACAAACGCTTATTCAAAATACCGTTGGCACTTAGCATTGACAAGTGAGTAATGGGAAATTTGGCTCACGGCTTCTATTACGATTCGTTTATCTGATCAAGTCCTTGCTCAGCAGTTTGACCGGAGTAGGTAGAACCAGAATTCTTTTGGGGATCCAAACTTTGTATCGGGGAAATATTTACGGATTCCCCTGTCTGTCTCCAGCTAGAAAGAGCAAAACCTGGTGGAATAGTTCACCCAGGAGTGCCATGATGCACATTTTTCTCTGGTAATCAAGATGCTAAAAATTGCAAGTTACTTTTACAATGCCTGAGATTGCGATGTATGGGAAACTGAAAGGGGGAGAATTGTATTTTTTTCTGAGGGCGTGCTACACTGTCGGAGGTGCCGTCTTGCAGATGAGACGTTAAACCGAGGCTCTGTCCCCTCGGGTGGATGTAAAAGATCCCACGGCATTATTTCAAAGAAGAGCAGGGGAGTTATCCCCGGTGTCCTGGCCAATATTTATCCCTCGATCAACATCACTAAAACATTATCCTGTCATTATCACATTGCTGTCTTTGGGAGCTTGCTGTGTGCACATTTTCTGCCGCGTTTCCCACATTACAACAGTGACTACACTTCAAAAAGTACTTCATTGGCTGTAAAGCGCTTTGGTACGTCCGGTGGTCGTGAAAGGTGCTATATAAATGCAAGGGTTTTCCCCCCCCCCCCCACCCCCCCCCTTTTCTATGGGATGTGCACTATTGCAGCAGCTAATTGCAGGAAATAGATTTTTATTTCTGACAACCATACATTCTAATTGCAGTGGTTTTAAGAAAGCAATACAGCCCCCACCACTTAGAGTGGGCGTGTTGGTGCCGACGCGATTTGTCCATTATACGGGATGGCTGCTATAATGCCTGGAGGAATGTAATTGGGCATATAGCCGTAGAGGACTAATTTGTACGGCTATGGGTGGGGGGGAAGCTGAGACGTGGGTCTAAACTGGACAGCTCATCAATGAACCAGTGCAATCGTGCAGCGTAATAGAACAGAACTTTCTTTTTAAAAAGTATTGCTTGATGTATTTAAGAATGGTAACCTGGTGCAGTTTTATTAATACAACTGAAAATGGGTTTATAACCAGAAATAAGCATTTAGTGGCCAGTCCTCCACTTGTGAGTGACCTGATTTTAAAATACTTGAAAATGACTTAAATTAAACAGTTCAGTATAGTTTTTTTTTAATTGGTGTACACTAGTCAGTTTCTTAGTAAATTAAATAATTTGATATGAAAGATTTGTTTAAAAGCGTGCCGACTGGTGCCTGTGCAGCTAAGAAAATGAGCACGATTTGAAGATCCAGCACAATCGGCGGAATTTCACAATGCCGACCTGGATTTTGGGGGGGGGGGGGCGCGTGCGCTGATTCAGCGCTAATTGAATCTTGGATCAGCGGAAAAGATCGCAGAAAACAAGTGGTTTTGGCTTTAAACTAATGAATTGGGGAGGGGGAGGATTCAGAGTAAATTTAAAAGCAGCGAGAGAAATGTCGAGGCTCTGGAGCAGAGTTTTGGGTAAAAATAAGCAGAGTGGGTCAGGAAGGGACAGTAACAAAGGTAATAGGGCATCAGTGACTAAGGTGGTATCAGGGAAAAGTAGAAATAAGTCGAAGCTAAAGGCACAATATCTGTGCGCGAAGCATTCACAACAAAATAGATGAATTAATAGCGCAGATAGAAATTAATAGGTTTGATCTAATAGCCATTACGGAGACATGGTTGCAAAGCGACCAAGGTTGGGGACTAAATATTCCAGGATCCATAACTTTTAGATGAGCTAGACAAAATGGAAAAGGAGGAGGGGTAGCCCTGATAATAAAGGATGTGATAAAGACAGTAGAGCGAAAGGATCTTGGCTCCGAAAATCAAGTAGAAGAAACAGTTTGGGTGGAGCTAAGAAACAGCAAGGGGCAGAAAACATTGGTGGGAGTTGTTTATAGGCCCCAAACAGTAGTTGTAATGTAGGGCAGAGTATAAATCAGGAAATTAGAGGCACATGTAACAAGGGTAATACAGTAATCATGGACTTTAATCTACATCTAGACTGGACAAACCAAAATTGCAGTAATAGTGTGGAGGACGAATTCATGAAATGTATGCAAGATAATTTTCTAGATCAGTATGTTGAGGAACCAACTAGGGAACAGGCTATTTCTGATCTAGTATTGTGTAATGAGAAAGGGTTCATTAATAACATTTTAGTAAAGGGGCCCTTAGGGAAGAGTGACCATAATATGATAGAATTTTATATTAAGTTTGAAAGTGATTTAGTCAAATCAGAAACTAGGGTCTTAAATCTAAACACAGCAAACTACGTAGGTATGAGGGGGGGGAGTTGGCTATGGTAGATTGGGAAACTACATTAAAAGGTATAACAGTAGACAAGCAATGGCTAGCATTTAAAGAATTAATACATAATTTACAACAAATTTACATTTCTAAAGGTAGAAAAACCCCACAGGAAGAGTGGTCCAACCGTGGGTAATGAGAGAAGTTAAAGATCGTATTAGATCAAAGGAAGAGGCTTATAATGTTGCCAAAAAGAGTAGTAAGCCTGAGGATTGGGATGATTTTAGAATTCAGCAAAGGACCAAGAAATTGATTTTTTTTTTTATAAAGGGAAAATAGAATGAGTGTAAGCTAGCGAGAGACATAAAAACAGACTCAAAGCTTCTATAGGTATGTAAAAAGGAAAAGATTAGCAAAAGTAAATGTGGGTCCCTTACAGGCTGAGACAGGAGAAATTATAATGGGGAATAAGGAAATGGCAGAGAAATTAAATAAATACTTTGTGTTTGTCTTCACAAAAGAAGACGCAAAAAACTTCCCAGATATAGTGGAGAACCAAGGGTCTAGTGAGAATGAGGAACTGAAAGAAATTAGTATGAGTCCAAAAAAAATAGTACTGGAGAAATTAATGGGACTGAAAGCTGATAAATCCCCTGGACCTGATGGCCTACATCCTAGGATTTTGAAAGAGGTGGCTATAGAGATAGTGGATGCTTTGGTTTCATTTTTCAAAATTCCATAGATTCTAGAACGGTTCCTGCGGATTGGAAGGTAGCAAATGTAACCCCACTGCTTAAGAAAGGAGGGAGAGAGAAAACTACAGACCAGTTAGCCTGACATCAGTAGTAGGAAAAATGCTAGAATCTATTAAGGATGTGGTAACAGGGCATTTAGAAAATAATAGGATTGGGCAGTCAACACAGATTTATGAAAGGGAAATGGTGTTTAACATGTTTTTTGAGGTTGTAACTAGCAGAATAGATAAGGGGGAATTAGTGGATGTGTATTTGGATTTTCAGAAGGCATTCGATAAGGTGCCGCACAAGATGTTAAACAAAATTAGGGCTCGTGGGATTGGGGGTAATATACTTGCATGGATTGAGGATTGGTTAACGGACAGAAAACAGTGAGTAGGAATAAACTGGTCATTTTTGGGCTGGCAGGCTGTAATTAGTGGGGTACCGCAAGGATCAGTGCTTGGGCCTCAGCTACTCACAATCTACATCAATGATTTGGATGAGGGGACCAAATGTAATCTATCCAAGTTTGCTGATGATACGAAGCTAGGTGGGAATGTAAGTTGTGAGGAGGATGCAAGGAGGCTTCAAGGGGATATAGACAAGCTAAGT
Source organism: Somniosus microcephalus (assembly GCF_052327205.1). NCBI lineage: Eukaryota > Metazoa > Chordata > Chondrichthyes > Squaliformes > Somniosidae > Somniosus > Somniosus microcephalus. The sequence goes on along the minus strand of NC_140996.1, from coordinate 11,009,430 downwards.
GAGTGGGCAAGAACATGGCAAATGGAATATAATGTGGGGAAATGTGAAGTTATCCACTTTGGTAGGAGAAATAGAAAAGCAAAGTTTTTTTAAATGGTGAGATTGGGAAATGTTGGTGTTCAGAGGGACCTGGATGTCCTTGTACACAAATCACAAAGTTAACATGCAAGTACAGCAAGCAATTAGGAATGCAAATGATATGTTGGCCTTCATTACAGGAGGATTTGAGTGTAAGAGTAAAGATGTCTTACTGCAATTATACAGGGCCCTGGTGAGACCACACCTGGAGTATTGTGTACAGTTTTGGTCTCCTTACCTAAGGAAGGATATACTTGCCATAGAGGGAGTGCAACAAAGGTTCACCAGACTGGTTCCTGGGATGGGGGGATTGTCCTATGAGGAGAGATTGAGTAGACTAGGCCTATATTCCCCAGAGTTTAGAAGAATGAGAGGTAACCTCATTGAAACAACAAAATGCTTACAGGGCTTGACAGGGTAGATGCAGGGAGGATGTTTCCCCTGGCTGGGGAGTCTAGAACCAGGGGTCACAGTCTCGGAATAAGGGGCTGGTTATTTAGGACTGAGATGAGAAATTTCTTCACTCAGAGGGTGGTGAATCTTTGGAATTCTCTACCCCAGAGGGCTGTGGAGGCTCAGTCGTTGAGTATATTCAAGACCGAGATCGATAGACTTTTGGATATTAAGGGATATGAGGATAGTGCAGGAAAGTGGAGTTGAGGTTGATCAGCCATGATCTTATTGAATGGTGGAGCAGGCTCGAGGGGCCAAATGGCCGACTCCTGCTCCTATTTTTTATGTCTCACCTATGTTTAAAATTCCCCTGGAAATTTTAACAGGAAAGATGTGATTGCACTGGAGATGGTACAGAGGAGATTTACGAGGATGTTTCCAGGACTGGAGAATTTTAGCTATGAGGAAAAATTGGATAGGCTGGGGTTGTTTTCTTTGGAGCAGAGGAGGCTGAGGAGAGATTTAATTGAGGTGTATAAAATTGAGGGGCCTAGATAGAGTGGGTAGGAAGGACCTATTTCCCTTTGTGGAGAAGTCAATAATCAGGGTGCATAGATTTAAAGTCCTGGGATGGCAGGACTGTCTTATGAGGAGAGATTGGGTCGACTAGGCCTGTATTCACTAGAGTTTAGAAGAATGAGAGGGCATCTCATTGAAACAAATAAAATTCTGACAGGGTTAGACAGACTGGATGCAGGGGGAGGATGTTCCCGTGGCTGGGGTGTCTAGAACGAGGGGTCACAGTCTCAGGATACGGGGTAGGACATTTAGGACAGAGATGAGAAATTTCTTTGAGTGGTGAACCTGTGGAATTCTCTACTAAAGACTGTGGAGGCCAAGTCACTGAATATATTTAAGAAGGAGATAGTTAGATTTCTAGACACAAGGCATCAAGGGGTATGGAGAGAGAGCGGGAATATGGTATTGAGATAGAGGATCAGCCATGATCATATTGAATGGCGGAGCAGGCTTGAAGGGCCGAGTGGCCGACTCCTGCTCCTATTTTTTTATGTTTCTAATTGGTAGAAGGATTAGAGGGGAGTTGATGAGTTTTTTCACCCAGAGCGTGGTGGGGTCTGGAACTCACTGCCTGAAAGGGTGGTAGAGGCAGAAACCCTCATCACATTTAAAAAGTACTTGGCTATGCGCTTGAAGTGCTGTAACTTTCAAGGCTACGGACCAAGAGCTGGAAAGTGGGATTAGGCTGGAGAGCTCTTTTTTTCAACTGGCACAGACATGATGGACCGAATGGCCTCCTCCTGGGCCGTAAATTTCTATGATACAGACTTCTCTTCCTACAAACTTTGCAAGAACCTCTTTTTTTTAAGTTGAGATAAAAACATTACATCAGGCAATCTAACCCATCAATTGACCTTCACCAAGGTTGGAGTTTCCACTAAACTCAACAAACACGCTTATTCAAAATACCGTTGGCACTTGGCATTGACAAGTGAGTAACAGGAAATTTGGCTCGCGGCTTCTGTTACAATTCGTTTATCTGATCAACTCCTTGCTCAGCAGTTTGACCAAGGATTATGTTTGTACCAAAATATTTGTAAAGAGATTAGTGGTTTTGTTGCTGCTTTTCCTACATTAAATTGCCAATTGTCCTTTCCCCAGAGTAGGTAGATCCAGAATTCTTTTGGGGATCCAAACTTTGTATCGGGAGAAATATTTAAGGATTCCCACGTCTGTCTCCGGCTAGAAAGAGCAAAACATGGTGGAATAGTTCACACAGGAGTTCCTGATGAACATTCTTCTCTGGTATTCAAGATGCTAAAAACTGCAAGGTACTTTTACAATGCCTGAGATTGCGATGTATGGGAAATTGGAAGGGGGAGAATTGTTTTGTTTTTCTGAGGGAGTGCTACACTGTCCGAGGTGCAGTCTTTCAGAGGAGACGTTAAACCGAGTCTCCGTCTGTCCCCTCAGGTGGATGTAAAAGATCCCATGGCACTATTTCAAAGAAGAGCAGGGGGAGTTCTCCCCGGTATCCTGGGCCAATATTTATCCTTCAATCAACATCACTAAAAACAGATTATCTGGTCATTATCGCATTGCTGTTTGTGGGAGCTTGCTGTGTGCTAATTTTCTGCCGCGTTTCCCACATTACAACAGCGACTACATGTCAAAAAGTACTTAATTGGCTGTAAAGCGCTTTGGGACATCTGGTGGTCGTGAAAGGTGCTATATAAATGCAAGTTTTTTTCTCCCCTTTTCTATGGGATGTGCACTATTGCAGCAGCTAATTGCAGGACATGGATTTATTTCTGACAACCACACATTCTAATTGCAGTAGTTTTAAGAAAGCATACTACTTTTTGTTAATACAGTCCCTACCACTTAGAGTGGGCATGTTGGTGGTCTCGATTTTTCTTCTTATACGGGATGGCTGCTGTAATGCCTGGAGGAATGTAATTGGGCATATACCCGTAGAGGACTAATTTCCAGGGCTATGGCTGGGGGGCTTGGGCTAAATTGGACAGCTCTTTCAAGGAACAGGCACGATGGGCCGAATAGCCTTCTGCGCTGTAAGATCCCCGATTCCCAGCCTTTTTCAATGGGAGCACAGAAAATGTGTTCCTGCAACGTTGACCTCCACGTTTTCTATCTGGACGTATCCAGTCACCGTCACAGACGCCAAAGCTTTCCGCCGACATCGCTCCTGTTGAAGAGGCTGGAATTCAGGGAGCTGTGGGTGGCTCGTTGCAGGGAGAGAGAAAAATAACATTTATTCAGGTGTTCTGCAACAACTTGCATTCATATAGCGCCTTTAACGTAGTAAAACGTCGCAAGGTGCTTTCACAGGAGCGATTATCAGACAAAGTTTGACACTGAGCCACGAGCTATTCGGACAAGGCGCCCTAAAGCTTGGTTAAAGAGGCAGGTTTTAAAGTGTCTTATAAGTGACATTTTATTGTTACATCAGGGGGTCTCCATTTGTACAATGCAATTCACTTCACACGGTAGCAAAGCTAATGAAGGCTGGAGAAACAGAAATTGAAAATGAGCAGCGCCAACGACTGCTCGTGTAAAACCTGCGGGAATGTAAATTGGGCACGATCACCACTGCAGCACTCTACACTAGAGGAAAGGACTGGAAATGGAGGTGGATTTAATGAGAAACCTTAGCACTTCAGGCACTATTAATGGCAACATCGACACAAATATAAGTGACTGCCAGTTTTAAACGTGGACGTTTTAAGTGGTGGGAATTCTACCTCTGATCTGCAATAACTGCTAAAATACAATTTGGTGTTTTAGTAAAAATGACTTGTATTCCAGCCTTTAATTCTCTGTCAGACAGTAAATTTGCTGAATTATTATAATTATAAAGGCTCAATTAATGTTCCAGTTCATTCTAAAAAATTTAGCAGACCCAATAATCTTATCAAGGAAGCTCAACGACAGCAAAATATTGCGGATGCTGGAAATCCGAAATAACAAACGCTGGAAAAACTCAGCAGGCCAGGCAACATCCGTGGAGAGAGAAACAGTCAACGTTTCGGGTGAAAACCCTTTGTCAGAACGATGAAGGGTTTTGACCTGAAACATTAACTCTGTTTCTCTCTCCACGGATGCTGCCTGGCCTGCTGAGTTTTTCCAGCGTTTGTTATTTTTGACACATTGAACATTCCATTCTTCAGTAACTGGTCAGATGCTATTTTTCATTTACCAATAGACGTTAACAATTTATATAGTGCCTCTAACCTAGTAAAATGTCCCAAGGTGCTTCACAGGAGCGTAAATTAGACAAAAGTTGACCGAGCCAAAGGAGGAGACATTAGGACAGGCAATCGAAAGCTTGGTCAAAGAGGTAGGTTGTAAGGGGGGTATTCTCAAACTCCACAGGCTCAAATCTTAGGCAGTGAATCACTGGCAACGGCTTCTCTTCCCGCTCCCCCATTGTTACCTCTGGTGTCCCCCAAGGATCTATCCTTGGCCCCCTCCTATTTCTCATCTACATGGTGCCCTTTGGTGACATCATCTGAAAACACAGCCTCAGTCTCCACATGTACGCTGACGACACCCAGTTCTACCTCACTACACTGTCTCTCAACCCCTCCGCAGTCTCTAAATTGTCAGACTGCTTGTCCGACATCCAGTACGAGATGAGCAGAAATTTTCTCCAATTAAATATTGGGAAGACCAAAGCCATTGTTTTCGGTCCCCGCCACGAACTCCGTTCCCTAACCACTGACTCCATCCCTCTCCCTAACATCTGTCTGAGGCTGAACCACACTGTTTGCAACCTTGGTGTCATATCTGACCCTGAAATGAGCTTCCAATCACACATCCATAACTAAGAATGACCGCTAACATCGCCCGTCTCTGCCCTTACCTCGTCTCATCTGCTGCTGAAACCCTCATCCGTGCCTTTGTTACCTCTAGACTTGACTATTCCAACGCACTCCTGGCTGGCCTCCCACATTCCACCCTACGTAAACTTGAGGTCATCCAAAATTCGCCCCTCCCTATTTTTGTAATCCCCGCCCCCCTCCCGAGATATCTGCGCTCCAGTGCTGGCCATCCCTTCAGCTGCTTAGGCCATAAGCTCTGGAATTCCCTACCTCAACCTCTCGTTTCTGCTTTAAGGCAGTCCTTAAAACCTACCTCTTCTGCCCTAATTTCTATTTATGTGGCGCAGTGTCAAATTTTTTTCTTTTAATACTCCTGTGCAGCGCCTTGGGACATTTTACTACGTTAAAGGCGCTATATAAATACAAATTGTTGTTGTATTAAAGGAGACTGAGGGGTTTAGGGAGGCTGAGATATTTAGTGAGTGAATTAGCAGAACTTAGGACCTAGACAGCTGAAGGCTGGGGGATGGACAAGAGGCCAGAGTTGGAGGAACACGACTTCTTGGAGGGCTGGAGGAGGTTACAAAGATAGGGAGGGATTTGAACATGAGAATTTAGAATTGAAGGTGTTGCTGGACCGGGAGCCAATGAGAACAGAGGTGGTAGGCGAACGGGACTTGGTGCGAGTTAGGACACGGGCAGCAGCATTTTGTCCGGGATTAAGTTTACGGAGGGTGGAATGTGGGAGGTCAGCCAGGAAAGCGTCGGAATAGTCGAGTCTGGGGGTAACAAGGAGGTGGGGTCAGACACTCAGCTCGGTGAAATACGACGCTGAGATTGTGAATAGTCTGGTTCAGCCTGAGATGTGTCCAGAGGGCTGAAAGCTATTAAGAGAGAGTTTTCGGAAGGGGCCCAGAGACGACTGGCTTCAGTCTTCGCGATGTTTAATTGGAAATTTTGCCTCATCCAGAACTGGATGTCGAACAAGCAGTCTTGCAACTGAGGCAGTGGAGGGGTTGAACGAGGTGGTGAGGTTGAGGTAGAGGTGGGTGTCATCAGCATCCCATCCACATTGTGGAGGTTATCACTGACCAGAAGCTTAGCTGGAGCAGCCTGATGTAAAAAGACTACTGAGCACTTGGTTTGAGTATAAAACAAGGCTTTAATCAACTGTTTCACAACCATGAGATTCTAGTTACATCACTAGTTCCTGGTTACAGAAACATCCTGAGCAAGCTGGGCCCACGCCCAAGTATTTATACTCCTTGGACGGCGCCACGAGCTGGCCGCCCGGTGTTACTTCATGAGTCATGATAATATTCATGACAGCCTAATAAACGTGGCTGCAAATGCAGGGCAAAGGTTGGATATTGGGCATCTTGACTCACCTCCCTGACCCTTGGAAAGCCTTTCCACCATCTGCAAGGCGTAAATCAGGAGTAAGCTGGAACATCTGCCGCTCACCTGGATGGATGCAGATGGAACAACTCTCAAGGAGGTTGACACCATAGAGGGCAGCTCCGTCTGCCTGATTGGTACCTTAGCCACTGGACTCTGTCCAACCCCATCATCACTGGCGCACTGTCACTGCAGGATATACTATACAGGATGCACTGCAGCAATGCCTCAAGATTATTCTGACAGCACCTCTAAGTCCTATGACCTTTACACTTTAATATTCCTCTTTTTTCAAACATCTATATAGTTCCCTTTTAATAGAACTTATGTACTCTGCTCGTGGCAAAGAATTCCACATTCTAACCACACTCTTAAAAAGATTCAAATGGTCCCTCTAATTATTTTTGTGATTATCTTAAATTTGTACCATCTCACTATTTACCCGTATACTAACCCTTCATAATCCTGAAAACCTACATCAGGTAATCCCTTAATTTTTTCTTCTCTGCTGTAGTGAATAAATCTCTTAATTTCTCAAATCTCTCCTATTGCAACCCCTCATCTCCAGTTATATCCCACTAAATGTGCACCTCACTTTTTCAGTTCATTTATATTCTTCTTGTAATTGGTTGCCACAAATATACGCAATAATCCCGACTGCAGCCTAACTAAAATCTTGTACACCCAGACAAAATTTGACATCAAGGTACCTAAGGAGATATTAGGGCAGGTGACCAAAAGCTCGGTCACAGAGGTAGGTTTTAAGGAGTGTCTTAAAGGAGGAGAGAGAGGTGGAGAGGCTTAGGGAGGTATTTCAGAGCTTGGGGCCGAGACAGCTGAAGGAATGGCCGCCAATGGTGGAGCGATGAAAATCAGGGATGTGCAAGTGTCCAGAATTGGAGGAGCGCCGAGATCTCGGAGGGTTGCAGGGCTGGAGGAGGTTACAGAGATAGGGAGGGCTGTGGCCTTGGAGGGGTTTGAATACAATTTTAAATTTGAGGCGTTGCCGGACCGGGAGCCAATGTAGGCCAGCGAGCACGGGCAATGGGTGAACGGGACTTGGTGTGAGTCAGGACACGGGCAGCAGTTTAGGATAATCTCAAGTTCACGGAGGGTGGAAGGTGGGAGGAGAGTATTGGAGTAGACGAGTTTGCCATGCCCCAAATTTTGTGTCCTTGGCAAATTTTAATATTGTTCATTCAATTCCAAAGAACAGATCATTTATGCATATAACAGCCCCAACACAAAACCCTGTGGAACACCCTTCACCTTATCTTTCCAGTCTGTAAAACTTCTTTTCACCTCAACTCTTTACCTTCTGCCCTCCAATGAGCTCTCTATTTGTGGCCACATTCCTCTTAATTCAACATGCCATTATCTTTGCCATAAAGTCTCTCATATGGTGTTCATCAAATCCTTTTTGAAAATCCATATAAACCACATCCACTGCATTTCCCTTATCCGTCCCAGGATGATACCAGGGATGAGGGACTTCAGTCACATGGAGAGATTGGAGAAGCTGGGATTGTATTGAGAGAGACCAAGATGGAAACATCGAGACAGACTGAGGGGGCACTTTATTTATTTAATTTTATTAATTAATTAATTAAATTAATTTAATTATAAGTTGCGAGTTCCTCACAATGCTCTCCCAGTGCGGCCACCCTGTAACCAAAGATTATTCTAGAAGCCTGGGTAGAAATATCAATGTAATTACTGTAGAAATTACTTTTTTTTACATTATTGCTTGTTCATTTTGTGTGCTGTCTTTTTATGTCTTTATTTTATTTCTGCTTTATTTATATTTAAAGTATGTATGCGTGTATATGTCGGTATGTGTTTTTTTGTGATGGCGCCGATGAAGATGGCTGCCGTCCTTGCGAGCTCTGTGCGTACCAGGCAGCTAAGTGTTCTTGCTGCTTGGTGCTGTCGGCTCGTCAAGAAAAAAGCATTTCACTGACTAGATTACACTTCTTGTATTTAGTTATGTGACCAATAAAATTGAAATTGAAATTGAAATTAGAGCAGCGAAGGTTAAGGGGAGACCTAATAGAGGTGTTCAAAATTATGAGGGGTTTTGACAGGGCAAGTAGGGAGAAACTGTTTCCTCTGACAAGTGGGTCAGTAACCAGATTTTAAATTATTGGCAAAAAGAACTAGAGAGGAAACGAGAATTTTTTTCACACAGAGGGTTGTTAAGATATGGAGCACATTACCTGAAAGGGTGGAAGCAGATTGCATATGAACTATCAAAAGGCAATTGGACATGTACTGCAAGAGGACTAAATTGCAAGATTATGGGGAACAAAGCTGGGGTGTGGGACTAAATTGAACAGCTCTTTCAAAGAGCCGGCACTGGCTGAATGGCCCAGAATCATAGAATCATTACAGCACAGTAGGAGGCCATTCGGCCCGTCGAGCCCGTGCCAGCTCTCTGCAAGAGCACCTCAGCTAGCCCTTTCCCTGTAGCCCTGCAAAAAGAATTTCCTTCAGGTACATATCCAATTCCCTTTTGAAAGCCACGATTAAATCTACCTCCACCACCCTTTCAGACAGTACATTCAAGATCATAACCACTCAGAATCACAGAAACCCCACAGTGCAGATAGAGGCCATTTCGGCCCATCGAGCCTGCACCGACACATATCCCACCCGACCCCCGTAACACCAACACATATCCCACCCTATCCCCGTAACCCCACGTATTTAATCCCCCTAACACTAAGGGTCAATTTATCATAGCCAATCAACCTAACCCGCACATCTTTGGACTGTGGGAGGAAACCGGAGCACCCGGAGGAAACCCACGCAAACACGGGGAAAATGTGCAAACTCCACACAGACAGTCACCCGAGGCCGGATTCGAACCCGGCTGAGTAAAAAAAAGTTTTCCCTCATGTCGCCTTGGGATCTTCTGCCAATCACCTTAAATCTGTGTCCTCTGGTTCTCGACCCTTCTGCCGATGGGACCAGTTTCTCTCTATCTACTCTGTCTAGACCCCTCGTGATTTTGAACACCTTGATCAAATCTCCTCCACTCTAAGGAGAACAACCCCAGCTTCTGCAGTCTATCCAAGTAACTGAAGTCCCTCATCCCTGGAACCCTCTCTAAAGCCTTCACATCCTTCCTAAAGTGCGGTGCCAAGAATTGCACACTATACTGCAGTTGTGGCCAAACCAGTGTTTTAAAAAGGTTCATCATAACTTCCTTACTTTTATGAAGCCCAGGCTCACATATGCTTTTTGAACCGTTTTCTCAACCTGCCCTGCCACCTTCAACGATTTGTGCACATATACCCCCAGGTCTCTCTGTTCATGCACCCCCTTTAGGATTGTACCCTTTAGTTTATATTTCCTCTCCTTGTTCTTCCTACCAAAATGTATCACTTCACACTTTTCTCCGGTAAACTTCATCTGCCGCGTGTCCGCCCATTCCACCAGCCTGTCTATGTCCTCTTGAAGTCTATCCTTATCTTCCTCACTGTTCACTATACTTACAAATTTTGTGTCATCTGCAAATTTTGAAATAGTGCCCTGTACACCTAAGTCCAAATTATGAATATATATCAGAGAAAGCAGTGGTCCTAGTACCGACCCCTTGGGAACACCACAGTATACCTTCCTCCAGTCTGGAAAAACAACCATTCACCATTTTTCTTCTTAGGCAGTCCCTCGGAACCGAGGATGACTTGCTTCCACATTAAAAATGAGTTCTCAGGTGACTGATGAGTCCAATGCGGGACCTACAGTCTCTGTTACAGGTGGGACAGACGGTGGTTGAAGGGGCGGGCGGGTGGGTGGGGTGTTTGGGTTGACGTGCGCTCCTTGCGCTTGGCTTCCGATTGCTCCCGGCGAAGAGACTCGAGGTGTTCGGCGCCTTCCCGGTTGCTTCTCCTCCACTTTGTGTGGTCTTGGGCCAGGGATTCCCAGGTGTCGGTGGGGATGTTACACTTTTTCAAGGAGGCTTTGGGGGTGTCCTTGAAGTGTTTCCTCTGCCCACCTGGGGCTCTCTTGCCGTGTCGGAGCTCCGAGTGAAGCGCTTGTTTTGGGAGTCTCGTATCGGGCATGCAGACGATGTGACCCATCCATCGGAGCTGATCGAGCGTGGTCAAAGCTTTGATGCTGGGGATGTTGGCCTGAGCGAGAACACTGACATTGGTGCACCTATCCTGCCAATGGATTTGCAGGATCTTGCGGAGGCAGCTTTGGTGGTACCTCGCCAGTGCTTTGAGGTGCCTGCTGTACATGGTCCATGTCTCTGAGGCATACAGGAGGGCGGGTATCACTGCTGCTCTGTAGACCATGAGCTTGGTGCCGGGTTTAAGGTCCTAGTCTTCAAACACTCTCTTCCTCAGGTGACCGAAGGCTGCACTGGCACACTGAAGGCAGTGTTGGACTTCGTCATCGACGTCTGCCCTTGTTGACAGTAGGCTCCCGAGGTATGGAAAGTGGTCCATGTTGTCCAAGGCCTTGTGTATTTTGATAATTGGGGGGCAGTACTGTGTGGTGGGGGCAGGTTGGTAGAGGACCTTTGTCTTATGGATGTTTAGTGTAAGACCCATGCTCTCGTACGCTTCGGTGAAGGTGTTGACGATGGTTTGGAGTTCGATGGCCAAGTGAGCGCAGACGCAAGCATCGTCTGCATACTGTAATTCGATGACAGAGGATGGGACGACCTTGGATCTGGACTGGAGGCGACGGAGGTTGAACAGTTTCCCGTTTGTTCTGTAAATTAGCTCCACTCCAGCGGGGAGCTTACTGAGGATGAGATGGAGCATTGTAGCAAGGAAGATCGAGAAGAGCATTGGTGCGATGACACAGCCTTGCTTGACCCCGGTCCGTACGTGAATTGGGTCTGTGGTGGAACCGTTGGTCAAGATCATGGCTTGCATGTCGTCGTGAAGCAGGCGGAGGATGGTGACAAACTTTTGAGGGCAGCCGAATTTGAGGAGGACACTCCATAATCCCTCATGGTTGACAGTGTCGAAAGCCTTTCTGACATCAAAGAAGGCCATGTACAGCGGTTGGTGCTGTTCCCTGCATTTCACCACTACTCACTGTTTCCTGTCACTTAGCCAATTTTCGTATCCATGCTGCCACTGTCCCTTTTATTCCATGGGCTTCAACTTTGCTGGCAAGCTTGTTAAGCGGCACTTTAATCAAACGTCTTTTGGAAATCCATGTACACTACGTCAACCGCATTGCCCTCATCAAGCCTCTCTGTTACCTCATCAAACAATGCAGCCTCCTTCTGTGCTGTAAGATTCTATGGTTTCGGTCTGTTATTTCTTCATTAATGCTACAAGGTTGGTTAAGCACCACCTGTCTTTTGGAAATTGGTCCAGATTAACTCCTCTCTACAAATGCTTCCTACAATTCAATTCCTGTCAGCTGTGGAAGTGCTCAGCAATTACTATTATTATTTCTTTCTATTAGGCAACATGCTTTCTGTTGCACAGCATATTACTCCTGCCTATAAAACAATGCCTCGTCTAATGCTCCATGAGCAACTAAATATGAACATAAGAAATAAGAGCAGGAGTCGGCCATTCGGCCCCTTGAGCCTGCTCCACCATTCAGTAAGATCATGGCTGATCTTCGACCTCAACTCCACTTTCCTGCACTATCCCCATATCCCTTGATTCCCTTAACATCCAAAAATCTATCGATCTCTGTCTTGAATATACTCAACGACTGAGCCTCCACAGCTCTCTGGGGTAGAGAATTCCAAAGATTCACCACCCTCTGAGTGAAGAAATTTCTCCTCATCTCAGTCCTAAATGGCCGATCCCCTATTCTGAGACTGTGACCCCTGGTTCTAGACTCCCCAGCCAGGGGAAACATCCTCCCTGCATCTACCCTGTCAAGCCCTGTAAGAATGTTGTATGTTTCAATGAGATCACCTCTCATTCTTCTAAACTCTGGAGAATATAGGCCGAGTCTACTCAATCTCTCCTCATAGGACAATCCCCACCATCCCCGGAACCAGTCTGGTGAACCTTCGTTGCACTCCCTCTATGGCAAGTATATCCTTCCTTAGGTAAGGAGACCAAAACTGTACACAGTACTCCAGGTGTGGTCCCACCAGGGCCCTATATAATTGCAGTACGACATCTTTCCTCTTATACTCAAATCCTCTTGTAATAAATCAGAGATTCCAACATATGAAATTGAGGGTCAGGAAAAGTCCAGCTGGTCCATCAAGCCTGACGCACATCCCCTGAGGGCCGGAGCACCCAGACGTGACACTTTCCATGCATGTAATCTCCTGGGAGAGGCAAAAAAACAGAGAAAAGTAACTTTAAACTAATTCACTAGGTTTTTTTTAAGGTTGTAATTAGGTTCGGTATCTACCTTTCGCATTGAGTCCAATACATCTTGCATACGTTCCAATCACTGCCCTTCTTGTATCCTTCAGTACTCTGTCAGTCGTGGCTCAGTGGGTAACACCATCATCTGAGTCAGAAGGTTATGGGTTCAAGTTCCGGTCCAGCAACTTGAGCACAGAATTCTAGGCTGACACTCCAGTGCAGTATCAGAGGGAACGCTGCACTCCCAAAACAAACGCTCTACTCGGAGCTCTGACACGGCAGGAGAGCCCAGGTGGGCAGAGGAAATGCTTCAAGGACACCCTCAAAGCCTCCTTAAAAAAGTGCAACATCCCCACCGACACCTGGGAATCCCTGGCCCAAGACCGCATGAAGTGGAGGAGAAGCATCCGGGAAGGCGCTGAACACCTCGAGTCTCTTCGCCGGGAGCAAGCGGAAGGAGCGCACGTCAACCCAAGCACCCCACCCACCCGCCCCTTCAACCACCGTCTGCCCCACCTGTGACAGAGACTATAGGTCCCGCATTGGACTCCGAGGCCCCATTTACTCGTAAAAAATCCTGTGGCACTATTTTGAAGAGCAGGGGAGTTGTACCTGGTGTCCTGTGCCAATATTTATCCCTCAATCAACATCACAGATGATCTGGTCATTATCACATTGCTCTTTGTGGGAGCTTGCTGTGCACAAATTGGATGCCGCGTTTCCTACATTACGTAAGAAGTCACACAACACCAGGTTATAGTCCAACAGTTTTATTTGCAATCACAAGCTTTCGGAGCGCTGCTCCTTCGTCAGGTGAAGTGGAGAGATGCCTATAGACACAGCTTATATAGTCAGAGAATAATGCCAGATAATTACAGGTAATCTTTCTAACTGCCATTTATCACACCTCAGCAGAGATAATCACAGCAATCAAAGGTGTGAATGGTGTCCAAACAGGTTAGTCAGGAAAACATTACATCAAAGAACAAATGAGGTGGGGTCACAAGGGGTCAAATGTTGCAGACGCTGGGGTCTGTATGAAAAACAAAAAACAGACAAAAAAACATTTTTTTTGCTGGAAATCACAGCAGGTCCGGCCGCACCTGTGTAGAGAGAACAAGCCAATGATGACCCGAGTCTGGGTGACCCTACGTCAGGTGGGGTTTCATGTAGCGTGACATGAATCCAAGATCTCGGTTGAGGCCGTCCTCATGAGTGCGGAACTTGGCTATCAGTTTCTGCTCTACGATTTTGCGTTGTCGTGTGTCAGGACACAGCAGACCAGCTACGAGACACCGCCAAACAGATGAGGCAATGGAACTACACTGCCTACATGCACACCAAGAACAGGAAGCTTGAGAAACTCGGCATCACCACCAGCAGCAACCAAGCCTACCCCGGTACCACGGTTGAAACCACAGGGAAGTCCATCGTCAACTTGTCCGACCACACCCTTCAACCAGACGAAATTGAAGTTCTCAGCCAAGGGCTCAATTTCTGCCCCACCACCAAAATGGACCCCATCAGTCTCGCGGCAGACACAGAGGAATTCATCAGGAGAATGAGGCTCCGGGAATTCTTCCACAAATCGCAAGATGTCAGCAGCGAACCCAATGAGACAACCAATGATCCGGAACAGCAGACAGAGGGATCCGCAGTGCAGCAACCGAAGAAGAGTCAAATTGGACCCCTCCGGTGGGTCGCTGCCCTAAGCTTGACATGTATGCTCAAGCTGTCAGGAGATGCATCAACGCCAGATTCATCAGCCGCACTCACAAGACAGTCCAGAATGTCACCCGAGCACAACGCAACGCCATCCACGCTCTTGAGACCAACCGCAACATCGTCATCAAACCATTAGACAAAGGAGGAGCCATCATCATACAGAACAGAACGGACTATTGCAAAGAAGCATACCGACAACTGGACAACCAGGAACACTACAGACAGTTACCCGCAGATCCGACCAAAGAACATACCCGCCAACTCAACAGACTGATCAAGACCTTCGATCCAGACCTTCAAAGCATCCTACGTGCTCTCATCCCACATACTCACCGCGTGGGAGACTTCTACTGCCTCCCAAAGATACACAAAGCCAACACACCCGGACGTCCTATCGTATCAGGCAACAGAACCCTGTGCGAGAACCTCTCTGGATACGTCGAGGGCATCCTGAAACCCATCATACAGGGAACCCCCAGCTTCTATCGCGACACTACAGACTTCTTACAGAAACTCAGCACCCACGGACCAGTTGAACCAGGAACACTGCTCGCCACGATGGATGTCTCGGCACTCTGCACCAGTATCCCCCACAATGACGGCATCGCTGCGACAGCCTCAGTACTCAACACCAACAACTGCCAATCACCAGACGCCATCCTACAACTCATCCGCTTCATCCTTGACCACAATGTCTTCACCTTCGACAACCAGTTCTTTACCCAAACACACGGAACAGCCATGGGGACCAAATTTGCACCCCAATACGCCAACATCTTCATGCACAAGTTCGAGCAAGACTTCTTCACTGCACAGGACCTCCAACCAACGCTATACACCAGATACATCGACGACATTTTCTTCCTATGGACCCACGGCGAAGAATCACTGAAAAGACTACACGATAACATCAACAAGTTCCATCCCACCATCAAACTCACCATGGACTACTCCTCAGAATCGGTTTCATTCTTGGACACACGAATCTCCATCAAAGACAGACACCTCAGCACTTCACTCTACCACAAGCCCACGGACAACCTCAGGATGCTCCACTTCTCCAGCTTCCACCCTAACCACGTTAAAGAAGCCATCCCCTATGGACAAGCCCTGCGAATACACAGGATCTGCTCAGACGAGGAGGAACGCGATGGACACCTACAGACGCTGAAAGACGCCCTCGTAAGAATGGGATATGACGCTCGACTCGTCGATCGACAGTTCCGACGGACCACAGCGAAAAATCACATAGACCTCCTCAGAAGACAAACATGGGACACAAACAACAGAGTACCCTTCGTCGTCCAGTACTTCCCCGGAGCGGAGAAACTACGCCATGCTCTTCGCAGCCTTCAACGTGTCATCGATGACGACGAACACCTCGCTAAGGCCATCCCCACGCCTCCACTACTCGCCTTCAAACAGCCGCCTAACCTCAAACAGACCATCGTTCGCAGCAAATTACCCAGCTTTCAGAAGAACGACCACGACACCACACAACCCTGCCACGGCAACCTCTGCAAGACATGCCAGATCATCAACACAGATACCATCATCACACGTGAGGACACCACCCACCAGGTACATGGTACATACTCATGTGACTCGGCCAACGTTGTCTACCTCATACGTTGCAGGAAAGGATGCCCCGGAGCATGGTACATCGGCGAGACCATGCCGACACTGCGACAATGGATGAACGGACACCGCGCAACAATCGCCAGGCAGGAGTGTTCCCTCCCAGTCGGGGAACACTTCAGCAGTCAAGGACATTCAGCCTCCGATCTTCGGGTAAGCATTCTCCAAGGCGGCCTTCGAGACACACGACAACGCAAAATCATAGAGCAGAAACTGATAGCCAAGTTCCGCACTCATGAGGACGGCCTCAACCGAGATCTTGGGTTCATGTCATGCTACATGTAACCCCACCTGACGTAGGGTCACCCAGACTCAAGTCGTCGTTGGCTTGTTCTCTCTACTCGGATGCGGCCGGACCTGCTGTGATTTCCAGCAAAAAAAATGTTTTTTTGTCTGTTTTTTGTTTTTCATACAGACCCCAGCGTCTGCAACATTTGACCGCTTGTGACCCCACCTCATTGTTCTTTGATGTAATGTTTTCCTGACTAACCTGTTTGGACACCATTCACACCTTTGATTGCTGTGATTATCTCTGCCGAGGTGTGATAAATGGCAGTTAGAAAGATTACCTGTAATCATCTGGCATTATTCTCTGACTATATAAGTTGTGTCTTTATGCATCTCTCCACTTCACCTGATGAAGGAGCAGCGCTCCAAAAGCTTGTGATTTCAAATAAAACTGTTGGACTATAACCTGGTGTTGTGTGACTTCTTACATTTGTCCACCCCAGTCCAACACCGGCATCTCCACACCATTCCTACATTACAACAGTGACCACACTTCAAAAAAAAGTCCTTCATTGGCTGTAAAGCGCTTTATGATATCCTGAGGTCGTGAAAGGCGCTACTGAAATGCAAGTCTTCAGACCTGAACGATTGATTGAATGTTCCTCTGTTCACCAGTAAGTTGTGTTGTTGAGCTGGGCGGCGCTTCTGCTGTTCCAAGTCTGGTGGGGATGGCGCTGTTCTTCATGCACACACTCAATCCGTAAATGTGAAGCTCACATCTCTGAGCAGTTGGGACATGGCGACCTGGAGCCCGTCTTTCTCCGTCTCCTTTTCCACCGCCACACTTTGAACATCTGAAGCCCCCTCTCTGAGCAGCCCTGACCCTCTTCCCCCTGTCCCTCAAACCCAAGAGCGTCTTGCAGTCCTTAGTGAGGGGGGGCAAGAAAGAAAGAAAGAAGGAAGGATCCAGGAACAGAGCCCAGAGGAGAGGATTGCAATTGCCGAGGTGAGCTTGGATTTGAACTGGGGGGGGAGGAAGCACACACACCCTGGGGTAGGGACTTGTTGGAGGAGCTGGTCATTGGGGTTGAGCTGGACCTGGGGCTCAGGGTAGGGGCTAAGTGGGGCTCACAGACCCGGGGCTGGAGGTGACCCCACCAGCGCGGAGTGTTGGATGTTCCTCTCCCTCCCCATTTACTCCCAGTATCTGCCGCGGACCCCCCCCCAACAATTCTTTTTGTTTCGGCCTGAGCGCAACAAAAAAGCTCTACCTTTGATCCTTGTCATGTGTGGAGCTGAAGGTTGGGATTGTTTTACCTCTCATTTAAAAAAATAAGTAATTGGGGTTCAGGAAATTAACTCAAAAAGTTTTTAATTGTAAATGTAAAGAATTCCCCTCCTCCCCAACCCCAGCTTTCGTGGTTAAGGATTGCTTCCTCCCCCGTTCCCTTTTCTGGATCAAGTTTCAGTGGGAATGAGGTTGGTTATTCGTCCAAATGTTTAAAGGATTGTAAATGTTTCCAGGTCCTATTGGTCTTTCTGTGGCACTTTGATCAGTTCCAGTGTCATAAAAAGAGGATAGCCCTGTGTGTGTGTGTGTTTTTTTTAATATATAATGAAAGTGTTTTAAGAGGTAAAACTCGCTTTGAACTGCGCTTGAACCGACCCTGCAGAAACAAGGTTAGATCTCATGGGGTGATAGACCAGAAAAATACGAATCCAGAGAAATCGGAACTAGGAGGCTAGGAATCTACTTATCTGTCCATACCTTTTTTTTAAAAAAAGAGACTATTTATCTTTAGACAGACTGTGTTTTTCTGCTTGGGAACATTCCCTGTGCAATATTTGCAAACCATTAGTGCCATATGTTTGCATATCAAGTGTGCAAGAAATAACCATAAAAATCAGATGGCAATTGTTAAGTGCATTTAATGCTTTTTTCCCTGTAGTACAATTAATATTTTTTGTCGGATTTCTGTTGGGGTTCTGATAGGCTTGAGATGCAAATGATGCACCTCATTCCTAAGTGCATATGTTACGTCAACTTTTGAAATCACGTGGTTGATTTGGAACCTTTTGTTACTGTCATTCATTCATGTTATTAAGGTAATTGTGTTTTATTAGATGAGTGATTAGCTTAGTCTT
This sequence comes from Somniosus microcephalus, assembly GCF_052327205.1. NCBI lineage: Eukaryota > Metazoa > Chordata > Chondrichthyes > Squaliformes > Somniosidae > Somniosus > Somniosus microcephalus. The sequence continues at coordinate 10,991,153 of NC_140996.1, read as the reverse complement.
TGTTACCTCTAGACTTGACTATTCCAATGCACTCCTGGCTGGCCTCCTACACTCCACCCTACGTAATACTTGAGGTGATCTAAAACTCGGCTGCCCGTGTCCTAACTCGCACCAAGTCCCGTTCGCCCATCACGCCCTGTGCTCGCTGACCCACATTGGCTCCCGGTTGAACAGCGCCTCGATTTCAAAATTCTCATCAATTCAAATCTCTCCATGGCCTCGCCCCTCCCTATCTCTCTAATCTCCTTCAGCCCCACAACTCCGCCACCCCCCCCCCCATGAGATATCTGCGCTCCTCTAATTCTGCCCTCTTGAGCGTCCCTGATTATAATCGCTCAACCATTGGCGGCCGTGCCTTCAGCTGCCTGGACCCCATGTTCTGGAATTCCCTCCCTAAACCTCTCCACCTCTCTTTCCTCCTTTTAAGACACTCCTTAAAACCCACCTCCTCCACCTGTCCTAATATCTCCTTGTGGCTCAGTGTGAAATTTTATTTGTTAATACTCCTGTGCAGCGCCTTGGGATGTTTTACTACGTTAAAGGCACTATATAAATACAAGTTGTTGGTTGCATACCTTAATAATGTACGTAAAAACAGAAATGGTTTGGAAACACATAACAGGCCTATCAGGTTTGAGCTATAGATCCTTCAACTCTGTTCTGACTTAAGGTCTAAACTAAAACATTAATCTGCCACATCCCTTTACAGATGCAGGTAGACCCGCGATATAATTGTATTTTTATCTCGGATTTTCAGCACTTGTTTGTTTTAAACCACTGAATTCTAAGTGCCAGTTGTAAATTTGTTCTGTAATCTTTCCTAAACACCACACAACTAAGAACATAAGAAATAGGAGCAGGAGTCGGCCATTTGACCCTTCGAGCCTGCCCCACCATTCAGTAAAATCATGGCTGACCTTCTACCTCATCTCCACTTTCCTGCACTATCCCCATATCCCTTGATTCCCTTAATATTGAAAAATCTTATCGATTTCTGTCTTGAATATACTCAACGACTGAGCCTCCACAGCCCTCTGGGATAGAAAATTCCCAAGATTCACCACCCTCTGAGTGAAGAAATTTCTCCTCATCTCAGTCCTCAATGGCCGACCCCTTATTCTGAGACTGTGACCCCTGGTTCTAGACTCCCCAGCCAGGGGAAACATCCTCTCAACATCTACCCTGTCAAGCCCTGTAAAAATTTTGTATGTTTCAATGAGATCACCTCTCATTCTTCTAAACTCTGGAGAATATAGGCCTAGTCTACTCACTCTCTCCTCATAGGACAATCCCCCCATCCCAGGAACCAGTCTGGTGAACCTTCGTTGCACTCCCTCTATGGCAAGTATATCCTTCCTTAGGTAAGGAGACCAAAACTGCGCACAATACTCCAGGTGTGGTCTCACCAGGGCGCTATATAATCGCAGTAAGTACTGGCAGAATAAACTTGCTTTGCTCTGTACCAGTTTCACTTGTCTATTGACGCACAATCAACCTAATAAAGTGAATGAATTACAGTAAGAGGTTCAGAATCAGCGATGTGATTGCAAAAGTTGGCGTAACATATGTGTAGTGTCCGCGTATCAGTAACACACGGACTGCAGGAGAACAATAATAACAGGTGTTTACTGAACAGAGGGTATGCTTAAACTGAAAGTACAGAAGCCTGCTATGGCTTTATATACAGGTGTGGTCACTGCCGGTACTACAGTATAAAATCAGTTCTCTCTTAAAGGTACATACACAACAATATGTACTTAAGAATGAGGCACATATTTGCATATTCACAGAATCACAGAATCACAGAAACCCCACAGTGCAGATAGAGGCCATTTCAGCCCATCGAGCCTGCACCGACACATATCCCACCCGATCCCCGTAACCCCTGCACCAACACATATCCCACCCTATCCCCGTAACCCCACGTATTTAATCCCCCTAACACTAAGGGTCAATTTATCATAGCCAATCAACCTAACCTGCACATCTTTGGACTGTGGGAGGAAACCGGAGCACCCGGAGAAAACCCACGCAAACACGGGGAGAATGTGCAAACTCCACACAGACAGTCACCCGAGGCCGGATTCGAACCCGGGTCCCTGGCGCTGTGAGGCAACAGTGCTAACCACTATGCCACCGTGCCGCCGGTGCCTCTTATTCGAACCCCAGCAGAGATCCAACATAAATATAATTGTATCAGTGGACAAAAAAAGATAGCATTAAATGCACTGGTGAACTTACGGAAATGAGGGACAGTTGTGAGGGTTAGCGTATCAGACACTCCCTACCCCACCTGGAGCCATTTACCCGCCCGGGAGAGCTGAAAAAACACAGATCAACACCCAGGCCAATTAGGGGAGGGGAAACATAGAAGATAGGAGCAGGAGTAGGCCATTCGGCCCCTCGAGCCTGCTCCGCCATTCAGTGAGATCATGGCTGATCATCCAAATTCAGTACCCTGTCCCTGCTTTCGCCCCATATCCCTTTAGCCTTAAGAAATATATCCAACTCCTTCTTGAATATATTTAATGAATTGGCCTCTACTGCCTTCTGTGGTAGAGAATTCCACAGGTTCACCACTCTCTGGGTGAAGAAATTCCTCCTCATCTCTGTCCTAAATGGCTTACCCCTTATCTTTAGACTGTGACCCCTGGTTCTGGACTCCCGACCATCGGGAACATCCTTCCTGCATCTAGTCTGTCTAGTCCTGTTAGAATTTTATAAGTTTCAATGAGATCCCCTCTCATTCATCTAAACTCCAGCGAGTATAAGCCCAATCGACCCAATCTCTCCTCATACGTCATTCCTGCCATCCCAGGTATCAGCCTGGTGAATCTTCGCTGCACTCCTTCCATGGCAAGAACATCCTTCCTCAGATAAGGCGACCAAAACTGCACACAATACGCAAGATGTGGTCTCACCAAGGCCCTGTACAACGGTAGCAAGACATACTTGTTCCTGTACTCAAACCCTCTCGCTACGAATGCCAACATACCATTTGCCTTCTTAACCGCCTGCTGCACCTGCATGCTTACCTTCAGCGACTGGTGCACAAGGACTGGAAAAACTGGAAAACTCTTGCCCAACCCCCACCCCCCCTTAGGTGATCTAAGCTAGTCCAGGGGACAACATTGGGCCTGATTTACATTACTGAATACTTGCCTCTTGTACGAGGTGATCTCCGCTCCAGCCAGAAGCAGGTCCAGCTCTCGAAGGAGTGCAGTGAATCAGCGTTCACAGCAGGAGCCCGGCAGCCTGTTCCGCAGGCCCACTAATCTCTGGGCAAAGGCGATCTGCCCAGCACCCAACTGTCCTTAGATAACTAAAAGTAGCGACGCAGGTTAATAAGGCCCTGAAAAAAGCTAACAAAGCCCTGGGGTTCATTCCTAGAGAGATAGCGTTGAAATGCAGGGAAGTTACGTTAAACTTGTATAGAACCTTGGTCAGACCACACTCGGAGTACTGTGAACAGTTCTGGTCTCCATATTATAAAAAGAGTATAGAAGCACTGGAGAAAGGTACATCCTCTCAGTTCTGGTATCATCCTTGTAAATCTTCACTAACAGGAAAGATTGAACAGGCGGGGGCTCTTTTCTCTAGAAAAGAGAAGGCTGTGGGGTGACCTGATAGAGGTCTTTAAAATTATGAAAGGGTTTGATCGGGTAGACGCAGAGAGGATGTTTCTACTTGTGGGAGAGACCAAAACTAGAGGCCATAAATATAAGATGGTCACTAATAAATCCAATCGGGAATTCAGGAGAAACTTCTTTACCCAGAGAGAGGTGAGAATGTGGAACTCGCTGCCACAGGGAGTGGTTGAGGCGAAGAGCAGAGATACATTTAAGGGGAAGCTCAATAAACACATGAAGGAGAAAGGAATAGAAGGGTATGCTGATGGTGTTAGATGAAGAGGGTCGGGAGGAGGCTCGTGTGGAGCATAAACACCGGCACGGACCAGTTGGGCCGAATGGCCTGTTCCTCTGCTGTACATTCTATATAACGTGTATGCGTAATCCCTTGGCCTCCCTAAACCTATTCAGTTGAGATAATTGGTCCACATAGACACAATCTAGTCCCTTCATAATTTTATAAACCTCTATCAAATCACTCCCAAGCCTGCACTCCTGTGAAGTATGGGGACCCAGCTCATTGAGTCGATCTGGGTAGCTATTGTCATCTGCATGAGCTCTGCCTTTTATGGGTATTTCTTGCACACTGCTCGACATGTCTCCAAATATTGTGCAGGGAATATTAATGCCTTAATTTAAATGTCCCACCACAGTTTTCTTAATGAGCAGAGTATATTGTGCTAATAATGGTACATTTCTGGATTTATTGCTGAAGATTCATAATTCTTAAGCACGGTGAGCTGTTGAGTATATCCCACAAGTGCAATAAACTACTAATGAGCTAATTCTTGACAATATGCTATGGGCATTAATGATATAAAGCATCAATAATGGAAGACATTCTAATTAAATAGAGGATGGCAGAAACAGAAAGTGACTAGCAGGCAGAAATCTTATAAAGGAGTCTCGATGTCATAAACTGTGAGAGCATTACCATCAAAAACCTGATTTGAGATCACCATCGCATTTAAAAAAAATATGTATACCACAAAATTCATGACATAGTTTTATTGCCTTTGGGGCTGTTATTTTACTCTTCAAATAGCTTAGTGGGTACATTTACCATAGATGATACTGAGTCATTTGGACAAGAAGGTTTCGGGTTTGATCTGTCTGCTCTGAATTAGAAACATAGAAAAATAGGAGCAGGAGTCGGCCATACGGCCCTTCGAGCCTGCTCCGCCATTCAATATGATCATGGCTGATCCTCTATCTCAATACCATATTCCCGCTCTCTCCCCATACACCTTGAAGCCTTTTGTGTCTAGAAATCTATCTACAGGAAACTTTCTGGTATCCGGCACTGACGGGACCGAGCTGGTGCCGGTCGATCAACACTGCCGGAGAAACCAGCGCTAATGTTAAAACATACGGAGCTCAGAGCTCCGTCTGAAGCAACAAACCCTTAGCAACAGCCTCAAAACAGTCGGCGCAGCTTGCAAGCGTCTCTGTAGCTAAGCAACAGCTTCAGCTAGATGCTTGCAGAGCCACGAATGGAGAAAAAAAGCAACAAAAAGTTATCTGAACCGACTCCTGCATTTTGCCCGTGGATAGAGCATTCCGGAGATTTAACCTCCGTTTAAACGAAAGTTTCCTGTATCTCCTTCTTAAGTGACTTGGCCTCCACAGCCTTCTGTGGTAGAGAATTCCACAGGTTCACCACCCTCTGAGTGAAGAAATTTCTCCTCATCTCAGTCCTAAATGTCCTATCCCATATCCTGAGACTGTGACCCCTCGTTCTCAACCCCCCTCAAAGCCAAGGGAAACATCCTCCCTGCATCCAGTCTGTCTAGCCCTGTCAGAATTTTACACGTTTCAATGAGATCCCCTCTCATTCTTCTAAACTCTAGTGAATACAGGCCTAGTCGACCCAATCTCTCCTCATACGACAGTCCTGCCATCCCAGGAATCAGTCTGGTGAACCTTCGCTGCACTCCCTCTATGGCAAGTACAGGAAACTCTCTTTTACCCGGCACCTAAATATCTGGAAATCTTTCTTAACCGGCAAAATTCAGGAGTAGGTTCAGGTAAGTTTTACTGTATATTAGTGGCCGTGTAACCGGGGTTCCTGGATCTGTGGCCGTGTAACCGGGACTCCTGCACAAGTGCCGGGTAACCGGGGCTCCTGCACCTGTGGCCGTGTACGGGGCTCTCGTACCTTGGTAAGTATACCTCTCTGTAATCCGGACTTTTTGATCAACCGGTCCCGTCGGTGCCGGATTTAAAAAAAAAAAGAGTTTCCTGTATTTCCTTTCTTAGGTAAGGAGACCAAAACTGCACAAAACTGGATGAGATGTTAAACCGAGGCCCCGTCTGCTCTCTCAGGTGGACGTAAAAGATCCCATGGCACTATTTCGAAGAAGAGCAGGGGGAGTTATCACCGATGTCCTGGGCCAATATTGATCCCTCAATCAACATCACTAAAAAAAAATGGATAATCTGGTCATTATTGCATTGCTGTTTGTGGGAGCTTGCTGTGTGCAAATTGTCGCTGTTGCGTTTCCAACAATACAGCAATGATGACATTTGTACTCTGTTGGGTGTAAAGCCCTTTGGGACATCCTGAGGTCATGAAAGGCGCTATAGAAATGCAAGTCTGTCTTTATGTGTAGATATCCGTTAAGGTTAGATTCAGACTTGGCTATCATGCTCTCTGCTCAAGTAGCCCGCCCACTGTCCCAAACAACAACAACTTGCATTTATATAGCGCCTTTAATGTAGCAAAACGTCCCCAGGTGCTCCACAGGAGCGATTATCAAACAAAATTTGACACCGAGCCACACCAAGCCATATTAGGACAGGTGAGGTAGGTTTTAAGGAACGTCTTAAAGGAGGAAAGAGGTCGAGAGGCGGAGAGGTTTAGGGAGGGAATTCTAGAGTTTAGGGCCCAGGCAGCTGAAGGCACGGCCGCCAGTGGTGGGGTGATTAAAATCGGGGATGCGCAAGAGGCCAAAATTGGAGGAGCGCAGAGATCTGGGAGGGTTGTCGGGTATGCAGGAGGTTACAGAGATAGGGAAGGATTTGAAAACAAGGATGAGAATTTTAAAATCGAGGCGTTGCCAGACTGGCAGAGTGTTCGCTGAACTACTCGGGGGAGAAATTCGGTATCGCCCCGCTTGGGGCGCCATTATCGGCCGTGCGCAAAGATTAGCGCCTGGCGCTAATTATCGCCTCCAACGGCAAACTTGGCTTCTATCGCCCCTGGAGGTGATTGGAGCGCTAAATCAGGCGCTACACATCTCTTAAAGCGCTAACGCCGAGGAGCGAGGCGCTACCTCAGAGCGCTGGCGAAGCTCATGTGATGTCAGCCAGCAATGGAACACAGACACACTGGCGCCAGCCAGTTCTTAAAGGGGAGGGTCGATCTTGCTCTCCATCCACACCCTGCTCATTGCAGCCTTGAATCTCAGCCTGGAGTGACCTGTACATCAAATCTGCTGGAAAGAACAATGGAGAGGCCCAGGGAAAGAGCTCAGAGTGCAGCCCCCACAGTCTCTTCTAAATCGATACAAGGAAGGTCAAATCAAGATGAACCTGCAAAGTGCTGCTCAGTACCCAAAACTCCTTCACACAGCGTTGAATCTCTCCAGAAGTCTCTCTCTCTCTCTCTCTCTCTCTCTCTCTCTCAGAATGTGCGTTGCAAAAATGTCGCCGATTTAAAAAAAGGCAGGAAGTGGCCGCCTTTAAATAGCGCTCCCCCAGCCCCTTCCCGACTGCAAAACGTTCCCCTCTACCTGTGGCAGGTGGAAAGGCAGGGGGCGCCACTCAATATCCGGTCCGGGGCGCTACAGGGGCGTTGCACGCTCGACTGGCGCCACGATCTACGGGAGCAGGAGATCGTGGCGGTAGTGTTTAGCGCCACCGCAAAATGTCTGGTCAATTTCGCGAGCGGCGCAAAAATCGCCGCGCCCAGGCGCTAGTTGCTTTGCGCCCCGTTAGCGCGCTCTTAGGGCATTAACGGGAGGCGCTAATCAACCGAATTTCCCCCCCCCCCCCCTAGAATCTGTGCCTTTTTGAGAGAAGAGGAGGGGGGGGGGCGGGTAAAGAAGGAAGAAAGTTGGAAAAGTAAACAATTGCGGTGCAATCTTTGCCAGCTTACCAAGGGTCAGGCATGACGCCGCCCCAGGACACCAGTTAATATCCATCCGCTTTGAAATTTCAGCCCATGCAGCATCTCTATTTCTCGCACATAATCTAATTAATAATCTGCATTTCCATTGGCTGGCTGACCCCAGGTGCTGTTTGAGAGCCACGTGTGCAATAGTAGTTCTGTTTCATCAGTGTGAAATATCAACTCGGGAGACTGTGAAAATACGCAGCAAGGTCTGTAGGGTCAAAGTGATAAAGCAGGTGGCTCGTTTCCCAAGTCGCCGTATCCAAAGAGTGGAAACGAGTCAATTTAACTTCATCAGTTGTCTGATTCTATGCCCCGAGATCGCAATGATTGAAAAACCAGGATCACAAGTGGCAGCATCTGGCATTCCAAGTATGGCAATAATTTCCATTGCACAACAAAGGTACATTGACTCAGATTAGACGGGTCGGCAACCAATGGATACCCATTTAAGATAATTGGCAAAAGAACCAGAGGGGGAGGTGAGGAGCAATTTTTTTTTTACGCAGCGAGTTGTTGTGATCCGGAACACGCTGTCTGAAAGGGCGGTGGAAGCAGATTCAATAGTGACTTTCAAAAAGCAATTGGATATACACTCGAAGGGGAAAAAATTTCCGGAGCCGTGGGGACAGACCTGGGGGTGGGGGGGGTGGGATTAATTGAATCGCTCTTTCAAAGAGCTAGCACAGGCACGATGGGACGAATGGCCTCCTCCTGTGCGGTATCGCTCTGAGTCTACGTAGCTGGACTCTGTGCAAGCCGAGGAGGTGTATATGTTCAGCACTATGATTCACAAAATATCTCGAGCTGTGCCAGATTGATTCTCATAATAACCAAGTCATATATTATTGAAACGATAATTAGAGCATTCAGATGCATTAGTCTAGGAATGGTATCGTGCCTCAGTTAAATGTGCACTCGGTGTCTTGTACTGTAATGAGCATGAACATCACACTGGATGCAGTCCAGCTCAGCGAGGCAATAAACAGAAGACTAAAAACACACGTACTGTTGTTCTTCTGCAAAGTACATGAAATACAAAAAGTTAGCATGCAGGTACAGCAAGTAATCAGGAAGGCAAATGGAATGTTAGCCTTTATTGCAAGGGGGATGGAGTATAAAAGTAGGGAAGTCTTGCTACAACTGTACAGGGCGTTGGTGAGACCACACCTGGAGTACTGCATACAGTTTTGGTCTCCATATTTAAGGAAGGATATACTTGCATTGGAGGCGGTGCAGAGAAGGTTCACTAGGTTGGTTCCTGGGATGAAGAGATTGACGTATGACGAAAGGTTGAGCAGGTTGGGCCTATACTCTCTGGAGTTTAGAAGAATGAGAGGTGATCTCATTGAAACATATAAGATTCTGAGGGGGATCGACAGGGTAGATGCAGGGAGGATGTTTCCCCTCGTGGGGGAATCTAGAACTAGGGGCATAGTTTCAGAATAAGGGGTCGCCCATTTAAAACGGAGATGAGGAGGAATTTCTTCTCTGAGGGTCGTGAATCTTTGGAATTCTCCTCCCCGGAGAGCTGTGGAGGCGGAGTCATTGAATATATTCAAGGCGGAGATTGACGGACATTTGAACTACAGGGGAGTCGAGGGGTATGGGGAGGGAGCGGGAAAGTGGAGTTGAGGCCAAGATCGGATCAGCCATGATCTTATTGAATGGCGGAGCAGGCTCGAGGGGCCGAATGGCCGACTCCTGCTCCTGTTTGTTATGTTAAAGTCGGAATGGTAATGGCCAAATCAGCTTCATGCACAATATTATATAGAAATTTGCAGCATAGAATCCAGGTATATGCTGCTGCATGTGCACATCCAGTCCACTGTGCTCGCTGACCTACCTTGGCCTCCGGATCCAACAAAGCCTCAGTTTCTAAAATGCTCATCCTTGTTTTTCAAATCCCTCCAGGGCCTCGCCCCTCCCTGTCTCTGTGACCTCCTCCAGCTCGACAACCAGTAGCTCCCTGCGAGCCACACTTCGTTCTGCGCGGCCCCATGAAATTTCTGCGCATGCGCCGCACCTACAATGGGGAAAAAGCCAGTGAGCGGCCTGGGTGCGGGACCTTTCCCATTACTGTGTGGCCACACAGCTTAGAGGGAACATTGCCTACGACCCTCCCAGATCTCGGCGCTCCTCCAATTCCGGGCTCTTGTTCATCCCCGATTTTCACTCCACCATTGGCGGCCGTGCCTTCAGTTGTCTAGACCCTAAGCTCTGGAATTCCCTCCCTCAACCTCTCCGCCTCTCTCTTCTCCTTTAAGACGCTCCTTAAAACCGACCTCTTTGACCAGGCTTTTGGTCGCCTGCCCTAATATCACCTCTCGTGGCTCGGGGTCAAATTTTGTCTGATTTACGCTCCTGTGAAGCGCCTCGGGACGTTTTACTACGTTAAAGGCGCTATATAAATGCAGGTTGTTGTTGACTGCACAAGCTAATCAATTCCTAAATGGGCAATTCAAATTGTTTTAACTCACATTTTCTCTCCTGGTGGCGCTGACCTTTGCTGAGGAGCAGCCTCCTTCTGCTATCTTGCCCAAGTGACCACTTTCACATGTGAACCTAGACATTGGTGTTTCGGGAGGAAATTTGGCTATGAAGGCATCACAGCTAAGGCAGTTGAATCTTTATCCAGTGCCCCCCAAACACACCTTTCCAGCTGGCGCCTTTGGATAACGATCAGGAATATTTATCTGGTTAATTCCATCCTCCACCGCCTCTCTCCAGCCCAGGGGTACTGAGGGGAATTATCGTATTCGAAGTGCTACTTGACTGACATTAACTAATTCCAAACAGATCAGGAATTGAACCTGCGACTGTTTATCAATATGGCTGCGTGCGAGAAGGGGCATTGCCTTTATTTACCCTTTCCGGGGAAAGGGGTTAGTAATTAAAACTTTGTGAGTGCAGTATATAATTGTAAAAATGTGCAATAGCATTTCTTCTTAAAAATCGGTTGACGCAGCATGTTAAGAATTCTCTGGTGTTGAGGTGTGGGCGATTATAAAAGTTCTTGCTCACAGTTCCCTGTGAGGTCCTGAACTCAACTGTGCTGTCGAGGCACAGTGTGGAGCTAAGAACCTCCTCAGAGAGAGAGGGATCAGAGGGAATTGTCTGCTCCTGCTTGTGTCCTTTCAGCTGGTTCACGTTTAAAAAAAAATCATTTATGGGATGTGGGCGTCGTTGGCAAGGCCCAGCATTTATTGCCCATCCCTAGTTATCCTTGAGAAGGTGGTGGTGAGCCGCCGCCTTGAACCGCTGCAGTCCGTGTGGTGAAGGTGCTCCCACAGTGCTGTTAGGGAGGGAGTTCCAGGATTTTGACCCAGCGACGATGAAGGATCATCGGCCGATATATTTCCAAGTCAGGATGGTGTGTGACTTGGAGGGGAACTTGGAGGTGGTGGTGTTCCCATGCGCCTGCTGCCCTTGTCCTTCGAGGTGGAAGAGGTCACGGGTTTGGGAGGTGCTGCCGAAGAAGCCTTGGCGAGTTGCTGCAATGCATCTTGTAGATGGTACACACTGCAGCCACGGTGTGCCGGTGGTGGAGGGAGTGAATGTTTAAGGTGGTGGATGGGGTGCCAATCAAGCGGGCTGCTTTGTCCTGGATGGTGTCGAGCTTCTTGAGTGTTGTTGGAGCTGCACTCATCCAGGCAAGTGGAGAGTATTGAAAGAGGCACTGAAGCAATCAACCTCCCATCCTCTTTACCGAGGAATGGCGCATGATGTAGAAAGACTAGAGGCAAACTGAATGAATGCTTTTTTTTAAGGGAAGGGTATAAATATATAATACAGATGCATTTAAGGGGAAGCTAGATAAGCATACGAGGGAGAAGGGAATAGAGGGTTATGCTGATAGAGTTAGATGAGGAAGAATGGGAGGAGGTTCAAGTGGAGCATGGACTGGTTGGGCCGAATGGCCTGATTCTGTGCTGTATATTCTATGTAATTCTAGGTAAAGGAAGTACTTTAGTCCTAAACTGCTTTGCACATTTCCCAGTGGTGACACCAAACAAACTGGAAACAGTTAACAGAATGAAGGGCCTCAAGAGAAGGAGAAATTAGTGGCAAAAATGGAGTCCTACAATCCTTGAAGAGGACTATACTCATTTGTTTCTTGGGACCTATGATCTGTGGTGACTTAGAGGGGTAAAAACATATGGCCAAATTGTGTGGTCCTTAGTTTTGTTTTTTATATCGGACAATCGTCAACTTTAAATCCCAGCTCTTTGACCAAGCTTTTGGTCACCTGTCCTAATATCTCTTTATGTGGCTCGGTGACAAATTCTGTTTGATAATCGCTCCTGTGAAGTGCCTTGGGACATTAAAGGCGCTATATAAATGCAAGTTGTTGTTGCTGGGATCTCTGCGCTCCTCCAATTCTGGCCTCTTGAGCATCCCCGATTTCCATCGCTCCACCATTTGGCGGCCGTGCCTTCAGCTGCCTGGGCCTTAAGCTCTGGAATTCCCTCCCTAAACCTCTCCGCCTCGCTCTCCTCCTTTTAAGTCGCTCCTTAAAACCTACCTCTTTGACCAAGCCTTTGGCCACCTGCCCTAATATCTCCTTACGTTTGGAATTCTCTACCCCAGAGGGCTGTGGAGGCTCAGTCGTTGAGTATATTCAAGGCTGAGATCGATAGATTTTTGGATACTAAGAGAATCAAGGGATATGGGGATGTGGCGGGAAAGTGGAGTTGAGGTCGAAGATCAGCCATGATCTTACCGAATGGTGGAGCAGGCTCGAGGGGCCGAATGGCCGACTCCTGCCCCTATTTCTTATGTTCTTATGTGGCTCAGTGTCAAATTTTATTTGATAATCGCTCCTGTGAAGCGCCTTGGGAAGTTTTACTACATTAAAGGCGCTGTATAAATGCAACTTGTTGTTGTTTATTCACAGATTATGGGTTAACGGCTTTTGAGAAAAGCAAAAGTTTTGACATTTGATTATAACCGAAATCCAGAGTGAATCTAATGTCAATAGCATTACTGTAAAAAGTTCACAATTCTTCTATTCCACTCTTCTTCTGCGATACGGTTCCACAGGTACATGTTGCACCTGTGCCACATCACCCAGGTAACGTTTCCTCAGTTGTGAGCTCTGCTGGGCTCTTTGACCAGCATGAAAGTGGTGGCAACCACAAACCAACTGGGATTGCATCTTCTTCCGCACCCCCCCCCCCCCCCAGTGTCCGTACATCTCTACTTCCCAGCAAGGGTCAAAGGATAGTGCTGTACAAAGCCCTGGTTAGACCACACCTGGAGCACTCGGAGCAATTCTGGGCACCGAACCTTAGAAGATAGGAGCAGGAGTAGGCCATTCGGCCCCTCGAGCCTGCTCCGCCATTCAATGACATCATGGCTGATCATCCAAACTCAGTACCCTGTCCCTGCCTTCTCCCCATATCCCTTGATCCCTTTAGCCGTAAGAAATATAGAAACATAGAAGATAGGAAGGCTTTGGAGGGAGTGCAGCGTAATGATACCCGGAATCACCGGAATCATCAATGATAATCACCAGAATGATACCCGGACTGCAAGGGTTAAATTACAAGGAGAGGTTACACAAACGAGGGTTGTATTCCCTGGAATTTATAAGGTTAAGGGGTGATTTGATCGAAGTTTTCAAGATATTAAGGGGAACAGATATATATGGTAGATAGAGAGAAACTATTTCCGCTGGTTGGGGAGTCTAGGACTAGGGGGCATAGTCTAAAAATTAGAGCCAGACCTTTCAGGAGTGAAATTAGGAAACACTTCTACACACAAAGGGTGGTAGAAGTTTGGAACTCTCTTCCGCAAATGGCAATTGATGCTAGATCAATTAATTTTAAATCGGAGATTGATAGCTTTCTGTTTACCAAAGGTATTAAGGGATATGGGCCAAAGGCGGGTATATGGAGTTAGGTCGCAGATCAGCCATGATCTCACTGAATGGTGGAACAGGCTCGAGGGGCTGAATGGCCTCCTCCTGTTCCTATGTTCCATTGTCAGGTCAGCGAATCCAGAGTCCCCTTTCAGTACTCCAGGGGTGTTGAGGAAAACTGTGTTGACTTCCTGCCACTCTAAGCTCGATCACTCACTTGACACAGACCAGGATCCAGTTTGGAGCCTCCCTGCTCTGTATAGTTTAGCACCATCGCAGATGGTGCACTACTCACTGAGTTACAGCGGATCCATTACTTGTTCTTTCTTAAATCACAAACTCTGCTTCTTGAAGAGCTCATAAAAATTGCTAAGTTTGAGATTCCTATTTCAACATAAAACACTGAAATGTTTGTTATTTATTACTTTTAGCAGATAATAAACAAGTTATGAGCCTAAGCTTTTATTACCAGAAACCTTGGCCAACTTGTCATGTGATATTTTTCTTCATTTGAAGTACAAAAATGCCCGTATATTTCAATTAAAAAAAAAAAGAAGTGGCCTGTTGCTGACTGGGGATTTTTTTATTCATTCATTCATGGGATGTGGGCGTCGCTGGCAAAGCCAGCATTTATTGCCCATCCCGAATTGCCCTTGAGAAGGTGGTGGTGAGCCGCCTTCTTGACAACTGAGTGACCTGCTGGGCCATCTCAGAGGGCAGTTGAGAGTCAACCACATTGCTGTGGGCCTGGAGTCACATATCGGCCAGACCGGGTAAAGGCGGCGGATTTCCTTCCCTAAAGGACATCAGTGAACCAGATGGGTTTTTACGACAATCCGGTAGTTTCATGGTCACCATTGCTGACACTAGCTTTTTATTCCAGATTTATTTAATTAACTGAATTTAAAATTCTCCGTACAATGTGGTTCAATGCAGCTGAGAGATGTCTTGGGAGGAATGGGAGGAAAACTGGTACCAGGGGAGGAAGAGGAGAGAGTCTGTTTTGATACATGCTTCTGTATATTTGCTTAAAGGAGTATTGGAGGAGTTTCAAGTCTGTGGCAAATTTATGAAATGTATTCTACTCAAATATATAAATCTGCAATAACTTCCAGCAATTAATGGACACCTCGGCCGGAATCTTACTGGCGCTGCGAGCTTGGAGACGTGTCCGCCGTCAGTGGCAGTGATTGACAGTGGGGGCGGAGTCCGCTCTGAACCCGCCTCCTTGTTAATTTCTCAAGTGCCGGCTCCGCCTGCGGTTTGCAGTCCCAGCACTAAGCGACGGGTCAGGCAATCGAGATACTTAAGAAGCGGCTTAAAGGTATTAAAGCAGCATTTTGCCAGGTCCGAACGATTTTTCCATGTTTTGTATGAGGTTCCCGGCGCTCGGGGATCACGTCAGGTAAGTGTGTCGGGTTCTCAATGACTCTCCGTTGCTGTGAATAGTTGACAGCTGCAAAAATGGTATAAAAGCTACCATTTCACAGCTGTTCAATTTCCAATCTTAGAGGCTGGAGCCTTCAGGATTTGGAATACACTTTTTGGCTTTATGGAGGTTTGAAGTGTTTGGAGCAAACTCTCTATCCAGTGTCACCTCCTTGGAGCAACCTCTCTCACCATTGACAGATCGCTTCTGTCATCTCAACCTCACCTGCCATCTATTCCATCAGCATCGGTGCCCTTGAAACACTCTCACCTTGGTCCTCAGAATCACACCACGATCAGCCCCAACACCTGCAGCACCAGGCACACCATCAGCGCCAACAACAACACCAACCTTCTCCGCAATCACCTGATGCTGCACAGGACAGAGGGCATCAGCACCTGCCCACATTGCTGCCCGGGAGGCCAGGGATGGCCTCACCATGGCCTCATTTACTTCACTTGACGCTGTACACCCTGGCTGCCACATGATGCGCCAGGTTGGCACCACCCCACACCAGCAGCATAAAGCATCCCTACAATGACCAAGCCATTCCTTGCACACTCATCACCATTGCCGGGGGTACCGTTATGTCTCACCATTCACTGCAACTCACTAAGCCACCTCCAAAGGTGCACCAGATCTGTCCAAGAATGCAAAGTGTTGAAAATAATGATTTTAATGTTTGACAACACATTAACAGAAACTTTACATGAACATTGGCTAAAACACCCAACTGCCTACCCTTGAGTGCTGTTAGTTTGTATGATTGGACTAGGATGAGGGTGAATGTGAGGGGTGGCTAGTGAAATGGGGAAGTGATAATGTAGATAGAGAGGGATGGGTGGAGGTGCAAGGTAAGTTGGTGTGAGTAAGGATGTGCAGGAGTAGGGTAGGGAAGGCAGAGTGATGGGGATGTGATGAGTGACACAGCAGGATGAGGTTGAGTGTGGCTTTGCAGTAACGTTTTGTGATCATTGAAAGGTTTGCGCCACTGCAGCCTGGTCCTCCTGACCACATCCCTGCTTGTGCCCTCCTGTGCAATGTGCGACCAGGCTGCGTTGGTCTCCTGGGGAGGTCTCTTCCGCCCATTGGAAGGGAAGAGAACCTCCCTGCGTGCTGTGACTCCCTTTAAGTTCCTCGGAGTCCACATCACGGAAGACCTCTCCTGGTCCCTCAATACCTCCTCTCTGGTGAAGAAGGCCCAGCAGCGCCTATATTTCCTAAGGAGGCTGAAGGGATGTAACCAGTCACCCCTGATCCTCTCTAACTTTTACCGCTGCACAATAGAGAGCATCCTGACGAACTGTATCACAGTATGGTATGGCAGCTGTAGCTCCTATGACCGGAAAGCCCTGCAGCGGGTAGTCAAAACTGCCCAACGCATTACTGGCACCCGGCTACCGACCATAGAGCACATATACCAGAAACGCTGTTTACGGAGGTCACGGTCCATCATCAAAGACCCTACCCACCCCAGCCACAGTCTGTTCGCCCTCCTACCATCTGGGAGACGCTACAGATGCATTCGCACCCGAACGACCAGATTTAGGAACAGCTTCTTTCCCGGGGCTGTCATCCTACTGAACTCCACAAATAAACTCTAAAGCCTGCACATCTGCCAATGCACTTTATTATGGTTATGTTTATGTTAATGTATTACAAGCCAAATGAATGTTGACTGTTTACATGTCTTAATCTAAATGTACACTCTCGGGAGCTGCAAGCCTACATTTCGTTGTACTGCACTTGTGCACTAACAATGACAATAAAAGTTGATTATGATATGATATTATTATCTGCTTCATATCCCTTCGCATGGGAGAGCTTGGGTGCAGTCCTGCACCTTTGTGCAGCCACCTCAGTGCTGCAGAACACTGACAGCACAACTGTCAAAATGAATGTGGACATGGCCCCTTTAAGGAAACCGGCTGAGGACGTATATAAACACGATTACTGAACACAATAAGCTTCAGTCACTTACCTAAAAATTGTGACTATTTCCAAGGTTTTGAGCATTATATACTATGGTTCCACATTGAGAAATGTGACCCACTTCCTTTTTAATTGGCCGGGAGCCTTGCAGGGCGAGCTTAACCAGCCCAATCAGGGCAAAATCATGTCGGAGGCTGGGATCGACGCCGCTGCGGTGTCGGGACTCGCCGAGGACACCGCCGGCCCCGGACCCGCCGAGGTTGGTAAAATCCAGCCCCTCGTGTCCGTATTGCTCGAAAGAAAGAAAGACTTGCCTTTCTATAGCGCCTTTCACGTTTCAAAGTGCTTTTACAGCCAATGAAGTAATTTTTTTTGAAGTGTGGTCACTGTTTGTAAGGTGGGAAACACGGCAGCCAATTTGTGCACAGAAAGCTCCCACAACAGCAACGCGATAATAACCGGATAACCTGGGGGTTTTTTTTTGGTGAGGTTGGTCGTGGGACAAATATTGGCCCAAGACACTGGGGCGAACTCCCCTGCTCCTCTTCGAAATAATGCCATGGGATCTTTTATGTCCACCTGATTTGAATTAGAGCCTTGGGACATTTCACTACGTTGAAGGCACTGTATAAATCAGACTAATTTACTGACACATCAGCGCATTCATCTGCAAAATGCTGACTTCTCATTTAAACCAGTGCTACCTTTCATGCAGCGTTTTCAAGGTGTGAGTCGAGGTAGTCGGCCTCCTCCAAGGGCACCGTCTGACGCTCGAATGTGCATGAGAGCGGTCCCAGCTCTGTCTCTTCACCCCCATCATAGAATCATACAGTGCGTTGTATTTTGTCTGTTGGCGAAGGTCACCAGACTGACTTCTGTGCATCACACTCTCACATTTATACTATTCTTTGCCTCCACTTTCCTGCAGTCCCAGTGGATGCTGATTTCAAATCAAAAATCAAATCAAATCAACTTTTATTGTCATTGTTAGTGCACAAGTGCAGTACAACGAAATGTAGGCTTGCAGCTCCCGAGAGTGTACATTTAGATTAAGACATTTAAACATTCCACATACATTTGGCTTGTAATACATTAACATAAACATAACCATAATAAAGCGCTTTGGCAGATGTGCAGGCTTTAGAGTTTATTTGTGGAGTTCAGTAGGATGACAGCCCTGGGAAAGAAGCTGTTCCTAAATCTGGTCGTACGGGTGCGAATGCATCTGTAGCGTCTCCCAGATGGTAGGAGGGCGAACAGACTATGGCTGGGGTGGGTAGGGTCTTTGATGATGGACCGTGACCTCCGTAAACAGCGTTTCTGGTATATGTGCTCTATGGTCGGTAGCCGGGTGCCGGTAATGCGTTGGGCAGTTTTGACTACCCGCTGCAGGGCTTTCCGGTCATAGGAGCTACAGCTGCCATACCATACTGTGATACAGTTCGTCAGGATGCTCTCTATTGTGCAGCGGTAAAAGTTAGAGAGGATCAGGGGTGACAGGTTACATCCCTTCAGCCCCCTTAGGAAATATAGGCGCTGCTGGGCCTTCTTCACCAGAGCGGTCCCAGCTCTGTCTCTTCACCCCCATCATAGAATCATACAGTGCGTTGTATTTTGTCTGTTGGCGAAGGTCACCAGACTGACTTCTGTGCATCACACTCTCACATTTATACTATTCTTTGCCTCCACTTTCCTGCAGTCCCATTGGATGCTGATTTGAGAAAAAAAGAGAGAAAGAAGGCAAACTCGCCAATTTCTGAATTAGTGCCCACCTGGTTTATAGGACAGTGGAGGCAAATTTGCTGGTCGCACAGAAGGAGGCCATTCGGCCCATCGTGCCTGTGCTGGCCCTCTGAAGGAGCGATTCAGTTAGTCCCGCTCCCCCCCTGCTCTTTCCCCACAGCGCTATAAAATTTTTCCTTTTCAAATCTAGATCCAATTCCCTTTTGAAAGTTACTATTGAATCTGCTTCCACCGCCCTTTCAGGCAGCGCGTTCCAGATCACAACAACTCGCTGCGTAAAAAACATTCTCCTCATCTCCCCTCTGGTTCTTTTGCCAAATATATTAAATCTGTGTCCTCTGGTTATCGACCCTCCTGCCAGTGGAAACAGTTTCTCCCGATTTACTCCCTATTTTCACGTCCGGTGGTCGTGAAAGGCGCTATATAAATGCAACTCTTTTTAATCAAAACCCTTCATAATTTTGAACCCCTCTGTCAAATCTCCCCTTAACCTTCTCCGCTCCAAGGAGAACAATTCCAGCTTCTCTCGTCTCTCCACATAACTGAAACCCCTCAACCCTGCTACATTACAACAGTGACTCCACTTCAAAAGTACTTCATTGGCTGTAAAGCACTTTGAGACGTCCGGTGGTCGTGAAAGGCGCTATAGAAATGCAAGTCTGTCTTTCATTCTGGTAAATAATTGGGACAGTTGGGTGAAGTTTGAGATTTAGACAGTCAAAGTGAGGGCAACGTGTGCATGGGCCACCCAGCAAGATATGAACATACTTGCCCAGCCAACCAAGGACTCCCTACATTGTACTCTATTTTGGGTAGGATATTGACCTGTGACCTCGTATTTATACAGAGACCTATCCTCAGTCACTTTGTGCATTGGGAGTGGGGTGGGGAAGGGGTGGGGGATGGTTGGGGAAGGTATTGAGTTACTCATCCGACGACTCCTTCTACAACTCTTAACAGGTGCTTATTTTTACCCTCCTGTTTGCGGATCTCCCATTTCTCCGAGGTGGGCAGCTGCAATAGGAAGAGGGATAAGCACGACGAGACAATCTGGATACAATTGGAGCAAATAACTCCACACCGTTGGCACTACACTGAGAACTTGCAACAGGTTCAAATCCTGAAGCACAAGTTTGACTGCGGTTATGAGGGACCATCGACTGTGTTGACATTCCAGAACCCACATAGCATCGTCTGCACGGTACTGAAAGAAAAAAGGGATTGAGTGAGTGGAGACCAAACACACAACACGATTTAGACAGGGTCATATTTCTTGAGGCTATTATTCCCATTTTAGCATTTGAGACAGGCAGGAGGTATTTTTTTGGGGGTGGGGGGGGAAGATTGTTGGCATCATGGGGCTTAGACTCGCAGTCTCTGTACAGCAGTCCAGGTGGGAAGATCACCGTTACCCTGCGCTCAGTTGCATTTTCAGCCCTGAAGTTCCCACGACTTGTTCTGCATAATGACGCGACCTGCCCTTGGCGTTTTATATCCGTGACGGGACAGTACACGCGTGCAGTATAAATAAGAGGTAGAATGTGTAAGAGGTTGGGAATCCCCTTGCACACAGCTTGTCCTCCTGTTCCTTACCTTGACCACTTTTTCCGCTCTGCACGTTGCATGAGTGCAGAATTGTAATTTCTCAAAACTATTTTCTAAAGGCCCTATTGAACTCTTCCTCAGTTTTTTGTTCATTATTTTCCCCCTTCACTACGCCTTTTAACGCTTTATCTACATTGGTCTTTTTCATTCTGACTATCTGTTGTAGGCCCTTAAAAACCAAGCTAGGCATTTACCTAATCACTCCTTCCCGATTTGCCACATCTTCTCTCCAGCTGTTTTCACTCTTGCTGTTCCCCCGTGCTGTGGCTCTGGGCCCTTTACCAAGGTTTCCTTGCTAGCTTTAATGATCATGATTCCATCCACTTTAGGACAGGAACTCGGTTCGGTTTGCTCCCTCAGTGGGCGGAGCCCTCGCCTCTGAGCCAGAAGGTTATAGGTTCAAGCCCCACTCCAGAGACTCGAGCACCAGTTCTTGGCTGACACTCCAGTGCAGTGCTGAGGGAGTGCTGCACTGTCGGAGGTGCCGTCTTTCGGATGAGACGTTAAACCAAAAGAGAGACGCCTGCCCTCTCGGGTGCACGTAAGAGCTCCCAGGGTACTATTTCGAAGAAGAGCAGGGGAGTTCTCTCCGGTGTCTTGACCGATATTTATCCCTCAATCAACAGATTATCTGGTCATTATCACATCGTTGTTTGTGGGAGCTTGCTGTGCGCAAATTGGCTGCCACATTTCCGACATTGCAACAGTGACTACACTTACAAAAGTACTTCATTGGCTGTAAAGCGCTTTGGGAAGTCCCGAGGTCGTGAAAGGTGCTATAGAAATGCAAGTTCTTTCGTGCTTAAAAGGCTGAGGCAATGCTGGGGTGGCTTTGCTTTGTTGCAAGAAGGATTGATCTTGAGAGTGAGTTGAATTCGACACTTCATCGTGCCTCTTGTGTGTGACCTCACAGTGACACGTATTCTTGACTTTTTCTACCCAACTCATTTTCCGGGAAGGTGTTACTCTTTAAAGCTTTGATGCCCCGGTATTACAACAACAACAACTTGCATTTACACAGCACCTTTAATGTAGTAAAAGGTCCCAGAGTTCTTCACTGGAGCGATTATCAGACAAAATTTGACACCGAGCCACATAGAGTCATAACGGCACAGCAGGAGGCCATTCGGCCCATCGAGTCCGTGCCGGCTCTCTGTGGAGCAATCCAGTCAGTCCCATTCCCCCGCTCTATCCCCGTAACCCTGCAAGTTTATTTCCCTCGAGTGCCTATCCAGTCTCCCCTTGAAAACATTGAGTGTCTCCACTTCCACCACTTCCGTCGGCAGCGAGTTCCAGGTCCTCACCACTCGCTGCGTAAAAAAGTTTTTCCTCACTCCCCCCTGTATCTCTTGCCCAAAACCTTAAATCTGTGTCCCCTAGTCCCTGTACCATCAACTAGTGGGAACAGCCTTTCCCCATCTAGCCTATCCAAACCCGTCATAATCTTGTACACCTCCATCAAATCACCCCACAACCTCCTTTGCTCCAATGAAAACAAATCCAGCTTCTCCAACCTGTCCTTGTAGCTAAGATCCCCCATCCCCGGAACCATTCTGATAAATCTCCTCTGCACCCTCTCAAGGGCCTTCACATCCTTCCTAAAGTGTGGTGACCAGAACTGGACGCAATACTCCAGTTGTGGCCTAACCAGCGCTTTATAAAGGTTCAACATAACTTCTCTACTTTTGTACTCAATACCTCTATTTATGAAGCCCAAGATCCCATATGCTTTGCTAACCACTCTCTCAATATGTCCCGCCACCTTCAGGGACCTATGCACATTAACTCCCAGGTCCCTCTATCCCTGCACACTTTAAAACTGTGCCATTAAGTGTATATTGCCTCTCCCTGTTCCTTCTGCCAAAACGCATCGCCTCACACTTCTCTGTATTAAATTCCATCTGCCCATTCTGCTAGCCTTTCTATGTCCTGTTGCAGTCGATTGGTATCATCCTCACTGTTTGCCACACCCCCAAGTATGGTGTTATCGGCAAATTTAGAAATTCGACTCTGTATTCTATTTGCCCTAATATCTACGTAGGAGATATTGGGGCAAATGACCAAAAGCTTGGTCCGAGAGGTAAGGTTTTAAGGAACGTCTTAAAGGAGGAGAGAGAGGTGGAGAGGTTTAGGGAGGGAATTCCGGAGCTTGGGGCCACGGCAGCTGAACACTATCAATTTCAGACACTCTATCAACAAGTTGGTGAGTAGATTGGGAATTTCAGTAAGTAGATCAGATAATGGTACAATGAAAACCACTTTGGAGCAGTTAGGCACTATAGATAGAGCATTGAAGCTTTCTTTTCATTTGCCTGGATACCATACTTAAGCACAAGTTATTTCAAGAATGTGAAATGGCAATTTTTAATCTCTGAAAATATTTTTTTTTATTAAGTCGGTACAGATTATTTTGATATTAATTACCCACTGAAAATATTAAAGAGGACTCGCCTAATTCTCATTTGGAATTTTTTAATGAATTCTTGGGATGTGGACGTTGCTGGCAATTCTGGCATTTATTGCCCACCCCTAGTTGCCTTTGGGAAGGCGGTGGTGAGCCGCCTTCTTGAACCACTGCAGTCCGTGTGGTGAAGGTGCTCCCACAGTGCTGTTCGGGAGGGAGTTCCAGGATTTTGACCCAACGACGATGAAGGATCGGCGATATACTTCCAAGTGAGGATGGTGTGTGACTTGGAGGGGAACTTGGAGGTGGTGGTGTTCCCATGCGCCTGCTGCCCTTGTCCATCTAGGTCAATGCGATTGTAGGTTTGGGAGGTGCTGTCGAAGAAGCCTTGGCGAGTTGTTACAGAGTGGCACTATGCAGTGTAGACCTGAATTCTACAGACAAAGATGGTGCCCGTTTGAATCCCCAGGAGTGGTTAGGGTGGTTCAACTGAGAAACATGGGAACACATTAATGTTCTCCTCGTTATCGCCAAATTATCATTGTTCATTCTCAGCAATTTTCTCTCTCAACAGCAGTTTGTATAAGTGGGGCTTGTCTTCTCCAATCTGTGTCAGCTGTGGCTCGGTGGGTAGCACTGTTGCCTCTGAGGAAGAAGCTTCAAGTCCCACTCCAGAGACTGGAGCACCCAGTACTCCCAGCGCCGGTATTGAGGGAGTGCTGCACTGTCGGAGGCGCCGTCTTTCGGGTGAGACATTAAACTGAGGCCCCGTCTGCCCTCTCAGGTGGACTTAAAAGATCCATGACACCATTTTGAAGAAGAGCAGGGGGAGTTCTCCCCGGTGCCCTGGCCAATATTTATCCCTCAATCAACATCACGAAAACAGATTATCTGGTCATTATCACATTGCTGTGTGTGGGAGCTTGCTGTGTGCAAATTGGTGCGTTTCCCTACATTACAACAGTGACACCACTTAAAAAAGTACTTCTTTGGCTGTAAAGCGCTTTGGGACATCCTGAGGTTGTGAAAGGCGCTGGAGAAATGCAAGTCTTTCTTTGTCTTCCACAATCTGGAAGCTGTAACCTGTTCTATACTCTGTCTTTGCCTGAAGGATTAACGGTTACACGATTAACATTTAGCATAGTCTTGCACTATGCGACCATACACTCTTTGAAATCACAGCTATTGCAGTTCTGTCCTCTCGCGATATGTTCCACGTTCCACTTGTGGGCCAGACCCACTCACCCATCACCCCCTGTGCTCGCTGACCTACATTGGCTCCCGGTCCGGCAACGCCTCGATTTTAAAATTCTCATCCTTGTTTTCAAATCCTTCCACGGCATCACCCCTCCCTATCGCTGTAACCTCCTCCAGCCCTACAACCCTCTGAGATTTCTGTGCTCCCCACTTCTGGCCTCTTGCGCATCCCCGGTTTCTATCGCTCCACCATTGGTGGCCGTGCCTTCAGCTGCCTGGGCCCCGAGCTCCAGAACTCCCTCCCTAAACCTCTCTCTGCTCCTTTAAGACGCTCCTTAAAACCAATCGCTTTACCTGTCCTGATACCTCCTTGTGTGGCTCGGTGTCAAATTTTCTTTTATAACATTCCTGTGAAGCACCTTGGGACGTTTTACTACATTAAATGCGCTATATAAATACAAGTAGTTGTTGTTGTGACCAGAACTAGGAGCCATAAACGTAAAATAGTCGCTAATAAATCGAAGAGTGAATTTAGGACAATGTGACCCGTCCATCGGAGCTGATCGAGTGCGGTCAAAGCTTCGATGCTGGGGATGTTGGCCTGAGCGAGAACACTGACGTTGGTGCGCCTATCCTGCCATGCCCGATACGAGACTCCCAAAACAAGCGCTCTACTTGGAGCTCCGACACGGCAAGAGAGCCCCAGGTGGGCAGAGGAAATGCGTCAAGGACACCCTCAAAGCCTCCTTGGAAAAAGTGTAACATCCCCACCGACACCTGGGAATCCCTGGCCCAAGACCGCACAAAGTGGAGGAGAAGCATCCGGGAAGGCGCCGAACACCTCGAGTCTCTTCACCGGGAGCAAACGGAAGGAGTGCAGGCAGTGCAAGGAGCACACGTCAACCCAAGCACCCCACCTACCCGCCCCTTCAACCACCGTCTGCCCCACCTGTGACAGAGACTGTAGGTCCCGCATTGGACTCATCAGTCACCTGAGAACTCATTTTTAGTGTGGAAGCAAGTCATCCTCGGTTCCGAGAGACTGCCTAAGAGAGAGAGTGAATTTGGGAGAACCTTCTTTACCCAGAGAGTGGTGAGAATGTGGAACTCTCATTCCACATTCGAGTAGCATAGATGCATTTAAGGGGAAGCTAGATAAACACACGAGGGAGAAAGGAATAGGAGGATATGTTGATGGGGTGAGATGAAGAAAGGTGGGAGGAGGCTGGTGTGGAGCATAAACATGTACCAGTTGGGTCGAGTGGCCTGTTTCTGTGCTGTAAGTACCATGTAACTGTAACGTTCTGTGCCAACCTATCGATCCCCAAGCAGGGAATGAAACTGGGTTTCTCCTTCAGGTTCTGCACCAGACATCGGAAGAGCTCTCGTCCCCTTTTCAAACTCGCGCTTTTAAACTGTTGTGAGCGTCACCTCTGCACTTTGGTTAATCATTTGCCTGTGGAGATTCTCCAAAATCAACAACACATCACACACACCTACTATTGAGAAAAAGGACGTCACCAATACAATGGTGCTTATCCTGGAAGGTATGACGAGACTGTGTGCTTGCGTCAATCCACAGGCAAATCTAAACGATGACACCAGCCAATTCTTTCACATCACAGGAACACTGCTGTTAAGTAAATCAAGCAAACAAAGCACTTTGATCTTTTTAAGTAAATTAAACCAGCGATTCAAATGTCGTCACAAAGACAACCTTCAGCTATTCCCACCATCCATGCCCAACACGGTGCTTTCTTGAGGGACAGGCATATTTTGAATTTGTTTGTGGCTTGATTTGAGAAAATTCCAGTCAGAATCTTTCTCATTTCTACGTCAGCTATGTGGAGAGACTGGAGAAGCTGGGATTGTTCTCCTTAGAGCAGAGAAGCTTAAGAGGAGATTTTAATAGAGGTGTTCAAAATTGTACAGGGTTTATTAGAGTAAATAAGGAGAAACCGTTTCCAGTGGCAGGAGGGTCGGTAACCAGAGGACACAGATTTAAGGTAATCGGCAAAAGAACCAGAGGGGAGATGAGTTTTTTTATGGAGTGAGTTGTTGTGATCTGGAATGCGCTGCCTGAAAGGAAGCAGGTTCAATAGTAACTTTCAAAAGGAAATTGGATAAATACTTGAAGGGGAAAATTTACAGGACTCTGTGGAACGAGCAGTGGGATTAGTTGGATCGCTCTTTCAAAGCCAGCACAGGCATGATGGGCCGAATGGCCTCCTTCTGTGCTGTATCTGTGATTTAGGATAGTTACAAATTCTGAGTTTCATTCGCATTGATTCCTGGATGTGCTCTTCGTAAACTGTCGCTGGTTTAAGGTTTTTTTGTTGGTCCACGCAGCTCTTTTCCCCATGTTTGGACCAAGGTTGGACCTCATTACAGCCTTGGTCCAAACGTGGACAAAGGAGCTGAATTCCAGAGGTGAGGTGAGAGTGGCTGCCCTTGACATCAAGGCTGCATTTGACCGAGTGTGGCATCAAGGAGCCCTAGTAAAACTGAAGTCAATGGGAATCGGGGTGGGGGAGGGGAACTCTCCACTGGTTGGAGTCAGACCTAGCACAAAGGAAGATGGTTGTGGTCATCACAGCCCCAGGACATCGCGGCAGGAGTTCCTCAGGGCAGTGTCCTAGGCCCAACCATCTTCAGCTGCTTCATCAATGACCTTCCCTCCATTTATAAGGTCAGAAATGGGGATGTTCGCTGATGACTGCACAGTGTTCAGTTCCATTCGCAACTCCTCAGATAATGAAGCAGTCCATGCCCGCATGCAACAAGACCTGGACGACATTCAGGCCTGGGCTGATAAGTGGCAGGTAACAATCGCGCCACACAAGTGCCAGGCAATGACTATCTCCAACAAGAGAGAGTCTAACCACCGCACCTTGACATTCAATGGCATTACCGTCGCTGGAACGAATAAAAAGAAGTGTGGCTCGGTGTCAAATACTGTCTCTGTGCCGTGTCTTGGGACGTTTTACTACATTAAAGGCGCTGTATAAATACAAATTGTTGTTGTTAAACACCTCAATTATCTTGGCCCTTAATCTTCTATACGCGAAGGAATACAAGCTGTCCTCGTAATTTAACCCTTTCAGCCCGCTACATTTTCTCATCGGACAAAATGACATTTTGGTTTTCTGCAAAGAGACTAAAATATAAGCTGATCCGACATGGAGGAGGCTGGGAAAGGGAAGGCCGAGAGGTGACCTGATCGAGGCCTTTAAAATTAATTAAGGGATTCGTAGGGTAGACGTAGAGAGGATGTTTCCACTTGCGGGACGAGTCCAAAACTAGAGGCCATCAATATAAGATAGTCACTAATAAACCCAATAGGGAATTCAGGAGAAACTTCATCTCACCGAGAGTGGTGAGAATGTGGAACTCGCTGCCACAGGGAGTGGTTGAGGCGAATAGTATATAGATATATTTAAGGGGAAGCTGGATAAACACACGAGGGAGAAAGGAATAGAAGGATACACTGATAGTGTGAGATGAAGAGGGGTGGGAGGAGGCTCGTGTGGAGCAGAAACACCGGCACGGACCAGTTGGGCCGAATGGCCTGTTTCTGTGCTGTGGAAGGCCGTCCAGCGAAAACACGTTTGAAATTTCACTTGGAACGATTATATATGACCTGTGTGTAGAGGGACTCCTCCGTTGTGCATGCTGGAGGCTGCAACAGATATCGATAGAAAAATACATTGTGTTTATATAAAGAAAAAAGAAAGACTTGTATTTCTATAGTGCCTTTCACGACCACCGGACGTCTCAAAGCGCTTTACAGCCAATGAAGTACTTTTTTTTTTGAAGTGGAGGCACTGTTGTAATGTGGGAAACGCGGCAGCCAATTTGCGCACAGCAAGCTCCCACAAACAGCAATGTGATAATGACCAGATAGTCTGTTTTTGTGATGTTGGTTGAGGGATAAATATTGGCCCAGGACACCGGGGAGAACTCCCCCTGCTCCTCTTCTATATAGTGCCATGGGATCCTTTACGTCCACTGGAGAGAGCAGCGGGGGGCCTCGGCTTAACGTCTCATCTGAAAGATGGCACCTCCGACAGTGCAGCGCTCCCTCAGCACTGCACTGGGAGTGTCGGCTGAGCTTTATGTGCTCAAGTTCCTGGAGTGGGACTTGAACCCACAACCTTCTGACTCGGAGGCGAGAATGCGGCCCACTAAGCCACAGCTGACACTAATATTAAACTTAATTTCAATTATCCGTGGTTTTCCGTATTTCTTACTTTTCCTTCCTTCTTTTCAGCGTAGCGGGCCACCGTAACTATAAATATGGCGGATGTGGAGCTGACACACCACTCGCTTCAGACTCCTGGAGCCCGGCTGGGAGGCCAGGATAGCACCGGGATCAGCACCTTGGAGCCTGGCCAGCGACCTCCCAGCTCGCCCTCCGGCAAACTTGTCCCCATCAAGGTCCAGCTGCTTGACGACACCCAGGAAGTGTATGAAATTTCGGTAAGATTTACCTTTTCGAATAAGCGCAAGAAACGGACCCTCGAGGGCTGGAACTCTCATCCCTCCCCTCCCACACACGCTCGTTACTAAAGGGCGATGGCTATTGCTTGTGTGCTTTGGTTTATATTAATTGGTGTTGTTTGTGGCACGACTTGCTGCTGCGGTTTATGGCCAGTGATCTTCTAATTCATCATTTCTTTGCAACATGGGTGAGTTGTACAGACTCCCGACTGCCCGTTTCCAGCTCATTACCCAACTGCGCATGTTGTTATTGCTGACGTGCCCTCTAACACTTTTTGCTGAACGTTTCAAAGGTCGTTGCCCTGATGCTTGCGTTGTTCTTTTCCTATTTACATTGACAATAGGAAGCAGGACTGTAAGGGAGCACTTTGCCGCTGCCCGGTGGCTTTGTCGGAATCCTTTGGTACTTTTTTGGTTTGCTGTTGTGTCTTTGAGCCGTAGTGATAGAGAACCCCTCTTCTGTATTTGTTCTGTGGTCTGATTAGTGGTGATTTATAACCAACGCTCATTTAAATAAAATGATTCGCAGGATGTGGGCGTCGCCGGCAAGGCCAGCATTTATTGCCCATCCCTAATTGCCCTTGTGGTGGTGGTGAGCCGGCTTCTTGAACCGCTGCAGTCCGTGTGGTGAAGGTACTCCCACAGTGCTGTTAGGGAAGGAGTTCTAGGATTTTGACCCAGTGACGATGAAGGATCGGCCGATATATTTCCAAGTCAGGATGGTGTGTGACTTGGAGGGGAACTTGGAGGTGGTGGTGTTCCCATGCGCCTGCTGCCCTTGTCCTTCTAGGTGGAAGTGGTTGCGGGTTTGGGAGGTGCTGCCGAAGAAGCCTTGGCGAGTTGCTGCAGTGCATCTTGTAGATGGTACACACTGCAGCCACGTTTCTCATGCTCATCAGCTATTTCTGGCTCTTTAGAAGGGGTATTTTATGACGTGAGGTTCCCAGCACTAAGCCCGGCTGGCCAGATTGGAGAATCAGGCTAGAGATTAGCACACCCTGATGTACAGTGTCGGAGTGGCTCAGGGCTTGACTCTGTCCTCTCAGTCAGAAGGTTGCGGGTTCAAGCTCCGCTACTTTACACTTGTCTGCTGCCTTCGGAGCCTGCTTACATATTTTATCCGTCTTGCTCTGGGATTTCTGAGCTGCCTCATCCGATTCCGCTGCCCTTCCTAATTTCGTACCATCTCTAAACTTGACCAGTTGCTCTGTTTCTGATTCAAATCATTTGAGGTGAATTAGATCCAGTGGTGGTCCAGACAGTGAGCCCTGGGGCCGCCCCAGTCTGGACTCCCCCACCACCCCCAATACCAACATCCCTTGTTCAGCGTGGGTATTGAAGGGGAAGATTGGAAGCTGGGCTGGGCATCTTCATGGATAACGTGCCATTTCTTTTCTCTTGAATTTTTGTTCAGAATTTTATTTTTCTGGGTCTGTAATGGGCGTCGTTATCTCCCGAGAAGTTTCTTTTGCCAGAATGTGCTTGTGAAGAATTATTTCTGATTGACATTCATTGCGGAGAAAATTGAGAGTGGGAAGAAAGATTTGTGTGATTGGTGAATAATGAAAGTGGAAAATAGCCGTGTAAAGAAAGAGAATATTAACAAAGCATCACTTGTCAGAAGGTCGTGGGTTCACAGTCCCCACTCCAGAGACTTGAGCACAAAATCCAGACTGACACTCTCAGCGCAGTACTGAGGGAGCGCCGCACTGTCGGAGGGGCAGTACTGAGGGAGTGCCGCACTGTCGGAGGGGCAGTACTGAGGGAGTGCCGCACTGTCGGAGGGGCAGTACTGAGGGAGCGCTGCACTGTCAGAGGGGCAGTACTGAGGGAGCGCCGCACTGTCGGAGGCGCCGTCTTTTGGATGAGACGTTAACCCGTCAGCGCTCTCAGGTGGACGTAAAAGATCCCATGGCGAAGCAGAGCAGGAGAGTTCTCTCCGGTCTCCTGGCCAATATTTATCCCTCAACCAACATGTAAAACAGATTGTGCTGGAAACACTCAGCAGGTCAGGCAGCATCGAAGATAGAGAAACAGAGTCAACGTGAGCAGCGAATACAGTATACTAAATTGCAAGAAGTACAAGTAAATTGCTGTTTCACCTGGAAGGAGCGTTTGGGGCCCTGGACAGTGGGAAGGGAGGAGGTAAAAGGGCAGGTGTTGCATCTCCTGCGCTTGCACGGGAAGCGGTCTCCTCTACATTGGGGAGACCAAACATCGATTGGGTGACCGCTTTGTGGAACACCTCCGTTCAGTCCGCAAGCGTGACCCCGAGCTTCCGGTCGCCTGTCACTTTAATTCTCCGCTCCGCTCCCATTCAGACCTCACCTTCCTCGGCCTCTTGCACTGTTCCAACAAAGTTTAACGTAAGCTCGAGGAACAGCACCTCATCTTTCGATTAGGCACTTTACAGCCTTCAGGACTTAACATCGAATTCAACAATTTCAGACTATAAATTGGCCCCTGTAGTTTTTTTCTCTCTTGTTTCCTCACACGGTAGCTGTTAATGTTGCTGCCATCATCATTCACACATCATCTAGAGCCATCCTTTGTTTCTTAACTTGTCCCATTACCTCTCCTTTTGCCTCGCGCCATCATCCCTTTTGTCAGTCAATCTCTCCTGCCTTCCAGCCTATCACAGACCTTCCCTTTGTTCTTTCCTCCCCTCCTCCCTGCCCTGCTTAAAAATCTCTCCTCCCGAACCTTTCCCAGTTCTGACGAAGGGTTCGACCCGAAACGTTGACTCTGTTTCTCTCTCCTCGAGGCTGCCTGGCCTGCTGAGTGTTTCCAGCACTTTCTGTTGTTATTTCGGATTTACAGCATCCGCAGTATTTTGCTAATGTAAAACAGATTATCTGGGTGATTTTCACATTGCTGTTTGTGGGAGCTTGCTGTGCGCAAATTGGCTGCCGTGTTTCCTTTAGCTGTAAAGCGCTTTGGGACGTCCGGTGGTCTGAAAGGTGCTATAGAAATGCAAGTCTTTTCTTTTTTGTCATGACATCGAAAACAATCTTGACCGATACAAGGAAGGTCATTGTTAAGAAGAAAGAGTTGGATACAGGTGCTGCAAGAAAATCACCTGAGTTTGCAAATGATTCCAAAATAGGAGACGAGGTAAATAACGAGGGACAATGCAAGTGGATTTAGAAGGCCTCGGGTAACTGGACGAATGGGTGGCAGATGCAGTTTAATTTGTATAAATATAAAACTAAAGGAGCTAGAACATAAGGAGCAGGAATACGATGATCAAAGGACAAAGATCAAAGAATGAAAGATTTTATATAGCACCTTCCACGACCTCAGAACGGCCCAAAGTGCTTCGATGTGTAGTCACTGTTGTAATAATAATAATAATCAACTTTATTGTCATTGTTAGTGCACAAGTGCAGTACAACGAAATGTAGGCTTGCGGCTCCAGAGAGTGTACATTTAGATTAAGACATTTAAACATTCAACATTCATTTGGCTTGTAATACATTAGCATAAACATAATAAAGTGCATTGGCAGATGTGCAGGCTTTAGAGTTTATTTGTGGAGTTCAGTAGGATGACAGCCCTGGGAAAGAAGCTGTTCCTAAATCTGGTCGTTCGGGTGCGAATGCATCTGTAGCGTCTCCCAGATGGCAGGAGGGCGAACAGACTGTGGCTGGGGTGGGTAGGGTCTTTGATGATGGTCAGTGACCTCCGTAAACAGCGTTTCTGGTAGATGTTCTCTATGGTCGGTAGCCGGGTGCCGGTAATGCGTTGGGCAGTTTTGACTACCCGCTGCAGGGCTTTCCGGTCATAGTAGCTACAGCTGCCATACCATACTGTGATACAGTTCATCAGGATGCTCTCCATTGTGCAGTGGTAAAAGTTAGAGAGGATCAGGGGTGACAGGTTACATCCCTTCAGCCTCCTTAGGAAATATAGGCGCTGCTGGGCCTTCTTCACCAAGGAGGAGGTATTGAGGGACCAGGAGAGGTCTTCCGTGATGTGGACTCCGAGGAACTTAAAGCTGTCCACCCTTTCCACCACAGCCCTGTGGATGGGGGTGTGACTTCCGCCTTTAGACTTCCTGAAGTCCACAATGATTTCAATGAGGAAACACGGCAGCCAATTTGCGCACAGCAAGCTCCCGGCAAGGAGCCTCGACTTAATGTCTCATCCGAAACAGTGCACCACTGCTCCCCCAGCGCTGACACTGGGAGTGTCAGCCTAGATTATGTGCTCGAGTCTCATGGAGCGGGACTTGAACCCACGACCTTCTGGCTCGAAGGACGAGAGAGTGCTGCCCACTGAGCCCCGGCTGATCAGGAAAGAGAGCTCAAAGTCGTGGTGAATAAATCTATGAAAATGTCAGCGCATGCTTAAGCTGTGGGTAAAGCCAATGGTGAACAAGGAGCTTATACTCGCTGGAGTTTAGAAGAATGAGGGGGGGTCTCATTGAAACTTATAAAACTCTAACAGGACTAGACAGACTAGATGCAGGAAGGATGTTCCCGATGGCCAGGGAGTCCAGAACCAGGGGCCACAGTCTAAGGATAAGGGGTAAGCCATTTAGGACAGAGATGAGGAGGAATTTCTTCACCCAGAGAGTGGTGAACCTGTGGAATTCTCTACCACAGAAGGCAGTTGAGGCCAATTCATTAAATATATTCAAGAAGGAGTTAGACATATTTCTTAAGGCTAAAGGGATCAAGGGATATGGGGAGAAAGCAGGGACAGGGTACTGAATTTGGATGATCAGCCATGATCTCATTGAATGGCGGAGCAGGCTCGAGGGGCCGAATGGCCTACTCCTGCTCCTATCTTCTATGTTTCTATGTACTTGCTGTATTGGCAAGGAGACGGCGCACAGACTTGAAGAGGTCCGATTGTTGTAAGGCACTAATCGGACACCAGCAGTACTGGATTATGAGGAAATTGATCTCGGCAATTTGTTCATTCCGGTGAAGAGTTCAAATACCAGGGACACGAGCTTTAAAAAATTGGGAAGATGGGAGTAAGCAGGGAGGTCAGTTGAAAATTATTCGTCCGACCCAGAATTGAATAGTGCAATAGGTTCCCAGGGAAGGCAAGTGAAGCAGACAGTGCACGTAGCTTGAAAAGATATTTCGCTGAGTTTCTGGAGAGAGAAGATGCGGTGGATGGAAATGGCTGTCCACTAAATTATCAAACGAAAGCTTAACACGCTTCTCCTAAAGTTCCCCTCTTCTTCCCCCTGTTTTAATGGAAGACGTTAACCGGTTTATCTTAAATGCGTTAATGCTCCCAGTAAAATAGCTGGCAAGGAATACAAGGGGGTAGAAGTTATGCTGCAGCTGTACAAAACCCTGGTTAGACCACACCTGGAGCACTGTGAGCAGTTCTGGGCACCACACCTTAGGAAGGATATACTGGCCTTGGAGGGAGTGCAGCGTGGGTTTACCAGAATGATACAGGTACACTACCCTTTATCCGAACTTCCGAAAACCGAAACCCTCTAAAAACCGAAGGTTTTTTCGTTCAGCGTAAGTAGTGTGCACGACCCCGACCCCCGCTGGCAACCCCCCGCCGACCCCGACCCCCGACGACCCCCCGCGGACCCCCGCACGACATGACCAGAGTGGCGCACGACTTAGGCTGAGCAGAGGGTCAGCGTAAGTCGTGCGCACGACCCCGACCCCCCGCGGACCCCCGCCGACCCCGACCCCCCCGCCGACCCCGACCCCCGCCGACCCCCACCCCCGACAAATTTCCCAGTCTTATAAAATACCTTCTGAAATCCGAAATTTTCCGAAAACCGAAACACGGCTGGTCCCGAGGTTTTCGGATAAAGGATAGTCTACCTGTACCTGGACTCCAAGGATTAAATTACGAGGAGAGATTAGACAATTAGGGTTGTATTCACTAGAATTTAGAAGGTTAAGGGGTGATTTGATTGAATTTTTCAAGATATTAAGGGGAACAGATAGGGTAGATAGAGAGAAACTATTTCTGCAGGTTGGGGAGTCTAGGACTAGGGGGCATAGTCTAAAAATTAGAGCCAGACCTTTCAGGAGTGAAATTAGGAAACACTTCTACACACAAAGGGTGGTAGAAGTTTGGAATTCTCTTCCGCAAACAGCAGCTGATGCCAGATCAATTGTTAATTTTAAATCTGAGACTGATAGCTTTCTGTTAACCAAAGGTATTAAGGGATATGCGCCAAAGGCGGGTAGATGGAGTTAGGTCGCAGATCAGCCATGATCTCACTGAATGGTGGAACAGGCTCGAGGGGCTAAATGGCCTCTTCCTGTCCCTATGGTGAGGGGCTGGTGCTGATCTTCAAAATAAAGACAAGCTTACTTCGGCCTAAAAGTTCTTCTCATGTCGGTGCCTGTTCAAGCATGTACTAATGCCACAGAAGGTGCTCCTTTAACCAGTTTATCCCCAGCAGGCACCCGTAAAGCCTTCAGTGAGTTTACATTGGGCCACCTGAGACTGGGGTTGCCAATTCTGCTTTGAACGATTTCCAGGAGATTTCTTCACGTGTCCTGGCGGCGCACAAACCGTTCCCCGATTGGATGTTTCTTGACGACTGGGGACCTGCCAGTCAAACGGCCTTTCTTGTTCTCCATCTCCAATAGAGCTGATCAACCAATGTGTTCAAAGAAAGTACTTTGAAGTGTATATGCTGTTGTAATGTGGGAAACGTGGCAGTCAATTTGCACACAGCAAGCTCCCACAGACAGCAATGTGATAATGACCAGATAATCTGTTTTTAGTGATGTTGATTGAGGGATAAATATTGACCAGGACACCGGGGAGAACTCCCCCTGCTCTTATTCGAAATAGTGCCATGGGATCTTTTACATCCACCTGAGAGCAGACGAGACCTCGGTTTAACATCTCATTCGAAAGACGGCACCTCCGACAGTGCAGCACTCCCTCAGTACTGCACTGGAGTGTCAGCCTAGCTTTTGTGCTCAAGTCTCTGGAGTGGGATTTGAACCCACAACCTTCTGATTTCAGAGGTGAGGGTGCGGCCCACTGAGACATTGGCTGACGCTGTGAAAATGAATGAAACACTTTTTTTAATGCCCCATGACTTTTCTCCCAGGTGTTGCTTGTAGAAGTGTCCTGGAGATTGAACTTTCATTCCTGGAAACGCCCAGGCAACGCTGGAGCAATGTTCCCTGTAATATTTCTGGTGCCGTGAGGCCCCTTTAAGTGGTCCCTTTAACCGCACATGCGCGGTTTTTGATTGAAAAGGCGGCTGCACGGGATTCCTGGAGCGCTGCGTGAAGGGAACATTACCCTGGAGACTCCCAGGCAATCCCGGAAGGTTAGTGTCAGCTGTGGCTCAGTGGGCAGCACTCTCGCCTCGGAGTCAGAAGGTCAGTGGGTTCAGGCCCCACTCCAGAGATTTGAGCGCAAAATCGAATCTGACACTCCCAGTGCTGAGGGAGCGCTGCACTGTCGGAGGTGCCGTCTTTCAGATGAGACGTTAAACCGAGGCCCCGTCTGCTCTCCCAGGTGGATCCCACGGCACTATTTTGCAGGGGAGTTCTCCCCGGTGTCCAGGGCCAATATTTATCCCTCAATCAACATCACTGAAACTGATTATCGGGTCATTATCACATTGCTGTTTGCGGGAGCTTGCTGTGCGCAAATTGGCTGCCGCGTTTCCTACATTACAGCAGTGACTACACTTCAAAAAGTACTTCATTGGCTGTAAAGCGCTTTGGGACGTCCGGTGGTTGCCAAAGGTGCTTTAGAAATGCAAGCCTGTCTTTCTTAGCAGTCCTGTGTGAGACCCGTGAGTTGGGAGCTAGCAGCACTAGAGTGGGTCCTGGGGTTATATAAAAAGCAAATTGTCGCTTATCTCTTGCTGTATTCTGAGCGATAAGTATCTCTGACTGACTGCCTGAGATGCTAGTCGACTGCCTCTATTCCCTCTTCCACCTTCCCCAAACACAATCAGGTTGGATTCATTCACTTGGGCAATCTCTCTTTAATATGTTTGACCGCAAACCTAACCTTAGACTATGGCAGAAGTGGTAGGGCTCGGAGGGTAATTGATTATTGATCTCTTACTTGTGAGTGGGGAATTCTAAAACTTCCTCTGTCGGTGGACCACATTCATATCCAGGGTAGAGGGGGAAGGGCAGGGGTGCTAGCTGGTTTCATTGGTGTATAGTGTCTTACTGGGCTGGAGTTACTGATCAAACGATGCTGTTTTAAATTGAAAAAAGGGATATTTTGACCGATCTTTCCAGTGACTAAGGCTGTTGCAATGTAATTGCGTAGTTGCCGTCACTCCTTAAAGCAGACAAAGCATCTTCAATAAAAACAGAAAATGCTGGAGATACTCAGCAGGTCAGGCAGCATCTGTGACGAGAGAAACAGAGTTAACGTTTCAGGTTGATGACCCCTCGTCAGAACTGGAAAAAAAGCAGGAAATAGATCAAATTTTTAAGCAAGTGTTGGGGCTGGGACAGGGGGGAGGGGATGAAGGAACAAAAGGGAAGGTCTGTGATAGGATAGAAGGCGAGAGAGGTTAAGAGAGATTAAGAGATAGTCAAGGCGAGAGGAGGTGGTAATGGGGCAGGTTAAGGAATAAAGGATGACTCTAGATGAAGTGTAAATTGCGCTGGCAGAATGAAAGACAGCTGCCATGTGGGGGAGAAGAACAGACACAAACAAAAAGTGTCTTCAATATGTGCAAGGGGAAACAGCAGCAGATTGAGCGCTTTGGGCTATCCAGGTATAGGCTGGGGCAGGAGGGGTCTAGCTAGCAATTAGTGTGCGGCATTTTAAAAAGAAAAAAGAAAGACTTGCATTTATATAGCGCCTTTCATGACCACGGGCCGTCTCAAAGCGCTTTACAGCCAATGACGTGCTTTTTGAAGTGTAGTCACTATTGTAATATGGGAACCGCAGCAGCCAGTTTGCGCACAGCAAGCTCCCGCAAACAGCAATGTGACAACGACCAGATAATCTGTTTTTGTTATGTTGGTTGAGGGATAAATATCGGCCCCATGGCTGACACGCAAAAGGCACAAGTAATTGAGCACTAGGCATGATCTCGCGCCAGCGGGACCTAAACGGGCAAGGAAGCACTGCTTTCAAGTCTTAATCATTCACGAGTATCAGCTGTGGCTCAGTGAGAAGCACCTTCGCCTCTGAGTCAGAAGGTTGTGGGTTCAAGTCCCGCTCCAGAGACTCGAGCACATCTTCTCTTGGATGAAGTGTGAAATGCGCTGTGGCAGAATGAAAGACAGCTGCCATGTGGGAGAGAGGAAAAAAAAAAGGAAAAGGCACAAACCAAAAGGAGGTTCCTTTTATTTTTCTCTCTCCCACATGGCAGCTGTCTCTCACTCTGCCAGTGCATTTCACACTTCATCTAGCGCCATTGTTTGTTTCTTTACCTGACCTATTACCATCTCGTCTCACCTTGAATATCTCTTAATGTCTCTTCTTTCATCCCCTCCCCCATTTCCCAGCCCCCAAACTGCCTTTTAATCTGTTTCATTTCCTGCCTTTTTCTCTCAGTTCTGACGAAGGGTTTCAACCCGAAACGTCGACTCTGTTTCTGTCTCCACGGATGTTGCCCTGGCCTGCTGAGTTTTTCCAGCATTTTCTGTTGTTATTACACAAAATTCATTACTTAGCCCTTGCAATGATTGGCAAATATTATATTACAGAAAAAGATGGGTTATCGCTCAAGACAAACCTTTGACAACAGACTCCCGGTCCACCAATACCTCACATTTAAAATTCTCATCCTGATTTTCAAATCCCTCCATGGCCTCGCCTCTCCCTCTCTCTGTAACCTCCTCCACCCCTACAACACTCCGAGACCTTTGCGCTCCTCCGATTCTGGCCTCTTGCACATCCCCGATTTTAATCGCTCCGCCATTGGCGGCCGCGCCTTCAGCTGCCTGGGCCCTGAGCTCTGGAATTCCCTCCCTGAACCTCTCCGCCTCTCCACGTCCCCCCTGCTTTAGCCGCAGCAGCCACGTCGACCCGCTGGAGCACGTCGGCCGGCAGCTCCTCGGCGGGAAGGAATTCCGACTGGGAGGAGGGGAGCCGCGCATGGCGGCCAGAGGCCGGACCGTGAGTGGGAGAAGCAGGTGTTGGACCGTGGAGCCGGCGACGGTGAGGAGGAGGCCGCGGCGACTGGAGCATTCACATCCCGACGATGTGTTCGGCGAGTCGGGCGGAGGCAGCGCAGCGCAACGAGCAGCAGCAGCAGCCACGACGACCCGCTGCAGCACGTCGGCTGGCAGCTCCATGGTGGGAAACTCAGAGTCCGACTGGGAGGGGGGGAGCCAGGCACGGCGGCCAGAGGTCGGATCGTGAGCGGGAGAAGCAGGCCACCACACGTGGAGCCGGCAACAGTGAGGAGGAGGCCGCGATGAAGAGGAGGACGGAGCGGCTGAGGGACATCGTGCTCCCACTGCCACGGGAAGACATTGTATTGACTCTGAACACGGCGCTGTATGTATAGCTGACGCGTCCCTACGGGGAGTAAGCATTCCATTGTAATTGTACTTGTACTGGTTACATATGGCAAATAAAATTGAACTGAACTGAACTGAAGACGCTCCTTAAATCAGCCGCGGCACAGTCCTTTTTTTCTTTTGCTCTCCTTCCGCGGCACAGTGTGAAATTTTGTTTGATAAGACTTCTGTGAAGTGCCTTGGGACATTTTCCTGTGTTAAAGGCACAAGTTGTCGTTGACTCGGCATCGAACTTGAGATGAATGTCGTGTTTCATTACTTGGCCCTTGCAATGATTGGCAAATATTATATTACAGAAAAAGATGGGTTATCGCTCAAGACAAACTTTTGACAACAGGAGTTCAGCGAAGATTCACCAGACTGATACCTGGGATGGCAGGAATGACGTATGAGGAGAGATTGAGAGAGGCTTGCACTCGCTGGAGTTTAGAAGAATGAGAGGGGATCTCATTGAAACTTATAAAATTCTAACAGGACTAGACAGACTAGATGCAGGAAGGATGTTCCTGATGGCGGGGGAGTCCGGAACCAGGGGTCACAGTCTAAGGATAAGGGGTAAGCCATTTAGGACAGAGATGAGGAGGAATTTCTTCTCCCAGAGAGTGGTGAACCTGTGGAATTCTCTACCACACAAGGTAGTAGAGGCCAATTCATTAAATATATTCAAGAAGGAGTTGGATATATTTCTTAAGGCTAAAGGGATCAAGGGGTATGGGGAGAAAGCAGAGACAGGGTACTGAATTTGGATGATCAGCCATGATCGCATTGAATGGCGGAGCAGGCTCGAGGGGCCGAATGGCCGACTCCTGCTCCTATCTTCTATGTTTCTATGTTTAGTGGGTTACTGGCTGAGCATAAAATGTCTACTGTAACATCTTGGCACTTTCTGTACCTTTGCTCCATGTTCCTGTTCCTGGGACTAGGGACAGGGTCACTGGCAAGGCTTGGAAGCTAAGCAGAGCCAGGCCTGGTTAAATACCTGGAGGGGGGAAGACCAGGTGCAGAAGGTCACGGAAGGAGCCCCGGGAGGGGCGGCTGGTGAGCAGACCCGGGCGGTGGGCTGAAGATTGTCGGACAGGAGGAATGGTGGAAATGGAATGGCAGCGCGCACCGACGCAGCGGCTTTGCTTCTCCCAGGACGGTGCTATTTACGTTTAATGTTAATGTTATTTGTACTGGACTCATGGGAGCTTGCAAGATCACATTTTGTTGTTCATGTACTTGTGTAATGACAATAAAGTTGAATTATTATTATTATTATGTAGGAGTACATCAGAACAACTGTTTCCAGTTGTATCTGGGCACAGTGTTTTATGAGCAGCATTTAAAGACAATCTTTCACCTTGCAATGTGGGACTAATTGAAATCGCAACTGTGAGCGGTCATTGCGATGTAGTCTTCAGCCCCTGGCTAGACAAAAGCTATTCATTCCTTCTGGAATGTGCAGGAGAGAAGTGGGTGTTGATTAAAACCAGTTCAGTAGGGTGGATGTCTGCTTTCTACATTATCCAGCGTTTAAAGACAGGCTGCTGTTCGAAACATTGTGGAAAAACAGGAAACCGGATACCCCAAGGGGGCTTGTTTGATTGGGAATGGATAAATGAGGCACTGGAGATACATTTATGGGGTGCTTTCATAGGACAGTAAGCAGAGGCACTTTGTGTAGCACTGGGGTTATATGTTACATGCAGTGAGTGTTTGGATAGAAATGGACTTATCTGTGCCAACGTTAACCTGGAACGATGTTTCTCAAAGTGCTTGTGAACTGTGATATGACCTTGCGATGTACAGAATGGTTTTTGGTTTATATTTATGTGTGTAAGTGTCAGCCGTGGCTCAGTGGGCAGCACTCTTGCCTCTGAGTCAGAAGGTCGTGGGTTCAAGTCCCACTCCAGAGACTTGAGCACAAAAATCCAGGCCGACACTCCCAGTGCAGTGCTGAGGGAATGCTGCACTGTCGGAGGTGCCGTCTTTCTGATGAAACGTTAAACCGAGGCCCCGTCTGCTCTCTCAGGTGGACGTAAACGATCCCATGACACTATTTTGAAGAAGAGCAGGGGCGTTCTCCCCAGTGTCCTGGGGCCAATATTTATCCCTCAACCAACATCACTAAAACAGATTATCCGGTCATTACCACATTGCTGTTTGTGGGAGATTGCTGTGCGCAAATTGGCTGCCGTGTTTCCTACATTACAACAGTGACTCCACTCCAAAAATACTTCATTGGCTGTAAAGCGCTTTGGGACGTCCTGAGATTGCGAAAGGTGCTATATAATTGCAAGTCTTCCTTTAAGTTTTCTTTTTTACATATATTTTGATTTGTTTTAATGAATACAATCTATTTTTTTGGGAGGTGGGGGGAAAGCACTAGGAACAAGTGGGCCTTTTCATGCTGTATCTTGTCTGTAGGAAAATGGCACCAAACTGACTTCTGTGCGTCACTCTCTCTTTGCCTCCACTTTCCTGCAGTCCCATTGGAAGCTGATTTGAGACGAAAGAGGGAGAGAGAAGGCGAGCTCTCCAATTTCTGAATTGGAGCCCACCTGGTTTATAGGACAGTGGAGGCAAATTTGCTGGTAGCACAGAAGGAGGCCATTCGGCCCACCGTGCCTGTGCCAGCTCTCTGAAGGAACGATCCAATTAATCTCACTCCTTACTTTTTCCCCAGAGCCCTGCAAATGTTTCCTTTTCAAGTACATATCCAATTTGCTTTTGAAGGTTACTATTGCATCTGCTTCCACCGGCATTTCAGGCAGCGCGTTCCACATCACAGCAATAATAATAGTAATAAATGATGAAGTTGACCAATTAGTTTCTGCTTTGCCCACAGCATTGGGGCGACCCTGGTCAAAGTCGCCTGAGACATCCATGGCCTCGCCCCTCCCTATCTCTGTAATCTCCTTCAGCCCCACAACCCCCCCCCCCCGAGATGTCTGTGCTCCTCTGATTCTGCCCCCTTGAGCATCCCTGATTATAATCACTTGACCATTGGCGGCCGTGCCTTCTGTTGCCTGGGCCCTAAGTTCTGGAATTCCCTCCCTAAACCTCTCCGCCTCTCTACCTCTCTTTCCTCCTTTAAGACGCTCCTTAAAACCTACCTCTTTGACCAAGCTTTTGGTCACCTGCCCTAATTTATCCTTATGTGGCTCGGTGTCAAATTATTTTTTGTGTCTTAAAATACTCCTGTGCAGCGCCTTGGGACGTTTTACTATGTTAAAGGCGCTATATAAATACAATTGTTGTTGACGTCCTTTGTGATTGCAATTGTGTTGTGCTATCCCTCCTTACCTTCCTGAATCTTTCTGCGGTATTGTGACGGGGATCGATAACCTCGATCCTCGTTCTCCTCTGTGGCCCACCTTCATGGCCCCCCCCTTGCTCGGTTCCATTCCTACCTCTCCCAACGCAGTCAGTACATCTTCTGCATGAGCTTTTACTTCTATTATCCAGTATGATTTGGACAGGTTGGGTGATTGGGCAGAAGCATGGCAGATGCAATATAACGTGGATAAATGTGAGGTTATCCACTTTGGTGTCAAAAGCAGGAAGGCAGATTATTATCTAAATGGCAATAGATTGGGAGAAGGGGAAGTGCAAAGAGACCTGGGTGTTATTGTGCACCAGTCGCTGAAGGTAAGCATGCAGGTGCAGCAGGCGGTTAAGAAGGCAAATGGTATGTTGGCCGTCGTAGCGAGAGGGTTTGAGTACAGGAACAAAGATGTCTTGCTGCAGTTGTACAGGGCCTTGGTGAGACCACACCTTGAGTATTGTGTGCAGTTTTGGTCGCCTTATCTGAGGAAGGATGTTCTTGCCATGGAAGGAGTGCAGCGAAGATTCACCAGGCTGATACCTGGGATGGCAGGAATGACGTATGAGGAGAGATTGGGTCGATTGGGCTTGTACCCGCTGGAGTTTAGAAGAATGAGAGGGGATCTCATTGAAACTTATAAAATTCTAAACGGACTGGACAGACTAGATGCAGGAAGGATGTTCCCGATGGCGGGGGAGTCCAGAACTAGGGGTCACAGTCTAAGGATAAGGGGTAAGCCATTTAGGACAGCGATGAGGAGGAATTTCTTCACCCAGAGAGTGGTGAGCCTGTGGAATTCTCTACCACAGAAGGCAGTAGAGGCCAATTCATTAAATATATTCAAGAAGGAGTTGGATATATTTCTTAAGGCTAAAGGGATCAAGGGATATGGGGAGAAGGCAGGAACAGGGTACTGAATTTGGATGATCAGCCATGATCTCATTGAATGGCGGCGCAGGCTCGAGGGGCCAAATGGCCTACCCCTGCTCCTATCTTCTATGTTTCTATGTTTATTCCCACATGTTTGCATTGGCGGTTTCCCCGCTAGATTTCATCCTTGGCCCCTCCTTTCACAGGGTGGCGTTATCCGACATGTTTACGTTACATCAATTCTGCGGGTTGACTTGAGAAGCTAAATTTAGATTTCCAGAACTGAAATCCTGGGAGACCGAGTGCCTCTGAGCCGCTGTTTGTTCCGAGGCTCCACTTAATTTGAAGTCTGACATAAAAGTAAATATCGTTCAAGGAAATACCACTTCCTGGCCAGCTGTCATTCCAATTTCATTTGTTGATCGCGGTCTCTCCCTCAATTTGAAGTTATTTTCTTTCTCCATCGAGCTTCTTTTTGCTTTGATTTAGTTTTGTTTCTCTCTGTCGCGCACATGCGCAAGTGCACACGCACCAGTGTGTACACACATGTTATGTAGGAACATAGGAACAGGAGGAGGCCATTCAGCCCCCCGAGCCTGTTCCGCCATTCAATGAGATCATGGCTGATCTGCGACCTAACTCCATCTACCCACCTTTGGCCCGTATCCCTTAATACCTTTGGTCAACAGAAATCTATCAATCTCAGATTTAACATTAACAATTGATCGAGCATCACCTGCCATTTGCAGGAGAGCGTGTCCCGGAGATTAATCTTCAATTCCTGGAGACTCCAGGGCAACCCTGGAAGGTTGGCAACCCTGTAGAAAAGTGTGCTGATAGAGACACCTGAACTGCGACCTTTATACTAGAAAGGGGTGAGGTGGGGGTGGGGGGGAAACCAGCCCGGTTTCCCACTCTTGATTGTTATCCAATGCTTCTGTGTGACCACACAAAAGTGTGTGCATGTTGGGGAAGGGCACAACAGGGTTATCTGGAATACCGTTCATCGCTGATGCCCATCATCTAGACACCGAGCAGATGAAAAACCACAGAACGATACGGCACAGAAGGAGGCCGTTCGGCCCATCGTGCCTGTGCCGGCTCTTTGAAAGAGCTCTCCGATTAGTCACCCCCCCCCCCCTGCTCTTTCCCCGTAGTCCTGCAAATTTATCCCCTCCAAGTATTTATCCAATTCCCTTTTGAAAGTTACTATTGAATCTGCTTCCACCGCCCTTTCAGGCAGCGCGTTCCAGATTATCATAACTCATAGAATCATAGAGTGGTTGCAGCACAGGAGGAGGCCATTCGGTTCATCGAGCCCGTGCCGGCTCTCTGCAAGAGCACTTCAGCTAGTCCCACTCCCCCTGCTCGTTCCACGTAGCCCTGCGAATTTCTTTCCTTAAGATACTTATCCAACTCCCTTTTGAAAGCCGTGATTGAATCTGCCTCCACCACCCTTTCAGGCAGTGCATTCCAGATCATAACCACTCGCTGCGTAAAAAAGATTTTCCTCATGTCGCCTTTGGTTCTTCTGTCAATCACCTTAAATCTGTGTCCTCTGGTTCTCGACCCTTCCGCCAATGGGAACAGTTTCTCTCTATCTACTCTGTCCAGACCCCTCATGATTTTGAACACCTCGATCAAATCTCCTCTCAACCTTCTCTGCTCCAAGGAGAACAACCCCAACTTCTCCAGTCTATCCACATAACTGAAGTCCCTCATCCCTGGAATCATTCTCCTAAATCCTCTCCTGCACCCTCTCTAAAGGACTTGATGAGAATAGTCACTTGAGAGGCAGGAAGAACATAATCTAAACAGGGAATTGTCATAAAATAGAGGGAAGACGATGAAAGGGGAGGAGAGGGAAAATTAAAGGCGAGAGCGGGAAAGTGAATAAAGGCGAGAAACAAAAGCGACTGGACGAACGAGA
The DNA here is from genome assembly GCF_052327205.1 of Somniosus microcephalus. NCBI lineage: Eukaryota > Metazoa > Chordata > Chondrichthyes > Squaliformes > Somniosidae > Somniosus > Somniosus microcephalus. The sequence continues at coordinate 10,946,158 of NC_140996.1, read as the reverse complement.
AAAAAGAGAGGGGACAAGCAACGAACATGTCGCAAAGTACAAAGAAGATTAAAAATATGAGGAAGATGGAGCCACCTGTGTAAGGCTCCCCTATAGTAAGTTATCTCTGTAACCTCCTCCAACCCTACAACCCTCTCAGATCTCGGCGCTCCTCCAATTCTGGCCTCCTGCACATCCCCCGATTCTAATCGCTCCGCCATTGGCGGCCGTGCCTTCAGCTGCCGAGGTCCTAAGCTCTGGAATTCCCTCCCCGTCTCTCTACCTCTCTTTCCTCCTTTAAGAGTCTCCTTAAAACCGACCTCTTTGACCAAGCTTTTGGTCACCTGCCCTAATTTCTCCTCGTGGCTCAGTGTCAGATTTTGTCTGATAATCGCTCCCGTGAAGCGCCCTGGGACGTTTTGCTATGTCGTTAAACCCATCAATGCGTAAAATCCTAGTTTAACATTCATTAATATTCTGCGTGATAAATCATTATAAGCTGTGTCAATTTTCTTTTTTACTGCAATGGGAAAGCAGGTTGGAGAGGAGAAGAAGAAGGGATATCGCGAGCGGTTGGCTGCTCTGGCGCAGAGTTGCAACTTCACCGAGTCTCGTCATTCCAGACTGGTCCTAGTGTGGTGTAGGAGCTGAAAACTATAACAACCCGTCTCAATAAAGAGGGCATGTGGTCCCGGAGTTCCAGATATATGAACTGAAAAAAAATTAAGTTTTAGAATCGGAAACCTGGAAAAATGTCAGTCCTAGACGGAAGATCAGGTGTGGGAACAATCGAGGAAATATGGTGAATTCAAAAAGTTAATGGCTGGAGGACACAAGCTGGATGATCCGGAGAGATAATGGAAAAGCTGTGTAACTAACCAATGTATAGTTGGGCTACCAGAGGAATGGAAGAGAAAAGTAGCATGAAATACCCAGAGAGTCTATCGCCACATCTTCTGCAGTGTTCAGTATTTTTCCATGTAGAGCGCTCAGACCACGCCCAATGGAAGTAGAAAGACCATCGTTTTCAAGCTTCAAAGATACCAGTACAAGTTCAGAGCTATGCATGCAGAAATGCTACCCTGCTCTCCTTGTGTTGGTCCCCGGCCTTTCTCCGGGAGTCCCCGGCCTTTCTCCGGGAGTCCCCGACCTTTCTCCGGGAGTCCCCGAGCGCTCTGCTGGTCTCTGCTGTTTTATACGTCTCGACTCCGTGCTTTCATTGGGTAACCTGTATTTCTCCTGCTGCTAAGTTCGGCTTTTGCAGTGGACCTAAATGAGGCGAGTGAGCTTTTCCAATGCACGGCTGATGTTCAAAAATAAAATAAACCTGACAGTGGATGAAATATAGCGGAAGATTATCCACTTTTAAACTCTGGCAAACACACAGAGGGAAGTTGCGCATCCCCATCCTGTGATATTCTGCCCATTAAATTAAAGGATGCAAAATTGCAGGCTTGAGTTGTGGAATTTCTCAATCTGTCAAAGCAGAAATTCTCCCGTATAGTTGAAGCACGAAAATAGAAAACGCACTTTTAGAAATTAAAATCTGTGGGATAGTGTTGTCGATGATAAATATCTTGAGGAGTTTGGGAGTATAATTAAAGTGGTTGAGTTGCTTAAAATTATAAGCGTGTGTTAAACGTATCGGGGGCATTTGCAGCATTTGTATAAGTGTTTCTATATCCTAGAGTAGCTTAGGAAGCTCTCGGACGAAGGATGGTCTCTTCATGTGTCCGATAGTTGAGAAAGAGAGAAACACCTGTTCACTTGATTTTTAACAGAGGATGAAATGAGGGGGAGTAGGAGGAGGCCTGGTCAAGCAAAAAAGCAGAGAGCACTAAGCTTTTGGGGGGGGTGGTTAAGAGAATAGTGTGGTGTATGTAAGCCAGAGATTAAAAGCTTCAGCTGCCTGGGTCCTAAGCTCTGGAATTCCCTCCCCAAACCTCTCTGTCCCTCTACCTCTCTCTCCTCCTTTAAGGCCCTCCTTAAAACCTACCTCTTTGACCAAGCTTTTGGTCACCTGCCCTAGTATTTCCTTATGTGGCTCGGTGTCAAATTATGTTTGATAATCGCTCCTGTGCAGCGCCTCGGGACGTTTTACTACGCTAAAGGCACTGGATAAATACAAGTTGTTATAACTGGGGTGGGGGAGTGGGAAGAAATGTTTGTAGTGTGATTTTTTTTTTTTCCCTTTTTGAGCCCATCACCCCCTGTGCTCGCTGACCTACATTGGCTCCAGGTTAAGCAGCGCCTTGATTTCAAAATTCTCATCCTTGTTTTCAAATCCCTCCATGGTCCTCGCCCCTCCCTATCTCTGTAATCTCCTTCAGCCCCACAACCCCCACCCGCAATATCTGCGCTTCTCTAATTCTGCCCTCTTGCGCATCCCTGATTATAATCGCTCCACCATTGGTGGCCGCGCCTTCTGTTGCCTGGGCCCTAAGCTCTGGAATTCCCTCCCTAAACCTCTCCGCCTCTCTCTCCTCCTTTAAGACGCTCCTTAAAACCTACCTCTTTGAGCAAGCTTTTGGTCACCTGTCCTAATATCTGCTGACGTGGCTCGGTGTCAAATTTTGTTTGATAATCGCTCCTGTGAAGCACCGTGGGACGTTTTACTATGTTAAAGGCGCTATATAAATGCATATGCAAATAATATTACTTGCAACATAAATTTCATCTAATCGTTCACAAGCCAATTCTATTTTATCTCTATATCAACTCAAAGGTTAATGGCGGCTGCTGGGAGGTCACGACTGATCTGTCTGTGTGTGGAAGGAATAAGTGGTTTCCTGGTTGGGAATGCCGGGTGCCCACCTCTGGAACCTGGGTTTGAATCCAGCCCAGAATGCTGTGATGCTGATTGTAAGGGCCTTAAGTTCAATGATAAGTTTGGTCAGTTTCAGCTCTGGTCCCCTCTCCGCCCCCACAACGCAAAACTTTTTTCTCATTCATTCATGGGATGTGAGCGTCGGTGGCAAGACCGGCATTTATTGCCCATCCCTAATTGCCCTTGTGGTGGTGAGCCACCATTTCAGAGGGCAGTTAAGAGTCAACCACATTGCTGTGGGCCTGGAGTCACATATAGGCCAGACCGGGTAAGGACAGTAGATTTCCTTCCCTAAAGGACATTAGTGAACCAGATGGGTTTTTATGACAATCCGGTAGTTTCATGTTCACCATTACTGATACTAGCTTTTTATTCCACATATGTCAGCTGTGGCTCAGTGGGCAGCACACTCGCCTCTGAGTTAGAAGGTTGTGGGTTCAAGTCCCACTCCAGGGACTTGAGCACAAAAATCTAGGCTGACACTTGTGGTAAACCACTGTCGTTCACGGTGTTCACTATTGTTGTTGTTGTCGTTCACTCTTGTTTCACTGTTATACCTGACTATGCCTCAGCTGACTCCGCCCTTGGCTACCTGGTATAAGGACGGCTGCACGGCAGCTCTCTGCCATTCGGTCGTCCACTAGAGGCATAGTCCTGATCTGTTTGTAGTTGCATTCAGTAGTTAATAAAAGCCTGTTGTTCTGAACTCTACTCAGCCTTTTATTAGAATCGATAGCGCATCAATTTTATTAACTACTGACAAAAAAAAAAAATAACGATGATGCAGATACATAAGATCAAGTGCCTGGAACTCGACCCGCAAGAACCGGACTCGCCTGCTAAGTTCTCACACTGGTTGAACTGTTTTGAGTCTTTTCTGGCTGCATCCGGCGAGACCGTCGCCACCGACGCCGACAAGCTCAGGGTGCTGAATTCGAAAGTAAACCACCGAGCTTTTGCCCTTATCCAGGACGCTACGAGCTACCAGGGGGCTATCGACATTTTAAAGGAACAATATGCACGCCCGGTCAACTATGTTTGCGCAAGACATCTCCTGGGGTCCCGCAACCAAAGCCCGGGGAACCCACAGAAGCACACATACGGGCGCTGAAGGAACTCGGCCGAGCCTGCGAATGCAAGCAAGTATCAGCCACGGAACATACGGAGGAGCTCATCCGGGACGCCCTCGTTGCGGGCCTCAGGTCCACTCACACACGGCAGCGACTGCTGGAAAGTAGCGAGCTCGACCTGAAGAAGGCGATTTCACTCACCCTTTCGTTGGACGTAGCCCATCGGAACATGGAGGCCTACTCCCCGGACCACGCGGCCGCCTCGTGGATGTCGCGGCCGCCGCCATCTTGGGACGTGGCGCCGCCCCGGGCCCCGGCCCCAACTGCTGCAGCGATGTCCCGCCCGAGCCAGAAATGTTATTTCTGTGGCCAAACCAAACACCCCAGGGCGCGCTGCCCGGCGAAAAATGCTGTCTGCTCTGCCTGCGGTAAGAAGGGACACTACGCTGGCGTCTGCAGAAGTCAGAAGACCCCTACCTTCAGCAGCGCCGCTTGCGATTCGTGGGAAGCGGCCATCTTGCCTTCCTCCAGCCTCGTGGGGATCGGGATCGTCATGGGCGCCGCCATTTTGTCCACCATTTTGCCAACGGGCCCCCGACTCACCCACCACCTCACCGGGGTTTTACAGCGATGCTCCCGACTCCACAGCGGCCTCCATTACGCTGGATCAATCCAGACCCCATCAGCTAGCCAGGTCCACGATGGACATCCAAGTAAATGGCCGCGCCACAACTTGCCTTTTTGATTCCGGGAGCACGGAGAGCTTCATACACCCTGATACGGTACGGCATTATTCCCTCTCGGTCCTGCCAGCGCGCCATCGGATCTCCATGGCCTCAAAATCTCACTCAGCAGATGTCGGCGGCTACTGCGTAGTGACCCTTTCGGTGAGGGGCTCCGTTTATAAAAATGTAAAGCTCTTCGTCCTGCCACATCTCTGCGCTGCCGTTCTGCTGGGGTTGGACTTTCATTGTCACTTTAAGAGTGTCACCTTGACATACGGTGGACCTTTCCCCCCACTCACTGTCTGCAACCAGCAGTTTTTAAAATTGCCCACCGTGCCCCACCTGTAGTCTCTCCACCCTCAAAATCACCCCCCCCCCCCCCCGCCTGTTCGCTAACCTCACCCGCGACTGCAAGCCTATCGCCACAAAGAGCAGGCGATACAGCACCGGGGACAGATCCTTTATAAGATCTGAGGTGACGCGGCTCCTGAAGGAGGGGATTATTGAGGGTAGTACCAGCCCCTGGCGAGCTCAGGTGGTAGTCGTTAAGACCGGCAACAAGCAGCGCCTGGTCATCGACTACAGCCAGACTATCAACAAGTACACCCAAAATAACAACAGAAAATGCTGGAAAAACTCAGCAGGTCAGGCAACATCCGTGGAGAGAAATTGGAGTTGACGTTTCGGGTTGGACCCTTCTTCAAAACTGGAAAGAAAAGAAACTAGATCGGAGGCAGGGCTGCGATCGGACAAAAGAATAAAAGAAACAAAAGAAGTAAAAGAGATTAGAAGCTAGACGAGATGGTAATAGGCTGGGATTAGGTGTAAAGTGTACTGGCAGGGCAAAAGATAGCTGCCAGGTGTGAGAGAGAAACAAAAGGAAAGGGGGGGGGGGAAAAGGAGTGGAACAATTACAAGAGAAAATGAAATGGGGGCCGAGCTTATGATCTGAAATTGTTGAACTCGATATTGAGTCCGGAAGGCTGCAGACTGCCTAATCGGAAGATGAGGTGCTGTTCCTCGAGTTTACGTTGAGCTTCCGTGGAACAATGCAAGAGGCCAAGGACGGTGAGGTCTGAGTGGGAATGGAGCGGAGAATTAAAGTGACAGGCGACCGGAAGCTCGGGGTCACCCTTACGGACTGAACGGAGGTGTTCCGCAAAGCGGTCACCCAATCTGCGTTTGGTCTCCCCAATGTAGAGGAGACCGCATCGTGAGCAGCGAATACAGTATACTAGATTGCGAGAAGTACAAGTAAATCGCTGTTTCACCTGGAAGGGGTGTTTGGGGCCCTGGACAGTGGGAAGGGGGGAGGTATAGGGGCAGGTGTTACATCTCCTCCGCTTGCACGGGAAGGTGCCAGGCGAAGAGGAAGGACTGTTTGGGGTGATAGAGGAGTGGACTAGGGTGTCTCGGAGGGAGCGGTCCCTGCGGAATGCTGAAAGGGGAGGGGAGGGGAGGGGAAGATACGTTTGGTGGTGGGATCACTTTGGAGGTAGCGGAAATGCCGGAGGATGATCCGTTGAATGTGGAGGCTGGTGGGGTGAAAGGTGAGGACAAGGGGAACCCTATCGTGGTTCCGGGAGGGAGGGGCAGGGGTGAGGGCAGAAGTGCGGGAGATAGAACTGACACGGTCGAGGGCAGTGTCAACCACAGTAGAGGGGAATCCTCGGTTGTGGAAAAAGGAAGACATGTCTGAAGCACTGGTGTGGAAGGTGGCGTCGTCGGAGCAGATACGGCGGAGGCGGAGAAACTGGGAGAATGGAATAGAGTCCTTACAGGAAGCGGGGTGGGAGGAAGTGTAGTCCAGGTAGCAGTGCTTCAGACATGTCTTCCTTTTTCCGCAACCGAGGATTCCCCTCTACTGTGGTTGACACTGCCCTCGACCGTGTCAGTTCTATCTCCCGCACTTCTGCCCTCACCCCTGCCCCTCCCTCCCGGAACCACGATAGGGTTCCCCTTGTCCTCACCTTTCACCCCACCAGCCTCCACATTCAACGGATCATCCTCCGGCATTTCCGCTACCTCCAAAGTGATCCCACCACCAAACGTATCTTCCCCTCCCCTCCCCTTTCAGCATTCCGCAGGGACCGCTCCCTCCGAGACACCCTAGTCCACTCCTCTATCACCCCAAACAGCCCTTCCTCTTCGCCTGGCACCTTCCCGTGCAAGCGGAGGAGATGTAACACCTGCCCCTATACCTCCCCCCTTCCCACTGTCCAGGGCCCCAAACACCCCTTCCAGGTGAAACAGCGATTTACTTGTACTTCTCGCAATCTAGTATACTGTATTCGCTGCTCACGATGCGGTCTCCTCTACATTGGGGAGACCAAACGCAGATTGGGTGACCGCTTTGCGGAACACCTCCGTTCAGTCCGTAAGGGTGACCCCGAGCTTCCGGTCGCCTGTCACTTTAATTCACCGCTCCATTCCCACTCGGACCTCACCGTCCTTGGCCTCTTGTATTGTTCCACGGAAGCTCAACGTAAACTCGAGGAACAGCACCTCATCTTCCGATTAGGCAGTCTGCAGCCTTCCGGACTCAATATCGAGTTCAACAATTTCAGATCATAAGCTCGGCCCCCATTTCATTTTCTCTTGTAATTGTTCCACTCCTTTTCCCCCCCCCCCCTTTCCTTTTGTTTCGCTCTCACACCTGGCAGCTATCTTTTGCCCTGCCAGTACACTTTACACCTAATCCCAGCCTATCACCATCTCGTCTAGCTTCTAATCTCTTTTACTTCTTTTGTTTCTTTTATTCTTTTGTCCGATCGCAGCCCTGCCTCCGATCTAGTTTCTTTTCTTTCCAGTTTTGAAGAAGGGTCCAACCCGAAACGTCAACTCAAATTTCTCTCCACGGATGTTGCCTGACCTGCTGAGTTTTTCCAGCATTTTCTGTTGTTATTTCGGATTTCCAACATCTGCAGTATTTTGCTATCCAACAAGTACACCCAGTTGGACGCATACCCTCTCCCCCGCATAGCCGACATGGTTAATAAGAGAGCGCAATATCTGTTTTCTCTACCATTGACCTCAAGGCAGCATACCACCAAATCCCTATCCGCCCTGAGGACCGCCAGTACACAGCTTTCGAGGCAAACGGCCGTCTTTTTCACTTCCTCAGGGTTCCTTTCGGCGTCACCAACGGTGTCTCCGTCTTCCAGAGGGAGATGGACCGGATGGTCGACGAGAATGCGTTACAGGCCACGTTTCCCTACCTGGACAACGTGACCATCTGCGGCCATGACCTGCAGGACCATGACGCCAACCTTGATAAGTTCCTTCGCACGGCCCAACTCCTAAACCTCACGTACAACAAGGAAAAGTGCATATTCCGCACAACCCGCCTCGCTATCCTTGGCTGCGTGGTGGAACACGGAGTCATCGGTCCTGACCCTGACCGGATGCGCCCCCTGATGGATCTTCCCCTGCCCCACTGTCTCAAGGCCCTCAAAAGGTGCCTGGGCTTCTTTTCCTATTATGCCCAGTGGGTCCCTCATTATGCGGACAAAGCCCGTCCACTTATCAAGTCCACTTCCTTTCCCCTGACGGCGGAGGCCCGCTCAGCCTTTCACCGTATAAAAGATGACATTGCCAAGGCCACCATGCACTCGGTGGATGAGTCCATCCCCTTCCAGGTGGAGAGCGATGCATCCGACTTTGCCCTGGCCGCTACCCTTAACCAGGCGGGAAGACCCGTGGCCTTCTTTTCACGAACCTCCAGGGCTCCGAACTCAGACACTCCTCTGTGGAAAAGGAGGCCCAGGCCATTGTGGAGGCGGTGCGCCACTGGCGGCACTACCTGGCTGGAAAACGATTTACCCTGCTTACTGACCAGCGTTCAGTTGCTTTTATGTTCAATAATAAGCAGAGGGGCAAAATCAAAAATGACAAGATTTTGAGGTGGAGAATTGAACTTTCCACCTACAATTACGACATCTTGTACCGGCCCGGGAAACTCAACGAACCCTCAGATGCTCTATTGCGAGGCACATGCGCCAACGCGCAGATCGATAGACTACGGGGCCTCCACAACAACCTCTGCCACCCGGGGGTCACCAGGTTCTTCCACTTCATCAAGGCCCGCAACCTGCCTTACTCCATCGAGGAGGTCAGGACCATGACCAGGAGCTGCCCAGTCTGTGCAGAGTGCAAGCCGCGCTTCTATATGCCTGACAGAGCAAACCTGATCAAGGCCACCCGCCCCTTTGAGCGCCTGAGTGTCGACTTTAAAGGGCCCCTCCCCTCCTCTGACCGTAATGTGTACTTCCTCAACATAGTTGATGAGTACTCCCGTTTCCCTTTCGCCATCCCCTGCCCGGACATGACCACCGCTACGGTCATTAAATGCCTGCACAACCTCTTTGCCTTGTTCGGTTTTCCCAGCTATATTCATAGCGACCGGGGCTCGTCCTTCATGAGCGACGAACTCCGTCAGTACCTGCTCATGAGAGGTATTGCCTCAAGCCAGACCACCAGCTACAACCCCCGGGGGAACGGACAGGTTGAAAGAGAGAACGCGACGGTCTGGAAGGCGGCCCTCCTAGCCTTAAAATCTAGGGGCCTTCCAACCTCCCGTTGGCAGGATGTCCTACCTGATGCGCTCCACTCCATCCGGTCACTGCTGTGTACTGCCACCAACGCCACCCCCCATGAGCGAATGTTCGTTTTTCCCCGGAGGTCCACATCCGGTACCTCACTACCACACTGGCTGACGTCCCCAGGGCCCGTCCTGCTGAGGAAGCATGTAAGGTCCCACAAAACGGCTCCCCTGGTAGAGAAGGTTCACCTCTTCCATGCCAACCCCCAGTACGCCTACGTGGCATACTCGGACGGGCGGGAGGATACAGTCTCCATTAGAGATCTGGCACCCTCGGGGTCCACTGACCCGTCACCATTGCCCTCCACCACGACCCCCTTCGACACGGCCCAAAATTCAGTAGACCCAATTCTCACCCCTGTCCATTCCACCCCAGTAGACGGCATGCCGCGACCCCAGGACCCGCCAGAGTCCACTCGCCCACCCAACACCAAAGGGGACGATACGCCGGTGCTCGATCCCGTTCAAGACGCGTCGTTGGAAGCTGTACCATCTCAACCGTCGCCACGAAGATCTCGACGGCAAACGAGGCCGCCCGACAGACTCACCTACTCGAACTTTTGATACACTTCACCCCGCCGGACTTAATTTTAAACGAGGGGTGAATGTGGTAAACCACTGTCGTTCACTGTGTTCACTTGTTGTTGTTGTTGTCGTTCACTCTTGTTTCATTGTTATGCCTGACTATGCCTCAGCTGACTCCGCCCTTGGCTACCTGGTATAAGGACGGCTGCACGGCAGCTCTCTGCCATTCGGTCGTCCACTAGAGGCATAGTCCTGATCTGTTTGTAGTTGCATTCAGTAGTTAATAAAAGCCTGTTGTTCTGAACTCTACTCAGCCTTTTATTAGAATCGATAGCGCATCAACACTTCAGTTCAGTACCGAGGGAGTGCTGCACTGTTGCAGGTGCCGTCTTTCGGATGCAACATTAAACTGAGGCTCCATCTGCCCTCTCAGGTAGATAGAAAAGATCCCAGGGCACTATTTCGAAGAAGAGCAGGGGAGTTCTTCCCAGTGTCGTGGCCAATATTTATCCCTCAATCAACATCGCTAAAAAAACAGATTATCTGGTCATTATCACATTGCTGTTTGTGGGAGCTTGCTGTGCACAAATTGGCTGCCACGGTTTCTACATTACAACAGTGACCACACTTCAAAAAACATACTTCATTGGCTGTAAAGCGCTTTGGGACGTCCGGTGGTCGTGTAAGGTGCTGTATTTAAGTAACTAAATTTAAATTCCCCAGCTGCCATGGTGGGATTTGAACTCGCGTCTTCTGATCATTAATCTTGGTCTCCTGATAACTAGTCCAGTAACATAACCACTATGCTATCGGGCCCCACTGCCCATGATTTGGGCAGTCCATCTTGGAGAGGTCACAGTAATGCGGAAAATGTTCGTGCTCTTCTGTGGGTCCAGTTCAGGATATTGTTAGGGGTGTGCGGAGGATGGCTCAGTGCCACACCAGCCAGCTTATTTGCAGAGAATTACATAGAATTTAAAGCACAGAAACAGGCCATTCGGCCCAATGCTGGTGTTTATGCTGCACACATGCCTCCTCCCACTCTATTTGGTTCATCTCACCTTATCAACATATCCTTCTACTCCTTTCTCCCTCAGATCTCCCTGTATCCTAGAGTATTGTTAATTTGCTTCAATTTGCCATTTCTGTTTGCTGATCAATGTTCTCTGTCATGTGATACGTCAGCCATGTTGGCAACTCATCTGGTGGCCCTGGTGGGTAAAAGGCAACACTTGGTGTACGACAGTGTCATTGTACAGATCATGAGGTCTCCTCTTCGTCATTGAGGGACTTCAGTTATGTGGAGAAGCTGGGATTGTTCTCCTTCGAGCAGAGAAGGTTAAGCTGAGATTGAATAGAGGTGTTCAAAATTATATGGGGTTTTGATAGAGTGGATAGGGAGAAACTGTTTCCAGTGGCAGGAGGGTCGGTAACCAGAGGACACGGATTTAAGGTAATTGGCAAAAGAACCAGAGGGGAGATGAGGATTTTTTTAACGCAGCGAGTTGTTGTGATCTGGAACGCGCTGCCTGAAAGGGCGGTGGAAGCAGATTCAACAGTAACTTTCAAAAGGGAATTGGATAAATACTTGAAGAGGAAAAAATTTGCAGGGCTGTGGGGAAAGAGCAGGGGGGTGTGGGACTAATTGGAGAGCTCTTTCAAAGAGCCGGCGCAGGCACGATGGGCCGAATGGCCTCCTCCTGTGCTGTATGATCCTATGAGATTCACAACCTGGGCTTAATAGCCCGTGAAACTGTGCCAGAGGTTAGGTCACTGCTTGCATATAAAAGGAGGGGGGAAATTATCTTATTGATTTTGTGACAAATACAACAAGGTCAGCGGTCAGGTCAAGAAGTCAATGAAATGAGGAACGTGCAGTTTGACAGGTAGTGACTCCGATTTTTTTCCCGTCACTTTTCTCCTTTTTTAAATCATTTTTCTCCTTTGAAGTGCCTGGCTCCCTCTGGTATAGTTGCAACCTGCTGTAGCTCACCGAAGAGATCACACTGATAGAGTCAGGCTATTTCACCGTGAAAGGCAGCATAAACAACAACAACTTGTATTTATATAGCGCCTTTAACGCAATAAAACATCCCAAGGCTCTTCACGGGAGCGATTATCAGACAAAACTTGACACCGAGCCACATAAGGAGATATTAGGGCAAGTGACCAAAAGCTTGGTCAAAGAGGTAGGTTTTAAGGAGCGTCTTAAAGGAGGAGAGAGAGGTGGAGAGGTTTAGGGAGGGAATTCCAGAGCTTGGGGCCCAGGCAGCTGAAAGCACGGCCACCAATGGTGGAGCGATGAATATCGGGGAGGCACAAGAGGCCAGAGTTGGAGGAGCACAGAGATCTCGGTGGGGTGGGGGTGGGGTGGGGCTGGAGGAGGTTTACAGAGATAGGGAGGGGGTGGGGGCGAGTCCATGGAGGGATTTGAAAACAAGGATGAGAATTTTAAAATCGAGGCGTTGCTTAACCAGGAGCCAAGCGAGCACAGCGGGGGGTGATGGGTGAGCAGGACCTGGTGCGAGTTAGGACACGGGGCAGCCGAGATTTGCTAAACCAAATTTGCTCCTGTTCCCACCTGACATCCACACAAGCTCACTTTCCAGCAGATGTCACATGACAGCCGTCAATCGTGGGAGCGCTGGCTAACGTTCCCCCCGCACTAGCCCAGTGACCCTGAAGCAAATTACCGCCTCCCAATTGCTGCCTTGCATGACTTGGTACTACCCCGTGACTACTGCAGCTGCACGTCAACTTGCCTCAGTTGCTGGCACTGTTGCTTCAAACCCTAACCCTAACCCTAAATATTGAGGGTTCAAACACCATAAAATGATAGAATCCTAGAAATTTACAGCACAGAAAGAGGCCATTCGGCCCATCGTGTCTGTGCCGGCTGAAAAAGAGCTCTCCAGCCTAATCCCACTCTCCAGCTCTTGGTCTGTAGCCCTGTAGGTTACAACACTTCAAGCGCACATCCAAGTACTTTTTAAATGCGATGAGGGTTTCTGCCTCTCCCACCCTTTCAGGCAGTGAGTTCCAGACCAGACGAGCTATTTCAGACCACACAATTACTCCTGTAGTACGGCAGGATTCGACCCTGTGCGGGGATACCCCAATGGGTTTCTAGTCCATCGTCTTAACCACTCGGCCACGACTAGCGCCAGATGTTGTTGCCTGGCCCCACTCCAGGACTTGACTATGTAATCCAGACTGAGAGTCCTGCTCCGTACTGAGGTGTCGTCCTTCAATGAGCTGTTAAACCGGAGCCCCGTCTGCCTCTTCGGGTGGATGCTAAAGATCCCATGATACTATTTTTAAAAAAAGAAGCAAGGCCAACAGAACAATGACTTGTATTTCTCCAGTGCCTTTCACGTCCTCAGGACGTCCCAAAGCACTTTACAGCCAATGAAGTACTTTTGAAGTGTAGTCACTGTTGTAATGTGGGAAACGCGGCAGCCAAATTGTGCACAGCAAGCTCCCACAATGTGATAATGCCCAGATAATCTGTTTCAGTGCTGTTGATTGAGCGATAAATATTGGCCCCTGGACACCGGCGATAACTCCCCTGCTCTTCTTTGAAACAGTGCCGCGGGTTTTTTTACGTCCACCTGAGAGAGCAGACGGGGCCTCGGTTTAACGTCTCATCCGAAAGGCGGCACCTCCGACAGTGCAGCACTCCCTCAGTACTGCAGTGGGAGTGTCGGCCTGGATTTTTGTGTGCTCAAGTCCCTGGAGTGGGGTCTTGAACCCACAACCTTCGGACTGTGATAAGGTGCTGTGTAGATGCAAGTTTTTAAAAGTTCTTTCCTTCTTACCAACAATGTCGTGAGGGCAGTCTAGGCGAGCATGCAGCTACAAATTAGCTGAGAGTTGATTCTTCATACCCACAAGAAACAGGCCAACTGTGTACCCATGGGAAATTAAAATTCAATTAGAAACAGACTTGCCCCGAAACTTCTCCCTTGAAACCTCGTGTGCGTGTGTGTGTGTGACACAAATCAGCGATTTGCTCATTCAGCACAGGTGATTTGAGAGCTACATATGTATTTTATTTATCCCAGGACACTTTAGAAAGCACGATACAGGAAAAGGACCCACTGCTGTCCGGCCCCCACACGGAGGAGATACCTGAGAGGCACAATCTGACCTTGGGCCGGATCTCGGCCGAACAAGAGCGGTGTGTTCACGGCGCGCGCCGTTATTAATGCGTAAATCGACCAGCGAGTTCAGGGGATGGGGAGATACGGCGTGAGTTGTGAATCTCCAGAACTTGCTGCTCGATTTATGTCACTCCGCTGTTTGCTTCTCACGAACGGCATCTCGCCCTCAGCCTCCCCGTTATTTTTAACAACTTGCTGGATTCGCGCATTAATTGCCCGTTAAACTCGCCGCAGAAAGTTAGGGCTGGTAATTAAGAGCGGAAGTACCTTTTTAACAATGTGACAACTGTTAATGCGATGCCAATCAGAATGGGAACAATTTAAACTGTAGAGTCTCATTCCCGCAGCTAGTAAATTCTCTCGGGTTTAAAAAAATGTAAAATTAAAAAGAAAAATCTTACTTTTTCTTTCTATTCCTTTTTTTCTCTCTCTTAATCCAATCTTTCTTTCCCTCTCTTTATTTAGAAAACAGAAAAATAGGAGCAGGAGTAGGCCATTCAGCCCTTCGAGCCTGCTCCGCCATTCAATATGATCATGGCTGATCCTCTACCTCAATACCATATTCCCGCCTCTCTTCCCATACCCCTTGATGCCTTTTGTGTCTAGAAATCTATCTCTCTCCTTAAATATATTCAGTGACTTGGCCTCCACTGCCTTCTGTGGTAGAGAATTCCACAGGTTCACCACCCTCTGAGTGAAAAAATTTCTCCTCATCTCAGTCCTAAATGTCCTACCCCGTATCCTGAGACTGTGACCCCTCGTTCTCAACCCCCCCAGCCAGGGGAAACATCCTCCCTGCATCCAGTCTGTCTAGCCCTGTCAGAATTTTGTACGTTTTAATGAGATCCCCTCTCATTCTTCTAAACTCTAGTGAATACAGGCCTAGTCAACCCAATCTCTCCTCAAAAGACAGTCCTGCCATCCCAGGAATCAGTCTGGTGAACCTTCGCTGCACTCCCTCTATGGCAAGTATATCCTTTCTTAGGTAAGGAGACTAAAACTGCACACAGTACTCCAGGTGTGGTCTCACCAAGGCCCTGTATAACTGTAGTAAGACATCCTTGCTCCTGTACTCAAACCCTCTTGCAATGAAGGCCAACATACCATTTGCCTTCCTAACTGCTTGCTGCACCTGCATGTTTGCTTTCAGTGACTGGTGTACAAGGACTCCCAGGTCCCTTTGTACATCAACATTTCCCAATCTATCATTTAAATAATACTCTACCTTTCTGTTTTTTCTACCGAAGTGGATAACTTCACATTTATCCACATTATACTGCATCTGCCATGTATTTGCCCACTCACTCAACTTGTCTAAATCACCTTGAAGCCTCTTTGCATCCACCTCACAACTCACAATCCCACCTAGTTTCATGTCGTCAGCAAACTTGCAAATATTACATTTGGTTCCCTCATCCAAATCATTGATATATATTGTGAATAGCTGGGGCCCAAGCACTGATCCCTGCGGTACCCCACTAGTCACCGCCTGCCACCCTGAAAAAGACCCATTTATTCCTACTCTGTTTCCTGTCTGTTAACCAATTTTCAATCTATGCCAGTATATTACCCCCAATCCCATGTGCTTTAATTTTTCACACAAAATCATGTGGGACTTTATCAAAGGCCTTCTGAAAATCCAAATACACCACATCCACTGGTTCTCCCTTATCTATTCTACCAGTTACATCCTCAAAAACTCCAGTAAGTTTGTCAAACACGATTTCCCTTTCATAAATCCATGTTGACTTTGTCTAATCCCGTTGATATTTTCTAAGTGTCCTGTTATCACATCCTTTACAATAGACTCTAGCATTTTCCCTACTACTGATGTTAGGCTAACCGGTCTGTAGTTCCTGGTTTTCTCTCTCCCTCCTTTTTTGAATAGTGGGGTTACATTTGCAACCCTCTCTCTCTACCTGATTTGACTCTAATTCACCCGATTTCCTTCTCCGTTGTTCCTCTGTTTCTTTCTCAATCCTTAAATCTCATGGATTAAGGAGACAGACTGTTGGTCCTGTCGTTCACCGAGGTCCCAGATGCCCCGCTGCCCTCGCCGCGCCGTTATCAGCTCGCACTTCCAGCAAGTTACCGGGCAAAAAAATGTCAAGCTGTAGGGTGAGGGAAGAAGTCTAACTAACGGGGCAATGCCGCGAGATGCCCCACTCCAGCAAGATCTGGCCCGTTGATGCTTGACTTAGCAGTGTCTCCCAAGAAAGCAGTGTCTCCCAAGAAAGCAGAGGGCAATGGAGCCACCACCTTTACACAGACAGGCGGTGCAGAGCTCCTCGGAGTGATGGCCTCCACAATGCCTTTGAACTAATCAGTGGGTCCAGCACCAATCGCCTGGCCAACCTTTGGCCTCAGATGACGGTATCGCTCCGGTCCAGTAAACAAAGGAGCACCCTCGTCTGTGTGGGTGGGGAGGCTAGCGGCTGTCGGCGCTTCCCAGGCTCCTTGTCCAGTAAGCATTAAGCAAAGAATTGAAGGTGTGTCAGAACGTGAATCATTGGTAATTGAGATGCATGAGCAAATAACATCAACTGGTAGCTCCAACAATACAGTTGTGTGTGTACTTGCAATTTGTAGATCAGTAATATTCTCTAAATAGTGCAGCACAGACTAATTTACTGGGCTGTGCCTCCAACTGAATTATTTAAACACACAAAGTACTTTGCTGCTAGATAATGTTCTTCTAATTCCCCGTTTGTGAAGAACACACACACACATACAATTTATTTGCAAGGGAACAAACCTAGCAGGCAATGTCTGGGGAAGTTTGTGGATTAATGCATTTTGATGGAGGAGTTGTCAGTATAACAATACTTGCAGTTATACAGCGGCTTGTCGTGTGAAAATGCCTCGGCTTCAGAGAAGGGTCACTATTTGCAGGGAATTCACTGTTGGAAATGTGCTGGCCGTTCTGACTTGGCACTGCCCCATGAACAGCAGTGAGATGAATGACTTTTGTCAATTTGTTTTTCAGTAGTGTTGGTTTAGGGAGGAGTGTTGGTCAGAGGAACCAGGGAACTCTACTGCACTACTGTGGCTCAGTGGGTAGCACTCTCCCGCTCTGAGTCAGAAGGTTGTGGGTTCAAGTCCCACTCCAGAGACTTGAGCTCAAAAATCCAGGCTGGCGCTCCCAGCGCAGTGCTAAGGGAAGTGCTGCACTGTCGGAGGGGCCCATCTTTCGGATGAGATGCTAAACTGTGAGGCCCCGTCTGCTCTCTCAGGTGGACGCAAAAGATCCCTTGGCACTATTTCGAAGAAGAGCAGGGGGAGTTCTCCCTGCTGTCCTGGCCAATATTTACCCCTCAACCAACTTCTGAAACAAATGAAAACGCTGGAAAAACTCAGCAGGCCAGGCAGCATCCGTGGAGAGAGAAACAGAGTTTACGTTTCAGGTCGCGGTCTTTGACCTGAAACGTTAACTCTGTTTCTCTCCCCACGGATGTTGCCTGGCCTGCTGAGTTTTTCCAGCGTTTTCTGTTGTTGTTTCGGATTTCCAGCATCCGCAGTATTTTGCTATTGTATCCGAAACAGATGATGTGGTTAATGATTTACTTGCTGTTAGTGGGACATATGTTCAAGTCAGATATGGTGACCTGAGCGGAACTGGAACCTGATGTGTTGCTGGCTTGGTAAAGGCTGGGCAATGCAATTGCAGTGTTCAGGTTATGCATTTTATTTCGGATCATAATCACTGCTCCCATTTTCTCGGGCCACAGTTGCTGCTAGTGATTCTGCCGTTGCCATTTACACCCCCTCTAGACCCATCCTTTGTTTCTTTACTTGTCCCATTACCATCTCCTTTTGCCTCGCACCACCATCCCTTTTGTCATTTAATCTCTCCTGCCTTCCGCCCTATCACAGACCTTCCCCTTTTGTTCTTTCCTCCCCTCCCCGCTTTCCCTGCCCCTGTCCTTGCTTAAAATCCGTTATAATCTCTTAACTTTTTCCACTTCTGACGAAGGGTCATCGACCTGAAACGTTAACTCTGTTTCTCTCTCCGCGGACGCTGCCCGACCCGCTGAGCGTTTCCTGTTGTTATTTCAGATTTCCAGCCTCCGCAGTGTTTCGCTTTTGTCGGCATTTTATTTGCCTGATTATCGCGTTCACGGGTTGAACTTTTATTCAATGTCTTTTGGCAGGCGTCTTTCCTGGCGGTGAATCCTGAGCCACACCTCGGCTCTGAACCGTGTAACAGACCATAATAAACACACGCTGAGCCTCCAACCCTGTCATTGTGCTGTACTAGACCTGTGGCTGGCATGTGGGGAGGATTACACGCCACAGTATTATCATTTATTAACTTTTTTTGAAGTCTGTAATCTCTCGGTAAAAATTGGTGTGCTTTATTTTTTTTTTTTAATTCTCTACGCCGGTGCCCATTTTCAAACTTGGCTTTGACCAGCTCCACAGCTCCAGTATTTTACTCTGAGGCAAAAGCAAAAAACTGCGGATGCTGAAAATCGCAAGTAAAAACGGAAAGTGCTGGGAACACTCTGCAGGTGAGGCTGCCTCTATGTGAGAGGTCATCGACCTGCAACATGAACAGTGTCGGCCGTGGCTCAGTGGGCAGCACACTCGCCTCTGAGTTAGAAGGTCGTGGGTTCACAGCCCCACTCCAGGGACTTGAGCACAAAAACATCCAGGCTGACGCTCCCAGTGCAGTGCTGAGGGAGCGCTGCACTGTCGGAGGTGCCGTCTTTCGGATGAGACGTTAAACCGAGGCCCCGTCTGCTCTCTCGGGTGGATGTAAAAGATCCCATGGCCACTATTTCGAAGAAGAGCAGGGGAGTCCTTCCCAGTGTCCTGGGCCAACATTTATCCCTCAACCAACATCACAAAAAAAAAACAGATTATCTGGGTCATTATCACATTGCTGTTTGTGGGAGCTTGCTGTGCACAAATTGGCTGCCGCGTTTCCCACATTACAACAGTGACTACACTTCAAAAAGTGCTTCATTGGCTGTAAAGTGCTTTGGGACATCTGGTGGTCGTGAAAGGCGCTATATAAATGCAAGTCTTTTTGCCTCGCTCTCTCCACAGATGCTAAGTGCTTTCCAGCATTTTCTCTTTTTTTATTCTAATATTTTATTGCCAGGAATATTTAGTTCCCAGCCTTGCCCTAGTTTTCATCAAGGCTACATCATGTCCCTCAATTTTAATTAGTTCCTCCAAGTCCCTGACTTTAATTCTAATGATTTGCACGTTCACATGCAAGTAATGCAAGCCTCGAATGATTCATACCCCTCAGTAACCTTTTCCCTTTTGTTTTTCCTTATTGACTGTCCTTCTCCTTAACCTATCTTCTTCACGGGAGCGCTGCCAGGCAAAATTTGACACGAGCCACATAAGGAGATATTAGGACAGGTGACCAAAAGCTCGGTCAAAGGGGTAGGTTTTAAGGAGCGTCTTAAAGGAGGAGAGAGAGGTGGAGAGGTTTAGGGAGGGAATTCCAGAGCTCGGGGCCCAGGCAGCTGAAGGCACGGCCGCCAATGGTGGAGCGATTAAAATCGGGGGATGCTCAAAATGCCAGAATTGGAGGAGCGCAGAGATCTCCGGGGGGGGGGGGGCGGGGCGGGGTGGTGGTGGGGGGGTTGTGGGGCTGGTGGAGGTTACAGAGATAGGGAGGGGGCGAGGCCATGGAGGGATTCCTTCGCCTCCCTACCTCTCCTCCTTTAAGACACTCCTTAAAACCTACCTCTTTGACCAAGCTTTTGGTCACCTGCCCTAATATCTCCTTATGGGGCTCGGTGTCAGATTTAGTTTGGTTGTGACGCGCCTTGGGATGTTTTACTACGTTAAAGGTGCTATATAAATGCAAATTGTTGTTGTTCTGGGTGGCCTGCAGACCTGGATAAAATCTGACTCGCCCCGACTGTGGTAACCCCTCACTTACTGACCTGACACCTCGCAGAATAGTTATCTCCTCTAGCAAGAGCATGAGCCTAGAGAAAGAAAGAGCTTGCATTTATATAGCGCCTTTCACGACCGCCAGATGTCCCAAAGCACTTTACAGCCAGTGAAATACTTTTTGGAGTGTAGTCACTGTTGTAATGTAGGAAATGCGGCAGCCAATTTGCACACAGCAAGCTCCCACAAACAGCAATGTGATAATGACCAGAAATTATTTTTTAGTGATGTTGATTGAGGGATAAATATTGGTCAGGTCACCGGGGAGAACTCCACTGCTCTTCTTCGAAATAGTGCCCGCGGGATCTTTTACATTCACATGAACGAGCAGATAGGGCCTTGGTTTAAGGTCTCATTTGAAAGATGGCACCTCCGACAGTGCGGCGCTCCCTCAGTACCGCCCCTCCGACAGTGCGGCGCTCCCTCAGTACCGCCCCTCCGACAGTGCGGCGCTCCCTCAGTACCGCCCCTCCGACAGTGCGGCGCTCCCTCAGTACCGCCCCTCCGACAGTGCGGCGCTCCCTCAGTACTGCACTGGGAGTGTCATCCTGGATTTTGTGCTCAAGTCTCTGGAGTGGGACTCGAACCCACAACCTTCTGACTCCGAGGCGCGAGAGTGACCCACTGAGCCTCAGCTGACACTGGAGGGCTGTGGCCATTGAGGAATGTGGGGATTTCTCCGAACAAGCAAGGAGAATAAACAAACAGGAGGTGGGTGGGCGAGTCATTGTAATCTGAAGAGCCTGGCTTCCCCCATAAAGTAGGGTCCTCCTGTTAATACTTAACGCATCTCAGATTGGATAAATGGTAAATAATACGAAACAGAGGGCACATGTTCAGTGGGTGCTGTTATTATGGGTTAGTAACTCACCTGACATTACCATTATGTATACAAATGAATGTCCCATAGGTTTTGTCTGGGGCTGCACTTAATCTTTTTAATGATAAGTTTGAATGAAAACTAAGATAAAGTTCCAAAACAAATGCATGGTTAAAGTTTGCACTGTAACAGGTTCAGTATCTGCCAAACGCACAGCTTTTCACAAACGACTGATGTTGACTTTTTTTCTGTTTCCAAAAGGAAACATTTTGTCCCCTTGTTTTCTATCCATCCTGGGGCACGGTTACACACTAGGGTCGGCAACTCTGGTTGAATGTGTTCCTGGTGGTTTCATCACATGACCTCCCCCCCCCACCCCCCCCCCCCCGCCACACGCACACACTCCCGCCATTGGTCGCCCAGCACGTCCATCCTCGCGGCGCTCCGCCTTCCCATAGCCAGTTGGAACCCGAAAAGACTTCATTTCCCGATTGGATGATTGTGACAACAAGAGCAGGTCAGAGGCTGGGTATTCTGCGGCGAGTGTCTCACCTCCTGACTCCCCAAAGCCTTTCCACCATCTACAAGGCACAAGTCAGGAGTGTGATGGAATACTCTCCACTTGCCTGGATGAGTGCAGCTCCAACAACACTCAAGAAGCTCGACACCATCCAGGACAAAGCAGCCCACTTGATTGGCACCCCATCCACCACCTTAAACATTCACTCCCTCCACCACCGGCGCACCGTGGCTGCAGTGTGCACCATCTACAAGATGCACTGCAGCAACTCGCCAAGGCTTCTTCGGCAGCACCTCCCAAACCCGCGACCTCTTCCACCTAGAAGGACAAGGGCAGCGGGCGCATGGGAACACCACCACCTCCAAGTTCCCCTCCAAGTCACACACCATCCTGACTTGGAAATATATCGGCCGTTCCTTCATCGTCGCTGGGCCAAAATCCTGGAACTCCCTCCCTAACAGGGAGCACCTTCACCACACGGAGAGATTAGTCTTCCACTCCTGGGGACTCCAGCGCATTCCCGGAGGGTTGGCCCCCCTATTCCACAGGCACTAGCAGCCCTCGGGGGGGTCTTACCCAAGTGGCCAGTTTTCATGTCATCACCTGGACAGCGCGCTCGAAGCTCTCCGCTGCAGTTACACCCGCTCCCTGTGGAACTACTCCGAATGTCTTAGTTAATCCTTCGGGGCTAGCTCTGTTGGTTTCCGACTCTTTCCCAGTGATTCCAGGAGAAGAGGGGGGAGGCTGAGGTTAGATTTAATCGAGGGGTTCAAAATCATGAAGGGTTTTGATAGAGTAAATAAGGAGAAACTGTTTCCAGTGGCAGGAGGGTCGGTGACCAGAGGACACAGATTTAAAGTAATTGGCAAAAGAACCAGAGGGGAGATGAGACTTTTTTTACGCAGCGAGTTGTTGTGATCTGGAACGCGCTGCCTGAAAGGGCGGTGGAAGCAGATTCAATAGTAACTTTCAAAAGGGAATTGGATAAATACTTGAAAAGGAAAAAAATTGCATGGCTGTGGGGAAAGAGCAGGGCAGTGAGACTAATTGGAGAGCTCTTTCAAAGAGCCGGCACAGGCTCGATGGGCCGAATGGCCTCCTCCTGTGCTGTGTGATTCTATGAAGTATGCTGTGACTCTGCATCTATTGACACGTAGCTTTCTGCATTATCAAAACATGCAGGTAACTGGTTTGAAGTTACTGTTGAACTGTTTTGGATTCGCCCTCCCAGTATGTAGACATAACCCTGAGCGTATCTGGTGTCATCTTCATGCCATGCCTATTATGGCATGCTGAACATTTGGCAGGCTTGCTGAGTGGCACTAACCTGCTCAAAATGAAGGAATGCTCAAAATAATCAGCGTATGAAGGAGGGTTTTTGGTTTGTTTTTTTTTTAAAAAGTGGTAAAACTACCCAAATGCATGGCAAGACATTGGGGGTGTAAATTTTTCCAGGACGGTGGACACACAATAGGCGACAGCGATTCGGCACTTCAATGGGTAAGAAAATTGGCAGGGTGAACAATGAGTCACTGTCGGCGTATTTTGTGGTATCGCCCAAGACTGATTTATACCCCATGGTGTTTAACTGCGCTTCTGAGAGCGGCAACATACTCGCTGGTGGTTTCATGTCTCTCTGGAGACACAACTGAGCTGGATGTGTTTGTGCTGCTGGAGAATAGATTTAACAGGGGCCGTTCTTGTCACTGTCTTGTACCATCACTTGTTGGCTTGCAATTAGAATTTTGCTTCTCTCTCTCTCTCTCTCTCTCTCCAAACTGTTAGCTTTCCGCAGACTGTTCAGGGTTTAGCTGTCCGACTTGCAGCCTGTGTATAATTGGAAGTGGAGCAGTTGTAGGTTTTACCCGCAACAATAATTTTTTCACAGTTCCGTTATCTATTGTCGGGCAGATACGGGGGACCACACAGTAAGCAAGGCTTTCAGACGTTGCAGTGCATTGCGAGACAGAAAGGAAAGTCTTGGGTGGGGGGGGAAATTCGCGCCCCTTTTAATTTTAATTAAAAAAATTAGCATCCCCACGGCCGAAATTCATCGGTAGCGCCCCAAGAGGGAAGCGGGTGCTACTGGAAGCGTCCTGCCTCCCTCTTGGGGCGTTCTGCGGCACGTCGCACCACGGTACTGCAGGCCTTCCTCCCCTTCTTAAAGGGGAGGGGCCTAGTGCAGCGCGACCCAGGGCCCAGCTGGGCCACCAGGGATCGGGAGTGCCGACAAAAGAACCCGGCACTCAAGAGGAGTGCCGGGCTCACGGGGAGGGAGCGGGGGGGGGGGGGGGCTGCTGGGGATGGCAACGGGGGGGCGGGTGGCCAGCACCAAAAATGGCCGCCCCCTGACCCCGTCAGACGTCGCATCCGGCGGTAAGTCGGGGTGCTACCGAAGATCGCGGCCGGGGCGCTGCACACGGCGATGACGTCCTAACCGGAGGCACATGGCAACCGAATTTTTCCCCCTTGCATTTCTGTAGCGCCTTTCACGACCTCAGGACGTCCCAAAGCGCTTTACAGACAATGAAGTGCTTTATGAAGTGTAGTCGCTGTTGTAATGTAGGGAAAGGCGGCAGCCAGTTTGCGCACAGCAAGCTCCCACAAACAGCAATGTGATGATGACCAGATGGTCTTTTTTTTTTAGTGATGTTGGTTGGGGGATAAATATTGGCCCCCAGGACAGCAGGGAGAACTCCCCTGTAGTCTAGGTCCTCCCAAGTAGAGAGAAACGGAAAGGAATCGGAGGGAAGAATCAGATCAGGCAACACTTGCACACCTCATGCCAGCAAATTCAACAGCAGGATTGGAGCTAACCCGGGAAGCTTTGCCTGGCGTGTATCTTGGCTGGTGAATGCTTCGCTTTGGGGTTGGGGACGAGCAAGCATTTAAAAAAAAAAAAATGTAATATAAAAAATTTAACAAATAATGGGGTCCATTTCTCGAGGGATAGAATTGAAAAGCAGAGTAGTTATGTTAAAATTGTATTGAACCTTGGTTAGACCACACTTGTTGTACTGCGCACAGTTCTGGTCTCCATATTACAAAAAGGATATCGAGGCACTGGAGAAGGTGCACAAAAGATTTACAAGGATGATACCTGAACGGAGAGATCGTATCTATCGGGAAAGACTGAACAGCCTGGGGTCATTTCTCTTCGAAATGGCTGAGGGGAAATCGAATCGAGGTCTTGGAAAATTATGAAGGGGTTCGATAGGGTAGACGTAGAGAAGATGTTTCCGCTTGTGGGGGAGACCAAAACTAGGGGCCATAAATATAAGATAGTCACTAATAAATCCAATAGAGAATTCAGGAGGAACGTCTTTACCCAGAGTGTGGTGAGAATGTGGAACTCGCTGCCACAGTGGGTGGTTGAGGCGAACAGCATAGATGGATTTAAGGGGAGGCTAGATAGCGTTTGATGGAGAAAGAAATAGAAGGATATGCTGATAGGGTGAGGTAAAGTAAGGTGGGAGGAGGCTGGTGTGGAGCATAAACACCAGCAAATATCTGTTGGGCCGAATGGCCTGTTTCTGTGCTGTGCGTTCTATGTAATAAAATGAAAAAATAAAACTATGATTATGAGGGGCGGAGTGGGGGAAGGAAAAGGCATTTCATGTTCAGCTAACGCGTGAGCAGGAACATACGACTTTTTGGCAGCTGATTCACAGTGGAAAACCAGTGATGTGCTTGGAAGTGAATAGTAGCTCATTATCCGGCACCTTGGCTACCTCTTTCCAATTCCGATGTTAGGCATCTGCAACTTAATGCATCTAGTTATGTGATATTTGTGACCGTTGTGTAAATCTAATTTTTCTGTCGATTCTCGAAGTCCTGCGCTATGATACTGATACCTTTTGTACGTAGTTTTGGTTCCATTACATGGTATTTATCAACAGTGAGGAATTCTGGATAACTAACTTGGAAAGACAACCGGGCCAGTGTTATACAGTGCATGTACCATGTACAGCAGGCACCTCAAAGCACCGGAGAGGTACCACCAACGCTGCCTCCGCAAGATCCTGCAAATCCATTGGCAGGATAGGCGCACCAACGTCAGTGTTCTCACTCAGGCCAACATCCCCAGCATCGAAGCTTTGACCACGCTCAGTCAGCTCCGATGGGCGGGTCACATTGTCCGCATGCCCGATACGAGACTCCCAAAACAAGCGCTCTACTCGGAGCTCCGGCAAAGCAAGAGAGCCCCAGGCGGACAGAGGAAACGCTTCAAGGACACCCTCAAAGTCGCCTTGGAAAAAGTGTAACATCCCCACCGACACCTGGGAAACCCTGGCCCAAGACCGTACAAAGTGGTGAAGAAGCATCCTGGAAGGCGCCGAACACCTCAAGTCTCTTCGCCGGGAGCAAGCGGAAGGAGCGCACGTCAACCCAAGCACCCCACCCATCTGCCCCTTCAACCACCGTCTGCCCCACCTGTGACAGAGACTGTAAGTCCTGCATTGGACTCATCAGTCACCTGAGAACTCATTTTTAATTTGGAAGCAAGTCATCCTCGGTTCTGAGGGACTGCCTAAGGAGGAAGAGAAGTTATACAGTGCAACGCTGACTAGTAATCGTGGATTTGGATCAAAGTAGTTCAACTTGCTGAGAGAGCAGGTACAATTTCACCAGGTACTAAAGATGAGGAAGGGCATTCGGCCCATCTTATTTCATCCATTCAAAAAGGTCCTAATGTCTGTCGTCCCCCCTCTTTCTCCCCCCCCCCCCCCCCCCCCAACCGGTATCCTGGCCAATATTTGTCCCCCAACCAATATCACTAAAACAGATTATCTGGTCATCATCACATTTCAGAATAAGGGGCCGGCCATTTAGAACTGAGATGAGGAATTTCTTCACACAGAGGGTGGTGAATCTTTGGAATTCTCTACCCCTGTGGATGCTGAATCGTTGAGTTTATTCAAGGCTGAGACCGATAGATATTTTGGACTCTAAGGGAATCGAGGGATGTGGGGGTGGGGCGGGAAAGTGGAGTTGAGGGCGAAGATCAGCCATGATCTTATTGAATGGCTCAATGGGCCGTATGGCCTGCTCCTGCTCCTATTTATGTTCTTATGGCTTTGTTATCCTGCGACTTTTAACGGTTAAAATGCATCTCATTTTCTCAGAGAATGGTTCTTTGAAAATGTTAAGACCGGACAATGTGTGAGCTGCACTTCAAGGGCCCCTGTGAATGATTACACAGTGCTGCGCTATTGGCACCTCCCCCCATCTCCCCCTCCTCCCCCCGATTACACAGTGCTGCGCTATTGGCACCTCCCCCCATCTCCCCCTCCTCCCCCCGATTACACAGTGCTGCGCTATTGGCACCTCCCCCCATCTCCCCCTCCTCCCCCCACTCCCCCCATCTCCCACTCCTCCCCCCATCTCCCACTCCCCCCCCACCACCTTTCTCCATGAGGATTCCCAAGAATCCCACACCCTTTTTTAGGGGAGCCAATCCACAGGGGTAGAGAATGCCAAAGATTCACCACCCTCTGTGTGAATAAATTCCTCCTCATCTCAGTCCTAAATGGCCGGCCTCTTCTTCTGAAATGTGATGATGACCAGATGATCTGTTTTAGTGATGTTGGTTGGGGGACAAATATTGGCCAGGATACCGGTTGGGGTGGGGGGGGGGGGGGGGGGGGGGGGCGGGGGGACGGACATTAGGAGCTTTTTGAATCCTCAGAGCCCACTCAAGATACTTGGACTTTTACAAAGGGTGGACTGGCTCCCCTAAAAAAGGGTGTGGGATTCTTGGGAATTCTCATGGAGAAAGGCGGGGGAGGGGGGAGGTGCCAATAGCACAGCCCTGCGTAACCATTCACACGGGCCCTTGGGAAATCTCCCCATTTCTCAATGGCCAGGCCAGCCCTGGACTTCCAGTATGTGTTACACTATCCAGGGAAAGATTTCCCTTCTTGAGCTGATGGTTAAGAAGCAAAGGCCCTTGTTTGGAGCCATGATGCGGTTGAGTTTCCCCCCCCCCCCTTAGGCACAGTATATAAACAGATGGTTACAAGGAAAGTCAAGATGTATTTTATCAGAACATTTGAAACCACAATAAGGATTTCCTGAGTGGATTTATAATTTGTGGGGGAGGTAAGTGGAATCCAGTGACTATCTTGGAATAGTATTGAGAAACAGACGGCCAGTAGACTGGCTGGATTAGCAAACCCCAGCAGATCCCTTAATTGTTGAACACACTCAAACCAATAACAGGAAAACAAATGGAAATACAGAAGTTATGTGTAAGCATACAAACCGTAGCGGAGGGTGACTTTAGACATACTAGCGCAAAGAAAAAATTATAGTTGACTGTTGAGATACCGCGGCAAACGTGGGAGTCGAGACCAGAGCTATTGAAAACACAACTGCTTTATTCCAACCACATGACAAAACAGGAACTAGAAAAGCCCGCGCATCCACTTAAATACTTCCCAGACAGGAAGTGCTCCCGGCAGCCTGTCCCTGCGGGAAACAAGTTGCTGGAGGAAAGGGCCCCCGGCTGGGGGCTTCTGCTTAGACTGTCTGTGCCGCCGTGAGCGGATTATGTCCAGTGGTGGCGTGTCGCCACATGACCACATTTTATTAAAGGCATGAGTCAAGAGTGTTCAGCCAGTTTGTGTATTTCCTTTTTTTCTTCTGGCTGTTTCTAGTATTCTTTTTTCCTTTATTAATATGCAACAAATAAAATACTTTATCACTGGGTTAGGCCTCAGCTGGAGTATTGTGTCCAATTCTGGGCACCGCACTTTAGGAAGGAGGTCAAGACCTTGGAGAGGGTGCAGAGGAGATTTACTGGAATGGTTCCAGGATGAAGGACTTCAGTTATGTGGAGAGACTGGAGAAGCTGGGGTTGTTCTCCTTAGAGCAGAGAAGGTTAAGGGGAGATTTAATAGAGATGTTCAAAATTGAGGGGTTTTGATAGTCTTCTCCCCTTCTTAGGCAGTCCCTCGGAACCGAGGATGACTTGCTTCCGCACTAAAAATGAGTTCTCAGGTGACTGATGAGTCCAATGCGGGACCTACAGTCTCTGTCACAGGTGGGGCAGGCGGTGGTTGAAGGGGGCGGGTGGGTGGGGTGCTTGGGTTGACGTGCGCTCCTTCTGCTGCCTGCGCTTGGCTTCTGCTTGCTCCCGGCGAAGAGACTCAAGGTGTTCGGCGCCTTCCCGGATGCTTCTCCTCCACTTTGTGCGGTCTTGGGCCAGGGATTCCCAGGTGTCGGTTGGGATGTTGCACTTTTTCAAGGAGGCTTTGAGGATGTCGTTGAAGCGTTTCTTCTGCCTACCTGGGGCTCTCTTGCCGTGTCGGAGCTCCGAGTAGAGCGCTTGCTTTGGGAGTCTCGTATCGGGCATGTGGACAATGTGGCCCATCCATTGGAGCTGATCGAGCGTGGTCAGAGCTTCGATGCTGGGGATGTTGGCCTGAGCGAGAACACTGACGTTGGTGCGCCTACCCTGCCAATGGATTTGCAAGATCTTGCGGAGGCAGCGTTGGTGGTACCTCGCCAGTGCTTTGAGGTGCCTGCTGGACATGGTCCATGTCTCTGAAGCATACAGGAGGGCGGGTATCACTGCTGCTCTGTAGACGATGAGCTTGGTGCTGGGTTTGAGGTCCTGGTCTTCAAACACTCTCTTCCTCAGGTGACCGAAGGCTGCACTGGCACACTGAAGGCGGTGTTGGACTTCGTCATCGACATCTGCCCTTGTTGACAGTAGGCCCCCGAGATATGGAAAGTGGTCCGCATTTATCAAGGCCTCATCGTGGATTTTGATAATCGGGGAGCAGTACTGTGTGGCGGGGGCAGGTTGGTAGAAGACCTTTGTCTTACGGATGTTTAGTACAAGGCCCAGTAAATAAGGAGAAACTGGTGGGAGAGTTGGTAACCAGAAGACACAGATTTAAATAAATTGTCAAAAGAACCAGAGGGTGAGATGATGAGAATTTGTTTTACGCGGCGAGTTGTTGTGATCTGGAACGCGCTGCCTGAAAGGGCGGTGGAAGCAGATTCAGTCATAATTTTCAAAATGGAATTGGATAAATACTTGAAAAGGAAACTTATGCAGTGTTGTGGGGAAGGAGCAGGGGAGTGGGACTCATTGGAGATAATCTTTCAAAAGAGCCGGCACAGGCACGATGGGCCGAATGGTGGCCTCCTTCTCTGCTGCAAGGTTCTGTTCTCTCTTTTTTTTAGGCCCCTCTCCCACCCCTGGCACATACCTTCCCTAGCCCAGCGAACAGGAAACCAAAGGCCTTGATCAATGTCATCTGTAACTGGTCACTGAATGACGTGAGAAAATGGCTTGCAGACACTTGCTGGCATATTTCCCTGCACACCATCGGGGAATGCCTGCTCCAAAAGATGCAGCCAAATTGCGGGGGGTTTTTTTGTAAAAAAAAAACTCGCTACAGTCGACAGTACTCTGAAGGTCAAAAAGTAAAAGGAGATTGATTCTAAGTGTTGGAAATAATTGTTTTCTCGTAAAGCCAGCAGTTATGCAGGTTCTTTTGTTTGAGGCTTAAAAGCAGTCACGTCAAAAGGTAAATGTCTATAATGAGCCGAGCCTATTCTTGAACTGACAGAAATAGGAACACGCAGATGGACACAGACTTCGAGTCCTCATAGGCCCAACACTGAGTTAATGGAAGCTTGCCAGAACCATGTCATGTAAACTGTAACCAGCATATACTTGGCCCCCAACTCCCTTAAGGCTGTTGCTTTGACTAAAAGCAGCTTTTCCAGTCTTCTGTGGCATGAATGAGATTCCAAGAATATATATACACACACACACAAAAATTACAGGGTTACTGGTGCTACAGTTTCCATTAAAAATGAAACCGAATATTCATTAATGCTTGTTTTGTCTTGTCATTTTTAACTATATATTGAGCCATGGTGGCTGGGCCTAGCAATGTGAGGGAGCTGAATTAATATTGGGTACATAATCATTAACCAATAGTGATTCTGCTTTTCCTCATAACAGATCCCCCAGTAACTCCACCGAGCCATGTTACCCCGGAGACTTCACCAGCCTTCATGGTTTAAATAAATATCCGTAAATGTTAAGTGCTCTTCCACGAGGAAGCTGCCAGTTGGCTCCGTGCTTTGTGTTTGTACTTTTGTGGGGAGGTTGCCCTGTGGTCATTTGTTGGCGATAAGACAAGCAAGTGTATACTTTGAATAAAAACAGAAAATGCTGGAGATACTCAGCAGGTCGGGCAGCATCTGTGGAGAGAGAGAAACAGAGTTAACGTTTCAGGTCGACGACCTTTTGTCAGAAGCAGGAAATGGAACAGATTTTTAAGCAAGTGTAGGGGCTGGGAAAAGGGGGGAGGCGATGAAAGAACAAAAGGGAAGGTCTGTGATAGGATGGAAGGCAGGAGAGATTAAGAGACATTAAGAGATATTCAAGGCAAGAGGAGGTGGTAATGGGGCAGGTTAAGAAACAAAGGATGGCTCTAGATGGAGTGTAAATTGCGCTGGCAGAATGAAAGACAGCTGCCATGTGGGGGAGAAGAAAAGATACAAACAAAAAGGTGTGGGTAAAAAATATATATATGATAGTGTCGTGTATTGATTGGGAGTTTGACACCAGTCAATACGGTAATGTAATGTGCATTGCATTATGGGAATTACCCGGGAAAGCAGCAGTCGGCCATTTTACCAATAAAGAGATTGCAGTTAGGAGCCTGTCTGCCTGACTCTGATTTAATTCGACGTATCTACATGCTTGATTGAACGCATTAAAGCACAGATACAGCAGATAGGGGCCGAGGTTATGATCTGAAATTGTTGAACTCGATGTTGAGTCCAGAAGGCTGTAAAGTGCCTAATGGAAAGATGAGGTGCTGTTCCTCGAGCTTACGCTGAGCTTCACCGGAACAATGCAAGAGGCCGCGGACGGTGAGGTCCGAGTGGGAGTGGAGCGGAGAATTAAAGTGACAGGTGACCGGAAGCTCAGGGTCACCCTTACGGACTGAACGGAGGTGTTCCGCAAAGCGGTCACCCAATCGGTGTTTGGTCTCCCCACTGTAGAGGAGACCACATCGTGAGCAGCGAATACAGTATATTAAATTGCAAGAAATACAAGTAAATCGCTGTTTCACCTGGTAGGAGTGTTTTGGGGCCCTGGACAGTGGGAAGGGGGGAGGTAAACGGGCAGGTGTTGCATCTCCTGCGCTTGCACGGGAAGGTGCTTTGAATCTCTTGATTCGGCCTGGATGAGTACATGAGTCACCGGCGTGGACCAGTTGGGCCGAATGGCCTGTTTCGGTGCTGCACACTCTCTGGATTGTTTTCTTTCAGATTGAGTTATCTATCACGGTGCGTTGGCCCATGTTGCTGGGGTTTTGGCGGGGAGAGGTTAGTAGAATCTGTTTGTCACTGCTTCGGTGGGATATAGCATAGTCAAGAAAAAGCTCGGGCATTCATCCATTTTGGGGTCACGTTGTGGCCATAAGGAGGCTTCTCCGCACACTGCTGAATCCAACAAGAACTTCTTGCATTTATATAGCGCCTTTAACATAGTAAAAACGTCCCGAGGCGTTTCACAGGAGCGATTATCAGACAACATTTGACACTGACCCACATAAGGAGAGCCACATAAGGAGTCTAAAGGCGGAAGTCACACCCCCATCCATATCAATGGGGCTGTGGTGGAAAGGGTGGACAGCTTTAAGTTCCTCGGAGTCCACATCATGGAAGACCTCTCCTGGTCCCTCAATACCTCCTCTCTGGTGAAGGCGGCCCAGCAGCGCCTATATTTCCTAAGGAGGCTGAAGGGATGTAACCTGTCACCCCTGATCCTCTCTAACTTTTACCGCTGCACAATAGAGGGCATCCTGACGAACTGTATCACAGTATGGTATGGCAGCTGTAGCTCCTATGACCGGAAAGCCCTGCAGCGGGTAGTCAAAACTGCCCAACGCATTACCGGCACCCGGCTACCGACCATAGAGCACATATACCAGAAACGCTGTTTACGGAGGTCACGGTCCATCATCAAAGACCCTACCCACCCCAGCCACAGTCTGTTCGCCCTCCTGCCATCTGGGAGATGCTACAGATGCATTCGCACCCGTACGACCAGATTTAGGAACAGCTTCTTTCCCAGGGCTGTCATCCTACTGAACTCCACAAATAAACTCTAAAGCCTGCACATCTGCCAATGCACTTTATTATGTTAATGTATTACAAGCCAAATGTATGTTGAATGTTTAAATGTCTTAATCTAAATGTACACTCTCGGGAGCCGCAAGCCTACATTTCGTTGTACTGCACTTGTGCACTAACAATGACAATAAAAGTGGATTATGATTATTAGGGGCAGGTGACCAAAAGCTCGGTCAAAGAGGTCGGTTTTAAGGAGCGACTTCAAGGAGGAGAGTGGCGGAGAGGTTTAAGGAAACAATTCAGGAATTTAGGACCCAGGCAGCTGAAGGCACGGCCGCCAGTGGTGGAGCGATGAAAACCGGGGATGCTCAAGAGGCCAGAATTGGAGGAGCGCCGAGATCTTGCGGGGAGGTTGTGGGGCAGGAGGAGGTTACAGAGATCGAGAGGGGATGGGGGTGGGGGTAAGCGAGGCCATGGCGGGATTTGTAAACCCGAATGAGAATATTTAAATCGAGGGGACCATTGTGGGTCAGTGAGCACAGGAATCCAGTGAAGTGGGTAGTCTTTTTTTTGTATATTTGTTGACAGACAAAAGCAAGCCATGAAAAGGTTTGAAGAAAACCTTGCCCGCTTGTGTTATATTTCCTGTGTGAAAAGCATTTGTCAGTATGTTGGAGGAAGGTTGCTGAAAGCAGATCCGCCCCGGTGTTCTCTGGGCCATGTACTAACTTTTCAAAATAGTTGGGAACATATTTTCGTTTCTTTTTGATGGCATGGTTCTGCTTATGTTGGACGGGGGCGATTGCTCATTAAGGTGTTGTTACTATTGATGTCAACAGTCATGTTACGTGCCTCCTGGATGATGGAAGGTTCTTTAAATATTATTGTGGCAAACGTTTCGGTTTGGAAAAAAAAATCATAAGCCGACTATGTCCCGCGCTATCGTCATCCTGCTGTGTCAGGTTCTTGTTGATATTCCCCCTTTCGTTTCTTAATTCATTCAGTGTTGCAGTTTTGAGTCCGCGAGTCCCCCCGGGTACATTCCGCCCAGTGGCCATTCTTTCTGTTCGAGCCCAGACAATGAATGTTGGGAGACTGCAGCTGTAAATTGCCTTTATAATCGAACATCCCACAGTGCTCCATCGAGATGAGGATGGAATGGTAGGCGACGTGGGAGAGGATTGGAGAGCGTGACTGAAATCGTGGTCCAACAGGTATTGAGGCTTTTGAAGGATGGAAGAGAAGATAGCAAGGTTGGAGGGGTTTAGGGAGAGAGTTCCCGAGCAGATGGTTAAAGACACTGTCAACAACAACTTGTATTCATATAACACCTTTAAACGTAGTTAAACGTCCCAAGGCACTTCACAGGAGCGATTATCGGACCACAGAAGGAGATATTACGACAGGCAACCAAAAGCTTGGTCAAAGAGGTAGGTTTTAAGGAGCATCTTAAAGGAGGAAAGGGAGGTAGAGAGGCGGAGATGTTTAGGGAGGGAATTGCAAAGCTCAGGGCCCAGGCCGCTGAAGGCGCGGCCGCCAATGGTGGAGGGATTAAAATCAGGGATGCTCAACAGGCCAGAATTGGAGGAGTGCCGAGATCGCGGAAGGTTGTAAGGCTGGAGGAGGTTACAGAGATGGGGAGGGGGGCGAGGCCATGGAGGGATTTGAAAACAAGGATGATAATTTTAAAATCGAGGCATTGCTGGACCGGGAGCCGATGTAGGTCAGTGAGCACAGGGGGTGATGGGTGAACGGGACTTGGTGCGAGTTAGGACATGGACAGCAGAGTTTTGGATGACCTCAAGTTTATGAACGGTGGATGATGGGTGGCCGGACAGGAGAGCAGTGGAACAGTCAAGTCTAGAGGTAACATAGGCAGGGATGGACGTCAACTATCAGCCAACTGGGGGGGGGGGGGGGGGCAGTATGACCAAGCATGATATTGTACCCACCCAATATCTCCAGCAGGTGCAGGGTTTGCCAGTTTGGGAACGCTGCGAATTTAGGGTCACCAACTCTGATTGGCTGGATTGCTGGAGGTTTCATCACATGACCTCCTGCCCCCCACAGTCCCGCCATTGGTCGCCCGACACATCAGTCCTAACGTTCCCTCGCCAATGGTAAAGCGCACAGACTTCTCATTACCCAATTGGATCATTCTTCACTGTCCGTCGACAGCCTTTCTTCCCAGCTCCGATATTTTTAAAAGAAAAATTGTTCAAAAGGAATTTTTTTTTAAAAAACCCACCATTTTTAATTGGCCCGATGATCTTTCTCCCAGTTTTGCTCCCAGCCGTGTGCTGGTGAGATTAACCTTTAATTCCCAGAGACTGCAGGGCAATCCTGGAGGGTTGTCAACGTAAGCAAGAGTCACTGGACCGCAGTGAGAGCTCGGTCTGATTTTTTTTTGTCTGATGGTATGTTGGCCTTCGTAGCAAGAGGGTTCGAGTACAGGAGCAAGGATGTCTTGCTGCAGTTGTACAGGGCCTTGGTGAGACCACACCTTGAGTATTGTGTGCAGTTTTGGTCGCCTTATCTGAGGAAGGATGTTCTTGCCATGGAGGGAGTGCAGCGAAGATTCACCAGACTGACACCTGGGATGGCAGGAATGACGTATGAGGAGAGATTGGGTCGATTGGGCTTATACTCGCTGGAGTTTAGAAGAATGAGAGGGGATCTCATTGAAACTTATAAAATTCTAACAGGACTAGACAGACTAGATGCAGGAAGGATGTTCCCGATGGTCGGGGAGTCCAGAACCAAGGGTCACAGTCTAAGGATAAGGGGTAAGCCATTTAGGACAGAAATGAGGAGGAATTTCTTCACCCAGAGAGTGGTGAACCTGTGGAATTCTCTACCACAGAAGGCAGTAGAGGCCAATTCATTAAATATATTCAAGAAAGAGTTGGATATATTTCTTAAGGCTAAAGGGATCAAGGGATATGGGGAGAAGGCAGGGACAGGGTACTGAGTTTGGATGATCAGCCATGATCTCGTTGAATGGCGGAGCAGGCTCGAGGGGCCGAATGGCCTACTCCTGCTCCTATTTTCTATGTATCTATGATGTTCCTCGTTTCCCTGTCACCCCAGTGCTTGCTGCAGCAGAGACTATTGGCAAACTGACGGGCAGCATTGGAAATAGCTCTGGAAAGCACACCTAATTTGAAGCAAGTTGAATTCAAGTAAGCAGCGTCGGGGACAGTTGGCCCCCTTTTTGAGGGAGGATATTGCTTTGGTGTTTTGGACCGTTACCTGTCCCCGTCCAACCTCCAACCCCCTCGACCAGCGGCTTGCACCCAAGATCCAGCTGGCGAAAGCGGTCAATTTAATTAAAAAAAAACAATAACAGAATGTGTTGAAGATGAGAGCGTTACTGAACCTGTCTGCTGACGGGTTGACCAGTTCGTGGGATTTGACACCAAAAGTCAATGTAAAAAAAGAAATAAAGTAAGAAAAACACAAGCGTGTTATCACAGCTGCCGTGAAGTCTGTTAACAATCCGAAGTAGTTGGAGGTTCAATTAACCG
Source organism: Somniosus microcephalus (assembly GCF_052327205.1). NCBI lineage: Eukaryota > Metazoa > Chordata > Chondrichthyes > Squaliformes > Somniosidae > Somniosus > Somniosus microcephalus. The sequence continues at coordinate 10,910,368 of NC_140996.1, read as the reverse complement.
TCCTGTTTACTTTGTAAGTGTAACGAGTAAAGGTCTGTGAAGAAATGTAATATTCTCCAAGACCAAATGCTTTTTCTCCTCACTTTTCTCCTCTTCTCTCTTGAAGGCACTAATTCACGCTGAGATGCAGTTCACGGGCGCCTGTAGCCCTCCAGTATCTCCAGCTACAACAACATCTTGCATTTATATAGCGCCTTTAATGTAGTAAAACGTCCCCAGGCGCGATTCACAGGCCCGTTACTGAACAAGATTTGACACCGAGCCACATAAGACATTAGGACAGGTGACCAAAAGCTTGGTCAAAGAGGTAGATTTTAAGGAGTCGCTTAAAGGAGGAAAGCGAGAGAGGCGGAGAGGTTTAGGGAGGGAATTCCAGAGCTTAGGGCCTCGGCAGCTGAAGGCACGGCCGCCAATGGTGGAGCGACGAAAATCGGGGATGCTCAAGAGACCAGAATTGGAGGAGCGCAGAGATCTCAGAGTGTTGTAGGGCCGGAGGAGGTTACAGAGATAGGGAGGGATTTGAAAACAAGGATGAGAATTTTTAAATCGAGGCATAGCCGGACCAGGAGCCAATGTAGGTCAGCGAGCACAGGGGTGATGGGTGAACTAGCGGTTATTCATCGCATACGTGTCTAGACAATGACTGTTCTTATGCCCAATCAGATTCTTACCTGACATCCCCACACTTTTCAACAGAGGGGAACTTGGAGGTGGTGGTGTTCCAATGCGCCTGCTGCCCTTGTCCTTCTAGGTGGTAGTGGTCGCGGGTTTGGGAGGTGCTGCCGAAGAAGCCTTGGCGAGTTGCTGCAGTGCATCTTGTAGACGGTACTCACTGCAGCCACAGTGCGCCGGTGGTGAAGGGAGTGAATGTTTAAGGTGGTGGATGGGGTGCCAATCAAGCAGGCTGCTTTGTCCTGGATGGTGTCGAGCTTCTTGGGTGTTGTTGGAGCTGCACTCATCCAGGCAAGTGGAGAGGATTCCATCGCACTCCTTTGTCAACATCCCAGCTGTACTGCCTACACAATTCACAAGGTTGTAGAATACTTGTCGGGTGTGTCAGCATTTTGGAGTTTGCGTCTGCTTTGTCTTTGACGAAAATCAGCACTGTTCATGGTTCCAGCCCTGAACTTGCTCCCAGCTTCACTGGCTCGCACTTCATGCTGCAGTTACTTGGGATGCATGGAACTGTGCTGCGAATGGGAATTCTTCTGTTAGTTTGTGAGATTGGAAATTTCCAGTTGCAAGAGTGCAGCAGAATTCAGACCTCCTGAAGTAGCAGATCTGGTGTGGCAGTGAGGGAGTAGAGGGGGGGTGTTCAGGGTGAACTGTTGAGGGCAGGCAGCTGAGATCTCGCGCGCACTGAGCTGACGGAGCGGAGAATAGCGGTGACATGAATCTTGTCATTCATGTGGAAATGACTTATGAAATAATACTGGGTGGCCTGCGGGTGGCGCTGTCCAGGGAGAGTATAAATACTCGGGCACGGGCCCAGCTTGCGCAGGACATTCTTTAACAGGAACTAGTGAAGGACACAACTAGATCTCCATGTTGTAAAACAGTTGATTAAAGCTTTGTTTAACGCTTAGACCAAGTGCCTAGTAGTTTTCTTACGTCAAGTAGCAAGATGAATTAGGAGGGAGAATTAAGAATGCTGGCGTGGATAAAAGGAGCAATGGAGGGAAGTCCAATGTGAACAGGTGGGGGGTGGGTGGTGTAAAATCATAAGTTTTAATTTTAGACTTTAAACTTATCTGGTTTGCTTACCTATACCAACATGGCTGGGAAAAACCAAGGGTGCTCTCCAGTGACACCTGGTGGCAAAAGCCTGTAGCTTCGATCTTTTTTGGGGCTTAACTTTCCTGTCAGCCAATGAGTTGGAGGCAAGGCGGGACTTAAGGCAGGACTCACAGCAAATACAGTCTGTTTTACAACAAACAGAGTCTATTTAAACAACAACCACAGCAAACAGTCTACAGAACCTATTTTTAAAAAAATCTCTACGAACTGCAGCAAGCAGAACTCATGGCCGAAACTAAAGCAACATCTCCCGATCAAAGCAGGATTATTTCTCCAGCAAAATGCAGTTAGCGGAGGATAGTTACACAATAAAAGTTATGTGCGTGAAGTCGATCCCAGTCACCTACAGCAGTGCGCGATTGACGGGGGAATTGCCCAATCATCTCCATTCTGGCCGGGAATACTGGTGTCACTCTACGCAACCAATATACTCTGTTGCTGCTGTTGATTTAACAGCTAAAGTTATGTGACATTTACGTTTGGAGAACCTTAACAAAGTGCCATATACAGGTGTAACAGGCACTGCGGTTAAATGTTGACTCTTATTGTGGGCTTTCCTATTCAGCGAGCATGAGACAGGCCTGTTCAATGCATTTTTGAAATGGCATGTTGTGACCCATTCAGCTATTTTAATATACAATAGGTTTTTAACCCCCCATGGCGATTACAGTGGTATAAACTGAGAGTTCCATTGAGAAAGCAGAAATTGGGATTGGAGTGCAAAGTTGACTAGATTGGGCCTATACTCTCGAGTTTAGAAGAGGGGTTGGCCATTTAGGACTGCGATGAGGAAGAATTTCTTCACCTCAGAGGGTTGTAAATCTTTGGAATTCTCTACCCCAGAGGCCTGTGGATGCTGAATCATTGAGTATATTCAAGGCTGGGATCGATAGATTTTTGGAGTCAGGAGGGATCAAGGGATATGTGGATCAGGCGGGAAAGTGGAGTCGAGGTTGAAGATCAGCCATGATCTTATTGAATGGTGGAGTAGGCTCGAGGGGCCGAATGGCCGACTCCTGCGCCTATTTCTTATGTTCTTATAAAGTTCCTGTGTGCAACCGCTAAAATTGCTCAGGAGAATTAAAAAAAAAATCTTTCTAAACATAGCCTTTGTTACAAAGGCATTGGAGTATAAGAATAAAGAAGTCTTGCTGCAATTATACAGAGCTTTGGTGAGGCCACACCTGGAGTATTGTGTACAGTTTTGGTCTCCTTACCTAAGGAAGGATATACTTGCCATAGAGGGAGTGCAATGAAGGTTCACCAGACTGGTTCCTGGGATGGGGGGATTGTTCTGAGGAGAGATTGAGTAGACTAGGCCTATATTCCCTATAGTTTAGAAGAGTGAGAGTATTGAAACATGTAAAATTCTTAGGGGGATTGACAGGGTAGATGCAGGGAGGTTGTTTCCCCTGGCTGGGGAGTCGAGATCCAGGGGTCACAGTCTCAGAATAAGGGGTCGGCCATTTACGACTGAGATGAGACATTTCTTCACTCGGAGGGTTGTGAATATTTGGAATTCTCTACCCCAGAGGGCTGTGGAGGCTCAGTCGTTTATTCAAGGCCGAGATCGATAGATTTTTGGACTCTCGGGGAATCGAGGGATATGGGGATAGTGCAGGAAAGTGGAGTTGAGGTCGAAGATCAGCCATGATCTTATTGAATGGCGGAGCAGGCTCGAGGGGCCGAATGGCCGACTCCTGCTCCTGTTTCTTATGTTCTTATGTACATCAGTTTTCGGTCAGTAATCAATTGCGATAGGTAATCAAACCTTTTAAATTTTAAATCCTCCATTTTAGTCCTTAAGAAAGATTTGCATTAATATATAGCACCTTTCATGACCTCCGGACATCCCAAAGCGCTTTACAGCCAATGAATTACATTTGAAGTGTAGTCTCTGTTGTAATGTAGGAAACGCGGCAGCGAATTTGCGCACAGCAAGCTCCCACAAACAGCAATGTGATCATGACCAGATAAACTGTTTCAGTGATGTTGGTTGAGGTTTAAATATTGGCCCTCAGGACACCGGGAAGAACTCCCCCTGCTCCTCTTTGAGGATGATGCAGAGAGAGATGTCGAGGAAACGCTGGCGTCTCTTGTGCCCAGCATTGTTATGGAAACAAACGAGGTGATGTGTCACATGGCATACTTTTCCTATTTACACAGCATCATAGGAACAGGAGGAGGCCCTTGATCCCCTCGAGCCTGGTCCACCATTCATTGAGATCATGGCTGATCTGCGACCTAACTCCATATACCCTTTGCCCCATATCCCTTAATACCTTTGGTCAACAGAAAGCTATCAATCTCAGATTTAAAATTAATTGATCTAGCATCAATTGCTGTTTGCGGAAGAGAGTTCCAAACTTCTACCAGCCTTTGTGTGTAGAAGTGTTTCCTAATTTCACTCCTGAAAGGTCTGGCTCTAATTTTTAGACTATGCCCCTAGTCCTAGAATCCCCAACCAGCATCAAAATACTAATACAATTTCAGATCATAGCCTCGGCCCCTATCACATATATATATTTTCTCTCTTTTATCCACACTTTTTGTTTGGCCTTTTTCTCTTCCCTCCCACTTGGCAGCTGTCCTTCATTCTGCCAGCACAATTCACACCTCATCCAGAGCCATCCTTTGTTCCTTAACCTGTCCCATTACCACCTCCTCTCGCCTTGAATATCTCTTAATGTCTCTCAATGTCTCTTAACCTCTCCTGCTTTCTATCCTATCACTGACCTTCCCTTTTGTTTTTTCATCCCCTCCCCCTTTTCCCAGCCCCTAAACCTGTTCCATTTTCTGTTTTTTTTCCAGTTCTGACGAAAGGTCATCGACCTGAAACGTTAACTCTGTTTCTCTCTCCACCGATGCTGCCTGGCCTGCTGAGTTTTTCCAGCGTTTTCTGTTGTTATTTAGCATCAAAATACTCCTGGCTCCAAAAGTGAAGGAAGTTTCGATGTGTGGGAAAAGGGACGGTGACTGGGGGGTAACCGGGCCCTGCCAATCTAGATTAAACTGCTTTTTGCGGCCTAAACAAATATGAAACTGAGAGCCGACGTACACACCAGGATTATGATCTAATCCTTTAGCTAATTGGTGCAGAATCTGAACACAGCTTAGTCACCTGACAGAAATGGTTCTTTTTTATTCTTTTAAGTATGAGTAATCCAGAATGAGTAATGGAGGAATTCAGTCAATCATTTTCAGCTTCCTGCTCCTAGCCCAGATGTTTGCCTACCTGGCTAGTGTTTTTTTTTTGCACAGGCAATTCAGCAGGTTGGTTACATGCGTTTGCTAGATTTCCATTCAGTCTATTCCTTGTGACCGCCCTGCGCACTCGGGGATTTACTTACACAATTTAGTGGGGATTGCCGTGACTGCCTGTTGTTCTTAATTATAGTCTGGATTTTATCAGAGTTGTATCAACCTGTGCAGTAAGCCTCTGTGATGGTGTGCGATGGATCTGAAAAGTATAATTTCAACTGTTAAGATTGTTTTGAAATATTTTCAACCGAAAAGAGTAATGTTTTGATTTTATCATTACATAATGCTCAACATATAAATGTGTACATGGGGAACTGTAGATATACTTAATTATTAAATGGTCAAAATTGCTTAGAACAAGGGTGTGCACTAAAGTATAAAAGTTACGAAATATTAAATTTCTATGGCAAACGAATTGTGCACACACGCACACGCTCAGTGGATAGCATGTTCACCTCTGAGTCAGAAGGTTGTGGGTTCAAATCCCATTCCATGGGACTTGAGAAATTCTAGGCTGACGCTCCCAGTGCAGTATTTAGGGAGTGCTGCACTGTCGGAGGTGCCGTCTTTCGGATGAGACATTCAAGCAAGGCCCCGTCTGCTCTCTCAGGTGGATGTAAAAGATCTCTCGGCCACTATTTTGAAGAAGAGCAGGGGGAGTTCGCCCCGGTGTCCTGGGGCCAATATTCATCCCTCAACCAACATCATTAAAAAAAGCAGTTTATCTGGTTATTTATCATGTTGCTGTTTGTGGGATCTTGCTGTGCGCAAATTGGCTGCCGTGTTTCCCACATTACAACAGTCACTACACCACAAAAAGTACTTCATTGGCTGTAAAGCGCTTCGGGACATCCTGAGGTTTTTGGTTACCTGGTGTTAAACTTTATATTTTAAAGATTCCAACCTCGATTATGTGCCAAACTATATTATGCACAGAGTTTGAGCTCTTCCAATAGAGGTTTCACAAGAGTTGAGAAGCATTTCCAACATCAGGGCTCTCTCTCTCTGTGGGGGAATTGTGACATTGCTGAATTTTTGGTTGGTCACTTGGGATAATTCCAGGACTTGGAGAAAAGCTTGCTGTTTATTCTCTCCTAGAAGTTTGGAGCCGCAAGAATTCTTAACGAAACAAATGTCATTGGTTCCTCTCAATGGCTCGGCTGATTAAAGCACTGCCCGTTGGCACTGAGCCAGGCAGTCTGGGAAAGTCAAATATTGGCTCCCTGATCTGTGCTGCATTAGCTTTTTTAAAATTTGTTTTTATGGGATCTGGGCGTCGCTGGCAAAGCCCAGCATTTATTGTCCTTCCCTAGTTGCCCTTGAGAAGGTGGTGGTGAGCCGCCTTCTTGAACCGCTGCAGTCCGTGTGGTGAAGGTGCTCCCACAGTGCTGTTAGGGAGGGAGTTCCAGGATTTTGACCCAGCGACGATGAAGGAACGGCCGATATACTTCTCGGTCAGGATGGTGTGTGACTTGGAGGGGAACTTGGAGGTGGTGGTGTTCCCATGCGCCTGCTGCCCTTGTCCTTCTAGGTGGAAGAGCTCGCGGGTTTGGGAGGTGCTGCCGAAGAAGCCTTGGCGAGTTGCTGCAGTGCATCTTATAGATGGTACACACTGCAGCCACGGTGCGCCGGTGGTGGAGGGAGTGAGTGTTTAAGGTGGTGGATGGGGTGCCGATCTCTGATCTCTTGCACCCAACGACATCAACTTGAATTTATATAGCACCTTTTAATATAGTAAAAAGGTGCTTCACAGGAGCGTTATCAAACAAAATTTGACATTGAATCACGTAAGGAGATATTAGAACAGGTGACCAAAAGCTTGGTCAAAGAGGTAGGTGTCATAAATCTCATCATCGAGAAACTACCTATGAAATAACACTGGACGGCCAGCTGGTGGCGCCATCCAAGGAGTATAAGTACTCGGGTGTTGGCCCCAGCTTGCCAGGGACATTTTGTAAAGACAAGGAACTAGTGAAGTATAACTAGACCTCCATGTTCTGAAACAAGTTGATTAACGCCTTGCTTTATACTCAAACCAAGTGTGTAGTGAGTTTTATTACGTCAGTAGGTTTTAAGGAGCGTCTTAAAGGAGGAGAGAGAGGTGGAGAGGTTTAGGGAGGGAATTCCAGAGCTCAGGGCCCAGGCAGCTGAAGGCATGGCCGCCAATGGTGGCGCGATGGAAATCGGGGATGAGCAGGAGGCCAGAATTGGAGGAGCGCCGAGATCTCGGAGGATTCTAGGGCTGGAGGCGGTTACAGAGATAGGGAGGGGGATGGAGGAGGCCCTGGAGCAATTTGAAAACAAGGATGAGATTTTTAAAATTGAATATTAAAGCTCAAGTAACCTGGGCTAGAGAAGATTAGAATCAGCCACTCCTGGTCACTGTCTTTTACTAGAAGTGTGTACATGTGGGGTTGGGAGCGGGCAAAATGAGACTGGTCTATAATAGCTGCCAGTTAAATAATAAGCTAGTGCTCGCAATCCAGGCGTGTGGGTGGCTGAGGTGCTGAAGAGATGTTAATACCATTGGAACTTGTAACTCAACACAAGTCAACTCCATTGGCAGGAGGGTCGGTAACCAGAGGAAACAGATTTAAGATAATTGGCAAAAGAGCCAGAGGGGAGATGAGTTTTTTTTTACACAGTGAGTTGTTGTGATCTGGAATGCGCTGCCTGAAAGGGCGGTGGAAGCAGATTCAATAGTAACTTTCAAAAAGGGAATTGGATATTGACTTGTAAAGGAAAAATTTGCAGGGCTCTGGGGAAAGGGCAGGGGGGGAGTGGGACTAATTGGAGAGCTCTTTCAAAGAGCCGGCACAGGCACGATGGGCCGAATGGGCTCCTTCTGTAAAAAAAAATATTGGCCCCAGGACACCGGGGAGAACTCCCCTGCTCTTCCTCAAAATAGTGCCGTGGGATCTTTTACGTCTGCCAGAGAGAGCAGTTTAACGTCTCATCCGAAAGACGGCCCCTCCGACAGTGCGGCCCTCCCCTCGGCACTGCCCCTCCGACAGTGCGGCCCTCCCCTCGGCACTGCCCCTCCGACAGTGCGGCCCTCCCCTCGGCACTGCCCCTCCGACAGTGCGGCCCTCCCCTCGGCACTGCCCCTCCGACAGTGCGGCCCTCCCCTCGGCACTGCCCCTCCGACAGTGCGGCCCTCCCCTCGGCACTGCCCCTCCGACAGTGCGGCCCTCCCCTCGGCACTGCCCCTCCGACAGTGCGGCCCTCCCCTCGGCACTGCCCCTCCGACAGTGCGGCCCTCCCCTCGGCACTGCCCCTCCGACAGTGCGGCCCTCCCCTCGGCACTGCCCCTCCGACAGTGCGGCCCTCCCCTCGGCACTGCCCCTCCGACAGTGCGGCCCTCCCCTCGGCACTGCCCCTCCGACAGTGCGGCCCTCCCCTCGGCACTGCCCCTCCGACAGTGCGGCCCTCCCCTCGGCACTGCCCCTCCGACAGTGCGGCCCTCCCCTCGGCACTGCCCCTCCGACAGTGCGGCCCTCCCCTCGGCACTGCCCCTCCGACAGTGCGGCCCTCCCCTCGGCACTGCCCCTCCGACAGTGCGGCCCTCCCTCAGTAGTGCACCGGGAGTGTCAGCCTAGATTTTTGTGCTGAAGTCCCTGGAGTGGGGACTTGAACCCACAACTGTCTGTGCTGTATGATTCTATTCTCCTTTAGCAGAGGAGGAGCAAGGGCAAATGTAGAGGGGGCAGCAAGGAAGCGAAAAAATTACAGATTGCTAAAATGTGGTATTGTACCCGTATAACATCATTAATATTTGGAGGCAGTTGTTGTCTGCGGCAACTGACCTTTCTAATCTTAGTTGAGTAATACGGGCTGAACTACATACGGGCTGAACTACTAACTGACTGGGAAACAGTTTCAAGTCCACTCTTGTCTGCACTTGGCTGCCTTGTACCATTAAAATCTGAGCAACTGTTACCGTGTAAACATAGCTGCAAAGGCATATTATTGTAGAAATAAATTCCTCACGTCTTTTGTGTTTGTCATCAATCAAATCTTCCTTTTGTCTGATTATAATGACAGATTACCTCCCTCCCCACCACCCTGATTAGATGCAAAGAACTAGTTATTATGGGTGCTCATGAAAGAAGACATTTAAAAAAAAATTATGGGTTTAATGTTATTTACTTAATTTTTTCAGCACAGTTAAATGGAATTGCCTTCCCGCTCTCGGGATTGCTTTTTGAATTGGGATTGAACTAGAACGGACATGTTTACCTCTTGTCTGTCTCCTTTCTTTGTTCGTGTGTTGTAATAATTACATTTTAAAATAAATCTACACCATTTCGGAACCAAAGAAAAGGGCACACGCCCTCAGCTCTCTCCCTAAACCTCTTCACCTCTCTCTCCTTCTTTAAGACGCTCCTTAAAACCTACCTGTTTTGGTCACCTGCCCTAATATCTCCTTATGTGTCAACATTTGTTTGAGACTGCTCCTGTGAAGTGCCTTGGGACGTTTTTATTAAATTAGAAGCGCTATTTAAATGCGAGTTGCTGTTGGACCCCTTGATAACTCTCTTCCCTCTTGCTGATCCCTGAGCCTCCAGCTACAGTTGAGAAACAGTGTCAATTGACACCACCATGTCAGCCAACAAGTTGGAGGCGGGGTGGGACTTGCGGCAGGACTCGCAGCAAACAGAATCTATTTAAACAGCGCACTGCAGCAAACAGTCTACAGAGTCTATTTAAAAAGAGTCTCTAAGAACCACAGCAAACCGAACTCATGACCGAAACTACAGCAAGGTCTCCCGATAAAAGCAGGATTATTTCTCCAGCAAAATTCAGTGAGCGGAGGATAGTTACAGAATACAAATTATGTGCGTGAAATCAATCCCAGTCACTTGCAGCAGTGCAGTCTCCAGGCGCGATTGACGGGGGAATTACCCAATCATCATCTTTCTGGCCGGTACTCGTGGTGTCACTGTACGCAGCCCAGTTGAAGACTGGATGTATCCTGACTGAAATAACAACAGAAAAAGCTGGAAAAACTCAGCAGGCCAGGCAACATCCGTGGAGAGAGAAATAGAGTCAACATTTCAGGTCGAAACCCTTCTTCAGAACTGAGGGAAAAAAAGCAGGAAATGAAACAGGTTAAAAGGCCAGTTTGGGGGCTGGGAAATGGGGGAGGGGATGAAAGAACAAAAGGGAAGGTCAGTGGGGTGAAGAGACATTAAGAGATATTCAAGGCGAGACGAGATGGTAATAGGACAGGTAAAGAAACAAAAGATGGCTCTCCCATCAAGATTTTCTTCCGACAAGGTTCTTAAAGGAAAAAAAACCCACAATGAAATTGGAGGCAGTGTGATAATGAAAGGCCCGTTGCATTTAACCCACCAGTCTGATGCTACATTTTTGTCTTGAAAAGAGTATTTGACGGAGGCTGTCCTATGGTGCTGGAAAGTGGGGAGATCCAAGAAGCTCTTAATTAAATGTGGACACTGTAGTTCTCCACTACAGTTTGTATCTTTCTTTTTATTCAAGAAGGATGGAAGTGTGAGGTAATGCATTTGAGAAGGGCTAACAAGGCAAGGGAATACACAAAAACAAATGGTAGGACACTGAGAAGCGTAGCGGAGCAGAGGGACCTCGATCTTGCCATCTCTCGTGGCCTCGCTACTCCCATCGTGTCAATCGCAGATAAGGCCATCTCTGACCACTTCCTCGTGTCGCTTTCCCCCCACGTTCCCCTTCCTCCACCCAACCCTACTTCACTTCTGTGTCCGCCTCGGGGGAAGAAAACACTCTCCCAACTCTCTTACAACTGCACTTACAAAATCCCAACTGTCCAGCCTTTGGCCGTCCTTTCACCATGACATTTCTGCAGCTACCGATCTGCTCAACCACACCCTCAACACCACCTTTGATGCTCCAGTCCCTTTTAAAACAATTACTCTCTCTCACCCTGGCCGTTCTCCCTGGTATGGCCCTCATCTCCACTCCCTTAAGTCCAAGGGATGTAGACTTGAACAGATATGGCGGAAAACTGGTTTAGCCATTCACCGCCAGGTCTGGCTGGGCCACATAAAGCATTATCGGGTCCTGCTCTCGTCTGCTGAAATTGCTCACTATTCCAGAATCATTCTGGAGTGCAAAGATAACCCCCAGCTACTATTTTCTACTGCTAACCATCTTCATAAAACCCTCTCCCCTGTCTCCTCCACCCTCACCTCCGACAACAAGTGTGAGGAGCTCATGGATTTCTTTGCCTCCAAGATTGAGACCATCCGATCAGCTGCCTCTGCCACTTCCCTTCCTTCCCCTAGCCCACCGGGCCAAACTTCCTCTAAGGTTCCCCCCTGCCCCAGCCCTGAACTCTCATCTTTCTCCAGTTTCTCTCCGATCTCCCCTCATGACCACTCCGCATTCATCTTGTCCGTGAGACCCACTTCCTGCTCCCTCGACCCTATTCCCTCCAAACTGCTGACCAACCCAGCTTCCTTTTCTGGCTCCCATGTTAGCTGACATTGTTACCGGTTCTCTCTCCTCAGGTACTGTCCCCCTCTCCCTCAAATCTGCCTTCATCACCCCTCTCAAAAAACCAACTCTCGATCCCTCCGTCCTTGCAAGCTACCGTCCATCTCCAACCTCCCTTTCCTCTCCAGAGTCCTTGGACGTGGTGTCACCTCCCAAATCCGTGCCCATCTTTCCCGCAATTCCATGTTTGAATCCCTCCAATCAGGTTTCCGCCCTTGCCACAGTACCGAAACAGCTCTCCTCAAAGTCACAAATGACATCCTATGTGACTGTAACAAGGGTAAACTATCCCTCCTCGTCCTTCTTGAATTGCCTGCAGCCTTTGACACGGTTGATCACTTCATCCTCTCCAACGCCTCTCCCTCATCGTCCAGCTGGGTGGGACTGCACTCGCCTGGTTCCATTCTTATCTATCTAATCGTAGCCAGAGAATCACCTGCAACGGCTTCTCTTCCCGCTCCCGCATTGTTACCTCTGGTGTCCCCAAAGGATCTATCCTTGGCCCCCTCCTATTTCTCATCTACATGTTGCCCCTTGACGACATCATCCGAAAACACAGCGTCAGTTTCCACATGTATGCTGACGAAACCCAGCTCTACCTCACCACCACTTCTCCCGACCCCTCCACGGTCTTTAAATTGACACACTGCTTGATCTGCTTTGCCAGTTCTGGATGAGTAGAAATGTTCTCCAATTAAATATTGAGAAAACCAAAGCCATTGTCTTTGCGCCCTGTCATAAACTCCGTTCTCTAGCCATAGACTCCATCCCTCTCCCTAATATCTGTCTGAGGCTGAACCAGACTGTTCTCAACCTTGGTGTCATATTTGACCCTGCAATGAGCTTCCAACCACATATCCGCAGCATATCAAAGACCGCCTATTTCCACCTCCGTAACATCGCCCGTCTCCGCCCCTGCCTCAGCCCATCTGCTGCTGAAACCCTCATCCATACCTTTGTTACCTCTAGACTTGACTATTCCAATGCACTCCAGGCTGGCCTCCCACATTCTACCCTCCATAAACTTGAGGTGATCCAAAACTCGGCTGCCCGTGTCCTAACTCGCACCAAGTCCTGTTCGCCCATCACCCCCTGTGCTCGCTGACCTACATTGGATCCCAGTTAAGCAACACCTTGATTTCCAAATTCTCATCCTTGTTTTCAAATCCCTCCATGGCCCTCGCCCCCTCCTTATCTCTGTAATCTCCTCCAGCCCCACAACTCCCCCCTCTCTTTCCCCCCCCCACCCCGAGATATCTGTGCTCCTCTAATTCTGCCCTCTTGAGCATCCCTGATTATAATCGCTCAACCATTGGCGGCCGTGCCTTCTGTTGCCTGGGCCCTAAGCTCTGGAATTCCCTCCCTAAACCTCTCCGCCTCGCTACCTCTCTTTCCTCCTTTAAGAGGTTCCTTAAGACCTACCTCCTTGACCAAGTCATCGGCCCTAAATTTGTATGTGGCTCGGTGTCGCATTTGGTTTGATAATCGCTCCTGTGAAGAGCCTTGGGACGTTTTACCACGTTAAAGGTGCTATATAAATGCAAATTGTTGAATGTCCACAGATCCCTGAAGGGAGCAGGACAGGTAGATAAGGTGGTTAAGAAGGCATACGGGATACTTGCCTTTATTAGCCGGGGCATAGAATATAAGAGCTGGGAAGTTATGCTTGAACTGTATAAAACACTAGTTAGGCCACAGCTAGAATACTGCATGCAGTTCTGGTCACCACATTACAGGAAGGATGTGATTGCACTGGAGAGGGTACAGAGGAGATTTACGAGGATGTTGTCTGGGCTGGGGAATTTTAGCTATGAGGAATGATTGGATAGGCTGGGGTTGTTTTCTTTGGAACAGAGGAGGCTGAGGGGAGACTTAATTGAGGTGTATAAAATTATGAGGGGCCTAGATAGAGTGGATAGGAGGGAACTATTTCCCTTAGCAGAGAGGTCAGTAACCAGGGGGCATAGATTTAAAGTAATTGGTAGAAGGATTAGAGGGGAGTTGAGGGGAACTTTTTTCACCCAGAGGGTGGTGGGGGTCTGGAACTCACTGCCTGAAAGGGTGGTAGAGGCAGAAACCCTCATCACATTTAAAAAGTACTTGGCTATTCACTTGAAGTGCCGTAACCGACAGGGCTATGGACCGAGAGCTGGAAAGTGGGATTAGGCTGGATAGCTCTTTGTCGGCCGGTACAGACACGATGGGCCGAATGGCCTCCTGTGCTGTAAATTTCGATGATTCTATGAAAACTTCTGTTTATATTGCACCTTTCACGACCATAGGACATCCCAAAGTGCTTTACAACCAATGAAATGTAGTCACTTGTAATGTAGGAAATGTAGCTACCAATTTGCGCACAGCAAGCTCCCATAAACAGCAATCAGATACATGGCCAGATAATTTTTTTTTTTAGTGATGCAAGCTGAGGGGTAAATATTGGCCAGGACACCGGGGAGAATTCCCCTGCTCTTCTTCCAATAGTGCCGTGGGCTCTTTTACATCCACCTGAGAGGGCAGATGGGGCCGCGGTTTAATGTCTCATCTGTAAGATCCAGACACTTTTCTTCCAAGCTTTGTTGCATCTTGTTTTCATGGATGAAGACGTGAGGGAGTGCTGCACTGCCGGAGGTGCCGTCTTTCGGGTGAGACGTTAAACCGAGGCCCCGTCTGCCCTCGCGGGTGGACATATATGATCCCACGGCCACTATTTCACAGAAGAGCAGGGGAGCTCTCCCCTCATCACTAAAAGCAGATTATCTGGTCGTTTATCTCATTGCTGTTCGTGGGAGCTTGCTGTGCACAAATTGGCTGCCGCATTTCCCACATTACAACAGCGATCACACTTCAAGAAGTACTTCAGCGGCTGTAAAGCGCTTTGAGACGTCCTGAGGTTGTGAAAGGCGCCGCAGAAATGCAAGTTTGTTCTTTTTGAAGGTTGAATTTAAGTGGTGAACCTCATAAATTAACAGAAATGTTTGTTACCCCTTGACAAATACCTATCAGTTAATGAAGTAAAGCAGCGTTCTAAACCACAGATCACATCCTTTTTTTAAATAAAGAATTCAAAACTACCGCCCCCCTCCCCCCCGAACTCCCTGGGGATACATTTTCTACCATATGCTGAGGGTGGGGGAGAGAGGTGCCATTTGAAAGGAGTGTATATAATTGTAAGTGTGCTGCCGGCACCCAGTGCCTGGCCTGAGGTCACACCAGACCAGAATAACCACTTGGTCAGGGTTGGAGTTTATTTTTCCTTGGTGTTGCAAGTTGTACAGTGCTTGGTTTTATTGATGTTTGCGGCATTAATTCCAAACCCGAGACTGTGGGAGTTAACTGTGAGGTTACTTTGCTCCTGTTAAATCTTAGGTTGGATATTTCGGAGACAGCCCGAGAGTTGGTCGGGTGAACTTTTGGAGGTTGTGCTCCTGGCAGAGTGGAGCCTTTCTCGATTGGGAGCGCGGGGCGGGTATCGGAGAATTAGCCGCAGATTTTCTTGACCGTCGTGTTTAGAACGGGAAATTTGGGAATGCTATGACTTTATAGAGTGGCCAGCTCTGATTGGGCGTCTTCCTGGAGGCTTCATCACATGACCTCCAACCGCCCCGCCCACAAAACTCTCGCCATTGGTCGCCCGAGACGTCCATCCTCGCTGGGCACCACGGCCAATGGGAAAGTGCACAGACTCTTCATTAATGTCTTAATGTCTCTTCTCTTTTGTTCTCTCCCAGCCTGGTCTCTTAATCTACAGGAAACTTTGTGTTATCCGGAGGCTAAATGTCCGGCAAGCTCGAGCCACCGGTAAAAATCAGGAGCCGTTTTGTTAGGTTTTTTTTCTTCTCGTGGCTTTTTTTCCCCCAACAGTCAGGCTCTGCAAAGTCTCTGTAGCTTAGCAACAGCTTCAGAGAGACACTTCCAAGGTACGGGCCGACTGTTTAGAAGCAGTTGCTAAGCAACAGTGTTTGTTGTCAGATACGGAGATGAAAAGCTCCGTATGCTTCAACATTAACGCTGGTGTGTCCGGCAGTTTTGAGGGAACAGCAACAGTTCGGTCCCGTCGGTGCCGGATAGCACAAAGTTGCCTGTATTTCATTCCCTGTGCCTCTTTAGTCTTGACAAAGGGTTTGACCTGAAACGTCGACTCTAATTTCTCTTCACGGATGTTGCCTGGCCTGCTGAGTTTTTCCAGCATTTTCTGTTGTAATTTCAGACTCTTCATTACCCGATTGGATGAGAGCCTCTTTCCTCATGTCCAGTACTTTTATAAGTAGCAAACAAAAGTGTTCAAAGAATACTTTTTAAAAACACTTTTTTTAACAGCCCTATCTATGACTTTTCTCCCGATTTTTGTTCTCGGCAGCGTCCAGGAGATTCCTGGAGTCTCTTTCATTCCTGGAGACTCCAGGGCAATCTTGGGAGGGTTGGCAACCCTACGTGAGTTGGGCCTGCTGAACTCTCTGCCCAGTTCTCCGTGCCAGGAGTGTATTCCCAGTGTTGACTTTGTGTGAAGCCTAGCTAAGTTAAATTAATGCCTAAGGTTTCAAGACTTGGAGGACTTCAAGAGTTGGTGGACCAACAGAAGGTGGAGATCTCAGGAGAAAATGTAAGTGGATTAAGTAAACATAGAAACATAGAAGGTAGCAGGAGTAGGCCATTCGGCCCCTCGAGCCTGCTCCGCCATTCAATGCGATCATGGCTGATCATCCAAATTCAGTACCCTGTCCCTGCTTTCTCCCCATATCCTTTGATCCCTTTAGCCTTAAGAAATATATCCAACTCCTTCTTGAATATATTTAATGAATTGGCCTCAACTGCCTTCTTTGGTAGAGAATTCCACAGGTTCACCACTCTCTGGGTGAAGAAATTCCTCCTCATTTCTGTCCTAAATGGCTTACCCCTTATCCTTAGACTGTGACCCCTGGTTCTGGACTTCCCGGCCATCGGGAACATCCTTCCTGCATCTAGTCTGTCTAGTCCTGTTAGAATGAGATCCCCTCATGGCTGATCATCCAAATTCAGTACCCTGTCCCTGCTTTCTCCCCATACCCCTTGATCCCTTTAGCCTTAAGAAATATATCTAACTCCTTCACCACAGGTTCACCACTCTCTGGGTGAAGAAATTCCTCCTCATTTCTGTCCTAAATGGCTTACCCCTTATCCTTAGATTGTGACCCCTGGTTCTGGACTCCCACGCCATCTGGAACATCCTTCCTGCATCTAGTCTGTCCAGTCCTGTCAGAATTTTATAAGTTTCAATGAGATCCCCTCTCATTCTTCTAAACTCCAGCGAGTATAAGCCCAATCGACCCAATCTCTCCTCATACGTCATTCCTGCCATCCCAGGTATCAGCCTGGTGAATCTTCGCTGAACTCCTTCCATGGCAAGAACATCCTTCCTCAGATAAGGCGACCAAAACTGCACACAATACTCAAGGTGCGGTCTCACAAAGGCCCTGTACAACTGCAGCATGACATCCTTGTTCCTGTACCCAAACCCTCTCGCTACGAAGGCCAACATACCATTTGCCTTCTTAACCGCCTGCTGCACCTGCAAGTAAATTTTTTTTTTATATTGTTAAATAAAGAAAACTGAGAAAGGGAAAGAAAAATCTAGAAGTGTTGGTTTGTCGATAAGGGAGGGAGATGGTAGTAAAAGAAATGTAAGGTGTGAAGCAGAATAAATATTTTATTGAAGAAAGGTGTCATTGTTTCTTTATCATTTCTCTTTGTAAAGACAGATTAACTAAGGCTTGAAGAAACAATCTTCATTCACTACAACAACAACCTGTATTTATATAGCGCCTTTAACATAGTAAAACATCCCGAGGCGCTTCACAGGAGCGATTATCAGACAAAATTTGACACTGAGCCACATGAGGAGATATTACGGCAGGTGACAAAGTTTGGTCAAAGAGGTGGATTTCAAGGAACGTCTTAAAGGAGGAGAGAGAGAGAGGTAGAGAGGCGGAGAAGTTTAGGAAGTTAATTCCAGAGCTTAGGACCCAGGCAGCTGAAGGCATGGCCGCCAGTGGCGGAGCGATTAAAATCGGGGGATGCGCTAGAGGCCAGAATTGGAGGAGTGCAGAGATCTCGGAGGGTTGTAGGGCTGGAGGAGGTTACAGAGATAGCGGGGGGGGGGGGGGGGGACGTGGCTGTGGAGGGATTTGAACACAAGGATAGGAATTTAATAAGCAAGGCGTTAGGTCACTGTGCATCCTTACTAGTCTGACTACTGGCAAATGACAAAAGTATCTGTTGTTGCAGTCAGAGAAAAGGTTAAACATGTGTTTATAATACATGCAGCTGGTTCTGCAGAATTCAGTTAATGCATTCCTGATCAGTCATTTAGACGTTTATTACCGCAGAGCTATGCTGGGAAATGAGGCTTTTCATTTCCTAAGGGCATGCTTGCTTCTTCAGTGTTAACATATAAATGCAAAATGTAGGATTGATGTAATGAGACAAGAGTTGAGCGCAGTTTTCTGTGGTTAATTTAGTCTGCTCTATTTGTTTCAGGCATGTTTCCCTGTTTAGTCAGTAGAGAATAATGGAGTCAGATAACAGTGTAACACGAGAGAGTATAAAAGTAGGGAATGGAGTATAAAAGTAGGGAAGTCTTGCTACAACTGTACAGGGCGTTGGTGAGACCCACCTGGAGCACTGCATACAGTTTTGGTCTCCTTATTTAAGGAAGGATATACTTGCATTGGAGGCAGTTCAGAGACGATTCACGAGGTTAATTCCAGAGATGAAGGGGTTGTCTTATGAAGAAAGGTTGGGCCTATACTCATTGGAGTTTAGGAGAATGAGAGGGAATCTTATTGAAACATATAAGATTCTGAGGGGGATTGACAGGGTAGATGCAGAGAGGATGTTTCCCCTCGTGGGGGAATCTAGAACTAGGGGGCATAATTTCAGAATGAGGGGGCACCCCTTTAAATCAGAAATAAGGAGGAATTTCTCCTCTCAGAGGGTCGTGAATCTTTGGAATTCTCTTCCCCAGAGAGCTGTGGAGGTTGGGTCATTGAATATATTTAAGGTGGAGATAGACAGGTTTTTGAAAGGTAAGAGAGTCGAGGGTTATGGGGAGCGGGCAGGGAAGTGGAGTTGAGGCCAAGATCAGATCAGCCATGATCTTACTGAATGGCGGAGCAGGCTCGAGGGGCCGAATGGCCGACTCCTGCTCCTACGTCTTATGTTCTTATATATCTTATAGAGGGACAGAGACCCCACAGATAATTGTATTCGTGTCCCTGAAGAATATGTTTTTATTGCAATGTATGTTTGCCATGCAATATATGTGGGAAAGTAAGCTGTGAGGAGGACGTAAAGAGGCTGCAAAGGGATGTAGACCAGGTAAGTGAGTGGGCAAGAAGGTGGCAGATTGAGTATAATGTGGGGAAGTGTGAAATTATCCACTTTGGCAGGAAGAATTGGAAAAGCAGAATACTTTTTAAAAGGTGAGAGATCAGTAAATGTTGGGATTCGGAGAGATTTGGGTGTTCTTGTACGTGAATCGCAAAGTTAACATGCAGGTACAGTAAGCAATTAGGAAGGCAAATGGTATGTTGGCCTTTATTGCAAGGGGGTGGAATATAAGAGTAAGGAAGTCTTGTTGCTATTGTGCAGGGCTTTGGTGAGACCACACCTGGAGTATTGTGTACAGTTTTGGTCTCCTTATCTAAGGAAGGATATACTTGCCTTGGAGGCGGTGCAACGAAGGTTCACTAGATTGATTCCTGGGATGAGAGGGCTGTCCTAAGGGGAGAGATTGTGTAGAATGGGCCGATACTCTCTGGAGTTTAGAAGAATGAGAGGTGAGCTCATTGAAACATATAAAATCCCTAGCAGTCTTGACAGGGTAGATGCTGAGAGGTTGTTTCCCCTGGCTGGAGAGTCTAGAAGTAGAGGTCATAGTCTCAGGATAAGGGGTCGGCCATTTAAGACTGAGTCGAGGAGGAATTTCTTCACTCGGAGGGTGGTGAATCTTTGGAATTCTCTACCCCAGAGGGCTGTGGAGGCTCAGTCATTGAGTATATTCAAGACAGAGATCGATAGATTTTTGGATACTAAAGGAATCCAGGGATATGGGGATCGGCGGGGGGCGGTAAATGGAGTTGAGGTCGAAGATCAGCCATGATCTTATTGAATGGCGGAGCAGGCTCGAGGGGCCGAATGGCCGACTCCTGCTGCTAATTCTTCTGTTCTTATGCATAATGTGAGTTACTGAGAGGGAAAAAACGTCTTCAGTCTCAAAGGATTAGCCCCATTTCCAAGATACAATTCAATCCACAGTGAAATGCAGTTCTCCCCTTCCACCAGTTTGGAGTCATGCTGACAGAAGCCAATGGAAACGAGCTTCCTGGACGCATCAGTTTTCAGTTGATTTGGATTTAGATCTAGATCCCTACATTTGTTTCATGCATGGGGCAAAGAGGGTTGGTTGTCAAAGCAAAAACTAATTTTTTCACGCATCTCTTTTCTTCCAATCACTAACCAACCACAAAAGAACATGAATCGGGCAACTTGCTGGTTGACATGACCACAGAAGGAAATAGGACAGAGGGCGTGTATTGCAGAATCAGCAACAACGACTTGCATTTATATAGCACCTTTTAACGCAGTACAAGGTCCCGCGGCGCTTCACAGGAGCGATTATCAGACAGAATTTGATACCGAGCCCCACAAGGAGATATAAGAACTGGTGACCAAAAGTTTGGTCAAAGAGAGAAGTTTTAAGGAGCGTTTGTAGATGGGGTCAGCCAGTGGCTCAGTGGGTCGCACTCTCGTCTCTGAGTCAGATGGTTGTGGGTTCAAGTCCCACTCCAGCGACTTGAGCACAAAATCTAGGCTGACACTCCCAGTGCGGTGCTGAGGGAGCGCTGCACTGTCGGAGGTGCCGTCTTTCGGATGAGACGTTAAACCGAGGTTCCTTCTGCCCCTCAAGTGGACGTAAAAGATCCCATGGCCACTATTGGAAGAAGAGCAGGGGAGTTCTCCCTGGTGTCCTGGTCAATATTCATCTCTCAACCAACATCACTAAAAACAGATTATCTGGTCATTATCACATTGCTGTTTGTGGGAGCTTGCTGTGAACAAATTGGCTGCCACGTTTCCTACATTATAACAGTGACTACACTTCAAAAATGTACTTCATTGGCTGTAAAGCGCTTTGGGACGTCCTGTGATTGTGAAAGGTGCAAGTCTTTCTTTTTAATTGAGGCCTTAATGGGTAGAGACCTTGCCCAATGTAGCATCAAACACTGCAGAGTAGAAGGTCTTCGTTGGCTGTGTTGAGTTAGCTAATTTCAGCAGGGAAAGAAATAGAGCTGCTCCCCCTGACCTTGGGCTATAGGGGAGAAAATGTGCTCTTGATCGCTACCCTTGTCACAAGGTGCGTGCACGCGGACAATGGGTTAAGATTAGGCTTGAGTGGGGAGCCCACAACAGTCAATGAATCTGAAAACCCTTGAAGTCGAGGCTCGCACTAAAGATTGTGCACCTCGGTGAGTTATCGGAGGGCTGCGACCAGCACAAGCATTAACGCCTTCAGGATATGAAGGGCGAAAATTGGTGGGGAAAGTCGGCTTAATTGAGCGCTGAGCAACGAGTTGGAAGAGGGGGTGGAGGCACTTTTATGAATGCATTCTAGCATTAGTATGTCAGCAGGTCATTTTGTAACCCACTAATCATCAGGGTGCTACAAGCCATGTATATAATCAGAGGCAGAGAGCAGGAGGAGTTAGATCTGAAGTTGGCTACGGTAGATGTGCATCTGTGCGTGTATGTACGTAAAGCCCGGGAGCATTTGCAGGGTCTTTGACATTAGAAATACGTCCTTTAGATAAATCATTCTCCTCATGTCCTTGGGTGCAAATGAGAAACGGTTGCATAGACTAGGCTTGTGTTTCCTTGAGTATAGAAGATTAAAGGGGGATCTAATAGTTGTGTTTAGGGTTTGATAGGGTAGAGAGAGAGGAACTATTTCCTCTGGTGGGGGGAGTCCAGAACAAGGGGGTAGAACCTTAAAATTAGAGCCAGGCCGTTCAGGGGTGATGTCAGGAAGCACTTCTTCACACAAAGGGTGGTGGAAATCTGGAACTCCACCCCCCCCCCCCCCCCCACCAAAAAAAGCTGTTGAGGCTGGGGGTCAATTGCAAATGTCAAACCGAGAGCGCTCGATTTTTGTTAGGTATTAAGGGTTAGGGAACCAAGGCGGGGAGATGGAGTTACGGTACAGATCAGCCATGATCTCATTGAATGGGGGAACAGGCTCAAGGGGCTGAATGGCCTCCTCCTGTTCCTATGTTTTATGCAAGTGAAGTGGCAAATTTACTGGAAATTTGCTCTTCTCCGCATCTATACTTTGCCTGGGAGTGTTCGGTGCTGAAAGTGGCTGCCCAAAATGTGAAAAGCTCCATTCTTCACTAAAATGCCTCACGTTGCTTACCAACAAAAAGAGTCATAAGAGAAAGTTACATGGATCGACTGGAGAAGCTGGGGTTGTTCTCCTTGGAGCAGAGAAGGTTGGGAGGAGATTTGATCGAGGTGTTCAAAATCATGGGGGGGTTTTGATGCAGTAAATAAGGAGAAACTGTTTCCACTGGCAGGAGGGTCGAGAACCAGAGGACACAGATTTAAAATAATTGGCAGAAGAACCAAAGGCGACACGAGGAAAAACATTTTTATGCAGCGAGTGATTAGGATCTGGAATGCACTGCCTGAGAGGGCGGTGGAGGCAGATTCAATCGTGGCTTTCAAAAGGGAGTTGGATAAGTACCTGAAGGAAAAAAATTCACAGGGCTACGGGGGAAAGGGTGGGGCGAGTGGGACTAGCTGAAGTGCTCTTGCAGAGAGCCGGCACGGGCTCGACGGGCCGAATGGCCTCCTGTGCTGTAACCATTTCTATGATTCTAAGTCCGTGGCGAAATGTTGGGATTCCAGAATTCAGCGCTGCTACCACAATGCTGTGCAGTCAGTCAGCATCCTAACTAACCTGCCAGCAAATGTACAGTTCAGCATTCACCTTATCAATTCCTCTTGCTGTCCTGTCCTGTTTCCCAGCCCGCCAGCGCCGAATGGAACAAGCTTCTTCTGTGTGGTCTTTTCAGCAGTTGCCTTGTAGAAAAACATTCTTTTTTTTAAAATTCATCGCCACCGATCTGTAGTGCAGGCTCCTTTAATCCCGATGACTTTGCTTTGACTGTGTATCAATACAAGGACCCATCACTATTGAGCAACCTGATTACAAATGCAACTGGGCCACAGATCTATAACTCGTGTCCAAACGCCTCTCATCTAAAACTTCAAAGTATGACTTTAATGGGACCTCCAAGTGAAATTGACCTTTTGTGTGCTTTAGAAGCTATTTACTTCAAGCCTGCTCTGCTGGAGATACTAAGGGAAGATAATTTAATGCAGGTAATTGCTTATATCTCTCAAAAAAAAACGTCGTATCAAAAGATCCCAGCGTTGGCCTCTTGATAGTTGGAATCTGGTTTTGTTTGGCAGGAATCAAGATTCAAATCAGTGCTCCTTCTGTTTGTGTACGGAGGTTACCCCGGCTGTGCCTATGATTCCCTTCCTCCGCTCTTACCGCCTTCAGGACTGAACAAAGAAGCCATACTGTGTCACTGTCAGAATGCATTTTTCTTCAAAGCAACTTTCTTCCTGGCTGGAAGCTCCCACCAAGGTTTGAAGGGAGGCACTTTTAATCCTCCACTTTTGTCTGATAAAATCTTATAAGACCATCTTGTGTTTAGAACGCGTGAGCTGAATTGCACAGAAGTGACGACCCGGCCTCCTTCCAGCCCCGCCCGTCTCGCGTTGGTGTTCATCCTCCACCCAGGGGGTCGCTAACCCTCTGCCATTGCTCTGGAGTCTCCAGGAATTGAAGATTCATCTCCCAGACGCTGCTGCCAGCAAATCGGGCCAAATAAAAATCATCGCGCTGTTAAAAGAACTGTGCGTTATGTTCATTTTCTATCAACCCTTTCATTGAATAGTTATTAAAACATTGCAGATAGTGGAGGGGGGGGGGGCGGAGAAAAGGCCATTTGACTGCCAGTCGAGCTAGCCAATCGGGTAACTCGAGAGTCTGTTTGCTTTCCAGTTGGCCGCGAGAAGGCGGGGCATCGCGAGGATGGACGGCCGGGTGACCAATAGAAAGAAAGACTTGCATTTCTATAGCGCCTTTCACGACCGCAGGACGTCCCAAAGCGCTTTACAGCCAATGAAGTACTTTTTTGAAGTGTAGTCACTGTTGTAATGTCGGAAATGCGGCAACCAATTTGCGCACAGCTAGCTCCCACAAACAGCAATGTGATAATGACCAGATCATCTGTTATAGTGACGTTGGTTGAGGGATAAATATTGGCCCAGGACACCGGGGAGAACTCTCCTGCTCTTCTTCGAAATAGTGCCATAGGATCTTTTACATCCACCTGAATGGGCAGATGGTTTAATGCCTCATTTTTGAAATTCTCATCCCTCTCTTCAAATCTCTCCATGGCCTTGCCCCTTCCCTGTCTCTGTAACCTCCTACAACCCTCCGAGATCCCTGCGTTCTTCCAACTCTGGCTTCTTGGGCACCCTCCACTTCCATCGCTCCACCATTGGCGGCCGTGCCTTCAGCTGCCCGGGCCCTAAGCTCTGGATTTCCCTCCCTAAGCACCTCCGCCTCCCTCTCCTCCTTTAAATGTAAGAAGTCACACAACACCAGGTTATAGTCCAACAGTTTTATTTGAAATCACAAGCTTTCGGAGCGCTGCTCCTTCGTCAGGTGAAGTGGAGAGATACATAAAGACACAGCTTATATAGTCAGAGAATAATGCCAGGTGATTACAGGTAATCTTTCTAACTGCCATTTATCACACCTCGGCAGAGAGATAATCACAGCAATCAAAGGTGTGAATGGTGTCCAAATAGGTTAGTCAGGAAAACATTACATCAAAGAACAATGAGGTGGGATCACAAGGGGTCAAATGTTGCAGATGCTGGGGTCTGTATGAAAAACAAAAAACAGACAAAAAAAATTTTTTTTTTGCTGGAAATCACAGCAGGTCTGGCCGCATCTGTGTAGAGAGAACAAGCCAACGACGACTCGAGTCTGGATGACCCTACGTCAGGTGGGGTTACATGTAGCGTGACATGAACCCAAGATCCCGGTTGAGGCCGTCCTCATGAGTGCGGAACTTGGCTATCAGTTTCTGCTCTACGATTTTGCGTTGTCGTGTGTCTCGAAGGCCGCCTTGGAGAATGCTTACCCGAAGATCGGAGGCTGAATGTCCTTGACTGCTGAAGTGTTCCCCGACTGGGAGGGAACACTCCTGCCTGGTGATTGTTGCGCGGTGTCCGTTCATCCGTTGTCGCAGTACACAGACAGTTACCTGCAGATCTGACAAATGAACACACCCGCCACCTCAACAGACTGATCAAGACCTTCGATCCAGACCGTCAAAGCATCCTACACGCTCTCATCCCACGTACTCCCTGCGTGGGAGACTTCTACTGCCTCCCAAAGATACACACAGCCAACACACCCGGACGTCCTATCGTATCAGGCAACGGAACCCTGTGTGAGAACCTCTCTGGATACGTCAAGGGCATCCTGAAACCCATCGTACAGGGAACCCCCAGCTTCTGTCGCGACACTACAGACTTCTTACAGAAACTCAGCACCCACGGACCAGTTGAACCAGGAACACTCCTCGCCACGATGGACGTCTCGGCACTCTACACCGCATCGCTGCGACAGCCTCAGTACTCAACGCCAACAACAGCCAATCTCCAGACGACATCCTACAACTCATCCGCTTCATCCTTGACCACAATGTCTTCACCTTCGACAACCAGTTCTTTACCCAAACACACGGAACAGCCATGGGGACCAAATTCGCACCCCAATACGCCAACATCTTCATGCACAAGTTTGAGCAAGACTTCTTCGCTGCACAGGACCGCCAACCAACGCTATACACCAGATACATCGACGACATTTTCTTCCTATGGACCCACGGCGAAGAATCACTGAAAAGACTACACGATAACATCAACAAGTTCCATCCCACCATCAAACTCACCATGGACTACTCCTCAGAATTGATATCATTCTTGGACACACGAATCTCCATCAAAGACGGACACCTCAGCACTTCACTCTACCGCAAGCCCACGGACAACCTCAGGATGCTCCACTTCTCCAGCTTCCACCCTAACCACGTTAAAGAAGCCATCCCCTATGGACAAGCCCTGCGAATACACAGGATCTGCTCAGACGAGGAGGAATACGATGGACACCTACAGACGCTGAAAGACGCCCTCGTAAGAACGGGATATGACGCTTGACTCGTCGATCGACAGTTCCGACGGGCCACAGCAAAAAATCGCATAGACCTCCTCAGAAGACAAACACGGGACACAACCAACAGAGTACCCTTCGTCGTCCAGTACTTCCCTGGAGCGGAGAAACTACACCATGTTCTTCGCAGCCTTCAATATGTCATCGATGACGACGAACACCTCGCTAAGGCCATCCCCACGCCTCTACTACTCGCCTTCAAACAGCCGCCTAACCTCAAACAGACCATCGTTCACAGCAAATTACCTAGCTTGCAGGAGAACAGCGACCATGACACCACACAACCCTGCCACGGCAAACTCTGCAAGACATACCAGATCATCAACACAGATACCATCATCACACATGAGGACACCACCCACCAGGTACATGGTACATACTCATGTGACTCGGCCAACGTTGTCTACCTCATACGTTGCAGGAAAGGATGCCCCGGAGCATGGTACATTGGCGAGACCATGCAGACACTGCGACAACAGATGAACGGACACCGCGCAACAATCGCCAGGCAGGAGTGTTCCCTCCCAGTCGGGGAACACTTCAGCAGTCAAGGACATTCAGCCTCCGATCTTCGGGTAAGCATTCTCCAAGGTGGCCTTCGAGACACACGACAACGCAAAATCGTAGAGCAGAAACTGATAGCCAAGTTCCGCACTCATGAGGATGGCCTCAACCGGGATCTTGGGTTCATGTCACGCTACATGTAACCCCACCTGACGTAGGGTCACACAGACTTGAGTCGTCGTTGGCTTGTGTTCTCTACACAGATGCTGCCGGACCTGCTGTGATTTCCAGCAAAAAAAAAATTTTTTTGTCTGTTTTTTGTTTTTCATACAGACCCCAGCGTCTGCAACATTTGACCCCTTGTGACCCCACCTCATTGTTCTTTGATGTAATGTTTTCCTGACTAACCTATTTGGACACCATTCACACCTTTGATTGCTGTGATTATCTCTCTGCCGAGGTGTGATAAATGGCAGTTAGAAAGATTACCTGTAATCATCTGGCATTATTCTCTGACTATATAAGCTGTGTCTTTATGCATCTCTCCACTTCACCTGACGAAGGAGCAGCGCTCCGAAAGCTTGTGATTTCAAATAAAACTGTTGGACTATAACCTGGTGTTGTGTGACTTCTTACATTTGTCCACCCCAGTCCAACACCGGCATCTCCACACCACTCCTCCTTTAAGACGCTCCTTAAAACCTATCTCTTCGACCAAGCTTTTGGTCACCTGTCCTGATATCTCCTTCTTTGGCTCGGTGTTACATTTGGTCTGATTCCACTCCTGTGACGCGCCGTGGGACGTTTTACCACGTTAAAGGCGCTGTATAAGTGCAAGCTGTCGTTGTAAAAAAATTTAAAAGAAAAATCTCGTAGGTACAGCCTCTTACCAATTCCTTGTTGTAGATATCCGTTTCATCAAAGGGCACAGAACTGAATTACCAGAACAATCGAACTACACCCTCGTTATCATACAGGAGTTTACATAGAAGATAGGAGCAGGAGTAGGCCATTCGGCCCCTCGAGCCTGCTCCGCCATTCAATACGATCATGGCTGATCATCCAAATTCAGTACCCTGTCCCTGCTTTCTCCCCATATCCCTTGATCCCTTTAGCCTTAAGAAATATATCCAACTCCTTCTTGAATATATTTAATGAATTGGCCTCAACTGCCTTCTGTGGTAGAGAATTCCACAGGTTCACCACTCTCTGGGTGAAGAAATTCCTCCTCATCTCTGTCCTAAATGGCTTACCCCTTATCCTTAGAAGTTGGCGGAATATGTGGAGAGCCAAGCTTAGTTTGAGGTCCAGAATGGATGTGCGGGTACAGAGGAAGGGGGGGATAGGTGTCGTTTGACACCTTGGATTAGAAATGGAGAGTGTGCGCAGTTAACGATGTGCCAGCAGCGGGTAAGCTTCTCCTGAACCTGGCGCCGTTTCTCACTTGTGTTCACTTTCCAGCGAGCTGAGGTAACGAATGCCTCTGGTTGAGTTCTGAATGGCAGGCGGCAGAGATTCCATTATGAGCGTATGTTTTAGCAATTAAATAAGGGCATTTGCTCCAGTCTTCTCGTGATTTGTTCTGCGGGGATGTCATTGGCTGGTCAGAAGATAGCTGTTTTCTTTGATGTAGCTGTGTCTGAGATTTCTGAGAATTTATGGTCTTCCTGTGTATTGATAAATCACTTCCGTGGTTGGGGGGGGGCAGTGGGGGGGGGGGGGGCGCTTATTGAAACCAGTGAAACCTATTCTTTTAGGTTTGGATTTTGAGAAGTGCTGCAAGAAAAGATTCAAAATCAAATAACCCCGTGGCTCAGTGGGTAGCGCTCTCGCCTCTGAGTCAGAAGGTTGTGGGTAGGGTAGGGTGGGAATTTTTAAAAGAGGAAACTTTCCATGGGAATTTATGGGAATTTTGAGTTTTTTTGCACACTGATGGTTTTTGTCTCTGACCCTTATATTATCTTTGTCGTCACAATAGACATACTGTTCCATACAAATAAAAACAGGCTTTCAAAACTTTATTTAGGTTATAATTTTGAACTTTATTGAACCCCCACAAAAAAGACCCATCTAAAATAAAATAAAAAGAGCGTCAGCTTATTTAGCCTGTAATTTGTCCTTATTTTGTCCCTTTGAGTCTTCTACTCATGAGTCTTCTACTCCTCATTGCTCCTCCTGATTCTCTGACTCTGGCTCTGACGTGTCCATTTCCTCCTCTGTGTCAGTGTCTAGCTGTGTGGTGGACACTTCTGTATCTGGCTCAATAAGTTGTAGGTTCGCCCGGATAGCCACCAGTTTCTCCACTCTCTTGTTAGTCAGCCTGTTGTGCACCTTTGTATGCGTATTCCCAAAAAGTGACCAGTTTCGTTCAGAGGCCGCTGATGAAGGTGGGATTTGGAGTATCACCGATGTAATAGGTGACAGGGCCTCAGATGCACAAAGTCCCTTCCACCAGGTATGTGCACTGATATGCTTGCATGATTCCCATATCCCATCCCCATTCCAAAGACCTTGCTTGGTAGAGAACTTTGCCAGACTTCCCAGAACTTTGCCCACATCCAGATTGAGATGGTGTGAGAGGGTAGAAATCACACTGTAAGCACTGTTGATCTGTTCTCTAGAAAGTATTGGTCTCCCAACATGCTTTGGGTCCAGCATGTATGCTGCAGCATGAATCGGCTTGACACAAAATTCTTGACGCGTCTGTATGAATTGAACAATTGCCTTCTCCTCTGCTTTGAGCAGCAGGGATGTGGGTAGGGCAATGCTGATTTGTTCTTTTAAATCAGTAAAAAGCCTGAGAACATCTGACAAGACAGCGTCATCTCGTTCAATCTGAGCAATTGCAGCTGCTACTGGTGAGAGTAGTTTAAGGCTGCTAACCACTCTCTCCCAAAACACATCATCCAGCAGTATTTTCTTGATGGTGGTTTCCATATCCCCAGACTGGGATATTGCCATTTCTTGCAGCGACTCCTTACCCTCCAGAAGGCTGTTGTACATTATGACAACACCACCCCATCTAGTGTTGTTGGGCAGCTTCAGTGTGGTGTTCTTGTTCTTTGTCATTTGCTTGGAGTTGTAGGTTGCAACAACTACCTGTTTTCCCCTGACATACTTAACAACTTGCTTGGCTCTCTTGTACAGTGCTTCCATGGTTCTCAAACCCATGATGTCCTTGAGCAGGTTAAGCCCATGAGCTGCGCACCCAATAGACGTAATATGAGGGTAGGCCTCCTCCACTTGAGCCCAAGCAGCCTTCATATTCGCAGCATTGTCAGTAACTACTGCAAAGACCTTTTGTGATCCAAGATCATTGATGACCGCTTTCAGCTCATCAGCAATGTATGTGCCTGTGTGTCTGTTGTCCTTCGTGTCTGTGCTCTTGAAGAACACTGGGAGAGGAGTGGAGACGATGTAGTTTATGATGCCCTCCCCTTGTACATTTGACCACCCATCTGAGATAACTGCACCACAGTCTGCCATCGCTATCGTTTCTTTGAGCTTTCCTTGGACTCTGTTATACTCAGCCTCCAGCAAATAAGTAGACAAAGCATGTCTGGTGGGAGGACAGTATGCAGGGCGAATAACATTGAAAAATCTCTTCCAGTACACATTGGCTGTGAGCATGAGGGGTGAGCCTGTTGCATATACAGCTCGAGCAAGGCACTCATCTGCATTCTTCTGGCTATGGTTATCCATTGTATCAAAGAACCTTCCAAGTGGGCCAGGAGTTGCTGATGATAAGGAGCCTGATGCTGAATGAGAACCATCATCTTCTTGAATGGAAGCAGAGGAACTCTGGGCTGACTGCTGTGAGCTTTGAGTGAAGTTGTTGCATTTGGATAAATGCTGCTGCATCTTTGTGGCATTCTTTACATATGGCTTTCTACAGTGTTTGCACATGTACGCAGTCTTTCCATCTTTAATGCCTGGGGTAAAATCCTTCCACACATCCGACGGTAAACGTGGCATTGTTCTATGCAGAGAAATAAAGGGCATTCATCTCTGTGTCGAATTGCGGTCGATCAGCACGATTGCAACAGGGTGAGTACATTTTTGCTGATGCTCCATGTGATGGAAGCATGACCTGTACACACACGACGCTACATCACCAATAGTGTATTATTTTGTATATTTTAAATTGAAGGACAACAGAGTTCAACAAGTAACTGGTTTATTTGGTATAAAGTCTGATTTACTTACTGCATCATCACAACATCAGCAGAAAACAAAATGACTTCCCTCAGGACCCCAACCTGGATCTTAAAAAAACTATAGCAGTCTTACAGATGCCTGCAGGCCAATCACAATTCGATATGCAAATATTACAAATAGAGGGAGCTAATCGCTCATCCACTCATCCAACCAATCAGGACACATTTGTTCACAGTCACACACAAAACTTGTAATTATTAAAACAAGCCAAGTAAGAAGATAAACATATAGGCCTAGAAATTGAGTTTGCGCTGCGCCAGGGCTTTAGCGCCGGAAGTTAGCGCCGGCGCTAAGTCCCTTTGCGTGCGCCAAAAATTCAGTAGCGCCGTGCCCAAACGGCTGCCGGCGCTACTGAAGGGTTTTAGCGCCTGAAAACTGGCGCAACGCGCCGCATTGCGGCGCTATTCCGGCGCTGCGGTGCCCGCTGCAGTGCGGCAGGCTCGGGAAGTGCAGGCCTCCTCCTTCCGTTAAGGAGGAGCTGCCTGCACCCGGCCGCGGCCCGCGCAAATCTCTTCAAAAATGAGCCCGGCACCTCGGACAAGTGCCGGGCTTGCATCTGTTCCGGGGGGGGGGGGAGAAGTCCGGGGAGGGAGCTGCGGGCAGGCGGCTGGCGGGAAAGCGGCCGGCCGCCGCGCCTCCTTAAAGCGCCGGCGCAGACTCCGGCAACACTCGTTTGCCGGAGTCTTAGTTGCGGCTGCCACTGGCGAGGCGGCCGCAACTGAACTTCGGCTTGGGGCCGGGTTACCACGGCAACCGGGACGCTGCGCACACCGATGACGTCATCGGTGCCGGCGCAGCGCTACCGGTCTACCGCCGCGGAAGGGCGCCAGGCAATTTAGGAACCGGCGCCAATTGCAGCGCTAGGCCCTCAAGCGCCGCAAAATCGGTGCTAAGGGCACTGAATTTCTAGGCCATATTGATTAAGAAATTCCTTAATAATTAAGATTCCATCTCTGTTAGTAATTTTAAGAGAGGACCTGTGGGGAAAAAAAAAAGAAAGAAATACAAAAAAAACAATATTATGCTAGCATGTGCTTTTTTGGGCAAAATTCCCAAGCTAAACTTCCCGTGGAAAATTTCCGGAAATTTACCGGAAACTTTCCACCCCTTTGCAACCCTAGTTGTGGGTACAAGGCCCACTCCAGAGATGTGAGCACAAAAATCCAGGCTGACACTCCCGGTGCAGTGCTGAGGGAGCGCCGCATTGTCAGAGGGGCTGTCTTTCGCTTGAGACGTTAAACCGAGGCCCCGTCTGCCCCCTCAGGTGGACGTAAAAGATCCCGTGGCACTATTTTGAAGAAGAGCAGGGGGAGTTCGCCCCGGTGTCCTTCCACCAACATCATTACCACACTGCTGCTGGTGGGAGCTTGCTGTGCGCAAATTGGCTGCTGCATTACAACAGTGGCTACACTTCCAAAATACTTCATTGGCTTTGGGACATCGTGAGGTCGTGAACGGTGCTATATAAATGCAAGTTCTTTCTTTTGCCTATCTAATAAGGCCTCATCAATTGAGCCTCACCGTTAGCACAGTTACCCACGTGTCGTGCCCCAGTATTCCCACACCAGCCTGCTCCTGTATGAGGATTGTCTGTGCAGATCCGATCCAAACATAGAATTCCAATGCACAAAATCATCCCATTGTTTAGAGCCATCGACCCAGACATAACTTCTCAATGAGCCACGACTGGAGTCTTTCCTGGTGTTGTTTTGTGCAATTGCCTCTTAATACAGCTTCTTGAAGGTTGTACTTTGTTTAAGGAAGTACATTGAGTTATGTAACGAGTGATTAAATGTGTTATCTTACAAATATTACCAGTGGGTTGCATTAGTCTTGTACAAAGCCCGATGAGCTTGCTGCGGTACTGGGCGAGATCCATTTCACAGAATCACAGAATCCCCACAGTGCAGATAGAGGCCATTTCGGCCCATCGAGCCTGCACTGACACATATCCCACCCTATCCCCGTAACCCCACGTATTTAATCCCCTAACACTAAGGGTCAATTTATCATAGCCAAATCAACCTAGCCCGCACATCTTTGGACTGTGGGAGGAAACCGGAGCACCCGGAGGAAACCCACGCAGACACAGGGAGAATGTGCAAACTCCACACAGTCGCCTGAGGCCAGATTTGAACCCGGGTCCCTGGCGCTGTGAGGCAACAGTGCTAACCACTATGCCACCGTGCTGTGTCACATTGAAGGAGCGTTGTTTTTTTGTGACACTGCGCTCCACGATTCATTTTCTATATTAAAGTAAAGAGCAAAATTTCAGCATGCAGATTGTCAGCACGAGATCCTGGGCTTTATGAATAGAGACACAGGGCTGGATTTTCATTCAGGAGTCGGGTTGGAGGCGGGACTACAACTTTCGGGGTTGTAGCCCCGCCTCCATCGAGATGCGGCCAATCCACGCGATTTTAACTTGATTGACCTTGTTGAGCCCGCCCAGTGGGCTCAGCAGGCCAATTAAGGGCCACCCGGCAACAGGTGACGTCGCAGACTGAAATTTCATCTGTCAAGAGCTTCTGACAGATGAAATATCAGCGTTTCACAGCTGTTTGAAGCCGTCAAACACTTGACAGTCTTACTTCTAACATGAGTCCTTCTGCACAGACTCAGTTAGAAATCTCTCCTGCACAGAAAGCTGCAGGCTGTCACTTTTGACAGTTCGCAGCCATTCTGCTTTCTGTGCCGGTGAGATGAGGGACTCCTGGAACCGAAAGGAAGGAAGGCTGAAAAGGTAAGAAAATGTATGTAAAACTTATTTAATCACTTTAGACACACCAAACACACTTACCTATGCACACATCACTTACCGGAGCACCGACATCGCGACCCCTCCAAGCCCTTCATCCCGACGGCCCGCCTCACTAACTTGGCGTGGTTTGGAGCTGTCGGGAATCCCACACTTCAACATTAAAAATAGGGATTAGGCTAAAAACTGCCTGTTAACTACCTGTTAACAGGCAGGTCATTGGCACTAATCCCCCTTCCCGCCTCGGGGAGGCGGGTCCTAGTGCGGGGCGGGTACCCGCCTCCTTTGAAACTGGCATGGAGGCGGGTTGGGGTCGGGACCCCCGATTTGGGGAATTTAATCCCCCCCCCGCCCCCCCCCCGCCACGCCTCCAATCCCGACTCCACGGTCCAATGAAAATCCAGCCCATAGAGTCCAAAAGCAAAGAAGTTGTACCAAACCTTTATACACCACTGGTCAGACCCCAGCTGGACTGTTGTGTCCAATTCTGGGCACCGCACTTTAGGAAGGATGTCGAGGCTTTGGAGAGGGTGCAGAGGAGATTCACTGGAATGGTACCAGGGATGGGGGATGGGGGGGGGGCGGGGGGGAGCTGGTGGCTTTGGTTATGTGGGGAGACTGGAGAAGCTGGGGTTGTTCTCCTTGGAGCAGAGAAGGTTAAGGGGCGATTTGACAGAGGTGCTCAAAATTATGAGGGTTTTTGGTAGAATGGATCGGGAGAAACTGTTTCCACTGGCAGGAGGGTCGGTAACCAGAGGACACAGATTTAAGAAAATTGGCAAAAAATCCAGGAGGGACATGAGAATTTTTTTTACGCAGCGAGTTATGGTTGGGAATGCATTGCCTGCAAGGGTGGTGGAAGCAGATTCAATAGTAACTTTCAAAGGGAATTGAATATGTAATTGAAAAGAAGAAATGTTTCAGGGCTATGGGGAAAGAGCAGGTGAGTGGGACTAATTGGATAGTTCTTTCAGAGAGCTGTTATAGACATGATGGTTCGAATGGCATCCTTCTGTGCTGATTGCAACAAAGGATCTCCTGGATCTTAGAGAAAACCTCCATGCTTCTTACAGGCAACACAAGAAGAATGGCCACTTGAGCCAGGTACCAGACAACTGCCAATGTCTGTGGAACCCATACCCCAGTGAGAGTCAGTGTCTGTGGAACTGTACACCAGTGAGAGTCAGTGTCTGTGGAACCCGTACCCCAGTGAGAGTCAGTGTCTGTGGAACTGTACCCCAGTGAGAGTCGGTGTCTGTGGAACTGTACACCAGTGAGAGTCGGTGTCTGTGGAACTGTACCCCAGTGAGAGTCAGTGTCTGTGGAACTGTACCCCAGTGAGAGTCAGTGTCTGTGGGACTGTACCCCAGTGAGAGTCAGTGTCTGTGGAACTGTACCCCAGTGAGAGTCGGTGTCTGTGGAACTGTACCCCAGTGAGAGTCAGTGTCTGTGGAACTGTACACCAGTGAGAGTCAGTGTCTGTGGAACTGTACACCAGTGAGAGTCGGTGTCTGTGGAACTGTACCCCAGTGAGAGTCAGTGTCTGTGGAACTGTACCCCAGTGAGAGTCAGTGTCTGTGGGACTGTACCCCAGTGAGAGTCAGTGTCTGTGGAACTGTGCCCCAGTGAGAGTCGGTGTCTGTGGAACTGTACCCCAGTGAGAGTCAGTGTCTGTGGAACTGTACCCCAGTGAGAGTCGGTGCCTGTGGAACTGTACCCCAGTGAGAGTCGGTGCCTGTGGAACTGTACCCCAGTGAGAGTCGGTGCCTGTGGAACTGTACCCCAGTGAGAGTCGGTGCCTGTGGAACTGTACCCCAGTGAGAGTCGGTGCCTGTGGAACTGTACTCCAGTGAGAGTCGGTGCCTGTGGAACTGTACCCCAGTGAGAGTCGGTGCCTGTGGAACTGTACCCCAGTGAGAGTCGGTGCCTGTGGAACTGTACCCCAGTGAGAATCAGTGTCTGTGGAACTGTACCCCAGTGAGAGTCGGTGTCTGTGGAACTGTACCCCAGTGAGAGTCAGTGTCTGTGGAACTGTACCCCAGTGAGAGTCGGTGTCTGTGGAACTGTACCCCAGTGAGAGTCAGTGCCTGTGGAACTGTACACCAGTGAGAGTCAGTGTCTGTGGAACTGTACCCCAGTGAGAGTCGGTGCCTGTGGAACTGTACCCCAGTGAGAGTCGGTGGCTGTGGAACTGTACCCCAGTGAGAGTCGGTGCCTGTGGAACTGTACCCCAGTGAGAGTCGGTGCCTGTGGAATTGTACCCCAGTGAGAATCAGTGTCTGTGGAACTGTACCCCAGTGAGAGTCAGTGTCTGTGGAACCCGTACCCCAGTGAGAGTCGGTGTCTGTGGAACCGTACCCCAGTGAGAGTCGGTGTCTGTGGAACCGTACCCCAGTGAGAGTCGGTGTCTGTGGAACCCGTACCCCAGTGAGAGTCAGTGCCTGTGGAATCTGTACCCCAGTGAGTCAGTGTCTGTGGAACTGTACCCCAGTGAGAGTCAGTGTCTGTGGAACTGTTCCCCAGTGAGAGTCAGTGTCTGTGGAACTGTACCCCAGTGAGAGTCAGTGTCTTTGGAACTGTACCCCAGTGAGAGTCAGTGTCTGTGGAACAGTACCCCAGTGAGAGTCAGTGTCTGTGGAACAGTACCCCAGTGAGAGTCAGTGTCTGTGGAACTGTACCCCAGTGAGAGTCAGTGTCTGTGGAACTGTACCCCAGTGAGAGTCAGTGTCTGTGGAACTGTACCCCAGTGAGAGTCAGTGTCTGTGGAACTGTACCCCAGTGAGAGTCAGTGTCTGTGGAACTGTACCCCAGTGAGAGTCGGTGTCTGTGGAACCCGTACCCCAGTGAGAGTCGGTGCCTGTGGAACTGTACCCCAGTGAGAGTCGGTGCCTGTGGAACTGTACCCCAGTGAGAGTCGGTGCCTGTGGAACTGTACCCCAGTGGGAGTCAGTGTCTGTGGAACTGTACCCCAGTGAGAGTCACCTCCTGCGGAACTGTACCCCAGTGAGAGTCGGTGCCTGTGGAACTGTACCCCAGTGAGAGTCAGTGTCTGTGGAACTGTACCCCAGTGAGAGTCACCTCCCGCAGAAGTGTACCCCACCCTTCAGAAGAGGAAGGAAGTAAACAGGAATACTTTTGCCTACAAGGTACAGCGATCCAGGCAACAACCCTGCCTGGGGCAGAGCTCCATAAGCAGAGGTGGTGTACGAAGCCAGTCTCTATTACTAAGGACACTTATTTTAATCAAGATTATAACTGTGAGAGCAGAAAGCCTATATTCCTCTAACTACTTCACTTTAACCTGTCAGCACTCATTGCAGTGCACCATTACTTCTGATTTTCATTCTTCACTCGAGTGGTTCCCAACCCTTTTCCCATGTGACTTGATATTCCGATGCTCTCCTGGGCGAACTTCCACCCTCTAAACCCGAGCTCATCCAAAACTCTGCTGCCCGCTTCCCAACACAAACGGGGGAGCGATTAAAATCAGGGAGGTGCAAGGGGCCAGAACTGGAGGAGCGCAGAGATCTCGGAGAGTTGGAGGTGCTGGAGGAGGTTACAGAGATCGGGAGGGAGCGGGCGAGGGCCGCGGAGGGATTTGAACAGAAGGGTGAGAATTTTACATTTGTGGCGTTGCTAGACCATAGAAACATAGAAGATAGGAGCAGGAGTAGGCCATTCGGCCCATCGAGCCTGCTCCGCCATTCAATGAGATCATGGCTGATCATCCAAATTCAGTACCCTGTCCCTGCCTTCTCCCCATATCCCTTGATCCCTTTAGCCTTAAGAAATATATCCAACTCCTTCTTGAATATATTTAATGAACTGGCCTCCACCGCCCTCTGTGGCAGAGAATTCCACAGGTTCACCACTCTCTGGGTGAAGAAATTCCTCCTCATTTCAGTCCTAAATAGCTTACCCCTTATCCTTAGACTATGACCTCTGGTTCTGGACTCCCCGGCCATTGGGAACATCCTTCCTGCATCTAGTCTGTCCAGGCCTGACAGAATTTTATAGGTTTCGATGAGATCCCCTCTCATTCTTCTAAACTCCAGTGAGTATAAGCCCAATCGACCCAATCTCTCCTCATACGTCATTCCTGCCATCCCAGGTATCAGTCTGGTGGGTAGGTCAGCGAGCACAAGGGGGTGATGGGTGAACGGGACTCGGTGCGAGTTCGGACACGGGGGCAGCAGGTCCCTGGACTTGCCCAAGTTTACTGAGGGTGGAAGGTGAGAGGTGGGCTAGGAGAGTGTTGGAATAGTTGAGTCTGGAGGTAGCAGAGGCAAGGACGAGGGTTTCAGCAGCGGATGGGCTGAGGCAGAGACGGACGATGTTACGGAGGTGGAATTAACTTAATAGACGGCAAATCAGACAGTGCGTACCTGCGATTTCACAATCCGCACTCCCATTGATCACTCCTCCCGTTAGCAGCACCCAGTCAGGGAATGAGCCTTTACCTGTCACAAGTTTATTCTCTGGGCTCTTCTTTCAGTGCCATCTCTGGCCAAGGTTCTGCTGGCTTTTTGCTCTCCAGGAGGTAGAGTCATAGAGTCATAGAGTTATACAGCATGGATAGAGGCCCTTCGGCCCATCGTGTCCGCGCCGGCGTGTAGAAATGATTAAAATTTCTGACGACGTCATTTGCTTGGTTTGGTTTTGATTTATTCTTTGACCACAGTGACACGAGTGAAATTATAATGACTGATGGAAGGTAAGAGAATGGTGTCAGTCAGTGGCTCAGTGGGCAGCGCTCCCGCCTCCCGAGTCAGATGGTCGTGGGTTCAAGCCTCGCTCCAAGGACTTGAGCACACAATTCAGGCCGACGTTCCCAGTGCAGTGCCGAGGGAGTGCTGCACTGTCAGAGGTGCTGCCTTTTGGATGAGACGTTAAACCGAGGCCCCCGTCTGCTCTCTCAGGTGGACGTAAAAGATCCCACGCCGCGATTTCGAACAAGAGCAGGGGAGTTCTCCCCGGTGCGCTGGGCCAATACTTATCCCTCAACCACCATCATTGGAGAAAAAATACCCCCAGATTATCTGGTCATTTATCTCATTGCTGTTTGTGGGACCTTGCTGTGCGCAGATTGACTGCCGCGTTTCCCACATTACGACAGTGACTTAATTGACTGTAAAGTCCTGATTTAAAGGGAGCTGCAGTCGACCCCTGGGTGAGAGAGGAGAAAACCAGCCAGGCTTTCTGTTCCTCATTTGCTCTCCAGTGACTGCCGGTCAAGGTTTGGCGGTGATGGTTGCCTCTCGCCATCAAGGCTCACAAGTTGAATAGTGGGCACTTTGGTGAGGTCCTAGAGGCTGATCAGTGACCCCAGAACTGGGCTAGAGCAACGAGAGCGGGCGGGGAGAATAGAAAAACAAAAAGATGATTTTTACAGACGATACAGCATTTGGTGAAAGAGTTAATATTCTGTACGGTAACAGGCCGGGTGAAGCATCATCCTCCACTTCTAAAGGGGATTATTATCCAAGCAGACACTGGACAGTTTTTGCTTTTTATGCCATTAACAAGTTAATGGACACACTGGGACCTTTATGTAATTACTGCTGTCAACTAGCTGTCAAACACTGAATGGAATGAATGCTAAACTCGCTCCCACGTCTTCTAGCCTCTAGAATGTCTCTTGGACTTACAGCTTCATCTTCGTTGGTAAAGCCTACACAATCCCCGCTCTCCCCCCTGAAGTGCCAAATAACTGCCCGAATCCGTGAAGTTAAAGCTTAAGACTGAAGCCTTTTATTAAATAAGAATCATGGCAGAGTTAACAGAGTTCATCATCGACCGAGCCCTTGGTAGAACATACCAGAAGAGGGGCGGGGCCAGGGAGGAGCATTAGTGGTTCCCCCCGGTGGAACATTCCAGACATTACAAGTACAAGTACAAATATCAGAACACAGTTATTTCATCACCCCTCTCCCCCCCCAACCCGCCTCTCTCTCGCACACCCTAATGAGAGGCGTTATCATTGGGCTGGAAGGGTAAGTGAGCCTGTAGCTGACTAGGACTTGTGTTCAAGGTGGCGCGGTACTGGTTAGGCCCAGGCCCGCAGGGAGTCGGGTCCAGGGATCTTCGCGTCCAGTTGTTCGGGGCACGGCCGCAACTTTAACAGGGCGGGGAAGCCATTGTGGCTTCTTCACCAGGCCAAACCAGCGGGAGGCATTGCCGGGGCCAGGAGATGCCCAATCCAGGTAAGCGGGCTTCACTTTCTTCAAAACTCTCCTTGTGGGGCCAGGTGCAACAGGAGTGCTCCTCCCACCCCACAAGGAAAGTTTAGGCCCCCCTCTGTCTGTCTCGCTCGCTCTGTCTCTCGTTGTCTCTGTCTCTATCTCTGTCTCTCTCGCTCTGTTTCTGTGTGTGTTTCTTTCTCTTTCTCTCTCTGTGTCGTTCTGTATCTCTGTCTCTCTATCTCTCTCTGTCTCACTCTCTCTGTCTCTCTCTCTCTCTGTCTCTCTCTCTCTCTGCCTCTCTCTCTCTCTCTCTCTCTCTGTCGCTCTCACTCGCTCTGTTGCTCTCTCACGAGCTCTTTCTCTCTCTGTTTAATACACTTTATGATGGTTATAGAACACAAAATAAAAGCTACAACAGGTGTCAAATCGGAATATTTTTTTCACACAAATGCACTGCCTCTTTTTTAAAAAAAACACTCCATATAAATTTTACTTCAGTATAGTTTTTGAAATTTGTCCTCGTTTTTAAAAAAAAAAAGAAAATTTGATGAAAAGCTACTGTGTAGAAAGTGCTAGAAGCTTTAAAGGAAGGCGTTGGTACTGAACGATGTGAATATATCCTGGGAAATTCATGTCTCACCGCACAGGCTCAGACTGCAGGATCCGAATTCAGCTCCGAGTCACGGCTCTGAGCATAAATATCAAATCCAAGCCCAGGCTTTTGGGAGAGGCTGAGGCCTTCAAATGAAACCTTCAATGATGGCATTGCAAAACACAAAAGACAACACAGCGGATGAATTTAACTATGCTACTGTGAAATGTGTAATTTATTTTTTAATTATTGGGGTGAATTTTTGGTTTTTAACACTGGATAAAAAAGGTGGCGGCAGTGGCTTGGCTAGCAGTTTGAAACACTGTTCATAGTATCCTACAGCACAGGAGGAGGCCATTCGGCCCATTGTGCCTGTGCCGGCTCTCTGAAAGAGCTCTCCAATTAGCTCCACTCCCCTCTGCTCTTTCCCCATAGCCCTGAAAATGTTTCCT
The DNA here is from genome assembly GCF_052327205.1 of Somniosus microcephalus. Taxonomy (NCBI): domain Eukaryota; kingdom Metazoa; phylum Chordata; class Chondrichthyes; order Squaliformes; family Somniosidae; genus Somniosus; species Somniosus microcephalus. Next base: position 10,869,753 of record NC_140996.1, on the reverse strand, counting down.
TTTCAAGTCAATATCCAATTCTCTTTTGAAAGTCACTATTGAATCTGCTTCCGCCGCCTTTTCAGGCAGCGCATTCCAGATCACAACAACTCGCTGTGTAAAAAAATTAAAAATCTGCTCATCTCCTCTTCTGGTTCTTTTGCCAATTATCTTAAACCTGTGTCCTCTGGTTACCGACCCTCCTGCCTGTGGAAACAGTTTCTCTTCCTTTACGCTATCAAAACCCCATATGATTTTGAACGCCTCTATTAAACTCCCCTTAACCTTCTCTGCCCTGAGGAGAACGATCCCAGCTTCTCCAGTCTCTCCACGTAACTGAAGTCCCTCATCCCTGGTATTGTTCCAATTGAACCCCTATTATCGACGTTAGAAACTTCAGTCACTAAGAGAGAGAGAAAAAACGGATGAAAACATTTTGTGGGTAATGACATGAATCAGTCATTCATGAAAGAAAGACTTATGAAATAATACTGAGCAGCCTACGGGTGGCGCTGTCCAGCAAGAGTATAAATACTCGGGCAGGGGCCCAGCTTGCGCAGGGCATTCTTAACAGGAACTAGTGAAGGACACAACTAGACCTCCATGTTGTAAAACAGTAGATTAAAGCTTTGTTTAACGCTTAGACCAAGTGCCGAGTAGTTTTCACATGTCAGGTAATATTTTCAGTGATTTGTGGGAACCGGGTGTCCAGAATCAGAGGGTGTTTATAGTCTTGCTATAGAATAGCAGCTATTGTGCATCACACAGTATAACACTTTTAGCATTGAAAAAGCCTTATCATAGTGTTAACCTGGTGGTGTAACAGGTATGGCAGATACCTATAATGGGCTTTGAATGGAACAATTAGCCTATGCACCACATATAATAAACAACAGATGTAGATGGCCAATTTGACGAAATTGAGAAGTGTAGTAAGAAAGAAAGACTTGCATTTCTACTGCGCCTTTCACGACCTCAGGACGTCCCAAAGCGCTTTACAGACAACTAGCTGGGGGGGGGCCGGCGTTGCCTAGGCTTTTTTGTAGAACGGCAGTTTACAGGGCCACGCAGTTGACAGCTGGCCACTGCCGCTCCCCCGCTCTGTGTCTCGGGCCGAGCGGTTGTCAGGCCCGGCCCGGCCCGAGTGAGCCCAACTCACCTCCCGCTCTGGCGGGCCGGGAGCGGGATACTGTGCCGGAGCCGCAATGTGGGGGTTTGTTGTGCTGTCGCTGTCGGTGAGCGGGATACTGTGCCAGAGCCGCAATGTGGGGGTTTGTTGTGCTGGTGCTGTCGCTGTCGGTATTTAAAAAAATGGCGGTGACGTTTCGGGAGGCTGCAGGATTAGGCCCGCCCACACATGGAATGAAACGCCCCCCGTGACGCACCGATTGGTCAACCATCAGATCACTGAACTGTAGGATTGGTCAACCATCACGTCACTCAACTCAAATGAGCGGTAGGATTGGTCAACCGCTAATGAGCGGATTTTTGAACGTTTTTTGTATACTGTTCGAACAATTTTTGTCTGACCAAAAAGTAAATATGCCTATGACACTCCCCTGATCATCAGCTTTCTTTTGATATAACATATGTGTAGGTACGCTCCATAACTTTTGAGTGTATAGCGGACAGACAGTATATATATTTTATATATATAGATGAAGGACTAAAGTAGCTTGTTGTAATGTAGGGAAAGGCGGCAGCCAATTTGCGCACAGCAAGCTCCCACAAACAGCAATGTGATGATGACCAGATGGTCTGTTTTTTTAGTGATGTTGGTTGGGGGATAAATATTGGCCCCCAGGACAGCAGGGAGAACTCCCCTGTAGTCTAGGTCCTCCCAAGTAGAGAGAAACGGAAAGGAATCGGAGGGAAGAATCAGATCAGGCAACACTTGCACACCTCATGCCAGCAAATTCAACAGCAGGATTGGAGCTAACCCGGGAAGCTTTGCCTGGCGTGTATCTTGGCTGGTGAATGCTTCGCTTTGGGGTTGGGGACGAACGAGCATTTAAAAAAATAATTAAATGTAATATAAAAAATTTAACAGAAATAATGGGGTTCATTTCTCGAGGGATAGAATTGAAAATCAGAGTTATGTTAAACTTGTATCGAACCTTGGTTTAGAGCACACTTGTCGTACTGCGCACAGCTCTGGTCTCCATATTACAAAAAGGATATCGAGGCACTGGAGAAGGCGCACAACTTATTAGAATTATACCAGAACTGATCTATCAGGAAAGGCTGGGGCTCTTTTCTCTAGTAAAGAGAAGGCTGAGGGGTGACCTGATAGAGGTCTTTAAGATTATGAAGGGGTTCGATAGGGTAGACGCAGAGACGATGTTTCCACTTGTGGGGGAGACCAGAACTAGGGGACGTAAATATAAGATAGTCACTAATAAATCCGATAGGGAAGTCAGGAGAAACTTCTTTACCCAGAGAGTGGTGAGAATGTGGAACTCGCTGCCACAGGGAGTGCTTGAGGCGAATAGCGTTGATACATTTAAGGGGAAGCTGGATAAACACAGGAGGGAGAAAGGAATAGAAGGATATGCCGATGGGGTGAGATGAAGAGGGGTGGGAGGAGACTCGTGTGGAGCATAAACACCGGCACGGACCAGTTGGGCTGAATGGCCTGTTTCTGTGCTGTACATTCGATATACAGGAAACTCTCTGGTATCCGACACCGACGGGACCGGGATGGTGCCGGTTGATTAAAAATTCCGGATGACGGAGAGGGTTATCTACCGAGGCGGTTTTTAACAAACAAAGCGTCAGACGCCTGTTATTGAGGTGTTCGGACTTCCGACAGCGCCAAGAAGCTGAGTAGTGGTAGTTTGGAGAACTACCCCCACTGACTAACTCGGCCACCGCGGGAGACTCGGACTCGGGAACATTTCTGGTTATTGAGGTGTTGTTTTCGGAGTGAGAATTTTGCCGGTTAATAGAGAATTCCGGATATTTAGGTGCCGTTTAAACGAGAGTTTCTTTAATTCTATTTTCCCATTACCATTCTATCTAAGATGTACTTAAACGCATTGGCACTTCCACTTGAAAATGTTGAGATGGGGAGGAGGCAAAATATAGTGTTGCTTATTTGAAGTGACACAGCTTGATCGAAGCAATTTGCAGTTACAAATTCTCACAGACAAGCAGATTATTTACATGGTATTACGCTGATATATTTCATACCTCAGCCTTGCCACCTTTTTATGTTGATTAGGACGGCATCTATATTGTGCTAACGGTGTGGATATTTGTACGTCCTTTACAAGTACTCTGACAATTGCTTCATGGCAAGATGTGAATGTGTTGACGTTTTAAAAAAAAACTAGTAGACACTCGTGAATAATGAATTAAAATTCCCTGTTTACATCTGCCTTCTAATTTATTACCTAATTACAAAGGGCTGTTGCCTAGCTACCAAATAACTTTAGCCAGGCTATTGCATTGCAAAAATTAAAATCATTGTGTGTTAAACCTGTAAGTTTAGGCAAAAACATTAGGTGTTAGGAGATTTGCAGATCTCCTATGTAAATAGAGATGATAATACACTAAAGCCCAGGATTCTTAAAGGGAGCCTGTCTTCACAAAGACTAATTTGCATTCAATACTTTAAAAGCATTTAGATGCCAGGTTTGGGAATAAGCAAAAGAAAATAGCCAGCACTGCCAATACTTTTACAAAGTTTTACAAAATACTTGCAGCACAGAAACAGCCATTCGGCCCAACTGGTCCGTGCCGGTGTTTATGCTCCACACCAGCCTCCTCCCACCCCTCTTCATCTCACCCTGTCAACAGAACCTTCTATTCCTTTCTCCCTCATGTGTTTATCTAGCTTCCCCTTAAATGTATCTCTGCGATTCGCCTCAACCACTCCCTGTGGTAGCGCGTTCCACATTCTCACCAAAATAACAACAGAAAATGCTGGAAAAACTTGACACAGGGTGTCGACCTGAAACGTTGACTCTATTTTCTCTCCACGGATGTTGCCTGGCCTGCTGAGTTTTTCCAGCATTTTCTGTTGTTATTTCGGATTTCCAGCATCTGCAGTATTTTGCTATCCACATTCTCGCCACTCTCTGGGTAAAGAAGTTTCTCCTGAATTCCCTATTGGATTTATTAATGACTATCTTACATTTATGGCCCCTAGTTCTGATCTCGCCAGCAAGTGGAAACACCTCCTCTACCTCTACCCTATCGAACCCCTTTCAGAATTTTAAAGACCTCGATCAGATTGCCCCTCAGTCTTCTCTTCTCTAGAGAAAAGAGCCCCAGCCTGTTCAATCTTTCCTGCTAGGTATAACCTCTCAGTCCTGGTATCATTCCAGTAAATCTTTATTGCATCCTCTCCAGTGCCTCTATATCCTTTTTACAATATGGAGACCAGAACTGTGCACAGTGCTCCCAAGTGTGGTCTAACCAAGGTTCTATACAAGTTTAACATAACTTCCCTGCTTTTCAATTCTATCCCTCTAGAAATAAACCCTAGTGTTTTGTTTGCTTTATTTTTAATGGTCTTATTAACCTGCGTCGTTACTTTTTTTTCCTTTTTCACCAACTTAAATTGATTCCCAACCTTGTAAAGATTTAAAAAAAATACTTATTTTGATAAATTTCTAAAAAGCAATTCTGTTTAAAAAATCAGTTGTAAAAATATTGGAGATGGAGGCAAAAAAAAAGGCTGATTGACCGGGTGAGGTGGATGGGGGGACGGGAGGTCACACAATGAGACCTTCAGGAGTACGTCCAACCAGACTTTGAGACCCCAGTTCGGTGTCTGAGCAGCAATCGCATATAATCGGCATCTAATACCTGAGGTGGCGCTAGAAAGCATACCATCTCGCCATGGGGATACCAGCACAACATTGGAATAGTCAGTACCTTGAGTGCACCAGCTTGACAAAAACCCGCAAGCCTTCATAGAATAGAATCATAAAAATTTACAACACGGAAGGAGGCCATTCAGCCCATCGTGTCCGCACCGGCCGACAAAGAGCTACCCAGCCCGATCCCATTTTCCAGCTCTCGGTCCGTAGGTTACGGCACTTCAAGTGCATATCCAAGTACTTTTTAAATGTGATGAGGGTTTCTGCCTCTACCACCCTTTCAGGCAGTGAGTTCCAGACCCCCACCACCCTCCTGGGTGAAGACATTTCCCCTCAAATCCCCTCTAAACCTCCGACCAATTACTTTAGGTCTATGCCCCCTGATTGTTGACCCCTTCTGCTAAGGGAAATAGGTCATAGAAACATAGTAGATAGGAGCAGGAGTAGGCCATTCGGCCCCTCGAGCCTGCTCCGCTATTCAATGCGATCATGGCTGATCATCCCAACTCAGTACACTGTCCCTGCCTTCTCCCCATATCCCTTGATCCCTTTAGCCTTAAGAAACATATCTAACTCCTTCTTGATGTATTAATGTATTGGCCTCTACTGCCTTCTTTGGTAGAGAATTCCACAGGTTCACCACTCTCTGGGTGAAGAAATTCCTCCTCATCTCTGTCCTAAATGGCTTACCCCTTATCCTTAGACTGTGACCCCTGGTTCTGGACTCCCCCGCCATCGGGAACATCCTGCATCTAGGTCCTTCCTGTCCACTCTATCTAGGCCCCTCATAATTTTATGCACCTCTTCAATTAGGTCTCCCCTCAGCCTCCTCTGTTCCAAAGAAAACAACCCCAGCCTATCCAATCTTTCCTCATAGCTAAAATTCTCCAGCCCAGGCAACATCCTCGTTAATCTCCTCTGTACCCTCGCTAGTGCAATCACATCTTTCCTGTATTGTGATGATCTTTTTTCATTAGCTCATGCAACCATTTAATTTTTAGCCCTCGCCCAATCACTTCTGTGAGCTAAGTATGTGTTCTGTGTCTGTGTATTTTGGTAAGGAAATACCAGATTCTGCCCCTGCTGACTTGCATTTCCCAAGTGCACAGAGAACAAGTTAATCAAATATACACAGCCAGGCTCTTGATCACTGAAAGTCTGCTGAGTGCTCACCATCCATCATGGCTAAAGGCCAGGCTTGTGCTGGATTCACAATTATTCATTCCTGGCAAAACTATGCTGTGGCCTTCCAGCCATCAAGTGGGAATCGACCAAATAATGTCTGTTCAATATCTCCGAGTGAATGCCACAGCCATTTAGTCCACACCCTGTGAGGTGATTGTGGAAGGTTTCATTCGCACATGGGGATATTGGCATTTTCTGGGGTCGATAGATTTATTTTCTTTCTGCTGGTAATTGCTGAGTGTTTTTACGAAGCTTCATTGGGACTCCGTAATGGTGATGAATCCACCGGGGGAATTGGATCGCTTCATGCCCGTATTTGGGTGGGGGGGGGGGGGAAATGAATTTTGGGCTGTGATCTCTTGTGCCCGATCTACCCCCAGAAGCTAAATCAGAATGGTGCAGCTGCTAGTTGTGCAATGGCCCCTCCCTGAAACAGGTGTTGGGCACCTTGAACCTGCAAATCCAGGTCCAGGCACCGGTTTTAGGACCTGGATGGAAAGTTGGCATCGGCTGGGTGATGTTGTTCCGGACGCCGTCATCAGCTCGCACTGGTTAAGAAGCCATACAGGATACTTTCCTTTACTAGCTGAGGTATAGAGTATAAGAGCAGGGAGGTTATGCTAGAACTGTATAAAACTCTAGTTAGGCCTCAGCTAGAGTACTGCGGACGGTTCTGGTCCCCACATTACAGGAAGGATGTGATTGCACTAGCGAGGGTGCAGAGGAGATTTACGAGGATGTTGCCTGGGCTGCGGAATTTTAGCTATGAGGAAAGATTGGACAAGCTGGGTTTGTTTTCTTTGGAACAGTGGAGGCCTAATTGAGGTGTATAAAACTATGAGGGGCATAGATAGAGTGGATAGGAAGGACCTATTTCCCTTAGCAGAGAGGTCAATAACCAGGGGGCAGAGATTTAAAGTAATTGGTCGGAGGTTTAGAGGGGAGTTGAGGGGACATTTGTTCACCCAGAGGGTGGTGGGGGTCTGGAACTCACTGCCTGAAAGGTTGGGAGAGGCAGAGACCCTCATCGCATTTAAAAAGTACTTGGATATGCTCTTGAAGTGCCAGGGCTACGGACCAAGAGCTGGAAAGTGGGATTAGGCTGGGTAGCTCTTTGTCGGCCGGCGCAGACACGATGGGCCAAATGGCCTCCTTCTGTGCTGTAAATTTCTATGATTCTATCTCCAGTGGGCCCATTGGAGGTCTTTTGAGGGAACTTCAGACCTTACTGAGAAAGGAAGTTCTTCAGTTGATGTTGGGTTGCTGAGGTTTCAGCAAACCGTGACCATACTTCCAAAGTACTTCATTGGCTGCGAAGCACGTTGGGAGGCCCAGAGGTTGTGAAAGGCGCTATAGAAATGCAGATTCGTTCTTTCTTTCTGCCACCTTGCCACACAAGGCATAGGATAGGAGCTCACCTCCCGAGGCGCATTGAAACATTTTCTGAAGCCGAGGGACAAAGGTGGTTGTGAAAGAGCTGTGTTGACATTGCAAGGGGGGTCCCTACCATGGGTGCCTTTGGGATAGTGTTGGAGATATTGCTATTCACACTGTATATCAAATCACTTGGAGCTGGAACAGAACCAAAGCTCAGTTTGCAGATTGCACTGAATGAGGGGGGAAGAAAGAACTTTGCATTTATATAATACCTCCCATGGACATTATAGGACCTCAGGATGTCCCAAAGCGTTTTACAGCCAATGAAGTACTTTTTGAAGTGTGGTCACTGTTGTAATGTGGGAAACACAGCAGCCAATTTGCACACAGTAAGATCCCACAAACAGCAATGTGATAATGACCAGATAATCTGTTTTTAGTGATGTTGATTGAGGGATAAATATTGGCCCAGGACACCGGGGAGAACTCCCCTGCTCTTCTTCGAAATAGTGTCATGGGATCTTTTACATCCGCCTGAGAGGGCAGACGGGGGCCTCGGTTTAACGTTTCATCCGAAAGACGGCACCTCCGACAGTGCAGCGCTCCTTCGGTGCTGCACTGGGAGTGCTGGACCTGGATTTTGTGCTCAAGTCTCTGGAGTGGGGACTCGAACCCACAACCTTCTGCCTCGGAGGTGAGAGTGCTGCCCACTGAGCCACGGCTCTTTGTGTTGTTGGCATTTTTTCCACAGTTGTGACCTTAACCTCTTGCTTAGGCAGTTGAATGTTTACCCGATATAAAACCTGAGAACAGTAAAAAGCAGCACCTTGTTAACAGTTGACATTTCAGACCGAGGGGAAAAAGTACAGCCTTTGAAAAGAAAGATGAAAACTCTGTGTTGGCTGGGTCATTCTTCATGAATAGAATGGCCATGTTTCATTACAATTACATCATCATCAAATATAGCGGATAGTAAAACATCCCAAGGCGGTTCACACGAGCTTCGGCAGGATATTCCACCCGCGATCGGGAAGTGGAAAATGACAATTACTGGGCTTCACTCCAGTCCGGTCTCCTTTTAGCAAATGTTCACTGTAGTTTGTTGTACAGCTCTTTCAGAACCTCTGGGCCACCTCTTATTCCCCCCACTCCAAAATTATTTTCATATCTTTTTATGGTCTCCGCACCTGATGTTTGGGCTTTACGTAGAAAATAGAGACCGTTTTTGCATTTCTACATAGCACGTTGATACGTCCCTCGGGTGTCCCAAACCCCTTCGCAGTCAACACATTACTTAGGAATTGTAATTGCCGTTGGGATGTTGGAGACACTGCAGCCAATTTTTACACAGCAAGGTCCCACAGAGCAAATGAGATGAATGACCAGTTGCTCTGTTTTTGGAGATGTTGGTTGAGGGGCAAATGTCGGTCAGGACCACGGGGAGAACTCCCTGTCCTCCTTTGAATATTGTGATGGGATCTTGTACATCTACCTCGCCAGGCAGACGGGGCCCTTGGTTTAACGTCTCATCCCAAACGGTGGCACAACAACAACTTGCATTTATACAGCGCCTTTAACGTAGTGAAACGTCCCAAGACGCTTCACAGGAGCGATTATCAGACAAAATTTGACACCGAGCCACAGAAGGGTTTGTGTGGGTTTTCTCCGGGTGCTCCGGTTTCCTCCCACAGTCCAAAGATGTGCGGGTTAGGTTGATTGGCTATGATAAATTGACCCTTAGTGTTAGGGGGATTAAATAAGTGGGGTTACAGGGATAGGGTGGGATATGTGTTGGTGTAGGGGTTACGGGGTTCGGGTGGGATATGTGTCGGTGCAGGCTCGATGGGCCGAAATGGCCTCTATCTGCACTGTGGGGTTTCTGTGATTCTGTGATATTGGGACGGGTGACCAAAGGCTTGGTCAAGGAGGCAGGTTTTTAAGGAGCGTCTTAAAGCGGGAGAGAGAGGTTCAGGGAGGGAATTCCAGAGCTTAGGGCCCAGGCAGCTGAAAGCACAGCCGCCAGTGGCACCTCCAATAATGCAGTCGCCCCTCAGTACTGCTCTGAACTATTGGCCTAACTTATGCTATGAAGTAAGCCGGTTTGGGGCCTGACCCACAACTGGTTGACCCCGAGGTCAGAAAGCTTCCAACTGTGCACTCCTACTTTGTTTTTGGTCCTTGTCATTTGGCAATAATATATTTGCAGTAGATGTTGGTAAGTTGATGAAGCGTGAGCTTGCCTTGAGTTAATTGTTCTGGGAGGTCGCTGAGACCTCGCTGTAATCTGAATATGAAACTTAATAATTCTACAGTCCAGGTAACCGGCAGCTGCGGAGACCAGTTCCGTTCTGCCGCCTTCTCCCTTCCTTCTCCCGTTTCTCGGAGGCATTGTGAATGAAGGAAATGCCTCGGGTGTGGCTTTGCTGGGACAATTCAGGTTTGTGGCTTGCACTGGCCGATCTGCTATTCAGACAATGACCCTGCTGCTTGCGGCGTTACTGTAACGGAAAAGATCAAGGTTGATTTTTTTTTTTACGTTTCACTGTGGGTGACTTTGATAAGTGCGCACCAGTGATTAAAAAATAGCTGAATAACGGCCCGGGAGAACGAGGTGGATAAGACTCTGTGTTTCACGCCTCGATCTGACGGTGCTCGCTGTAGTTCAGTTGGTAAATTGCCACTGAAGGGGCTGAGCGAGGAGTGGCTGCAGTGTGCTGGGAGGTTAAGTAGTTTAAGTTAATCTTGAACTGACAAATCAATGTGTCTCACCAAGAGCGAAGCATCTGGAGCTGTCAGCCTTTATTACTCTAGGGATTATGGCAGCCAACTAATCATTCGGCCATAGCTATCGCTGTTAAAGGCAACACCTCACATTGACACACACACACTGCACTAACCTCGCCAACAATGCCCGGCCTGGTAACCACCAAGGTAGCCAGAGACCCCCAGGAATATGCGTACAGTAAAATTACAGAAAGTATTGTTGCGTATTGGGGGGAAAAGAACTATGGGTCATCAATATCCTGGGGGTCACCATTGACCAGAACCTTAACTGAACCAGCCACATAAATACTGTGGCTACAAGAGCAGGTCAGAGGCTGGGTATTCTGCGGCGAGTGTCTCACCTCCTGACTCCCCAAAGCCTTTCCACCATCTACAAGGCACAAGTCAGGAGTGTGATAGAATACTCTCCACTTGCCTGGATGAGTGCAGCTCCAACAACACTCAAGAAGCTCGACACCATCCAGGACAAAGCAGCCCGCTTGATTGGCACCCCATCCACCACCTTAAACATTCACTCCCTCCACCACCGGCGTACCGTGGCTGCAGTGTGTACCATCTACAAGATGCACTGCAGCAACTCGCCAAGGCTTCTTCGGCAGCACCTCCCAAATCCGCGACCTCTTCCACCTAGAAGGACAAGGGCAGCAGGCGCATGGGAACACCACCACCTCCAAGTTCCCCTCCAAGTCACACACCATCCTGACTTGGAAATATATCGCCGATCCTTCATCGTCGCTGGGTCAAAATCCTGGAACTCCCTCCCTAACAGCACTGTAGGAGCACCTTCACCACGCGGACTGCAGCGGTTCAAGAAGGCGGCTCACCACCACCTTCTCAAGGGCAACTAGGGATGGGCAATAAATGCTGGCCTTGCCAGTGACGCCCACATCCCAGGAACGAATTTAAAAAAAAATCAGTATTGAATCAACACAGGGGTACCAAGAAAGAGGCTTGGGAGTGATAGTGCACAACAATAAAACTGATTTATCACCCCACTATTCACTCTCTGCTGGACTCCAGTCACTGTATATGTATGTTATTGTTGTACAGGCAGTAATAATAGTACACATGTCCGGACAATGTGACAAAACAATTAAAATGCTGAAATATCTAACCAAACAGGAGAATACTAGTCTGTAGAAGTTATGCTAAGTTAATCAGTCAACAATTGGGAGCGCTGTGTCCAGTTTTTCGCACTGTCACTGTAAATATATAAAAGAAAGAACTTGCATTTCTACAGCACCTTTCACGACCTCAGAACGTCCCAAAACACTTTACAGCCAATGAAGTACTTCTGAAGTGTAGTCCACTGTTGTAATGTAGGAAATGCACACAACAAGCTCCGACAAACAACAATGTGATAACGACCGGATAATCTGTTTATTTTTAGTGATGTTGGTTGAGGGGAAAATTTTGGTCCCAGGACTCCCCCTGATCTTCTTCGAAATACTGCCATGAGATCTTTTACGTCCACCTGAGAGGGCGGACGGGACCTCGGTTTAACGTCTCATCTGAAAGACGGCACCTCCGACAGTTCAGCACTCCCTCAGTACTGTACTGGGAGTGTCAGATTAGATTTTTGTGCTCAAGTCTCTGGAGTGTGGACTTGAACCCACGACCTTCTGACTCCGAGGCGAGGGTGCTGCCCACTGAGCCACTTTCTGGTTACTGGGGGCCAGTTTGCTGATTTTCTGTCTCAATCTCACAGAGGTTAGGTGGGGTGATGGGTGATGTCCCTCATGATCTCCTGGATCTCGTTTTGATCACCCCCGGGGTTCGGAGAGGAATATCCCAGAATTCTTTCTTTCCTCTCAATTGGCCCAGGGTTTAAAAGAAAGATTGGGCCTCTCGCGGTCGGTTGTATGGCTGTGTAACCACCTCCAGCCCTACAACCTGCCGAGATCTCTGCATTCCTCCAATTCTGTCCTCATGCGCATCCCCCGATTTTAATCGCTCCACCATTGGCGGCCGTGCCTTCAGCTGCCTGGGCCCTGAGCTCTGGAATTCCCTCCCTAAACCTCTCCGTCTCTCTAACTCTCTCTCCTCCTTTAAGACGGTCCTTAAAACCTGCCTCTTTGACCAAGCTTTTGGTCACCTGTCCTAATATGTGGCTCGGTGTCAAATTCTGACTGATTTTGCTCCTGTGACGCAGCTTTGGGCTGTTTTACTCTGGTAAAGGTGCTGTATAAACCCAAGTTGTTGTTGCTGGTGGTTGGGAGCATTGGGAGGGGGGGCGATCATGACGGCCAGTTGCAACGACTGTGTGGAACAGGTTTCATGGACCTGTTGCAAAAGCAGAATACGGCGGATGCTGGAAATCTGAAATAAAAACAGAAAATGCTGGAAGTGCTCAGCAGGTCAGGCAGCACCTGTGGAGAGAGAAACAGGTCGATGACCCTTCGTCAGAACTGATGGGGCTGTTGATTTATTTCCCTGTCTATCGTGTTTGTATGTTAATAATCCTCACCGTATAATATTGGACTGGTCATTTTGGGATTTGTACAAGTGCAGTTTCAGGAATCCTCAATTGCCTGCACTTATCATAGAATCATAGAAGTTTATGGCACAGAAGGAGGCCATTCGGCCCATCGTGTTCATACCAGAGCTATCCAGCCTAATCCCACTTTCCAGCTCTTGGTCCGTAGCCCTGTAGGTTTCGGCACTTCAAGCGCACATCCAAGTACTTTTTAAACGCGATGAGGGGTTTCTGCCTCTACCACCCTTTCAGGCAGTGAGTTCCAGACCCCCACCACCCACTGGGTGAAAACATTTCTGCTCAAAGAACACGCCATTTTATTTGAGTTTCAAGCGGGCCGCTTAACTTGGAATTATTTTTATTTTAAAATTATTTTGTGTTTGCGACTCGGTCATTCGGGACACAGCCCGTAAAGGTCAAACAATTTTTTGTAGTTGGCCACGAGTATTGCTCGAGGCCGCAATCGGTACATTTCTGTATTGGTGCTTCTTAAATGAGCAGCCTTTGCAAGGGATCTGATTCTTCTGCAACACCCTCACAACGTTTGATTATTTTACAGGATCCAGCCTTAGTCTGGCCGTCAGGGTTTGAAATCTCATGTCCATGTCCGAGTCCGAGTGGAGATTTGCTGCAGCCTCCATGCTAAGGAAAATTCTATTAATTTGGCACAATAAAGGCTATATTGTTGCAGCCATGCTGGAATTTTTTGAGGATGTAACTGGTAGAATAGATAAGGGAGAACAAGTGGATGTGGTGTATTTGGACTTTCAGAAGGTTTTCGATAAGGTCCCGCACAAGAGATTAGCGTATAAAGTTAAGGCACATGGGATTGGGGGCAAGGTACTGTCTTGGATAGAGAACTGGTTGGCAGACAGGAAGCAAAGAGTTGGAATAAACGGCTCTTTTTCCGAATGGCAGGCAGTGACTAGTGGGGTACAACAGGGATCGGTCCTAGGACCCCAGCTATTCACAATATATATTAATGATCTAGACGTGGGAACTAGATGTAATATCTCCACGTTTGCAGACGACACAAAGCTGGGTGGGCGTGTGTGCTGTGAGGAGGATGCCGAGAAGCTCCAGTATGATTTGGACAGGTTGGGTGATATGGCAGATGCAGTATAATGTGGATAAATGCGAGGTTATCCACTTTGGTGGCAAAAACAGGAAGGCAGATTATTATCTGAATGGCAGTAGATTGGGAGAAGGGGAAGTGCAACGAGACCTGGGTGTCCCTTGTGCACCAGTCGCTGAAGGTAAGCATGCAGGTGCAGCAGGCAGTTAAGAAGGCAAATGGTATGTTGGCCTTCATAGCAAGAGGATTCGAGTACAGGAGCAAGGATGTCTTGCTGCAGTTGTACAGGGCCTTGGTGAGACCACACCTTGAGTATTGTGTGCAGTTTTGGTCGCCTTATCTGAGGAAGGATGTTCTTACCATGGAGGGAGTGCAGCGAAGATTCACCAGACTGATATCTGGGATGGCAGGACTGACGTATGAGGAGAGATTGGGTCGATTAGGCTTATATTCGCTAGAGTTTAGAAGAATGAGAGGGGATCTCATTGAAACGTATAAAATTCTAACAGGACTAGACAGACTAGATGCAGGAAGGATGTTCCCGATGGCGGGGAGTCCAGAACCAGGGGTCACAGTCTAAGGATAAGGGGTAAACCATTTAGGACTGAGATGAGGATGAATTTCTTCACCCAGAGAGTGGTGAACCTGTGTAATTTTCTACCACAGAAGGCCGTTGAGGCCAAGTCATTAAATATATTCAAGAAGGAGTTAGATATATTTCTTAAGGCTAAAGGGATCAAGGGATACGGGGATAAAGCAGGGACAGGGTACTGAATTTGGATGATCAGCCATGATCTCATTGAATGGCGGAGCAGGCTCGAGGGGCCGAATGGCCTACTCCTGCTCCTATCTTCTATGTTTCCTTGTTAAGTTGGCGTGTGCAACAGCGGACACTTGCACACGCAGCTCCTTTTCTTTATCACGACTTATAACTGACCTGGAATGAGATCCAGCCAGTACAACAGCACCTGTGAAAAGTGGTGCCTTCAGTGCTACTGAACGGTCGTGTTGAATCTATTTTTTTGACAGCAGAGACAATCGTAGATTATGAGTAACCTTTTCCAAAATCAATTTTACTGTGTCCCAACATTATCCGAAAAGAGCTTATGTTCCACCGTTAATATCGAGCGTCATCTCTTAATGGCCTTTCTGTGCAATAGGGCTCAAGAGAGCTGTTCATTAAACAAGAGTCAATGAGCGGGTTTGTGTTACAGGAGAACGGCCACCCCAAACCAGACCGAGACAGTTTTGTGCAGGAGACTCCAACCCCTCTGGGACACAGATGGAAGGCAGCCAGCTGCTCATTTTAAAAAAAAACCTGATAAACGGGAGTCTCGAGCCTTCAAATAGGAAGTGACCTATTCCAACAGAACCCGCTGCTTCACGGGGCTTTGCTGTGGTAAGGTGGTTGATGCTCAAAATAGCCACTGCAGCTCCGCGTGTGTGCGCTTGCACAATCCGACACTTTCTCAAACTGTGCAACTGAGGGCTAAACTTTTATAAATCACTGGTCCGGCCTCAGCCTGGAGTATTGGCCCAGGAATTCGGGTCCCCACGGGTGAGTACGCGCTGGGTACTCACGCGTAGGCCCAACGAAAGTGCCGGTTTCGTGCATGCACTGCGCATGCGCGGGAAACCGGAACTTCCGTTCCCTTAAAGGAAGGGGTTCACAGGTCGAACGCGTGCGCCAGAGAGGCAGCGCGTACGCCTGGAACTTCCGTTTTTTTTGCAGGTTACATAAGAACATAAGAAATAGGAGCAGGAGTAGGCCAATCGGCCCCTCGAGCCTGCTCCGCCATTCAATAAGATCATGGCTGATCTGATCCTAACCGCCAATCTACTATCACAGAACCATCTCCTGAATCTAACCGAATTAGACACACGAAATAGGAGCAGGATCAGGCTACACGGCCCCTGGGCCCGCTCCGCTACCCACAGGGCCATGACCGATCCGAACCTAGACTCATGTCCAAATTCCTGCTCGCTCCCCGTAACCCTTAATTCCCTTTACTTCTAGGAAACTGTCTATTTCTGTTTTAAATTTATGTAATGATGTAGCTTCTACAGCTTTTTGGGGCAGCATATTCCATGGACCTACCACCCTCTGAGTGAAGTAGTTCCTCCTCATCTCAGTTTTGAAAGAGCAGCCCCTTATTCTAAGACTATGCCCCCTAGTTCTAGTTTCACCCATCATCGGGAACATCTTCCCCGCATCCACCCGATCCAACCCCTTCACAATCTTATATGTTTCAATAAGATCGCCTCTCATTCTTCTGAACTCCAATGAGTAGAGTCCCAATCTACTCAACCTCTCCTCATATGTCCATCCCCTCATCCCCGGGATTAACCGAGTGAACCTTCTTTGTACTGACTCGAGAGCAAGTATGTCTTTTCTTAAGTATGGACACCAAAACTGTATGCAGTATTCCAGGTGCGGTCTCACCAATACCTTGTACAACTGAAGCAATACCTCCCTATTTTTATATTCTATCCCCCTAGCAATGAAAGCCAACATTCCATTGGCCTTCTTAATCACTTGCTGCACCTGAATACTAACCTTTTGAGTTTCGTGCACCAGGACCCCCAGACCCCTTTGTACTTCAGTACTTTCCAGTTTCTTGCCATTAAGATAATAACTTGCTCTACGATTTTTCCTGCCAAAGTGCATAACCTCACACTTTCCAGTATTGTATTCCATCTGCCAAATCTCTGCCCACTTACTTAGCCTGTCTATGTCCCCTTGCAGGTTTTTTATGTCCTCCTCACTCACTACTTTCCCTCCCATCTTAGTATCATCTGTAAACTTTGATATGTTACACTCGGTCCCCTCCTCCAAATCGTTAATATAGATTGTAAAGAGTTGGGGACCCAGCACTGACCCCTGCGGAACACCACTAGTTACTGATTGCCAGTCTGAGAATGAACCATTTATCCCAACTCTCTGCCTTCTGTTAGATAGCCAATCCTCTAGCCATGCCAGAATATTACCCCCAATCCCGTGATTTTTTATCTTAAGCAATAATCTTTTGTGTGGCACCTTGTCAAATGCCTTTTGGAAGTCTAAATACACTACGTCCACTGGTTCCCCTTTATCCACCCTATATGTTACTTCCTCAAAGAACTCCAGCAAATTTGTCAAACATGACTTCCCCTTCATAAAACCATGCTGACTTTGTCCTATTAAATTATGATTATCCAAATGTCCTGTTACTGTCTCCTTAATAATGGACTCCAAAATTTTACCTACCACAGATGTTAGGCTAACCGGTCTATAGTTTCCAGCCTTCTGTCTACTGCCCTTTTTAAATAAGGGTGTTACATTAGCAGTTTTCCAGTCTGCCGGGACCTTTGCTGAATCCAGGGAGTTTCTCCGGGAGGGTAAGTCTCCAGAAGTTACACATTTAAAAAGCAGTCGCAAGGCCTGCTTTTAACAAGGTAAGTGGTGAATTAATTAAAATTAAAACATTTTTTCCACAGGTTTATTATTTTTAAATACTTTAAAGAAAGGTAAGTTTATTATTAGCCCCGTTAGAAAATGTAATTTTTTTCAAAAATTTAAATTATTGTTTAAAATTTATTTTATGTAATTTATAGTTATTTTAAAAATGTGATTAAAAAAAAATGTATTTGAAGTTTTAGTGATGTTTTGGGGCTTATAGTATTTATAGTTTTGACAGCTCTTCCTGTCAATTTTATGAATGGGCATTTCCCTGCTACCATTGGCTCTCCATGGTCCACGTGATCCCAGGGGACGCATCGAACTAACTGCGCCCCGGGATACGCAAGCACTGCGCGCCGGCAGCTGGAGGAGGCCCAGGATCGGAATCCCACGCGGGCCCACAGTTCAACGGCCGGCGCGCTAGGCCTTGGAGAGGCTGCAGGGGAGATTCACCAGAATGACACCGGGCTCTTCAGTCGCTATGTGGAGAGACTGGGGAAGCTGAGATGGTTCTCCTTCAAGCGGAGAAGGTTAAGAGGAGATTTGACAGAGGCGTTGAAAATCATGAGGGGTGTTGATCGGGAGAAACTGTTTCCAGTGGCAGGAGGGTCGGTAACCAGAGGACACAGATTTAAAATAATTGGCGAAAGAACCAGAGGGGAGATGAGGAGAATGTTTTTACGCAGCGAGTTGTTGTGATCTGGAACGCGCTGCCTGAAAGGGTGGTGGAAGCAGATTCAATAGTAACTTTCAAAAGGGAATTGGATAAATACTTGAAAAGAAAATTTTCAGGGCTAAGACCAGGGGAGAGTGGGACTAATTGGACAGCTCGTTCAGTGAGCCCAGCACAGGCACGATGGGCCGAATGGCCTCCTATGTTATATGATTCCAAGTAACATTGATCTGCTACTCTCCCAATCACAAAAGCACAGTGCCAGGATTCGGGCTCAGTCTTGTCTCCTACTCGCTGTGTGAGGACTGTGAACCTGCGAACAACTGAGCCATGGCTGTGTCGTTAGAACAAGGTGGACGTAATCGATCCCGTGGCTCTATTTCAAAGAAGAGCAGGGGAGTCCTGGGGCCAATATTTATCCCTCAATCAACATCACAAAAACAGATGATCTGGTCGTTATCACATTGCTGTTTGCGGGATCTTGCTGTGCGCGGATTGGTTGCCGCTTTTCCCACATTACAACAGTGACTACACTTCAAAAAAAGTACTTCATTGGCTGCGAAGCACTTTGGGACGTCCTGAGGTCGTGAAAGGTGCTGTAGAACTACAAATTAATTTTCTGTTGTGAGTCCTGTTTCCTTGAGGCTTTTTCAGAGAAGCAACAGGCTGGTCTGCTCAACGCACAGTGCTTCATTCACAGCTTCCGGTATTGAGCACTAAATCATCCCGTCTATAACGCACGCCTTAGTTTTCAAAATTAGGCAGCTTTTTGTATTGTATCCGTAAGGGGACTGCCTTGATAACACTTTGAGGCCCTTAGAAAATCGCTTTTTGTCACATGCAGGGTCATCTGTTCCACGGTTGTTCAGAGAGTTCGGGAATTCTCTTTCTGTTTGTGCTGAAGTGACTCAGTTTTCACGGAAATGCTTTTAAGCAAACCAATTATTATTCCTTTGCCAAATCTTTTCTAATTTTTTTGCCAAAATGATTTGGGGTGATTTAGTTCCTCAACTTTGCCCTCAGCTACCGTCAGGTCAGGTACAGAATGTCCAGATAGAGTCTAAGGGCTGGATTTTATCAATGGAGGCGAGCAGGAGGCGGGACTCCCACTTTTGGGGTTGTAGTCCCGCCTCCATCGAGTTGTGGCCAACCCACTCGATTTTCCCTTGATTGACCTTGTTGAGCCCGCCCAGCGAGCTTAGCAGACCAATTAAGGGCCACCCGGCAACAGGTGACGTCACAGATTGACATTTCATCTGTCAAGAGCTTTTGACAGATGAAATATCAGCGTTTGACAGCTCTTTGAAGCTGTCAAACACTGACAATCTGTACTCTAAGTTAATTCCTTCCTCTCAGGCTGATTTAGAGATCTCTCCAGAACAGAAAGCAGAGGCTGCAGATTTTGACAGCTCGCGGCCATTCTGCTTTCTGTGCCGGTGAGATGAGGGACTCCCGAGACCTGAAGGAAGGAAGCCTGCATTAGTAAGTAAAGGTAAGTAAAACTTATTTAAACACTTACCTCTGCACTCATGCACCCATCACTCACCTGAACACCGGACATCTCGACCCCTCCAAGCCCTTCAGCCCGACGGTCCGCCTCGCTAACTTGGCGTGGTTTGGAGCCATCGGGAAGCCCACACTTCAGGGATAAAAATAGGGATTAGGCCAAAAATTTCCTGTTAACTACCTGTTAACAGGCAGTTAATTGGCACTAATCCCCTTCCCGCCTCGGGGAGGAGGCTCCCAGCACAGGTTGGATACCCGCCTCCTGGGACATTGGCATGGAGGCGGGTTGGGGGCGGGATGGGTTCATGCCCCCCGATTCTGCAATTTTAACACCCCACACGCCTCCAATCCCGCCTCCACGGCCCAGGGAAATTCGAGCCCAAAGACTCCCGCCGCTCTTCCCCAATATTGGGCCGGATCTCGGTGGAACGATAACAGCGCGTTGACGACGCACGGCGCTATTAAAGCGTAATTCGGCCCGCGAGTTCAGGGGATGAGGAGATGCGCCACGAGTCGCGAATCGCCAGACCTTGCTGGTGGATTTACACCACCCCACTGTTCCCTTCACACAAACGGCATCTTGCCCTCAGACTCCCCATTATCAACCTCTCCACCCGTAAAGGGAACAATTGAAACTCTGGAGCCTCATTCCTTCAGGTAGGGAATTGTTCATGAGATTTTTTTTTAATTACATTTTTTTCTTTTCCTTTCTGACTTTTTTTCTCTCTCTCTTTTAATCCAATCTTTCTTTCCCTCTCTTTACTTCTCTTTCTCTACCTGATTTGACTCTAATTCACCCGATTTCCTTCTCCGTCGTTCCTCTGTTTCTTTCTCAATCCTTAAATCTCATGGGTTGAGGAGACAGACTGTTGGTCCCGTCGTTCACCGAGGTCCCAGATGCCCCGCTGCCCTCGCCGCCCCGTTATCAGCTCGCACTGGTGAAGAAGGCATACGGGATACTTGCCTATCTTAGCCGAGGCATAGAATACAAGAGCAGGGAGGTTATACTTGAACTGTATAAAACACTAGTTAGGCCTTAGCTAGAGTACTGTGTGCAGTTCTGGCCACCACATTACAGGAAAAATGTGACTGCACTAGAGTGGATACAGAGGAGATTTATGAGGATGTTGCCTGGGCTGGGGAATTTTAGCTATGAGGAAAGATTGGATAGGCTGGGGTTTGTTTTCTTTGGAACCGAGGAGGCTGAGGGGAGACCTTATTGAGGTGTATAAAATTATGAGGGGCCTAGATAGAGTGGATAGGAAGGACCTATTTCCCTTAGCAAAGAGGCCAATAACCAGGGGGCATAGATTTAAAGTAATCGGTAGGAGGTTTAGAGGGGAGTTGAGAGGAAATGTCTTTGGGGGTCTGGAACTCACTGCCTGAAAGGGTGGTAGAGGCAGAAACCCTCATCACATTTAAAAAGTACTTGGATGTGCACTTGAAGTGTCGTAACCTACAGGGCTACGGACCGAGAGCTGGAAAGTGGGATTAGGCTGGAGCGCTCTTTGTAGGCCGGCGCGGACACGATGGGTCGAAACGACCTCCTTCCGTGCTGTAACTTTCTATGAATCCAGCAAGTTACGGCGCAAAAAAGAATTTTGAGCTGCAGGACGAGGGAAGCCTGCTGCGAGAGGCCTCACTCCAGCAAGATCTGGCCTGATGTGTCTTAATCCAGACCCAGAGGAACACCTCTACTGTGTCAATGTTTCCCTTTCCCTTTCCCTTTCCCGCACTAATGATCTTAATGGACAGCCGATGTAAGATTGTGACTTTGTGTCAAATTAAGAGCAGACTTTTGGTTTGGAAAGCACTTTAATGTCTAAATTATTAAACTATCTAATGTAATAATAGAGAGAATTATTCAGTAACTAGATGTTAACATCATAATTTTAGTCAGCTCAAGATCCCGGAGGAGTCGAATTACTGACAGGACTTTCTTGTATGTCTTTCTCTGTCTTTACAGAAACCACTAGAGGCACCCTGCGGGGCTGGTAGCATTCTTTCACCTTGTTTTCCATAGAATCCGGAGATATTAACCCTGCATTTGATGTTGGGGAAAATCTCTGGTATGCTCACTGACTCGAAATTAAGTCAACATCTGTCAACCGACTTATTATGAATAACCGGCCATGTACAGGCTGCGTTACAGATGCAAGCTGTACATTTGTCAACTGGCCCACCAGACATCTCCAGCCCCAACACAGAGTCACGCATTAAACCGGTCCGGCAACCTCCATTTTAAAATCCTCATTCTCGTTTTCAAATTTCTCCACGGCCTCCTCGCCCCGTTCCCTATCTCTGTAACCTCCTCCGTTCCTCACAACCCTCCCAGATCTCTGCGTTCCTCCAATTCTGGCCTCTCGCGCATCCCCCTGATTTTCATCGCTCCGCCATTGGCGGCCGTGCCTTCAGCTGTCTTAGGCCCCAAACTCTGGAATTCCCTCCCTAAACCTCTCCGTCTCGCTACCTCCTCCTTTTAAGATGCTCCTTAAAACCTACCTCTTTGACCAAGCTTTTGGTCACCTGTCCGAATATCTCCTTATGTGGCTGGGTGTCAAATTTTGTTTGATAATCGCTCCTGTGAAGCGGCTTGGGTCATTTTTCTAGTTAAAGGCGCTATATAAATGCACGTTGTTGTATGGCACGCAACTGTATTTGGACAATCCCAGTGTTCTTGCCTGGCTACTTGGCAAATTATTCAATATATTACAAACTGAACCGCCATTAACTCATACCAGGGGGGAGAAAAGTACTTGAAAGTCTGAATGGGGATACCAGTGTTAAAGGCACAAGATTTATTTTCTAGATGCATCTGGAGACCAAGTAACCCCCACCCACCCCCCCTGGAAAATGTCGATTTAAAAGAAAATCATATTTAATGTAGTTCCAATATTTTTTAATTAAAATGGGCGTTGAATTTTTTCCTTTAATAGGGGAAGAACATTTCTTGAATTTTATTGAAAAATCTTCTCTCTCTCATTTTGGGAATGTACATATTCATTTTAAAATTCCTGCCTCTTAGAAATAGATTATTACTTAATTAATTTTTTGTGCTTTTAAAAACTGACTAAAATAAGTGGGGGGGGTTTGAGTCCAGTCTTCTGGATCATTCCAGGCAGAACTGTCGGCAGCCAATTTTGAGTTGTCACATGACATTTGGTGGTCCATTTGTAAGGGGTCAGGAATCGTAGAATGGTTACAGCACAGAAGGAGGCCATTCGGCCCGTCGAGCCCGTGCCGGCTCTTTGCAAGAGCACTTCAGCTAGTCCCACTCCCCCGCCCTTTCCCCGTAGCCATGCAAGTTTTTTTCTTTCAGCTACTTATCCAATTCCCTTTTGAAAGCCGTGCTTGAATCTGCCTCCACCACCCTTTCAGGCAGCGCATTCCAGATCCTAACCACTCGCTGAGTAAAAAAGTTTTTCCTCATGTTGCCTCTGGTTCTTTTGCCAATCACCTTAAATCTGTGTCCTCTGGTTCTGCCAATGAGAACAGTTTCTCTCTATCTACTCTGTCCAGACCCCTCATGATTTTGAACACCTCTATCAAATCTCCTCTCAACCTTCTCTGCTCTAAGGAGAACGACCCCAGCTTCTCCAGTCTATCAGCGTAACTGAAGTCCCTCAACCCTGGAACCATATCTTTTCTGCACCCTCTCTAAGGCCTTCACATCCTTCCTAAAGTGCGGTGCCCAGAATTGGCCACAATACTCCAGTTGAGGCCGAACTAGAGAGGCTCTCCAATTAAAAAATAATAATAATAATAATGGTGTATTTTGGTTAATTTTTGTACTCCACAAAGTGACATTTGGGTTTTCAATAGACCAGCGAGACCCAGATTCCCCCAGAACTACCTCAGCAGTCATTCTCCCTTCTCCACCCCTTCCTCTGTAAGCAACATCCTAGGACAGCAACTAAAGCCATATATTGCACATACTTTGATGGGGTGCATCCCCACTGCCTTAACAGCCTTCCTTCTAGACTGTAAATCTTCTGTGATCTTTCCTTTATAACTCGTGCCCCTTTCCCTTTGGGATCAGTCTTGTTCATTTCAGTCCCACTTCTAAAGCAAGTCCCTCGGGTGAGACGTTGAACCTGCCCTCTCACGATCTAAAAGATCCTCTGGCACTATTTCAGTGAAGAGCAGGCGTGCTCTCCCCGGTGTCCTGGCCAATCATTCTCCCTCAACTTCACTTAAATAAACAGATGATGTTTATTATCTTTCCTAAAGTGCGGTGTTCCTTATCTGAGGAAGGATGTTCTTGCCATGGAGGGAGTGCAGCGAAGATTCACCAGACTGATACCTGGGATGGCAGGAATGACATATGAGGAGAGATTGGGTCGATTGGGCTTATACTCGCTGGAGTTTAGAAGAATGAGAGGGGATCTCATTGAAACTTATAAAATTCTAACAAGACTAGACAGACTAGATGCAGGAAGGCTGTTCCCGATGGCCGGGGAGTCCAGAACCAGGGGTCACAGTCTAAGGATAAGGGGTAGGCCATTTAGGACTGAGATGAGGAGGAATTTCTTCACCCAGAGAGTGGTGAACCTGTGGAATTCTCTACCACAGAAGGCAGTAGAGGCCAATTCATTAAATATATTCAAGAAGGAGTTGGATATATTTCTTAAGGCTAAAGGGATCAAGGGATATGGGGAGAAAGCAGGGACAGTGTACTGAATTTGGATGATCAGCCATGATCACATTGAATGGCGGAGCAGGCTCGAGGGGCCGAATGGCCTACTCCTGCTCCTATCTTCTATGTTGTCATGATCACACTGCTGTTTGCGGGAACTTGCTGTGCGCAAATTGGCTGCCGCGTTTCCCACATTACCGCTGTTCCAAATAGTACTTCATTGGATGTCCTGAGGTTGTGAAAGGCGCTATATAAATGCAAGTTCTTTCTTTCATATATTTACAGTGGCACAGTGAGTAAAACTGGACACAGCGCTCCCAATAGTTGACTGAACATCTTAGCATAACTTCCACAGACTAGTATTCTCCTGTTTGGTTAGATACTTCAGCATTGTAATGGTTTTGTCACATTGTCCGGACATGTGTACTATTATTACTGCAACAACATACATATACAGTGGCTGGAGTCCAGCAGAGAGTGAATAGTGGGGATCTGGGGGTCCTCGTACATGAAACATAAAGGGGGCGATATTGCCGGCACTCGGGTCGGGTTTGGAGGTGGGACTGCTGGCAAAATTAAATGGTTCGAGGGGCCGAATGGCCAACTCCTGCTCCTGTTTCTTATTATGTTCTTTATGCGATAAATCAGTTTTATCGTTGTGTACTATTCAACGTTCCCGTTAAGCTGCTCAGCAGTCCGGAGGCCCCGTGCAGGCCGCTCACTGAATTTTACAATGAGGTAACCACGAAAATTTGAATGGGCCGCGCAGCCAATGAAAGGGACCGCGCACCAAAAATAGATATTAGCGGAAACATTGTTAGGATTGCTCGCGAGGCCCTTTCTTGGTCTTCCTGTGCTTCTTAGGCAGTCCCTCGGAACCGAGGATGACTTGCTTCCACATTAAAAATGAGTTCTCGGGTGACTGATGAGTCCAATGCGGGACCTACAGTCTCTGTCACAGGTGGGGCAGATGGTGGTTGAAGGGGCGGGTGGGTGGCGTGCTTGGGTTGACGTGCGCTCCTTGCGCTGCCTGCGCTTGGCTTCCGCTTGCTCCTGGCGAAAAGACTTGAGGTGTTCGGCGCCTTCCCGGATGCTTCTCCTCCACTTTGTGCGGTCTTGGGCCAGGGATTCCCAGGTGTCGATGGGGATGTTGCACTTTTTCCAAGGAGGCTTTGAGGGGTGTCCCTTGAAGCGTTTCCTCTGCCCACCTGGGGCTCTCTTGCCGTGTCGGAGTTCCGAGTAGAGCGCTTGTTTTGGGAGTCTCGTATCTTCCTGTGCTACTTCAATACTGATGACCCATATTTTACTTTACCTTTATGCTTTAGTGTTAAATTTAATTTGCCATTTGTCTCCCTTATTGCGTAACCAGTCCAAATGCTTTTGCAAACCTTCAATGTTAATGAAAGCGTCAGTGGGTAACTGATCCAGTACCAGAATAACAACAGAAAATGCTGGAAAACCCCAGCAGGCCAGGGCAGCATCCGTGGAGAGAGAAACAGAGTTAACGGTTCAGGTCGATGACCTTTCGTCAGAACTGGGAAAAAAGCAGGAAAAGGAATAGATTGTGAAGCAAGTGTAGGGGCTGGGAAAAGGGGGAGGGGATGAAAGAACAAAAGGGAAGGTCAGTGATAGGATAGAAAGCAGGAGAGATTAAGAGACATTAAGAGATATTCAAGGCGAGAGGAGGTGGTAATGGGGCAGGTTAAGGAACAAAGGATGGCTCTAGATGGGCTGTGAATTGCGCTGGCAGAATGAGACAGCTGCCATGTGGGAGGGGGGAAAAAGGCCAAACAAAAAGTGTGGATAAAAAAATAAAAAATGTAAATATATGTGATAGGGGTGAGGTTATGATCTGAAATTGTTGAACTCTCTGTTGAGTCCAGAGGGCTGTACAGTGCCTTATCGAAAGATGAGGTGCTGTTCCTCGAGCTGATCCAGTGCCAGCCCTACCTCCTCTCCCACATTGGCAGGGAGTCTCGAGCAGGCAGTTCTGATTTCCTCTCCGCACTCCTGGAGATTACAATCTCGCACAAATGAAAGCAAGAATTGCCCCATTCCTTTTCGGTTAAGTACATGACAAATTTGGCTTTACCTTTGCAGCAGGAAATGCTTGACCTCGTACACACAATGCAGACTTGCATAGCAAAGCTAACCACCCCCACATATGTGCTTTTGCAGATACTAATCTGTGAATTATTTATCACTTCACTATTCACTCACTGCTAGACACTCACCAGTGTAAATATACAGGGAACAATGGACGGTTAGGGATGATCACACGGAAATAATCTGATCTGGGAGTTTAGCAGATGTCACGAAACGTGAGATTGTGGCTCAGTGGGTCGCACGCTTGCCTCGGATTCAGAAGGTTGTGGGTTCAAGCTCCACTCCAGGGACTTGAGTACAGAATCTAGGCCGACACTCCCAGTGCAGTGCTGAGGGAGCGCTGCCCTGCCAGAGGTGCCGTCTTTTAGATGAGACGTTAAACCGAGGCCCCGTCTGCCCTCTCAGGTGGACGTAGAAGATTCCATGACACTATTTGGAAGAAGAGCAGGGGGCGTTCTCCCCGGCGTCCTGGGGCCAATATTTATCCCTCAACCAACATCACTAAAACAGATGATCTGGTCATTATCACATTGCTGTTTGTGGGAGCTTGCTGTGCGCAAATTGGCTGCTGCGTTTCCTACATTACAACAGTGACTATGCTTCAAATAGTACTTCATTGGCTGTGAAGCGCTTTGGGACATCCTGAAGTCGTGAAAGGCGCTATGCAAATTTTCCATTCCTTTATTTGGAAAGGTCTGTCTGTTGAATGAATATTGCACCACATGACTATTGCACCACATGAGTCCCTAACGTGTATCCTCCGCTTATCTGAAATATTTGTTCTGAGCATAATTAAACCAAATTTTAAATATGAGTTGCTGGAAGGGATGCCCTTTTGCATTTTGTAAAGTTGCTGCATTTTTGAGAACCCAGTTTGTTTAATACTGATTTCTCCCCCCCCCCCCTTCAACAATACGACATTGGACTGAGGAATGATCTTATGATGACAGCCATCTGAGAAACAGGTTGTTAATCGTTTTAGCCCTGCATTTCCGCAATATCTGTCCTCCCACCAGCCTATTTTAAAAGAAACACCACATTGTCCAGGATAGATTACTAAAAAAAATCTAACTGTCTCCTTACTTACAGACCTGGCTTTAATTAAACTGTGGCTGAACATTTCCTCAGTACAGTTTGTTTT
Organism: Somniosus microcephalus; assembly: GCF_052327205.1. Lineage (NCBI taxonomy): Eukaryota > Metazoa > Chordata > Chondrichthyes > Squaliformes > Somniosidae > Somniosus > Somniosus microcephalus. The sequence goes on along the minus strand of NC_140996.1, from coordinate 10,842,547 downwards.
GTGTACTTTGGCCGATCAGAGCAGAACAGGAATTAACATTATACGACATAAAAGGTTTCTGGCTCTTATTAAAGACTAAAGGCAGCCTTTATTTTATGAGGCTGGTGCCAGTGTTCTGTGATGTGCCTCCCTTTATCTGATATCTGATGCAGCCTCGTCTTTGATATTCAGTTATACAAATCTCTTATGCAAATGCAGGAGTAAAATCGAATCCTTCGTGTGCCACACTTAACCCTCTCAACGCTTATTTATTTCCCAATATAGCTTCTTTGCCTCCCGGAGTATAAAGTGAGTGGTTAGCCTGCCCGACAGCACAGTCAATAAGTGATAACCAGAAACGGCCCATGCATCTTATTTTAACAAGCACTAGGAAATCTGGGGTCTAGGTGTCAGCTGTGGCTCAGTGGGCAGCACTCTCATCTCTGGAGTCAGAAGGTTGTGGGTTCAAGTCCCACTCCAGAGACTTGAGCACAAAATCTAGGCTGACACTCCCAGTGCAGTGCTGAGGGAGCGCCGCACTGTCGGAGGGGCAGTACTGAGGGAGCGCCGCACTGTTGGAGGGGCAGTACTGAGGGAGCGCCGCACTGTCGGAGGGGCAGTACTGAGGGAGCGCCGCACTGTCGGAGGGGCAGTACTGAGGGAGCGCCGCACTGTTGGAGGGGCAGTACTGAGGGAGCGCCGCACTGTCGGAGGGGCAGTACTGAGGGAGCGCCGCACTGTCGGAGGGGCAGTACTGAGGGAGCGCCGCACTGTCGGAGGGGCGGTACTGAGGGAGCGCCGCACTGTCGGAGGGGCAGTACTGAGGGAGCGCCGTGCTGTTGCAGGTGCTGTCTTTCGGTGGCCGCAAAGGATCCCACGGCACTATTTCAAGGTAGAGCGGGGGTGGGGGGAGGTTCTTCCTAGTGTCCTGAGGCCAATATTTATCCCTCAACCAATATCACCAAAACAGATTATATGGTCATTATCACGCTGCTGTTTGTTGGGAGCTTGCTGTGCACAAATTGGCTGCTGCGTTTCCCACATTACAACAAAGTGCCCACACTCCAAAAACGACTTCATTGGCTGTAAGGCGCTTTAGGACGTCCTGAGGTTGTGAAAGGCGCTATAGAAATGCAAGTCTTTCTTTTTTAACTGTACCTTGCAATTAAGCCAACTGAAAATAGTTAGTTGAATGGCTCAAAATAGAAAATCTTTCTTTTAATATACTGATGTTGCTGTTGGAGAGCAGCAGCAGTTACTATGGAGACATGTATGACAGCTGTGCTCTGGCTACTCTGAATGGGAACAGGTTAAATGAAATAACTTGTAGAAAAACAAACCGCAGAACATCGCTGGTTAAGATGATTGTATACAATGGCCCAGTAATTCCTGTCACAACGCGCGAGTACGGACGGGGTACTCACGCGTGTGACCGGAGGAATTGCCGGTTTTCAGCATGCGCAGCGCATGCGCTGAAAACCGGCATTTCCTGTCCTCTGACTCAAGGGGTTAAGAGGCAGAACGCGTGCGACTGCACAGGCAGAACGCGCGCGACTGCACAGGCAGCGCGTGCGCAGTGAAATTCCTTTTTTTTCCCAGAGTTGTCCGAGTGTAAAGGCCTCCGGTTTTTACGCGTGGAAAAACCAGACGTAAGTACTTAGTTTTACAGGTAAGTGGGCTTTTAGTACAATTTAGAAAAAAAAATTCCGCAGGTTTATTATTTTTAAAGAATTTACAGTAAGGTAAGTTTAGTTTTAGACCCTATTTTTAAAAAATTTATTTTTTTCAAAAAATTGATTAATTGTTTAAAACATTTTTAAAAACTTATTTATAGTTAATATAATCAGTGGGATTTTTTTAAAATTTTATTTAAAGTTTAAGTAGTGTTTTGGCAGCCCATACTTTTCATGAGTTTGACAGTTCTTACTCTCAAACTCATGAATGAGTTTCCTCTCCCCTGATTGGCTGCACAGTGCTCACCTGATCCCAGCCGGCACATCGCACTAACTACGCCGCTGGATCAGGTAAGCACAGCGCGCCGACATCTGAACCGGGCCTGTGACAGGAAATGCAAGCAGGCCCGGGCTTCAGATGTCGGCGCGCAGGGTGAGTGCACATCGGGGGCTTGCACGCGCGGCAAGCCCCCGATCCTAATTTCAGGGCCAAAGTGTGTCACATGGGAATGTAGGAGCAGGTGGAGGCCATTCAGCGCCTCAGGCCTGTTCCGCCATTCAATTGGATCACGGCTGATCTGTATCGTAACTCCATCTACCTGCCTTGGTCCTGTAACCCTTAATACCCTTTGCCTAACAAAAATCTATCAGTCTCAGTTTTGACATTTTCAATTGCCCCCCCCCCCCCAGCCTCACCAGCTTTTTTGGGGGAGAGAGTTCCAGATTTCCACCACCCTTTGTGTGAAGAAGTGCCTCCTGACATCACCCCTGAAGATTTGGGTTCTTGATAGACTTCCCAAAGTGGGACCTTTTGAAATGGGACCTTGTGCGCTGATCAAAGTAATCTTTCACTCTCTCTCTGAGGCAGTCCCTCGGAACCGAGGATGACTTGCTTCCACACTAACAATGAGTTCTCAGGTGACTGATGAGTCCAATGCGGGACCTACAGTCTCTGTCACAGGTGGGGCAGACTGTGGTGGAAGGGGCAGGTGGGTGGGGTGCTTGGGTTGACGTGCACTCCAAATTGATCAAAGTAATCAATAGCGCAGGGGAGAACAGTATTTCTAATCCGTCTATTATGCTATTTGTGATGGGTTTGTCTTACAACCCGCAGTCTGTTGGGAATTGATGCTTGGGGAAAAAAACAGCTAAAAATACCATTAATAAAATATTTCTTATGTATAAGCAACTTCAACTAAAACTTCTAATCCATTTAATTCAAGTTAAGAATCTACCCATCTCTTGACCTGTCTCAACCAACAGGAGTGCCACCTACTCCTGTTAATTCAGAATAGCTTTTTGCTTGCACATTATTCAGTACAGGTAGACTATCCTTTATCCGAACTTCCGAAAACCGAAAACCTCTCAAAACCAAAAGTTTTTTCATTCAGCGTAAGTCGTGCGCACGACATGACCAGAGTGGCGCACGACTTACGCTGAGCAGGGCAGAGGGTCACAGAGTTCCCTCCTGGGTAGGAGATTGCAGGCCGAGCCGGGCAGTGTGAAGGAGGTACCGGGAGAGTGAACCCAACAATACAGCGGCCCGTCCGATAGCTGCAGCGGCCTGTCCGATATTCTTTTCTCCACCCCCCCGACCCCCCGCTGACCCCGACCCCGACCCCCCCCAACCCCCACCTGCTGACCCCCCCGCCGACCCCGACCCCCACCCCCGACAAATTTCCCAGTCTTATAAAATACCTTCTGAAATCCGAAATTTTCCGAAAACCGAAACACGGCTGGTCCCGAGGTTTTCGGATAAAGGATAGTCTACCTGTAGTACAAATTTAAATAAAACAGTATAGGTGAACAATTTCAATTCAAGTTAAGCAACTTCGAATTGAGAAGTGCACACTATAAAGGTTGGATTTTGGGAGGTTTTTCCTGGAATCCTCTTTTGGGTGCAGTTTGTAGTCTGGTTGAAATTTGGGAACTTTTTTCAAATACTGTAGATCTTTGTTTCACCAACAGGGGCCCGGCTGTCTATTTTAAACCTCTTATCTGCTGCAGTGAAATAATGACTGGGGATTTGACCTGCTGTGGTGACATGACCGTTTCAACCTGTTCACATCTGCAGTATTTTAAGCCACAGTGGCATTATTTCCATTTTATTGAGAATGCAAAGTATATTCTGATGAAATTATCGGTAGTACAGAAGATGCAAGAAACTGTAATTTAATCTGAGGGCTCAGATATGATCCATAAACCGATCGAGCTTCAGTCTTGTGGTTTACAACATTATCTGAACCTGTAAATTATAGCTTTAGTACTCTCTCCTGACTGCCTAATTCAATATATAAAGCTGATGACTCATGCAGCCCTTTGATGGTGTGTTCAGGAAAGGAAGAAATCCTAACTAGGAAAGAGGAACTGTTCTTTCTGACATAGTGCTAGGTGTAAGTCCAGATTTAGAAGGATATGCTGATGGGGTGAGTTGAAGTAGAGCAGGAGGAGGTTCCTGTGGAGCATAAACACCGGCATGGACCTGTTGGGCCGAATGGGCTGTAGACTCGGATGTGAGATGCCTGGATTGTGTGGGGCTGTCCTACCTCACCTGGGTAGTGATTGAGATACTTCTAGGCACTCGTGGGTTAGGGAGAAGAAATAAAATTCAGCCAGCGTTCCATCGGCAGATAGCTATGGAGTTGAGCGTGCTGAAGTGTGCACATACAGTGGGTACGGTAGCATAGTGGTTATGTTACTGGACTAGTAATCCAGAGGCCTGGACTAATGATCCAGCGACGTGAGTTCAAATCCCACCACGGCAGCTGGGGAATTTAAATTCAGTTAATTAAATAAATCTGGAATAAAAAGCCAGTATCAGTGATGGTGAAACTACCGGATTGTCGTAAAAACCCATCTGGTTCACTAATGTCCTTTAGGAAAGGAAATCTGTCGCCCTTACCCGGTCTGGCCGATATGTGACTCCAGACCCACAGCAATGTGGTTGATTCTTAACTGCCCTCTGAAATGGTGCCCTCTGACTTGATATACTAACAATAAAACCGACAGACTGCAGCGGTTCAAGAAGGTGGCCCACCGCTGCCTTCTCGAGGGCAATTAGGGATGGGCAATAAATGCTGGCCTTGCCAGCGACGATACCCCTGTAGTTGAATAGCCTACCAACACTCAACGCCTAGGCTGGCAGGCTGAAAAAAGGCAGTTTTCTGTGAGGTGATGGAAGGTGGCCTTCAGACAGGTACAAGTGTGTGCGTTGGATTCACTAATCGGGCATTATTCTGCCAGCGTGCAGTTCACGTCACACTACAGCAGGGTTGTCAACCTTCCAGGATTGCCCTGGAGTCTCCAGGAATTGAAGATTCATCTCCTGGACACGACCGCTGGGAGCAAAACCCGGGAGTAAAATCATCGGGGCATTTAAACAAGAAATTGCGTGTTTTTCTTTTCTTTGAACACTTTTGTTTATCAGTTATAACAAAATATAGGAGTTGGGGGGGGTGCGGGGGGGAAGAAAGGAGGTTTGACTGAGAGTGAAGGATCGTTCAGTTGAGTCACGAAGAGACTGCTCGCGGTGCAATTGGCCGTGGGAAGGTGGGACGCCGCGAGAATGGACAACCAGTGGTTGTGGGGGGGGGGGGGTGGCGGGGGGTGCTGAAGGAGGCCAGAGGTCATGTGATGAAACCTCCTGCAATATATCCAAATGGAGTTGGCTACCGCTGCCCTACAGCCAACGTTGCCATCAAGCTGCGCGGCCGCGCCACGCTCTGCAGGTCCTGCGTAACCCGTGAGCCGCCATTTAAATAGGTTCGAATCCCACTCCAGAGACTTGAGCACAAATGTCCAGGCTGACACTCCCAGTGCAGTACTGAGGCTCCTTCTGCCCCCTCAGGTGGACGTAAAAAAAATCCCACGGCACTACTTTGAAGAAGTCCTGGTCAATAGTCATCCCTCAACCAACATCACTAAAACAGACATAAAAACAGAAAATGCTGGAAACACTCAGCAGGTCAGGCAGCTTCTGTGGAGAGAGAAATAGAGTCAACGTTTCAGGTCGATGACCCTTCGTCAGAACTGGAAAAAGTTGGAGATGGAGCAGGTTTTTAAGCAAGTGTCGGGGGAGGGGAGGAAAGAACAGAAGGGAAGGTCTGTGATAGGGTGGAAGGCAGGAGAGATTAAATGACAACAGGGATGATGGTGCGAGGCAGAAGGAGATGGTGATGGGACAAGTTAAGAAACAAAGGATGGGTCTGGACGAGGTGTAAATGGGAATGGCAGAATTATCAACAGCTGCCATGTGAAAAAAAATAGCGGCCGAGGTTATGATCTGAAATTGTTGAACTTGTCGAGTCCAGAGGGCTGTAAAGTGCCTAATCGAAGATGAGGTGCTGTTCCTCGAGCTTACGCTGAGCTTCATTGGAACAATGCAAGAGGCCGCGGACGGTGAGGTCAGAGTGGGAATGGGGCGGTGAATTAAAGTGACAGGTGACCGGAAGCTCAGGGTCACCCTTACGGACTGAACGGAGGTGTTCCGCAAGGCGGTCACCCAATCTGCGTTTGGTCTCCCCAATGTAGAGGAGACCGCATCGTGAGCAGCGAATACAGTATACTAGATTGCAAGAAGTACAAGTAAATCGCTGTTTCACCTGGAAGGGGTGTTTGGAGCCCTGGACAGTGGGAAGGGGGGAGGTATAAGGGGCAGGTGTTGCATCTCCTGCACTTGTATGGGAAGGGGAAAGGGGAGTTGGGGGTGATTGAGGAGCGGACCAGGGTGTCGCGGATGGAGCGGTCCCTTCGGAATGCTGAAAGGGGAGTGGGGGGTGGGTGGGGGGCAGATGTGTTTGGCGGTGGGATCACACTGGAGGATGATACATTGAATGTGATCCGATCATGATCACATTGCTGTTTGTGGGATCTTGCTGTGCGCAAATCGGTGGAACCGTTTCCCACATTACAACAGTGACCACACCTCAAAAAGTACTTCACTGGCTGTAAAGAGCTTTGGGACGTGCTGAGGTTGTGAAAGGCGCTATAGAAATGCCAAATCTTTTTTTCTTCCGATTCCACTTTTGTCCCCCGGTGGTTTACATCCGCTGGGAGCCAGTAGGAGGCTGATTAAAAAAAACGGCATTTTCTTGGCACCTTTCGGAGCTGTCACAAGGAGGAGATTTCATCCCTCTTGTGTTGTATTTGATCTCGTGTCCCAGTGGAGCTTCCGTGAACGTAACTTCAATCTCGCGTAATGCTTCGAAATTGTATTCATCTAATCAACAAAGTGGGGTGCGGAAATCATCAAATTGTTGAACTGTGTTCGCATTGGATCAACCACCAATAGGGTTAATTCAGTCATTTATCTCTCCATTGATTGCACTCTAATAAAGGAAGAGGAAGCCTGACCGCCAATGTCTTTGTCCTTGGCTGGAAGCCTTGCTTTCCAGCGTTACATTCTGACCGCTTTTCTCATTACACAGCCAGTCCACGGCCAAAGCAATAAACCCTCTCTTCATTCCGAAAGGTACGTGCCCTCCACTTCCCAAGCAAGTTGTCCTCGATCCAGGAGGAACACAAGACGGCCAGTGTTTCCCACTGTGGCTGTTGCTCACAGCCCTGCAACAACATTTTCTCTCGGGCTGCCCCCTTGGTCTCGCAGGTCCTGGCTTCTCCGTGCCTGTTGTTTGCTGAATCGCTCGTTTGGTTAGTTTTCTTGGCCCATGCTCTTATTGCAGGGCCGCTGCTAGCTCTCTAACATTGTTCATTCACACCAGCTTTTATATAAAAAAATAATGTTTTATTTAGAGTCATTCCCACTCATCGCCTTGGTCTTGGGCCCAACATGTCTCTCTCTTTCCTGCTTTCGGAGGCTGGAGCCCAGGCTGCCTGCAGTGTCTGTGCTGTGCTGTGTTGCTGGTTGGCCAGTCACTTCCGTATTTTTTTTCCTCCTGCCAGACCACTTAAGAATAACCACTTCTATTTATGGAGCAGAGTTCGGTATGGGTATAATAAACAGCCTTGTTTCAGTATTGTGAGAAAGAAAGATGTAGGAAGTGCTTGTGCCTCTGCTCCCAGAGCATCTGGAGCTGGGAGCTGCAGATTTCTCAGTGCAACCCTTGTAATCTATTTTTTTTTTAAATTCCCTTCCTGAAAGTGTTAACTCCTTGTTGTGGTACAGCCCCTTGCTTGCTGGGAGCTCACCAGCATGTTAACCAGTTGGCAGTTGTTTGTGTGTGGTCCTTGACCTTGAGTGTTGGCAAACAAGACTTGCTTAGAATTACATTGAATGTACATTCGGCCCAACTGGCCCGTGCCGGTGTTTATGCTCCACACCAGCCTCCTCCCACCCCTCTTCATCTCACCCCATCAGCATATCCTTCTATTCCTTTATATAATTGTTAATTTGCTTTCTCTTTGTAAAGGTCAGGCATCTGTGGGGTAACACACCGCACATGACTACCACAGGGACAACACTTCAAAAGTACTTCATTGGCTGTAGAGCGTCCTGAGATGTCCGGAGTTGATGGCGCTCAGGAGCGGGAACTCCAGTCGATTTTTCCCCTTCCCTAACCGGAGGGTGCTGAGGCTAATTGTAGATCTTAGAAAGGCTTTGGGGAGTACCCGGCTTTGTACCCGCAATTAACCAATGCAAAATCAAATCAGAGTGGAATTAAAAATAACCGTCTGTGCAATCGGCAAGCATGCCTCGCCGTGTGGCGCTGTTTAAAATTAGGGATTGGATTCAGTTGCCAGTAAATGGAGCATTTGTTGATTTTTCTAACACCGCTTATACAGTAACCAGCTGAAAACCACTCTCATTCTGAGGCAGGTTGAGAGAGACAGAGACAGAGTGCTAGCACTGTACACGGTATTTACAGCACGGAAACAGGCCATTCGGCCCAACTGGGCCGTGCCGGTGGTTATGCTCCGCACGGAACAAAAACAGAGGGTGTATGATGGATGTCAGGTGAATTCTTCAAGGGAAGAACCAGACCAAATACAATAAGTTGAGAGGGGATGTGAAGATGAAAATAAGATTGGCAAAGAGAGAATATGAGAGTAGAATGGCGGTTAACATAAAATGGGTACCCAAAAATGTAAACAGTAAGCGGGTAGTAAGATGGAGTTCAGAAGAATGAGAGGCGATCTTATTGAAACATATAAGATTGTGAAGGGGTTGGATCGGGTGGATGCGGGGAAGATGTTCCCGATGATGGGTGAAACTAGAACTAGGGGGCATAGTCTTAGAATAAGGGGCTGCTCTTTCAAAACTGAGATGAGGAGGAACTACTTCACTGAGGGTGGTAGGTCCATGGAATATGCTGCCCCAAAAAGCTGTAGAAGCTACATCATTACATAAATTTAAAACACAAATAGACAGTTTACTAGAAGTAAAGGGAATTAAGGGTTACGGGGAGCGGGCAGGAATTTGGACATGAGTCTAGGTTCGGATCGGACATGGCCCTGTGGGCAGCGGAGCGGGCCCAGGGGCCGTGTAGCCTGATCCTGCTCCTATTTCGTGTGTCTAATTCTGTTAGATTCAGGAGATGGTTCTGTGATAGTAGATTGGCGGTTAGAATCAGATCAGCCATGATCTTATTGAATGGCGGAGCAGGCTCGAGGGGCCGATTGGCCTACTCCTGCTCCTATTTCTTATGTTATATTATAAGAGGCGGGGTGGGGCCTATTAGGGACAAAGAAGGTGATATATGCTTAGAGGCACAGGGCAAGGCTAGAATACTCGATGAGTACTTCGTATCGGTGTTTACTGAGGAGGTGGATGCTGACAAAATATCGGTAGACATGGAAAAGGTAGAAGCAATGGAAGGGGTGAAAATTGATGGACAGGATGTACTAGAAAGGCTGGGTATGCTTAGAGTGGATAAGTCGCCTGGTCCAGATGGCTTGCATCTCAGGTTGCTAAGGGAATTGGGGGTGGAGATAGCGGAAGGGCTTGCCATAATTTTCCAATCTTTCCTAGATGCAGGGGAGGTGCCTGAGGATTGGAGAGTGGCAAATGTGACACCATTGTTCAAGAAAGGGTGTAAGGAAAATTCTAGTAACTGCAGGCCGGTCAGTTTAACATCAATGGTGGGTAAAGTTTTAGAAACAATAATCAAGGAAAAAGTTAACGGGCACTTGGAGAGGTTTAAGCTAATTAAGGAGAGCCAACATGGATTTGTAAAAGGCAGATCATGTTTGACTAATCTAATTGAATTTTTTGATGAAGTAACAGAGGATTGATGAAGGGAATGCAATGGATGTTGTCTACATGGATTTTCGGAAGGCGTTTGACAAAGTACCACATAGAAGGCTGGTTAACAAAATTGAGGCTCATGGAATAGGTGGGTCAGTGGCAGCTTGGATACGGAATTGGCTTAAGGACAGAGAACAGCGAGTTGTGGTAAATGGCTGTTTTTCAGACTAGAGGATCGTAGACAGTGGTGTCCCCCAAGGGTCAGTGTTGGGGCCTCTGCTTTTTTTGATATATATAAATGACCTGGATATTGGAATACAGAGTAGAATTTCTAAATTTGCCGATGACAACAAACTTGAGGATATGGCAAACAGTGAGGATGATACCAATCGACTGCAACAGGACATAGAAAGGCTGTCAGAATGGGTAGACAAGTGGCAGATGGAATTTAATACAGAGAAGTGTGAAGTGATGCATTTTGGCAGAAGGAACCGGGAGAGGCAATATACACTTAATGGCACAGTTTGTGCAGGGGCAGAGGGACCTGGGGGTTAATGTGCATAGATCCCTGAAGGTGGCAGGACATATTGAGAGAGTGATTAACAAAGCATATGGGATCTTGGGCTTCATAAGTAGAGGTATTGAGTACAAAAGTAGAGAAGTTATGCTGAATCTTTATTAAAGCGCTGGTTAGGCCACAACTGGAGTATTGCGTCCAGTTCTGGTCACCACACTTTAGGAAGGATGTGAAGGCCCGTGAGAGGGTGTAGAGGAGATTTACCAGAATGGTTCCGGGGATGGGGGATCTTAGCTACAAGGACAGGTTGGAGAAGCTGGATTTGTTTTCATTAGAGCAAAGGAGGTTGAGGGGTGATTTGATAGAGGTGTACAAGATTATGACGGGTTTGGATAGGCTAGATGGGGAACGGCTGTTCCCACTAGTTGATGGTACAAGGACTAGGGGACACAGATTTAAGGTTTTGGGCAAGAGATACAGGGGGGAAGGTGAGGAAAAACTTGTTTACGCAGCGAGTGGTGATGACCTGGAGCTCGCTGCCGACGGAAGTGGTGGAAGCGGAGACACTCAATGTTTTCAAGGGGAGACTGGATAGGCACTTGAGGGAAATAAACTTGCAGGGCTACGGGGATAGAGCGGGGGAATGGGACTGACTGGATTGTTCTACAGAGAGCCGGCACGGACTCGATGGGCCGAATGGCCTCCTTCTGTGCCGTTATGACTCTATGACTCGCCTCCTCCCACTCTTCTCCATCTCACCCTATCAGCATAGCCTTCTATTCCTTTGTCCCTCATGTGTTTATCTAGCCTCCCCTTAAATGCATCTCTGCTATTCGCCTCAACTACCCTGAGTGGTAGCGAGCTCCACATTCTAAACCTGAGATTGATAGATTTTTGTTAACCAGAGGTATTCAGGGATGTGGACCAAAGGTGGCTATATGGAGTTATGTCGCAGATCAGCCATGATCTCACTGAATGGCGGAACAGGCTCGAGGGGGGCTGAATGGCCTCCTCCTGTCCCTATGTTCTCACTGCCGGGTAAAGAACTGCCTCCTGAATTGCTTATTGGATTTATTTCCCATTGTATGAATTCACAGCACAGCACAGACACTGCCATCGAGGCCATATGGTAGAGTGCCTCGGGCAGTGGTGGGCACTGAATTGATGCTGGGGGTTTTAAGGGGGCAGTGTTAAGGATTGGTCACAGTGCCCAGGAGCGCAACAGCATGGCGCTATTCCTGACTTAGATACCTGCAGTGATCAAAATCAATGAGATGATATTTGTGCTTGGCAAGAGTGGCAGAGATTCCAAACAAATGGAGCAATGTTCATTTTTGAATGGACAATCAAAATAGGCGCTATTATGCTAGTGTCAGCCGTGGCTCAGTGGGTAGCGCACTCGCTTCTGAGTCAGAAGGTTGTGGGTTCAAGTCCCACTCCAGAGACTTGAGCACATAAATCTAGACTGACACTCCCAGTGCGGTGCAGAGGGAGTGCTGCACTGTCAGAGGTGCCGTCATTCGGATGAGGCATTAAACCGAGGCCCCGTCTGCCCTCTCAGGTGGATATAAAAGATCCCACGGCCACTCTTTCAAAGAAGAGCAGGGGGAGTTCTCCCCGGTGTCCTGGGGCCAATATTTATCCCTCAATCAACATCACTAAAACAGATTATCTGGTCATTATCACATTGCTGTCTGTGGGAGCTTGCTGAGCGCAAATTGGCTGCCGCGTTTCCCACATTACAACAGTGACTACACTTCAAAAGTACTTCATTGACTGTAAAGCGCTTTGAGACGCCCGGTGGTTGTGAAAGGCGCTATAGAAATGCAAGTCTTTCTTTTCTTTTATAAAGCCAGAAAGACTGACTGCCAATCTTACTGAGTGATAATTAGCAGGCTTGAGGATGCAGTGTGGAAATTATGCCAGTCTCCAGGGCAATCATTCTTCATGCTGATGATTTCAAAAGGAAACTAGATGAGTACATGAGAGAAAAGGGAAGAGAAAGATGTGCTGAAAGGCCGAGATATAAGGTAGATGGAATGGGAGGAGGCTCATGTGGAGTATAAACATCAGCACAGCCTTGTTGGGCCGAATGGCCTCTTTCTGCGCTGTGTACTGTAGGTAATTCTATGTCACATTTAGGACTGAGATGAGGAGAAATTTCTTCACTCAGAGGGCGGTGAATCTTTGGAATTCTCTACCCCAGAGGGCTGTGGAGGCTCAGTCGTTGAGTATATTCAAGACTGAGATCGATAGATTTTTGAATATTAAGGGATCGAGGGATATGGGGATAGTGCAGGAATCTGGAGATGAGGTCGAAGATCAGCCACGATCTCATTGAATGGCGGAGCAGGCGCGAGGGGCCGAATGGCCGACTCCTGCTCCTCGTTCTTATGTAATTGCGAATAATTCACCTCTGTTCCTGCTTTAGAATATTCTGCTAATTAAAATTCAAGTTTCATGTTATTGGACTCCTGTCGTTCTAACACGACATATCCTCTGACTTGCTGTTGGAGATGCCACAAGAGATCCACCAGTGTATATAAACTTGGCAACGCTGCCTGCAGCTGTGTGCCAGATAGCACGATGCAGATTGTAGTGTTTGGCCCCAGGAGAATAGAGTGTTGGAGGGATTTGGAATTGCTGAGTTTTCAGTTCCCAACACAAAGTTTACATTTCAGCAAATCGCTGCCTTCCTGAGTGGCAGGAGTACCATTCACAGGCATGTGTATTGCTGTTGATAGAAGTCCAGGGTTATAATCCTGTCTGCTGGTTACTGAAATGTTTTTAATTCATTCACGGGATGTGGGCGTCGCTGGCAAGGCCGGCATTTATTGCCCATCCCTAATTGCCCTTGAGAAGGTGGTGGTGAGCTGCCTTCTTGAACCGCTGCAGCGCTCCCTCAGTACTGCCCCTCCGACAGTGCGGCGCTCCCTCAGTACTGCCCCTCCGACAGTGCGGCGCTCCCTCTGTACTGCCCCTCCGACAGTGCGGCGCTCCCTCAGCACTGCCCCTCCGACAGTGCGGCGCTCCCTCAGTACTGCCCCTCCGACAGTGCGGCGCTCCCTCAGTACTGCCCCTCTGACAGTGCGGCGCTCCCCCTGTACTGCCCCTCCAACAGTGCGGCGCTCCCTCAGCACTGCCCCTCCGACAGTGCGGCGCTCCCTCTGTACTGCCCCTCCGACAGTGCGGCGCTCCCTCTGTACTGCCCCTCCGACAGTGCGGTGCTCCCTCAGTACCGCCCCTCCGACAGTGCGGCGCTCCCTCAGTACCGCCCCTCCGACAGTGCGGCGCTCCCTCAGTACTGCCCCTCTGACAGTGCGGCGCTCCCTCTGTACTGCCCCTCCAACAGTGCGGCGCTCCCTCAGCACTGCCCCTCCGACAGTGCGGCGCTCCCTCTGTACTGCCCCTCCGACAGTGCGGCGCTCCCTCTGTACCGCCCCTCCGACAGTGCGGTGCTCCCTCAGTACCGCCCCTCCGACAGTGCGGCGCTCCCTCAGTACCGCCCCTCCGACAGTGCGGCGCTCCCTCAGTACCGTCCCTCCGACAGTGCGGCGCTCCCTCAGTACCGCCCCTCCGACAGTGCGGCGCTCTCTCAGTACTGCCCCTCCGACAGTGCGGGGCTCCCTCAGTACTGCACTGTGTGCTCAAGAAATGCAGGATAAGTGTACACCATTAATATAAAACACCATCACACTCGGGCGGGGATGGGGGGGAGAATATTCCTTTAACATGTCACCTATGGTACTTTATCTTCAATATATTTAAAAAGCTCGCACTGCCAAGTTAATAAGTGTATTGTAGCTGTACCAGAGACAGAGCACTATTGCATAGATGTACGGCTGAAGTCTTGGATAAATATATCCCGTCTCCTCCACCATCGGTGCAGCTTGTCTTACTCTCGGATCGCAGCTCCTTCACAAGGTGTGAATATGTCTCCCACTTTACCCAACACCTGCGTAGGAGTTGTACACGAGCGATATAGGACCATATGGCGAGCAACTCTGTTTCTGCGTGCTGAATCAGTGGGGCGCTTTTAACAACAGCACAAGCACTTCTGAGGCTGCAGTACTCCCTCCGTACCACATGAAGTGCTGCGGTTCAGGTGGGGCGGGGTAAGGGCAGCGCGCGAGGGGTGGGCGGAGTGCAGGAGGGGAGGGCGGAGTGCGGTGGCGGTTGGAGGGGGGAGGTAGAGTTGGAGGGCGGAGGGGGGAGGTAGAGTTGGAGGGCGGAGCGCAGGGCAGAGCGCGGGGGGAGCGGGAGGTAGAGGGGGAACGGAAATTATACCCCAACACCCCTTGGGCACACAGAGCAGGAACTAGGCCAACGTCCAAATCCCATCACCACGGGCCTGTGCCAACACCACTCCGATTGCAGAAATCGCCTCTTGCGTGCCTCACGCCTGGCCAGGACAGAAGCGACCGTGTTAAATGTGGGGGATCAGCACGGCCAGCAAGTTATGAATGGGAGGCCCAGAGGCCGATTGAGCAGCAAATCTGCCAAAGGTCAGAGATGAAGGGGAGAGACCGGCAAGTATCTCTCGGCCAGTGTGTGCCGTGCTTCAATGGCCTTGCAGTCATCGCTGGAGGGCTTTCTACATTAGAACAGCCAGTATTTGACGGCAGTGTCAAAGACAAAAGGCTTCCCACATTTTTGGAAATGGAACCGTCGAGTTGGCTTAACGCTCCCACGATTTTGTAATAAATTCCAAATATGTAAAGCGGCAACAAGGCTTTCAGTGTTGCACAGAAAGCTCAAACCCTCCTTGAAAAGAAAAAATGAGTAGGAGGAATGTGTGGAGAAAAGATAGGCCCCAAACACGCAACGTTGCTGGAGATTGTCGGTTTCTCTGCCAGTCCTATAAAACCGACAGAGAGTTAAACTTGTGACAGCCCCCAGCCAGTTTATCCTGCTGCATTGACCTCAACATCTGGAGTGGTTTCTGGTTCAGTGCACACTGGAGCGATCCAGCCCCGAGAGCAAACAATCAAAGGGCAGGCCCCTGTCTGGATGCCTGTCAGTGACACCTGCAAGGCAGGGAGACACCTGGAAAAATGGGAAGGAAGTCAGTCAGTTATTTCCTTTTTGGTTTGAAGAAACAACTTGGCAAGAGGAATTGATGTGTGGAACCGTGTTGAGTGCAAAATGATGTTTCGCCAATAATTTAATTCGTAGAATCACACAGCGCAGCAGGCGGCCATTCGGCCCGTCGTGCCTGTGTCGGTTCTTTGAAAGAGCAGCTCAGTTAAAGAGGAAAGAAAGACTTGCATTTCTATAGCGCCTTTCACGACCACCGGATGTTCCAAAGTGCTTTACAGCCAATGAAGTACTTTTTGAAGTGTAGTCACTGTTGTAATGTAGGAAATGCGGCAGCCAATTTGCGCACAGCAAGTTGCCACAAACAGCAATGTGATAATAACCAGATAGTCTGTTTTTTAGTGATGTTGATTGAGGGATAAATATTGGCCCAAGACACTGGGGAGAACTCCCCTGCTCTTTTTCAAAATAGTGCCGTGGGATCTTTTACGTCCACCTGAGAGAGCAGACAGGGCCTCGGTTTAACATCTCATCTGAAAGACGGCACCTCCGACAGTGCAGCACTCCCTCAGCACTGCACCTCCGACAGTGCAGCGCTCCCTCAGCACTGCACCTCCGACAGTGCGGCGCTCCCTCAGTACTGCCCCTCCGACAGTGCGGCGCTCCCTCAGTACTGCCCCTCCAACAGTGCGGCACTCCCTCAGTACTGCCCCTCCGACAGTGCGGCGCTCCCTCAGTACTGCTCATCCGACAGTGCGGCGCTCCCTCAGTACCGCCCCTCCGACAGTGCGGCACTCCCTCAGTACCGCCCCTCCGACAGTGCGGCGCTCCCTCAGTACCGCCCCTCCGACAGTGCGGCGCTCCCTCAGTACCGCCCCTCCGACAGTGCGGCGCTCCCTCAGTCCTGCCCCTCCGACAGTGCGGCGCTCCCTCAGTCCTGCCCCTCCGACAGTGCGGCGCTCCCTCAGTACTGCCCCTCCGACAGTGCGGCGCTCCTTCAGTACTGCCCCTCCGACAGTGCCGCGCTCCCTCAGTACCGCCCCTCCGACAGTGCGGCGCTCCCTCAGCACTGCACTGGGAGTGTCAGCCTGGATTTATGATATAAATATATCCCGTCTCCTCCACCATCGGTGCTCCAGTCTCTGGAGTGGGAATTGAACCCACGACCTTCTGACTCTCAGAGGCGAGGGTGCTGCCCACTGAGCCACGGCTGACACTTTGTCCCACTCCCCTCTGCTCTTTCCCCGTAGCCCTGCAAATTTTTCCCCTTCAAGTGTTTATCCAATTTCCTTTTGAAAGTTACCATTGTTTCGCCTTAAACCGAGGCCCCGTCTGCTCTCTCAGGTGGACGTCAAAGATCTCACTGTCACCCTTTCGAAGAAGAGCTGGGGAGTTTTCCCCAGTGTCCTGGGGCCAATATTTATCCCTCAACCAACATCATTAAAACGGATTATCTGGCTATTTATCTCATTGCTGTTTGTGGGAGCTTGCTGTGCGCAAATTGGCTGCCGCGTTTCCCACATCACAACAGTGACTACACTTCAAAAAAGTACTTAATTGGCTGTAAAGCGCTTTGGGAGGCCCCTGAGCTGGTGAAAGGCGCGATAGAAATGCTGGTCTGTCTGTCGACAGACTCGGGCTCGGTCTCCAGGTTGCAATTCCCAAGGGCTGTACGAGGGGTCCGAATAGCTTTCAGTGTTTGGGAAGTCAGTGGGGGCAATTTTAACTTAACCCGTCTGACGGAAACTGACGATCGGGTGCAACGCTGGTTTTAACCCCGCCTGATTTTACTCACTAAATTCAAAGTGTTTCTTACAGCGAGACGTCTGGTCTTTTTATTTTATTCGTTTATGGGGTGTGGGCGTCGCTGGCGAGGCCAGCATTTATTGCCCATCCCTAATCACCCTAGAGAAGGTGGTGGTGAGCCGCCTTCTTGAACCGCTGCAGTCCATGTGGTGAAGGTACTCCCGCAGTGCTGTTAGGGAGGGAGCGCCAGGATTTTGACCCAGTGACGATGAAGGTCTCCCAGCAACTGTGTACTAGCCCTGCATTCCTTGAGTCTGGAATGTTGGTTCTGACACAAGACTAGGCTATCTGATGGATCAGGAGTGGTGGAGCAGTAATTTATAACTGGGGCTCTTTTCTCTGGAAAGGAGAAGGCTGATCGAGGTTTTTAAAATGATGAACGGGTTTGATAGGGTAGACATAGAGAAAATGTTTCCACTTGTGGGGAGAGTCCAAAACTAAGGCTCAGGAAATATAAGAAAGTCACGAATAAATCCAATTGGGAATTCAGGGGAAACCTCTTTACCCAGAGAGTGGTGAGAATGTGGAACTCGCTGCCACAGGGAGTGGTTGAGGCGAATAGCAGAGATACATTTAAGTGGAAGCTTGATAAACACACGAGGGAGAAAGGAATAGAAGGATATGCTGATGGGGTGAGATGAAGAGGGGTGGGAGGAGGCTGGTGTGGAGCACAAACACCGGCACGGACCAGTTGGGCCGAATGGCCTGTTTCTGTGCTGTACATTCTGTGTAATACTCTCCATTGAAGCCGGCGGACAGTACTATCGGGCGGTGGGGGGGGGCGGGGGGAGTATAAAACTGCCGTTCCACCCAATCCCATGGGACTCCCCCTCCACCCCTGGGGAGTTAGGTTAAAATGCCCCCACCCCGCCCATGAGATTTCCTGCAGTCCATTTGAGCACGGACAGGTGGCTGATACAATACAACTCTGCCCCACCCCCCCGCCACCTCCACTGCTTGTTGAATTTATTGTAAATTATTTTAGCGAGACACAGTAAAATCAACCCGCCTGCAATTTTTTAAAGGAAGGAATGCCAGTAACGCAAACCTTTGTCGCTCCGACCCACGTAAACACCAATTTAGGACATTCAGCAGCTGAGAGAGACATCTGGTCTTTACTTAACTGGTTCTTCCATCTTTAATGTTCTAATGCCCGGGAGACAATTCACAGTGACGGTACACACAGTGTCAGGATTAATGAGCTTTTACTTCCTGCCTGGCAGTTGTGTCTGACTAGTAATGATGTGTGTGGTTATGGAGAACAGAATCTTTTGAAGCTACTGACTACTCGATGCCCCAACAGGGCAGTCACTTTATAATATTTACTCGACGTCTGAACCTTATTAATTTGTTGATGCTGATCAGATAAGTTATTTCTACGCTCCCTGTTTTTTCTTTATTCTTCCTCGATTACAGAAGTGCTGCGAGAGGCGTCCTGAGTGTGCTCAAGATAGTTGTTTGAATTATTTACACGCAGTGGAGTACGTTTTTAAAGTTTTACGCGTTTAGTGCTGGGTGCTGTGTTTTTTTTTAAAGCTTAGAGTCGCTTTAAAAAAACGAACAAATTGCCTCCCTCCCCGCTCCCTTGGGCTAGTAACTAAAGACATCAGCCAGAGTAATTGCGAATGAACAGCATGGCGCTCAACTCTTTGATCTCCATATAAATAGTTCAAACAAATGCTTGGAATATCGTGCGAGTCCACATGACAAACCAGAAGGCCCAGGTTAGATTCCGAACCTGTGCCAGGTGGCTCGATCTCACCGAGGGCAATAATTATGGTGGTGCAACGTCCGTGGAGAGAGAAACAGAGTGAACTGAGTCCTGACGAAAGGTCATCAACCTGAAACGCTGACTCTGTTTCTCTCTCCACGGATGTTGCCTGGCCTGCTGAGTTTTTCCAGCGTTTTTCTGTTGTTGTTTCAGATTTCCAGCATCCGCAGTATTTTGCTATCGAATTATGGTGGTTGTTATAAATCTCATCATTCATCAAGAAACTACTCGTGAAATAATGCTGGACGGCCAGCTGGTGGCGCCATCCAAGGAGTATAACTACTCGGGCGTGGGCCCCAGCTTGCCAGGGACATTTTGTAAGACAGGAACTAGTGAAGTACAACTAGACCTCCATGTTCTGAAACAAGTTGATTAAAGCCTTGCTTTACACTCAAACCAAGTGTGTCGTGAGTTTTATTACGTCAGTGGTGCGGTTGGTTTAGCGGCTCCTGTTCGCCTATCACTCCTCCTTTAAGTCGCTCCTTAAAAACTACCTCTTTTGGTTGCTCGTCCTTAATAGCTCCTTCTGTGGCTCGGTGCCACATTGTGTCTGATAATCGCTCCTGTGCAGCGCCGTGGGACGTTTTACTACGTTAAAGGCGCTATATAAATGCAAGTTGCAGTTGGCCCTATGGAGGGGCAAATCAGCCAGGCTTCCTGCTGCTGATCGCCGTCCAGTGACCGCTGCCATAAAAAGAGCCTGGGTGGACATCAGATGGCAAAAGAAGTAGAGGGCCAATAGGATCATTTTCTTCACACACACAGGGCTGTTCAGGGCTGGAACGCACGAGCTGAAAGGCTGGCGGTAGCAGACTCCACAGTAAATTTCAAAAGGCGATTAGGCATGTACTCGAAGAGGGATTTGCAGAGGACTAATGTGCAGGGCGATGGGGAAAGAAGCTGGGGAGTGGGACTAATTGGAGAGCTCTTTCAAAGAGCCGGCACAGGCACGATGGGCCTAATGGCCTCCTTCTGTGTTGTAGGATTCGATCATTCTATGACAGCATCGGCTGCTAGGTTCCTCTGCACTCAAGTATCCTGCTGAACTGTAGAGCTTCAACTATGAAAAATTGCCACTTAAATGGAGTACCAGAGAGCTTCAGGCATGGATGGCTTTGTACATCACTTTCAGCCAATGCCTTCAGAAGAGAAGGGGAGAAAATTTAAAATGCCTTCCAAGTAGGATTGTGATGAAGTGGAAGCATTGAAGGGAGTTTTCTGTTTGTTTAAATATTTATGTTGTGGCAGAACCACTGAATGACTCTGGCTAACTGAATATAATTCTCTTTAACGATGTTCTAACACCAGCCTTAACCTGTACCATTGTGTTAGGCATTACTGTGTTTTGTATATAGGGTTTGCATGTACGGGGCGTGGCCCCTTTAAGAGCGCGGGCAAACGCGATGACGTCACGTTGCAAACCACGGGGCTGCCCAGGCAGTCCCTGTGGCATCTCCTTTGAGTATTTGCAAAATGCAAAATGGGACAAACACCCAATTGAGATCCTACATGCAGAATTCTGTAAAAGTATCCTCCGACTCAAAGGAAAACCGTAAACAATGCATGCAGGGCAGAACTAGGCCAATATCCATTAATAATCACTATCCAAAAAAGAGCCACCAAATTTTGGAAACACCTAGAAATGAGCAACCCCCAATGCTATCATTACGAAGCCCTGAAATGCCAAGAGAGGACCATAAAGAAGAATACC
The DNA here is from genome assembly GCF_052327205.1 of Somniosus microcephalus. NCBI lineage: Eukaryota > Metazoa > Chordata > Chondrichthyes > Squaliformes > Somniosidae > Somniosus > Somniosus microcephalus. The sequence goes on along the minus strand of NC_140996.1, from coordinate 10,821,910 downwards.
CTCAGTCAACTAGTCCTGGGACTCAGTGAAGTAACTACTAACACTACTAACAATAACCAGCCCCAGGACAGTGACAGCGTAACACAAAGAATTCGACCCAACACAATCGTCGCTAAGCAAAAGGAAAAATATCTGTCATATTGGGCAGAAACAACAAAAACCCAAAGCAAACTCAATTGCTACTTGGCCCTAAACAGACAATACAACATAGCTGATTACCTGACCATGGTAAAGGATAGCAAACTGAGAAAAACTTTGACAATGTACAGACTTAGTGAACATAACCTGGCGATCGAAAAAGGTAGACACAGACAGACCCGGCTACCAAGAGAGGACAGGATATGCTCTCACTGCAGTCAGGGAGTGGTGGAGACAGAGATGCACTTCCTCACAGCTTGTAGAAAATATCAGGGCATAAGGGAGAATTTCTACCCAAAATTCACAAAAATATGCCCGGAATTCAGAAATTTGAATGACGACCAAAAACTCCCATACCTACTAGGGGAAGAGAGAAATTGCATAACACTAGCGGCACACTATGTTACAGCTTGCCATAAACAGAGGGACAACCAGTAAATATAAGAAAAGAGTATATATAAATTATATGAAAGTATATATTTATACACTCAGGGATATATCTGTTTATACACTGTATGGATAGATCTGTATTTTTGTGAACAAACATGAATGTTTTTCGATGCTTTGGCAACATAAGATGTAACTTGTCATGCCAATAAAGTGATTTGAATTGAATTGAATTGAATTGAGTAAAGACCTGTTTAATTGCTCTCCTGTGTCGATCTCAGTTATTCGTAGGAATTCGTCAATTCCTACATTGGTGACCCCGTTTTTGTGAACGTTTTCACAAAAGAAGAGCACAGCATGGAAGCAAACGCCATTTCGCTAAAGCTACCGCAGTTCTGGGAGCAGCAAGCGCCCTCGTGGTTTATTCAGTTCGAGGCCCAGTTCGCCCTGAGGAACATCGATGCGGATCAGACCAAGTACCTTTATGTGGTCTCCGCACTCGACGGCTCTACCGCCTCTCGGATCGTCAGCCTCCTCGAAAACCCCCCAACAGAGCGCAAGTATGAAACCCTCAAAGCGCGGTTACTGCAGGTTTTCGGGCTCACAAAATCGGAGCGCGCCCGTCGATTACTCGCTATGCCCGGGCTCGGGGACTCCAAGCCTTCAGAGTTGATGAGCCAAATGCTCACACTCCTGGGCTCAGAACGGGAATGTTTCCTATTCCGCGAGATTTTCCTCAGCCAACTGCCTGAACAGGTACAAGCTGCCCTGGCCAGATCTGAAATCGTGGACTGTGCAACACTCGCTGCGGAGGCTGACAAAATTTTCGCTGTAACTCGGCAGGACTGCGCCGCCACGAGGCACCCATCCCCTGCAGACGCCGCCCCAGCTCGTCAGCCTGCTGGGCTGTATTTCTACCACGTGCAGTTCGGCACGAAGGCGAAGCGTTGCTGCCCTCCCTGCAGTTTTCCCACAAAAAAAACAACAACTGACACTGCAACCACTGAGGAACGGGTTTAACGGGCACCCCGCGGCCGCGATGGCGGTCGGCAACGTGGGGAAATTGCTGTTCATCACTGATACTCTCTCCGGTCGTCGTTTTCTGTGCGACACCGGAGCGCAGTGCAGCATTTTACCCGCGTCCACCCTCGATGTGCAGGCGGGGAATCACGGCCCCGCCCTTGAAGCGGCCAATGGCGGAACAATTCGGACCTTCGGCAGACGGCGAGTGGAGTTGTGCCTCGGGGCAACGTTTTCACTGGGAGTTTGTTACGGCCAAAGTTTCCCAGCCCCTCCTCGGCGCGGATTTCCTGTGCGCCAACAGCCTCCTGGTCAACGTTAGGAACTGGCGGCTGATCAACGCAGCAACTTTTAATTCTCTTCCATGTTACCGCAGTAACACTACGTCACGCATCGTCTCCTGTGCGTTCCCGACTCCTGATGAGTTCACTCGCCTGCTCAGCGAATTCCCCGACCTGACAAGACCCACGTTCTCCTCCACAGCCACGAAACATGGTGTGGAACACCACATCACCACCAACGGCCCCCGGTCTACTCGCGGGCCCGGCGCCTGGAACCTGGCAAGCTGGCGGTCGCAAAGGCGGAGTTCGCAACCATGGAACGGTTAGGGATTATTCGCCGGTTGAATAGTCCCTGGTCTTCACCCCTCCATATCGTCCCGAAGCCTGATGGCGGCCATGCGGCGACTATCGACGGCTAAACGACGCCACCACTCCTGATCGGTACCCGATCCCCCATATCCAGGATTTCTCTGCCCATTTGGCAGGGAACACCGTGTTCTCAAAATTCGACCTCGTCCGGGGCTACCACCAGGTCCCAGTTCATCCACAAGACGTCCAGAAGACCGCAGTCATCACCCCATTCGGCCTCTTCGAGTTTTTACGGATGCCGTTTGGGTTAAAGAACGCCGCCCAGGCTTTCCAACGCCTGATGGACTCCGTGCTGCGGGACCTCAAGTCCCTCTTCGTCTACCTGGATGATATTCTAATTGCCAGTCCTACTAAGGAAGAACAAACCTGTCACCTACGCACCCATTTTCGACGCCTCAGCCAACACGGCCTGATTATCAACCCGGCCAAGTGTCAGTTTGGCCTGCACCAAATTGATTTCCTGGGGCATCGCAACACCTCAGAGGGAGCGGTTCCTTTACCTTCGAAGGTAGAGGCGGTGACATCTTTTCCACGCCCGCAGAACATAAAGGCCCTGCAGGAATTCCTAGGCATGGTAAACTTTTACCACCGTTTCGTGGCATTGCTCATGCGGCCCCTGTACGAGGCCCTCAAGGGCAAGACTGGCAAGAACCCGGTAGACTGGACGGATGACATGGCCCAAACGTTCGCCGACACCAAAAGCGCCTTCGCCAACGCCACCATGCTGGCGCACCCGCTGCCAGGAGCCACTGTCGTCTTCACCACCGACGCGTCGGACTACGCAGTCGGTGCTGTGCAACAGCAGTGGGTGAACGGGATGTGGCAGCTGTTGGCATTCTTCAGCCGTCAACTACGGCAGAACGAGAGAGCATACAGCACGTTCGACCGGGAGCTGCTCGCCCTTTTTCTGGCCATCCGCCATTTTCGGTTCCTTCTGGAAGGACGTCCTTTCACCGCCTTTGTGGACCATAAGCCGCTGACCTTTGCAATGTCCAAGACCGCCGAACCGTGGTCAGCCCGACAGCAGCGTCAACTGACCTACATATCCGAATTCACCACGGATATACGGCACGTGGCCGGTAAGGACAACCTGGTGGCAGACTGCCTCTCCCGCGAGATCGTCAATATGGTTCATTTGGGCATCGACTACGCCCTCATGGCAGTGGACCAAGCCTCAGACCCGGAAGTCCAGGCTTACAGAACGGCCATCACTGGCCTCCAGTTGGCCGACGTCAAGTTCCATTCGGCAGGTACCACACTGTTGTGTGACGTCTCCGTACAGGATTCTCGCCCTGTCGTGCCGGTCGTCTGGTGCCGCAAAGTGTTCGACGCCATACATGGGTTGTCACACCCTGGAATGAAGGCCTCTCAGAAACTGATGTCAGCGAAATTCGTATGGCATGGCATGCACAAAGTTGTCCGTGACAGGGCCAACACCTGCGTGGTCTGCCAAAAGGCTAAGGTACAGCGCCGCCTTCACAATTCCAGAGCGATGTTTTGACCATGTCAACATGGACCTGGTAGGACCACTCCCACCCTCCCATGGTTTTTCACACAGCCTGACCATGGTTGACCGCACCACCAGATGGCCAGAGGTGGTCCCCCTGTCATCCACTACTTCGGCGGACGTGGCCAGGGCGTTCATTTCCTCCTGGATCGCCCGTTTCGGAGTACCCGCCGATATTTCGTCAGACAGGGGACCGCAGATCTCCTCCGAACTCTGGAATGCAGTGGCCCAAGGACTTGGTGTCAAATTACACCGCACTACAGCCTACCACCCACAGGCGAATGGCCTCTGCGAACGCTTCCACCGTTCAATGAAAGCCGCCCTGAGGGCCAGCCTCCAGGACGCTGGATGGGCAGACAAGCTACCGTGGATCCTGTTGGGCCTTCGCACGGCCCCCAAAGAAGACCTTCACTCTTCATCAGCGGAGCTTGTCTACGGTCAGCCACTGCGAGTCCCAGGGGACTTCCTACCAACGTCGACAGAGCCATGGTCCGCGTCTGCCCAGCTTGCTAGTCACCAAGAGGCGGACAGATGTTTCGCACCGGTGCCCACTTCGCACCACGGGCCACAGAGGTCACATGTTCCCACGGAGCTTCACAAGGCTGAATACATTTTTATTCGCCATGATGCACATAGGGATCCGCTCAAAGCCCGATATACCGGTCCCGTCCGCGTGTTGGAAGCAGGGGACAAAACCTTCACGGTAGATGTCGGTGGCAAACCGGACCACATTTCGGTCGACCGCTTAAAGCCAGCGCATTTAGACCTCGACCGCCCCGTCGAAACAGCACAACCGCCGAGACGGGGTCGGCCACCCATTGTCGTTACGGCAGATCAAGTGCGACCGCCAGCCAGACCGCCAGCCGCCCAGCAGCCTCCGTCTCGAGAGTACAGGAGTCGTTCTGACAGGCTCGTCAGACCCCCTCACTGTTTGACTTTGTCTGTTAAAGCGAATTCTGGGGGGGCGCATGTGGCGGAACCACTGAATGACTCTGGATAACTGTATATAATTCTCTTTAACGATGTTCTAACACCAGCCTAAACCTGTACCATTGTGTTAGGCATTACTGTGTTTTGTATATAGGGTTTGCATGTACGGGGCGTGGCCCCTTTAAGAGCTTGGGAAAACGCGGGCAAACGCGATGATGTCACGTCGCAAACCACGGGGCTGCCCAGGCAGTCCTGTGGCATCTCCTTTGAGTAAAGACCTGTTTAATTGCTCTCAGTTATTCGTAGGAATTCGTTAATTCCTACAATGTCACCATATTGTTAGAACAGCTTGCCTGGATGAGTGCAGCTCCAACAACACTCGAGAAGCTCGACACCATCCAAGACAAAGCAGCCCGCTTGATCGGCACCCCATTCCCCACCTTAGACATTCACTCCCTCCACCACCGGCGTACCGTGGCTGCAGTGTGTACCATCTACAAGATGCACTGCAGCAACTCGCCAAGGCTTCTTCGGCAGCACCTCCCAAACCCGTGACCTCTACCACTGACAGAATCATAGAAGTTTACAGCACAGAAGGAGGCCATTCAGCCCATCGTGTCTGTGCCGGCCGACAAAGAGCTATCCAGCCTAATCCCACTTTCCAGCTCTTGGTCCGTAGCCCTGTAGGTTACGACACTTCAAGTGCACATCCAAGTACTTTTTAAATGTGATGAGGGTCTCCGCCTCTATCACCCTTTCAGGCAGTGAGTTCCAGACCCCCACCGCCCTCTGGGTGAACAAAGTTCCCCTCAACTCCCCTCTAATCCTTCGACCAATTACTTTAAATCTATGCCCCCTGGTTATTGACCTCTCTGCTAAGGGAAATAGGTCTGACATGAATCAACTGAGCGGCCTGCGGGTGGCGCTGTCCAGGGAGAGTATAAATACTCGGGCATGGGCCCAGCTTGCTCAGGACATTCTTAACAGGAACCAGTGAAGGACACAACTAGACCTCCATGTTGTAAAACAGTTGATTAAAGCTTTGTTTGACGCTTAGACCACGTGCCTAGTAGTTTTCTTACGTCAAGGTCCTTCCTATCTACTCTATCTAGGCCCCTCATAATTTTATACACCGCAATTAAATCTCCCCTCAGCCTCCTCTGTTCCAAAGAAAACAACCCCAGCCTATCCAATCTTTCCTCATAGCTAAAATTCTCCACTCCTGGCAACATCCTCGTAAATCTCCTCTGTACCATCTAGTGCAATCACAGTTTGTCTCACTTATTTTGCTGTCTCTGTTTCCTCTCACTCTGCCTATCTCCCTCTCCCTTTCTCTGTCGCTCTCTCTCCTTGTCTCTCCCTTGCTCTTTCTCCCTCTCTGTCTCAGTTTCCTTCCACCTAGAAGGACAAGGGCAGCAGGCGCATGGGAAGACCACCACCTCCAAGGTCCCCTCCAAGTCACACGCCATCCTGACTTGGAAATATATCGGCCGTTCCTTCATCGTCGCTGGGTCAAAATCCTGGAACACCCTCCCTAACAGCACTGTGGGAGCACCTTCACCACACGGACTGCAGCGGTTCAAGAAGGAGGCTCACCACCACCTTCTCAAGGGCAACTAGGGATGGGCAATAAATGCCGGCCTTGCCAGCGACGCCCACATCCCGTGAATGAATTAAAAAAGCGTATCTTATGAGGGGTGGTGCCAGAAAATACTGTGGCTTCACAATTTTCACAGTAAACATATTAATAGGGTGTTTGAAAGCCCGCGGGTGAAGACTATATTGTTGAATGATTGATTGAAATCCATCATTATTGTAAGAACGTTTGTTGGGCTTAAAATTTTCCATTGCCATCTTACTTAACCATTTAGCTCATTTCGTATTGTTGATGAGGACACACAGATACTGTTGCTACGGTAACAATCAAAGCTGATCTAAGATGATAATTGCATGAATATCTGCTGCAGGGTGTGTGGGAACGATTCGGATTCAGCATTGACTGAACCCTCCACACATGCACCAGATGGACTGTTGTTTCTTTTATTACCAAACCTTTAGCCTGACACAAAAACACATTACAAATTCTTGCCAAGAGAGCTAATAATATTTAGTGTAGCCGTAGGCTGTCAGTTTATCGTTCTTCCTGAGTTTCACCTTTACATCAGATATACGGCACAGAAACAGGCCATTCGGCCCAACCAGTCCATGCCGGCGTTTATGCTCCACTCGAGCCTCCTCCCGTCTTTCCTCATCTAACTCTATCAGCATAACCCTCTATTCCCTTCTCCCCCATGTGCTTATCTAGCTCCCCCTTAAATGCATCTGTATTATTCGCTTTAACCTCTTCCTGTGGTCATGAGGGAGCGCTGCACTGTGTCGGAGGTGCCGTCTTTCGGATGAGACATTAATCCATTATGCCCTCTCGGGTGGATGTAAAAGATCCCGCGGCACTATTTCAAAGAAGAGCAGGGGAGGTCTCCCCGGTGTCCTGGGGCCAATATTTATCCCTCAATCAACATCACTAAAAAAACAGATTACCTGGCCAGTATCACATTTGCTGTTTGCGGGAGCTTGCTGTGCGCAAATTGGCTGCCGCGTTTCCCACATTACAACAGTGGCTGTATTTCATTGGCTGTAAACCGGTTTGGGACATCCGGTGGTCGTGAACGGCGCCAAAGTCTGTCTTTCTTTACAACTAGCGTCAGAATATTTACAGCCTGCAATTTGCTTTTTCTGCACCCGTCTCTCTAACGGCCTCGGAGTGAGATTCGCCAGCTGCTGCCAACCGGGGTCAAAGCTAAGGGCAGTTTTATGCTGTGAACTCGAGTCCGCCAGGAACTGAATGGGAACGGTCCAGTAGTAGTGACTGATGCAGGCGATGTGTTGCAGTCCGGCGGGGGAGGAGGACATGAACATTGCTCCCTGTACGCACAAAAAATATCCACGCGGCAAAAAAACGTCAGCTTTCTTTTTGAAAGATTCACATTTCAAAACAAATTGAAGTGTCAAGCCAACTTTATTTCAAATGAATCGGTGATGGCTTCCCCCAGGATCTCATTATCTCCCAGTGTTTGTGCGGGTGTCTCGGAGATGTGCAAACAAGGAAAATTGTAGGTCAACAGACAGGAGAAACGAATATCCAAGAGAGGATTGAAACTAAAACAATAACCGAGATCCAGACAAAGTACTCCACCGCCTCGATTTTATGCGCTAACCGTCGCTGGCTGCACCACGGGTCTTCTACAGCGGAGGATTTTGACAGTTTTGATGCCAATTGCTGGCTTCAACTGAGGAATGCAACAGCCAGGAGATGAAGGAGTGAGTCAGTGAGAGCTCACAACAACTGAGCTGTCAAACCTGGGGATAAGCACGATGAGGCATGAGCCCGAGTGCAGTGGCGGTGAATACAGCACGAGAGACTCGAAGCAGCCCAGCTGCTCAGCCTTCATTTTAATGAGTGCTTTGCAAATTTAAAAAGAAAGAACTTGCATTTATATAGCGCCATTTACGACCTAGGGATGTCCCAAAGCGCTTTACAGCCAATGAAGTATTTTTGAAGCATAGTCACTGTTGTAATGTAGGAAACGGGGTAGCCAATTTGTGCACAGCAAGCTCCCGCAATCAGATACATGGTCACAGAATCTGGGTTTGTTTTTAAGGTGATGTTGGTTGAGGGATAAATATTGGCCAAGATACCGTGGAGCACTCCCCCCTGCTCTTCTTCGAATAGTGACGTGGGATCTTTTACATCCACCCGAGTGAGCAGATGGGGGCCTCGGTTTAATATCTCATCTGGAAAGACGGCACCTCCGACAGCACAGCGCTCCCTCAGCACTGCCCCTCCGACAGTGCGGCGCTCCCTCAGTACTGCCGCTCCGACAGTGCGGCGCTCCCTCAGTACTGCCCCTCCGACAGCACAGCGCTCCCTCAGTACTGCCCCTCCGACAGTGCGGCGCTCCCTCAGTACTGCCCCTCCAACAGTGCGGCGCTCCCTCAGTACTGCCCCTCCGACAGTGCGGCGCTCCCTCAGTACTGCCCCTCCGACAGCACGGCGCTCCCTCAGTACTGCCCCTCCGACAGTGCGGCGCTCCCTCAGTACTGCCCCTCTGACAGTGCGGCGCTCCCTCAGTACTGCCCCTCCGACAGTGCAGCATTCCCTCAGTACTGCCCCTCCGACAGTGCGGCGCTCCCTCAGTACTGCCCCTCCGACAGTGCGGCCCCTCCGACAGTGCAGCGCTCCCTCAGTACTGCCCCTCCGACAGTGCGGCCCCTCCGACAGTGCGGCGCTCCCTCAGTACTGCCCCTCCGACAGTGCGGCGCTCCCTCAGTACTGCCCCTCCGACAGTGCAGCATTCCCTCAGTACTGCCCCTCCGACAGTGCGGCGCTCCCTCAGAGATGCATAGGGAATGCCAGCCTACCCACTGAGCCACGGCTGACACAGTATTATATTGACAGGTAATAAAAGAAGAAAGAAAGAAAGGAGGACGTGGATTGAAATATATAGCGTCTTTCATGACCTCAGGACATCCCAGGGTGGTTTGCAGCCAATGAAATGCTTTTGAAGTGTAGTCACTACACGTGGGGTGTGTTACTCCATAGGTGCCTGGCGTTTACAAAGGGAAAGCACATTAACAATTATAGATGCATTTAAGAGGATGCCAGATAAACACATGAGGGAGAATGGAATAGAAGGTTATACTGATTGGGTGAGATGAAGAGGGGTGGGAGGAGGCTCGACTGGAGCAGAAACACCGGCACGGACCAGTTGGGCCGAATGGCCTGTTTCTGTGCTGTACATTCGATGTAGTCATACATGGTTGATGGAGAGAGTACAGCATCCAATTATCAGTCTTGTAAGTCACTGTTACCTGTCTAGACTGATGCAGAGGGTATAAACAGGCAGAGGTTTAACTCTGGAAACCATCAATCTGAAGGTACCATTTATCAACAAACAACATGGACATCTCTTTCAACGTCACCGTATCTTCTCAGCCAGTGGCTCAGTGGGCAGCACTCTCGCTGGAGACTTGAGCACAAAATCCAAATAGCACTCCCAGTGCAGTACTGAGGGAGCGCCGCACTGTTGGAGGGGCAGTACTGAGGGAGCCTCCGCCACACTGTCGGAGGGGCAGTACTGAGGGAGCGCCGCACTGTCGGAGGGGCAGTACTGAGGGAGCGCCGCACTGTCGGGGGGCAGTACTGAGGGAGCGCTGCACTGTCGGAGGGGCAGTACTGAGGGAGCGCCGCACTGTCGGAGGGGCAGTAATGAAGGAGCGCCGCACTGTCGGAGGGGCAGTAATGAAGGAGCGCCGCACTGTCGGTGGTGTCGTCTTTCAGATGAGACATTAAACCGAGGCCCCGTCTGCCCCCTTGGGTGGATGTAAAAGATCCCACGGCACTATTTCGAAGAAGAGGAGGGGGTAGTTTCCTGGTGACTATTTATCCCCTGCCGCATTTCCTAAATTACAACAGTGATGACACTTCCGAAGTACTTGATTGGCTGTAAAGATATTTGGAAGGTCCTGAGGTTGTGATAGGCGCTATAGAAATGCAAGTCTGTCTTTCTTTATAAGAATCAGATGCATAGATACAGGAACCTTTTTTGTATCCGGCACGGACGGGACCGACGTGGTGCCGGTTCATCAAAAATTCCAGATAACTGAAAGCTATAGTAAAAGATACGGAGCTGAGAGCTCCGTATAAAGCAACAAACCCTGTTAAGGTTCAGAACAATGGCCACAAGTTGCAAGCGTCTCTGTAGCTTAGCAACAGTTGCAGCCACACCCTTGCACAGCAACAGATGGAGGAAGGCAAGTAATAAAAACTACCTGAACCTACTCCTGAATTTTGCCGGTTAACCGAGATTTCTGGTTATTTAGGCGCCGGTAAATCGCAAGTTTCCTGTAATTACTGTTCAGTCATTGTTTGAAAATACAGGATTGTGGGTGAAACGCTGTCTGTTTAAATTCAGTTGAGCGTACCTTCAGGAGACGGCGTTAACTCTCGACGGTGCGCTATCAGTGGCAAGGGAATGTTTGCCGAAAGGAGGTGACTTGGAAGTAGTGCGAGAGGGATACGGTAGGAGACATTTTCCTCTGTGAGTGGACGTCAGTGAGCCTGTAAATCAAGGAAACAGGCTTCACGTGTTGTCTGCATTCTCACTGATGGGAGAATCTGGAATTGAATCGTCGTTAAGTAGTAAAATAGTGGGCTCATCGAAGATTGAAAGGAGTAGTCTTATTGTTCAGGTTGACCTGTTTGATGAGATCTTGCTGTGCACAAATTGGCGGCCGCATCTCCCTACATTGCAACAGTGATTGAACTTAAAAAAGTATTTCACTGGCTGTAAAGCGCTTTGGGGTGTCCTGAGGCCGTGAAAGGCGCAAGAACTCTCTCTTTATTTTTGAGTTCCAGGGTATGTGGCCAGCAATCAATATTGTGCTTTAACGAGTGCAGCACTTAAAGGCCAAAGCTAGTTAGCTATTAACAAGTTCTTAGCAGAAAATGTCAGATCCACGGGTGAGCCAAAATACTGCGCTGCCCGTGAGGGTCGGGCTACCCGCTCTGGTTAGACATATTCCTGGAGATCTCATCACATGATCGCTCCACTGCCCCGCCCCCCCACCCTCCTGCCATTGTCCACTGACAGCCCCGCCCCCCCCCACCCTCCTGCCATTGGTCACCCGACAGCCCCCCCCCACCCTCCTGCCATTGGTCGCCCGACAGCCCCCCCCCCTCCTGCCATTGGCCACCGACAGCCCCCCCACCCTCCTGCCATTGGTCGCCCGACAGCCCCGCCCCCCACCCTCCTGCCATTGGTCACCCGACAGCCCCCCACCCCACCCTCCTGCCATTGGTCGCCCGACAGCCCCCCCCCTCCTGCCATTGGCCACCGACAGCCCCCCCACCCTCCTGCCATTGGTCGCCCGACAGCCCCGCCCCCCACCCTCCTGCCATTGGTCGCCCGACAGCCCCCCCCCCCTCCTGCCATTGGTTACCCGACAGCCGCCCCCCCAACCCCTCCTGCCATTGGTCACCTGACAGCACCCCCCCCCCACCCTCCTGCCATTGGTCGCCCGACATGACCGTCCTCATGGTGGGCCCCGCCCTCCCACGCCAGGAAAGCCAGCAGACTCTTCGCTCCCCTACTGCAATATTTTAATAACTCAGAAGCGAAAGTGTTGAAAGAAAATGAAAAAGAGAGCCGCGCCTTTTTTTAAAAAATGCCACAATGTTTTTTCTCCCGGGTTTTACTTGTAGCCGTGACCTCCAGATTAACCGCCAATTCCTGGAGCCGCCAGGTCAGTCCTGGAGGGCGGGTCATCCTGTATGATGGTTGACTGCCTACGAAGTGAAACAGTCATCCTTTCGGTTTAACTTTTTGGTAAATTTGGTAGCATCGTCCGGCTGTGTAGTGTAACAATGCCGGCTGGTAGGAGTCTCTGGTCAAAATGCCGAGGCAGCTGAAGGCACGGCCGCCAATGGCGGAGCGATGAAAATCGGGGATGCGCGAGAGGCCAGAATTGGAGGAGCGCAGAGATCTCGGAGGGTTGTAGGGCTGGAGGAGGCTACAGAGATAGGGAGGGGGGTGGAGGCCATGGAGGGATTCGAAAACACGGCTGAGAATGCTAAACCTGTATCGAACCTTGGTTAGACCACACTTGGAGTATTGCGCACAGTTCTGGTCACCATATTATAAAAAGGATATAGAGGCACTGGAGAGGGTGCAGAGAAGATTTACAAGGATGATACCAGAAATGCGAGGGTATACATATCAGGAAAGGATGAAAAGGCTGGGTCTCGAGAAGGCTGAGGGGTGACCTAATAGAGCTGTTTCAAATTATGAAAGGTTTTGATAGAGTGGATACAGAGAGTGTTTCCACTCTATGGGGAAGAGCAAAACTAGAGGCCATCAATATAAGATAGTCACCAAGAAATCCAACAGGGAATTCAGAAGAAACTTCTTTACCCAAAGAGTGATGAGAATGTGGAACTCGCTCCCACAGGGAGTGGTTGAAGCGAATAGTATCGATGCATTTAAGGGGAGGCTGGACAAACGTATGAGGGAGAAGGGAATAGAGGGTTATGCTGATAGAGTTAGATGAGGAAAGACGGGAGGAGGCTCGAGTGGAGCATAAACGCCGGCATGGACTGGTTGGGCCGAATGGCCTATTTCTGTGCCGTATATCCAATGTAATTTTAAAATTGTGGTGTTACTGGACTGGGAGCCAATGTAGGTCAGCGAGCACAGGGGTGATGGGTGAACGGGACTTGGTGCGAGTTAGGACACGGGGCAGCAGAGTTTCGGATGAATTTTGATACAGTATTGTAAATTGCACTCAACAAAACTCACCAGATGTCAAACTTCGCCCCTCCCCCCCGACCGTCATGGCTCACTTTAACCAAAATCTTTGCTGAAACCCCCCCCCACTAAATTGGAAGTGTTTCTTACAGTGAGACTGCTGGTCGCCCAGCAACTGTGTGCTAGCCCTGCATTCCTCGAGTCTGGAATGCTGGTTCTGACACAAGACTAGGCTATCTGATGGATCAGGAGTGGTGGAGCAGTAATTTATAACTGGGGCTCTTTTCTCTAGAAAGGAGAAGGCTGAAGATTGACCTGCTCGAGGCCTGTAAGATTATGAAGGGGTTCGATAGGGTAGACGTAGAGAAGATGTTTCCACTTGTGCGGGAGGTGCAAAATTAGGGACTGTAAATATACAATAGTCACCAATAAACCCAATGGGGAATTCAGGCGAAACTTCTTCACTCGGAGAGCGGCGAGAATGTGGAACTCGCCCCCACAGGGAGTGGTGGAGGCGAAAACATTGATGCATTTAAGGGGAAGCTGGATAAAGAAACACAGGAGGGAGAACGGAATAGAAGGACAGGGTGACGGGGGTGGGAGGAGGCTGGTGTGGAGCACTAATGCTGGCACGGACCAGTTGGACCGAATGGCCTGTAGCTGTGCTGTACACTCGGTGTCGCTGCAGACGATGTGTAACAAAGATATTTGCCGCAGCAACTTTTATTTTGGCGCCAGGCAAGGCCAACTCGGAGAATGAGAGTCAGCAGCCAGAATCAAAAGGGGCTCGGACTGGGGCTTTGAGAGAGAGAGAATTCAAATTAGATCGTTCACATTATAAGGCGAAAAAAATCACTTTTTAAATTTATTTTTTATGCTTTGAACTGGGGTTCGGACTGAGTTTGTTGACCTCAGGCAATCTGCCTGCCTGCCTGTTGTCTCTCAGTCTCGCCCTCTCTGTCACCCTCCCTCTCTCTCTCTCTCTCTCTCTCTCTCTGTCGCCCTCTCTCTCTCTCTCTGTCGCCCTCTCTCTCTCTGTCGCCCTCTCTCTCTCTCTGTCGCCCTCTCTCTCTCTGTCGCCCTCTCTCTCTCTCTGTCGCCCTCTCTCTCTCTCTGTCGCCCTCTCTCTCTCTCTGTCGCCCTCTCCCTCTCTCTGTCGCCCTCTCTCTCTCTCTGTCGCCCTCTCTCTCTCTCTGTCGCCCTCTCTCTCTCTCTGTCGCCCTCTCTCTCTCTCTCTGTCGCCCTCTCTCTCTCTCTGTCGCCCTCTCTCTCTCTCTGTCGCCCTCTCTCTGTCACCCCCTCTCTCTGTCGCCCTCTCTCTCTCTCTGTCGCCCTCTCTCTCTCTCTGTCGCCCTCTCTCTCTCTCTCTGTCGCCCTCTCTCTCTCTCTCTGTCGTCCTCTCTCTCTCTCTCTGTCGTCCTCTCTCTCTCTCTGTCGCCCTCTCTCTCTCTCTGCCTCTCTCTGTCTCTCTGCCTCTTTCTGTCTGTCTCTCCCTATCTCTCCCGTCTCTCTCTCTCTCTCTCTCTCTCTCTCTGTCGCTCTCTGCCTCTCTCTGTCTGTCTCTCCCTATCTCTCCCTGTCTCTCTCTCTCTCTCTCTCTCTCTCTCTCTGTCGCTCTCTGTCTGCCTCTCTGTCTCTATCTGCCTCTCCCTTGCGTCTCTCTCTCTCTCTCTCTCTCTGTCTGTCTCTTTCTCTCTCTCTGTCTCTCTGCCTTTCTTTCTGAGGCAGGGTAAGACTCCACTGTGATGTCCCTTTGGTGAATATCACTCGCAGACTAGGCTCACACATGAACAGTGACCACTTGGGCAGAATATTGGGACCCTGTGTCAGTCAGTGTTTTCAGGGGAGATGATAAAAAATCTTCACTGTTTAAACTCTATAAACTGTATAAAGATTGATGGTTTTCATACAGCACTCTGGCCGTCAGCGACAGCATCAGCAGCTGCAGGAAGAACACAGTTAAAGGTGTGGGACGGGCACTTCATTTGCCAGGGTTCTTACTCCAGGTTGCTGTCCAGCATCCCCGTGTGTGTGTGTGTGTGTGTGTGTGTGTGTGTGTGTGTGTGTGTGTGTGTGTGTGTGTACGTACGAGTGGACATTGGGTGAGGATGGGATGGATCAGCTGAAACTCGCTCGTACCCTGATGTCACTCATTGTTAACGCTCGCACGAGTGGCGGACCTTTGGGTGAGGTACCAGGGAGAAGAATGAAAGAACCTGCATTTATATAGCGCCGATCATGACCTCACAACGTCCCAAGGGCGCATTACAGCCTTTTTGAAGTGTAGGAAACGCAGCAGCCATTTTGGGCACAGCAAGCTCCCGCAAACAGCAATGACCGCTGCTTACGGATAGCTTCTCCCTCCACCCCCCCACCCCCCTATACGAGGGAGTAGCTGACGACCACTTGCTGTTGTTCCACGGTGATATGGTGCGGTCGGAGAAAGATCGCTTCTGCGGCCCTTACTCTGCTGCGATGCCAGCTGTCAGTGGGCAACACCAGTGCCCACACTCGCACACACTTCCTACGTTCCAACTACAGTTTTCTTCTGGTCGTTTTACTTTTAATCCCTAAATTACAGTCATTTCAGAAACATTGCCAGGACGGAAATGAGGAGAATTTTTTTTTTTAATGCAGCGAGTTGTTGCGATCTGGAACGCGCCACCTGAAAGGGCGGCAGGAGCAGATTCAATAACTTTCAGAAGGGGAATTGGATAGATACGTGAGATGGGGAAACGTTTACAGGGCTCTGGGGGAAAGAGCAGGGGAGGGGGGGAGCGGGACTAACTGGAAAGCTCGACCAAAGAGCCGGCACAGGCACGATGGGCCAAATGGCCTCCTCCTGTGCCGTAGGATTCTTTGATGATCACATTCCGGTGCTTTGTGTAAGAACTGATAGATTCACAGGAATGTTCCAGGAATCTCTGTTTTGGTAGCTTATTAATGTTGTTGAATTTTTTTTGTTGAAG
Source organism: Somniosus microcephalus (assembly GCF_052327205.1). Taxonomy (NCBI): domain Eukaryota; kingdom Metazoa; phylum Chordata; class Chondrichthyes; order Squaliformes; family Somniosidae; genus Somniosus; species Somniosus microcephalus. The sequence goes on along the minus strand of NC_140996.1, from coordinate 10,806,006 downwards.
GATATAACTGAATTCCAGTACTGCTTATTCTGCTATTTGTGCCGATTTGAGTTGCTGGTGTGAAAGGACGCAAGATTATATTTGCCAAGTTGGAACTTATGCCCGTGGGAACAGCTGAATTTGTGCCCCCCTGCAGTCACACTGGGCTGGCTCATTCCTGATCTTCAGTTCCCGGTGACCTCCCATTATTTACCAGGGGCCCTTTTCTAGACGCGCGCCACTATCTGCTCACACTCGTGGAAGCTTCCAGAAATGTGCCCCTTGAACTTTTTAAAATCAGCTGCGCACAGCTAAGAATTTTGGAATGTCGCAGATGTAACTGATTTCCCCACTGATAAGATAAAGCCACAGTTTTAGCAGCGCTTCAGATTCTCGGCCTGAAACCAGTACAAACTGACGGCGGAGTTTATCAGAAGATTTGTCCGAGGGCTAGGTTCTTCCTGTGGTCCTGCTCTCAGCTGGTGCCTGAAATGCAGAGGCAGGGCAGCAGAAATATAGGCACCAGTCAATTCAAGACACAGATCGATAGATTTTTGAATATTAAAAAGAAAGACTTGCATTTATATAGCGCCTTTCACGACCACCGGACGTCCCAAAGCGCTTTGCAGCCAATGAAGTACTTTTGAAGTGCAGTCAATGTTGTAATGTGGGAAACGCAGCAGCCCAATTTGCGCACAGCAAGCTCCCACAAATAGCAACGTGATGATGACCAGATAATCTGTTTTAGTGATGTTAGTTGAGGGATAAATATAGGCCCCAGGACACCAGGGATAACTCCCCCTGCTCCCCTTCGAAATATAGAAAAACAAAGTGCCACATAAAAGGTTACTGCACAAGATAATAGCTCATGGTGTTGGGGGTAATATATTAGCATGGATAGAGGATTGGCTAACTAACAGAAAACAGAGAGTTGGAATAAATAGGTAATTTTCAGGTTGGCAAACTGTAACTAGTAGGGTGCCGCAGGGATCAGTGCTGGAGCCTCAACTATTTACAATCTATATTAATGACTTGGAAGAATTACATCCACTCTGTTTACAGAGATAGGAAGGAGGGACGAGGCCATGGAGAGATTTGAAAACAAGGATGGGAATTTTGAAGGATCTTTTAAGAGGAAATTTCTGCTCATCTAACACTGGATGTTGGAAGATCAGCGTGACAAATCAGAGGCAGTGGAGGGGTTGAGAGAGGTGGTGGTGAGAAAAACAAAGACAATTTTAAAAACTCACTTATTGTTAATGCCTCTTATGATTCTTCTCCTGGGTTTTTGCTGGCAGCAGTACCCAGGAGATTAATCTTCAATTCCTGGAGACTCCAGGCCAATCCTGGATGGCTGGTGACGTAAGAAAACTACTAGGTATTGGTCTAAGCGTTAAACAAAGCTTTAATCAACTGTTTTACAACATGGAGGTCTGGTTGTGTCCTTCACTAGTTCCTGTTAAGAATGTCCTGCGCAAGCTGGGCCCGTGCCCGAGTATTTATATTCTCCCTAGACAGCGCCACCCGCAGGCCGCTCAGTATCATTTCATAAGTCTTTCTTTCATGAATGACTGATTCATGTCAGCTGGCAACTCCGAGCCAGAGCATATATATCGTTACCAAATCATAATGTACACAGGCAATGATGGGTTTGCAGACCGAATGATAAATCTAGTGAGGATCTCGCCAGCCAGTGGAGTACCTCATCTCTTCAGCTTGCAAGAGCCAGAAAGCAACCCAGCTGGCCAGTGAGTGGAATTCTGCGGTTTCTGATGTGCAGCACTTCTGCCTACATTCCTCTGGCAACGTGTCAAACCCACAACCCTCAGTTTTCCAGGCACTAGGGCACTTCATTTCCTGCACTCGGTCTGAGTGATACCTGTGTTTTTTTTAAGCGCACTGTCACTTATGAAACCCGCTCGAATAACCCACTACCACCCTGCGCCCCCCCCCCCCCGCCCCCCTGCAGGGCAGGAAGGGAGATAGCAAAAGCAAGAGGTAAGAACATGACTATCATAGAACCATACAGCACAGGAGGAGGCCATTCGGCCCATCGTGCCTGTGCCGGCTCTTTGAAAGAGCTCTCCAATTAGTCCCACTCCCGCTGCTCTTTCCCCATAGCAAATTTTTCCTTTTCAAGTATTTATCCAATTCCCTTTGGAAAGTTACTATTGAATCTGCTTCCACCGCCCTTTCAGGCAGCGCGTTCCAGATCGCTGCACAAACAAAATTCTCCTCATATCCCCTCTTGTTCTTTTGCCATTCAGTCAGATCATGGCTAGGGTCTTAAAAGAGGTGACTGCATTGGTTGTAATCTACCAAAATTCCCTGGATTCTGGAAAGGCCCCAGCGGATTGGAAAACCGCAAATGTAACTCCCCTATTCAAGAAAGGAGGGAGACAGAAAGCAGGTAACTATAGGCCGGTTAGCCTAACATCTGTCATTGGGAAAATGTTGGGAGTCCATTATTAAGGAAGTAGTCGCAGGACATTTAGAAAATCATAATACAATCAAGCAGAGTCAACGTGGTTTTATGAAAGTGTAATCGTGTTTGACAAATTCACTAGAGTTTGTTGAGGATGTAACGAGCAGGGTGGATAAAGGGGAACCAGTAGATGTCGTGTATTTGGATTTCCAGAAGGCATTCGATAAAGTGCCACATAAAAGGTTACTGCACAAGATAAGAGCCCATGGTGTTGGGGGTAATATATTGGCATGGATAGAGGATTGGCTAACTAACAGAAAACAGAGAGTTGGAATAAATGGGTAATTTTCAGGTTGGCAAACTGTAACTAGTGGGGTGTCACGGGGATCGGTGCTGGGGCCTCAACTATTTACAATCTATATTAATGACTTGGATGAAGGGACCATGTGCACTGTAGCCAAATTTGCTGACAATACAAAGATAGGTGGGAAAGCAAGTTGTGAGGAGGACACAGAGTCTGCAAAGGGATATCGATAGGTTAAGTGAGTGGGCAGAAATTTGGCAGATGGAGTATAATGTGGGAAAATGTGACTTTGGTAGGAAGAATGAAAAAGCAAATTATTATTTAAATGTAGGGAGACTACAGAATGCTGCGGTACAGAGGGATCTGGGTGTCCTCGTACATGAAACACAAAAAGTTAGCAGCAGGTACAGCAAGTGATTAGGAAGGCAAATGGAATGTTGGCCTTTATTGCAAAGGGAATGGAGTATAAAAGTAGGGAAGTCCTGTTACAACTGTACAGGGCGTTGGTGAGACCACACCTGGGGTACTGTGTACAGTTTTGGTCTCCTTATTTAAGGAGGGATACACTTGATTTGGAGACAGTTCAGAGAAGGTTCACGAGGTTGATTCCTGAGTTGAAGGGGTTGTTTTATGAAGAAAGGTTGAGCAGGTTGGGCCTATACTCATTGGAGTTTAGAAGAATGAGAGGTGATCTTATTGAAACATATAAGATACTGAGGGGGCTCGACAAGGTAGATGCAGAGAGGATGTTTCCCCTGGTGGGGGAATCTAGAACGAGGGGGCACAGTCTCAGGATAAGGGGGCACCCTTTTAAGACGGAGATGAGGAGGAATTTCTTCTCTCAGAGGGTCGTAAATCTTTGGAATTCTCTTCCCCAGAGAGCTGTGGAGGCGGAGTCAGTGAATATATTCAAGGCGGAGATAGACAGATATTTGAACTACAGGGCAGTCGAGGGTTATGGGGAGCGGGCAGGGACGTGGAGCTGAGGCCAAGATCAGATCAGCCATGATCTTATTGAATGGTGGAGCAGGCTCGAGGGGCCAAATGGCCGACTCCTGCTCCTAATTCTTATGTTCTTCTGGCTGATTTGTATGTCTAGTCTATGCGACGGTTGTGGGTTTGACACATTGCCAGAGGAATGTGGGCAGAAGTGCTGCACATCAGAAAACGTAGAATTCCACTCACTGGGCAGCTGGGTTGCTTTCTGGCTCTTGCAAGCTGAAGAGACAAGGTACTCCACCGGCTGGCGAGATCGTCACTAGATTTATCATTCGGTCTGCAAACCCATCATTGCCTGTGCACTTTATGATTTGGTAATGATATATGTGCTCTGGCTAGGAGTTGCCAGCCTTACCGCATAACAGATCTGCTATTCCAAGCCCTGCCTCTCTCGCCCCAGTAACACACTGCTTTCACTGCCAGATTGAATCTCCACAACCTTCCTGAAGCTCCTCTGAAGGCTGAGTGAATCAAGACACGGCCTGGGGCCGTCCTAACCCACTCTAGCCAAGAGGCTCCTGGTTCAATCATCGGAATTGGAAGGGATGCACTTGACCAGATGGCCAGGTCTTGTACTAATGGCACATGCCGAAGATTGATGCTATTTTGTTGCCAAATAGCGTTCGGAGGGGCCGTCTTTCGGACGAGATGTTAAACCGAGGCTCCGTCTGCTCTCTCAGGTGGATGTAAAAGACCCCATGGCATTATTTTGAAAAAGAGCAGGGGGAGTTCTCCCCGGTGTCCTGGCCAATATTTATCCCTCAATCAACATAACAAGAAAAACAGATTATCCGGTCATTATCACATTGCTGTTTGTGGGAGCTTGCTGTGCGCAAATTGGCTGCTGCATTTCCTGCATTACAACAGTGACTACACTTCAGAAAGTACTTCATTGGCTGTAAAGTGCTTTGAGACGTCCAGTGGTCGTGCAAGGTGCTATATAAATGCAAGTCTTTCTTTCAGTGCTGAGTTAGCTGGTCTTTGTTCAGGCAGAGGTTGGCCTTAGTGGGCCTGGATTAAAGAGGTGGAGCAATCAGCTGGGACTTACTCCCTTGATCATTAACCCTGGCTGGAAAATGTTGGATGTCCAAGAACAAAAGGATTTTTTAAATTTTCAGTTTTTTAAATTTATTTGTTCCTGGGATGTGGGCGTCGCCGGCAAGGCCAGCATTTATTGCCCATCCCTAGTTGCCCTTGAGAAGGTGGTGGTGGTGCCTTCTTGAACCGCTGCAGTCCGTGTGGTGAAGGTGCTCCCACAGTGCTGTTAGGGAAGGAGTTCTAGGATTTTGACCCAGTGACGATGAAGGATCGACCGATATATTTCCAAGTCAGGATGGTGTGTGACTTGGAGGGGAACTTGGAGGTGGTGGTGTTCCCATGCGCCTGCTGCCCTTGTCCTTCTAGGTGGAAGAGGTCACGGGTTTGGGAGGTGCTGCCGAAGAAGCCGTGGCGATTTGCTGCAGTGCGTCTTGTCGATGGTACACACTGTAGCTACGGGACGCCGGTGGTGGAGGGAGTGAATGTTTAAGGTGGTGGATGGAGTGCCAATCAAACGGGCTGCTTTGTCCTGGATGGTGTCGAGCTTCTTGAGTGTTGTTGGAGCTGCACTCACCCAGGCAAGTGGAGCGTATTCCATCACACTCCTGACTTGTGCTTTGTAGATGGTGGAAAGGCTTTGGGGAGTCAGGAGGTGAGACACTCGCAGCAGAATACCCAGCTTCTCACTTGTTCGTGCAGCCACTTTATTTATGTGGCTGGTCCAGTTAAGTTTCTGGCCAATGGTGACCCCCTAGGATGTTGATGGTGGGGGATTCAGCGATGGTAATGGCGTTGAATGTCATGGGGAGGTGGTTAGTCTCTGTCTTGTTGGAGATGGTCATTGCTTGGCATTTGGGGGGGAACAGTTGTAATGCCCTTTATAGTCAAATCAGGCTGCAATTCCTCGCTGTTTAAACTGATTGAGAAAGAATGGTGTCTTGACTGAAGTCCTTGTGGACCTACACCTCCGCAAGGGTTGCCAACCCTCCTGGATTGCCCTGGAGTCTCGAGGAATTAAAGATCTTCCAGAGGGACATGCATCGAAATAGGTTACATTTTTAGGGCCAGTTTTTTGAGTGGCATGCACTGACATTGAGTGACAGGTGCTATGCCTGGGCAGAATGGAGCGGCACAGATTAAACAGCGGTCAAGCTGTGTACTAATTCCTGAGCAAAGGACAGCGCTGGGAGACGGTCATGGAAACATTGACAAATGTGACCACAATAGTAAGAGGAGTGAAAATGGTCTTTTTTTAACTGCTGTAACAGGTGATTGTTTTTTATAATGGGTTGGAATTGCGCACAGTGCTGATGACTGTCTTTAATCAGCCGATCACACACCCAATCCCACATGTTTAAACAAACAGACTGAAATTTTACATAGAGTTCTGTAGAGTTTTACAGCACAGATACAGGCCATTCGGCCCATCTGGTCCGTGACAGTGTTTATGCTCCACACAAGCTTCCTCCCACCCCTCTCCATCTCACCCCATCAACATATCCTTTCTAGTATCCTTCTATTCCATTTATGGCATTGCCCGCATGATGCATTAAGCTTTTCCCCTTATCTGGTGGGTCTGACCGCTCGAGACTCGTGGACCATTGCTGATGGACATAAGGAGGAAACCTCAGCAACAAGAGCCATCACTGGTGGTAACTGTTCTTTACGGGATCTAATTGTTCCCCCAGGACGACGACCAGCTAACTTAGCACAAGCTGGGTGGAGTTGAAACTCAGACCTTTGTGATCTGCAAGACTCAAAGGTTAACCCCCCCCCCCCCCCACCAACACACACCCCCACACCCTGGGGCAGCTCATGTACCAGCTGAACTGTCGGGAACATTCTGCTGGCTCTCGTCGTTCCTAGCTGTTAATTCTGTGATCCGATAAACTCTGGAAATAATACTTGTGAAGTGCGTGCACAGTTAGCACCAGTCACGGCTTCTGTTGCTTGGCTGCTCCTCACTGGTCTCGGCCAATAGCCCTTGACCAGCCAAGTCAGTTCACCAATCAGGAAGTGTATGACATCATGCGAGCCTAAAAATGTAATCTTTGTTTCAGCCCCACAACCCCTCCCCCCCACCCCCCACCCCGAGATATCTGCGCTCCTCTAATTCTGCCTCTTGAGCATCCCTGATTATAATCGCTCAACCATTGGTGGTCGTGCCTTCAGCTGCCTGGGCCCTAAGCTCTGGAATTCCCTCCCCAAACCTCTCCGTCTCGCTACCTCTCTCTCCTCCTTTAAGACGCTCCTTAAAACCTACCTCTTTGACCAAGCTTTTGGTCACCTGCCTTAATTTATCCTTATGTGGATCGGTGTCAAATTTTTTGTCTTAAAATATTCATGTAGCGCCTTGGGACGTTTTACTACGTTAAAGGCGCTATATAAATACAAGTTGTTGTTGTAGAGATGTAGGATTGAGTGCGTGTTAGCTGTTCAATTTATTAGTGATGGGATATTGGGGAAAAGGCAGTTTGACACCGAGCCACATAAAGAGATATTGGGACAAGGAGACCGAAAGCTTGGTCAAAGAGGTAGGTTTTAAGGAACGTCTTAAAAAAAGCAGGACAGAGAGGCGGAGAGGGTTAGGAAGGGAATTCCAGCGCCCAGAACAAGCTCTGTGCAGCTGAGCCCCCTCCCCAAGGTTGCCAACCCTCCCAGGATTGCCCTGGAGCCTCCAGGAATTGAAGATTCATCTCCTGGACACAACTGCTGGGAGCAAAAACCCCCGAGAGAAAAATCATAGGGGCATTAAAAAAAATTACATTTTTTTCAATTTATTTGAATCATTTATTAGTGATAAAAAATATTGGATATTGGGGAAAGGGCAATTTGACCGGACGGGGAAGTTGGGGGCAGGAGGTCTTGCGATGAAACCGCCAGGAATATGCCTAACCAGAGTTGGCAACCCGAGCTTGGGCGGGGGGATTAACGTGTGTGGTGTGAGTGCTGAGGAAATTAGCCGCGACAGGCCAGTCCTTTTTACAAAAGCAAAATACTGTGGATGCTGGAAATCTGAAATAAAAACAGAAAATGCTGTAAACGCTCAGCAGGTCAGGCAGCATCTGTGGAGAGGGAAACAGAGTCAGCGTTTCAGGTCGATGACCCTTCATCAGAACTGGAAAAAGCTGGAGATGGAACAGGTTTTTAAGCAAGTGTAGGGGCGGGGAAAGGGGGGAGGGGAGGAAAGAACAAAAGGGACGGTCTGTGATAGGGTGGAAGGTGGGAGAGATTAAGAGACATTAAGGGACGGTGCAAGGCAAAAGGAGATGGTAATGGGACATCTCCTTTTGCCTTGCACCATCTCTTAATGTCTCTTAATGGCCCAGATATTCCGATCGCAGGCCTCCCGCGGGCGGAGGGCTGTGATCTGGAAAAATCTGCGCTCTTACCCGAGTGCTCCCGGGAGGTGCACAGTTCCGCTGCTGGGCCTCTCCAAACTGCTGGTGCGCAGGGCCCAGGTATCCCAGAGGCGCAGGCGGTTCGCAGCGTCCCTGGGATCACGTGGGCCATGGGGAGCCAATCACAGAAGGGAATCTCCCTTCATACATTTGACAGGAAGACCTGTCAAATATATGAATGGAGATCACCCCAAAAACATAGGAAAACTTCAAATAATTTTTTTTTTTAAATCACATTTTTAAAATGACTTTAAATTTTATTTTTTGAAAAAAATAATTGAAGTTTTTAACGGGGCTAAAATAAACTTACCTTTCTTTAAAGTATTTTTAAATTATAAATCAGTGGAAATTAAAAAAAAAAAAAACTTTTTTCAACTCTTATCCTGGTAACGGCAGGCCTTACACAGGCTTTTACCAGCGCAAGAATTGTAAGTGTTTTCTGCGGGCGGAGAGTCTCCAAAAAGCGGAACTCTCCGCCCGCAGAGGCCCTTCTCCCGGGCAGCCGGAGGGTCTGTCGAGTGCTTTCTTGACAGATCGGAAATGCCGGTTTCCAGCGCATGCGCAGTGCATGCCTGAAACCAGCATTCCCGATGTCCCTACGGGTGAGTACACAGCGCGTACACACCCCTAGGGATCGGAATATCTGCACCAATGTCTCTTAATCTCTCCTGCCTTCCACCCAATCACAGACTTTCCCCTTTGTTCTTTCCTCCCCTCCCCCCTCTCCCTGCCCCTGCACTTGCTTAAAAACCTGTTCGATCTCCAACTTTTTCCAGTTCTGACGAAGGGTCATCGACCTGAAACGTTAACTCTGTTTCTCTCTCTACCGATGTTGCCTGACCTGCTGAGTGTTTCCAGCATTTTCTGTTTTTAAGCCAGTCCTTTTGCTGCGTGCAGTCCGCTTTGCAGTATTGCAAACCACATATATTCTGCAGTAAGAACATTTTTTAAAAATAGGGCAAGAATTCTTCTGAGTTCTCGATTAGAATGACCAGGCGGGGGGAGAGTGAGAGCCGCCTTAAAGTGTGAACAATGTAAACTTTTCTCTCAATCCGCAGTTAGTATGGGGTCGTCAAGCCTCCAGGGTTGCCCTGGAGTCTCCAGGAATTGAAGATTAATCTCCAGGGCACACTGCTGCCAGCAAACGCGTGGGAGAAAAATCATCGGGGCCCTTGAAAATATTGTGGGTTTTTTTCCATTTGCTCATCCTTGTTTTCAAATCCCTCCATGGCCTCCTCGCCCCCTTCCTATCTCTGTAATCTCCTTCCACCCCACAACCCCCCCCGAGATATCTGCGCTCCTCTAATTCTGTCCTCTTGAGCATCCCTGATTATAATCGCTCAACCATTGGTGGCCGTGCCTTCTGTTGCCTGGGCCCTAAGCTCTGGAATTCCCTCCCTAAACCTCTCCGCCTCGCTACCTCTCTTTCCTCCTTTAAGATGCTCCTTAAAACCTACCTCTTTGACCAAGCATTTGGTCACCTGCCCTAATTTATCCTTATGTGGATCGGCGTCATTTCTTGTCTTATAATACTCCTGTGCAGCGCCTTGGGACGTTTTACTACGTTAAAGGCGCTATATAAATACAAGTTGTTGTTGTTGTGGAACACTTCTGTTTATTAGTTGTAAAAATATTGGCGATGGTGAAAAAGGTTGTTTGACTGATCGTCGAATTAAGTAATGAAGAGTTTTACGCTTTCCAATTGGCCATGGGAAGGCGGAGTGTCGTGAGGGTGGACATGTCGGGAGACCAATGGCGGGAGTGTGGGGACGGGTCATGTGATGAAACTTGCTACAGTTGCACAGGGCCTTGGTGAGGCCACACCTGGAGTACTGTGCACAGTTTTGGTCTTCTTATCTGAGGAAGGACATACTTGCCTTGGAGGCGGTGCAACGAAGGTTCACTAGATTGATTCCTGGGATGAGAGGGATTGTCCTATGAGGAGAGATTGTGTAGAATGGGCCGATACTCTCTAGAGATTAGAAGAATGAGAGGTGATCTCATTGAAACATCCAAGATTTTGAAAGGGATTGACAGGGTAGATGCCGAGAGGTTGTTACGTAGAAACATAGAAGATAGGAGCAGGAGTAGGCCATTCGGCCCCTCGAGCCTGCTCCGCCATTTAATGGGATCATGGCTGATCATCCAAATTCAGAGAATTCCACAGGTTCACCACTCTCTGGGTGAAGAAATTCCTCCTCATCTCAGTCCTAAATGGCTTACCCCTTATCCTTAGACTGTGACACCTGGTTCTGGAGTGTCTAGAACTAGGGGTCATAGTCTCAGGATAAGGGGTCGCCCATTTAAGACCAAGATGAGGAGGAATTTCTTCACTCAGAGGGCTGTGAATCTTTTGGAATTCTCTGCCCCAGAGGGTTGTGAATGCTGAGTCTTTGAGTATATTCAAGGCTGAGATAGATGGATTTTTGGACTCTAGGGGAATGAAGGGATATGGAGATTGGGCGGGAAAGTGGAGTTGAGGTCGATGATCAGCCATGATCTTATTGAATAGAAACATAGAAGAAAGGAGCAGGAGTAGGCCATTCGGCCCCTCGAGCCTTCTCCGCCATTCAATGAGATCATGGCTGATCATCCAAATTCAGTACCCTGTCCCTGCTTTCTCCCCATATCCCTTGATCCCTTTAGCCTTAAGAAATATATCTAACTCCTTCTTGAATATATTTAATGAATTGGCCTCCACTGCCTTCTGTGGTAGAGAATTCCACAGGTTCACCACTCTCTGGGTGAAGAAATTCCTCCTCATCTCTGTCCTAAATGGCTTACCCCTTATCCTTAGACTGTGACCCCTGGTTCTGGACTCCCCGGCGGAGCAGGCTCGAGGGGCTGTATGGCCGACTCTTGCTTCTATTTCTTATGTTCTTATGAAACCGTCAGGAACACATTCAACCAGAGTAGCTCCCCCTCCATTAAAAAAAAATCACCTTTACAGCTGTACAATTCTACACGTGTTGTGTGTAATACATGTAATAGAGACCTGAGTAGCAGTACATTTAATATTTTTTCCTTCCGTTTAATAGTTTGGTTTCCTCTAAGAGATTGTGATGTTCATGGACTTCTCTGCGTGCATGTGGTGGACCAGCAACCATTGATCGCTAACAGTGGACGAGACAGTTGCTTTGCCACTGAATGATAAGAGGTTGCTAGGGAATGTGGAGGCTCCATGGATATAATTGGAGGGGTGTCTTGGAATGATTTAATGGGCAAAAGAATCAAAACTTGACATGAACAGGCAGACGCTGACTGCGGAAAGAATGTGGCAAGATGCCAGGAGACGATGAATTTTTTTTTTTAGAATTCCAACTTGCGTCAAGTCATTATGACTTCTAACCAGACCATGAATCAGGCCCTCTGTCTTTCTACAGCGGAATAGGATTTACAGATATGCAGAGAATGCAAGCCAAGAAACCTATTTCAGGCTAACAAACTGTCATGCATGTTAACTAATGATAAGGTAACTCATAAATAATTTAGGTCTATGAGACAGCTAGCTCACTGCTACCATTTAAAATTTAGCACGCTTTTGGATGTCAGTGAAGAGCATGCATCCAACTTTCCTGGATAGAGTGTGGCACGGTCGGCAGTATAGCTTGGGTCTTCTGGCACTACATTGCTTAATATAGGTACAATATTAACCGGCACCTCAATATCCGGAAATCTCTTATCCAGCAAAATTCAGGCGTAGGTTCAGGTAAGTTTTACTATATATTAGTGGCCGTGTAACCAGGGTTCCTGGATCTGTGGCCGTGTAACTGGGGTTCCTGGATCTGTGGCCGTGTAACCAGGGTTCCTGGATCTGTGGCCGTGTAACCAGGACTCCTGCACAAGTGCCGTGTAACCGGGGTTCCTGCACCTGTGGCCGTGCAACCGGGACTCCTGCACAAGTGCCGTGTAACCGGGGCTCTTGCACCTGTGGCCGTGTACGGGGCTCTCGTACCTTGGTAAGTATACCTCTCTGTAACCCGGACTTTTTGATCAACCAGCACCACGCCGGTCCCATTGGTGCCAGATAAAAAGAAGTTTCCTGCACTTCTTTCAAATCAGTACCTGGGCTGTCAGTGTCAGCTGTGGCTTAGTGAGTCCCTCTCTCACCTCTGAGTCAGAAGGTTGTGGGTTCAAGTCCCACTCCAGGGACTTGAGCACAAAATCTAGGCTGACACTCCAGTGCAGTACTGAGGGAGGTGCTGCACTGTCGGAGGTGCCGTCTTTCAGATGAGACGTTAAACCGAGGCCCCGTCTGCCCTCACAGGTGGATGTAAAAGATCCCATGGCCACTATTTCGAAGAAGAGCAGGGGGAGTTATCCCCGGTGTCCTGGGGCCAATATTTATCTCTCAACCAACATAACCAAAAAAAAAAGATTATCCGATCATTATTACATTGCTGTTTGTGGGAGCTTGCTGTGCACAAATTGGCTGCTGCGTTACTTACATAACAACAGTGACTACACTCCAAAAAGTACTTGATTGGCTGCAGAGCGCTTTGGGGCGTCCGGTGGTCGTGAAAGGCGCTATAGAAATGCAAGTCTTTCTTCTTTATAGCGATGCCTTAAAGGATATGTTGATGGGGTGAGATGAAGAGGGGCGGGAGGAGGCTGGTGTCAGCGTAAACATCGGCACGGACCAGTTGGGCTGAATAGCCTGTTTCTGTGCTGTGGATTCTATGTAATTCTTTTTAAGCACTTACGTTATGAACAGAATCCAATGATGTAAATTCTGCAGCACTGTTGGCAGGTATAAAAGTGTCAAATGCCAATTCATTTAATTCAGACTAGTTACACTATAATCCCCTGTATATTTATTAACATAATAAAACTCTGCGTTCCAGTCAGGAGCACCTTCGTGGACAAGAATCTGTCAGGCCCCTTAGGGCTATATTTTGTTCCTTTCACACATATCCGGCCAGATTTTGCTGCCAGAATAGCGGTGGGTTTAATGGCGCCCGGCAACTTGTGGCGAGGAAGACATTCCCCCCGTGAGCTGCGAATCGACACGAGTTGCTGGACTCCGCCCGTTAGCCTCGCGAAAACGGCAGCTCGCCCTCAACCTCCCCACGAGTTTCAGGAAATTGCTGCATTTCCGCATTAATTACCCATTAAACTCGCCGCAGGAAGTTAGGGCTGGTACTTAACAACTTTTTTTTTTAAGTGAGATTTATGTTCCTGCGATGCCACTCAACTTCTCCGGCCCAGAAAGGGAACAATTTAAATTGTGCAGTCTCATTCCTACAGGTAGTAAATTGTTCTTTTAAAAATATTTTAATATTTATTCTCTCTCTCTTAATCCAATCTTTCTTTTCCCCCCTTTATTTCTCTCTCTGTACCTGATTTGACTCTAATTCACCCGATTTCCTCCTCCATCGTTCCTCTGTTTCTTTCTCAATCCTTAAATCTCATGGGCTAAGGAGACAGACTGTTGGTCCCGTCGTTCACCGAGGTCCCAGATGCCCCATTGCCCTTGCACTCCCAGCAAGATACTGCGCAAAGTTTTTCCCAGCTGGAGGGTACGGAAACAAGCACGCCACGCGACGCCCCACTCCAGCAAGCTCAGGGCCGGTTAGTATTAATTGTCCTTCTGGAAAAACAAATGCAATTTTGCTTTCAAAAGATCTTGTGCTATTCAAACCTATTTGCATTAACTACGATAACCAGAATAGGCATTTAGTAGTGTTCTTCTAAAACACCTAAATTGGCGAAAGTGACTGGTGTTGGGATAAGGTTCTATGGGAGCATAAACACCAGCATGAACCAGTTGGGCCAAATGGCCTGTTTCTGTGCTGTACATCGAGGTAATTCTATGTAAAGCACTTATAGTATCAACAAATGTAAGAAGTCACACAACACCAGGTTATAGTCCAACAGTTTTATTTGAAATCACAAGCTTTCAGAGCGCTGCTCCTTTGTCAGGTGAAGTGGAGAGATGCATAAAAACACAGTTTATATAGTCAGAGAATAATGTCAGATGATTACAGGTAATCTTTCTAACTGCCATTTATCACACATCGGCAGAGAGATAATCACAGCAATCAAAGGTGTGAATGGTGTCCAAACAGGAAAGTCAGGAAAACATTACATCAAAGAACAATGAGGTGGGGTCACAAGGGGTCAAATGTTGCAGATGCTGGGGTCTGTATGAAAAACAAAACATTCACACCTTTGATTGCTGTGATTATCTCTCTGCCGAGGTGTGATAAATGGCAGTTAGAAAGATTACCTGTAATCATCTGGCATTATTCTCTGACTATATAAGCTGTGTCTTTATGCATCTCTCCACTTCACCTGACGAAGGAGCAGCGCTCCGAAAGCTTGTGATTTCAAATAAAACTGTTGGACTATAACCTGGTGTTGTGTGACTTCTTACATTTGTCCACCCCAGTCCAACACCGGCATCTCCACACCAGTATCAACAAAAACCAATGATGTGCTGCAGAGAAAGAATTGTCCCACTGTTGGCAGGTATAATCGTGTCAAATGCCAAAGAATTTCATTCAGACTTGTTACAGTATAATCCTTTGGACAAGGGCAGCAGGCGCATGGGAACACCACCACCTCCCAAGTTTCCCTCCAAGTCACACACCATCCTGACTTGCAAATGTATCGGCCGATCCTTCATCGTCGCTGGGTCAAAATCCTGGAACTCCCTCCCTAACAGCGCTGTGGGAGCACCTTCATCACACGGACTGCAGCGGTTCAAGAAGGCGGCTCACCACCACATTCTCAAGGGTAACTAGGGGGATGGGCAATAAATGCTGGCATTGCCAGCGACGCCCACAACCCAAGAATGAATAATGTAAATGAGTGGCTGGTACAGTATCTCGGGCTAATTGACTGCTTAGTAGCACTTGGGTGTAAAATTTGGTGTGGGGAGGATCACACACACCTTACAGAACCTGTCTGTATGGTTAGGAAATTGGATGGGTTCCATTACAGGCATGGCACTACCTGATTTCACTCTCTCTGCTGAATCCAGGCGATCCTCAACACCCGAGTGATAAGAGGACACCTGCCCCTTTGACTATGCCGCCATCGTAACTAAGCACGATCTTGTCGTCAACTGGTATTTGCACACACCTTTTTGTACTGATGTTACCAGATAGGTGTCAGCCGTGGCTCAGTGGGCAGCACCCTCACCTCTGAGTCAGAAGGTTGTGGGTTCAC
This sequence comes from Somniosus microcephalus, assembly GCF_052327205.1. Lineage (NCBI taxonomy): Eukaryota > Metazoa > Chordata > Chondrichthyes > Squaliformes > Somniosidae > Somniosus > Somniosus microcephalus. The sequence continues at coordinate 10,790,687 of NC_140996.1, read as the reverse complement.
GTCCCACTCCAGGGACTTGAGCACAAAAATCCAGGCTGACACTCCCAGTGCAGTGCTGAGGGAGTGCTGCACTGTTGGAGGTGCCGTCTTTCAGATGCAACGTTAAACCGAGGCCCCGTCTGCTCTCTCGGGTGGACGTAAAAGATCCCGCGGCACTTGATATGAATCTTGCCATTCATGTAGAAATGACATGAAATATACTGGGCGGCCTGCTGGTGGTGCTGTCCAGGGAGAGTATAAATACTCTCTTAGGACATTTTGTAAACAGGAACTAGTGAAGGACAACTAGACTTCCATGTTGTGAAACAGTCGATTAAAGCCTTGTTTAATACTCTGACCAAGTGCCTAGTAGTTTTCTTACATCAGCACTGTTTCGAAGAATAGAGGGGGAGTTCTCCCCAGTGTCCTGGGCCAATATTTATCCCTCAATAAACATCACTAAAAAACATCATCTGGTCATTATGACATTGCTGTTTGTGGGAGCTTGCTGTGCGCAGATTGGCTGCCGCGTTTCCCACATTACAACAGCGACTGCACTCCAAACAGTACTTCATTGGCTGTAAAGCGCTTTGAGACGTCCGGTGGTCGTGAAAGGCGCTATAGAAATGCAAGTCTTTTTTTTTCTTTAGCGACAAAGACCCAAAACTCTGCCTGTTTCTCCCACCCGTTATAACCTGGGATCACTTGAGAGCAATTGTGCCTGCTTTAAAAAAAAAAAAATGAGTTTACTAAGTTTCTAATTTTAGGTCTGTAGGAATATTTCTGGATCAAGATATGCCAATCATATCCTGTGGAATAGTTATTAATTGTTATTAATTGGAGTATAACAGATTTCTATTATTGGCAATCCAGCTGGAATTCACCTTGATTATCCTAGTACAGTAACACCAAGTGCTGTCCACTCGGGAGCTCAATCCTGCTTCTTAAAACACAAAAAGATCTCCTCAGCAGAATTGCAGTGAAGTATTGCATTCTTCTTTTCAGCTTTCGGATGAGGCGTTAAACCGAGGCCCCCGTCTGCCCGCTCTCGGGTGGACGTAAACTATTTCGAAGAGGAGCCGGGGGTGGGGGGGGGGGGGGGCGGAGTTCTCCCCCGGTGTCCTGGGGCCAAGATTGATCCCTTAACCAGCATTGTTAAAAACAGATTATCTGGTCGTTTATCACATTGCTGATAGTGGGAGCTTGCTATGCGCAAATTGGCTGCCGCGTTTCCTGCATTACAACAGCGACTGCACTGCAAAAGTGCTTCGTTGGCTGTAAAGCACTTTGGGACGTCCTGAGGTTGTGAAAGGCGCTATAGAAATGCAAATCTGTTCATTTTCCTTTCTTGAACTATGCCAGTTATCTAACTAGGTGATGAACAGCCTCGAGTAGCAGGCATGGCCTGCAGAGACCAGATAAGTATTTAAATTGGTTTTATGCAACGGCAGCACAGAACACTTGCCCTCTACAATAATTCACCTTGTAATTGAGAGCAGCATTGATGAATCTACATGATAGATCTGTGAAGTCCAGGTAATTATATTTAAAATCTGAATTGAAGTGTAAAACTGAAGATCTGGCCTGGAACTTAAAAGCTAAACACGAGCTTCAGAAAGAATGATTACATTTAGTGGCAGTACAGTTAGGTCGCAACTTGGCAATCTTTTAACTGGCTTCTGGAATCAAAAAGGTTATTTTTTTCTGACCTACACTGGCTCCCGGTCCGGCATTGCCTCGATTTTAAAGTTCTCATCCTTGTTTTCAAATCCCTCCATGGCCTCGCCGCCTCCCTATCTCTGTAACCTCCTCCAGTCCTACAACCCTCCGAGACCTCTGCGCTCCTCCAATTCTGGCGTCTTGCACACCCTTGAATTCCTTTCTCCTTAAACTCTGGAATTCCCTCCCTAAACCTCTCCGCCTCGCTACCTCTCTCTCCTCCTTTAAGACGCTCCTTAAAACCCACCTCTTTGACCAAGCTTTTGCTCACCTGTCCTAATATCTCCTTACGTGGCTCGGTGTCAAATTTTGTTTGATTACGCTCCTGTGATGCACCTCGGGACCTATTAACTATATGTTAAAGACGTTGTATAACGCATGGTGTTGTTGAAATAAATCCTCCTTTTCTGCTAATTTTCTCCCCTCTTTACCCAGAGAGTGGTGAGAATGTGGAACTCGCTACCACAGGGAGTGGCTGAAGCGAATAGTATCGGTGCTTTCAAGGGGAAGCTAGATAAACACACGAGGGAGAAAGGAATAGAATGTTAACTAGATAGGGTGAGATGAAGTAAATAGCATGGGAGGAGGCTCGTGTGGAACATAAACACCAGCCTAATGGCCTGTTTCTGTGCTGTAAATATTAATTCCATGGAAGGCATTGACTCCTTGCAGCACTGTCTGATACCTCGCCCATGTAGTAATATTCACGAGTGAGCCTCGGCAGTGAGTGTTGGCGGGATATTCGACTCTACGAGAAGATGGGGGAAGCAACACAGCCAAGGCACATCCTGTGCTCACCTGATGTGTGGACAAGCGGGCCTCCAGCATGGGCTGCTGGATACTAATAAGGTACAGACACACTCAGAGACGTTCATCTCTCTAATCTACAGTCACTGAAAACAAGTGTAAGGGCTCCGATGGCCACCTTGGTGGAGATCAGCTACTGACCACATATTGGGGAATGGACCCGAGACCCTGCTGATATGTGTCAGCTGTGGCTCAGTGGGCAGCCCTCTCGCCTCTGAGTCAGAAGGTTGTAGGTTCAAGTCCCACTCCAGAGACTTTGAGTACACAAATCTAGGCTGACACCCCAGTGCAGTGCTGAGGGAGTGCTGCACTGTTGGAGGTGCCGTCTTTCAGATGAGATGTTAAACCGAGGCCCCGTCTGCTCTCTCAGGTGGGCAAAAAAGATCCCATGGCCATTATTTGAAGAAGAGCTGGAGAGTTATTTCTTCACTCGGAGGGTGGTGAATCGTTGGAATTCTCTATCCCAGAGGGCTGTGGACGCTCAGTCGTTGAGTACATTCAAGGCTGAGATCGATGGATTTTTGAATATCCAGGAATATGGGGATGGGGCAGGAAAGTGGAGTTGAGGTCGATGATCAGTCATGATCTTATTGAATGGCGGAGCAGGCTCGAGGGGCCATATGGCCGACTCCTGCTCCTAATTCTTATGTTATGTTATCCTGGCCAATATTTATCCCTCAGACAACATGAAAACAAAACATTATGGGGTCATTATCAACAGCAACAACAACTTGTATTTATATAGCGCCTTTAACGTAGTAAAATGTCCCAAGACGCTGCGCAGGAGTATTTTAAGACAAAAAATTTGACACCGAGCCACTTAAGAATAAATTCAGGCAGGTGACCAAAAGCTTGGTCAAAGAGGTAGGTTTTAAGGAGCGTCTTAAAGGAGGAAAGAGAGGTAGCGAGGCGGAGAGGTTTAGGCAGGGAATTCCAGAGCTTAGGGCCTAGGCAGCTGAAGGCACGGCCACCAAAGGTTGAGCAATTATAATCAGGGATCCTCGAGGGCAGAATTAGAGGAGCGCAGATATCTCGGGGGGAGGGGGATGGGGTTGTAGGGCTGGAGGTGGTTACAGAGATAGGGAGGGGCGAGGCCATGGAGGGATTTGAAAACAAGGATGATAATTTTGAAATCGAGGCGTTGCTTAACCGGGAGCCAATGTAGGTCAGCGAGCACACGGGAGATGGGCGAACAGGACTTGGTGTGAGTTAGGACACGGGCAGCCGAGTTTTGGATGACCTCAAGTTCACATTGCTGTCTGTGGGAGCTTGCTGTGCGCAAATTGGCTGCCGCGTTTCCTACATTACAACAGCGACTACATTTCAAAAAGTACTTCATTGGCTGTAAAGCGCATTGGGACGTCCGGTGGTTGTGAAAGGCGCTATAGAAATGCAAGTTTTTTTCTTTTACAGTTTCGCTCAGTAACTCCTTGAATCGTCGGAGGACCTGTAAAGGTTCCTTTTATGAGCGGTGACTGAAGCGCAGCCTTTCCCTCATCCAGAATGGAATAGGCTTCATGCCAGGCTGGTTTGTTTCTCGGCCTGGTATTGGTCAGTTCAGTGGGTTACAGTGGAAGTAGAACCATCCAGTTGTGTCACACGCAGCTTGTTTTGTTCATGTACTATCATGTTTAGATTACCACAAGTCAAAGTGGTTCTTTAATAGCTTTGGTTGCTGGTGCTGCGAAATCTGCCCTCTTTGTATTACAGGGCAGATTCCACAGTGCTGAGGTAATGAAGACGTGCGCAGTTGCACGAGAGCCACATATTCGAGACTTGGCCAATCATTCCCCTCCCCTCCCCTCTCCCCTGCCCTGAGAGCCGGGGAAGGTTCATAAAGGCCAATGATTGGGAAACGGCAATATTGGCCTGTTATTGCCTTTCTTACCTTTAGACTCAACTATTCCAATGCTCCCTCCTTGTGTCAACCGTGGCTTAGTGGGTATCACCCTCGCCTCTGAGTCAGTACTAGCAAAATTAATGGGACTAAAAGTCGATAAATCCCAAGGACCGGATGACCTACATCCTAGGGTTTTGAAAGAGGTGGCCATTGGGATAGTGGACGCATTGGTTGTCATCTTCCAAAATTCTGTAGATTCTGGAACGGTTCCTGCAGATTGGAGGATAGCAAATGTAACCCCGCTATTTAAGAAAGGAGGGAGAGAGAAAACGGGGAACTACAGACCTGTTAGCCTCACATCAGTAGTTGGGAAAATGCTGGAATCTATTATAAAGGATGCAATAACTGGGCACTTAGAAACTAATAGTAAGATTGGGCCGAGTCAACATGGATTTATGAAAGGGAAATCCTGTTTAACAAACCTATTGGAGTTCTTTGAGGATGTAACTAGTAGAGTCGACAAAGGGAAGCCAGTAGATGTGGTGTATCTGGATTTTCAGAAGGCCTTCGATAAGGTCCCACACAAGAGGTTGGTGAACAAAGTTAGGGCACATGGAATTGGGGGTAATATACTAGCATGGATTGAGAATTGGTTAACAGACAGAAAACAAAGAGTAGGGATAAACGGGTCTTTTTCAGGATGGCAGTCTGTGACTAATGGAGGATCGGTACTTGGGCCCCAGCTATTCACAATCTATATCAATGATTTGGATGAGGGGACTAAATGTAACATTTCCAAATTTGCTGATGATACAAAGCTAGGTGGCAGTGTCAGTTGTGAAGAGGATGTGAAGAGGCTTCAAGGGGATCTCGACAGGCTCAGTGAGTGGGCGAGAACATGGCAGATGGAATATAATGTGGATAAATGTGAAGTTATCCACTTTGGTAGAAAAAACAGAAAGGCAGAGTATTTCCTAAATGGTGAAAGATTGGGGAATGCAGATGCTCAAAGGGACCTGGGTGTCCTTGTACATGAGTCACTGAAAGTGAATGTGCAGGTGCAGCAAGCCATTAGGAAGGCAAATAGTATGTTGGTCTTCATTACAAGAGGATTTGAGTACAGGAGTAAAGAAGTCTTACTCCAATGATATAGGGCCTTGGTGAGACCACACCTGGAGTAACTGTGTACAATTTTGGTCTCCTTACCTAATGAAGGATATACTTGCCATAGAGGGTGTGCAACGAAGGTTCACGAGATTGATTCCTGGGATGGCGGGACTGTCATATGAGAAGAGATTGAGTAAACTAGGCCTGTATTCTCTTGAATTCAGAAGAATGAGAGGGGATCTCATTGAAGCATACAAAATTATTACAGGGTTTGATAGGGTGGATGCTGGGAGAATGTTTCCCTTAGCTGGGGAGTCTAGAACCAGGGGCCACAGCCTCAGGGTAAAGGGTAGGCCATTCAGGACTGAGATGAGAAGAAATTTCTTCACACAGAGGGTGGTGAATCTTTGGAATTCTCTACCCCAGAGGGCGGTGGAGACTCAGTCATTGGGTATATTCAAAACAGAAGTCGATAGATTTCTGACCAGTAAGGGCATCAAGGGATATGGCGATAGGGCCGGTGAATGGAGTTGAGGCAGAAGATCAGCCATGATCTCATTGAATGGCGGAGCAGGCTCGAAGGGCCGAATGGCCGACCCGTGCTCCTATTTCTTATGTTCTTACGTAGGAGGATTGTGGGTTCAAGTCCCCACTCCAGAGATTTGAGCACAAAAATCTAGGCTGACACTCCCAGTGCAGTGCTGAGGGAGCGCTGCACTGTCGGAGGTGCCGTCTTTCGATGAGGTGTTAAACCGAGGCCCCTTCTGCCCTCTCAGGTGGACGTAAAAGATCCCATGGCACTATTTTGAATAAGTGCAGGGGAGTTCTCCCCAGTGTCCTGGCCAATATTTATAAGAACATAAAAAATAGGAGCAGGAGTGGGCAATTCGGCCCCTCGAACCTGCTCCGCCATTCAATAAGATCATGGCTGATCATCGACCTCAACTCCACTTTCCCGCACTATCCCCATATCCTTTAATTGTCTTCGTTCCCAAAAATTTATCGACCTCTGACTTGAATGTACTCAATGACTGAGCATCCACAGTTCTCTGGGGTAGAGAATTAACCCTCAATCAACATCAGCAAAACTGATTATCCGGTCATTATCACATCGCTGTTTATGGGAGCTTGCTGTGCGCAATTGGCTACCACGTTTCCCACATTACAACAGTGACTACACTTCAAAAGTACTTCATTGGCTGTAAAGCACTTTGGGACGTCCGGTGGTTGTGAAAGGCCATCCTCCCACCTTGCACCCACTGTAAACTTGAGCTCCTCCAAAACTGCCCTTATCCTAACTCGCACCAAGTCCTGTTCGCCCATCACCCCCTGTGCTCGGTGGCCTACCTTGGCTCCCAGTCCAGAAAAACCTCAAATATAAAATTCTCAACCTTGTGTTCAAATCCCTCCATGGCTTCTCCCGTCCCTATCTCTCTAATCTCCTCCAGTCCTACAACCCTCCGAGATCTCTGCACTCCTCCAATTCTGGCTTCTTGCGCATCTCCGATTTTCATCGCTCCAACATTGGTGGCCGTGCCTACAGCTGCCTGGACCCTAAGCTCTGGAATTCCCTCCCTAAACTCGGGGTGGGGGATGCGCACGAGGCCAGAATTGGAGGAGCGCAGAGATCTCAGCGGGTTGTAGGGGCTTAAGGAGGTTACAGAGATTACCGAAGACCTACCTGATCTTCATGGCTCGGTTTTATGCTGTTTGAAGTGCAACTGACCCGTTGCAGAGCCGAAGATTCTTTTGTTACGAGGAGGGTGGGAAGCTGGTTTGGGAGTGGCCTGATATCCGTGTGCGATGAGGTATGATTTCAGAGGTTAGCTGCCTCAAGCAGCAGTATTAATGCCAGGATTTCTTACAGTGCTTGGGCACTGAGCAAATCCTCCATGTTGCAAATATCTACAAGCATAAGGATGATGGGCTGCAGACAGTTTTAGTTTAGATGTAGAATGCTCCAGATGGGGACTGAAAGACAATGTTATGTTCTTCAGTATGATGAGATTTGTATCACTTCTGCTTTCTCATTGCCATCGTTTATGTATTTCTCCTTGTTGTCAAGTGCAAGGGGGAAAAATTCAGTATCGCCCCGTTTGGGCGCCATTATCGGCCATGCGCAAAGTTTAGCACCTGGCGCTAATTATCATCTCTGATGGCAAACTTGGCTTTTATCGCCCCTGGAGGTGATTGGAGCGCTAAATCAGGCACTTCACACCTGTCTTAAGGCGCAAAGGCCGAGGAGCGAGGCGCTACCTCAGAGCGCAGGCGAAGCAAGGAAAGTCAAATCAAAATGAACCTGCAAAGTGCTGCTCAGTACCCAAAACTCCTTCACACAGCGTTGAATCTCTCCAGAAGTCTCTCTCTCTCTCTCTCTCAGAATGCGTGGTGCAAAAATGTCACCAACAAAAAAAGGCAGGACGCGGTCACCTTTAAATAGCGCTCCCCCAGTCCCTTTCCGACTGCAAAACGCTCCCCTCAACCTGTCGTTGCTAGCGGCAGGCGGTAAGGCAGGGGGCGTCACTCAATATCCGGTCCGGGGCACTACTGGGGTGTTGCGCACTCGACTGACGTCACGATCTGACGGCGCAGGAGATCGTGACGGTAGTGTTTAACACCGCCGCAAAATGCCTAGTTAATTTCGTGAGCGGTGCAAACATCGCCGCGCCCGGGCGCTCGTTGCTTTGCGTCCCATTAGTGCCCTCTTAAGGCGCTAACGGGAGGCGCAAACAACTGAATTTCCCCCCCCCCCCAAGTATCTAAATAACCTGGCTGGCAATTTTAACCTTCTCTTTTCAACACTTGACTTAATGAAGTTATCTTGTCACTGTGACCCACTCTGTGAAATAGGTATAGTTCTGGTCCCGTGGGCCTCCCTTCACAGCACAGTGTCTTCACTTGTAACTGAATTCCCATGAAACTGAAGGTACAGAATCCACAAGGAAGAAGGAATTGAGACCCAAGTGTAGACCTCGGCAGACTGCCTAGTGTGGACAGCTATAGGGGGAGGTGAATGAAAAGCCTTGGGTCATGATCATATTCTGTAAAGTATCTGGTCTGTTTTTGGAATGGGGCTGTGCTGGTAGTCAATCGTTCTTTTCGACTTGCAAGGTTGAACAATGAACGGTGCATTCGATCCCCGCGATACGATAGTTTGACTTTGATCGCAAGAGTGATAAAGTTTCGTTTCTTTCCCTTGAGGATTTGCTGTTGAAACCTCATGAGGCACAATCTAGTCCAGGGTTGCCAACTTTGGTTGGTCATATTCCTGGGGGACTCCAGGGAAAATCGAGGGATATGGGGATGGGGGAGGGAAAGTGGAGTTGAGGTGGAAGATCAGCCGTGACCTTATTGAATGGCGGAGCAGGCTCGAGGGGCCGAATGGCCGACTCCTGATTCTTATGTTCATCACATGACTGCCAGCTACCAACTGCCCCGCCCACACACTCCCACCATTGGTCGCCCGACATGCCCCGCCTTCCCACGGCCAATCGGCACATGAATAGACTCTTCAGTACCCGATTGGATGATTCTTGACTTGTCAGTCAAACAGCTTTTTTTTTTACCCATGACCAATACAGGAAACTTTCGATTTACCGGCACCTAAATAACCGGAAACCTCGGTTAACCGGCAAAATTCAGGTTTTACTTCATATTGTCTTTGCCTTCTTCCATCTGTTGCTGTGCAAGGGTGTGGCTGCAGCTGTTGCTAAGCTGCAGAGATGCTTGGAACTTATGGCCATTGTTCTACAGTTGTTGCTAAGCAACAGGGTTTGTTGCTTTATACGGAGCTGTCAGCTCTCCCTACCTTTTACTGTAGCGTTCGGTTATCCGGAATTTTTGATGAACCGGCACCACGTCGGTCCCGTCCGTGCCGGATAAAAACAGTTTCCTGTATATTTATACATAATAAACCAATGTGGTCAAAATGTTTACTTTAAAAACACAATTCTTCCATTCCATTCCCCTGGGGTTTTTTTTAAATTTATTCGTTCGTGGGATGTGGGCGTCGCTGGCCAGGCCGACATTTATTGCCCATCCCTAGTTGCCCCTCGAGAAGGTGGTGGTGAGCCGCTGCCTTGAACCGCTGCAGTCCGTGTGGTGAAGGTTCTCCCACAGTGTTGACTATTGTCATAGTGGTTTGGTACAACCATTGCAGAGGGTAGGAAGAATCAACCACATTGCTGTGGGTCTGGCGTCACATTTCGGCCAGACCGCGTAAAGATGACAGATTTCCTTCCCTAAAGGACATTAGTGAATCAGATGGGTTTTTATGTCCACTAATGGTCACCATTAATGATGTTAGCTTTTTATTCCAGATTTATTTAATTGAATTTAAATTCTCTAGCTGCCTGTGGTGGGATGTGAACTCACGTCTCTGGATCATTAGTGCAGGTCTCTGGATTACTAGCCCAGTGACATTACCACTATGCTGTCGTACCCCAGCAGCAAGTGTCCTGAAGATTAATCTTCAAATCCTGGAGGGTTGGCAACCCAAATTTAGTAACAGCAGCGATTATCTGCTGCTCATTGGGGTTTCTGTCCATATTACTATTATTTCCACGTGTCATTATCTTTGCTTTAAGTTGCTTATGTGGTATCTTAACAAACGTCTTTTGAAAATCCATATAAACTACATCCACCGAATTTCATTTATCCTCCATCTCTTAACTACTTCAAAGAATTTTATAAAGTTGGTCAAGCACGGCCTACTTTTTAGAAAGCCGTGCTGACTGGCCCTGATTCGCTCATGTTTTTCCACAGGTCGTTGGGTATTAAGAGTTAGGGAATCAAGGCGGGTAGATGGAGTTCAGGCACAGACCGGCCAAGATCCAATTGTTTGGCAGAACAGGTTCGAGGGGCTGAATGGCCATATCCTGTTCTTGTGTTCCTAAGTGCTCAGTAATTTCATCCCGTATTACAGGCTCAAGTAGTTCACCAACAGCTGAAGTAAGACTTAACCGGCCTATCATTTCCTGGATTATTATCCTTGTCTCTTTTGAAGGTGGGGAGGGGGGAGAAGAAGTCACATTTTTCACCATCCACTCTTCTGGCACAATTTCCTTTTGCCAAATAATTTTTGAAGTTTATATAGTCAGAGCTACTTCCCAGCTTCCATCAGGATCCTCAACCGTCACGTCCCAGTGATTTGTGTCTCTGAAGTTTAGTACCATCCCCTTGAATAATAATCTACCCTGGCATTCCTACAGCCACCTCTGAAGGGCCGACACTCTCCATATCCACCTCCTTTCTGCAAAGCCGTGGCTCAGAGGGCAGCATACTTGCCTCTTGAGTCAGAAGGTTGTGGGTTCAAGTCCCACTCCAGAGACTCGAGCACAAAAATCCAGGCTGACACTCCAGTGCAGTACTGAGGGAGTGCTGCACTGTCGGAGGTGCTGTCGTTCGGATGAGATGTTAAACCGAGGCCCCGTCTGCTCTCTCAGGTGGACGTAAAAGATCCCACGGCCACTATTACGAAGAAGAGCAGGGGAGTTATCCCCGGTGTCCTGGTCAATATTTATTACTCAGTACAGCCAATGAAGAGCTTTTTGTAATGTAGGAAACACGGCAGCCAATTTGCGCACAGCAAGCTCCCACAAACAGCAATGTGATAAATGACCAGATAATCTCTTTGCGATGTGGGTTGAGGAAAAACTATTGGCCAGGATACACTCATTTCACAAATAACTATATTGCTGGTTGATGAATAAATCTTTGCTTATTTTTTTTGGATATTTTTAATATCGTACAGACTCTTAACAATTTTTTGTTGCTCTTTACAGCTAAAGGCCTCCGGGAAGCTTCTGATGGATATGATCTGCCACAACCTTAACCTAGTTGAGAGTGATTACTTTGCACTGGAGTTTCTAGACCATCGAAAGGTTATGGTATGTAAAATAAAATGTTACCATATGGGATACGGTAGTACAGGTAGACTATCCTTTATCCGAACTTCCGAAAACCTCTAAAAACCGAAAGTTTTTTCGTTCAGCGTAAGTCGTGCGCACGACATGACCAGAGTGGCGCACGACTTACGCTGAGCAGGGCAGAGGGTCACAGAGTTCCCTCCTGGGTAGGAGATTGCAGGCCGAGCCGGGCAGTGTGAAGGAGGTACTGGGAGAGTGAACCCGACAATACAGCGGCCCGTCCGATATTCTTTTCTCCACCCCCCACCCGACCCGACCCGACCCGTCCGATATTCTTTTCTCCCCCCTGACCCGACCCGACCCCGACCCGAACCGCAGCCCGTCCGATATTCTTTTCTCCCGCCGACCCCCACCCCCGACCCCCCGCCGACCCCAACCCCCCGCCGACCCCGACCCCCCGCCGACCCCGACCCCCCACAAACCCCCACCCCCGACAAATTTCCCAATACCTTCTGAAATCCGAAAAATTCCAAAAACCGAAACTCAGCTGGTCCCAAGGTTTTCGGATAAAGGATAGTGTACCTGTATAGTGGTTAAGTTACTGGACTAGTAATCCAATTCAGAATTTAAATTCAGTTAATTAAATAAATCTGGAATAAAAAGCTAGTATCGGTAACGATGACCATGATTGTCATAAAAACCCCATCTGGTTCACTAATGTCCTTTAGGGAAGGAAATCTGCTGCCTTTGCCCCGGTCTGACCGCTTATGTGACTCCAGACCCACGGCCATGTGGTTGACTCTTAACGGCCCTCTAGTGGCCGAGCGAGCCACTCGGTTGACCCAAACCACTACAAAGAGGCATCATGGTGGTTCAAGAAGACGGCTCACCGCCACCTTCTTGAGGGCAATTAGGGATGGGCAATAAATGCTGGGCCTTGTCACATCCCGTTTCCTCCATCTGCCATTACAAAATGGATCCCCTTAAAAACGAAGCGCATACTAGGACAGTCTGACTATACTTCACTGAAATACTGCAATGTAGAGTTAAAGAGTTCTTGTTTGTTAGTGTATTTATCCTTGTACAAATTATTTTCCCCCGTAAATGATCATGAATCCTGCATAAACGGACGCTCCCAAGAAAGGGACACTTGCAAAAAAATAAATAAATAAAAATGGGCGCTTATTGAAAGACCCGAATAACTTGCAAAGTAAAATGTGCAAGAGACTCTTTATTTAAGGAAGGATATACTTGCATTGGAGGCAGTTCAGGGAAGGTTCACGAGGTTGATTCCGGAGATGAAGGGGTTGTCTTATGAAGAAAGGTTGAGCAGGTTGGGCCTATACTCATTGGAGTTTAGAAGAATGAGAGGTGATCTTATTGAAACATGTAAGATTCTGAGGGGGCTTGACAGGGTAGATGCTGCGAGGATGTTTCCCCTCGTGGGGGAATCTAGAACTAGGGGGCATAGTTTTAGGATAAGAGGGCACCCTTTTAAAACGGAAATGAGGAATTTCTTCTCTCGGAGGGTCGTGAATCTTTGGAATTCTCTTCCCCAGAGAGCTGTGCAGGCTGGGTCATTGAATATATTCAAGGTGGAGATAGACAGATTTTTGAATGGGAAGGGAGTCAAGGGTTATGGGGAGCGGGCAGGGAAGTGGAGTTGAGGCTAAGATCAGATCAGCCATGATCTCATTGAATGGCGGAGCAGGCTCGAGGGGCCAAACGGCCTACTCCTGCTCCTACGTCTTATGTTCTTATGTTTTGTTCTTATGAAATGATGAACTACGGACAGGCTTCAATGCGCTGAGTGCCTTTCACAGCTTAAAACAGGGACACTGCCGGTCAGCGCGAGGCAGCAGCGGGCTTTTTGTGAAAGGAACGTCCCTTGCGGAGTGACGAGCTCTTTACCCAGCGTGCATATTGTCTCTGGGATTGAAGGCTGGCGCGGTTCTGTCCCAGGTGAGAGAGCGCTTTCTCTGCCATTACAGATGCTGGATAAAGAACTCCTCATTCTACTCAAAATGTTTACGGTGCATACAATGCCCATTTTGAAAATAAGGGCTCCTGCAAAAGTAGGGCTGCTGATGCACGTTCCTACGGTGCCTGTAATTTGCAGGTTTCACTGTGCCAATTATGGAATGGTTCACCCACACAGATGGCATTTCATTTTTACCCCTCCACATTTCTCCTAAGATATTCATCCCGCAGGCATTGACTCCCGATGGGAATTATTTTACTGGTGCCAAGCAGCCTCTGATACCTTGTCAAAGTACGGAAGGTTGGGGCGGGGTTATCCCAGCCTAGTCTAATCCTGGTTTCTCCCAGTGAACATACGTACTTGGTGAATTGACTGGTACAAATGTGCAAAAGCCAGTGAATAATGCAGTCACTTCCTGCTCATGGTGATAACTAAAGTACTGCTTTCAGTTCTGGGCACCGCACCTCAGGAAGGTCAGCAGCACAGATTCACCAGCATGATACCCGCGGCTAAAAGGGTTGAAGTATGGGGACAGGTTGCCCTTGAGTATAGAAGATTAAGGGGTGATCTAATTGAGGTGTTTAAGATGATTAAAGGAGTTGATAGGGTCGAGAGAGAGAAACTATTTCCTCTGGTGGGGGGAGTCCAGAACAAGGGGGCAGAACCTTAAAATTAGAGCCAGGTCGTTCAGGGGTGATGTCAGGAAGCACTTCTTCACACAAAGGGTGGTGGAAATCTGGAACTCTCTCCCCCAAAACGCCATTGACCCGTCCTGGGATACGGTCCCACAGACGCCCTCTGTTACTTTGCCCAAATAACCAGCCTTCATGTGTGAGCTCAGCTGGTGAGCATCAGCGGGAGAGAACACCACCAGTCAGTCTAGTGTTGCCATGGTTTTAGTTACAAAAAGGAATCCTAAGGTAGTCCAATCAGGGACTAAATTACAGCAGGCATGTGGTAAAGGGTTAAATTACGAGGACAGGTTGCACAGACTGGGCTTGTATCCCCTCGAGTATAGAAGGTTAAGGGGTGATCTAATCGAGGTGTTTAAGATGATTAAAGGCGTTGATAGGGTAGAGAGAGAAACTATTTCCTCTGGTGGGGGGAGTCCAGAACAAGGGGGCATCACCTTAAAATTAGAGCCAGGCCGTTCAGGGGTGATGTCAGGAAGCACTTCTTCACACAAAGGGTGGTGGAAATCTGGAACTCTCTCCCCCCAAAAAAGCTGTTGAGGCTGGGGGGTCAATTGAAAATGTCAAAACTGAGATTGATCGACTTTTGTTGGGCACGTGTATTAAGGGCTACGGAACCAAGGCGGGGAGATGGAGTTAAGATACAGATCAGCCGTGATCTAATTGAAGGGCGGGACAGGCTCGAGGGGCTGAATGGCCTCCTCCTGTTCCTATAACAGTAAAACTGGTGTTGGTATCAAGAGCTTAAAAAAGTACTTAAAATTTGATGTAATTCAAATGATGTGAATATTTAAGAAAAATGATTTAACATCAGCTTCTTTCTCACAAGTAGTCTGATGCAATAGCACAAAATCGCTTCATTCAGAACAATGGAACATCATTTTGACAAGTAAAGTAATTCAACCTGATCCCGTCCAACACACACAAATCAGGTCTGCTAGACAGAAAATCGATTTAAAAATAATCCCATTAACGCTAATCAGGTTCAGGTAAATAGCATTAAAGGTCTTTTGAATCCCTTATGCATTGTTCAAACAGAAATCGAAATTGGTTGCTTGAACTATTGTTTAAATATTTGATATCGAATGGTAAATATAAGCTCTTGTACTTTTAGGTGTGGCTGGACCTGTTGAAACCAATTATGAAACAAGTCAGAAGTGAGTATGGTTTCCTTTGTGCGTTCCCTATTGCAGATTGTGCCTTTCTTTCAGATTGGGAGCCCTCCATATGCAGATCACAGTGCCGGTGTTTGAATTCAGCGCATCTATCGTTCCAAAGGGATTTGCTTTTAACTTTCCTTTTTTGGGGGGTGGGTGGGAGGATGAAGGAGATTTAAAATGGGGCATTTATTGCTCATTCATCCATCTTCTCCTTGTCCATAAACCCTAATGGATGAATATTGGCCACGTCCGTAATTTAAAAACTGCCTCGCCAAATTTGAGCCGGGCCTCGGCGGGGTATCCTGCCTTCTGTTGGATATCCAAATCTCTTCAGACAAGACACCGAGATTTGTGAACGTGTTGCTATCTGAGCGTCTGTCCAAAGTCGTGGATGGCTAACCTCAAAAGATTCAAATAGAGTCGCACAGTACAGGAGGAGTCCATTCGGCCCATCGTTAAATATTCATTAAATATATTCACAATTCATTAAATATATTCAAGAAGGAGTTGGATATATTTCTTAAGGCTAAAGGGATCAAGGGAGAAGGCAGGGACAGGGTACTGAGATTGGATGATCAGCCATGATCTCATTGAATGGCGGAGCAGGCTCGAGGGGCCGAATGGCCTACTCCTGCTCCTATCTTCTATGTTTCTATCGTGCCTGTAGCGGCTCTTTGAAAGAGCTCTCCAATTAGTCCCACTCCCCCCTGCTCTTTCCCCATAGCCCTGCAAATGTTTTTATATGTTTAATATTTTTTTATTTATTTTGTATATATATATCACGATTCCCTTTTGAAAGTTACTGTTGAATCTGCTTCCACCACCCTTTCAGGCAGCGCGTTCCAGATCACAACGACTCGCTGAGTAAAATAATGTCTCCTCATCTCCCCTCTGGTTCTTTTACCGATTATTTTAAATCTGTGACACCTGGTTACCGACCCTCCCGCCAGTGGAAAGTAAGCTCTTAAGATTCTAACTTTTTAAGACGGTTAGAGAGAGCAAAAGAAAGAAAGATTGGGGCTCTCACACGGGGAAAAGGCAAACCGGAAATAAAGATGGACAAACTTTTTTTGAAAAGTTTCTTAATTAAAATTTTGTATTAAAGTGGATAAATTTCACACTGCACAAAATTAAAATTAGTTTTCCAGGCCCTTAACATTTGTTCAGCAGTAATAATGCTGTCAAAACCCCAGTTTCACCGAATCCCTTTGGGCCTAACTGTTCGTGGGGAATTTTAACAGTGGTGTTACCGCGGGAAAGCCCAAGTTTTCGGCAGTTTCAATAATTTGGCTGATTTCCCAGATTTCCGGTTCAGTGTTTGGGTGGGGGGGCGGGGGGGGTGTGGGGGAGCACAGCACAGCCTCTGTCAGAGCTGTCAATGACCGTCCGCAACTTCAGGATTTCTGTATCTGTATGCGACTGCGCCACATCCCGAAGTTGCGGTCAGTTTCAAAGGCGGAATGACGGAGAACGCTGCCGGTTCGCCGCCGTCCCGACCGCAAATTCCGGGCCATTATTAAACATGCACCTTATTTTAGATCGGGTGTCAGCCGTGGCTCAGTGGGTGGCATTCTCACCCCTGAGTCAGAAGGTTGAGAGTTCAAGTCCCACTCCAGTGCAGTACTGAGGGAGCGCCGCACTGTCGGAGGGGCAGTACTGAGGGAGCGCCGCACTGTCGGAAGGGCAGTACTGAGGGAGCGCCGCACTGTCGGAGGGGCAGTACTGAGGGAGCGCCGCACTGTCGGAAGGGCAGTACTGAGGGAGCGCCGCACTGTCGGCGGGGCAGTACTGAGGGAGCGCCGCACTGTCGGAGGGGCAGTACTGAGGGAGCGCCGCACTGTCGGAAGGGCAGTACTGAGGGAGCGCCGCACTGTCGGAGGGGCGGTACTGAGGGAGCGCCGCACTGTCGGAAGGGCAGTACTGAGGGAGCGCCGCACTGTCGGAGGGGCAGTACTGAGGGAGCGCCGCACTGTCGGAGGGGCAGTACTGAGGGAGCGCCGCACTGTCGGAGGGACAGTACTGAGGGAGTGCTGCACTGTCGGAGAGGCAGTACTGAGGGAGCGCTGCACTGTCGGAGGGGCAGTACTGAGGGAGCGCCGCACTGTCGGAGGGGCAGTACTGAGGGAGCGCCGCACTGTCGGAGGGGCAGTACTGAGGGAGCGCCGCACTGTCGGAGGGGCAGTACTGAGGGAGTGCTGCACTGTTGGAGCGGCAGTACTGAGGGAGTGCCGCACTGTCGGAGGGGGCAGTACTGAGGGAGCGCCGCACTGTCGGAGGGGCAGTACTGAGGGAGCACCGCACTGCCCGAGGGGTGCTACTGAGGGAGCACCGCACTGTCGGAGGGTCAGTGCTGAGAGAGCACCGCACTGTCGGAGGGACAGTACTGAGGGAGTGCTGCACTGTCAGAGATGCTGTCTTTCGGAAGAGACGTTAAACCGAGGCTCCCATCTGCTCTCTCAGGTGGACGTAAAAGATCCCACGGCCACTATTTCTAAGAAGAGCAGGGGAGTTCTCCCCGGTGTCCTGGCCAATATTTATCCTTCAATCAACATCATTAAAAAACAGATTATCTGGTCATTATCACATTGCTGTTTGTGGGAGCTTGCTGTGCGCAAATTGGCTCCCGTGTTTCCTACATTACAACAGTGACTACACTTCAAATAGTACTTCATTGGCTGTAAAGCGCTTTGAGACGTCTGGTGGTCATGAAAGGCACTGTAAAAAATGCAAATCTTTCCTTTTTTAACAAAGAATCTAAAATGTTTCCTCAGGGCCGAGGCACGTTGTGATGAGATTCGTTGTGAAGTTCTTCCCGCCTGATCATGCACAGCTGCAAGAAGAGCTGACGAGGTTGGTGCCGTACGTTTTCTCCTCTGAACCTTTGGGGCCGGTGTTTCGCGGCTCTGGTTTCGGCGGGAGTGTGGTGGAAGAGCTGGAAATTAGGCCGAGGCTCGACACGCCGGGCCCTGACCGCGTGCAGGCGTTTCGGGGAGAAGGCAGAGTTGGGAGTGGAGCCGGTGGCCAATGGGGCGGGGACTCCCTGTTTTCTTTAGGCAAGGGTATTGAGGATGACGGAACCAAGGCGGGTAGATGGAGTCGTGACACGGACCAGCCATGATCTCATCGAATGGCAGAACAGGCTCGAGGGGCTGAATGGCCTCCTCCTGTTCCTATGTTCCTTTAAAAAAAAATTTTTTTATGGGATGTGGGCATCGCTGACAAGGCCGGCATTTATTGCCCATCCCTAGTTGCCCTCGAGAAGGTGGTGGTGAGCCGCCGCCTTGAACCGCTGCAGTCCGTGTGGTGAAGGTACTCCCACAGTGCTGTTCGGGAGGGAGTTCCAGGATTTTGACCCAGCGACGATGAAGGAACGGCCAATATATTTCCAAGTCAGGATGGTGTGTGACTTGGAGAGGAACATAGAAACATAGAAGATAGGAGCAGGATTAGGCCATTCGGCCCCTCGAGCCTGTTCCGCCATTTAATGAGATCATGGCTGATCATCCAAATTCAGTACCCTGTCCCTGCCTTCTCCCCATATTCCTTGATCTCTTTAGCCTTAAGAAATATATCTAACTCCTTCTTGAATATATTTAAATAAGTTGGCCACAACTGCCTTGTGTGGTAGAGAATTCCACACGTTCACCACTCTCTGGGTGAAGAAATTCCTTCTCATCTGAGTCCTAAATGACTTACCCCTTATCCATAGACTGTGACCCCTGGTTCGGGACTCCCCTGCCATCGGGAACATCCTTCCTGCATCTAGTCTGTCTAGTCCTGTTAGAATTTTATGTTTCAATGAGATCCCCTCTCATTCTTCTAAACTCTAGCGAGTATAAGCCCAATCGACCCAATCTCTCCTCGTATGTCATTCCTGCCATCCCAGGCATCAGTCTGGTGAATCTTCGCTGCACTCCCTCCATGGCCCTTGGAGGTGGTGGTGTTCCCATGCGCCCGCTGCCCTTGTCTTTCTAGGTGGAAGAGGTCACGGTTTTGGGAGGTGCTTCCTATGTATTGTGGCCATTGGGATAATAGGGGGCGGGAACTCCCTACACTATGAGCATCCATGTGGACCATCCTGATCCATGGATGAGCACAGCCAGCACTCTGCGCTTAAATATTCTCAACCTTAGTTTGTCTCTCCGATCAAGTTGATTTCCAGATTGAGTGAAGCGGTTGAGAAGCTCTGTGATGTGAGCTTTGACCTCCGACCTGCTGTCTCCATTGTCTTGCCGTAAGTAGGTGATAGAATGCACAGTTTGCAGGCGTTCACCGTCCAGGTGTATGTCTTTGTCAGAGTTAACGTTAACCTTGTACTCGGGTGGGAAATTCCATACGCTCAAGGCTTTTCATTCTGGACCTAGAGAAAATATAAGTTTTTTATTAATATATTTATGGCCAGCATTTATTGCCCAGCCCTAATTGCCCTTGAGAAGGTGATGGTGAGCTGCCTTCTTGAACCGCTGCAGTCCGTGTGGTGTGAAGGTCTTATTATAGTTTCTAGCAGCGATTTGATACTGAGTGTCTTGCTGGGCCATTTCAGAGGGCAGTTAAGAGTCAACCACATTGCTGTGGGTCTGGAGTCACATATCGGCCAGACCGGGTAACGACAGCAGATTTCCTTCCCTAAAGGACATTAGTGAACCAGATGGGTTTCTATGATAATCTGGTAGTTTCATGGTCACCATTACTGATGCTAGCTTTTTTATTCCAGATTTATTTAATTAACTGAATATAAATTTAAATTTACATTTGATTTGAACTCATGTCTCCGGATCATTAGCCCAAGTCTCTGGATTAATAGTCCAGTGACATAACCACGATGCTGCGTATCCCTAAGTAAGTTCAGCAATCCCAATTTCCCAACAGGGAGCCACACTCATGGCTGCGTCTAGTGACACCACAAATCCCAGCCAGGATGGAGATGATCGGGTAATTGGGAGTCTTATTTACTCAGCAAGCAACAGAGCTCATGACCGAAACTACAGCAAAGTCTCCCGATAAGAGCAGGATTATTTCTCCAGCAAAATGCAGTGAGTTGAGGATAGTTAAAGAATACAAATTATGCGCGTAAAATCGATCCCAGGCATTTGCAGCAGTGCGTTCTCCAGGCGCGATTGACAGGGGAATTATCCCGTTCTCCATTCTGGCCGGGATTTGCGGTGTCACTTTATCCCAGCTGTTACACGAAGCCCGCTGACGATCAAAATGCTGCCTTACCTGTTGCGCTCACATCGGTTCCCCCGACAAGATCTGTATTATTCTTAACTGAAGTTGTGCTGCTGGGATTTGTTTTCCTGTGATCAGCTGCTGGTGAGGCTTAGGGTTTAGGGCGATAATTCTGGGGCTTTGTCTGCATGAACGAGGCAAGATCCGCTTTGTCACGGGTTTTGACGGTTCTACTGCTTGTGCCAGCGTTTCACCGGCACTGATACAGATCCCTCCTTCTACAGTTCCCTGCTTCTTTCATCGCCTGCTTTTGTCCAACTTTGAATCCGTTTTGAGATCGGACTTTCCCACAGAGAAGGGGAAAAAAACACACTTTTTTTCTTTTCCCTGTCTCAACAAAATCAGCCTTGTAGGATTAGCCTGAACATATCTCTTAACAATATCGTATAAACATTTCAAAGCAGCTTATAGAAACAAATATTATTGCACAGATGTGGCAGGAAATTGTCAATAAGGAGGTACTTGGGGAAACTCCACTGCCGTTTACAGAAAGAAAAGTTAGTTATCCAGCAGATGAGCTGTCACATGGTGCTTTTTGGCTAAACATAGAAACACAGAAGATAGGAGCAGGAGTAGGCCATTTGGCAAGGCGAGCCTGCTCCGCCATTCAATGCGATCATGGCTGATCATCCAAATTCAGTACTGGTCCCTGCTTTCTCCCCATATCCCCTGATCCATTTAGCCTTAAGAAATATATCCAACTCCTTCTTGAATTATATTTAATGTATTGGCCTCTACTGCCTTCTGTGGTAGAGAATTCCACAGGTTCACCACTCTCTGGGTGAAGAAATTCCTCCTCATCTCTGTCCTAAATGGCTTACCCCTTATCCTTAGACTGTGACCCCTGGTTCTGGACTCCCCGACCATCGGGAACATCGTTCCTGCATCTAGTCTGTCCAGTCCTGTCAGAATTTTATAAGTTTCAATGAAACCCCCTCTCATTCTTCCAAACTCCAGCGAGTACAAGCTCAGTCGTCCCAATCTCTCCTCATACGTCATTCCTGCCATCCCAGGTATCAGCCTGGTGAATCTTCGCTGAACTCCTTCCGTGGCAAGAACATCCTTCCTCAGATAAGGCGACCAAAACTGCACACAATACACAAGGTGTGGTCTCACCAAGGCCCTGTACAACTGCAGCAAGACATCCTTGCTCCTGTACTCGAACCCTCTCGCTACGAAGGCCAACATACCATTTGCCTTCTTAACCGCCTGCTGCACCTGCATGCTTACCTTCAGCGACTGGTGCACAAGGACACCCAGGTCTTGTTGCACTTCCCCTTCTCCCAATCTATTGCCATTCAAATAATAATCTGCCTTCCTGTTTAAAGAATTTGATTTCAAATGCAGCTAGTGTTGCCAGCTCTGGTTGAACCTATTCCTGGAGGTATCATCACATGACCTCCTGCCTCCTACTGCCCCCCCCCCCCCCCGCCACATTGGTCGCCCACCTCACCCTGCCCCGCCTTCCCACGGCCAATTGGAAGCGAAAAAACTCAGACCTGACGATTCTCGACTGTCAGTCAAACGGCCTGTTTAGGTCAGCCGTGGCTCAGTGGGTCGCCCTCTCGCCTCTGAGTCAGAAGGTTGTGGGTTCGAGTCCCACTCCTGAGACTCGAGCACAGAAATCTAGGCTGACACTCCCAGTGCAGTGCTGAGGGAGTGCTGCACTGTCGGAGGTGCCGTCTTTCAGATGAGACGTTAAACTGAGGCCCCCTCAGGTGGATGTAAAAGATCCCTTGGCCACTATTTTGAAGAAAAGCAGGGGAGTTATCCCCTGTGTCCTGGCCAATATTTATCCGCCAATCAACATCTAAAGAACAGATCATCTGGTCGTTATCACATTGCTGTTTGTGGGAGCTTGCTGTGCGCAAATTGGCTGCTGCGTTTCCCACATTACAGCAGTGACTCCACTTTCAAAAAAAGTACTTCATTGGCTGTAAAGCACTTTGGGATGTCCGGCGGTCGTGAAAGGCGCTGTAGAAATGCAAGTCTTATCTTTTTCAACATCTCCAGTATTTTTATCTATATATATAAAACGGTCGGTCTGTCTGTCTGTCTGTCTGTCTGTCTGTCTGTCTGGCTATACAATCAAAAGTTATAGAGCGTACCTACACATGTGTTATATCAAAAGAAAGCTTATGATTATCGAAACCTCATAAGCGTATTTACTTTTTGAAATTGTTCAGGCAGTATACAAAAAACCTTGAAAAACCTTCAAAATTCCACTCATTAGCATTGAGTGATGTGAAGGTTGACCAATCCTGTGACGTGCTGCTTGACCAATCCTACAGTTCACTCACCTGATGGTTGACCAATCAGTGCGTCATGGGCGGGTCCTAATCCTCCAGTCTCCCTAAACTTCGCCGCCATTTTTTCCATCCCCACAGGGACAGCAGCACCGAAACAAACCCCCACATTCCGGCTCCCGATCCCGCTCTCGCCCCGCCGGAGCGGCAGGTAAGTTGGGCTCACTCGGGCCGTGCCTCGCAACCGCTCGGCCCGACACACACAGCGGTCGGGGGAGCAGCAGCGGCCGGCCGTCAGCTGTGCGATCCGCGGGGGAGCTCAGCTCGGGTCCGTCTCGGCCCGACAGCTCGGCCGCGCCTCAACCGCTAGGCCCCGCACGGCCGCTATCACGACGGCACCGGGCCTCAGGCGCTAGGCAGGGAGAGGGAGGGAGGGAGAGGACAGCACAGGGAGATGAGGAGAGGGACAGAGAGGGGGTACACACGGGCACGGAGACCGCGCAGCCCAAAATTGCCCTGGCAACGCCGGGCTCCCCTGCTCGTAACTAAGAAAAGGGAAGAAAAATATATTTTTTAATGCCCCTATGATTTTTCTCCCGGGCTTGCACCCAGCAGTGTCCTGGGGATTGGCAATCCTAACTGCAGCCCAAGAGGCAAGAGTTTGATCGATCTCCAGCACTACTACCCTCCACCGTGAGAAAGACCGAATATTCGTATTGCTGGAGAGTCAAAGGCCTAGAAATTCAGTGGGCTGCGCCACCCGTTAGCGCCTTAAGAGGGCGCTAAGTGGGTCGGAAGCCACGGCCACGCCTCCCGCTACATTCAGCGGGACGCTAATGGTGGCGCTAGCCGTTAGCGCTGCGCCGCTACCGATGATGTCATCAGTGTGCGCAGCGACCGGTTCAGGGGGGCCTACCTGCGGCGATAGAGGCGCTAATTAAAGGAGAGGTGCGGGGCGGCCATTTTTGTTGCTGGCCGCCTGCCAGCACCTCTCCGCGCTGTCGTCCCCGGCCTCCTGAGCCCCGCCCCTGCGGAGTGCCGACTGCGTTCCAAGAGCCCGGCACTTCTCCTCGGTGCCGGGCTCTTTTGCCGGCACTCGCGATCCTCGATCACGCTGCACAAGGCCCCTCCCCTTTAAGAAGGGGAGGAAGGCCTGCAGTACCGCAGCACGCCGTGCCGCAGCGTGTGGCACTGCGGCACGTTGCACAGCGATATTCAGTTGCAGCGCCCCAAGAGGGATGCGGGGCGCCTCCAGTAGCACCGCACTTCCCTCTGGGGCGCGCCACCTGAATTTCTGGTGGGCGGTCGCGGCTGCTTCCGGGGCGCTACTTTTAGCGCCCTGGCGAGGCTGGCGCCCCAAACGGGGCTATAGTGAATTTCTAGGCCGAAAGGTTTAAGTTAGGACTATTTTGGAAATGTTTGAAAGGCAGGTCACATTCCCAGCCAATGAATATCGCAGAAATAAGTGGTTGGTTTTAGAATGGTTACAGCACAGAAGGAGGCCCCTCGAGCCCATGCCGGCTCTCTGCAAGAGCACTTCAGCTAGTCCCACTCCCCCGCCCTTCCCCCGGAGCCCTGTGAATATTTTTTCTTTCAGGCACTTATCCAATTCCCTTTCTGAAAGCCGCGATTGAGTCTGCCTCCACTACCCTTGTTTTGTTCCAAAGTTAACATTGGTCTGTGAGCCCAAGGCTAATAGTTTCTCTGTTGAACCACAACAGGCAGAGTTTTGTTTTTAGCCGAGTGCAACTTTTTTTTAAACCTGACCCTAGAGGCGCAACTCCAAAGTGAACATCTCCTGTCATTGAAGTTGCTCCATGGCGGGTCTCTGTGCCACTGGACTGAGCACCTTCACTGCTGGGTATTCTGCAGCAAGTGTCTCACCTCCTGACTCCCCAAAGCCTTTCCACCATCTACAAGGCACAAGTAAGGAGTGTGATGGAATACTCTCCACTTGTCTGGATCAGTTGCAGCTCCAACAACACTCAAGAAGCTCGACACCATCCAGGACAAAGCAGCCCGCTTGATTGGCACCCCATCCACCACCTTAAACATTCACTCCCTCCACCACTGGTGCACCGTGGCTGCAGTGTGTACCATCTATAAGATGCACTGCAGCAACTTGCCAAGGCTTCTTCGGCAGCACCTCCCAAACCCGCGACCTCTTCCACCTAGAAGGACAAGGGCAGCAGGCATACGGGAACACCACCACCTGCAAGATCTCCTCCAAGTCACACACCATCCTGACTTGGAAATATATCAGCTGTTCCTTCATCGTCGCTGGGTCAAAATCCTGGAACTCCCTCCCTAACAGCACTGTGGGAGCACCTTCACCACACGGACTGCAGCGGTTCAAGAAGGCGGCTCACCACCACCTTCTCAAGGGCAACTAGGGATGGGCAATAAATGCTGGGCCTCGCCAGCGATGCCCACATCCCAAGAATGAGTTTTTAAAAAAATGTGTGCGTCCAACACATCATTAGCCAATCGAAGCGGTGGTGTGGAGTCGAGAAATTGGTGGCTAATTCTGAGCCATTGATGAACAGATGCCCTAATTTCTAATGATGGTTTAATGGTCAATACTGCGAATACTTGCTGCTCTGATCTGTCAGCGGTCCCTGCAGTCTGTATTTCTAGCAATGACATTACGTGTGGTGAATACCAGTCGCGGAAAAAAATTCAGAAATAATTTCTAACACATTATTTCTTCATTTTTGCGCTCTTCCAAGATGAGGGACGTTAATGCTGGTGAATGGAACTCTTCCCATTTCAGGCAGCCCGTGTTATCATCAAACACTCCAAGGTTATGTCGAGCACAGCTAGATACAGAATAAAGCTACCTCTACTCTGCTCGAACAACAACAACCACTTGCATTTATATAGCACCTTTAACGCAGTAAAACGTCCCAAGGCTCCTCACAGGAGCGATTATCGGACAAAACTTGACACCGAGTCACACAAGGAGATATTAGGGCAGGTGACCAAAAGAGGTCGGTTTTAAGGAGCATCTTAAAGGAGGAGAGAGAGACGGAGAGGTTTAGGGAGGGAATTCCAGAGCTTAGGGCCTCAGCAGCTGAAGGCACGGCCGCCAATGGTGAAGCGATGAAAATCGGGGATGTACAAGAGGCCAGAATTGGAGGAGCGCAGAGATCTGAGAGGGTTGTGGGCAATGTTCCCTCTAAGCTGCGCAGCTCTCTGCCGGGCCCGCTCAGCCCGAGACCGCCTTTTCCGATGGTAAGTTTCGTGCATGCATGAAACTGTGACGGGGCCACACAACCAATAAAAGACATTAGGGGTAACATTGGTTGTAGGCTGGAGAAGATTACCGAGATAGGGAGGTGGGGGGGGGGGGGGGTGGGGGGGGTGAAGCCATGGAGGGTTTTGAAAACAAGGATGAGAATTTTAAATTCGAGGCGTCGTTTAACCTGGAGCCAATGCAGGTCAGCGAGCACAGGGGTGAACGGGACTGGGTGCGAGTTAGGACACGGGCAGCAGAGTTTTGGATGACCTTAAGTTTATGGAGAGCATTGGAATCCTCAGAAGAGGGCCCCCTACTGCACCAATATGAAATTTGTTCCATTTTCACCCAACCTCTCCAACAGACATTGCCAATTAGTGTGGGCCCATGCCCATTGGGAACTTGATTAAATTCAGACCGGCAACACCTCAAATTCCAAATTCGCATCCTTGTTTTCAAGTCTCTCCATGGCCTTGCCCCTCCCTAATCTCCTCCAGCCCTACAACCCTCCGAGATCTCTGTAACCTCCTCCAATTCTGGCCTCTTGAACATCCCTGATTTTCATCGCTCCGCCATTGGTGGCCGTGCCTTCAGCTGCCTGGGCCCTAAGCTCTGGAATTCCCTCCCTAAACCTCTCCGCCTCTCTACCTCTCTCTTCCTTTAAGACGCTCCTTAAAACCTACCTCTTTGACCATCTGTCCTATTATCTCCTAATGTGGCTCGGTGTCAAATTTTGTCTGATAACGCTCCTGTAAATCTCCTTGGGACGTTGTATTACGTTAAAGGCGCTGTATAAATACAAGATGTTCTTTTCTGGTTAGTAAGGCTCAGTTACACATTGGCTTTACCCAGTGACTCATTGGAGAAGATAGATAACTTGTATTAAATAATGATGATTTACAAAGTTGCTTGAAAATGCTGAGGGGAATTATTCTGGCAGTTCCTGCAGTTAAAAGACCTTACTTAGACTACAGTTGTGATGTGCCTCCCTTTTCATTGAAGTTGACTGTAGGAGCACGGGGGGGGGGGGGGGGGGTTGGCTTTTAATTGGTTTTATAGGGTGTAGTCTTTTGCTAAGAATTCTATCCATTGAAAGTTTATTTCTATCCAACAACAACACGGCAATGCCATTGGGTTGCCAACCCTCCATGAATTAGGGGTTAATCTCCAGGGCAGTGCTGCATTCAACCCAGAAGGAAAATAATAGGGGCATTAATTTTTTAGTTAGCGATTTTAAAAAAAATATTGGAGTTGGGAGGAAATGGCTGTTTGACTGAACCATCCAATCGGATAATGAAGGGTCTGTTCGCTTTCCGATTGGCTGAGGTGAGGGTGGACGTGCCGGGCGACCAATGGTTGGGAGCGGTTGGAAGCAGGTGGTCATGTGATGAAACCTCCAATCAGAGTTGACAACCCCACAGGATCAGGATGAGCAAACGCAGGACTGAGACGCCTAAAGATCCATTCGTAAAGCTGACCGGCAGAATAGCGTCGCAGATATAGTTAAATGAATTTTGTTCTCCTTCGAGCAGAGAAGGTTAAGGAGGAGATTCAATAGAGGCGTTTAAAATCATGAACAGTTTTGTTTGAGTAAAGAAGGAGAAACTGTTTCCACTGGCAGGAGGGTCGGTAACCAGAGGACACAGATTCAAGGGAATTGGCAAAAGAACCAGAGGGGAGATGAGGAGAATGTTTTTTATGCAGCGAGTTGTTGTGATCTGGAACGCGCTGCCTGAAAGGGCGGTGGAAGCAGATTCAATAGTAACTTTCAAAAGTGGAATTGGATGAATACTTGAAAAGGAAAAATTTGCAGGGGCTAAAAAGAAAGACTTGCATTTATATAGCGCCTTTCACGATCACCGGACATCCCAAAGCGCTTTACAGCCAATGAAGTACTTTTTGAAGTGTAGTCACTGTTGTAATGTAGGCTACGGGGAAAGAGCAGGGGGGAGTGGGACCAATTGGAGAGAATCTTTCAAAGAGCCGGCACAGGCTCGATGGGTCGAATGGCCTCCTTCTGTGCTGTACGACTCTGTGCACATAGGCTGTATAATGCATAACCTTTGCTTCATTGTTAGTGAGACGACTGATTTGGATATTTTTGTATTTTGCAGGTACCTCTTTGCCCTGCAGATCAAGCAGGACCTCGCTTCGGGGAGGATGACCTGCAATGATACAAGTGCGGCGCTTCTGGTGTCTCATATCGTCCAGTGTGAGTGCACTTTACGCAGATTCTCTCGTCTGGGTTTCGGGTGGCAGACTGTTTAAAGTCTCCTTCCATTACTTTACCCCGAGGATTTACTTCTGCACGAGTGCAGGACTTCACACGTGTGCATTAGCGGTGACTCGTTATAGTGCCAGAGCGAGGAGTCACGTAGAGCTCACAGCTCAGACACAGGACTTTCGGCCCAACTGGTCTGTGCCCGTGTCCGCTGTGGCTCAGCGGGTAGCACACTCGCCTCTGAGTCCGAAGGTTGTGGGTTCAAGTCCCACTCCAGGGACTTGGGGGGTGATTTTCTGAGGCCTTTGGAGGTGGGAAAGGTCCTTGTTATTTTTCAACCATTTCAGCGTGTTCCACGACCCTCCTAAACCACGCCAGCTAAACCTGGCGGGTTGACAAGTAGGTGGCCTCCTCACAGCTGCAGCTTAAACATTAAATCGGAGATTTCATCAGGGATTAGTTGCAGTTGACAGAACTTTGCTTTAAAAGGTCTTTGAGCACTTTTAGCAGGCCTTCCGAAGTCTGAGGAGCTGTAGCTTGAATCTATCAACTGTGGGACCTCCTTTGAAGACCCTCTCCCTGCTTGCAATGAGCGCTTCCCCAACGGAGGCATCTACAAGCAGCATGGGAACCATTCCTTTTCTTTCACCGTGGACCTCAGAT
Organism: Somniosus microcephalus; assembly: GCF_052327205.1. NCBI lineage: Eukaryota > Metazoa > Chordata > Chondrichthyes > Squaliformes > Somniosidae > Somniosus > Somniosus microcephalus. The sequence goes on along the minus strand of NC_140996.1, from coordinate 10,761,938 downwards.
GAGGAGGAGGAGCAGGAGGAGGTCAGAGTGCCAGTGTATTTACCAGCAGCAGTGCCCATCCCGCCCCCAACCCGCCTCCGTGCCATCTTCCCAGGAGGCGGTTAACAAACCCGCGCTGGGTCCCGTCTCCTGGAGGCGGGAAGGGGATTACAGCCACTTAATTGCCTGTTAACAGGCAGTTAAGAGGATTATCCCCATTTTTCCAACAGAGGCGCAGGCTTCCCGATGTCGGGAAACCCCGCCAGGGTCACCGAGGCGAGCAGTGGGTCTGCGGGGGTCAGAGGGGTGCAAAAGTGCGCTGTGGAGGTGAGTGATGGGTGCAAGTGTGGAGAGGTGGATATGTGAGGTGAGTGGAAAGTGATAGAAAATGTTTCCTTACCTTTGTTTCTTCCTGCAGGCTTCAACAGTTGGGGATGCGGAGAGTCTCGCACCTCACCGGCAGAGATGACAGATGGCTGCTGCATTCTCCGATGCAACAACCATCTAATTTCTGCTCACAAAAGCGGTTTGATGAGTCTTGAATACAAGGACTCCTCAAACAACAGAGAAGGTCAGTGTTTGACAGCTTCACAGAGCTGTCCAACGATGACGATTTGGCAGATGGAACATCATTCGCTGATGTTCTCTGTAACCGGCTTCCCTTTAATTGGCCGGCTAAGCCCGCTGGGCGGGCTTAACAAGGTCAATCAAGGGAAAATAGCGTGGGTTGGCCAGAAGTTGATGGAGGCAGGACATCGACCCGACAAGCAGCAGTCCCGCTTCCAACGCACCCCCATTGACAAAATCGCCCCCTCCAGTGCAGTACTGAGGGAGCGCCGCACTGTCAGAGGGGCAGTACTGAGGGAGCGCCGCACTGTCGGAGGGGCAGTACTGAGGGAGCGCCGCACTGTCAGAGGGGCAGTACTGAGGGAGCGCCGCACTGTCGGAGGGGCAGTACTGAGGGAGCGCCGCACTGTCGGAGGGGCAGTACTGAGGGAGCGCCGCACTGTTGGAGGGGCAGTACTGAGGGAGCGCCGCACTGTCGGAGGGGCAGTACTGAGGGAGCGCCGCACTGTCGGAGGGGCAGTACTGAGGGAGCGCCGCACTGTCGGAGGGGCAGTACTGAGGGAGCGCCGCACTGTCGGAGGGGCAGTACTGAGGGAGCGCCGCACTGTCGGAGGTGCCGTCTTTCGGATGAGACGTTAAACCGAGGCCCCGTCTGCCTGCTCAGGTAGACGTAAAAGATCCCACGACATTATTTTGAAGAAGAGCTGGGGGAGTTCTCCCCGGTGTCCTGGGGCCAATATTTATCCCTCAACCAACATCACTATAAGAGATTATCTGGTCATTATCACATTGCTGTTTGTGGGAACTTGCTGTGCGCAAATTGGCTGCTGTGTTTCCCACATTACAACAGCGACTGCACTTCAAAAGTACTTGATTGGCTGTAAAGTGCTTTGCGATGTCCGGTGGTCGTGAAAGGCGCTATAGAAATACAAGTCTTTCTTTTTGTGCTCCACACGAGCCTCCTCCTGCCTTACTTCGTCTAACGCTATCAGCGTATCCTTCTAACCCTTGCTTATACTTACCTCTTTTCTCATTGTCTTCTATTCCTTCTAATTGGGCGGCTCTTTCAAAGAGCCAGCTCAGGCACGATGGGCCGAATGGCCGCCCCCTGTGCTGTAAGATTCTACGAGCTGATCGATCTGACTCTTGTGATTACAACTGCACCAGGCTGTTAACTGAGTTAGTGTGCGGGACAGCGCTCCCAACTTGGACACCGCCAGCAGCAGCAACAACAACAGCAGATGTTGGTGAAGATGACTTTACAAGTTAAGCTGGGTTGGGATTGCGTGAGTCTTGTCTAAATCCACTGCCTGGGTCAAGAGATGGCAGATGATTCAACTAAAAATTGTGGGGGGGGGGCAGAATAATTGCAGGTCCCTGTGCTCGCTGACCTACATTGGCTCCCGGTTAAGCAGCACCTCGATTTCAAAATTCTCATCCTTGTTTTCAAATCCCTCCATGGCCTCGCCCCTCCCTATCTCTGTAATCTCCTCCAGCCCCACAACCCCCCCGAGATCTCTGCGCTCCTCTAATTCTGCCCTCTTGATCCCTGATTATAATCGCTCAACCATTGGTGGCCGTGCCTTCTGTTGCCGAGGCCCTAAGCTCTGGAATTCCCTCCCTAAACCTCTCTGCCTCGCTACCTCTCTCTCCTCCTTTAAGATGCTCCTTAAAACCTGCCTCTTTGACCAAGCTTTTGGTCACCTGCCCTAATTTATCCTTATGTGGATCGGTGTCATTTTTTTGTTTTAAAATACTCCTGGGGACGTTTTACTACGTTAAAGGCGCTATATAAATGCAAGTTGTTGTTTTTGTCTGTGAGAGTGATTTTATGAACTGACTGAGTTAACGACAGCTTCTCTGATTCATTGCAGCGGAAATTGGGGATTATGACGAAGCTGTTATCCGCGAGCATTTAGAGAAAAGCAAGTACCTACCTCGCCAAGAGGCACTGGAGGACAAGATAACCGAGTTTCACCGCAGGCATGTGTAAGTCTTCAAGTAGCTGCTCTCTACGGTATTGTGGTCAGAACACCTTTTCAAATCTCGGTCAAAAAGACTCCCCATTAATTGTGATTTTAACACCCGATTACAGTGGCGGGGAGGGGGAGGAGTTAGAGGCAATGAAAGAGGGAATTGATGGTGATGATTGCAGCTCATTGTGCAATGCGCTTCTCCAATTCTGGCCTCTTGCGCATCCCTGATTTTCATCGCTCCACCATTGGCAGCCGTGCCTTCAGCCTGGAATTCCCTCCTTAAACCTCTCCATCACTCCGCCTCTCCTCCTTTAAGACGATCCTTAAAACCTACCACTTTGACCATGCTTTTGGCCGCCGGTCACTAATGTCTCTTTATGTGGCTCGGTGTCAAATTTTACATCGGCTATGCGGCACAGAAACAGGCCACTCGGCCCAACCAGCCCATGCCGGCGTTTATGCTCCACTCGAGCCTCCTCCCGTCTTTCCTCATCTAACTCTATCAGCGTAACCCTCTATTCCCTTCTCCCTCGTATGCCTGTCCAGCCTCCCCTTAAATGCATCTACACTGTCATAAATCGCAACTTCTACAAGAAGTACTACTGAACTGCCAGCTGAGGGCGCCGCCTGAGGAGTATAAATACTCAGGCATGAGCCCACCTTGGCCAGAGACAGTCTGGAAACAGGAAGCTAGTGACTACTAACTAGACCTCCATGTTTTGTTACAAGTCGATTAAAACCTTGCTTTATGTACAAGCAAGTGCGTAGTGAGTCTTTATTACGTCACTCACTATTCACTATCTTATATTGATGGCCTCTAGTTATGCTCTTCCCCACAAGTCGAAACACTCTCTGTTAGGCCACCCTTCAGCCTTCTCTTGTCTGATGACACTCCTGTGAAGTGCCTTACTATGTTAAAGGTGTTTTATATATATATGCAAGTTGTTGTAAGGGCACAACTCACTTGTTTAAAATTGTGCGATCTGATTGCGCCCAGATTAAGCTTTTAACTTGGCGGAAGCCTGTGGGAACTCCAGGCCTGTATTGCCACCCAGGACACTCAGTCCATGAAACTTGACTCCCCGCTGTAAACACCACAGATCTTCTAGTGAAGAGGATTCAGAATTGGCAAATGAAGTTCAACACAGACAAATGTGAGGTATTACATTTTGGTAGGAAGAATAGGGAGGTCACTTATCACTTGGAGGGTGCGAGTCCAGGTGGGGTAGAGGAACAAAGGGATCTCGGAGTACAAATACACAAATCACTAAAAGTTGCGCCACAGGTTAGCAAGGCTATTAAAAATGCAAACCAAGCACTGGGGTTTATTTCTAGAGGGATAGAATTGAAAAGTGGGGCAGTTATGCTAAACCTGTATTGAACCTTGGTTAGGCCACACTTGGAGTACTGCGTACAGTTCTGGTCACCATATTATAAAAAGGATATAGAGGCACTGGAGAGGGTGCAGAGAAGATTTACAAGGATGATACCAGAAATGCGAGGGTATACCTATCAGGAAAGGATGAACAGGCTGGGTCTCTTTTCTCTTGAAAAAGAAGGCTGAGGGGTGACCTAATAGAGGTCTTTAAAATGATGAAAGGTTTTGATAGAGTGGATACAGAGAGTGTTTCCACTTGTGGGGAAGAGCAAAACTGGAGGCCATCAATATAAGATCGTCACCAAGAAATCCAATAGGGAATTCAGAAGAAACTTCTTTACCCAGAGAGTGGTGAGAATGTGGAACTCGCTACCACAGGGAGTGGTTGAAGCGAATAGTATCGATGCATTTAAGGGGAGGCTGGACAAGCATATGAGGGAGAAGGGAATAGAGGGTTATGCTGACAGATTTAGATGAGGAAAGACGGGAGGAGGCTCGAGTGGAGCATAAACGCCGGCATGGACTGGTTAGGCCGTATGGCCTGTTTCTGTGCCGTATATCCGATGTAATCCTATGAAATGCTCCCAACTTCCAATGGCAAAACCTCTGCCGCCAATCATTGTTCCATCCAATGTGCAAGAGGCCGGAATTGCAGGAGCGCTGAGATCTCGGAGTGTTGTAGGGCTGACCGAAGTATGGGAGGGGGGGCGAGGCCGTGGAGGGATTTGAAGAGGAGGAGGAGGCCACAGCGAGCGCAGGGGGAGGTGAAGGGTTAAACTACATTTACGCCCACCTATCCACGACCTTTTTAAGCTCGTTCCACAGAGTCTTTGTCCTTATTCTGGCGCCAAATTCTGGCCCAATGGGACGGGGAGTTGGGAGTTGGTGAGGCCGGTTACCGTGCGGCGATGTCACGCGCCTCCTGGTGGACAGTCTTTGCATGGCATGGCCGGAGATTGGGGAGCAATTCTGCCGAAGCCAGGAGCAGAATGTGACAGGAAATGCACAAGGAGAATGGAAATTGGCAGAGATTTAAAAATATATATATAACATGTTCTGAAATTGTGTCCTTTTTTTCCTCTCTCCCCAAAGAGGACACACGCCCGCCGCTTCTGACTACCAACTCCTCGAGATCGCCAGGAGATTAGAAATGTACGGAATCCGGCAACATCGCGCGAAAGACAGAGAGGGGACAAAGATCAACCTGTCTGTGTCGCACACAGGGATCATCGTGTTCCAGGTAATGGTCGCCGAACATGGCAGGCGTCCAAGGAGCCACTTCACCGCACTTACACAACACGGCTCAGGCTACTGACTTCTCCTACTTGGAGTTAAACTGACATCCTCGTGTGTTACACAGGATTACATCGGATATACGGCACAGAAACAAACCATTCGGCCCAACCAGTCCATGCTGGCGATTATGCTCCACTCGAGCCTCCTCCCGTCTTTCCTCATCTAACTCTATCAGCGTAACCCTCTATTCCCTTCTCCCTCATATGCTTGTCCAGCCTCCCCTTAAATGCATCGATACTATTCGCCTCAACCACTCCCTGTGGGAGCGAGTTCCACATTCTCACCACTCTCTGGGTAAAGAAGTTTCTTCTGAATTCCCTATTGGATTTCTTGGTGACTATCTTATATTGATGGTCTCTAGTTATGCTCTTCCCCACAAGTGGAAACATTCTCTCTGTATCCACTCTATCAAAACCTTTCATAATTTTAAAGACCTCTATTAGGCCACCCTCAGCCTTTTTTCAAGAGAAAAGAGACCCAGCCTGTTCATCCTTTCCTGATATGTATACCCTCGCATTTCTGGTATCATCCTTGTAAATCTTCTCTGCACCCACTCCAGTGCCTTTATATCCTTTTTATAATATGGCGACCAGAATTGTACGCAGTACTCCAAGTGTGGTCTAACCAAGGTTCGACACAGGTTTAGCATAACTTCCCTACTTTTCAATTCTATCCCTCTAGAAATAAATCTAGTGCTTGGTTTGCTTTCTTTGACACAGGGTAACAACAAGATCAACTCGTTCAACTGGGCCAAGGTTCGCAAGCTGAGTTTTAAGAGGAAACGATTCCTTATTAAATTCCGTCCCGAGATGAACGTAAGTGTGTGCGCCCTCTCTGAAAGGCCCTTGAAGCCGCTTTCTGGCCGCTGCCTGTTCTGCGGTGTGTGTGCAATGACGGGTGTCTCTGTCTGTGTTGCAGTCCTGCCAGGATACCTTGGAGTTTTCCATGGCCAGCCGCGATTCCTGCAAGGCCTTTTGGAAGATATGCGTTGAATACCACGCCTTCTTCCGACTCTTCGAGGAACCCAAGCCGAAACCCAAGCCCATTCTTTTCAGCCGGGGCTCCTCCTTCAGGTTCAGGTAATGGCGTCGTACCTTGCTCCGGGCGCTGAAAGTTAAATCCGCGTGTGTACATTCTCACCAGCACAGATGATACACAAATAAGCGTTTGTTCTTATAAACTGACATTTTATTTCATTGCAAGAGCGGTCCTGTTATTTTTCCAGCTATCTTTTCTCCCTCTCTAACCCTGTGTCACACACACTTTCCCCCCCCCCCCCCCCACCCCCTGAAAGGAAGACTTTGAGGGGCTTAAACCAGCCTCTCCCAGTACTGCTCTGAAACTGGGCACAAGCCAGAAGGAAGTCTCCCCATTGCATTCTCCTCACCTCCCTGTCAGGGAAGTGCCAGTGGAGAGACTGGAGACGCTGGGGTTGTTCTCCTTAGGGCAGAGAAGGTTAAGAGGAGATTGACCAGAATGGTCCCAGGAGATGAGGGACTTCAGTTAATGTGGAGAGACTGGAGAAGCTGGGGTTGTTCTCCTTAGAGCAGAGAAGGTTAAGGGAGGATTTAATCGGGGTGTTCAAAATTATGAAGGGTTTTGATCGAGTAAATAAGGAGAAACTGTTTCCAGTGGCAGGAGGGATAATAACCAGAGGACACAGATTTAAGGAAATTGGCAAAAGAACCAGAGGGGAGATGAGGAGAAATTTCTTTACATCGCAAGTTGTTGTGATCTGGAATGCGCTGCCTGAAAGGGCGGTGGAAGCAGATTCAATAAAAACTTTCAAAAGGGAATTGGATAAATACTTGAAATGGAAAAAAATTTGTAGGGCTGTGGGGAAAGAGCAGGGGGAGTGGGACTAATTGGAGAGCTCTTTCAAAGAGCCGGCACAGGCACGATGGGCCGAATGTCGTCCTCCTGTGCTGTGCGATTCTCCATGTGGGGAACTGGAACTGGTGCCGATTATCATAGAATGTTTACAGCACAGAAGAAGGCCATTCGGCCCGTCGAGCCCGTGCCAGCTCTCCGCTCGTCCCACTCCCCCCTGCCCAGTGATGCCTGGGACAGTTAGGAATTCAGAGCAACTCTCTCACAGGTCCAGCAAACTTGCAACAACAAAAAAAAGCCACACATTCCTGAAGCCTTGCAGGAGATTCAATCTTATAAATGACTTCTTTTTCTGTTGTAGCGGGAGGACTCAGAAGCAACTGCTGGATTATGTTAAAGAAGGAGGATACAAAAAAATACAGTTCGAAAGGTGAATGTGCTTCTTCTCGTACTTGTTCTACCGTTGCCCCTCTCACTGTGTGCCCTACCCTGGCCAAAAAAAAACAGGAAAAGGTCATTAATAGTAGATTTCCAATGTCACTGAAAGCAAGATACTGCTGATGCTGGAAACGTGAAACATAAACCAGAAACTCTCAGCGGGTCAGGCAGCATCTGCGGAGAGAGAAAGAGAAACAGAGGGCTGGATTTTCATTCAGAAGTCGGGAAGGAGGCGGGACTACAACTTTCGGGGGTTGTAGTCCCGCCTCCATCGAGATGCGGCCAATCCACGCGATTTTCACTTGATTGACCTTGTTGAGCCCACCCAGCGGGCTCAGCAGGCCAATTAAGGGCCACCCGGCAACAGGTGACGTCACAGACTGAAATTTCATCTGTCAAGACGTGTTGACAGATGAAATATCAGTGTTTCACAGCTGTTTGAAGCTGTCAAACACTGACAGTCTGACTTCTAACCTGAGTCCTTCTACGCAGACTCAGTTAGAAATCTCACCGGCACTGAAAGCTGAAGGCTGTCACTTTTGACAGATCGCAACCATTCTGCCTTCTGTGCCGGCTGAATGATGGACTCCCGAAACTTAGAGGAAGGAAGGCTGTAAAGGTAAGTACAGGTAATTTAAACCTCTTTACACACTTTAGACACACCAAACACACTTACCTTTGCACTCATGCACCCATCGCTCACCTGAACACCGACATCTCCACCCCTCCAAGTCCTTCAACCCAACGGCCCGACGACTCTAACTTGGCGTGGTTTGGAGCCTTCGGGAATCCCACACGACAACCTTCAAAATAGGGATTAGGCTAAAAACTGCCTGTTAACTATCTGTTAACAGGCAGTTACGTAATTGGCACTAATCCCTTCCCGCCTCGGGTCGGCGGGTCCCAGTGCGGGGCGGGTAACCGCCTCCTTTGAAACTTACATGGAGGCGGGTTTTGGGCGGGATGGTGTCGGGACCCCCGAATTCGACACTTTAACCCCCTGCACGCCTCCAATCCCAACTCCCCGGCAAACTGAAAATCGACCCCAGAGAGTTAAACGTTTCAGTTCGATGAGCTGTCAGCCCAGCTAAACCTGAAGCGTCGGCTTGCCCCCTTCTTTGACTTCCTCCAGGCTGACAGTCATGGAAACATAGAAGATAGGAGCAGGAGTAGGCCATTCGGCCCCTCGAGCCTGCTCCGCCATTCGATGCGATCATGGCTGATCATCCAAACTCAGTACCCTGTCCCTGCTTTCTCCCCATACCCCTTGATCCCCTTAGCCTTAAGAAATATATCCAACTCCTTCTTGAATATATTTAATGAATTGGCCTCAACTGCCTTCTGTGGTAGAGAATTCCACAGGTTCACCACTCTCTGGGTGAAGAAATTCCTCCTCATTTCTGTCCTAAATGGCTTACCCCTTATCCTTAGCCTGTGACCCCTGTTTCTGGACTCCCCTGCCATCGGGAACATCCTTCCTGCATCTAGTCTGTCTAGTCCTGTTAGAATTTTATAAGTTTCAATGAGATCCCCTCTCATTCTTCTAAACTCTAGCGAATATAAGCCTAATCAACCCAATCTCTCTTCATACGTCATTCCTGCCATCCCAGGTATCAGTCTGGTGAATCTTCGCTGCACTCCCTCCATGGCAAGAACATCCTTCCTCAGATAAGGCGACCAAAACTGCACACAATACTCAAGGTGTGGTCTCACCAAGGCCCTGTACAACTACAGCAAGACATCCTTGTTCCTGTACTCAAACCCTCTCGCTACGAAGGCCAACATACCATTTGCCGCCTTAACCGCCTGCTGCAACTGCATGCTTACCTTCAGCGACTGGTGCACAAGAACACCCAGGTCTCGTTGCACTTCCCCTTCTCCCAATCTATTACTGTTCAGATAATAATCTGCCTTCCTGTTTTTGTCACCAAAGTGGATAACCTCGCATTTATCCACATTATACTGCATCTGCCATGCATCTGTCCTCTGAGAACTTTGCGCGCCTCCAATTCTGGCCTCCCCCCCCCCCCACCCCCCCATCCCGTCATCCCACCATTGGCGGCCATGCCTTCAGCTGCCTGGGCCCTAAGCTCTGGAATTCCCTTCCTCAACCTCACCACCTCTCCTCCTTTAAGACCCTCCTTAAAACCGACCTCTGTGACCAAACTTTTGGTCACCTGTCCTAACATCTCCTTATGTGGCTCGGTGTCACATTTTGTCTGATAATCGCTCCTGTGAAGCGCCCTGGGACGTTTTACTACATTGAAGGCGCTATATAAATGAACATAAGAAATAGGAGCAGGGGTCGGCCATTCGTCCCCTCGAACCTGCTCTGCGATTCAATAAGATGATGGCTGATCATCGACCTCAACACCACATTCCCGCCCGATCTCCATATCGCCTGATTCCCCTAGATTCCAAAAATCTATCGATCTCAGCCTTGAATATACTCAAAGACTCAGCATTCACAGCCCCCTGGGGCAGAGAATTCCAAAGATTCACAACCCTCTGAGTGAAGAAATTTCTCCTCATCTTAGTCTTAAATGGCCGACCCCTTATCCTGAGCCTATGCCCCCTGGTTCTTGACTCTCCACCCAGGGGGAAACAACCTCTCAGCATCTACCCTGTCAATCCCCCTCAGAATCTTGTACGTTTCAATGAGATCACCTCTCATTCTTCTAAACTCCAGAGAGTATCGGCCCAATCTACTCAATCTCTCCTCATAGGACAGCCCTCTCACCCCAGGAATCAATCTAGTGAACCTTCGTTGCACCGCCTCCAAGGCAAGTATATCCAATGCAAGTTGTTGGTCTCTCCACGGATGCTGCCTGACCTGTTGAGTGTTTACTGATTTTTTTCCTGTGTTACACCGGTTTTGCTGCAGTTTGGCATCACTGCAGCATCCCTTTTTTGTGCAGAAGTGCAATAGGGTTACAAATAAGTGCGTAGTGGTGACTGGCGATGATCGCTGGTCTGTCACTGTTGAAGGTGGTCATTGGCTGTAGTCTAAACCCAGGTAGCACAAAGCCTACCCAATCAAGGGCAAGCTTTTAGAATTAAAAGCAAACCATTAACATTTTATTGATTGATTGAAAACAGCTAATGAGTCATTTGAAGGTAGTTCAGACCGGCGGTGTAGCGGTCAGTGGACGACACTGTGTGGGTGTATCGGAGCATTCTCGCCTGAGTTCTACCTCCCAACCTCCCTCAGAGGGGGGTGAATCTTTGGAATTCTCTACCCCAGAGGGCTGTGGAGGCTCAGTCGTTGAGTATATTCAAGACTGAGATCAATAGACTTTTGGACTCTAGGGGAATCGAGGGATATGGGGATCAGGCGGGAAAGTGGAGTTGAGGTCGAAGATCAGCCGTGATCTTATTGAATGGCGGAGCAGGCCCGAGGGGCCGTATGGCCGACTCCTGCTCCTATTTCTTATGTGAAAACACTGTGCGAATAAAGCCAATTCTACGGCGCTATGGCACTACAAAAATTGTATCCATCTCATTCTCTTTCCTCCTTTTTTTATTTTATTTTTTCCTCTTTGCCCCTCCCTCCTCCTGCTGCCTAGTTTGTGCCAGCGTTTGTTTTAATCGCTTTCTCTTGCTCTCATTGACAACATTGTGGGGAACAATCAGCACGCGGACTCAGATGGCCCGCCCGGACTGAGAACATGTCACATGGAGGGACGATTTGTGCTGCTGGCTGTTTGCAGTGAAGTTATTAACCTGTTCTCTGCACTCTTGTTTACACGCTCAGTGCAAACAGAGAGGCCGCTTCCTGTCACTGGTATTGTTTTCTGGGGAGGGGGTGCGTGTGTGTGTGTGGAAAATATGTCACTGTTCAGATTACTCATTTATTTTATATTTTATTTTCAGGAAGCATAGTAAAATGCGATCCATCCGAAGTTTGCCCGAACATCAGTCACTGGTGCCAAAACAAGTCAGTAAATCAGGAACAATATTGTCTAGAGAAGTGATTTATTATAGACAAGTCCTGTCTGTCATTTCTATTAAGTCACTTGATTGTTAATGATATAAAGGGAGCAATTTACCGTGGTTATGGGGTGGGGGGAGATCAGTCCTGACACAATTACCATAACAATCTCGTGTATAAGGCGCAGTCTGATCGCAAGAATGTCCTGTGAATAGAAGGGTTTTGATAGAGTAAATAAGGAGACACTTGTTCCTCTGTGGGGATTGGAGGGTAATATATTAGCATGGATTGCAGATGGGTTAACGGACAGAAAACAGAGAGTAAGAATAAATGGATCATTTTCGGGAGGGCCGGGTGTAACTAGTGGAGTGCCGCAAGGGTCAGTGTGTGGGCCTCAGCTATTCACAATCTGTATCAAGATACCTATTTATTATGTTATTCTGTTTACGAGTTGGACACAAATTTAAGGTAATTGGCAAAAGAACCAGAGGGGAAGATGAGATTTTTTTTACGCAGCGAGTTGTTGTGATCGGGAACGCGCCGCCTGAAAGGGCGGTGGAAGCAGATTCAATAGTAACTTTCAAAAAGGGAATTGGATAAATACTGGAAAAGGAAATTTTTTAGAGCTATGGGGAAAGAGCAGGGGAGTGGGACTGATTGGAGAGCTCTTTCAAAGAGCTGGCACAGGCACGATGGGCCAAATGGCCTCCTTCTATGCTGTATGATTCTGTGATTAAGCCTTTATTTTTATTACCTTTCCGAGCCCATTTTCAAAGAGCCGGCACAGGCACGATGGGCCGAATGGCAGCCGCCTGCGCTGTAACCTCTGAGTTTCACCATTATATGTATAAACAATATAAAATCACAGGTGGGACTTGTACACAAAATGTTTTAAAATATTTGATATCAAAGTTCTTTCATTGTTTGACAATACCAGATGAGCAATATTTGGATGAGGAGGGGCATTAATTGGAAAGCTCTAACAACGGGCCAGAAACAGGCACGATGGGCCGAATGGCCTCCCCCTGTGCTGTATCTCATTGAAACTTATAAAATTCTGACAGGACTAGACAGACTAGATGCAGGAAGGATGTTCCCAATGGTCGGGGAGTCCAGAACCAGGGGTCACAGTCTAAGGATAAGGGGTAAGCCATTTAGGACAGAGATGAGGAGGAATTTCTTCACCCAGAGAGTGGTGAACCTGTGGAATTCTCTACCACAGAAGGCAGTTGAGGCCAATTCATTAAATATATTCAAGAAGGAGTTGGATATATTTCTTAAGGCTAAAGGGATCAAGGGATATGGGGAGAAGGCAAGGACAGGGTACTGAATTTGGATGATCAGCCATGATCACATCGAATGGCGGAGTGGGCTCGAGGGGCCGAATGGCCTACTCCTGCTCCTATCTTCTATGTTTCTACGTGTGATTCTATGATTCACGGTTTCTGGTAGTGTCTCTAGGGTGTTTTATTTGGTAAATTCACGGACCTGTGCGGAGCTGAGCCATGCAGCAGGTTCGCGGTTCAGTCCCTGGCATTTGCTGAGCTGGCTGACCTCGGATGGAGTACTACGGATGGTCTTAGCAATAATGGGCAAGCGAGGGGGGGATAAAGCTCAGCCAGCTCCACATCGCTGGTCAAGTGACCCTTAAAGTGAGAAGGTAGACTAAGGACAACAACAGCGTGCATTTATATAGCGCCTTTAACGTAGTAAAAACATCCCAAGGCGCTTCACAGGAGGCGCTATTCGACAAAATTTGACACCGAGCCACATAAGGAGATATTAGGAGAGGTCAAAGAGGGAGGTTTTTATGAGCGTCTTAAAGGAGGAGAGAGAGGTGTAGAGGTTTAGGGAGGGAATTCCAGAGCTTAAGGCCCAGGGAGCTGAAGGCACGGCTGCCAATGGTGGAGCGATTAAAATCAGGGATGGGCAAGAGGACAGAATTAGAGGAGCGCAGAGATCTCGGGAGGTTACAGAGATAGGAAGGGGCAAAGCCACGGAGGGATTTGAAAACAAGGGTGAGCGTTTTAAAATCGAGGCGTTGCCGGATCGGGATCCAATGTAGGTCAGCGAGCACAGGGGCTGATGGGCGAACGGGACTGGGTGTGAGTTAGGACACGGGGCAGTGAGCACAGGGGTGATGGGCGAACAGGACTCGGTGCGAGTTAGGACACGGGGCAGTGAGCACAGGGGGTGATGGGTGAACGGGACTGGGTGCGAGTTAGGACACGGGGCAGTGAGCACAGGGGGTGATGGGTGAACGGGACTTGGTGCGAGTTAGGACACGGGGCAGTGAGCACGGGGGTGATGGGTGAACGGGACTTGGTGCGAGTTAGGACACGGGGCAGTGAGCACAGGGGGTGATGGGTGAACGGGACTTGGTGCGAGTTAGGACACGGGGCAGTGAGCACAGGGGGTGATGGGTGAACGGGACTGGGTGCGAGTTAGGACACGGGGCAGTAGAGTTTTGGATGAGCTCAAGTTTACGGAGGGGGCAATGTGGGAGGCCGGCCAGGAGTGCGTTGGAATGGTCGAGTCCAGAGGTAACAAAGGCATGGGTGAGGGTTTCCGCAGCAGATGAGCTGAGGCAGGGGCGGAGACGGGCGATGTTACGGAGGCGGAAGTAGGCGGTCTTGGTGATGGAGTGTGTGTGGGGACGGAAGCAGAGTTCAGTGTCCGATAGGATGACGGGTCTGTGAACTGTCTGACTCAGCCTCAGGCAGTGGCCAGAAAGAATCATTTGGAGGGTGGTGGAGAAGGAGCAGGGAGTGGGACTAATTAGATAGCTTTTTCCAAGGATAATCTGCTGCTGAGATAGAAACATAGAAGATAGGAGCAGGAGTAGGCCATTCGGCCCCTCGAGCCTGCTCCGCCATTCAATGAGATCATGGCTGATCATCCAAATTCAGTACCCGGTCCCTGCCTTCTCCCCATATCCCTTGATCCCTTTAGCCTTAAGAAATAGAAGAGATGGAATGTATCTGTGGTAAACCACTGTTTGTATTCCACTGTGTACATGCCTGGACATGCCTCGGCTGACTCCTCCCACAAGTCCTAGTATAATCAAAATCCCCACCACATGTATCTGAGCAGTTTTGAGATCTTCGTATATCCCTGTCGTTGCAAAGTCATAAAAACAAACTGGTTTTGCATATATTTAAATTTTGCAATATAATTGGCGGCCACGAGTGAGATTTGGTGAATATTTCCATTGATGAAGCTGAACACAGCAGACTCTTGGTCTCTGTCCTTATATCTCACTGCTGGTTCTGGACTATACTCTGGATATTGAACATTTAAGAGTGATGAAACAGAGAGATGCTTGGAACCATGTCCATCTTTCGAGTGAGACGTGAAACCCGAGGCCCCGTCTGCCCCCCTCGGGTAGACGTGAAAGATCCCGCGGGACTATTTCGAAGAAGAGCAGGGGGAGTTCTCCCCGGTGTCCTGGGGCCAATATTTATCCCTCAACCCTCATCACCTAAAACAGACCATCTGGTCATTATCACATCGCTGTCTGTGGGATCTTGCTGTGTGCAAATTGGCTGCCACGTTTCCCACATTACAGCAGTGACTACACTTCGAAAAGTACTTCATTGGCTGTAAAGCGCTTTGGGACGTCCTGAGGTTGTGAAAGGCGCTATAGAAATGCAAGTCCTTTATATTCCAGCTCTAAATTAACCTGTTATTGCGTCTTGCAAAAATGTTGAGTTCAGTTCTTTTTCTCCGTACACTTCTGTTGTTTGTTGTTTCCAACTTTGCAGAAGCCAAGTGAGCGATTAGCTGAGCAGAGAGCGCGGGAAGGTCCGAGGTTTGACCCTTGGTCTGTGTTGAGTTACCTGATCTTGGCAGCAACATGAGCATGACACTTGACCTCCTTGACCCTGGATTAGGGAGGTGGGGGGGGGGGGAAGAGTGAAATCGTCCACGGTTCCCGCTCCTGATCATTATCCTGTCGGGAGCCGCACGTGTCGATGTTGTGCGAAGCCAGCATTGATGCTTCTCCCAGGCTTGAAGAGCCTCGATGTCGAGACTCACTCATGAATTGTGGCTATTTGAGTGAGGTACTGGAGAGTACAGGAAACTCTCTCTTAACCGGCACCTCAATGTCCGGAAATCTCTCTTCACTGGCAAAATTCAGGAGTAGGTTCAGGTAAGTTTTACTATAAGTGGCTGTGTAACTGGGGTTCCTGCACCTGTGGCCGTGTAACCGGGGCTCTTGCACCTGTGGCCGTGTAACCGGGGTTCTTGCACCTGTGGCCGTGTAACTGGGGTTCCTGCACCTGTGGCCGTGTAACCGGGGTTCTTGCACCTGTGGCCGTGTAACTGGGGTTCCTGCACCTGTGGCCGTGTAACCGGGGCTCTTGCACCTGTGGCCGTGTAACCGGGGCTCTTGCACCTGTGGCCGTGTAACCGGGGCTCTTGCACCTGTGGCCGTGTAACTGGGGTTCCTGCACCTGTGGCCGTGTAACCGGGGCTCTTGCACCTGTGGCCGTGTAACCGGGGCTCTTGCACCTGTGGCCGTGTAACCGGGGTTCCTGCACCTGTGGCCGTGTAACCGGGGCTCTTGCACCTGTGGCCGTGTACGGGGCTCTCATACCTTGGTAAGTATACCTCTCTGTAATCCGGACTCTTTGATCAACCGGCACCACGCCGGTCCAGTCGGTGCCGGATAAAAAAGAGTTTCCTGTACTTGGCATCCATGAAACAGTTCTATAGCGAGCAATTAATGCCTGCAAAAGAGGGGGGGGGGGGGTGGAATTGCTGAGGGGATTTTTTTTTTTTTTTAAATAAGCAACAAAATAATTTGAGCGAAAGTATTTTACAAAAGATTTATCTCCAAGACGTTTCTTGTCTTTTCAGAGCAGTGTTTTTACTTTCGGAGCGCAGGCAGCATCAACAGGACCGCCGTCCCCTAACCAGAGGAAGGATCTGGGAGTTTCCCGGTCAACTGACGAAGACGGGGTTGAACGCAAGAGCCACTCACCAGCGCGGAGCCCCAAGGGGGACGGGCAGGAGGAAGCTGTGAGGGACAAGGTTCACCAGGCCAAAGCCCAAAGAGAGCAACAGAATGCAGGTCCAGCATCTCGAGCTGCTCGTGGAAGCAGCTCTTCCATTCCTTACATTGACTGCAGTGATATAGATAGCGAGCATGATTTAATCAGAGGGCGGATAATCAGGTCACATTCGCAAACAAATGACAATTATGAGGATGAGCTTATCAGGGGTGAATACTTTGATGAAAGCGTGACCCATCTTAGACGTAGGAATTCTCCTGATTTCAGATTCACAGGTAGTCCGCTCCATATAAAAGAAGAGTTAACTGATGATGAGCTGGCGAACTTGTCCTTTTATACCGGAAGGACACCTCGAATGCCCAGACATAGCTCTTTGGTTCATGAGGTATTTCGAGGCTCAGAAAGTCGTCATAGCCCCTCAGCTACGCCAATACACCCAAGTAGTAAAGGATCCAGTCCCAATGCCAGTGTTAACAGAGCAGGATCCAAGGGCTCTATCATACAGAATGGCCACTGTAGGCATAGACAAGAAGATACGGGCAGCCATACATACAGCCACCATGATTGCAACAGCTATTCCCCTACTTTCAGCCAAGCGCAAGCGCAGAGGGTGCCGGGCGCCCGAAACAGATCGGAGACCGATCCGTTTATCCTCAGTCGCATGGCTTCCACCCCATTGAATGAGCACAGGAACGGCAGCCAAGCCAAGCTCTGCTCGCCCGGAGCGCTGCGCTCGGAAGGCAGGTTTGCGGGCCACAGCTCGTCACCTGCTGGGTTGGCAAAGTCAAGTCCGCCAATCCGTGGGCTACTCCCGGCTGGCCTTGCGCGCCGCCCAAGTGGGGGCCAACTGATAGATGGGTCTACCAGCAGTGGGACCGAATCCAGCGATTCCGATTCTGAGGCCGTTCATTCGTTCAGCCACCCACTCGTGTTCGGGAACCCCATTGCCGTAAGCTCCTCACCGATGCCTAGAAATACGTTTTCTTTTGGGAGTCTGCAGTTAGAGGAGGATTTGGAGGAAGACAGTTCCATTAGCTTCAGTGACCCCGATGATGGCAGCCCTGTGAGTGAACATGGCGTCATCACATGTTAGCAGTTTTGAGCAGTCTCCTAACTCTGTCCAGTTTCTGATCAATGGTATAAGCCAGTTGGCTGCAGTCCTGTGCTAAAGCTATGATTGATGCTTAAACGGGCGTAAACTAGAGGAGCACTGAATACTGTTGTAGTATCCCACGACATTCTCTGATTAACAAAGTGACATCGATGACATTGCAGGGCAGTTAGACTGACTGGTGTTTATGTACAATGAAAAGCGACATTTTAAGGCTTCTCAACAAGGAGTAATGTTCACATCGGAAGTGGATTATACGTTGCTGTTTACGGAATTGTTTAAGGAGAGATAAAAGGCAACAAAAAAAATTTTTTTTTTTTAATGTAAAACTCAATGTTTCACTTTAAAAAAAAAACGTCGAAGTAAGCTGTTAAATATTGGACTGCCAAAATTACCAAGCAAGATGCAGTGGATCACAGTTAACAAAGGAAACTCAAACTGTTGACTCCTATTAGAAGTAGCCGGATGCCACGCGTGATGGTCCATCTTTGGAATTAAGAGCTAAGATGAAGTCTAGAAACAACTTCAGTTACGACGTCGTTTGTCACTGCTGTTCTTGGTTGTGCATCAGTTGCTGTTTTTGAAGCATTGGGGCCACCGTCCACACCACAGTGTATACGGGCTGAGTACAAACTGGCAGGACCTCAGTTATACTTCAGACTGTGAAGGGTTTTTCCAATATAACTGAGGGGTGTTCGGCTGTCAAGTAATTGCCTTCATATTTCCATACATCTATATATATATATATAAGTATATCTAATGGTAGCAGATGTTTGGTTTAGTTGGAAAGGGATGGAATGAGAATAACGATGATTAATGTTTGTGCAATAGTTTGGTTTATCCTTTCTAATGAAGTTATTTGACATCATTTTGTGAAATAAGCATTTAGACAGAACTGAGGTAGGTCTAGATTTTTATAGCAGTGGTTGGTGGTCCTGAAGGGATTGATGAAGCGTAGAATTTTGTGTACTTTTTTATGTGTGTGTGTGTGTGTGTGTGTGTGTGTATAAATATATATATATATACACACATCTTTAACAAGTGACTTGATTACCTGTGTAATTGTTCGTATTAAGTGAGCTTGTGGGGTGAAATTGAACAATAGTTTCTAAGTCTAGTAAACTGGGTAGCCGCACAATAATCGTGTCAAAATAGTCCTGCCAAAACCATATTGCCCAGTGATTTTGAAGGTAAAGAGTTCATTGAAAGTTGATCTAAAACTGTTCTCCTAGGTTAAAGCACCTCGCAACTTGTTCGTGACTTTACAATGAAAGATTTTGCATAAAATACATGATGATAGCTAGCTCCTCTGAGCAATGTTACTGCATGACCCTCTGATAGTTCAATAGTACAGCCAACGACCACAGCTTTCAAAGGGAGGAAATTTCAAAATCTAGATTCAAAATTCAAACATTGTAAATATATGATTTTTTTTTCTTTATTACTAAATTCATTTTATCGAATCAAAAATATTTCAGCTTTAGAAAGCCGAGCTCCTTTTAGAGTATTGGTGTGTCTCGGGGCCGGCATCGCACGAGGACCTAAGACGGAGGGGGGTGGAATTCACCTCGCCGCTGGCGCAAAAAAGAGGCGACAAGTGGACCAGCACTCCGCCCGACCGGACTCCGCCCAGTGTCCTTTGCCGTTGAGTGTAAAACCAGCCCGCGGCGCACCCTCACCTGTTTCGCGCTTCCGGCGAGATGGTTCACGCGGAGAGCCCGCACACGGGTCCGAGTTCAGCATCACGAGCGTTTACGGTGAAAGCAGATCCCACCATTGCTGTGTAAAGAAGCATGCCCCCAATTGATAGGCAAGGAGTAATCGTTGCCCCTTTCAGTCCTGCGGTTTGTATTCTTCGCCGATGGTAAAAGGCGTCTTTCAATGGAAGGGGAGCTGATTTGAATCTGGCGAATTAAGCACTCGCAGCATGGGAATAAGTTAAATCCTCCTCTCTCTCTCTGTCACTCCCCCACCCCACTTGCCAGGACTAAATTTAGTTGCAGTGCCTTTCCTGGAAATTAAAAGGAAATACGGTTACGTAAACCTCAGTAGCTCGAGTCACATTCCAGGAGTGTCGAAAGCAGTGGAGTGAGTCATTGGCCCGAAACAAAATGATTGGAAGTGGGAGTAACTGCGCGGTTACACAGTCTATTATATAGGCTGCTCAATAGCAAAAAAAACAGGAAGAGACTTCCTTGAATTAGGAAAAGCAATTAACATTAGGACTACGGGAGCCCTGCCAACTGGCAGAAACTGATATTTTTCATCAGTCGCAAACATAAAAACGTTGAACCCTGCGAGCGCCGCAGTGAGTACAATGCTCATTCAAGTATGGGATTCCAAAAGGACTTGGCATTTGCCGGTTGCTGCTGTGGTATATTATTCCTGGTCAGCTGTTCTGTACCACCCCCTGGCCTCGCACTGTTGTGCATTTAATAATGATGGGGCTATTACATAGAAACATAGAAACTAGGAGCAGGAGTAGGCCATTCGGCCCTTCGAGCCTGCTCCGCCATTCAACGAGATCATGGCTGATCATCCAAACCCTAGCACCCGGTCCCTACACCGACAGCCATCCCACCCAAGCCCTATCCCCGTAACCCTGTAACACCACGTATTTAATCCCCCCTAACACTAAGGGTCAATTTTTTTCATCATGGCCAATCAACCTAACCCGCACATCTTTGGACTGTGGGAGGAAACCGGAGCACCCGGAGAAAACCCACGCAAACACGGGGAGAATGTGCAAACTCCACACAGACAGTCACCCGAGGCCGGATTTGAACCCGGGTCCCTGGCGCTGTGAGGCAACAGTGCTAACCACTATGCCACCGTGCTTTTTTTTGTGACCAGTCTTTTGTACAGTGGTGATAATCCGAACCCTATCCATACCCAGCGACTGGCTTGGGTGTAGGAAATGCCGGCCAAATATGATCTTGGCAGTTGCTTTGGCCTCACCCCTGCCCCCCTCTTCCCCATTGGCTTGTTGGTAGTGTGAAGAGTTGGCTGCCCTCCAAGGTGCATTGAAGAAGTAGTGTATCTGAGATTGAACCTAGTAAAGGTTGTTTTTGGAGCTCCCTGAGGCCTTACTGTGTAGATGCACACCATATGGTGGTGTAGTGTCAAGCCACACGGACCATGAGGATCCTGATGAGATAGCTGACCTCAGCTGGCATGGCTGTGGAGATGCTTTAATTGTCCCCATGAAGAATGGGCCACTTGGGTGAGATAGCAGAGAACATAAGAATTAGGAGCAGGAGTCGGCCATACAGCCCTTCGAGCCTGCTCCTCCATTCAATAAGATCATGGCTGATCTTCTACCTCAACTCCACTTTCCTGCACTATCCCCATATCCCTCGATTCCCCTAGAGTCCAAAAATCTATCGATCTCTGTCTTGAATATACTCAATGACTGAGCCTCCACAGTCCTCTGGGGTAGAGAATTCCAAAGATTCACCACCCTCTGAGTGAAGAAATTCCTCCTCATCTCAGTCCTAAATGGCTGACCCCTTATCCTGAGACTGTGACCCCTGGTTCTAGACTCCCCAGCCAGGGGAAACATCCTCCCTGCATCTACTCGAGCCCTGTAAGAATTTTGTATGTTTCAATGAAATCACCTCTCATTCATCTAAACTCGAGAGAATATAGGCCTAGTCTACTCAATCTCTCCTCATAGGACAACCCCCCCATCCCAGGAACCAGTCGAATGATTCGTTGCACTCCCTCTATGGCAAGTATATCCTTCCTTAGGTAAGGAGACTAAAACTGTGCACAATACTCTGGGTGTGGTCTCACCAAGGGCCCTGTATAATTGCAGTAAGACGTCTTTACTCTTCTAATCCAATCCTTTTGTAATAAAGGCCAACATGCCAGAGGGTGGTTGATGTGCTGCAGCATCTTCGGGGAGGAAGAGAGAAAACTGGAAATGAAGGTAAACGGCGAGTGAAAGGGCGTCACTTTTAACCTCACCCGCCCGTGGGGAAACTGATTGCAACGGGCGTAACGCCGGTTTTACACCCCATCTGATTGAAGTCAGTGGAGAGTAATATCGAGCGGGCAGGGTGAGAAGCCAGCATTCCGCCCGGTCCCATAGGTCCCTCACCCAGTGTGTAGGTTAAAATGACCCCCGACCCACCCACCCCCCCCCCCGACCCACCCACCCCACCCCCCAACCCACCCACCCACCCCCGCCCTGACCCACACCCCCGACCCACCCCCTCCCTGACCCACCCCCTCACTGACCCATCCCCCCGGCCCACCCCCCCAACCCACCCCCTCCCTGACCCACCCACCCCCCCGACTGACCCACCCCCCCTGACCTCCCCCTCCCTGACCCAGCCCCCCCGATACCGACCCTCCCGACCCACCCCCCCGACCTCCCCCCCCCTCCCTGACCCACCCCCCCCGACCCATCTCCCCCTGACCCACCCCCCCGACCCACCCCCCCTGACCCACCCCCCGACCCATCGCCCCCTGAACCCCCCCCCGACCCACACCCCGACCCCCCCCGCCCGACCTCCCCCCACTCCCTGACCATCCCCCCCTGACCTCCCCCCCCCCCCCCCCGGCCCATCCCCCACTGACCCCCCCACCCCCCTCCCCGTACCTGTTGGGAGATAGGCTGCTCAGTAACATGTCCAACGTAGGAGGTACAAGAGGAGTTAATTTGGTGACACCTTGGAACTCCGCAACTGTTGACTTGGCAAGCTGAAAAATTAATATGTTAGATTGCGTCCTCAAGGGCCTGTTTTTCTACTGGCTTATTCATAGAGGCAGAGGCGAAATTGCATTTGCCAAAAAACCAGCACTGTAAAGAAAACAACAGAATGGGGGGGTGGGGGGGGGGGGGATAGTTATGGCAGGTAATCATTGTCCAACACTGCACTGGGGCGAGACCTTGGAATCAGTGGCTAGAGGTTTCTGCAGTTCCTGTAATTATTTGAAAGGTGTCGTATTATTCCTGAAATAGGAAGAAGCTAACAAAAACAAGCTTTGGAGAAATGATTCTCCGCAAGTCCCCTGTTTGGTAGATAGGTTTTTTTTTTAACAAAAAAGAGGACTGTTAATCAATAACGCCTGGATTATGTGCTTAGACTATGGGTCTGCACTGCTAAACCTGGGTGAAGAATCCGATTCGCAGGACTGAATGGGTGAAGAGTACAGGTCGAGCAGCATAAGAAACTACCAGATCCTGGTTAATAAATGGACACATTTTCCAACCAAGTGGTACACGAGACATGCTCTTTCTGACAGGTTTGCTCCTCCAGCTCAGACCTTGTACGTTGAGATGATTGGATAGGGCCTCATAGGAACGGGAGGAGGCCATTCAGCCCCTCGAGCCTGTCCCGCCATGCAATCAGAACATGGCTGACCTTTACCTCAACTCCATTAGCCCGCTTTTAAACTGCGGAGTAAGGGACAGGTAGATAAGTACACGAGGGAGAAAGGAATAGAAGGATACGCTGATAGGGTGAGAATTAAGTAAGGGTGGGAGGAGGCTCGTGTGGAGCATAAACACCGGCACGGACCTGAGGGGCTGAATGGCCTCATAGAGTTATACAGCACAGAAAGAGGCCCTTCGGCCCATCGTATCCGCGATGGCCATCAAGCCCTGTCTATTCTAAGCCCATTTTCCCAGCACTTGGTCCGTAGTCTTGTAAGCTATGGCGTTTCAAGTGCTCATCTAAATGCTTCTTGAATGTTGTGAGGGTTCCTGCCTCTACCACCCTTTCAGGCAGTGAGTTCCAGATTCCAACCACCCTCTGGGTGAAAAAGTTTTTCCTCAAATCCCCTCTAAACCTCCTGCCCCTTCCCTTGAAACTATGCCCCCTGGTTATTGACCCCTCTACTAAGGGGAAAAAGTTCCTTTCTATCTACCCTATCTATGCCCCTCATAATTTTGTACACCTCAATCAGGTCCCCCCTCAGCCTTCTCTGCTCTAAGGAAAACAACCCCAGCCTGTCCAGTCTCTCTTCATAGCTGAAGCGCTCCAGCCCAGGTAACATCCTGGTGAATCTCCTCTGCACCCTCTCCAATGCAAACACATCCTTCCTATAGTGTGGCGACCAGAACTGCACACAGTATTCCAGCTGTGGCCTAACTAGCGTTTTGTACAGCTCCATCGCAACCTCCTGTTTCTGTACTTTCTATCTAATCTTTCCACGATAACCTATGAAGATATTTTTGAGAATTTTCACTATAAATAATCTATCCACCCATTTCCCGACTCAAATTGTGACATCATAGGACCAGTGTTCAGAATAAAGCTACAGGACAAATGAGGCCACGCCCTTAGACTGCATTGATGCCAATCCAATCGGTATATTTTTAACCTCTCTAGTAGAATCTGTACCGTTGCACTATCTCCCAGCAATTGGGACTGTGTTAAACTGGCGCACAGGAGCATATTTTATTTTAACTGGATGGTTCAGGAACATTCTCTGCACTGTTGTGTCAATATATCTCTGTAACCTCCTCCAGCCCTACAACCCTCCGAGATCTCTGTAACCTCCTCCAGCCCTACAACCCTCCGAGATCTCCCTATCTCTGTAACCTCCTCCAGCCCCACAACCCTCCGAGATCTCTGTAACCTCCTCCAGCTCCACAACCCTCCGAGATCTCCCTATCTATGTAACCTCCTCCAGCCCCACAACCCTCCGAGATCTCTGTAACCTCCTCCAGCCCTACAACCCTCCGAGATCTCCCTATCTCTGTAACCTCCTCCAGCCCCACAACCCTCCGAGATCTCTGTAACCTCCTCCAGCCCCACAACCCTCCCAGATCTCCCTATCTCTGTAACCTCCTCCAGCCCCACAACCCTCCCAGATCTCCCTATCTCTGTAACCTCCTCCAGCTCCACAACCCTCCCAGATCTCTGTAACCTCCTCCAGCCCCACAACCCTCCCAGATCTCCCTATCTCTGTAACCTCCAGCCCTACAACCCTCCGAGATCTCTGCACTCCTCCAATTCTGGCCTCTTGCGCATTCCGGGTTTCCATCCCTCCACCATTGGCGGCCGTGCCTTCAGCTGCCTGGGCCCTAAGCTCTGGAATTCCCTCCCTAAACCGCTTCACCACTTCCTTAAATTGCTCCTTAAAACCTACCTCTTTAACCAAGCTTTTGGTCACCTGCCCTAATATCTACTCCTGTGAAGCGCCTTGGGACATTTTACTACATTAAAGGTGCTATATAAATGCAAGTTGTTGTGATAGGATGCCCAGAACAAGAGAGCATAACCTTAAAATTAGAGCCAGGCCGTTCAGGGGTGATGTCAGGAAGCACTTCTTCACACAAAGGGGTAGTGGAAATCTGGAACTCTCTCCCCCAAAAATACTGGGGGTCAATTGAAAATTTGAAAACTGAGATTGATAGATTTTTGTTAGGCAAAGGGTATTAAGGATTACGGAACCAAGACGGGTAGATGGAGTTAAGATATGATCCAGTTGAATTGTGGAACAGGCTCGAGGGGTTGAATGGCCTCCTCCTGTTTCTATGTTGCTATAGCTATCTTTATATGGGTATTATTATACGGAAATTAATTCCCTCCTATTAAAATAATTACACTTAGCCAACTCTAATCTTGATGGCCCAGAGGTTTCCAACAGCTTTAGTGTTGTATTTTCAAAGCACTTTGTCTCTCTTCCACCTCCCCCCCCCCCACCAAGTTAAAACATGAGGAAACCAATTTCTATATAGATCCTACCCTACTTGAGGTCATTTTGCAACTCTGTTGGAATTCCGATGCGAAAGTGCACGGAAAATGCATTTAAACTACAAATATTAATTAGCCGGCACTAATAGGACGTCGAGAGTCTCCAAATGAATATTCATGACTTCCTTCCCAGTGCACTTTCAAACGCGGAATTCTGAGTAATTCGAGCCACACTCTGCCCGCAGTGGTGCCAGGTGGAAATAAGACTTGCATCGTAATCTGTTGCCTGGATCATGTAAGTACAGGAAACTCTCGATTTACCGGCATCTCAATAACCGGAAATCTCTGTTAACCAGCAAAATTCAGGAGTAGGTTCAGCTAAGTTTTACTCATATTAGTGGCCGTTCCTGGATCTGTGGCTGTGTAACCGGGGTTCCTGCACCTGTTGCTAAGCAACAGGGACGCCTGGATCTTGTGGCCGGGGTTCCTGCACCTGTTGCTAAGCAACAGGGAAGCCCGGCTCTGTGGCCGTGTACGGGGCTCTCGTACCTTTTACTATACCTCTCTGTAATCCGGACTTTGAAACCGGCACCACGTCGGTGCCAGATAAAAAAGAGTTTCCTGTAATGGGATGTGATGCCTTCCGAGTTTCACCCCAGCCCCCGTCTGTCAGACTGACTGAAGAAAGCCCATTGCTCCCTGCTCGACTCCATTAATAAGCCACTCACACATCCCTACATGATATTCCCAAGAGCAGTTGCTAAGCGCGGTTCCCTTTAAAGATCAAAGATAGGTGCGTGCGGTGCTGTAAAATGTTGCCGATCTGTTCGGCCGTTTCCCTACATCACAACACTTCAAAAAGTACTTAATTGGCCGTAAAGCGCTTTGGGGGCGTCCGGTGGCCGTGAAAGGCGCGGTAGAAAATGCAAGTCTGTCTTTTTCTGAGTCGAATAGACGATTGTTCTGCTTCCCGTGAGATTTCCCCCCCCCCCCCCCTTTTCCCAAGTTATTTGCACAAAAAGCTGGGAGACGCACACAATCAAATCAGCTCTGCTTCTAACTTAGAATTCAATCATACTGATGCTGGGCAAGAATCGAATCTTAGCAAAAAGCAAAGCCTCTTTTTTTTTCTTTTACTAGCGGCAGTCAGGGTTTCATTCTCATTCTTGTCATTTGTCCGTAAGGGGGATATAATAATATTCAAAAGGCTGTTTTTTTTCTGTGCACTGTAAATACCGTCGTTCTGTCAGCATGTATCTTTGAAAACAGCTCCTCTTAACTCTGTCCTGGCTTTCAATGCATGTTGGGCTGTTCTTGCTCTGTTTGAAATGCTATCTGAATGTTCTGTCTCCATAATGCAAATTGTTTGTACACACTAGCGCGTGCTTTAAGGCAAGTGATCCTGTTAAGATGAAGGTGGGCTGGGTGAACCGGGGGAATTACCTGTATTCGGCAGTAGGGGAAGTAGAATGATCCAGCACAGAAAGAGGCCATTCAGCCCATCGTGCCTGTGCCGGCTCTTTGGTAAGAGTTGGTAACGGCCGTGTTAGAGAAACAAAGGTGTGTTGCATTGTAACTTTTCTTTTATTAACGGGATCACTGCTTCACCTGGAGAGGAACGTGCTTTAAGGAGACAGTATTCCTTTTGTTGATCTACATATAGTTTTTTTAAATCAGTTTAACGGATGCATGCATCTCTTTCATAAAGCCCCGTATTGTCGAAACGAACTACACTGCAGGGATCAGCAGCAGTTGTATAGATTATCAGCACATTATACATAAAAAAATATTTTTCAGGATTTAATCCTTTGCCATATGACCTTTCCCCCCACCAGCCTCTTTCCCTTTCCAGCCAATCCAAGAGCTGCAATTGCTGTGCCCTCTTCAAGTTCACTCGAGTTCCAAGCCAATGTGGGGAGAAAGGACCCCAATGGGAATAGGAAGAATTCCACTGGGGGTAGGACGGACCCTATTGGGAATAATATGGGTCCACTGACAGAATCTAGCCCATCTCAGTAAAGACCACACCTGGAGTACTGTGCACAGTTTTGGTCTCCTTATCTGAGGAAGGATATACTTGCCTTGGAGGCGGTGCAACGAAGTTTCACTAGATTGATTCCTGGGCTGAGAGGGCTGTCCTGTGATGAGAGATGGTGTAGAATGGGCCGATACTCTCTGGAGTTTAGAAAAATGAGAGGTGAGCTCATTGAAACATACAAGATTCTTACAGGGCTTGACAGGGTAGATGTAGGGAGGATGTTTCCCCTGGCTGGAGAGTCTAGAACCAGGGGTCACAGTCTCAGAATAAGGGGTCGGCCATTTAGGACTGAGATGAGGAGAAATTTCTTCACTCAGAGGGTGGTGAATCTTTGGAATTCTCTACCTCAGAGGGCTGTGGAGGCTCAGTCATTGAGTATATTCAAGACTGAGATCGATAGATTTTTGGACTCTCGGGGAATCAAGGGATATGGGGATTAGGTGGGAAAATGGAGTTGAGGTCGAAGATCAGCCATGGTCTTATTGAATGGCGGAGCAGGCTCGAGGGGCCGTGTGGCGGAGCAGGCTCGAGGGGCCGTGTGGCGGAGCAGACTCGAAGGGCTGTATGGTGGAGCAGGCTCGAGGGGCCGTGTGCTGGAGCAGACTCGAAGGGCTGTATGGTGGAGCAGGCTCGAGGGGCCGTGTGGTGGAGCAGGCTCGAGGGGCCGTGTGGCGGAGCAGGCTCGAGGGGCCGTGTGCTGGAGCAGACTCGAGGGGCCGTGTGCTGGAGCAGACTCGGGGGGCTGTGTGGTGGAGCAGGCTCGAGGGGCCGAATGGCCGACTCCTGCTCTTATTTCTTATGTTCGTAGTCCCCGTTCTACCAAATGACTCAAACTTTAATCAGCTGAAATTTGGGCCTAAAGTTTGCCTCAATCCTAGGTTTTGGCCTGCCCTGAGAGAACAGATCTCCAAATGACCAGACGGGCTTAGTAGCATAAAGCTCATGGGGCCCACGTTTCTGATGGCTCTTTACACCACTGGTGGGAATGTGGCAGATTCTGACAGTTTCCAGCAACGCGGGCCCTGTCCCAAATTGTGGGGACCAGGCCATTTAGCAAGGTCAGGGTGAGTGTCTGACAAAGGCCTGGAAGATCTGAGCACCTCAACGCCCTGCAACAGAGGAGGCCTGGGAAGGGAAACCGCCTGAGAAAGTCTTGAGCTCTCCAGTTCACCTCTGGGATCAATGATCTCATCCCCAAGGTCTTTTAGGAAGGTGCATCATGGAACCCAATGCCCACTTTCAGCAGGCGTGGGTTCAGGTTGGTCCTGTCGGTTGGCGCACTGTGCAGCATTTTCCCGGGAGATGTAGAATGTCCCCCCCTCCCCCCGCCCCGACACACCCCTTGACGTTAGGGAGCAGGCAGATGATGAACAGCCCGAGATCCTTCCCCACCGGAATTTCCTGGCCTGATCATCCTCCTTCTCCACAGGGCTGAATCCCAGATGAACCGAGATCTGCCCCCGCCCCTCCCCCTCTGGTAGTTACGCCGGACTTGCACTTGGCCGAAGTTCGGGTTGCCAACCCTCCCCAGGATTGCCCTGGAGTCTCCAGGAATTGAAGATTGATGATCTGGACACTGCGAGGAGCAAAAACCCAGGAGAAAAATCATAGGGGGCATTAAAAAAATGTTTTTTTCCCCCTCATTTTCTTTGAACACTTCTTTATTAGTTATAAAAGTGTTGGGGGGGGGGGGCGGGGGGGCAGGTGGAAAAGGCTGTTTGGCCGGGTGGGGCAGTTGGAGGGTTGAGGCAGGACCTCCAGGAATGCGTCCAAGCAGAGTTGGTAACACTAGGTCACAGTGGAATTTCAGCCTCCGTGTTTAATTCCCCTCTTTCCGCAACCGTCACATGTAACGTAACCTGTCAGGGCAGCATCACGTGATACGTCAAGACATAAAGGGCTTGTTGATCTGAAGAATGTTCGGCACTGGAGCTCTGAGTTTTGCAATAAAGACCAGCGAGGTTAACAGGATAGATACTGTCTGTTTAATGCACGCTCTCTTTTTTTCCCCCTGAGATTTTGATTACTAAAGCATGTAATGAATAAGATCTTGTGGCTGCACATTATTGCAGCAGCCCTTAGCTTGGCGAATGTTAACGCATGTTGGGTCAAAACTGCTTATTAACTTTGAATAATGATGTCCTGAATGTATGCATGAGATCTTTTATCATTTGTTTTCTCACATATGCGGATTTATATTTTTTAAGTCTTGCGTACTTTCTGAACTGCTGGTTGCTGTATAAACATGTCACCCTTTCTTTTGGCAACTGCTTATCTTGCTCGTCAGTGAAGACTTGTGCATTTAACGCTTCCTGACCAAGTATCTTCACTGCTAATCATTTTCTCATATTTGCTGATTTACACTATTAAAAATCTGGAACAAATGATTGTTATTCCAACATGGTGATGGACAGTAGTTGGTGAGGAGGATAGCTGTTTTATTGTTTGGTTACCGGGCATATAACAACACAAAAGATGGCAGGTGAGAGTTCTATTTCAGTGCGAGTACACTTAAGTACTCGATGACGGACAGGAAAAGACCCTCTGGTCCATCCAGACTGTCCCACACAACATGTACACTCCCCATCCTATCCAAACCATGGGATCTCCTGGGAGAGGTGAAAAACTATATTAAAATCCCAGGCCAATTTGGGGGGGGGGGGGGGGGTTGGCGGGGAGACCAAAAATCTGGGAAATTCCTCTCCAACCCCACCTAGGTGATCAAAACTAGTCCAGGAGATCACTCTGACCCCGATCATTCAATGCGACGCCTACCTTTTATACCAGGTGATCTCCACCTCCACCAGAAACCGGTCCAGCTCTCGCTTGCAGGAATTCAGCGAATCGGCGTCCGCCGCACGAGTCGGCAGCCTGTTCCAAGAGGTTATCCGTACGATGGAAGAGCCTCCAACTACAAACCTTGGTGTAGGCCAAGGTACCACCCCATGGTTTCTGCTGGCACTGCCAACCTTCAGTAGCTCCCTGTTGTGTCATTAGGCGCTGCTGTTATTCCAGAACATGAATGGTTGAGTCATTGCTTATTCACAAGGGGAGCCTTCCTCTGGCTTTGGCCATGGATTGTGGCCAGTAAATAAAAGCTGCAACTGTGACTCGGAAGCAACTACTGATGAGTTTCAAGTAAAAACAATTCTGTAATATAAATAGGGGTAATGGAAAATATATTAAAAAAAATACAGTTGCAATGTATGACTTTAAAATTGGCTCTGAATTACATACGTCCATCGTGGTCCAATGATCCCCTACCCTTTAACCCCGCCCCCCCCCCCCCTTCAGCCTTGACTTACCGTGGGCAGCACTGCAGCAATTTGACTAGTAATAATTTTACAAACCTTAAATCTGTGCACGCTTCCTGTCAATTTTTTCATTGTAAATTCCTCTGTCCGCCTTTATAATGTAAACGTGTCACGCTGTAATTGCACCTTCTCACCAGTAGTGGCGCCAAAGTGCCGCAGTTCTGTGTCTCCCAGCTCCTGCGAGAAAATGTTTTGCTCCAACCAACTCCGCTTTTCTGCTTCTCAAATCGCCGGACATTTTGCCGTTTAATGATAAATAATCATATTGAAACCAAATATGTAAAAATATGGATAGAATGCATGGCTTTAAGATGGTGACCGAATTGCATCTGTGCGCATTGGTTCAATTATCCCATGCCCTCTAACCCTGCCTCACCCAAAGTCTTCACTTGGTCTTGACCCTCCCTGTGCAACATTTCACCAGGATTTCAACTAATATATAATATGCTTCAAAAAATTGACTGGCTGGAAACTTAATCTTCAGATTCATAGGAAAGGTCTTTGCTGATTTGGATCTTGACTGATCACTGAATGTGTTTCTCTTAATACAAAATGGGAACAACAGCCATTGTAATGCCCCCATCTACCACCTCCTCCTTTACCATAGGAACATAAGAACAGGAGGGGACCAGTCAGCCCCTCGGCCCTGTTCTGCCATTCATTTGTGTCATGGCTGATCTGTAGCTTAACTCCATCTACCCACCTTGTTTCCGTAACCCTTAATACCCTTTACCCAACAAAAATCCACCAATCAGTTTTGAGAAATTTTCAATTGACCCCCAGACTCGACAGCTTTTTGGGAGAGCTCCAGATTGCCACGACCCTTTGTGTGAAGAATAGTGAAAGGCCAGAGGATTGGGAAATTTTTAAAAAGCAGCAAAGGACAACTAAAAAAATGAGAGAGAGAGAAGATAACTTATGAGAGTAAGCTAGCAAGAAATATAAAAACAGAGAGTAAGAGCTTCTACAGGTATATAAAAAGGAAGAGAGTAGCTAAAGTAAATGCTGGTCCCCTAGAGGATGAGTCTGGGGAATTAATAATGGGAAACAGGGAAATGGCGGAGACCTTGAACAAATATTTTGTATCAGTCTTCACGGTAGAAGACACTAAAAGCATCCCAATAATGGATAATCAAGGGGCTATTGGGGTGGGGCGGGGGAACTTAATACAATCACTATCACTAGAGAGAAAGTACTAGGCAAACTATTGGGACTAAAGGTGAACAAGTCCCCTGCACCCGATGGCCCGCATCCTAGAGTCTTAAAAGAGTTGGCTGCAGAGATAGTGGATGCATTGGCTGCAATCTACCAAAATTTCCCTGGATTCTGGAGAGGTCCCAGCGGACTGGAAAATCGCAAATGTAACGGCCCTATTTAAGAAAGGAGGGAGACAGAAAGCAAGCAACTATCGACCAGTTAGCCTGTCATTGGGAAAATGCTGGAGTCCATCATTAAGGAAGTGATAGCAGGACATTTAGAAAATCATAATATAGTCAAGCAGAGTCAGCATGGTTTTAGGAAAGGGAAATCATGTTTGACAAATTTGCTGGAGTTTTTTGAGGATGTAATGAGCAGGGTGGATAAAGGGGAACCAGTAGATGTCGTGTATTTGGATTTCCAGAAGGCATTCGATAAGGTGCCACATAAAAGGTTACTGCACAAGATAAGAGCTCACAGGGTTGGGGGTAATATATTAGCATGGATAAAGGATTGGCTAACTAGCAGAAAACAGAGAGTCGGGATAAATGGGTCATTTTCAGGTTGGCAAACTGTAACTAGTGGGGTGCCGCAGGGATCAGTGCTGGGGCCTCAACTATTTACAATCTATATTAATGACTTGGATGAAGGGACAATGTAATGTAGTCCAATTTGCTGATGATACAAAGATAGGTGGGAAAGCAAATTGTGTGGAGGATGCAAAGAATCTCCAAAGGGATATAGATAGGCTAAGTGAGTGGGCAAAAATCTGGCAGATCGAGTATAATGTGGGAAAATTCGAGGTTATCCACTTTGGTAGGAAAAATAAAAAAGCAAATTATTATTTAAATGGAGAGAGGTTACAAAATGCTGAGGTGCAGACGGATCTTGGGGCCCTTGTACATGAAACACAAAAAGTTAGCATGCAGGTACAGCAAGTAATTAGGAAGGCAAATGGAATGTTGGCCTTTATTGCAAAGGGAATGGAGTATAAAAGTAGGGAAGTCCTGTTACAACTGTACAGGGCGTTGGTGAGACCACACCTGGAGTACTGCGCACAGTTTTGGTCTCCTTATTTCAGGAAGGATACACTTGCATTGGAGGCAGTTCAGAGAAGGTTCACGAGGTTGTTTCCGGAGATGAAGGGGTTGTTTTATGAGGAAAGGTTGAGCAGGTTGGGCCTATAACATTGGAGTTTAGAAGAATGAGAGGTGAACTTATTGAAACATATAAGATTCTGAAGGGGCTTGACAGGGTAGGTGCAGGGAGGATGTTTCCCCTCATGAGGGAATCTAGAACTAGGGGGCATAATTTCAGAAGAAGGGGTCACCCATTTAAATTGGAAATGAGGAGGAATTTCTTCTCAGAGGGTTGTGAATCTTTGGAATTCTCTTCCCCAGAGAGCTGTGGAGGCTGGGTCATTGAATATATTTAAGGTGGAGATAGACAGATTTTTGAACGATAAGGGAGTCGAGGGTTATGGGGAGTGGGCAGGGAAGTGGAGTTGAGGCCAAAATCAGACCAATCATGATCTCATTGAATGGCGGAGCAGGCTCGAGGGGCCGAATGGCCGACTCCTGCTCCTACGTCTTATGTAAGTGCTTCCTGACATCGCCCCTGAACAGCCTAGTTCTAATTTTAAGGTTACGCCCCCTTGTTCTGGATTCCGCCCCCCCCCCCGCCCCACCAGAGGAAATAGTTTCTCTACCCTATCGAAGCCTTTAATCATCTTAAACACCTCAATTAGATCATCCCTTAATCTTCTATACTCGAGGGAATACAAGCCCAGTCGATGCAACCTGTCCTCCTAATTTAACCCTTTTAGCCCCGGTTTCATTCCTTCTGCTATTTATATCAGAATGTAATAAGAACAGTGGAACACCTTCCAATGTGTTGCCAGTGCAGGTCTGCTACGGCGCCTTGCAATAAAAGCATTGCAGCAGTGTTCTAACATTATTACAGGCTTCCTTGGAAACAACAGCATCGGAAATAATGGAATTAAGAAACGCAAACTTCATTGAGAAGTGATCCTTGAGAAAATGCTGGGTATGCAGTGGATAGTTCTGCCAGGGTCTCGGAAAGCAGTGAAGTTATTTATCAAATTAACGTTTGTAGACTGGCGATGAACACGATTCACCATATCCGCAAAAGGTTGTTCTTATTGCCTTCTGCTTTGCGCCGCAGGCAGTGGCCCCCCCACCCCCCCAGCGATTCTCTCGAATTATCTACCGCGATAACCTTATTTGGACAGCGTTGTTGCATTTATTCTGTTTTCGGCCTGACCCACTTTTATCGGCGCTGAATTTGAAGCTGGGACAATGGGCTCTGAGTTTTGAAGAGTTGGCTGAATATAAATTGGTGTTAATTACAGGCAGTGAATTAATTAATTCGCATTTTCGGTCGCACACTGCTAACTTCTGATTTGTCCAGCAGACACATTCATCTCATCTCACCTGGTTAGCTCATTAATAAGGATTTCAGCTCCATAATAACATCGCTTGGAACAACAAAGTGACTACGGGCTGCTTTGAAAATTGGAGATTTATTTTTAACCTATAAACATCAAAGTAAACACCACCTTTCTTCTGGTTATTTCCCAGATGGAGGGAAAAGATGTCTAATGAAATCATAGAATGGTTACAGCACAGAAGGAGGCCATTCGGCCCCTCGAGCCCGTGCCGGCTCTCTGCAAGAGCATTTCAGCTAGTCCCACTCCCCGCCCTTTCCCCGTAGCCCTGCAATTTTTTTTTTCCTTCAGGCACTTATCCAATTCCCTAAAATCTAAAAACAGATTTTTTTTGTAACAATTAAATTTGGAAAGATTAAATTTAAGGTTACGTAATCTAAGTGTCAGTGGAATAATGAAGCAGCCAGATTATGATCGCAAACTGCTAGGACATAAAGGCTATCAAGCATCATTAGTAAGCTAATTGTAAAGTTGTCCATAATAACCATAAAAAAAAGGTTATCATAGAATCATAGAAATTTACAGCACAGAAGGAGGCCATTCGGCCCATCGTGTCCGTGCCGGCCGACAAAGAGTTACCCAGCCTAATCCTACTTTCCAGCTCTCGGTCCATAGCCCTGTCGGTTACGGCACTTCAAGTGTATATCCAAGTACTTTTTAAATGTGATGAGGGTTTCTGCCTCTCCCACCCTTTCAGGCAGAGAGTTCCAGACCCCCACCACCCTCTGGGTGAAAAAAGTTCTCCTCAACTCCCCTCTAATCCTTCTACCAATTACTTTAAATCTATGCCCCCTGGTTATTGACCTCTCTGCTAAGGGAAATAGGTCCTTCCTATCCACTCTGTCTAGGCCCCTCATAATTTTATACACCTCAATAAGGTCTCCCCTCAGTTATAGATACAATCATTTATTTTACTATAAAATATAACGTTCTAATATAATAGCAAGAGATCTGCTTTGTACGCTGGGTAATTCATCATGGTAATCTTGATTTTAATGCTCCCATTGTGCGGCAGAGACTCCTTCAGTGGCAGGTATGCTATCCTGTAGTGTGAAGGATTTGGTGTACGTGGGACTGGCGGTCAAAAGCAGGGAAACCCGTCTCAAGGCAGGCTTGATGGACCAGCTGGTCTATTCCTGACGGTCAGTTTGGTATGTTCGTAAGTGGGGCTGTCTTTTGGGAGTCTCTGACATGCGCTACGACCGGGAGCAAAGCTTCCGCTTTCCAGCAAGTCCCCGTCGTCTGGGGTCTGATCTCTCGGCCCACCCGTACAGACCAGAGGGTCAGCCGTGGCTCAGTGGGCAGCACGCTCGCCTCTGAGTCGGAAGTTTGTGGGTTCAAGTCCCGCTCAAGAGACTTCAGCACAAAATCCTAGGCTGACGCTCCCAGTGCAGTGCTGAGGGAGTGCTGCACTGTCAGAGGTGCTGTCTTTCGGATGAGACGTTAAACCAAGGCCCCCGTCTGCCCTGTCTGGTGGATGTAAAAGATCCCACGGCCACTATTTCGAAGAAGAGCAGGGGAGTTATCCCCGGTGTCCTGGGGCCAATATTTATCCCTCAACCAACATCACTAAAACAGATGATCTGATTATCACGTTGCTGTTTGTGGGACCTTGGGCTGATTACAACAGTGACCACACTTCGAAAGTAATTAAGCAAAATACTGCGGATGCTGGAAATCTGAAATAAAAACAGAAAATGCTGGAAATACTCAGCAGGTCGGGCAGCATCTGTGGAGAGAGAAACAGAGTCGACGTTTCAGGTCGATGACCCTTCTTCAGAACGAAGGGTCATCGACCTGAACCGTTAACTCTGTTTCTCTCTCCACAGATGCTGCATGACCTGCTGAGTATTTCCAGCATTTTCTGTTCTGTTTTTACTTCGAAAGTCCTTTATTGGCTGTAAAGCACTTTAGGATGTCCTGATGTCATGAAAAGCACTATATAAATGCAAAGTTCTTTCTTTCTATACCAGAACTTCATTTATATTTATATATAAAAGGAGATTTACCAGGATGACACCACGGATTTGGGAATTCAGTTATGTGTAGAGACTAGAGAAGCTGGGATTGTTTCCCTTGGAGCAGAGAGGGTTAAGGGGAGATTCAATGGAGATGTTCAAAATTATGAGGGGTTTTGATAGAGTAGAAGGGGAGAAATTGTTTCCACTGTCTTCAAAGTCATTAAAATATGCCGGCCTGTCTGGACTGCTCCACAACATCTGTGGAGGCTCCAGTCAGACTTTGCACAAAACTGCACATGCCCAAGTTTTGAACATGTGCCGCTCCTGTAGGGTCACATCCGTGGCATCTGCAGACGGATAGTCTTCCCGCTGCTGTTTAAAATAACTCCACGTATAAACGTCAACCGACTCAGTGGCCCGCTTCCGATGGAAGGACCGTCAGACAACTTTCAATGGTTGGTTGTTAAAAGATCGGAGTTCATTTGTTTGACAGGAAATTTGGTTAATTCAAGATCTGAGTGAATGTGCTACTTTAATAACTTGTGTGGGGGAAAGACACTAAGTGTGGCCAAACGGAAGTAAAGCGAGCGGTTACTACAACAACTCCTCGCATTTATAGAGAGCCTTTAACGTCCCCAGGCGCTTCAAAGATGCGACGCCGAGCCACATAAGGAGATATTGGGACAGGTGACCAAAAGCTTGGTCAATGAGGCAGGTTTTAAGGAGGGTCTTAAAGGAGGGTAGAGAGGCTGGAGAGGTTTCGGGCCCAGGCAGCTGAAGCCACGGCTGCCAATGGTAGGGTAAATGAAATCGGGGATGGATGTGCAAGAGGCCGGAATTGGAGGAGCGCAGAGTTCTCGGAGGGCTGGAGGAGGTTACAGAGATAGGGAGGGGGGGGCGAGGCCATGGAAGGATTTGAAAACCAGGGTGATCATTTTAAATTTGAGACATTGCCAGACCGGGAGCCAAATGTAGGTCAGCGAGCACGGGGGGGTGATGGGTGAACGGGACTTGGTGCCAGTTAGGACACGGGGCAGCAGAGTTTTGGATGAGCTCCAGTTTACGGAGGGTGGAAGATGGCAGGCCGGCCAGGAGGGCGTCGGAATAGTCGAGTCTGGAGGTAACAGAGGCATGGACGAGGGTTTCAGCAGCAGATGAGCTGAGGCAGGGGCGGAGACGGGTGACAGTAGTGGGTGGTCTTGGTGATGGGGAGTATATGGGATCGGATCCTCAGCTCGATAAAATAGGATGCCAAGTTTGACAGTGGCCAGGGAGAGGGGGATGGAGTCTAAGGCTAGAGAATGGAGTTTGCAAGCTGTTAATACTCATGTTATAACCTTCAAGTGTCAGTGCATTCTCAGCTAATTTTTGGATTTAACCCTGTTACAGCCGCTTTTCAAATGCATGACTATGTCAAAGGTGGCATTTTATTTTTTAAAAACCCCACAGTCATGTTCTAGAATTAGAGTTATATTTCAGTGTACAATCACATCTTAAAGTCATCAGCACCTGGGGAACCATCAAAAACGATCCCGCCTACAATCTGAGCTTTGTCTTATTGAGATTTCCAGTTTTTGAGTGGCTGTCGAGAAATTTACATTTCAGAAACTGACATGTCTTAAGGTAGATGCAGGTGTCCTGTGATGCTGTTCACGGTAAGTCGGAGGATACGCTGTTGTAAAGAGATAGCGGATGTAAAGCAAAAATGTAATTAAACGTATAAAATTCTTAGGGGACTTGACAGGGTAGATACTGAGAGGCTGTTTCCCCTGGCTGGAGAATCTAGAACCAGGGGTCACAGTCTCAGTATAAGGGGTCGGCCATTTAGGACTGAGATGAAGAGGAATTTCTTCACTCAGAGGGTTGTGAATCTTTGGAATTCTCTGCCCCAGAGGGCTGTGGATGCTCAGTCGTTGAGTATATTCAGGGCTGAGATCGATAGATTTTTGGACTCAAAGGGAATCAAGGGTTACGGAGATCGGGCGGGAAAGTGGAGTTGAGGTCGAAGATCAGCCGTGATCATATTGAATGGTGGAGCAGGCTCGAGGGGCCGAATGGCCGACTCCTGCTCCTCCTACTTATAAATGGCGGAGCAGGCTCAAGGGGCCGAATGGCCAACTCCTGCTCCTAATTCTTATGTTCTCATGTACTGTTCTGCTGCTCAAGTGGCGTTGACTTCTTAAGGACTAATGGCTGTGAGGAGATCTTGAGGCCAATTCCTCAGAGATGCCCCGAGGCCAATCAGATGCTGATTGGTTCATTTTGAAGGTGGTAGCTGGTTGTAAATCGCTGGCCCCTCCCCCACGGTCAGAAGAGTGACCGATGTAATAACGTTCAATGTCTCGTGCTGTGGTGGCTTTCGTTTTCCAAGTTATTGAGGTATTCGTTGAGTTTTTATGAGCAGGAATAAAACTATCGCCCGTGATTCCTCTGCCCCAGTTCTGTTGTGTTGGAGGTGATAGCTCTAGTTTCAGCTCTGTTCTGTTGGGAGGTGATAGCTCTAGTTTCAGTTCTGTTCTGTTGGAGGCGATAGCTCTAGTTTCAGTTCTGTTCTGTTGGAGGTGATAGCTCTAGTTTCAGTTCTGTTCTATTGGAGGTGATAGCTCTAGTTTCAGTTCTGTTCTGTTGGCGGTGATAGCTTTAGTTTCAGTTCTGTTCTATTGGAGGTGATAGCTCTAGTTTCAGTTCTGTTCTGTTGGAGGTGATAGCTCTAGTTTCAGTTCTGTTCTGTTGGCGGTGATAGCTCTAGTTTCAGTTCTATTCTATTGGAGGTGATAGCTCTAGTTTCAGTTCTGTTCTGTTGGCGGTGATAGCTCTAGTTTCAGCTCTGTTCTGTTGGGAGGTGATAGCTCTAGTTTCAGCTCTGTTCTGTTGGGAGGTGATAGCTCTAGTTTCAGTTTTGTTCTGTTGGAGGTGATAGCTCTAGTTTCAGTTCTGTTCTGTTGGCGGTGATAGCTCTAGTTTCAGCTCTGTTCTGTTGGGAGGTGATAGCTCTAGTTTCAGTTTTGTTCTGTTGGCGGTGATAGCTCTAGTTTCAGTTTTGTTCTATTGGAGGTGATAGCTCTAGTTTCAGTTCTGTTCTGTTGGAGGTGATAGCTCTAGTTTCAGTTCTGTTCTGTTGGAGGTGATAGCTCTAGTTTCAGTTCTGTTCTGTTGGCGGTGATAGCTCTAGTTTAGTTCTGTTCTGTTGGCGGTGATAGCTCTAGTTTCAGTTCGGTTCTGTTGGAGGTGATAGCTCTAGTTTCAGCTCTTCTGTTGGAGGTGATAGCTCTAGATTCAGTTCTGTTCTGTTGGCGGTGATAGCTCTAGTTCCAGTTCTGTTGTGTTGGCGGTGATAGCTCTAGTTTCAGTTCTTCTGATTACAGCCGCCTTTTGTCAGGACTGAAAGAACATTTTTATTTTCCTTGTATTTTCAAAAGTTAACTTTCCTATCTGGATTTCAGGAATCCGTGGTCCATTCTGGTTACTCCACGGTTGTGGGAGGAGTACATTGATGCATTGAGCTTTCTTCACTTGGTGTGACTGAGAGCAGCATGGGTTTGAGAATTGAAACAAATTGTTTTTTTTTTTTTTGTTGGTCTCTGGTTCAGGGAACTGGTGAACAAGAGTGTCCGCCGTGGTTCAGTGGGCAGCACTCTCTTGCCTGTGAATCAGAAGGTTGTGGGTTCAAGTCCCGCTCTAGAGACCTGAGCACCAAGTCCAGGCTGACGCTCCCAGTGCTGGTACAGTGGAGATAAAAGATCCCACGGCATTATTTCGAAGAAGGAGCAGGGCAGTTCTCCCCAGTGTTCACCCATAATTCCAAATACACAAATCACCAGAAGTAGCAACGCAGGTTAATAAGGCCATAAATAAACACAAACCAAACATTGGGGTTCCTTTCTAGAGGAGTGGAATTGAAAAGTAGTGAAGTTATGTTAAACTTGCATAGAACCTTGGTTAGACCACACTTGGACTACTGTGCACAGTTCTGGTCTCATTATAAAAAGGATATAGAGGCACTCGAGAATGTGCATAAAAAGATTCACAAGGATGATACCAGAACTGAGAGGTATCAGGAAAGATTGAACCGGCGGGGGCTCTTTTCTCTAGAAAAGAGAAGGCTGAGGGGTGACCTATTGGAAGTCTTTAAGATTACGAAAGGGGTTCGATAGGGTAGATGTAGAGATGTTTCCACTTGTTGTGGGGGAGACCAAAACTAGGGGCCATCAATATAAGATATTCACTAATAAATCCAACAGGGAATTCAGGAGAAACTTCTTTACCCAGAGAGTGGTGAGAATGTGGAACTCGCTGCCACAGGGAGTGGTTGAGGCGAATAGTATCGATGTATTTAAGGGGAAGCTGGATAAACACATGAGGGAGAAGGGAATAGAAGGATATGCTGATAGGGTGAGATGAAGAGGGGTGGGAGGAGGCTCGTGTGGAGCAGAAACACCGGCACGGACCAGTTGGGCTGAATGGCCTGTTTCTGTGCTGTACATTCAATGTAATCTTGTAAGATTCTTCCATCTTCTGTTTTAATGAGGGCACTAACCATTCATTTTAAATGGGTAAACACTGCCATTAAAATAGCAGGTACAGGAATGTCGTATGAACACATTAAGCATTAATTTGCCAATGTCACTAACACTGATTTTACAGGCTTGTTTCTCCTACTTAATTGAACCCAATGAAGCAAGAAATTAATTTGTTTGATTACCAGAATTATTAAGAAGGAAACAAAAAGGGGGATGGGGAAAAACAGCCTTACCATCTGCACTGTTATTACAACAACAACAACTTGTATTTATATAGCGCCTTTAACGTAGTCCCAAGGCGCTTCACAGGGGTGTTATAAGACAAACAATTTGACACTGAGCCACATAAGGAGAAATTAGGGCAGGTGACCAAAAGCTTGGTCAAAGAGGTAGGTTTTAAGGAGCGTCTTAAAGGAGGAGAGAGAGGTAGCGAGGCGGAGAGGTTTAGGGAGGGAATTCCAGAGCTTAGGGCCCAGGCAGCTGAAGGCACGGCCACCAATGGTGGAGCGATGGAAATCGGGGATGCGCAAGAGGGCAGAATTAGGGGAGTGCAGAGATCTCGGGGTGGGGAAGGGGGGGGAGGTTGTAGGGCTGGAGGAGATTACAGAGATAGGGAGGGGCGAGGCCCTGGAGGGATAGTAGAGGCATAATAATACCTGTGTAAAACCATTGACTGCATTGTGTGAAGTTTACGCTGTGACGATGTTACCGTTACTCTCATTAGTTGATGTGTTTAACTTAGTCCTGCAGTATTCCAGCAGTTACTGCAGCTTGTGTCTTGTCATCTTAAAGGACAGAATGGTGAGATCACAGGTAGGTGGCAAATATGGGCAGCTTGCTACTAATGAGGAAAATCTTTTAACCGTATAGCTGATTCTCCAGGATTCCACGCAGATTTAAGGCTTCTTACTTAACACAAAATACCAGTGTGCTGAGCAAGTACACATGAACTCTTAAAAGAAGTACTCCTGCTATTGAGAAGTCACTCGGTTTCCCCGGCTAAACTGGTCAACCTCTGTTAGGCCTGAAAGATTTTAATGATTCGATTCAATTCCTCAATCTTAAACACGGTTCATTCACCTCAAATGGGTTGCTCTACTTCTGGTAAGATTAGAGTGTAACTGCGTTCCTCCAGTTCTGGCCACTTGCGCGTCCCCTGATTATAATCGCTCCACCATTGACAGCCGTGCCTTCAGCTGCCTGGGCCCCAAGCTCTGGAATTCCCTCCCTAAACTTCTCCGCCTCTCCTCCTTTAAGACGTTCCTTAAAACCGACCTCTTTGACCAAGCTTTTGGTCACCTGTCCTAATATCTCCTGATGTGGCTCGGTGTCAAATGTTGTCTGATAATCGCTCCTGTGAAGCACCGTGGGACGTTTTACTATGTTAAAGGCGCTATATAAATGCAAGGTGTTGTGGGGAGTGAGAAACCAGTGACAGTCGCTGCCCCTGTTCGCTATCCCAGGCACCCTGATGGAAGTGCAAGGGTCAGTCTCGCCAACGGTGAGCCTTGTGCCAGTACTCACTATAAAGGCCCTATAAAGGCTCCTCAATAATGGGGAAGATACTGTCTGGCGGGTGACCGTGGCCTGTGGAACAGTACCGCTGGAAGGAGCCAGTGCCTTCAGAAGAAAGGCTAAAATAATCTCGGCACAATTCAAGGATCATAGCTCAGAGCTTTCTGGCTCAATAATAAAAAGAAAGAAAGACTTGCATTTATATAGCACCTTTCACGACCACCAGACGTCCCAAAGCGCTATACAGCCAATGAAGTAGTTTTTGAAGAGCAGACACTGTTGTAATGTAGGAAACGCGGCAGCCAATTTGCGCACAGCAAGCTCCCACAATCAGTTAATCTGTATTAGTGATGCTGGTTGAGGGATTATTGGCCAGGACACCAGGGAGACCTCCCCCCCGCCCCCCCCCCCCCACCCTTCTTCGAATAGTGCCGTGGGATCTTTTGCGTCCACCCGAGAGAGCAGACGGGGCCTCGGTTTAACATTCACCATCCGAAAGACAGCCCCTCCGACAGTGCGGCGCTCCCTCAGTACTGCCCCTCCGACAGTGCGGCGCTCCCTCAGTACTGCCCCTCCGACAGTGCGGCGCTCCCTCAGTACTGCCCCTCCGACAGTGCGGCGCTCCCTCAGTACTGCCCCTCCGACAGTGCGGCGCTCCCTCAGTACTGCCCCTCCGACAGTGCGGCGCTCCCTCAGTACTGCCCCTCCGACAGTGCGGCGCTCCCTCAGTACTGCCCCTCCGACAGTGCGGCGCTCCCTCAGTACTGCCCCTCCGACAGTGCGGCGCTCCCTCAGTACTGCCCCTCCGACAGTGCGGCGCTCCCTCAGTACTGCCCCTCCGACAGTGCGGCGCTCCCTCAGTACTGCCCCTCCGACAGTGCGGCGCGCCCTCAGTACTGCCCCTCCGACAGTGCGGCGCTCCCTCAGTACTGCCCCTCCGACAGTGTGGCGCTCCCTCAGTACTGCCTCTCCGACAGTGCGGCCCTCCCTCAGTGATGCGCTATCAATTACTCATAAAAGACTGAGAGTTAAGAGAGTAACTAAAGGCTTTTATTAACAAAAGAATGAAGGTCTGCCTCGAGTGGTCGACCGGTCCAGAAATACAAAGGGCTGGGGAGCAGTCACCTTTATACTAGGACTTGTGGGAGGAGTCAGCCGAGGCATGTCCAGGCATGTACACAGTGGAATACAAACAGTGGTTTACCACATTCACCCCTTGTTTAAAATTGAGTCCGGCGGGGTGAAGTGTATTAAAAGTTAGTGTATTGGAGTCTCTCCGGAGGTCTTGTCTGCCGCTGTGATCGGCGTGGCGACGGCAGGGGTAGTGGAGCTTCCGGCGTCGAGTCCTGCGTGGGCTGTGGCACAGGCGTGTCGTCCTCGTAGATGTCGAGCGGGTCGCGGGGCCCAGGCCTGCCGTCTGCTGGGGCTGGATATCGGATCGTGGGGGGGGGGTGCTAGTGAGTAGTGGGTTACTGCGGCCCCCGAGGGTGCAAGGTCTCTTATGGAGACTGTCCTCCCGCCCGTCCGGGTATGCAATGTAAGCATACTGGGGGTTGGCGTGGAGGAGGTCGACCCTCTCGACCAGGGGGTCCGTTTTATGGGTCCTCACGTGCCTTCTCAGTAGGACCGGCCCTGGGGACGTCAGCCATGGCGGTAGCGATGTCCCCGATGTGGACTTCCTTGGGAAGACAAACATTTTCTCATGAGGGGTGGCGTTAGTGGCAGTGCAGAGCAGTGACCGAATAGAGTGGAGCGCATCGGGGAGCACATCCTGCCAGCGGGAGGTTGGAAGGCCCCTAGACTTTAAGGCTAGCAGGGCGGCCTTCCAAACTGTCGCATTTTCTCTTTCCACCTGTCCGTTCCCCCGGGGGTTGTAACTGGTGGTCCTGCTTGTGGCAATACCCCTAGTTAGCAGGTACTGACGGAGTTCGTCGCTCATAAACGATGAGCCCCGGTCGCTATGGATATAGCTGGGGAAACCGAACAGGGTGAAGAGGTCGTTCAGACATTTAATGACCGTGGCACTGGTCATGTCCGGGCAGGGGATGGTGAACGGGAAACGGGAGTACTCATCAATAATATTGAGGAAGTACACATTGCGGTCGGAGGAGGGGAGAGGCCCTTTAAAATCAACGCTCAGGCGCTCGAAGGGGCGAGTGGCTTTTATCAGGTGGGCCCTGTCTGGTCTATAAAAGTGCGGTTTGCACTCAGCGCAGACTTGGCAGTTCCTGGTCATGGTCCTGACCTCCTCAATAGAGTAAGGCTGGTTGCGGGCCTTGATGAAGTGGAAGAACCTGGTGACCCCCGGGTGGCAGAGGTCATTGTGGAGGGCCC
Organism: Somniosus microcephalus; assembly: GCF_052327205.1. Classification (NCBI taxonomy): domain Eukaryota; kingdom Metazoa; phylum Chordata; class Chondrichthyes; order Squaliformes; family Somniosidae; genus Somniosus; species Somniosus microcephalus. Next base: position 10,717,416 of record NC_140996.1, on the reverse strand, counting down.
GCAGTCTATCGATCTGCGCGCTGGCGCAGGTGCCACGCGATAGCGCATCCGGGGGTTCATTGAGCTTCCCGGGCCGGTACAAGATCTCGTAATTGTAAGTGGAAAGTTCGATTCTCCACCTCAAGATCTTGTCATTTTTGATTTTGCCCCTCTGCTTGTTGTTAAACATGAAAGCAACTGAACGTTGGTCAGTGAGCAGGGTAAATCGTTTTCCGGCCAGGTAGTGCCTCCAATGACGCACAGCCTCCACAATCGCCTGGGCCTCCTTCTCAACAGCGGAGTGTCTGGTCTCCGGGCCTTGGAGGGTTCGTGAAAAGAAGGCCACGGGTCTCCCCGCCTGATTGAGGGTAGCGGCCAGGGCAAAGTCGGACGCGTCGCTTTCCACCTGGAAGGGGATGGATTCGTCCACTGCGTGCATGGTGGCTTTGGCAATGTCTTCCTTGATACGGTGGAAGGCTAAGCGGGCCTCTGCCGTCAAGGGAAAAGAGGTGGACTTGATCAGCGGATGGGCCTTGTCCGCATAGTAGGGGACCCACTGGGCATAATAGGAGAAAAACCCTAGGCACCTCTTCAGGGCCTTGAGGCAGTGGGGCAGTGGGAGTTCCATAAGGGGACGCATCCGGTCGGGGTCGGGGCCGATGACTCCGTGTTCCACAACACAGCCAAGGATGGCGAGGCGGTTTGTGCGGAATATGCACTTCTCCTTGTTATATGTCAGGTTCAGGAGTTGGGCGGTGCGGAGGAATTTTTCGAGGTTTGCGTCATGGTCCTGCAAGTCACGGCCGCAGATGGTCACATTGTCCAGATATGGGAAAGTGGCCTGCAACGCATTTTGATCTACCATCCGGTCCATCTCCCTTTGGAAGACGGAGACCCCGTTGGTGACGCCAAAGGGAACCCTAAGGAAGTGGTAGAGGCGGCCGTTTGCCTCAAAGGCAGTATACTGGCGGTCCTCAGGGCGGATAGGGAGCTGGTGGTACGCTGATTTCAGGTCAATGGTCGAGAAGACGCGGTACTGCGCGATCTGGTTGACCATATCAGCTATGCGGGGGAGTGGGTAGGCGTCCAGCAGGGTGTAGCGATTTATTGTCTGGCTGTAGTCGATGACCAGGCGCTGCTTCTCGCCGGTCTTAACGACCACAACCTGGGCTCGCCAGGGGCTGGTGCTGCCCTCAATAATCCCTTCCTTCAGGAGCCGCTCCACTTCGGTTTCAATGAAAACCCTGTCCCCGGCACTGTATCGCCTGCTCTTTGTGGCGATGGGCTTACAGTCGGGGGTGAGGTTAGCAAACAGTGGGGGGGGGGGGTGACTCTGAGTGTGGAGAGGTTGCACCTGGTGCGCGGCGGGCAATTTGGGAGCTGCTGGCTGCGGACTGTGAGTGGGGGTAGGGGTCCACCGTACGCCATCGTAACACTTTTAAGGTGGCACTGAAAATCTAACCCCAGCAGGACGGCAGCGCAGAGGTCGGGCAGGACCAGAAGTTTAAAATGATCGTACACGGTCCCGTCTACTACGAGTGTCACTACGCAGTAGCCGCCGATGTCCGCCGACTGGGACTCGGAGGCCATAGAAATCCGCTGGTGCGCAGGCAGGACTGGGAGAGAGCAACGCCGCACCGTGTCGGGGTGGATGAAGCTCTCCGTGCTCCCAGAGTCAAAAAGGCAGATTGTATCGTGGCCATTTACCTTAATGTCCATTGTGGAACTGGCCAGCTGGTGCGGTCTCGCTTGGTCCAGTGTAACGGATGCCAGCGTAGGGGTCGGTGTGTCGCTGCGGGTATCAGATGAGGCGGTGTTGGGGGCCTGCTGCGTTCCGGCTGTCGTCCAAGATGGCGGCGCCCATGATCCCCATGTGGCTGGAGGCGTCCAAAATGGCTGCTGTACCGGTGGTTCGCACATGGCCGGGGAGGCCCAAGATGGCGGCCCGCATGGCCCACACGCGGCGCTGCTGGGGTTCGGGGTGGCTTTGGCCCTGCAGACGTTAGCGTAGTGTCCCTTCTTCCCGCAGCCTGAGCAGATCGCGTTTTTCGCCGGGCAGCGCGCTCTGGGGTGTTTTGCCTGGCCACAGAAGTAGCATTTCTGGCCTTGGGGCACTGCTGTCTGGCCTTGGGACACTGCTGCAGTAGTTGGGCCGTTGCTGGGGTGGCACGGCGCTATGAGGCGGTCCTACCGTGTCCCAGGCTGTCATTCCCCACGGCGTCCACGGTGCAGAGGAGTAGGCATCCATGCCCCGGTAGGCTGCATCCAATGATAGTGCGAGTTCAGAGGCCTTGTTGAGGTCGAGGTCACTCTGCTCCAACAGTCGCTGTCGGGTGTAATTGGATCTGTGGCCCGCTACAAAAGCGTCCCGGATAAGTTGCTCTGTGTACACGGCGGCCTTTACATCCTTACAACCACAGGCCCGGCCAAGCACAGACAGTGCCTGAAGGTATTCCACGGTCGATTCCCCAGGTTGTTGTTTACGACTCCCCAGAAGGTGCCTGGCGTACACTTCGTTCACTGGGCGTGTGTACTGGTCCTTGAGGAGCTTGATAGCGTCCGCGTACGAGGTCGCGTCTTGGATGACCGAGTACACTCGGTGGTTCACTTTGGAGGTCAGGACATCCAGTTTGTCCTCGTCCGATTTGATTGCTGCGGAGGCGGTCAGGAATTTTTCGAAACACTTAAGCCAGTGAGTAAACTTGGTGGATGAGTCCGCCTCCCGATGATCTAAGTCCAGGCATGCTGGTGTGAGGATCTTCTCCATTATAAAAATTTTGTTAATAAAATTGATGTGCTATCAATTACTCATAAAAGACTGAGAGTTAAGAGAGTAACTAAAGGCTTTTATTAACAAAAGAATGAAGGTCTGCCTCGAGTGGTCGACCGGTCCAGAAATACAAAGGGCTGGGGAGCAGTCACCTTTATACTAGGACTTGTGGGAGGAGTCAGCCGAGGCATGTCCAGGCATGTACACAGTGGAATACAAACAGTGGTTTACCACACTCAGTACTGCCCCTCTGACAGTGCGGCCCTCCCTCAGTACTGCCCCTCCGACAGTGCGACCCTCCCTCAGTACTGCCCCTCCGACAGTGCGGCCCTCCCTCAGTACTGCCCCTCTGACAGTGCGGCCCTCCCTCAGTACTGCCCCTCCGACAGTGCGGCCCTCCCTCAGTACTGCCCCTCCGACAGTGCGGCGCTTCCTCAGAACTGCACTGGGAGCGTCAGCCTAGATTTTTGTGCTCGAATCTCTGGAGTGGGGTTGACAACCTTCTGACCCAGAAGCGAGGGTGCCGCCCACTGAGCCACAGCTTGAGGTGGTGGTGTTAGTTGTAGAGATGTCATGATTTCACTGCTCCCTTATGGCCAATGAAATGAAAGAAAAATATCCTTTTTGAAACAATAATTTGAATATTTGCAAAGTTTTCATCTGTGATACATATTGAGTTCAGTGTTTCACTGCTGCACTGGCCTCGATAAAACTGCTGTTCAATTTGGCATTGTTTAACATTCAGAAACCATGGTTCACAATGGAATTAGGATGCCCCTCAGCAGAGAGGAAATGGGATTAAGCGGTACAGAAATCAGTATCTACCTGCCACGGAGCTGCACTATGAGCCAGTCCGAGGCGGCTTTCCACTTGTCAATTACCCCAAAACCCCGATCTCAATAACCTGGTTGTACTGATGTGGAGAATCACCAAATAGGGGCCATGCAATTCCCTTCTGGGCGGAGGGGGGGAAAGTTATCCTGGCCCCCCCTTTTTGCAGCTTCAGCAGCCCTTTCCAGATGGTATTGGGGGGGGGTGGGGGGATGTCGGCGGGACGAGCACGAAAACAGGTGACCTGCCTTCTCGCCCTGGGGAGGATGTGTGGATCTCGAGGAACGAGTTGGCAGGAAATTCCTTATAAAAACGAGCGTGGACATCCGCAGCAACAAATAAATGGCACATTATCTTAGAAGACCAGCAGTGCTGACCATTGAGGATTACAATCTCGTAAAATTGATCAAAAAAATTTTAAATTTAGTGGCCACAGCTGGAGTATTGCATCCAATTCTGGGCACCACACTTTAGGAAGGATGTCAAGGCCCTGCAGAGGGTGCAGAGGAGATTTACTAGAATGGTACCAGGGATGAGGGACTTCAGTTACATGGAGAGGCTGGAGAAGCTGGGATTGTTCTCCTTCGAGCAGAGAAGGTTCAGGGGAAATTTAATAGAGGCGTCCAAAATCATGAAGGGGTTTTGATGAGTAAATAAGGAGAAACTGTTTCCAGTGGCAGGAGGGTCGGTAACCAGAGGACACGGATTGAAGGGAATTGGCAAAAGAACCAGAGGGGAGATGAGAAGAATTTTTTTTTTACGCAGCGAGTTGTTGTGATCTGGAATGCGCTGCCTGAAAGGGCGGTGGAAGCAGATTCAATAGTGACTTTCAAAAGGGGAATTGGATAAATATAAAGATGGGGAAACGTTTACAGGGCTGTGGGGAAAGGGCAGGGGGAGTGGGACTAATCGGAGAGCTCTTTCAAAGAGCCGGCACAGGCACGATGGGCCAAATGGCCGCCTCCTGTGCTGTATGATTCTATGTTTCAGCCTCCGCTCATCTGCTGCTGAAACCCTCATTGATGCCATTGTTACCTCTAGACTCAGCTATTCCAATGCTCTGCTAGCTGGTCTCCCATCGTCCACCCTTTTTAAACTCGAGATCAACTAAAAACCCCGTGTCCCAACTCGCAGCAAGTCCCGTTTGCCCATCACCCCCTGTGCTCGCTGACCTACATTGGCTCCCGGTCCGGCAACGCCTCGATTTTAAAATTCTCCTCCTTGTTTTCAAATCTCTCCATGGCCTCGCCCCTCCCTATCTCTGTAACCTCCTCCAGCCCTACAACCCTCCGAGATCTCTGCGCTCCTCCAATTCTGGCCTCTTGCACATCCTCGATTTTAATCGCTCCACCATTGGCGGCCGTGCCTTCAGCTGCCTGGACTCTAAGCTCTGGAATTCCCTCCCTAAACCTCTCCGCCTCTCTCTCTTCCTTAAAGACACTCCTTAAAACCCACCTCTTTGACCAAGCTTTTGACCGCCTGTATTAATATCTCCTTATGTGACTCGGTGTCTGATGACGCTCCTGTGCAGCGCCTTGGGATGTTTTACTATGTTAAAGGTGCTGTATAAATACAAGTTGTTGTCTTGGTAGCAGCAGCTCGGGCAAAGCATTAATGCTGCTTTCAGACTCTCCTCAAACTTAATGCAACCCAGAAAATGCAAATATAGGTGGGAAGAGCATGACTCAACACACAAACTGCAACAGATTTTTTTTTTGGCAAGAGTGCTCACTAAAACGAATTCAACGTATAGAATCTGTTACAGACCAAACTGATACTCCGTGCCGATCGCGGTGGAGTTTTCTGCGCAGCGTACTCTGGACGGTTCATCTGCCTGCAATTCCTGAGGAAGACACGATCGTAGAGTTTTACAGCACAGAAGGAGGCCGTTCGGCCCATTCCACCTGCGCTGGCTCTCTCGAGTTAGCCCCATTTCCCTCCCCTGACCCGACTCCTTTTAAATATTTCTTTTTCAATCATTTATCCAGTTCCCTCTTTAAAAGCTGTTTGCCATTCTTTTTCCACCACTGGTTCGGGTAAGACGTTCCATGTCCCAACCATCCTCAGCCGTAAATCATTTCTCTACACCTCTCCGGTTGTTGTTTGTGAAGGCCTTGAATTTATGACCTCTGGTTATCAATTCACTGACTGACGGACGTAGTTTACCCTGATTTACCTTATCGAATTCTTACATCATTTTGAACACCTCTATCCCATCTCTCTCTAACCTTCTCTGCTCTTCTGCTTTAACTTTCGCAGTTTCGATAGTCTCTCCTCTTATCCAGAGGAATGCTGTGAAGTAGACCTTGTGAGCAACTTCTATTTCCTGCTTGCGCAAGCAATTTGATGACAATGAGGTCATAAGTTACACATCTGTAAAAGGGCCTCTTTTACAAGAAGGCGGCTACAACAACATATTTAAATGAAATCGGTTGGAGCACTAGAAATTGCTTCAACGCATTCTTTCTCACCAGCTCCTTCCGTTGTCTTGTCAGCCGTGGCTCAGTGGGCAGCACTCTTGTCTCTGAGTCAGAAGGTCGTGGGTTCGAGTCCCGCTCCAGAGACTTGAGCACAGAAAATCTAGGCTGACGCTCCCAGTGCAGTGCTGAGGGAGTGCCGCACTGTCGGAGGGGCAGTACTGAGGGAGCGCCGCACTGTCGGAGGGTCAGTACTGAGGGAGCGCTGCACTGTCGGAGGGTCAGTACTGAGGGAGCGCCGCACTGTCGGAGGGGCAGTACTGAGGGAGCGCCGCACTGTCGGAGGGGCAGTACTGAGGGAGCGCCGCACTGTCGGAGGGGCAGTACTGAGGGAGCGCCGCACTGTCGGAGGGGCAGTACTGAGAGAGCGCCGCACTGTCAGAGGGGCAGTACTGAGGGAGCGCCGCACTGTCGGAGGGGCAGTACTGAGGGAGCGCCGCACTGTCGGAGGGGCAGTACTGAGGGAGCGCCGCACTGTCGGAGGGGCAGTACTGAGGGAGCGCCGCACTGTCAGAGATGCCGTCTTTCGGATGAGACGTTAAACCGAGGCCCCGTCTGCCCCTTCAGGTGGGTGTAAAAGATTCCGTGACACTATTTCGAAGAAGAGCAGGGGAGTTCTCCCCGTTGTCCTGGACCAATATTAATCCCTCAAATCAACATCAGTAAAACAAATGATCTGGTCATTATCACATTGCTGTTTGTGGGAGCTTGCTGTGTGCAAATTGGTTGCCGTGTTTCTTACATTACAACAATGACGACACCTCAAAAACAAATTACTTCATTGGCTGTAAAGCACTTTGGGATGTCCGGTGGTCATGAAAGGCGCTATAGAAATGCAAGTCGTCTTTTCTTTTATTTTGTCAGTGCAGTTCTGATGGCTGGAAGCAGAGGACTCCAGCACCTCCTTCCTCCTAACAGTGGATTTACACAATGATTTTCTCATGGATTCCTGTTATATGGCAGCCTGTTGAACATTCAGTGAATATTATCCCTGGTATCATCTCAATAAATCACCTGTCCATCTTCTCCACGGTCTCGATATCCTTCCTGAAGTAGGGACACACAATTCTAACTGGCCTAATCGATGATTTGTATGGGTTTGGCATTACCTCCTTGCTTTGCACTCTGTGCCCCGATTCATAAACCCTAAGGTCTCGTACGCTTTGTTTTTTTACAACTTTATCAACTTGTCTTTCCATTTTATACAGATTTGCCTATCTGAACCCCTAGAATCAGTGCCCCTCTAGTCCTTTTAAAGTTTTGCCAATTAGGTGTATTCCTCTCCCTATTCTCCCTCCCAAAATGTATTGTCTCACATTTCTCTGTATTAAACGTCAGCTGGCGTCTATTTGTCCAATCTGCAATCTGTGTCCATACAGCCAATAGCCCTCTTCGCAGTTAACCACACTCCCTATTTTTGTATCATTCCAATTTCGGGTACTCTGCCCCCTACATTACAACAGTGACTACACTTCAAAAAGCACTTCATTGGCTGTGAAGCACTTTGGGACATCCTGAGGTCCTGTAAGTCTTTTTATACTGTACCAGAGTCCAAATCATTTATTTATATAGAAAAGCAGATTGACCAGAACGGTACCAGGGATGAGGGACTTCAGTTATGTGGAGAGACTGGAGAAGCTGGGATTGTTCTCCTTGGAGCAGAGAAGGTTAAGGGGAGATTTATTAGAGGTGCTCACAATCGTGAAGGGTTTTGATAGAGTAAATAAGGAGAAACTGTTTCTACTGGCAGGAGGGTCGGTAACCAGAGGACACAGATTTGAAATAATTGGCAAAAAAAGCCATGGGGGAGATGAGGAGAACTTTTGTTTACTCTGAATTTTTATCTGAAATGCACTGCCTGAAACCGCAACCTTCCAAAGGGAATTGGATATATACTTAAGATGGAAAAATTTGCAGGGCTCTGGGGAAAGAACAGGGGGAGTGGGACTAATTGGAGAGCTCTTTCAAAGAGCAGGCACAGGCACGATGGGCCGAATGGCCTTCAGCACTGTATCATTCTCTGATTCTATGAAGCAATCGGCCCAACACTGACTCCTGGATGATGTTTTCATCTTTCCAGTCCAAAACACATTTATTAACCACTTCTCTATATTCTCTATATCCAGTTCTGACGAAAGGCCTTCGACCTGAAACGTTAACTCTGTTTCTCTCTCCACGGATGCTGCCCTGGCCTGCTGAGTTTTTCCAGCGTTTTCTGTTGTTATCTCTATATTCTACCTTTGAGTCAACATCCTCTCCATGTTACAACGTTCCCTTTAATACCATGTGCCATTTGAAAATCCATATGCAACGTTCATTTCATTTCCTTTATCAGTAGCCTCCGTTATATTCTCCAAACACTCTTCGTCAGACACGACCTGCCTGTTAAAAATCAACTTTTTTTTCCAGGTGACTTAACCTTATCCCATATTGTTTTTAGACGTGGACCCACAACCAATATTGAGTTACTTGGTCTATAGTTAACCTGGTTTGTCCATTTTTAACAGAGGTAACCCTCCAGTCCTCTGGCACAACATCCATATCCAAAATAGTTTGAATGATTGTGGTCAGGATCTCTGCCGTTTCCTCCCTGAGCATTCTAGGATGTGTAACACCGGGACCTGGTGCCTTTTCCACTTTGAGGTTTCCTCACCACCGCAATTCCTTATGCTCCTGCTTCTCTCCCAAGTTGCTTAGACCTGCCTGTTTCTCTAGCCCTCCATTTGCCCTGCACCTCTGCAGCTGTTCATTTGCTCAACCACGCCTTTGATGCCCTTGTCACCGGGAAAACTCTCACTGTCTGCCATCCCAGTCATTCCCTTCCGTATGGCTCCCGTTTGCACACCCTGATGTCCATGAGGAGCAAACTTTAGCACATAGAGTCAAGAATCATACGGCACAGAGGGAGGCCATTCGGCCCATCGTGCTGGTGCCGGCTCTTTGAAAGATCTCTCCAATTAGTCCCACTCCACCTGCTCTTTCCCCGTAGCCCTGCATATTTCTCCCCTTCAAGTTATTATTTGAATCTGCTTCCACCATCCTTTCAGGCAGCGCATTCCAGATCACAACAACTCACTGCGTAAAAAAAATTCTCCTCGTCTGAATTACCTTAAATCTGAGTCCTCTGGTTACCGACCCTCCTGCCACTGGATGCAGTTTCTCCTTAATTACTCTATCAAAACCTATCATAATTTTGAACACCTCTATTAAATCTCCTCTTAACCTTCTCTGCTCTAAGGAGGACAACCCCAGCTTCTCCAGTCTCTCCACATAACTGAAGCCCCTCATCCCTGGTACCATTTCGGTAAATCTCCTCTGCACCCTCTCCAAGGACTTGGACATCCTTCCTGTTGTGTTTTGAGTTTTGCTTCAATGAAGTTTGTCCCAGTTCCCGGGTGTTACCTGAAGGGGGTGTTGGGGGGCTCGGTTTTACTTTGTCTGCATGGCAGAACCCAAAACTGAAAGTGAAAGACAATGTGCTGTAATGTCCACCCACTTACTCAGTAAATAGTAAAAGGTTCATTCCGTCTCCTCTATTCATTACTGTTCGGTCAAGATGCAATGCTTCCTAAAATGTGGTGCCCAGAATTGGAGACAATACTCCAGCTGAGGCCTAACCGGTGTTTTATAAAGGTTTAGTGTAACTTCCTTGCTATCTGGCACATAACTGGGTTAAACACGCATCTGCAGATTTGACTAAACCAGATGAAGCTTTACCAGGCTTCGTTCTCCCGTCAAAACCACCCACTCCTCTAAGATCATCCTGAAGAACAAAGATAATCCCTGACTGTCTGCTTCACTACTAATTGTCTCCTTAAACCCTTCTTGCATTGTCGCCTCCACCCTCACCTTGAGCAGCAAGTGTGAAGAGTTCATGGATTTCTTTGCCACCATGATAGTGGTCATCCATTCAGCTGTCTCTGCTGATTCCCCTGTTTTCCTTGCCCATCAAGCCAAACCTTCCCCTAGAATCCTCTTACCCTAGCCCTGAGAGCATAAGAACATGAGAATTAGGAGCAGAAGTCGGCCCCTCGAGCCTGCTCCGCCATTCAATAAGATCATAGCTGATCTTCAACCTCAACTCCACTTTCCCGCCCGATCCCCATATCCCTTGATTCCCCTAGAGTCCAAAAATCTATCGATCTCAGCCTTGAATACAAGCAATGATTCAGCATCCACAGCCCTCTGGGGCAGAGAATTCCAAAGATTCACCACCCTCTGAGTGAAGAAATTCCTCCTCATCTCAGTCCTAATTGGCCGACCCCTTATCCTGAGACTGTGACCCCCGAGTTCTAGACTCTCCAGCCAGGGGAAACAACCTCTCAGCATCTACCCTGTCAATCCCCCCCAGAATCCTGTATGCTTCAATGAGCCACTATCTCTAGCTACTCCCACCTCCCCCGTGCCCTCTCTGAGCTTGTCGCTCCCATGAGACCCACCTCATGCACTGGTGACCCCTGAACTGCTGACCACCCAACATTCCTTCCCGGCCCCCTTCCTGACTGCCATTGGAAATGGTTCATTCTCCTCAGCCATCACCTTATCAAAAGCCACCATCTCCCCCTTTGTCACCACTAACTATTGTCCATACTCTGGAATTCCCTTCTTAGAACCCCTCCACCTTCCCTACCTTTTCAGACCCGCCTTGTGTCAACTATGGCTCAGTGGGCAGCACTCTCGCCTCTGAGTCAGAAGGTCAGTGGGTTCATAGTCCCACTCCAGAGACTTGAGCACATAATCCAGGCTGACACTCCCAGTGCAGTACTGAGGGAGTGCTGCACTGTCGGAGGGGCAGTACTGAGGGAGTGCCGCACTGTCGGAGGGGCAGTACTGAGGGAGTGCTGCACTGTCGGAGGGGCAGTACTGAGGGAGTGCCGCACTGTCGGAGGGGCAGTACTGAGGGAGTGCCGCACTGTCGGAGGTGCCGTCTTTTGGAGGAAACATTAACCGAGGCCCTCTGAGGTGGACTTAAAAAATCCCACAGTACTATTTTGAAGAAGGGCAGAGGGGTTTGCCCCGGTGTCTGGGGCCAATATTTATCCCTCAATCAACATCACTAAAACAGATTATCCGGTCATTATCACATTGCTGTTTGTGGGAGCTTGCTGTGCGCAAATTGGCTGCCGCGTTTCCTACATTACAACAGTGACCACACTTCAAAAAGTACATAATTAGCTGTAAAGCACTTTGGGACGTCCTGAGGTCGTGAAAGGCGCTATATAAATACATACATGTTCTTTTAAGTATTTTTTAAAAATCTGTCTCTTTGACCAAGCTTTTGGGCAGAATGGCTGACTTCAATTATCCAAAGATAAATTGCATCTCCTTCTTCATCATGAACCTACCGGATTGTCATAAAAACCCATCTGGTTCACCAAGGTCCTTTGGGGAAGGAAATCTGCCGCCCTTACCCGGTCTGGCCGAGATGTGACTCCAGACCCACAGCAATGTGGCCGACTCTAAACTGCCCTCTGAAATGGCCCAGCAAGCCACTCAGTTGTACCAAAGCACTACAAAGTAGTATCACCACATGGACTGCAGCGGTTCAAGAAGACTGCTCACCACCACCTTCTGAAGGAATGGGCAATAAATGTTGGCATTGCCAGCGATGCCCACGCCCCGTGAACAAATTTTTAAAAAAAAGGTGCTGTACAAATGAAAGTTGAATTCCACCAAATTTTGGAGTACTACTTCCCTAAATAGAGTAATGCTATCTGAGCATTCCACGCGCCCCCAATGGACCCTTTCATTCCTACAATCACAGTCTTCTATGAAAACAGAGGCAGATAGGCATTTGCTATCTACATGCAAAGATTTCCTATTATCACCATGTGAAGTTATCCATTTTGGTAGGAAAAATAGAAAGGCAGAGTTTTTTAAATGGTGAGAGATTGGGAAATGTTGGTGTTCAGAGGGACCTGGGTGTCCTTGTACACGAATCACTGAAAGTTAACATGCAGGTACAGCAAGCAATTAGGAAAGCAAACGGTATGTTGGCCTTTATCACAAGAGCATTTGAGTATAAGAGTAAAGACGTCTTACTGCAATTATATAGGGCCCTGGTGAGACCACACCTGGAGTATTGTGCACAGTTTTGGTCTCCTTACCTAAGGAAGGATATACTTGCCATAGAGGGAGTGCAACGAAGGTTCACCAGACTGCTTTCTGGGATGAGGCGATTGTCCTATGAGGAGAGATTGAGTAGACTAGGCCTATATTCCCTAGAGTTTAGAAGAATGAGAGGTGATCTCATTGAAATATACAAAATTCTTACAGGGCTTGACAGGGTAGATGCAGGGAGGATGTTTCCCCTGGCTGGGGAGTCTAGAACCAGGCGTCACAGTCTCAGAATAAGGGGTCAGCCATTTAGGACTGAGATGAGGAGAAATTTCTTCACTCGGAGGGTGGTGAATCTTTGGAATTCTCTACCCCAGAGGGCTGTGGAGGCTCAGTCGTTGAGTATATTCAAGTCAGAGATCGATAGATGTTTGAATATTAAGGGATATGGGATAGTGCAGGAAAGTGGAGATGAGGTATAAGATCAGCCATGATCTTATTGAATGGCGGAGCAGACTCGAAGGGCCAAACATAGAAACATAGAAGATAGGAACAGGAGTAGGCTATTCGGCCCTTCGAGCCTGCTCCGCCATTCAACGAGATCATGGCTGATCATCCAAACCCTAGCACCCGGTCCCTACACAGACAGCCATCCCACCCAAGCCCTATCCCTGTAACCCCACGTATTTAATCCCCCCTAACACTAAGGGACAATTTTTTATCATGGTCAATCAACCTAACCCGCACATCTTTGGACTGTGGGAGGAAACCGGAGCACCCGGAGGAAACCCACGCAAACACGGGGAGAATGTGCAAATTCCACACAGACAGTCACCCGAGGCCGGATTTGAACCCTTTAACTATTATTTTCCTTTTATTTCCCTTTATATTACCTGCTCCCTCTTCGCCTTTCCAATCTTTTATTATTTCTATATTCCACTTGATTTTCCCTTTGTATTATTAGCCTCAGGTTTGTCACATGCCCCTCTCTTCAATCTCGCTTTAATTTCAGTTCCTTACTCAGTCAAGAAACTCCAGCTTTTGTAGCATTCCTTTCTTGTGGGAATATGTCTGGTCTGTTCCCTAATTAGCTCCTGTTTTCCCCATTGCCTGTGGTTTATCTGCCAAGTTTCCACTCCAAATTATCTGGACCAATTGCAGATGCCCTTCCAGCGTTCTCTCGATTCGGGAGCTGCATATGTCACTCCGCTATTTAAGAATAGCGAGAGAGGGAAACCAGGGAATTATAGATCAGTTAGCCTAACCTCTGTTGTCGGGAAATTACTAGAGTCTATAATTAAGGATAGGGTGACTGAACACCTCGAAAATTTTCAGCTGATCGGAGAGAGCCAGCATGGATTTGTAAAGGGTAGGTGACTAAAGTCGTGGACAGGGGAATGTCTATGGATGTTATTTATATGGACTTCCAGAAGGCATTCGATAAAGTCCCTCATAAGAGACTGTTAGCTAAAGTTGAAGCTCATGGAATCGAAGACAAATTATTGACCTGGTCAGGAAATTGGCTGAACGGCAGGAGACAGAGAGTGGGGATAATGGGCAGGTACTCTAACTGGCAGGATGTGACTAGTGGTGTTCCGCAAGGATCTGTGTGAGGCCTCAACTATTTACCGTATTTATTAACGACTTAGATGATGGAATAGAAAGCCATTTATGCACTATAATGTGGATAAATGTGAGGTTATCCACTTTGGTGGCAAAAACAGGAAGGCAGATTATTATTTGAATGGCAATAGATTGGGAGAAGGGGAAGTGCAAAGAGACCTGGGTGTTCTTGTGCACCAGTCGCTGAAGGTAAGTATACAGGTGCAGCAGGCGGTTAAGAAGGCAAATGGTATGTTGGCCTTCGTAGCAAGAGGGTTCGTGTACAGGAACAAGGATGTCTTGCTACAGTTGTACAGGGCCTTGGTGAGACTGCACCTTGAGTACTGTGTGCAGTTTTGGTCGCCTTACCTGAGGAAGGACGTTCTTGCCATGGAAGGAGTGCAGCGAAGATTCACCAGGCTGATACCTGGGATGGCAGGAATGACGTATGAGGAGAGATTGTGTCGATTGGGCTTATACTCACTGGAGTTTAGAAGATTGAGAGGGGATCTCATCGAAACTTATAAAATTCTGTCAGGCCTGGACAGACTAGATGCAGGAAGGATGTTTATGATGGCCGGGGAGTCCAGAACCAGGGGTCATAGTCTAAGAATAAGTGGTAAGACATTTAGGACTGAAATGAGGAGGAATTTCTTCACCCAGAGAGTGGTGAACCTGTGGAATTCTCTGCCACAGAGGGCGGTGGAGGCCAGTTCATTAAATATATTCAAAAAAGAGTTGGATATATTTCTTAAGGCTAAAGGGATCAAGGGATATGGGGAGAAGGCAGGGACAGGGTACTGAATTTGGATGATCAGCCATGATCTCATTGAATGGCGGAGCAGGCTCGAAGGGCCGAATGGCCTACTCCTGCTCCTATCTTCTATGTTTCAAAGATCCACGTTTGCTGATGACAGAAAGATAGGCAGCATTGTAGGCAGTGTAGGTGAAAACATAAAATTACAAACAAAGAAAGACTTGCATTTATATAACGCCTTTCACGCTTTACAGCCAATGAAGTACTTTTTGAAGTGGAGTCACTGTTGTAATGTAGGAAATGTGGCAGCCAATTTGCGCACAGCAAGCTCCCACAAACAGCAATGTGATAATGACCAGATAATCTGTTTTAGTGATGTTGGCTATTAATAGATTAAGTGAATGGGCAAAACTGTGGCAAATGGATTTCAATGTAGGCAAATGTGAGGTCATCCAATTTGGACCTAAAAAGGATAGAACAGGGTACTTTCTAAATGGTGAAAAGCTAGAAACAGTGGAGGTCCAAAGAGACTTGGGGGTCCATGTACGTAGATCATTAAAATGTCATGAACAGGTACAGAAAATAATCGAAAAGGCTAATGGAACGCTGGCCTTTATATCTAGAGGACTAGAATACAAGGGGGTAGAAGTTATGCTGCAGCTGTACAAAACCCTGGTTAGACCACACCTGGAGCACTGGGAGCAGTTCTGGGCACCACACCTTAGGAAGGATATATTGGCCTTGGAGGGAGGGCAGCGTAGGTTTACCAGAATGATACCCGGACTCCAAGGGTTAAATTACGAGGAGAGATTTCACAAATTCCCTGGAATTTAGAAGGTTGAGAGGTGATCTGATCGAAGTTTTCAGGATATTAAGGGGAACAGATAGGGTAGATAGAGAGGAACTATTTCTGCTGGTTGGGGATTCTAGGACTAGGGGGCAAAGTCTAAAAATTAGAGCCAGACCTTTCAGGAGTGAAATTAGGAAACACTTCTACACACAAAGGGTGGTAGAAGTTTGGAACTCTCTTCCACAAATGGCAATTGATGCTAGATTAATTAATTTTAAATCTGAGATTAATAGATTTCTGTTAACCAAAGGTGATATGGGGCAAAGGCGGGTATATGGAGTTAGGTTGCAGATCAGCCATGATCTCATTGAATGGCGGAACAGGCTCAAGGAGCTAAATGGCCTCATCCTGTTCCTATGAATTCTCTTTTTCATAGGGCCGTAGAATCATACAGCACAGAAGGCAGCCATTTGGGCCATTGTACCTGTGCCAGCTCTTTGAAAGAGCTCTCCAATTAGTCCCACTCTTTCCCCACAGCCCTGCAAATGTTTCCTCTTCAAGTATTTATCCAATTCCCTTTTGAAAGTTATTGAATCTGCTTCCACCGCCCTTTCAGGCAGCGCGTTCCAGATCATAACAACTCGCTGCGTAAGAAACATTCTCCTCATCTCACCCTCTGGTTCTTTTGCCAATTCCCTTCAATCTGTGTCCTCTGGTTACCGACCCTCCTGCCACTGGAAACAGTTTCTCCCTATTTACTCCATCAGACCCATTATCTCATTGAAATGTGCTTTTGTCCAGTCGTGTACCTATGTCTCTTCCCTTTCCTTTTCAATTTATATTTTGAACTTTCAATAATTTGATGGTCACTAGATGTTCCTCTACCTTTGCTTTTTCCTACTTGATCGAGTTCATTTCCTTGATCCAGCACTGCCTCCTCCCTTGTTGGATTAAAAACATACTGATCTAGAATGCAATCCTAGCTACATTACAGAAACTGATTCCCAGTTCCAATACTTCCATTACCTTTGCTGCACTTTATCTTTGGGTAATTAAAGTCAGCCATTCTGTATAATTTGCCTATGTATCTCTTCCTTGATCTCATTGCCACTGATTTATGATCAATTAATCAACTCCTATAATGTAATCAGTTCCCTTTAATATCAGTCTCAGCCATGGCTCAGTGGGCAGCACTCTTGACCTTGGAGTTAGAAGGTTGTGGGTTCAAGGTCCCCACTCCAGCACAAAAATTTAATCTGACACTTCCAGTGCAATGCAGAGGGAGTGCTGCACTGTCAGAGGTGTGTTTCAGATGAGACATTAAAACTGAGGCCCCGCCTGCTCTCTCAGGTGGACGTAAAAGATCCCATGGCACTGTTTTGAAGAAGAGCAGGGGAGTTAACCCTGGTTTCCTGGCCAATATTTATCCTGCAATCAACATCACTAAAACAGCAGATTATCTGGTCATTATCACATTGCTGTTTGTGGGAGCTTGCTGTGTGCAATTTGGCTGCCGTGTTTCCCACATTACAACAGTGACTGCACTTCAAAAAGTACTTAATTGGCTGTAAAACGTTTTGAGACGTCCTGAGGTTGTGAAAGGCACTATAGAAATGCAAGTCTTTCTTTGCTTTCTTATTCTTTAAATCTAATCAAAAAGATTCAGCCCGAGATCATTTTTCTCTTCTAATGTTGTAATGGAATCTTTGAATAATGCAGCCATCCCTTCTTTCCTACTCTATCCCTTCTGAATATTTTATATCCAGAAAAGTTCGGCTCCCAAACCTGCCCTTGCCTTAGCCATACTTCTATGAACATAAGAACATAAGAAATAGGAGCAGGAGTCGGCCATTCGGCCCCTCGAGCCTGCTCCACCATTCAATAAGATCATGGCTGATCTTCGACCTCAACTCCACTTTCCTGCACTATCCCCATATCCCTTGATTCCCTTAATATCCAAAAATCTAACGATCTCTGTCTTGAATATACTCAATGACTGAGCCTCCACAGCCCTCTGGGGTAGAGAATTCCAAAGATTCACCACCCTCTGAGTGAAGAAATTCCTCCTCATCTCAGTCCTAAATGGCCGACCCCTTATTCTGAGACTGTGACCCCTGGTTCTAGACTCCCCAGCCAGGGGAAACATCCTCCCTGCATCTACCCTGTCAAGCCCTGTAAAAATTTTATACGTTTCAATGAGATCACCTCTCATTCTTCTAAACTCTAGAGAATATAGGCCTAGTCTACTCAATCTCTCCTCATAGGACAATCCCCCCATCCCAGGAACCAGTCTGGTGAACCTTCGCTGCACTCCCTCTATGGCAAGTATATCCTTCCTTGGGTAAGGAGACCAAAACTGTACACAATACTCCAGGTGTGGTCTCACCAGGGCCCTATATAATTACAGTACGACATCTTTACTCTTATACTCAAATCCTCTTGTAATAAAGGCCAACATACCATTTGCTTTCCTAATTGCTTGCTGTACCTGCATGTTAACTTTCAGTGATTCATGTACAAGGACACCCAGGTCCCTCTGAACACCAACATTTCCCAATCTTTCACCATTTAAAAAGTACTGCTTTTCTATTTTTCCTACCAAAGTGGATAACTTCACATTTCTCCACATTATAATCCATTTGCCATGTTCTTGCCCACTCACTTAGCCTGTCTATATCCCCTTGAAGCCTCTTTGCATCCTCCTCACAACTTACATTCCCACCTAGCTTTGTACCATCAGCAAACTTGGATATATTACATTTGGTCCCCTCATTCAAATCATTGCTGTAGATTGTGAATAGCTGAGGCCCAAGCACTGATCCTTGCGGTACCCCACTAGTTACAGCCTGCCAACCTGAAAATGACACGATTATTCCTACTCTCTGTTTTCTGTCCGTTAACCAATCCTCAATCCATGCGAGTATATTACCCCCAATCCCATGAGCCCTAATTTTGTCTAATAACCTCTTGTGTGGCACCTTATCAAATGCCTTCTGAAAATCTAAATACACCACATCCACTGGTTCCCCCTTATCTATTCTGCTAATTACAATCTCAAAAAACTCTTAACAGATTTATCAAACACGATTTCCCTTTCATAAATCCGTGTTGACTCTGCCCAATCCTATTATTATTTTCTAAGTGCCCTGTTACCACCTCCTTAATAATAGATTTTTGCATTTCCCCTACTACTGATGTCAGGCTAACTGGTCTGTAGTTCCCCGTTTTCTCTCTCCCTCCTTTCTTAAATAGTATAAATGCCATAATATCATGCCTCCCATATCAATTTGAGCTTCTGATAGACCGATTTTATTCAGAATACTTTGTGCATTTATGTGCAACCGTTCTAAACCTACCACTGCCTATGTGGCCCCATAAACATGCCTGGTTAGTATTTATTATCTGTCAAGCATTAATGATTGCTTTTCTGCCTTTCTCATCAACGAAGCAGGCATCAGGAGTTTGAAATACTGCTTAAGCCAGAAATGTAAGCATTTTGTTCCAAATTGCACCTAAAGAACTCTGTGAATGCCCAACTGAATCCTTTTCACTGTCGGTGTGACAGTGTTGGTACCAGATGTCGTGCAATTGCACAGATTTATCACGTGTGACTTTCTTGTTATAGTGTGTGTTGTTCCCCAGTCCCGCATCACCAGATTTTGAGATCAGAACAAATTAAACCTTGTTATTTTGCTGTTCCGCACAGAGGGTTTCTATTATTTTTAATCACAGTGTATGTGAGCATACATTAGTGTTAATAAAGCTGGTCTCTGTGTCGTGAACTGCGCCGTTTCTGGTACCATGTTGGACGTGATTAACTCCCGGTCCATCGTACACCAGCTTGAGTAATGATGGCCTTGGTGGGTAGTGTTGGCACAGGGACATAACTGCTTGGCATGGTTTCCTACAACAACAACTTGCATTTATATAGCGCCTTTAATGTAGTAAAACGTCCCAAGGCGCTTCACAGGAGCGATTATCAAACAAAATTTGACACCGAGCCACAGAAGGCGATATTAGAACAGGTGACCCAAAAGCTTGGTCAAAGAAGTAGGTTTTATGGAGCGCCTTAAAGGAGTAGAGAGAGAGGCGGAGAGGTTTAATACACGGTCGCCAGTGGTGATGTGATGAAAATCGTGGACGAACAAGAGGCCAGAATTGGAGGAGCGCAGAGATCTCGGGGGTGTTGTGGGGCTGGAGCAGTTTACAGAGGTAGGGAGGGGCTGAGGCCATGGTGGGATTTGAAAACAAGGATGAGAATTTTGAAATCGAGACGCTGCTTAACCGGGAGCCACTGTAGGTCAGCGAGCACGGGGGGGTGATGGGCGAATGGGACTTGGTGCGAGTTAGGACACGGGGCAACCGAGTTTTGGATGACCTCAAGTTTATGGAGGGTGGAATGTGGGCGGCCGGACAGGAGTGCGTTACAATAGTGACTACACTTCAAAAGTACTTCATTGGCTGTAAAGCGCTTTGGGACGTCCTGAGGTCGTGAAAGGCGCTATATAAATGCAAGTTCGTTCTTTCTTACAAGCAACGCTGGTACTTTAATGTCCAGCTGGTATTCTAGTACCAGTTAAACATGAGCTGAACCAAGACGGCGTGAGATAGAATAAGGTAAGGAGGAGTTTGACTTAATAATTGAATTTAAAAGGGAGACATTGTCATCCCCAGTGGGAATTTAAATTTATGTCGCAAACACCTCGGTCCCATTCAGAGTGTGTGTGTGTGCCGGGGGAGGGGAGCGAATGAGCTTTCTCTCTCTCTCTCTCTCTCTCTCTCTCTCCAGCCCAAGAGTTGCCACTTCTGTTGATTTAGTGTTAATACGTTGACAAATTACTAGCGGAGTCTCATTATAATATGCAATGGTCATCATTTAAAGCTGCTTGTGTCTGGGGTATTCTATCGTTACTGGAGTCTCTTTTTTTTGAAGAACAAGAACAAGTGGTTCTGCCATTATTTTTTCCCCATCAGCATTCCTTGTGGAAATGCTCTGGGATATTACTGCAGTCTGGGACTAGTCTCACCCCGCTGCTCGGTGCAAGCTCAAGTAGATCCAGCTGCCGGCTGGGTTTGAACTCGTACCGCTGGCAGGAGGCTTTTAAAGAGCTTCTGCACTTCTAATGTAACGTGGACCATCGGTCTTTCATTATTCATGGGATTAAAGAAACTCCTCATCGTACACGCGTGCACACAAATGCTCGCATACACCCTCGCTCGCACACACACACAACCACACACCTACACACCCACATACGCACACACACACCCACATACATGCACACGCACACATAACCACACACCCACATACGCACACATAACCACACACCCACATACGCACACGCGCGCGCACACACACAACCACACACCCACATACGCGCACACGCACATACGCACATAACCACACACCCACATACGCACACGCGCGCGCACACAGATCCACATATGCACGCACGCACACATAACCACACACCCACACACGCACACACACACAACCATACGCACACATAACCACACACCCACATACGCACACGCGCGCGCACACACACCCACATACGCGCACACACACACACAATCACACACCCACATAATCACACACCCACATACGCACACACGCACACATATCCACGCACGCACGCACACACACACCAGCAAACGCTCGCGTACACTCACACGCACGCCCCCGCCCCCGCACACGTGCGCCCCCCACCGCACAAACTTTAAACAGTTCAATTGTTCAATCTCAATTGCAAACCATAGAATAACCAGTGTTAGAATCGACGAGCCCTTGAATCTGGACCTAATCCTGAAGACCTATAGCATTTCCCTCTAACGAATATACTGCCCCCGCAACCCCCCCCCCCCACAATCCGAGAGGTCGGGCTGTCATTTCTGTCATGTTGCCATGGCAATCTCGAAATCCATTACCCTGGCACAGCACAGATGATGTCTTCAGGAATCTGATGTGCTTCTGTTAATCGTGCATTATTACCGCTCGCCTTCATTGCACATTGCCGAAGAATCATTAGTGACATCTTGCATATGCCTGCCAAATTAAGCAATAATTGGAGTGCAGCATTCACACACCCACAGCCAGGCTTCTTCCTGCTTTTCATTTGTGCAATAAAAGGAAAAATCATATCGTGGGCAACATTCACGTCCCCGTGACCATAACCGAATTGAACCTGCCTTTAACACCCAACATCCCCTCAAGGCAGCCAGTGAACCTGTTAAACCTGCAAGAGGGCGTTTTAAGTTGAAGATGTCTCGTAAGACTCTTTACCATAGAATGTCACAGCACGGAAACAGGCCATTCAGCCCATCACATTGATTGGTGCTGATGGTGTTTCTCTACATAAGCCCCCTTGTCTAATCCCACTCTCTTGCGCGCCCCCCTCCGCCCATCCTTTTAATCAATTCTTTATTTTTCTTATCAAGCAACTATTTCATCCCTTTCTGAAAGAAGCAATGACCTCTGATGTCTGGAATGGTTTGTGTCTGACAATTCCACATTCTGACCACCCGATGTGTAGATACATTTTTCTACCTCTCTCTCTCCTCTTTAATTCTGTTTCTTGATACTAAGTTAATCCATAGAACAATTTAATATTTGGTTGCTTTCCTGACATGAAAGTAGAGCGTGGAATTATTATATTTCTACTTTTTTGTTTATCTTCCCGTCAATAACATTGTGAAATAACAACAGAAGACGCTGGAAAAACTCAACAGGCCAGGGCAACATCTGTGGAGAGAGAAACAGAGTCAAAGTTTCAGGTCGAAACCCTTCGTCAGGACTGAGAAAAAAAGGCAGGAAATGAAACAGATTAAAAGGCAGTTTGGGGGCTGGGAAATGGGGGAGGGGGTGAAAGAAGAGACATTAAGAGATATTCAAGGTGAGACGAGATGGTAATAGGACAGGTAAAGAAACAGACAATGGCTCGAGATGGAGTGTGAAATGCACTGGCAGAGTGAGAGACAGCTGCCGTGTGGGAGAGAGAAAAAAGGAAAAGGCACAAACCAAAAGTGTGGATAAAAAATAATAGGGGCCGAGGTTATGATCTGAAATTGTTGAACTCGTTATTGAGTCCGGAAGGCTGTATGTGAATCTCTGCTTGTGCCTGGGGTTGGGGGGGGGGCTTGAAAGTGTAACGTGAATTCCTCTGCTTGTTCCAGGTTCCCTGGCGTGCAGCCCTCATGTGTCGGAACTCTCGCTGAATTCGCAAAGTGGTCCCGGTGTTCAGAACCTCTCCCTGTCTCCCAGCCTGAGCCCAGACGGCAAACAGAACTCGCCATTGATGACTCCACTGCTGACAGACGCAGCCTGCATCAAGACCGACGACGAGGAGGAAATGAGGAGAAAGGTATGGGAGCAATTACCCCGCCGCAGTCCCAGCAGCCAAGCAATGTCACGGCTGCGATAGCGATGATGCTACACTGCCAGAAATCTCATTTCAAATCGGACATCCACTGTATTTGAGCCATGGGCACGTCGACTAAACTAAGCCAATGAATTGTAGCGTTACAAATCAAATGCTTATTTTGGATGCTTGTAATCCAGTTTCTTTTGGCTTGAAATTTGAGATTTAAATTAATTTAAACGGATTTAATGTAATTGCCAAAAGAACCAGAGGGGAGATGAGGAGAATTTTTTTTACACAACGAGTTGTTGCGATCTGGAATGCGCTGCCTGAAAGGGCGGTGGGAGCAGATTCAATAGTAACTTTCAAAAGGGGAATTGGATAAATACTTAAAGGGAACGATTTGCAGGGCTACGGGTAAGAGCAGGGGGAGTGGGATTAATTGGAGAGCTCTTTCAAAGAGCTGGCACAGGCACGATGGGCCGAATGGCCTCCTCCTGTGCTGTGATTTGTATTTTATTTTAACACAGAAAATGGAACAATTCTGTTACAATACATTTCAGGAATTGATTGAATTCGGGTAAGTACATAAGAGGGATATACTTTATTTTTCATGAATTCACGAGGTACATTTGGTACGTGTTAGATTAGATAAATATAACTTCCAAAAAGCGAAGTCTAGAAATTCTGCACCAAACAATGTTTGACTGGGAATACGCAAACCTCTATGGAAACTATATGTTGCATTAGTCAGTAATAGTTGTTAGAAGCTCATCCTGCTTCAATCATGTTGATTCTTGCCATAGTGAGAACTTCATTTCCTTTATGACATTGTACTATGGCTTGTGTTGGAGATACTAAGTCAAGTTTATATGGCATCTGCCCATCTGCTGTTGAAACCCTCACCTGTGCCTCTGTTATCTCTGGACTCGGCTATTCCAACACACTCCTGATCGGCCTATCATCTTCCACCCTCCATAAACTTGAGGTCATCCAAAACTTTGCTGCCCGTGTCCTAACTCGCACCAAGTCGCGTTCGCCCATCACTCCTGTGCTTGCTGAGCTACATTGGCTCCCAGTCCGGCATCGCCTCAATTTTAAAATTCTCATCCTTGTTTTCAAATCCCTCCATGGCCTCGCCCCTCCCTATCTCTGTAATCTCCTCCAGCCCTACAACCCTCCAAGATCTCTGAGCTCCTCCAATTCTGGCCTCTTGAGCATCCTTGATTTTTATCGCTCCGCCATTGGTGGCCGTGCCTTCAGCTGCCTGGGCCCTAAGCTCTGGAATTCCCTCCCTAAACCTCTCCGCCCCTCTCTACCTCTCTCTCCTCCTTAAAACCCACCTCTTTGACTAAGCTTTTGGTTATCTGCCCTAATATCTGCTTATGTGACTCGGTGACAAATTTTGTTTGATAATCGCTCCTGTGAAGCGCCTTGGGACGTTTTAGTATGTTAAAGGCGCCATAAAAGGCAAGCTTTTGTTATTACATAGTAGCTCTATAGAAAGCATCAGAACAGCTATCCAGAGATTATCACATAAGCCGGGCTGACACTCCAGTGCAGTACTGAGGGAGCGCTGCACTGTCAGAGGTGCCGATATTCAAAGGAAACGTCTGCCCTCTCAGAAGGACGGAAACGATCCCGTGGCACTCTTTCGAAGACGAGCAGGGGAGTTCTCCCCGGTGCCCTGGGGCCAATATTTATCCCTCAACCAACATCACTAAAAGAACTGGTCATTATCTCATTGTTGTTTGTGGGAGCTTGCTGTGCACAAATTGTCTGCTGCGTTTCCTACATTACAACAGTGACTACACTTCAAAAAGTACTTCATTGGCTGTAAAGCGCTTTGGAACATCCTGAGGTGGTGAAAGGCGCTGGAGAAATGCAAGTCTTTTTATATTATACACATGGAGACAAGAATGCCTCTGAACCCTGTTAATCAAATTATAAAACGTCAAGCCACTGGAGAAAGGGGAAGTCAAAAATCAGCGCTTTAAATATTATTGGGCCTGAATCTTCAGTCGGAGGCTTCCCGCGGGCGAATGCATCCGAACCGCAAGTAAACTCCGCACCTACCTGATGATCCTGGCAGTTTGGACACTCGCGCTCCCGGGCTTCTACGCGTGCGCCTGCGTAAAGGCCCACGTATCCCAGGGTGCGCAGGCGGCTCGCGAGCGTCCCTGGCATCACGCGGGCCGGCCCCACCAATCACAAAGGTGGATCCCCATTAGGCTTCTGGGGATTCAATTTACGTACAGAACCCCAATAAGCATGAATTAGGGATCCATCTTAAAAAAAAACTCAATTACACACCAGTTAAATAAAAATAAATCATTAAATGTTCAAAATTAATTAAAATACAATTTAATTAAACATTTAAAACAAAAATTAAATTTTTGGAAAATAAATTTAGACATTTTAGAGGGGCCAAAAATAACGTAAACTAATTTTAAAGTTTTTTTATGTTTAAATAATTTTTTAAAAATTATTTTAATATTTATTTAAACCCATACGCTGTGACATGAAGCTTGTCATTCATGTGGAAATGACTTATGAAACAATACTGGGCGGCCTGCTGGCGGCGCTGTCCAGGGAGAGTATAAATACTCGGGCACGGGGCCAGCTTGCTCAGGACATTCTTTAACAGGAACTAGTGAAGGACAACTAGATCTCCATGTTGAAAAACAGTTGATTAAAGCCTTGTTTACTACTCAGACCAGGTGCCTAGTAGTTTTCTTAACGTCACGTTGGTAAAAGAAGACCCTATGCCTGCTTTTACCAGGCTGAAGAGTTTCACTGGTATTCGCTGGGCAGTAGGTTGGGGCAAATAGCCCCGACCCCCCCCCCACCGGCGAGTGTCCATTTCCCAGGGATGCGGACAATGTGTCGAGCTGAAACTTGACATCGCAATTCCGGGTTTTCGCGCATGTGCACATCGCACACGGAGACCCGGAACCTGCGGGGCCCTTACGGCCGCCTACGCGGTCATAGGCCGCCGAAAAATCCGCACCATTGTTAGCCAACAGTGTGTGTAACTCAAAACTTTTGGAAAGCACCCTTGCCCCTGAATGGACTGTTCCTGTTCACTGTCAGCCAATGGTACGGCCTGTTGAAGAGATGATTCGCTACAGGCAGAGTGACACTGATTGGATAATTCAGTGAGACCCTGTGATGGTGAATGTAACAAACGGAGATTTCCTCATTCCTGGATAGGAAAGATTCTCCTTGTACTTACATGTTTAAAATAGTTTTTAAAACAGTCTTAATATTTTTCCTGACGTCTTGAGTGTGACAATATATAAACCGTAATCAGCACAAGCCTTCACAAAGAAATGGAGTATAAATAGCCTGAGAGTTCAAACTTTGTTTTTTTTATTAATGAAGGCAGGTCAAGTTATCCAAAAATGCCAAGATTTTAAAAATAGTAAAATAACATCCCTTTCCTCTTTAATTGTGGCCTCGGGGGTTGTGCAGAGCGATTTCCTATTCAACATAACACCCTTCCGGAATTCTGGTATGCTGATAGGAAAGGGCATCAGGGAATGTATGTAATGTGGTGATATTCATTCAGTCATAAAACACAGAAACTAGTGCCCCCAGGTTCAATAAGCCACTGATTATCAGCCACTGATTATCAGCTGTATAATTAAGCTCCTTGCATTAAATGGTCTCCGCGCTCAGTAAGAATCAAAACCTCAGACCAATAATACAATCACTTTCAAATTTCAGACTTTTAAGATCGTAGAATCATAGAACGATGCAGCACAGAGGGAGGCCATTCGGCCCATCGTGCCTGTGCCAGCTCTTTGAAAGATTCTCTCCAATTAGTCCCACTCCCCCCTGCTCTTTCCCCATAGCCTGGAACACAGGAACAGGAGGAGGCCGTTCAGCCCCTCGAGCCTGTTCCACCATTCAGTGAGATCATGGCTGATCTGCGACCTAACTCCATCTACCCGCCTTTGGCCCATATCCCTTAATACCTTTGGTTAACAAAAATCTATCAGTCTCAGATTTAAAATTAACAATTGATCGAGCGTCAATTGCCGTTTGCGGAAGAGTGTTCCAAACTTCTACCACCCTTTGTGTGTAGAAGTGTTTCCCAATTTCACTCCTGAAAGGTCTGGCTCTAATTTTTAGACTTTGCCCCCTCGTCCTAGAATCCCCAACCAGCGGAAATAGTTTCTCTCTATCGACCCTATCTGTTCCCCTTAATATCCTGAAAACTTTGATCAGATCACCCCTTAACCTTCTAAATTCCAGGGAATACAACCCTAGTTTGTGTAATCTCTCCTCGTAACTTAACCCTTGGAGTCCGGGTACCATTCTGGTAAACCTACGCTGCAATTGTTTCCCCTTCAAGTATTTCTCCAATTCCCCTTTTGAAAGTTACTATTGAATCTGCTTCCACCGCCCTTTCAGGCAGCGCGTTCCAGATCACAACAACTGGCTGCGTAAAAACATTCTCCTCGTCTCCCCTCTGGTTCGTTTGCCAATTACAACAACAACTCGTATTTATACATCGCCTTTAACGTAGTAAAACGTCCCACGGTGCTTCACAGGAGTGTTTTAAGACAAAAATTTGACACCGATCCACATAAGAAGAAATTAGGGACAGGTGACCAAAAACTTGGTCAAAGAGGTCGGTTTTAAGGAGCGTCTTAAAGGAGGAGAGAGAGGCGGAGAGGTTTAGGGAGGGAATTCCAGAGCTCGGGGCCCAGGCAGCTGAAGCCACGGCCGCCAATGGTGGAGCGATTAAAATCAGGGATGCTCAAGAGGCTGGAATTGGAGGAGCGCCGAGATCTCGGGGGGGTTGTGGGGCTGGAGGAGGTTACAGAGATAGGGAGGGGCGAGGCCATGGAGGGATTTGAAAACAAGGATGAGAATACCTTAAAGTATCCAGTATTTCACTTTCATTCTCAGTTGAAAAAGGGAACTAATTTCCGCCACGAGCTGTCACTAATGCGTTTATTGTCTGATCAGCTGGCAACTAATAATAAAACCCGTCATCGTCTCATTAATTTGCAACCCTCTTCTAATCTCTATATGTACACAACACAATTAGTGCAATAGAATGGAGAACCCAAATGTTAAAAGAAATAAATGTATTTATTTTATTTTTATACCCTTTTAGGCCTGAAAATGTTGTGAATTACTAGAGAAAAGGTTTGGTGATTTAACCTAGGAATGGGCACCCTCTAATAAGAATGTAAGAATTAGGAGCAGGAGTCAGCCATTCGGCCCCTCGAGCCTGCTCCGCCATTCAATAAGATCATGGCTGATCTTTGACCTCAACTCCACTTTCCCGCCCGATCCCCATATCCCTCGATTCCCCTAGAGTCCAAAAATCTATCGATCTCTGCCTTGAATATACTCAACGACTGAGCCTCCACAGCCCTCTGGGGTAGAGAATTCCAAAGATTCACCGCCCTCTGAGTGAAGAAATTTCTCCTCATCTCAGTCCTAAATGGCCGACCCCTTATTCTGAGACTGTGACCCCTGGTTCTAGACTCCCCAGCCCGGGGAAACATCCTCCCTGCATCTACCCTGTCAAGCCCTGTAAGAATTTTGTATGTTTCAATGAGATCACCTCTCATTCTTCTAAACTCTAGAGAATACAGGCCTAGTCTACTCAATCTCTCCTCATAGGACAATCCCCCCATCCCAGGAACCAGTCTGGTGAAAGACAGAGAAAGACTTGCATTTCTATAGTGCCTTTCACAACCCAAAGCACTTTACAGCCAATGAAGTACTTCTGAAGTGGAGTCACTGTTGAAATGTGGCAGCCAATTTACGCACAGCAAGCTCCCACAAACTGCAATGTGATAATGACCAGGTCATCTGTTTTTTAATGAGGTTGATTGAGGGATAAATATTGGCCCAGGACATCGGGGAGAACTCCCCTGCTCTTCTTCGAAATAGTGGCCGTGGGATCTTTTACATCCACCTGAGAGAGCAGACGTGGCCTGGGTTTAACGTCTCATCTGAAAGACGGCACCTCTCACAGTGCAGCACTCCCTCAGCACTGCACTGGGAGTGTCAGCCTGGATTTTGGTGCTGAAATCCCTGGAGTGGGACTTGAACCCACGACCTTCTGACTCAGAGGCGAGCGTGCCAGAACTTAGCCAAGTCTGAGATTAGCATCAACTTTGCTGTAATTTTCTGTGGTACTTCATCAATTGAAAATCCATAGAAACCACTCCCACTGCAATTCTTCTGTCCCGCCCCTCTTATTTCTTCAAAGAATTCTTTAAGGTTGGTCAAGCGTGAATTCTGAACATGTTGAGCCTAATTAACTCATCCAAGTGCTCAGTAATTTCCTCCCACATTACAGTCTGCATTAGACTAACTAGTCTTTGGTTGCATTGTCAGCTGAGGCTCGGTGGGCAGCGCCCACGCCTCTGAGTCAGAAGGTCGGTGGGTTCAAGTCCCCACTCCAGGGACCTGTGCACAAAATCTAGGCTAACACTCCAGTGCAGTGGTGAGGGAGCGCTGCACTGTTGGAGGGGCAGTACTGATGGAGCGCCGCACTGTCGGAGGGGCAATACTGAGGGAGCGCCGCACTGTCGGAGGGGTAGTACTGATGGAGCGCTGCACTGTCGGAGGGGTAGTACTGAGGGAGCGCTGCACTGTCGGAGGGGCGGTACTGAGGGAGCGCCGCACTGTCGGAGGGGCAATACTGAGGGAGCGCCGCACTGTCGGAGGGGTAGTACTGATGGAGCGCTGCACTGTCGGAGGGGTAGTACTGAGGGAGCGCTGCACTGTCGGAGGGGCAGTACTGAGGGAGCGCCGCACTGTAGGAGGGACAGTACTGAGGAAGTGCTGCACTGTCAGAGGGGCAGTACTGAGGCGGCGCCGCACTGTAGGAGGGACAGTACTGACAAGGCACTGCACTGTCGGAGGGGCAGTACTGAGGGGGCGCCGCACTCTCGGAGGGGCAGTACTGAGGTAACGCTGCACTGTCGGAGTGGCAGTACTGAGGGAGTGCTGCACTGTCGGAGGGGCAGTACTGAGGGAGTGCTGCACTGTCGGAGGGGCAGTACTAAGGGAGCGCCGCACTGTCGGAGGGGCAGTACTGAGGGTGCACCGCACCATCGGAGGGGCAGTACTGAGGGAGCGCCGCACTGTCAGAGGGCCAGTACTGAGGGAGCGCCGCACTGTCGGAGGGGCAGTACTGAGGCAGCGCCGCACTGTAGGAGGGGCAGTACTGAGGGAGCGCCGCACTGTCGGAGGGGCAGTACTGAGGCAGCGCCGCACTGTCGGAGGGGCAGTACTGAGGGTGCGCCGCACCATCGGAGGGGCAGTACTGAGGGAGCGCCGCACTGTCAGAGGGACAGTACTGAGGGAGCGCCACACTGTCGGAGGGGCAGTACTGAGGCAGCGCCGCACTGTCGGAGGGGCAGTACTGAGGGTGCGCCGCACCATCGGAGGGGCAATACTGAGGGAGCGCCGCACTGTCGGAGGGGTAGTACTGATGGAGCGCTGCACTGTCGGAGGGGTAGTACTGAGGGAGCGCTGCACTGTCGGAGGGGCGGTACTGAGGGAGCGCCGCACTGTCGGAGGGGCAGTACTGAGGGAGTGCTGCACTGTCGGAGGGGCAGTACTGAGGGAGCGCTGCACTGTCGGAGGGGCAGTACTGAGGAAGTGCTGCACTGTCGGAGGGGCAGTACTGAGGGAGCGCTGCACTGTCGGAGGGGCAGTACTAAGGGAGCGCCGCACTGTCGGAGGGGCAGTACTGAGGGAGCGCCGTTCCATCGGAGGGGCAGTACTGAGGGAGCGCCGCACTGTAGGAGGGACAGTACTGAGGAAGTGCTGCACTGTCAGAGGGGCAGTACTGAGGGGGCGCCGCACTGTCGGAGGGGCAGTACTGAGGGTGCGCCGCACTGTCGAAGGGGCAGTACTGAGGCGGCGCCGCACTGTAGGAGGGACAGTACTGACAAGGCACTGCACTGTCGGAGGGGCAGTACTGAGGGGGCGCCGCACTGTCGGAGGGGCAGTACTGAGGGAGTGCTGCACTGTCGGAGGGGCAGTACTGAGGGAGCGCTGCACTGTCGGAGGGGCAGTACTGAGGAAGTGCTGCACTGTCGGAGGGGCAGTACTGAGGGAGCGCTGCACTGTCGGAGGGGCAGTACTAAGGGAGCGCCGCACTGTCGGAGGGGCAGTACTGAGGGAGCGCCGTTCCATCGGAGGGGCAGTACTGAGGGAGCGCCGCACTGTAGGAGGGACAGTACTGAGGAAGTGCTGCACTGTCGGAGGGGCAGTACTGAGGGGGCGCCGCACTGTCGGAGGGGCAGTACTGAGGGTGCGCCGCACTGTCGAAGGGGCAGTACTGAGGTGGCGCCGCACTGTAGGAGGGGCAGTACTGACAAGGCGCTGCACTGTCGGAGGGGCAGTACTGAGGCGGCGCCGCACTGTAGGAGGGACAGTACTGACAAGGCACTGCACTGTCGGAGGGGCAGTACTGAGGGGGCGCCGCACTCTCGGAGGGGCAGTACTGAGGTAACGCTGCACTGTCGGAGTGGCAGTACTGAGGGAGTGCTGCACTGTCGGAGGGGCAGTACTGAGGGAGTGCTGCACTGTCGGAGGGGCAGTACTAAGGGAGCGCCGCACTGTCGAAGGGGCAGTACTGAGGTGGCGCCGCACTGTAGGAGGGGCAGTACTGACAAGGCGCTGCACTGTCGGAGGGGCAGTACTGAGGCGGCGCCGCACTGTAGGAGGGACAGTACTGACAAGGCACTGCACTGTCGGAGGGGCAGTACTGAGGGGGCGCCGCACTCTCGGAGGGGCAGTACTGAGGTAACGCTGCACTGTCGGAGTGGCAGTACTGAGGGAGTGCTGCACTGTCGGAGGGGCAGTACTGAGGGAGTGCTGCACTGTCGGAGGGGCAGTACTAAGGGAGCGCCGCACTGTCGGAGGGGCAGTACTGAGGGTGCACCGCACCATCGGAGGGGCAGTACTGAGGGAGCGCCGCACTGTCAGAGGGGCAGTACTGAGGGAGCGCCGCACTGTCGGAGGGGCAGTACTGAGGCAGCGCCGCACTGTAGGAGGGGCAGTACTGAGGGAGCGCCGCACTGTCGGAGGGGCAGTACTGAGGCAGCGCCGCACTGTCGGAGGGGCAGTACTGAGGGTGCGCCGCACCATCGGAGGGGCAGTACTGAGGGAGCGCCGCACTGTCAGAGGGACAGTACTGAGGGAGCGCCACACTGTCGGAGGGGCAGTACTGAGGCAGCGCCGCACTGTAGGAGGGACAGTACTGAGGAAGTGACGCACTGTCGGAGGGGCAGTACTGGGGGAGTGCCGCACTGTCGGAGGTGCCGTCTTTCAGACGAGGCCCCCGTCTGCTCTCTCAGGTGGATGTAAAAGATCCCACGACACTATTTTGAAGAAGAGCAGGGGGAGTTCTCCCTGAGGTCCTGGCCAACATTTATCCCTCAATCACATTGCTGTTTGTGGGAGCTTGCTGTGCACAACTGGCTGCTGAATTTCCCTACATTCCAACATCGACTACATTTCAAAAGTTACCTCATTGGCTGTGAAGTGCTTTAAGACGTCCTGAGGTCGTGAAATGCAAGTCTTTGTTTTTTCTTTTTTGATTTACACCCTTTCCATCACCTGCGAGTCTGTGTGTTCTGTCTGCCAATTTTTATTTCTATTTATTCTGGGCAAGACTACAAATAAACTGATGGAAATAAATCAGATAGCCGCTATTGATGTGTTGGATGTGTGGTGTTTTGAATTTTTCAGCGGTTCCCCGCAGACAAAGCCTACTTTATTGCCAAAGAAGTATCAACTACCGAACGAACCTACCTGAAGGATCTTGAAGTCATCACAGCGGTAAGGAGTGAGCCAATCTCTGGGTGTGTTTTACAGTGACGCTCTGTGTTGGCCTATCAGAGCTAAAGGGTGGGGAGGGAGGTGGGGGATGGGGTCAGTCATCACTCTTTAGCTGTTTGACACGGCTCTGGATGGGAAGCTCCTCTCATCCACTGTTAGGAAGAGAGGTCTGTGCTGAGCCCCCTCGATGGCTGAAATAGGAATTCCATAGTCTGATTTGTTACCGTGTCTGTCTGTGTGTCTATCTGTCTCTGTCTGTCCGTCTCTCGGGTCTATCTATCTGTCTGTCTCTGGTATGTGTGTCTGTCTGTGTGTGTGTGTGTGTGTATCTCGGGTGTGTCTGTTTCTGTCTGTGTCTATCTGTCTGTGTCTCGGGTCTGTCTTCTGTCTGTGTCTATCTGTCTGTGTGTCTGTCTGTCTCTGGTATGTGTGTGTGTGCCTCGGGGGGGTGTCTGTGTGCCTCGGGGGGGTGTCTGTCTGCCTCGGGGGGGTGTCTGTCTGCCTCGGGGGGGGTGTCTGTCTGCCTCGCGGGGGGTGTCTGTCTGCCTCGGGGGGGTGTCTGTCTGCCTCGGGGGGGTGTCTGTCTGCCTCGGGGGGGTGTCTGTCTGCCTCGGGGGGGTGTCTGTCTGCCTCGGGGGGGTGTCTGTCTGCCTCGGGTGTGTCTGTCTGCCTCGGGTGGGTCTGTGTGTCTCGAGTGTGTGTCTGTGTGTCTCGAGTGTGTGTGTGTGTGTATATCTTGGGTGTGTGTCTGTCTGCCTCGGGTGTGTCTGTTTGCCTCGGGTGTGTCTGCCTGCCTCGGGTGTGTCTGCCTGCCTCGGGTGTGTCTGCCTGCCTCGGGTGTGTGTGTGTCTGTGGTGTGATTGCACCGTGTTAATGGCCGAGCCCAACACGATCGGGCGTAGTTTGGCCTGGTGGTGTCACACACTTCGGGTGCGCCGTGCCTGTACATTGCCAGGGCAGGAAAATTGGTCCCACTGTTTGTTTCAGTTTGTTATTTACTGTAGTCGTGGTAAGTATTTTTATTATAAGAATTGGCTGGTGATTCATTCAGTAACAAGAATATTCTTGCTAGTTAGAGCTTTGAGTCCTATTGTTCGAAATGATTTGAGTGACTGAACGGGGTAACAATCTGTCTTGGACAACAACTCGAAACAGATGTTATCCACCCGCCCGGTATTCAGCTCTATTCGAGTCAGCGGAGCTGAATCTGGGGCGGTATGTAGGGCGGCCGATAATGATATCGCCTATTCTGCGCTTGCCCCACCCCACTCAATGTAGGGTTGCCAACCTTCCAGGATTGGCCAGGAGTCTCCAGGAGTGAAAGACTAATCTCCAGGACCCTGCTGCCAGCAAAAACCAGGAGGAAAATCATTAGAAAAGTGTGTTTTCGGCACTTTGTTTGAACGCTGTTAGTTTAATGGTTATAAAAATATTGGGAGATGGTTGCGGGGGGGAGAAAAGGCTGTTTGGAAGGGGCAGGACGGTTGGAGGTGGGAGGTCTTGTGGTGAAACCTCCTGGAATAGGTCCAACCAGAGTTGGGAACCCCACCCCAAGATGAACATCTACCCCAGTGAGTGCATTGACTACATAAGGGAGGGAGGGAGCTCATTGTTATTCGCGTTAGGAGTGATGGAGCATGCTTGTTTTGTGAACAGGTGATTCCAGTCATGGCAAAATATTGAAACCCAACTTGTAATAGGCTCCGTGCAGCTGTGTTCAGTCTCGAGCAGTAACAAAGAAATCTGCTGGGCGTTTTGGGGATTGCTGTTTGCCATCGCTCCAAACGGGCAGTTCCACAATAAGGTCTCGTGCTTTTTAAAGCCCGACTCTAAAGATGCTGTGACTCAGAATCAAACCCGCATCATTGAAAGATAGAAAGATTCGCTTGGCAAAAATGAAAGAAAGAAATTGCTGGTTATTGACTTTTTGGAGAGACTGGAGAAGCTGGGGTTGTTCCCCTTAGAGGGGAGATTTGATAGAGGTGTTCAAAATCATGAGGGGTCTGGACAGAGTAGATAGAGAGAAACTGTTCCCATTGGCGGAAGGGTCGAGAACCAGAGGACACAGATTTAAGGTGATTGGCAGAAGAACCAAAGGCGACACGAGGTAAAACTATTTTACGCAGCGAGTGGTGAGGATCTGGAATGCACTGCCTGAGAGGGCGGTGGAGGCAGATTCAATCGCGGATTTCAAAAGGGAATTGGATAAGTACCTGAAGGAAATTTTTTTTTGCAGGGCTATCGGGAAAGGGCGGGGGAGTGGAGTGGGACTGGCTGCAGTGCTCTTGCAGAGAGCCGGCACGGGGCTCGAGGGGCCGAATGGCTTTTTTTCCGCGCTGTAACCATTCGATGATTCAAGTTCATCCGCAAAACAAGGGTGAAAGATGAAGAAACTTGGCTAAAAGCAGCATAGTGCCATGGAATTTAAGATTATTGCGATTACAAGCTTCGCAGGAATAACTTAATTTTCTTTACAGCCTGAATGGTTGCGGAGAAACCTTGCGGAATAAATGAGACAGCAAACGTTGCGGTTTTATTTTTCAAACATTTTCCCCTGGTGCTTATAGTTTCTCGGGCAAATGCATGGGACTGAACGCAGAATTACTGCCGCTAACGTCAGTCATTGGAACAAATTGATTTGGTTCCAAATTGCTTCAAAACAGGAAATTGAATAAAACAAAAAGATTAGGTTTGACTCCTCATCATTAAATAATTATGCATTTCATTTCAGACGCCCTTTAAAAAAAACACAAGTAAATTGCATCCTGTCACCATTAGCCCATCATACGGTAACAAGAGTCTGCAGTGTCGCTGTTTTATGTCCCATTTTCCTGTCTATTTTAGAATGTTTCTGTTACCTTTTAATTTGGCCCAATTACGTTGGGAATTGGCATGGTAACCGCCATGAATAATAGCTCCGATTAATCCGTGGCAATGGTTATGACGTAAGAAAACTACTAAGCACTTGGTTTGAGTGTAAAACAAGGCTTTAATCAACTGTTTCACAACCATGAGTTTCTAGTTACATCACTAGTTCCTGGTTACAAAAATGCCCTGAGCAAGCTGGGCCCACGCCCGAGTCTTTATACTTTCCTTGGACGGCGCCACCAGCTGGCCGCCCAGTGTTATCTCATGAGTCATTTCTACATGAATGGTAAGATTCATGACAGGTTATTCATGGACTTCAAGAGATTTTGTACAAATTCACACGATCGCAAGATAAGGTCTGGATGATGAAGGCCCACTTTAGCCCACTGGACCTTGTCTTTCCAGGATGCCAACTCCACCATCTCGGTTCAGCAAAAAGTTCACGTGTACGACCCAGTCCCGCGTGGAGGTGGGGAGCGATTTTTTTTTTTGTCCCACAGTTCACTCAAGTTGGATTGCGCCACCGTAAGCAGTCTCGCGTGACCGGTAAACGCTGTGGTCCGTCCCGCGCTGGAAACCATTCGGGAACAATGGTTTCAGAGATTCAGCTCTTTCAGAACTGCAGGGGCGTCACAATGGTGTGGGAGCAGGAGAAGATAGATTTAGGCCCGCATGTACCCGTGACGTGTTCCTTCACTCAGCCGGGCCGCAAGTGGAAGCATCAAGCCGGAGGTTAGACCGTTCCCTACAAGAAAGGAGGAACAATAGAGCAAGCCTAGAGGAATTTTAGGGAGCAGCATTGGCAGATTGCCTGCTCCCCTGTCTATGGTATGGCTTGTGGTGTGGAGAAATCCAAATTAAAAAGGGCAGAAAATAGTAAAATAACTTGTGGAGCAAGAATTATTCAGTATTACATGAATAGATTGTTTCATATATTAATCTTTACATTCATTTACTCTTCTTAAGTGCCTAGGCTTGTGTTCCCTCGAGTATAGAAGATTAAGGAGTGATCTAATTGAGGTGTTTGAGAGGATTAGAGGAGTTGTTAGGATAGAGAGAGAGAAACTATTTCCTCTGGTGGGGGGAGTCCAGAACAAGGGGGCAGAACCTTCAAATTAAAGCCAGGCCGTTCAGGGGTGATGTCAGGAAGCACTTCTTCACACAAAGGGTGGTGGAAATCTGGAACTCTCTCCCCACCCCCCCCCCCCCAAAAAAGCTGTTGAGGCTGGGGGTCAATTGAGAATTTCAAAACTGAGATTGATCGATTGTTAGGCAAAAGTATTAAGGGTTACAGAACCAAGGTGAGTAGATGGAGTTAAGATACAGATCAGCCATGATCTCATTGAATGGCGTGACCGGCTTGAGGGGCCGAATGGCCTCCTCCTGTTGTGTGTATCCTCATCCATACCCAGAGAGTGGTGAGAATGTGGAACTCACTACCACAGGGAGTGGTTGAGGCGAATAGTATCGGTGCATTTAAAGGGAAGCTAGATAAGCGCACAAGGGAGAAAGGAATAGAAGGATATGTTGGTGAGAGTTAGCTGAAGCAGGGTGGGAGGAGGCTCGTGTGGAGTGTAAATATTGTCACGGACCGGTTGGGCCGAATGGCTGTAAAGTTCATGTAGCTCTATGTAACATTCTTAATTTGATAGGACAGGCTGTAGACCTTTGTCAAGGCCTTGATCAGTCTACTAGGAGGTCCACAAGTGCCCCTGGGTTACTGGTTCTCCTGGACTTTTGCCTCTTCACCTCAGTAAGGAAGCATCTGGTTTGCAGTCAGTCACTCTCTGTGACGTACTGGTGGAGATTGGGAACTCCTAGAGTGGACAATTGCGGGCATAAATCCACCTCCTACCGCTCCATGCCACGCCATTCTTTTCATTGTTTATTTCCAGTCGGAATAATGCATTTTGAAGTAATTTGTTCCATCACAGTAGTGAAAAGATAGAGAAGGAAATGTATTCCGAATCTAACAATATCCCTGTGGAGAATCTCCTTAAGCCTAATGGGTGACTATAGACAGGTGTTCCGTGTATTCTTCACTGCTGTTGTAGTATAGTAACCTCAGTACAGATCATTCTGTGTATGTGAATGCTTCACATTCTGTTAATAGTTTCATTAGTGGAGCAGTGTAATGCCGTGGCTCAGTGGGCAGCACCCTCGCCTCTGAGTCAGAAGGTCGTGGGTTCAAGTCCCACTCCAGAGACTTGAGCACATAAAGCTAGGCTGACGCTCCCAGTGCAGTACTGAGGGAGCGCTGCACTGTCGGAGGTGCCGTCTTTCAGATGAGACGTTAAACCGAGGCCCCGTCTGCTCTCTCAGGTGGATGTAAAAGATCCCATGACACTATTTTGAAGAAGAGCAGGGGGAGGTCTCCTCGGTGTCCTGGGGCCAATATTTATCCCTCAACCAACATCACTAAAACAGATGATCTGGTCATTATCACATTGCTGTTTGTGGGAGCTTGCTGTGCGCAAATTGGCTGCCGCGTTTCCCACATTACAACAGTGACTGCATTCCAAAAAAGTACTTCATTGGCTGTAAAGCACTTTGAGACGCCCGGTGGTCGTGAAAGGCGCTATATAAATGTAAGTCTTTCATTATCTCTCTTGCAGTGTTTTCAGAGTGCTGTGGCCAAAGATGACGTCATGCCGGAACCACTGAAGACTTTGCTGTTCTCTAACTTTGCTCCACTGTACAAGTTTCACACTGGCTTCCTGAAGGAAATCGAACAAAGACTTGCGCTGTGGTAAGGCTTGCTGCTGTCGGTCAAACACATCCCGCATTCCCCTTGCACGCCCCCCCCCCCCCCCCCCCAGATATAAAATTGTTTCCTCCGCCCGCCCGCCCGCATGAACAGAGTGTCTGCTGCTGGGACTTGCTCCCAGTGTGACCAGGCGCAGTGAAACTAGGTGTGAGACGATAGCCCGGGAGTGCCCAATTTGAAATCAGGGCCACTTCAAAGATTTAGTTGTGAAACTCCCTCACTTATTGAAGTAAAATTGCATCGACTAACATAGAAACATAGATAGAAACATAGAAACAGAGAAGCTAGGAGCAGGAGTAGGCCATTCGGCCCCTCGAGCCTGCTCCGCCATTTAATGAGATCATGGCTGATCATCCAAATTCAGTACCCTGTCCCTGCCTTCTCCCCATATCCCTTGATCCCTTTAGCCTTAAGAAATATATCCAACTCCTTCTTGAATATATTTAATGAATTGGCCTCTACTGCCTTCTGTGGTAGAGAATTCCACAGGTTCACCACTCTCTGGGTGAAGAAATTCCTCCTCATTTCTGTCCTAAATGGCTTACCCCTTATCCTTAGACTGTGACCCCTGGTTCTGGACTCCCCGACCATCGGGAACATCCTTCCTGCATCTAGTCTGTCTAGTCCTGCTAGAATTTTATAAGTTCCAATGAGATCCCCTCTCATTCTTCTAAAAGAAGCTAATAAAGCACGCCTGGAACCCAATTTCTCTTTTGTACAAAAGATGTAAAGAAATATAAACCTACTTGCTTGACACCTGATATATACTTCCACGCACTCTGTCGGTGGTTTGACTTTGACTCTCCCATTGGATGGCGTGCAGACAGAATGGAGGTGCCTGATTTTTTTGGCACGTACAAACGACGTAAGGGAGAAAAGAAAAATTACGCAAAGAGTTGTTGTGATCTGGAAGGTGCTGCCTGAAAGGGCGGCTAAAGCAGATTCAATAATAACTTTCATAAAGGAATTGGCTAAAAGATGGCCGGGCTATGGGGACAGAGCTGGGGGGAGTGGGGCTAATTGGATAGCTCTAACAAAGAGCTGGCACGGGCTCGATGGGCCGAGTTTTTTTATTCGTTCTTGGGATGTGGGCGTCGCTGGCAAGGCCAGCATTTATTGCCCATCCCTAGTTGCCCCTTGAGAAGGTGTTGAACCGCTGCAGTCCGTGTGGTGAAGGTGCTCCCACAGTGCTGTTAGGGAGGGAGTTCCAGGATTTTGATCCAGTGACGATGAAGGAACGGCCGATATATTTCCAAGTCAGGATGGTGTGTGACTTGGAGGGGAACTTGCAGGAGGTGGTGTTTCCATGCGCCTGCTGCCCTTCTCCTTCTAGGTGGAAGAGGTCGCGGGTTTGGGAGGTGCTGCCGAAGAAGCCTTGGCGAGTTGCTACAGTGCATCTTGTAGATGGTACACACTGCAGCCACGGTCCGCCGGTGGTGGAGGGAGTGAATGTTTAAGGTGGTGGATGGGGTGCCAATCAAGTGGGCTGCTTTGTCCTGGATGGTGTCGAGCTTCTTGAGTGTTGTTGGAGCTGCACTCATCCAGGCAAGTGGAGAATATTCCATCACACTCCTGACTTGTGCCTTGTAGATGGTGGAAAGGCTTTGGGGAGTCAGGAGGCGGCCTTCTTCTGTGCTGCATCATTCTATGATTCTACAAAAATTGATTTGTCTGTAAGTCTCTTTGGTTGGAGTCAATGGATGGGCGTCAAAAAGTATTAGGCTTTAAAAAATAGCTTACAAGCAGAAAACTGGTCAGAATAGCTCCCAGCTGGGTCCTCATTCAAAGCACAGACATTCATCATTAGGAATTTCTCTGTCTGATATTTTTAACCCATGAGTGAAGTGAAGGTAAAGGAAATTCTGGGGTGAGCAATAGAGCACCATTTTCCTGCGTTTTTGTATTGCCACAAACTGCTTCCTCGTGTCTACATTAATAACAGGATTACATGCCGCACTTTGGCACAAATTCAAGGTAACTGGCAAAAGAACCAGAGGGGAGATGAGAATCTTTTTTACACAGCGAGTTGTTGTGATCTGGAACGTGCTGGGCGGTGGAAGCAGATTCAACAGTCACTTTCAAAATTGGATAGCGATGAATTATGCAATGAATTGGATAAATACTCGAACAGGAAAAATGTGCAGGGCTGTGGGGAAAGAGCAGGGGGGGAGTGGGACTAATTGGAGAGCTCTTTCAAAGAGCCGGCACAGGCACGATGGGCCGAATGGCCTCCCTCCTGTGCTGTATCGTTCTCTGATTAAGCCTTTATTTTTATGACTTTTCCGAGCCCATTTTCAAACGTACTCAGGGCTGGTTCTGGGGAAAAAGGGCCGGTTCCTGCTTCCTACCTGGGAGCCAGGAATCCCTTGATGTGCGCACGAGTCAAGCGGGCACCACCTCACGAAAACAGTCCCTGGTTTTACTGTCGGGTTTTGGAACATTTACTAAATGTCAATCCAGCCGTTGCCTGGCTCACACTTTCCAGATGTTCTACAGCTGTACTTCAGTAAATAGCATTTTGCCTTTTGTGTAATGCACAACTTTCAGGCACGTTGGTCAAATTGACATGGCGAGGTCCCCACTGTAAAACTCTTGTACGTTCGTTAGTTTTGTCGTTTAGCAATCCCTGGTGCAATGAAAACGATTTGCAAATATTCATCATAAAACTTTAATTGGAAACCTATTTTTAGCTACGTAGGTTTCGGCTAATGATCATCCTGTAACAAAACCAGGAAGCTGACAGTAGTGAATTATACCCCATGCTGCAGTTAATAAGTAGATATTCGCAAACCAGAATGTTACAAACTGGTGCAGGAGACAAAAAAAACACTTTAAGGTTTGTAAGTATTCAGAATCAATTGCCTTGAAACAAAGCCCTTACATTTTAGGGGAAACTCTTTTTGTTGCAAGATTTTTTTCCCTTAACCAAGTTAGTTTCCAAAAACGTGCCAAGTCAGTACAATGCTGAATTTAAGGACCGCGGGAGGTGATCAAAGGCAGTCCGCGTCTATTAAAACATTGTAATACAAAAGGCAAAATAATTGGATCGGAGGTCGGAGATCTGAAATATAAACAGACAATGCTGGAAACACTCAGCAGGTCAGGCAGCCTCTGTGGAGAGAGAAACAGAGAGTTAACGTTTCAGGTCAATGTCACCTTAAAAGAGGTTTTCTCTGAGAGCAATAGCTCCTTATGCAAGGAAGTAACTTCCTAACTGAAGAGTGACTCGGAGCATTTGGGGCACATTTCCCACAGTGTTAGTTTAAGTTTAGAGTGTTCTGCCCAAGGCTGATAATCCCAGTTATTTCTATCTCTTAAATGTAACAATGAACAGCAATGTGGCATAAAAACCAAAAATGCTGGAAACGCTCGGCAGGTCGGGCAGCATCCATGGAGAGAGAAACAGAGTTAACGTTTCAGGTCTGTGACCTTTCGTCAGAACTGGACGAATTTAGAGATTTAACAGATTTTAAGCAAGTGCAGGGAGAGGGGGGAGGGGGAGGAAAGAACAAAAGGGAATGTCTGCAATAGGGTGGAAGGCAGGAGAGATTAAATGACAACAGGGATGATGGTACAAGGCAAAAGTAGAGCTTTAATTCTCCATCCCACGCTCACTCTGCCCACTCTGTCCTCGTCCTCCTACGGTGTTCCAGTGAAGCTCAACGCAAGCTCGAGGAACAGCACCTCATCTTTCCATTCGGCACTTTGCAGCCTTCTGGCTATAAACGTGGTGGAAGTCCAAAGCCCATAACGCATCAAGATTTTTTTTTTGTTCATTCACGTGATGGGGGTTTGGGAGTTGCTGTCGAAGAAGCCTTGGCGAGTTGCTGCAGTGCATCTTGTAGATGGTCCACACTGCAGCCACGGTGCGCCGGTGGTGGAGGGAGTGAATGTTTAAGGTGGTGGATGGGGTGCCAATCAAGCGGGCTGCTTTGTCCTGGATGGTGTCGAGTTTCTTGAGTGTTGTTGGAGCTGCACTCATCCAGGCAAGTGGAGAGTATTCCATCACACTCCTGACTTGTGCCTTGTAGATGGTGGAAAGGCTTTGGGGAGTCAGGAGGTTAGACACTCGCCGCAGAATACCTAGCTGAATTGAAAGGTGTAGATCAGATAAATCAACAGTCAGCAGTCTTGGGTTTTAAAAGCCTGTGGGTTGGAGGAGGGACTGGGGGAGCTGAGCAAGTGCACAGTCTCGGGAATTGATGAGTTGGAGTAGATGACAGAGGGCAAAGGAAGA
This sequence comes from Somniosus microcephalus, assembly GCF_052327205.1. Classification (NCBI taxonomy): domain Eukaryota; kingdom Metazoa; phylum Chordata; class Chondrichthyes; order Squaliformes; family Somniosidae; genus Somniosus; species Somniosus microcephalus. Next base: position 10,675,092 of record NC_140996.1, on the reverse strand, counting down.
TAGAATGGGACAACAAATTTAGAATATAAGAGGAATAGGAAAGATAAAACTATATCAATATTACGATTTTGAAAACAATATTTAAAGCACTGTAGATTTTTTAAAGTGCTAGGCCTAGAAATTGAGTTTGCGCTGCGCCAGGGCTTTAGCGGCGGAAGTTAGCGCCGGCGCTAAGTCCCTTTGCGCGCGCCAAAAATTCAGTAGCACCGCGCCCAAACGGCTGCCGGCGCTACTGAAGGGTTTTAGCGCCTGAAAACTGGCGCAACACGCTGCATTGCGGCGCTATTCCGGCGCTGCGGCGCCCGCTGCGGTGCGGCAGGCTCGGGAAGTGCAGGCCTCCTCCTTCCGTTAAGGAGGAGCTGCCTGCACCCGGCCGCGGCCCGCGCAAATCTCTTCAAAAATGAGCCCGGCACCTCGGACAAGTGCCGGGCTTGCATCTGTTCAGGGGGGGGGGGGGGAGAAGTCCGGGGAGGGAGCTGCGGGCAGGCGGCCGGCGGGAAAGCGGCCGGCCGCCGCGCCTCCTTAAAGCGCCGGCGCAGACTCCGGCAACACTCGTTTGCCGGAGTCTTAGTTGCGGCTGCCACTGGCGAGGCGGCCGCAACTGAATTTCGGCTTGGGGCCGGGTTACCACGGCAACCGGGACGCTGCGCACACCGATGACGTCATCGGTGCCGGCGCAGCGCTACCGGTCTACCGCCGCAGAAGGGCCCCAGGCAATTTAGGAACCGGCGCCAATTGCAGCGCTAGGCCCTCTAGCGCCGCAAAATCGGTGCTAAGGGCACTGAATTTCTAGGCCCTAATGTTTTGTCATTTTTGTAGATAAGAATTTTTAAAATTGTTTTTGTGAGGGCTTTGTGATAGATAACATTGATCTTTAAAGTTATACGAAGCTTTTGGTATTCATTGTTGTTAATACATTTCATAGTATAATATACATTTTATTTCTCCGTGCGCTGACAGGGAAGGAAGGTCCAACGCCCATATTAAAGGAGATTACCAAAGGATCGGAGATGTGATGCTGAAAAACCTGCGTTCTATGAAGGTGTGTGTCCACATGCACGGAAATTGTTTATATCAACTATTTCAAACGCTATTTTACTGTGTTTACATTGAGTATAATGTCAGCCGTGGTCTCAGTGGGCAGCACCCTCGACTCTGAGTCAGAAGTTGTTTTCAAGATCGTAATATTGATATAGTCCTACTCCAGGGACTTGAGCACAAAATCTAGGCTGACACTCCCCAGTGCAGTACTGAGGGAGTGCTGCGCTGTCGGAGGTGCCGTCTTTTGGATGAGACGTTAAACCGAGGCCCCGTCTGCTCTCTCAGGTGGACGCTAAAGATCCCACGGTCACTATTTCGAAGAAGAGCAGGAGTGAGTTCTCCCCGGTGTCCCGGGGCCAATATTTATCCCTCAACCAACATAACAAAAACAGATTATCTGGTCATTATCACATCGCTGTTTGTGGGAGCTTGCTGTGCGTAATTGGCTGCCACGTTTCCCACATTACAACAGTGACTACACTCCAAAAGTACTTCATTGACTGTAAAGCGCTTTGAGACGTCCTGAAGTCGTGTAAAGCGCTCTATAAATGCAAGTCTTTCTTTTATTTTTATATACTCACACACATATATAACTTACAGCACAGAAGGAGGCCATTCGGCCCGTCGTGCCTGTGCTAGCTCTTTGAAAGAGCAGTCGTGTTTAGTCCCACATCCCTGCTTTTTGTCCGTGACCCTGTGAGTTCCTCATCCTCCAGAACCGTCAAACTCCCTTTAAAATTATTGATGGACTCAGCTTCCACCCTCTCTTCAGGTCGAGCGTTCCCGATCCCGACAACTCTCTGAGTGAAAACATTTCTCCTCATCTCCTCTCTAGATCTTTTGCCAATGATTTTGAATCTATGACCTCTATTTATTGACCCACTCGCCCGAGAGAATAGTTTTTCTCTCTCTACTCTATCAAAACCTCTCATCATCTTGAATCTTGAAAAATATACACACGCACACACATACACACACACACATACATACACACACACACCTACACACACACACATACACACATACACACACATACACACACACACATACACACACACACATACACACACCTGAACACATACACACACCTGAACACATACACACACCTATATACACACCTATATATACATATACACACACACATATATATAGACACACACACACTCACACACCTACTTATACACACACACACACACACACACCTGAACACATACACACACCTATATATACACATACACACACACACATACATACACGCAAGCCTACATTTCGTTGTACTGCACTTGTGCACTAACAATGACAATAAAAGTTGATTTGATTTGATATACACACCTATATATACACACACTCACACATATATATAGACACACACCCATATACACTTACACACACACACACTCACACACACACACACACACACACACACACACTTTATGACTGTAGGCAAAAACTGAGCAGATGTTTCTTCAGCCCCAACATCCGAGAGTAGAAAGGAAACTAATTAGCACTCAGAGTATCGCGGCTCTGTGCTGACAGCATGTTTACCGTGTGTCCCGGCTCATCGTGCTCTGTTCATTCATTCCCTTTGAAGCAACTGACAGCCCACCTGCAGAAGCACAATGACATTTTGATGGAGCTGGAGAAAGCCATCAGGAACTCCCGGAAGCTGGAGGCAGTATGCCGGGACTTCGAGCAGCAGAAAGTCTGTTACCTTCCCCTGAACATATTTTTCCTGAGGCCCCTCCACAGACTGATGCATTACAAGCAGATTCTGGAGCGGCTCTGCAAGCACTACCCGCCCACCCATGTGGACTTCAGAGACTCCAGAGGTATGGCAATCAATCTGAGTGGAGAAAGGTTTTCAATACATTCGATTACTGTTGGGCTGGGCTGGGCTGGGACGGGCTGGGCTGGGCCACGCCGGGCTGGGACAGGTTGGGACGGGCTGGGCCGGGCTGGGCTGGGACGGGACGGGCCGGGCTGGGCTGGGACGGGACGGGACGGGCTGGGCAGGGCTGGGGCTGGGGCCGGGACGGGACGGGCTGGGACGGGACGGGACGGGCTGGGACTGGACTAGACAGGTGCATCAACTCTTGTTGCAGTAATCAGTGCTAAAGTCCAAAGTTTCCCTTGGCACATCTCACCTCCTCTAATAATTTTGCCCAATGCTGAAACGAGATCAAAATGTAAATAATATTATTCACAAATAGGTACAGTAGCACGGTGGTTATGTTACTGGACTAGTAAAAACCCATCTGGTTCACTAATGTCCTTTAGGGAAGGAAATCTGCCGCCCTTACCCGGTCTGGCCGAGATGTGACTCCAGACCCACAGCAATGTGGTTGACTCTTAACTGCCCTCTGAAATGGCCCAGCGAGACACTCAGTTGTACCAAACCACTACGGCACACCACACGGACTGCAATGGTTCAAGAAGACGGCTCACCACCACCTTCTCGAGGGCAATTAGGGGATGGGCAATAAATGCCGGCCTGGCCAGCGACGCCCGCACCCCGTGAATGAATAAAAAGAATGATTACTGTGTGCAAAATTGAGCGTCGAAGCTTGAGAGAGGGTACAGCGCAAATTTAGACTTGAAAAATTGGGTCTGTTGTTGTTCAAACAATGCAGATTACAGGGCGAATAATAGAAGTGTTTAAAGTGGTGAAAGGATGGGGCAGGGTAGATAGAGGCTGGCGGTTTTTAGAAGCTGGGGGTGGGGTGGGGTGGGGGTCAAGAATAAGAGGCCAGAGATAGGAGATTAAATGTAAGAGATTTAGAAGAGAGGGCAGGAGAAACTTCTTTACACGCACCGCACCGCACACACACACACACGCACACACAGAGCTGCGAGGCTGTGGAATTCACGCCCAGGGCTAGTGGTTGAAGCAGAAACTATGGTGACATTCAACGTTAGATTGGAGAGATGGGGATATGAAGGAAAAGGAGAGGAAGGGATATGGGCACAGGGCGGGTGAAATGTGATTGGGACTGTTTGCTGGTGTGGAGGGTGAACGGCGACATGGACTGGTTTCTGTGCTGTAACCCAACTGAGGACACGGCCGGTGGTGCTGTACATTCCGTGAATGCTTCTTTGCACGTTAACATTTTACTGAAGGTTAAATCGTTGCGAATGTTTATACCCTGGAAGCTCTTTAGACAATTTAACAAGGCTAAAGGCAACAGGAATACATCCAACCTGAGTTGTACGTGATGCAGTGTTTTAGGACGTTCGCTATGCCACAGAAGGCTTTGTCATAATGAGGTTGGACTGGATTGATGTTCACTTCCACATGTGTGTTACACGGAGACTGTACACGGTACAATGACAGGCCCGCTTGGGTCTGCACAGGTGAATGGAGCTCGCAACTCAGTGTCAGCCGTGGCTCAGTGGACAGCACTGTCGGAGGGGCAGTACTGAGGGAGCTCCGCACTGTCGGAGGGGCAGTACTTTGGGAGCGCCGCACTATTGGAGGGGCAGTACTGAGGGAGCGCCGCACTGTCGGAGGGGCAGTACTGAGGGAGCGCCGCACTGTCGGAGGGGCAGTACTGAGGGAGCTCCATACTGTTGAAGGAGCAGTACTGAGGGAGCGCTGCACTGTCGGAGGGGCAGTACTGAGGGAGCGCCGCACTGTTGGAGGGGCAGTACTGAGGGAGCTCCGCACTGTCGGAGGGGCAGTACTGAGGGAGCTCTGTACTGTTGGAGGAGCAGTACTGTGGGAGTGCCGCACTGTCGGAGGGGCAGTACTGAGGGAGCATTGCACTGTCGGAGGGGCAGTGCTGAGGGAGCTTTGCACTGTCGGAGGGGCAGTACTGAGGGAGCGCCGCACTGTCGGATGTGCCGTCTTTCAGATGAGACGTTAAACCGAGGCCCCGTCTGCTCTCTCGGGTGGATGTAAAAGACCCCATTCCCATTATTTGAAGAAGAGCAGGGGAGTTATCCCTGGTGTCCTGGGGCCAATATTTATCCCTCAACCAACATCACTAAAAAAACAGATGATCTGCTCATTATCACATTGCTGTTTGTGGGAGCTTGCAACAGTAAAAGTACTTCATTGGCTGTAAAGCGCTTTGAGACGTCCGGTGGTCGTGAAAGGTGCTATAGAAATGCAAGTCTTTCTTTTCTGAACTCGGAGTTAGTGGGCATGTAAATGCTACAATGAACAGACAATGAGTGACTTGTACCCGGTGGGAACGTTTAGTCCCACAGAGTGAGGCGCAGATAACTGACAAAAGCAGCAGTTCCGAGCGAGTAGTCTGTTGCCTGACGGGCTTGGCGTGACCTCTGCACAGTTCTGCGTGATATTCTTTTTGCAGCTTAACACTCTCGATCTCTTTCTTAAAAATATATTAGTACATTTTCATTCTAAGCTACAGGGGTGACTATTTTGTCAGGGATTCAGGGTGATTTCAGGGCCAGGGTGCAGTCGGCGAGGGTCGCAGTGACGCAGGCTGGGATGGGATCAGGGAAAGGAGGGTTGAGGGGAAGAGATCAGCGGCCCCGGGTTAATCTGGGAGCCTGGCTTCCATTTCAGCAATCACGGTGGCAGGCTGAATTATTCAGAGGTGAACGCTGATTATGCAAAAGTGGGAGATTAATTTTGCAAGAGCAGAATAATTATGGTAAGCACAGCAGCCATTATCATAATTCAGACTAAGTATAGGGAAGTGAGTTTGACCCCGTGCAATTGCAGTGCTGAGCTGGGGAGGCGGAGCAGGGGTGGAATTGAATTATGCCTCCAGTTCATTCCAGCACGCGCTGATTATCATACCAATTCTGTGGAAAACAGTAGAATTTTGTGATTTGAAAAATTACAAGCCGCCTAAAGGTGTCTGAGTAGCTGTGACTGTGTTACCATTCCCATCTTTTAAGCATGCGATCTCAGCCATCTGGTGCTCTGCAAAATTTGTTTGAATAAATTTTGACGGTCTATTTCAGAACAGTGGGGTAGAATTTCCCGATTGCGCCCAAAATGCGTTTGAAATTGCGGGCGGGGAGGTTGCAGTTCAAGCTTCCATAAAAAAGCAAACCAAGCACTAGGGATTATTTCTAGAGGGATAGAATTGAAAAGTAGAGAAGTTATGCTAAACCTGTATCGAACCTTGGTTAGACCACACTTGGAGCACTGCGTACAGTTCTGGTCACCATATTATAAAAAGGATATCGAGGCACTGGAGAGGGTGCAGAGAAGATTTACAAGGATGATACCAGAAATGCGAGGGTATACATATCAGGAAAGGATGAACAGGCTGGGTCTCTTCTCTTGAAAAGAGAAGGCTGAGGGGTGACCTAATAGAGCTCTTTAAAATTATGAAAGGTTTTGATAGAGTGGATACAGAGAGAATGTTTCCACTTGTGGGGAAGAGCATAACTAGAGGCCATCAATATAAGATAGTCACCAAGAAATCCAATAGAGAATTCAGAAGAAACTTCTTTACCCGGAGAGTGGTGAGAATGTGGAACTCGCTCCCACAGGGAGTGGTTGAAGCGAATAGTATCGATGCATTTAAGGGGAGGCTGGATAAACATACGAGGGAGAAGGGAATAGAGGGTTACGCTGATAGAGTTCGATGAGGAAAGACGGGAGGAGGCTCGAGTGGAGCATAAACACCGGCATGGACTGGTTGGGACTGGTTGGGCCGAATGGCCTGTTTCTGTGCCGTGTGTCCCATGGAATCCTGTGTAAAATTCATTTGCATAATCACAAATGGGAAATCTCCCATGAACCAGCATAATCGGGCCAAATAATAGAACAGAATCGTTCCCTTTTTTTCCGTTGCATTATAAAGTATTCCTCGATGTGTTTAGGAGCGGTGACCTGGTGCAGTTTGATTACTTCAGCTGAAAATGGGTTTATCGTCAAAAATAAACATTTTTAATCAGAGTGTCCAGTCCTCCACCTGTGAGTAACCTGATTTAAAAAAACTTGAAAATGACTTTAAAAAACTATCCTGAACCATTTAACAGTTTCATTGGTGGACGCTGGTCAGTTTCTTAGTAAATTAAATCTTTTTTGATGTGAAAAATCAGTTTAAAACGAGCCGACTGGTGCCTGTGCATCGAAGACAAAGGGCAGGATTTTCATTGGGCCGTGGAGGCGGGATTGGAGGTGTGTGGGGGGTTAAAATCTCGAAATCGGGGGGCACGAATCCAACCCGCCTCCATGCCCGTTTCCCAGGAGGCGGGTACCCGACCTGCACTGGGAGCCGCCTCCCCGAGGCAGGAAGGGGATTAGTGCCAATTAACTGCCTGTTAACAGGTAGTTAACAGGCAGTTTTTAGCCTAATCCCTATTTTTATCCCTGGAGTGTGGGATTCCCAACGGCTCCAAGTTAGCGAGGCGGGCCGTCGGGCTGAAGGGCTTGGAGGGTTCGAGATGTCCGGTGTTCAGGTGAGTGATGGGTGCATGAGTGCAGAGGTAAGTGTGTTTGGTGTGTGTAAAGTGTTTAAAGAAGTTTTACTTACCTTTACTTACCTTTACAGCCTTCCTTCCTTCAGGTCTCGGGAGTCCCTCATCTCACCGGCACAGAAAGCAGAATGGCCGCGATCTGTCAAAATCTGCAGCCTCTGCTTTCTGTTCTGGAGAGATCTCTAAATCAGCCTGAGAAGAAGGAATTAACTTAGAGTACAGATTGTCAGTGTTTGACAGCTTCAAAGAGCTGTCAAACGCTGATATTTCATCTGTCAAAAGCTTTTGACAGATGAAATGTCAATCTGTGACGTCACCTGTTGCTGGGTGGCCCTTATTTGGCCTGCTGAGCCCACTGGGCGGGCTCAACAAGGTCAATCAAGTGAAAATCACGTGGGTTGGCTAGAACTCGATGGAGGCAGGACTACAACCCCGAAAGTTGTAGTCCCGCCTCCTACCCGCCTCCAGAATCAAAATCCAGCCCAATGAGCGCGATTTGAAGAACCTTCCCGAACCGGCGCGATCGGTGGAATCTTCCAATGTCTGACTGGGGGCGTGGCCAGCTTTGGGGGCGGTGCCTGATTCGGCGCAAATCGAATCTCGAATCAGCGTGAAAGATTGGGGAAAACACGAGCGCGAGCGGATTTGGGGGCGTAACTCACCTAGGCGTAAAATTCCCCTCTCTTTGGCGCTGGCTCGGCCGGTTGCCCCCGGATTGCGCTGACGTAACGAGCGGATATTCGGCCCCAGTGCATGAATCAGGTGTTGAGCTCTGCAGATCACAGTGAGGAAATCGATGATGGCAGTCAATGGAAAAGTGAAAGGACAGGCTTGTGTGTTCGATCACGTTCTGGTATTGGGGGAAAGCCCAACATTGAAATAAACATGTGACTTTGAACATGAGTCTAGGTTCGGAGCGGACATGGCCCTGTGGGTAGCGGAGCGGGCCCAGGGGCCGTGTAGCCTGATCCTGCTCCTATTTCGTGTGTCTAATTCTGTTAGATTCAGGAGATGGTTCTGTGATAGTAGATTTGAGGTTAGGATCAGATCAGCCATGATCTTATTGAATGGCGGAGCAGGCTCGAGGGGCCGATTGGCCTACTCCTGCTCCTATTTCTTATGTTCTTATGATTAACAGGTTTAATTCTGCAAGGACGCCAGCTGTCAAATTTGAGGCATTTCCCAAACTCAGGCAAAACATTCTCGTGAACTTATCATTTCAAGTACATTGAATGCTCCACACAGCTCAATAGAAGGATAGAAAACAATAATTCATAAGCTAGTTTGTGCTCGGAAGGATTTAGAGGTATTCCAACACTCTCTTGGCTGACTTTCCATCTTCTACCCTACCCTAAACTTGAGCTCAGTTTGAAACTCTGCTGCCTGTGCCATAACTCGCACCAAGTCCCGTTCACACATCACCCCCCGTGCTCGCTGCCCAACATTGGCTCCCGGTCCGGCAACACCTCGATTTAAAATCTCAACCTTGTTTTCAAATCTCTCCGTGGACTCGCCCCTCCCTATCTCTGTAATCTCCTCCAGCCCCACAACCCCCCCCCCCCCCACCCCGAGATCTCTGCGCTCCTCTAATTCTGGTCTCTTGAGCATCCCCGATTTTAATCGCTCCACCTTCAGCGGCCGTGCCTTCAGCTGCCTGGGCCCCAAGCTCTGGAATTCCCTCCCTAAACCTCTCCTCCTCTCTCGCCTCCTTTAAGACACTCCTTAAAACTCACCTCTTTGAACAAGCTTTTGGTCACCTGTCCTAATATCTCCTTATGTGGCTCAGTGTCAACATTTTGTCTGCTCGCGCTCCCGTGAAGCGCCCTGGGACATTTTACTACGTTAAAGGTGCTATATAAATGCAAGTTGTTATTGTTGCTGAAGAACGGGTCTCCTATTTCCAGATTTAATTGTCCAAAGTTGGCAAGAGAGGGGACCTTTTTAACTGCATAAAAACATTGGTTGATTCTCAAGCTGAATGAATGTTTGGCACACTCCTCATGAGGTATTCCTGCTAACTCTTGGGGTTTTTTTATTATTCGTTCTCGGGATGCGGGCGTCGCTGGCAAGGCCAGCGTTTACTGCCCATCCCTAACTGCCCAGGAGAAGGTGGTGGTGAGCCACCTTCTTGAACCACAGAGGGCAGTTAAGAGTTGTGGGTCTGGAGTCACATATCGGCCAGACCGGGTAAAGGCGGCAGATTTCCTTCCCTAAAGGACATTAGTGAACCAGGTGGGTTTTTACGACAATCTGGTAGTTTAATAGTCACCGCCTGAGGAAGGACGTTCTTGCCATGGAAGGAGTGCAGCGAAGATTCACCAGGCTGATACCTGGGATGGCAGGAATGACGTATGAGGAGAGATTGTGTCGATTGGGCTTATACTCACTGGAGTTTAGAAGATTGAGAGGGGATCTCATCGAAACCTATAAAATTCTGTCAGGCCTGGACAGACTAGATGCAGGAAGGATGTTTCTGATGGCCGGGGAGTCCAGAACCAGGGGTCATAGTCTAAGGATAAGGGGTAGGACATTTAGGACTGAAATGAGGAGGAATTTCTTCACCCAGAGAGTGGTGAACCTGTGGAATTCTCTACCACAGAGGGCGGTGGAGGCCAGTTCATTAAATATATTCAAGAAAGAGTTGGATATATTTCTTAAGGCTAAAGGGATCAAGGGATATGGGGAGAAGGCAGGGACAGGGTACTGAATTTGGATGATCAGCCATGATCTCATTGAATGGCGGAGCAGGCTCGAGGGGCCGAATGGCCTACTCCTGCTCCTAGCTTCTATGTTTCTTTGTTACTGATACTAGCTTTTTATTCCAGATTTATTTAATTAACTGAATTTAAAGTCCCCCAGTAGTGGGATTTGAACTCACGTCTCTGGATCATTAGTCCAGGCCTCTGCATCGCCAGTAACATGACCGTACCTATGTGTGAATAATATTACTGTATTTACATTTTAATCTCGTTTCAACCTGAGGTACAGTTCTTATTCACCGCCACAAGGTGGCAGGCAACACGCACACAACTCAGTATTGCTTTGCTGAGCGAGCCAAAGGTCAAGGAATAAGATTGAATTTTTAAAAAATCTTTTTCTATTGGATCTGGCTAGAATGTTTGACCTTTTAAATGGACAGACAACAACAACAACAACTTGTATTTATATAGCGCCTTTACCGTAGTAAAACGTCCCAAGGCGCTGCACAGGAGTATTTTAAGACTAAAAATTTGACACCGAGCCACATAAGGAGAAATTAGTGCAGGTGACCAAAAGCTTGGTCAAAGAGGTGGGTTTTAAGGAGCGTCTTAAAGGAGGAAAGAGAAGTAGTGAGGCGGAGAGGTTTAGGGAGGGAATTCCAGAGCTCAGGGCCCAGGCAACAGAAGGCACGGCCACCAATGGTTGAGCGATTATAATCAGGGATGCTCAAGAGGGCAGAATTGGAGGAGCGCAGATATCTCGGGGTGTTGTGGGGCTGAAGGAGATTACAGAGAATGGGAGGGGCGAGGCCATGGAGGGATTTGAAAACAAGGATGAGAATTTTAAAATCGAGGCGTTGCTTAACCGGGAGCCAATGTAGGTCAGCGAGCACAGGGGTGATGGGCGAACGGGACTCGGTGCAAGTTAGGACACGGGCAGCCGAGTTTTGGATCATCTCAAGTTTACGTAGGGTGGAATGTGGGAGGCCGGCCAGGAGTGCGTTGGAATAGTCAAGTCTAGAGGTAACAAAGGCATGGATGAGGGTTTCAGCAGCGGATGAGCTGAGGCAAGGGCGGAGACGGGCGATGTTACAGAGGTGGAAGTAGGCGGTCTTAGTTCTGAGCTGAGGCAACAACAATGGACAGGAAAAGACCCTCTGGTCCACTCAGCCTGTCCCACACAATTGCGATATCTTGTGTGGCACGACATATACACTCCGCACCCCACCCAAAACCATGTGCTCTCCTGGGAGAGGCAAAAAAACAGTTGATGGGGCAGTACTGAGGGAGCGCCGCAGTGTCAGAGGGGCAGTACTGAGGGAGCGCCGCACTGTCGGAGGGGCAGTACTGAGGGAGCGCTGCACTGTCGGAGGGGCAGTACTGAGGGAGCGCCACACTGTCAGAGGGGCAGTACTGAGGGAGCGCCTCAGTGAGGTAGCTAATGTTACCCCACTGTTCAAAAAAGGTGGTAGAGAGAAAACGGGGAATTACAGACTGGTAAGCCTGACATCGGTAGTGGGGAAAATGCTAGAGTCCATTATAAAAGATGTAATAGCAGAGCACTTGGAAAACAGTGACCGGATCGGACAAAGTCAACATGGATTTACAAAAGGTAAATCATGCTTGACTAATCTACTGGAATTTTTTGAGGATGTAACTGGTAAAATAGATAAGGGAGAACCAGTGGATGTGGTGTATTTGGACTTTCAAAAGGCTTTCGATAAGGACCCGCATAAGAGATTAGCGTGTAAAGTTATGGCACATGGGATTGGGGGCAAGGTATTGACTTGGATAGAGAACTGGTTGGCAGACAGAAAGCAAAGAGTTGGAATAAATGGCTCTTTTTCCGAGTGGCAGGCAGTGACTAGTGGGGTACCGCAGGGATCGGTCCTTGGACCCCAGCTATTCACAATATATATTAATGATCTGGACAAGGGAACTAGATGTAATATCTCCAAGTTTGCAGACGACACAAAGCTGGGTGGGCGTGTGTGCTGTGAGGAGGATGCCGAGAAACTCCAGTATGATTTGGACAGGTTGGGTGATTGGGCAGAAGCGTGGCAGATGCAATATATAACGTGGATAAATGTGAGGTTATCCACTTTGGTGTCAAAAACAAGAAGGCAGATTATTATCTGAATGGCAACTAGGGACGGGCAATAAATGCCGGCCTTGCCAGTGACGCCCACATCCAGTGAACGAATAATTTTTAAAAAGCTGATTATCCGGTCATTATCAAATTGCTGTTTGTGGGAGCTTGCTGCCGCGTTTTCCACATTACAGCAGTGACTTCACTTCACATTGGCTGTAAAGCGCTTTGGGACGTCCTGAGGTTGTGAAAGGCGCTATAGAAATGCAAGTCTTTCATTCTTAATCTTTCTCCATCCAGCGGCATTGGCAGAGGTGGCAGAAATGGCAGCCCAACTGCACGGCATCATGATCAAGATGGAGAACTTTCAGAAGCTCGTCGAGCTGAAGAGGGACTTGATCGGGATTGACAATTTGGTCATCCCTGGAAGGGTACATTCTGTTTTATCGAATTTTTCTTTTTTTTTTAAAATGTATTATCTAAAATGTCATTGCATCAAATGTTAACAGAGCACTTAGAAAATAGTAATAGGATTGGGCAGTGTCAACACGGATTTATGAAAGGGAAATCGTGTTTGATAAATCTGTTAGAGTTTTTTGAGGTTGTAACTAGCAGAAAAGATAAGGGGGAACCAGTGGATGTGGTGTATTTAGATTCTCAGAAGGCATTCGATAAGGTGCCACACAAGAGGTTATTAAACAAAATGAGGGCTCATGGGATTGGGGGTAATATACTCGCATGGATTGAGGATTGGTTAACGGATAGAAAACAGACAGTAGGAATAAACGGGTCATTTTCGGGTGGGCAGCCTGTAACTAGTGGGGTACCGCAAGGATCAGTGCTTGGGCCTCAGCTATTCACAATCTACATCAATGATTTGGATGAGGGGACCAAATGTAATATATCCAAGTTTGCTAATGATACAAAGCTGGGGAGAATGTAAGTTGTGAGGAGGATGTAAGGAGGCTTCAAGGGGATATAGACAGGCTAAGTGAGTGGGCAAGAACATGGCAAATGGAATATAATGTGGGGAAAAATGGAAAAGCAGAGTATTTTTTAAATGGAGAGAGATTGGGAAATGTTGGTGTTCAGAGGGACCTGGGTGTCCTTGTACACGAATCACTGAAAGTTAACATGCAGGTACAGCAAGCAATTAGGAAAGCAAATGGTATGTTGGACTTTATTACAGGAGGATTTGAGTATAAGAGTAAAGACGTCTTACTGCAATTATTTAGGGCCCTGGTGAGACCACACCTGGAGTATTGTGTACAGTTTTGGTCTCCTTACCTAAGGAAGGATATACTTGCCATAGAGGGAGTGCAACGAAGGTTCACCAGACTGGTTCCTGGGATGAGGGGATTGTTCTATGAGGAGAGATTGAGTAGACTAGGCCTATATTCCCTAGAGTTTAGAAGAATGAGAGGTGATCTCATTGAAACACACAAAATTCTTACAGGGCTTGACAGGGTAGATGCAGGGAGGATGTTTCCCCTGGCTGGGGAGTCTAGAACTAGGGGTCACAGTCTTAGAATAAGGGGTCGGCCATTTAGGACTGAGATGAGGAGGAATTTCTTCACTCAGAGGGTGGTGAATCTTTGGAATTCTCTACCCCAGAGGGCTGTGGAGGCTCAGTCATTGAGTATATTCAAGGCTGAGATCGTTAGACTTTTGGATATTAAGGGAATCAAGGGATATGGGGATAGTGCAGGAAAGTGGAGTTGAGGTTGAAGATCAGCCATGATCTTATTGAATGGCGGAACAGGCTCGAGAGGCCAAATGGCCGACTCCTGCTCCTATTTCTTATGTTATGTTAAGTTCATAGTGTATCTGTTTTCACATTCTTCCTCTCTCCATTGGCTGAAGCCTTTGACCCGTCCTGGGATACGGTCCCACAGACGCCCTCTGTTACTTTGCCCAAATACCCAGTCCTCATGTGTGAGCTCAGCTGGTGAGCATCAGCGGGAGAGAACACCACCAGTCAGTCTAGTGTTGCCATGGTTTTAGTTACAAAAAGGAATCCTAAGGTAGTCCAATCAGGGACTAAATTACAGCAGGCATGTGGTAAAGGGTTAAATTATGAGGACGTGTTGCACAGACTGGGCTTGTATCCCCTGGAGTTTAGAAGATTAAGGGGCGATCTAATGGAGGTGTTTAAGATGATTAAAGGAGTTGATGGGGTCGAGAGAGAGAAACTATTTCCTCTGGTGGGGGGAGTCCAGAACAAGGGGGCAGAACCTTAAAATTAGAGCCAGGCCGTTCAGGGGTGATGTCAGGAAGCACTTCTTCACACAAAGGGTGGGGGAAATCTGGAACTCTCCCCCCCAAAAAAACTGAGGCTGGGGGTCAATTGAGAAGTTCAAAACTGAGATTGATAGATTTTTGTTGGGTAAAGGTATTAAGGGTTAAGGAACCAAGGCGGGTGGATGGAGTTAAGATACCGATCAGCCCGTGATCTGATTGAATGGCGGGATAGGCTCGAGGGGCAGAATGGTCTCCTCTTCTTAAGATGAAATATTGGGATCAGGGAGAGGAAACTTGTGACCGATATTGGCTCCAGTTAAGCAACACCTCAATTTTAAAATTCTCATCCTTGTTTTCAAATTCCTCCATGGCCTCGCCCTTATCTCTGTAATCTCCTTCAGCCCATAAGCCCCCCCGAGAGCTCTGCGCTCCGCCTGTTCTGGTCTTTTGAACATCCACGATTTCCATCGCTCCACCATTGGTGGCCGTGCCTTCAGCTGCCTGGGCCCCGAGCTCAGGAATTCCCTCCCTGAACCGCTCCGCCTCTCTCTCCCTCTCTCTCCTCCTTTAAGACGTTCCTAGAAATCTACCCCATCTGCCCTCATATCTCCTTACGGGGCTCGTTGTCAAATCTTGTCTGATTTACGCTCCTGTGAAGCGCCTTGGGATGTTTTACTATGTTAAAGGCGCTATATGAGTGAAAGTTGTTGCTATTTTCCCTTTTCTTCAATGGTGTTAGTGGGTCTAAAGCTTCACGTCCTGTGAAATAACCTGCAGAAACATTAATTGGCACAGCAGCATGAAGAACAAATGTCCTTCATTCAATTGTAGCGCACCCTGACAGGGGTGAAAAATTCCATCACTTTTCATCATGGTATCCCTGATTAGTTTGAATGAGATTGAACAGCAGTCTGTGTAAATCCTGACTCTGCACTTGGCTGTGATTGTCTTTATTAAACTGTGAGTACGATGACTGATGGCACAGCGGTGTGGCGGTTAGCGCGGTACGGTGCGTAACCACATAGCTTGGCATTTCAAGGAAATGTGTTCAGCTTTGACATCACGCGCGCTCGCCACTGGCCTGCCCTTTTGGTATTCTACGGAAAAGATTTAAGAGAACGTTATCTTGGAATGGCGAGGACCGATTGAGCAGGCTGGGGCCCCTGGCTCTGCAAAAAGAGAAGGCTGAGGGGTGACCCGACGGAGGGGTCTTTAACATTCTGAAGGGGCTCGGTAGGGTAGATGCAGAGAAGATGTTTCCACTTGTGAGGGAGTCTAGGACAAGGGGCCACTAATGCAAGATGGCCACTAACAGATCAAACAACAATAACCTGCATTTGTATTGCGCCTTTAACGCTGTAAAACGTCCCAGACGTTGGGGGCCCTGGAAAATGATAAATAGGACATGGCGGCCAAATTTAAGGCACCTGGAAAAATAAAGTTATTTTTCCTTGGAGGGAGTTATTAGATGGGAGAGCGAGACTAGAGTATATAGACTTATAATACAGTATTGTTGTAATGTGATCTGGTTAGAGTTAGTAATAAAATTTCAATAATTTGGGTGGAAACATAGATAATGGTGGGAATGTAGGAGTGGGGAAAGCTTTGGGGTGCGATCTTGATCTGAATCCCAAAGCCTGAACTACATCTCACGTCGGTGGGTATTATTATTATCAACAGAGTGCCGAGCAAGGTTAGTGACACAACAACAACAATAACTTGCATTTATATAGCACCTTTAACGTAGTAAAACCTCCCAAGGCGCTTCACAGGAGCGATTATCAAACAAAATCTGACACCAAGGCACATAAGGAGATATTGGGACAGGTGACCAAAAGCCTGGTTAAAGAGGTCGGCTTTAAGGAGCGTCTTAAAGAAGGAGAGAGAGGTAGCGAGGTTTCGGGAGGGAATTCCAGAACTTAGGGCCCAGGCAGCTGAAGGCACGGCCGCCAATGGTGGAGCGATTAAAATCGGGGATGCGTAAGAGGACAGAATTGGAGGAGCGCAGAGATCTCAGAGGTTTTGTAGGGCTGGAGGAGATTACAGAGATAGGGAAGGGCGAGGCCATGGAGGGATTTGAAAACAAGAATGAGAATTTTAACGTTCAGGTTTTGCCAGACCGGGTCAATGTAGGTCAGCGAGCACAGGGGGTGATGGGCGAACGGGACTGGGTGCGAGTTAGGACACGGGGCAGTGAGCACAGGGAGTGATGGGCGAACGGGACTGGGTGTGAGTTAGGACACGGGGCAGTGAACACAGGGGGTGATGGGCGAACGGGACTTGGTGCGAGTTAGGACACGGGGCAGCAGAGTTTTAGATGATCCATAGTTTATGTAGGGTGGAATGTGGGAGGCCGGCCAGGAGTTCGTTGGAATAGTCGAGTCTGGAGGTGACAAAGGCCTGGATGAGGGTTTCAGCAGCGGATGAGCTGAGGTAGGGGTGGAGTCGGGGGATGTTACGGAGGCGGAAGTAGACGGTCTTGGTGATGGAGCGGATACGTGGGCGGACAAGCAGTGACATGAATCAACTGAGCGGCCTGCGGATGGCACTGTCCAGGGAGAGTATAAATACTCGGGCACGGGCCCAGCTTGCGCAGGACATTCTTTAACAGGAACTAGTGAAGGACACAACTAGACCTCCATGTTGTAAAACAGTTGATTAAAGCTTTGTTTAACGCTTAGACCAAGTAGTTTTCTTACGTCAAGCAGTGGGACAAATCCGAGACAGTGGAGGGGTCGAGAGAGTTGGTGGTGAGGCAGAGCTGGGTGTCGTCGCGCTACCCGTGGGACCTGTGTTTTCGGATGATGTCGCCCGCGGGCAGCGTGTAGGAGGGGGCCAAGGACAGATCCTTGTCAGGAGACAAGTCCGCCATTCCACATTTTTTACATGTCTTGGCGTTTGTTTATTTGCCTCTAATTTATTTGATGTTGTTTGTTCTCTCTGTGATTGATAAAGGAGTTCATTAGACAGGGATGTCTCAGCAAGCTGTCTGCAAAGGGATTGCAGCAACGAATGTTCTTTTTGGTAAGTAAACCAAAATTAATTGTGACTGCATTATCTGTCGGTCACCGTTAGAATTCCAACCAAAGTCTCAGCATTCCGCTCCCGCTGCATCTATAAGCAGATACTAAGATTCTTCAACATAGGTTATCTTAAACAGCACAAATGAGTAATATAAAGCTGTGCTGCACTGTCGGGGGTGCCGTCTTTCGGATGAGATGTTAAACCGAGGCCCCGTCTGCCCTCTCAGGCAACGTAAACGATCTCACGGACACTATTTCGAAGAAGAGCAGGGGGGAGTTCTCCCCGGTGTCCTGGGGCCGATATTTATCCCTCAACCAACATCGCTAAAAAAGCAGATTATCTGGTCATTATCACATTGCTGCATGTGGGAGCTTGCTGTGCGCAAATTGGCTGCCGCGTTTCCTACATTACAACAGTGACTACACTTCAAAAAGTTCTTCATTGGCTGCAAAGTGGTTTGGGATGTCCTGAGGTCGTGAAAGGGGCGGTAGAAACGCACATACTTTTTTTATATGGGTTTAACATGAACATATTCAGCAGTGTTTAATTTTCTATTAAAGTACTTAACTTTTCAGTCACCTGGCATGGGTAATGTTCAATTAAAAAAATGTTCTTTTCTCCCCCCATGTTACAGTTCAACGATATTCTTTTGTATACAAGCAGAGGATTGACTGTATCGAATCAATTCAAAGTTCATGGGCAGATTCCCCTGTATGGCATGACTGTAAGTATTGAATTTAATATGAGTTGAAGTATAGTCTGACTGACATTCCGTGTTCTAATCTTCCGATTAGGCACTTTACAGCCTTCCGGACTCAATATCGAGTTCAACAATTTCAGATCATAACCTCGGCCCCTATTATATTTTTATATTTTTTATCCACACTTTTGGTTTGTGCCTTTTCCTTTTCCTCTCTCCCACATGGCAGCTGTCTCTCACTCTGCCAGTGCATTTCACACTTCATCCCGAGCCATTGTTTGTTTCTTTACCTGTCCTATTACCATCTCGTCTCACCTTGAATATCTCTCAATGTCTCTTCTTTCACCCCTCCCCCATTTCCCAGCCCCCAAACTGCCTTTTAATCTGTTTCATTTCCTGCCTTTTTTTCTCAGTCCTGACGAAGGGTTTCGACCCGAAACATTGACTCTGTTTCTCTCTCCACGGATGTTGCCTGGCCTGCTGAGATTTTCCAGCGTTTCCTGTTGTTATTCCGTGTTCTAGCCCTGGCCTGTGGTATACTTAATTAGTTGTATCAAAGGAATTGCATTTCCCCTTGGGCTACCTGGGCCCCGAGCGCTGGAATTCCCTTTCTAAACCTCTCCGCTTCTCTCTCCCCCTTTTAAGACGCTCCTTAAAACCTTTCTCTTTGACCAAGCTTTTGCTGACCTGTCCCAAGATCTCCTTGTGCGGCTCGGGGTCAGATTTTGTCGGATTGGCGCTCCCGTGAAGGACATTTTACTACGTTACAGGTGCTCTGTAAATCAAGTTGTTGTTGCGGAATAAGAGATGCGTTGTCAGAAGCTTCTGTCCTGACTGCTGGCCTCCCTCCCAGGTCAATAAAGCTTCGTGTGAAGCTGAGACGACGCACACAGTGGGTTGGATCTTCGTGATGGTTTTCCAACGTGACCCAAATTCTGCCCTCCCCCTCTCGACATCAGCACAAGACTTAGATGATGGAATGGAAAGCAACATATTCAAATTTGCCGATGACACAAAGATAGACGGCATTGTAGGCAGTGAAGACGAAAGCATAAAATTACAAAGAGATATTGATAGATTAAGTGAATGGGCAAAACTGTGGCTAATGGATTTCAATGTAGGCAAATGTGAGGTCATCCACTTTGAACCTAAAAAGGATAGAACAGGGTACTTTCTAAATGGTGAAAAGCTAAATACAGTGAAGGTCCAAAGAGATTTGGGGGGCCCAGGTACATAGATCATTAAAATGTCATGAACAGGTACAGAAAATAATCAAAAAGGCTAATAGAATGCTGGGCTTTATATCTGGAGGACTAGAATACAAGGAGGTAGAAGTTATGCTGCACCTGGAGCACTGTGAGCAGTTCTGGGCACCACACCTGAGGAAGGATATATTGGCCTTGGAGGGAGTGCAGCATAGGTTTACCAGAATGATACCCGGACTCCAGGGCCTAGAAATTCACTGGCACCCCGTTTGGGGCGCCAGTCTCACCAGGGCGCCGGAAGTACCGCCCCGGAAGGAGTCGCGGCCGCCCGCCGCAAATTCACTTTCAGCGCCCCAGACGGAAGCGCGACGCTACTCGAGGCGCCCCGCATCCCTCTTGGGGCGCTGCAACTGAAAATCGCAGCGCAACGTGCCACAGCGCCACACGCTGCGGCACGGCGCGCTGCGGTACTGCAGGCCTTCCTCCCCTTCTTAAAGGGGAGGGGCCTGCTGCAGCGCGCTCAAAGAGCGTGAGTGCCGGCAAAAGAGCCCGGCACCGAGGAGAAGTGCCAGGCTCTTGGGACACAGCCGGCACTCCGCGGGGGTGGGGGGTGCTCAGGAGGCCGGGGACGGCGGCGCAGTGAGGTGCTGGCAGGCGGCCAGCAAAAAAAATGGCCGCTCAGCGCCTCTACCGCCGCAGGTAGGCCCCCTTAACCGGTCGCAAATTGCGACCAGCGTTAAAGTAGTGGGCGCTACTAAATTTCGCGTTTGGGGCAGTAGCGGGGTGCTGCGCACACCGATGACGTCATCGGTAGAGGCGCAGCGCTAACGGCTAGCGTCGCCATTAGCATCCCGCTAAATTTAGCGGGAGGCGTGGACAGTGGCGCAAAACCCACTAAGTGCCCTCTTAGGGCGCTAATGGGTGGTGCAGCCCACTGAATTTCTAGGCCCAAGGGTTAAGTTACGAGGAGAGATTATACAAATTAGGGTTGTACTCCCTGGAATTTAGAAGGTTAAGGAGCGATTTGATCGAAGTTTTCAAGATATTAAGGGGAATGGATAGGGTCGATAGAGAGAAATTATTTCCGCTGGTTGGGGATTCTAGGACTAGGGGGCATAGTCTAAAAATTAGAGCCAGACCTTTCAGGAGTGAAATTAGGAAACACTTCTACACACAAAGGGTGGTAGAAGTTTGGAACTCTCTTCCGCAAACGGCAATTGATGCTCGATCAATTGTTAATTTTAAATCGGAGATTGATAGATTATTGTTAACCAAAGGTATTGAGAGATGTGGGCTAAAGGTGGGTAGATGGAGTTAGGTCGCAGATCAGCCATGATCTCATTGAATGGCGGAACAGGCTCGAGGGGCTGAAATAATCAGGGCATTAAAATGAAGTTGCGTTTATTTTCCATTTTCTTTCAACACTTTTATTTACTAGTCATAAAAACATGGGAGGTGGCGAAGGTGGGGTGAAAGGTCATGGTGATGAAACCTGTCCAACCAGAGTGGGCAATCCTGGCTCCCAACCCGGTCCTGAGCTTGAGAGGCGCGAGAGAAATGCAAGCTCCTCCTTTTCCTTTTCTATTTCTTCCTTTTCTCTCCCCAGTCGCAGATTTCAAGGCCGTTAACCCCCCCCCCCCCGCTACCCTCGGCCTGCCGCCATCTCCGGCCGGGCAATCCTGGGGTGGGGCAGGACCAGACAGCAGGACAATGGGGCAGGAGCCCAGGTTTCTCACTCCCCACCGGCATTTCCGTGTGGGCGGGCGGGCGGGGAAGGCCAGCCAGCGAGGGTGGGGGAGAGGAAGAGAAATTTAGCTTTGGGGGACACGAATGCAGCAGTAGGCCCTGCCACCCAGTTTGAACTCCTTTTCCACCGAGATCGCACTCAATTTTGGGCAGGACCAGAGGCCAAGTTGGTCTGATGTGTTCTTAGTCTCCAACATGCTGCACTAAGGGACAAGGAACTAATTAAAAATCAAGGATTTAATCATCTTATGGACTTTGTTAAGAATGTAATCTATGGAGGCCGCAAGAGACATTAGCAGATCAAATAATATTTGCCGCACTTTTGAATTTAAGTAGAATTCTTAGAATATTACAGAAACAGACCATTCGGCCCAACAGGTCCACATGAGCCTCCTCCCACCCCTCTTCATCTCATCCTATCAGCATTTCCTTCTATTCCTTTCTCTCTCATGTGCTTATCTAGTTTCCCCTTAAACGTATCTCTGCTGTTTGCCTCAACCACTCCCTGTGGTAGCGAGTTCCACATTCTCATCACTTACTCATTGTATCCTATGGTTTTGTTAATTTGCATCAATTTGCCATTTCTGTTTGCCGATCAGTGTTCTCTGTCATGTGATATGTCAGCAATGTTGGCAACTCATCAGTTATTTGGAGAGACTGGAGAAGCTGGGGTTGTTCTCCTTAGAGCAGAGAAGGTTAAGGGGAGATTCAATTGAGGTGTTCAAAATTACGAAGGGTTTTGATGGAGAAAATAGGGAGAAACTGTTTCCACTGGCGGGAGGGCCGGTTATCAACATATAACCTTCTCTTCCTTTCTCCTTCCTGTGTTTATCCAACTTCCTCTTAAATGTATCGATACTATTCGCCTCAACCACTCCCTGTGGTAGCGAGTTCCACATTCTCACCACTCTCTGGGTAAAGAAGTTTCTCCTGAATTCCCTATTGGATTTATTAGTGACTATCTTATGTTTATGGCCCCAGTTCTGGTCTCCCCCACAAGTGGGCTCTTCAATTCCTTCCTCCCCTCCCACCTAACCCCCTCTCTGTCTCTGTACCTGCTTAATATCTGTTACATCTCCAGTTTTTTCCAGTACTGATGGAGGGTCCCAGACCTGAAACGTTAACTCTGTTTCTCTCTCCGGATGCTGCCTGGCCTGCTGAGTATTTCCAGCATTTTCTGTTGTTATTTCAGTCCTATAGCCTGGCTCAAAAGGGTGTTCCTGTTATAACATGTGGGGGAACTAGTTAGGAAGCCTCACCATGAAGCTCAACAGAAAAACCAACATTAGCACCACTGCTCGATACAGAGCTCTAAATGTACAAGCTGGTCACCATCCGGAAACCAAAGACAAACTGGGGGGATTGTCCTATGAGGAGAGATTGAGTAGACTAGGCCTATATTCTCTCGAGTTTAGAAGAATGAGAGGTGATCTCATTGAAACATACCAAATTCTTACAGGGCTTGACAGGGCAGATGCAGGGAGGATGTTTCCCCTGGCTGAGGAGTCTAGAACCAGAGGTCACAGTCTCAGAATAAGGGGTCGGCCATTTAGGACTGAGATGAGGAGAAATTTCTTCACTCAGAGGGTGGTGAATCTTTGGAATTCTCTACCCCAGAGGGCTGTGGAGGCTCAGTCATTGAGTATATTCAAGACAGAGATCGATAGATTTTTGAATATTAAGGGATATGGGGATAGTGCAGGAAAGTGGAGATGAGGTAGAAGAACAGCTATGATCTTATTGAATGGCGGAGCAGGCTCGAAGGGACCGAATGGCCGACTCCTGCTCCTATTTCTTATGTTCTTATGACTAACAATTTCAGCGGGATCCTTCATCAGGACCAGCTGCTCACTTCTGGCAGATTTTTTTTTTGTTTTTATTTCAGATTTCCTGCACTCGCTACTTCTCTTTCTTTCAATTCCAGCGCTATTCGTTTGACATAAAGGCTCCATGTATTTAACGTTTTCATCTTTTCCTTTTTTAGATTGAAGAAAGTGAGGATGAATGGTCAGTCCCTCACTGTTTCACTCTCCACGCACAGCGACAGTCCATCGTAGTGGCTGCAAGGTAGGGTTTCACTTCCTGCAGATTGTAATTCTTCGAGCTTGCTGCCTTATTAAACTAAAGTAGGTTTACAATCATAGTTACGAAGTAATTGAACTCTACAAATGTAGGAGCATAAAAGCATGTAAAAGACCATTTGGCCCACCTAGCCCATTCCTTCGCAATCCTTGTACGTACCCTACCACACGGCGGAGTTTGCTTTTGTACTTAAATCACTTTTAATCTTGCATTTGTGTCAGCTCAGTTGGGTCGCACCCTCGCCTCTGAATCAGAAGGTTGTGGGTTCAAGTCCCCACTCCAGAGACTCGAGCACAGAAATCTAGGCTGACACTCCCAGTGCAGTGCTGTGGGAGTGCAGCACTGTCGGAGGTGCCGTCTTTCAGATGAGACGTTAAACCGAGGTCCCGTCTGCTCTTTCAGGTGGATGTAAAAGATCCCACGGCCACTATTTTGAAGACGAGCAGGGGCGTTATCCCCGGGGTCCTGGCCAATATTTATCCTTCAATCAACATCATTAAAAAACAGATGATCTGGTCATTATCACATTGCTGTGCGTGGGAGCTTGCTGTGCGCAAAGTGGCTGCCGCATTTCCTACATTACAACAGTGACTACACTTCAAAAAAATACTTCATTGGCTGTAAAGTGCTTTGGTATGTCTGGTGGTCATGAAAGGTGCTATAGAAATGCAAGTCTTTATTATTTTAGAATCAGGTAAATTGACAGGTGTCTTGCGGACCTTTTAAGATCCGATGAACTCAGTTGCTTCCTCAGCAGTTGGAACGTTTTGTTTTACTGGGACTTGGCTCACACTATCCTATCTATGTCTACTTGTCTGCTAGCAGAACACATAGTGTAACAATCGTACCCCCTTGCGAATTGAACTAGATATTTCTGCATTTTGCACGCACCCTTCTTCAGTCTCCCCGAAGGCAGGCTGGTCAAATACCTTGTGAGGCGAGGCCCGATATGAATTAATAAGCTGCTTTGTTTCTCAGTAAAGAGAAACATACAGGACAGAGATTATGATTGGACTCACTTAATTCAATCACTGCAACTTATCTTCGCATAGTAATACAAAAATAAAGAACACGCCACGCTTCCCAACATCTGCGGATCCATCTTACCTGACTTAAACAAGGTGACCTCCAACCGTCCTCCTGCATGTCTGACCCTCTTAGTCTCGGACTCTGTTGGGCCTGACTGCCTCGCAGCGTACTGCTTCAAAAAACCCCACTGGCTTCCTGTATCTCGATCCCCGTCTTATCTCCCCTTCTTCCACAGAAGAAGAAGGCGGCTTGCCAAACACCCCCCGCCGAGTATCGGGAACCACAGAGTGTTGCCAGGGCAATGAGTGCGAGGTGCTCCTTCATTATGAAATGCGCTAACCAATTGCTTGCTGTTTACAGTCTTTGGGGAAAAGAGCTCCCATTAGCATGTTAGCCATCTTTTGTCCAGTTGCCATCTTTTTCTAAACCCGTGTGAGTGCATTTTGCTTTTAAAAACCCAGAAATTAAAATGAACTCTCTAGCTCCAAATTTCTTTCGTATGGAAAAATGGTCTAAAAATCCCCCAAAATCTGTCACTATGTCGTTCTCAAATTGCTGATCATATTGACCTCTTATTGCATAGGATTACATAGTATACATGGCACAGAAACAGGCCATTCGGCCCAACCAGTCCATGCCGGTGTTTATGCTCCACTCGAGCCTCCTCCCGTCTTTCCTCATCTAACTCTATCAGCGTAACCCTCTATTCCCTTCTCCCTCGTATGCTTGTCTAGCCTCCCCTTAAATGCATTTATACTATTCGCTTCAACCACTCCCTGTGGTAGCGAGTTCCACATTCTCACCACTCTCTGGGTAAAGAAGTTTCTCCTGAATTCCCTATTGGATTTCTTGGTGACTATCTTATATTGATGACCTCTAGTTTTGTTCTTCCCCACAAGTGGAAACACTCTCTCTGTATCCATTCTATCAAAACCTTTCATAATTTTATAGACCTCTATTAGGTCACCCCTCAGCCTTCTGTTTTCAAGAGAAAAGAGACCCAGCCTGTTCATCCTTTCCTGATATTGCTGCAACAATGTGTCCCGGCTGTACCCCGTCCCGGCTGTACCCCGTCCCGGCTGTACCCCGTCCCGGCTGTACCCCGTCCCGGCTGTACCTCGCCCCGGCTGTACTCCGCCCCAACTGTACTCCGTCCCAACTCGTGTTGACCATTAGAACACAAAAGCAAAATACTGTGGATGCTGGAAATCTGAAATAAAAACAGAAAACGCTGGAAATACTCAACAGGTCAGGCAGCATCTGTGGAGAGAGAAACCGAGTTAACGTTTCAGGTCGATGACCCTTCGTCAGTAGGGTGTTCAGTGGGTGTAGTATTGTAGACAAATTTGGCAAGAACTTATGGTAGTAGTTTACCAGCCCGAGGCACGACCTCAGTTGTGACACATTTTCCGGTGCTGGAGCCTTGACTACTGCCTCAATCTTCTCTCGGGACTTATGTAACCCCTCTTTATCGAAAACGTGGCCACAATACGAGATCTGTTTTCTAAAAAACTCGCATTTGGGGCAGTTAGCTCGGAGCCCATATTCCTGCAATCTAGTGAGCACCTGCTCCAGGTTGGCAAGGTGATCACTGTCATTTTCGCCCATGACCAGGATGTCGTCCAAATAACACTGGGTCCCTGGGATCCCTTGCAGGACTTGTTCCATTGCCCTCTGCCAAATAGCCGGAGCTGATGCTACCCCGAATACCAGCCGGTTGTATTGGCAGAGACCTTTATGGGTGTTGATTGTGAGGTATTTTTTTGATGCTTCTTCTACCTCCATTTGCAGATACGCCTGGGCCAGATCAATCTTAGTGAAGCGTTTCCCTCCAGATAGCGAGGCGAAAATATCTTCAATCCGCGGAAGTGGATATTGTATGGTGTGAAGGACCGGGTTCACTGTTACCTTAAAGTTCCCACAGATGCGAACCTTCCTTGGTTCCCCAGGCATGCTGCTCAACGACTTTTTCATCACAGGGACGATGGGTGTAGTCCACTCGCTCCAGTCTACCTTGGACAGTACTCCTGAACGTTCCAGACTCTCCAGCTCTGCTTCGACGGCTGGGTGGATCGCATAAGGTACCGGTCTGGCCTTAAAAAATTTTGGGCTTGCGTTTTCTTCAATTTTAATCGTCGCTGTCATGCCTTTTAGTGTTCTGAGTCCTTGCTGGAACACTTCTTTCGCGTCAGTTAGGATCTTTGACAGTCGCCCAGGTGTGACGTCGTCATCCTTTTTGTCAGCCACAGTCAGTGCCTGTATGGAATGCCAATCCAGTTGTATTTTCCGGATCCATTCATGTCCCAGTAATGGTGGTCCTCCATCTTGCAATACATACAAGTCTAGTTTTGGTGCTTCCTTACCGTTATATATAACGGTCACCCTTATTTTTCCTTTGGGGTAGACTTTTTGCCCCGTGTACGTCTTCAAAATAATTTTTGTGTCTCTCAAGGGTATGTGTGAGAATAGCCGCTCATAGTCCCGTCGGTTTATGACTGTTAGGGCTGATCCTGTGTCCAATTCCATCTTTACCTGGACTCCTGCTATCTTGAGAGTGACCCAAATGGTTCGGTGATCCTCCGTTGTGATCACATTATGTAGTTTCAGACAACTCAGTTCCCTGCTTTCGGAGTCGTTATCACTCTTTTGTTCGTCTGAACTATTCACCGTCATCTTATGTGCCTTCTTGTACTTTTCTTTGGTAGGTTTCTTATTGCTGGTTTTCTTTCCCGACCTGCAGACTCGTGCTATGTGTCCTACTTTTCCACACTGTCTGCACACTTTGTCTTTGAACCAACAATCATTCTGGTCGTGTGTTGTTCTGCCGCAGCGATAGCACTTCTCTGTTCTATATGACATTTCGTTTGTGTCATATTCTTGCGGTCTCTGTTGTATCTCTGCAGCGCCCCGTGCTGCTGCTTCATATGATACCGCAATGCTGAAAGCCTTTTCCAGCGTAAGGTCCTTTTCAGATAAAAGCCATTTCTGGGTTCCTTCACTTTGAAGCCCACACACAAACTTGTCCCTTAAGGTATCTGCCAGTCCCGCTCCAAACTGGCAGTGTTTCGATAGTTTGCACAGTTCTGTTAAATAATCAGCATTGCTTTCATCCTTATGCTGGTTCCGTTTGTGAAACTTGAATCTTTCTGCTATCAGCAGCGGTGTGGGGTTTAAATGTTCCTGTAGTATCGTTACTATGTCTTCAAAACTCTTTTCCATTGGCTTCGTTGGGGTTATAGATTTCGTAATAAACCATACGTCTTTGCACCCATTAAATTTAACAATACCGACGCTTTCTTGTCATCTGACACCTCATTTGCCTTGCAGTATACCTCTATTCGTTCGACATATGTAGTCCAATCTTCGACTTCATTGTCAAATGCGGTGATACTGCCACTCTTTGGCATTTTGGGTGTGGTTTAAAATGGCATCTCCCAATGGCTTAAAATGGCGTCTCCCGCGCTTTCCTTCCTCCCCCGCTGCTGCCAACGCCGCTCCCGGCGGTTCTCATGGCAATGGCGGTGCCCTGTAGGTTTCGCGCACTTCTCCTGTGCTGCTGCCAACGCCGCTCTCGGCGGTCCTGGTGGCAATGGCGGCGCCTCGCGGGTTTCTGCGCGTCTCTCTCTCCCTCTCTTCGACGCTGCTCGGCCCCTGAAACCGGCTGCGCCCTGTGCGCTCTGCCCTCTCGTTCTCTCTCCCGTCGACGCTGCTCGGCCCTTTGCTGTGCCGCTCGGTCGGGCTCTAGCCCGCCGCTGTCCGGGAAGGGTCTGCGCACTACCTGTTGCCAGCCCGTTTCGCTGGACCACCTCGACTGGAAAGCCAAGCCTGGCTTTCGACAGCCTCCCCCGTAATTCTCGAGTCTCTGCTGGATGACTGGGCGGTTGCCCGTGGTCGACGCCCGAGTCTCTGGCCTTGACCTCCAATCCACTGATCTCCAGGAACGAATCCCCGGGAGGTGATGCAGAGTTGCAGGTAGGTTCGAACTTGCCTTGTCGCCAATGTTGTGTCTGTGTATAATAAGACACAGACTGCAGGAGAACGGTACAACAGGTGTTTACTCAACGTGGCTCACACGGGAACTGATCTGTACAGATTACTACTCAGTGCTATATACAGGTGTGGTCACTGCCGGTACTGCAGTATACATGAGCTGTAAAAGATAGATCCCCCCTTAAAGGTATATACATTACAAGTTCCCCTTAATGTCTTGAAAACTTCGATCAAATCACCCCTTAACCTTCTAAATTCCAGGGAATACACCCCTAGTTTGTGTAATCTCTCCTCGTAATTTAACCCTTGGAGTCTAGGTATCATTCTGGTAAATCCACGTATCAGTTTGCCAGACTTATGCAGGAAGTCTATTTAATAATTAATTAATTTTCAAAAAATCCCCCAATTTTCTTTCCATACCCGCTTCAGTCCTTAAAGTAGAGACCTGTGCTGGGTTACTGTTGCACAAGCACCAGAAACCCTCTTGAGCCTTGCCCAAGTGACCATTTTTCATGTCAAGTCTGGCAATGGGGTACGGTAGCACAATGGTTATTTTACTGGACTAGTAATCCAGAGACGCGAGTTCAAATCCCACCACTGGGGGGAATTTAAATTCAGTTGATTAAATAAATCTGGAATTAAAAAGCTAGTATTAGTGATGGTGACTATTAAACTACCGGATTGTCGTAAAAACCAATCTGGTTCACTAATGTCCTTTAGGGAAGAAATCTGCCGCCTATATGTGACTCCAGACCCACAGCAATGTTGTTGACTCTTAACTGCCCTCTGAAATAGCCCAGCAAGCCACTACGACAAAGTCGGCACTGTGGGAGTACCTTCACCACACGGACTGCAATGGTTCAAGAAGGCAGCTCACCACCACCTTCTGAAGGGCGATTAGGGGATGGGCAATAAATGCTAGTCTTGCCAGCGATGCTCACATCCCGTGAATGAATAAATAAAAAAAGGGGGGGTAACTTCACAGCCGAGCTCAATGAATGAAGGGTAAGTTGTAATGCTAAGTATACACACCTTGCAGTTTGTTGTGGGTTAAAAGTAATTCCCAGGTATGACACAGGAAGTAAAGTGTTTAATGGACAGGAGGTGCAAGCTATCCACAAGACTTCTAAAGTTCATGATCACCAGTTGCAGTTTGCACCCACTTTGAACGAAATTTCACGTCTAACTTTTTTCCATCAGTGCACAGGTGGAGATGGACAAATGGATTGAGGATTTGCAGATGGCTGTTGATCTTGCCCAGCAATGCAATGGATCAACCAGTGAACTGATGACTCCCAGCCCTAGTGATGGACCCAATAGTAAGTGAATTCTACGCTAAAACCAATTCTTAGCTACTTTTTGAGCTGGTGTTCACTGGTCCAGGTTTTTCATTGGCCTTCACTGAAATCTACAATAAAATAATAGCCCCCGTTTTTGAATCTCTGGTTTGAGCACATTAGGTTGAATTTCGTTTGAAGAGGCCGTCATTGGCAGACGAACCAACCTGATGGTCACAGTGCCTGAGAACATAATGTGCAATATAACGATCTCCGAATGAGACAGAATTCTGTAATTTGGGGCTATTATGTGAAAGCATGACTAGGTTCGGGAAAAGCCGCTCCGTAAATACAACGCCCCTTTTAAAATGTTTTATGAACTCTTTCTTTTCGTCCTTCTGCCATCATTGCACATTCAATTGATTCTGAGGCTGTGAAAAAGGAAACTATTGGCTGGCTACCGAGTAGGATAATGACTGCTTGAGAAAATGATCCCAAGTTCAAGCCCCCAGGCGTGTGGGTGCCAGAATTCAGCTTCTTGCTGATTTGCTGTACCAGGTGTGAGGTTATTCCTGTAGCCTTTGCCCCGCGCCTTCGAGATCCCTGGATACCCACGGTTACCAGTTGAGGCTGTCTATCTTGTTTTGACGTTCTCTCACGGGTTTGTGAATGATACGCCCATTATACCATCTGCCACATTAGAAAGGGCCTTTTTTTTGTGTACTAAACAATGCTGAGGGACGGAACATTTGACCATTTTTGGCACGTAGGCCGGAACTTTTCCCCAGGTGGGCGGGCTCCGAGGCGGACGGGGGGAGAGAGCATCGGCGGGGGGAGGGGGGAGAGAGCATCAGCAGGGGTCGGGGGGAGGGGGGAGAGAGCATCGGCAGGGGTCGGGGGGAGAGAGCATCGGTGGGGGGAGGGGGGAGAGAGCATCGGTGGGGGGAGGGGGGAGAGAGCATCGGCGGGGGGAGGGGGAGAGAGCATCAGCAGGGGGAGGGGGGAGGGGGGAGAGAGCATCGGCAGGGGTCGGGGGGAGAGAGCATCGGTGGGGGGAGGGGGGAGAGAGCATCGGTGGGGGGAGGGGGGAGAGAGCATCGGCGGGGGGAGGGGGGAGAGAGCATCAGCAGGGGGAGGGGGGAGGGGGGAGAGAGCATCGGCAGGGGTCGGGGGGATAGGGAGAGAGCATCGGTGGGGGGAGGGGGGAGAGAGCATCGGCAGGGGTCGGGGGAGGGGGGAGAGAGCATCGGCGGGGGGAGGGGGGAGAGAGCGTCGGCGGGGGGGGGAGAGAGCGTCGGCGGGGGGAGGGGGGAGGGAGCATCGGCAGGGGTCGGGGGGGAGGGGTAGAGAGCATCGGTGGGGGGAGGGGGGAGAGAGCATCGGCTGGGGTCGGGGGAGGGGGAGAGAGCATCGGCAGGGGTCGGGGGAGAGAGCATCGGCAGGGGTCGGGGTTCACGAGGTGGGGGGGTCGGCCGGGATTGGGGGGGGAGGAGTGAGGATCATGGCCGGTCTCAGCATCATCGTTGGGGTGGGGGGAGGCGATCGAAGGCCAGCGGAGGGGGGGTCTCCGATCACGGGGGGGTGGCTATGGTCGGGACCCTGGATCCAGGAGGTAGGTCTAAAGCCATTTACCTCCTGGATGCAGCAGTCCCCGCCTCGGCTTAACTGCCGGGTTTCACGAATTGTGTGAAATCCGTCCACAGGTAGTTAAACACAGAATGGACGGAGGGAGAAGAGGCCTGCAGCCTCATTACAATATTTAAATTGATATCCAGCCCCCTGGGAGCGGGTTGGTCGCCCGCCCCTTGTCCCTGCCCCCTGTAAAACTAGAAGTGGGCGGGTTGGAGACGAGAATCAGGTCAGGAATCCATTTTTAAATCTTTAACTGCCCCCACGCTCCAAACCCACCCTTTTTTTTAAGGGGAATATTCCAGCCATAGTGTTAGGAACACAGGAACAGGAAGAGGCCAGTCAGCCCCTCGAGCCTGTTCCACCATTCAATTAGATCACGGTTGATCTGTATCTTAACTCCATCCACCCGCCTTGGTTCCATAACCCTTAATACCCTTTCCCAACAAAAATCTATCAAGCTCAGTTTTGAAATTTTCAATTGACCACCAGCCTCAACAGCTTTTTGGGGGGGAGAGTTCCAGATTTCCACCACCCTTTGTGTGAAGAAGTGCTTCCTGACATCACCCCTGAACGGCCTGGCTCTAATTTTAAGGTGATGGCCCCTTGCTCTGGACTCCCCCCACCAGAGGAAATAGTTTTTCTCTAATCATCTTAAACACATTAATTAGAGTGCCTCTTAATCTTCTTCACTCGAGGGAATACGAGCCCGGTCTATGCAACCTGTCCTCGTAAATGACCCCTTCAACGTCAAATACTTTTCGGTCGCTTATTGCTCCCTCTTCTCTGCTGCAACCATAACTCTCCTACAAACTGAAAATTGTATTCTTCTGCATGCCCTGAATGGGATAGAGGGCCACAGGAGGAACAATGACCCTTTTACATGTACCACCAAGGTCTCTCGACCACCACTGAAGGCAGTGAATGATGCACTGTCGACCATTTCTAAAACCCAGGGCCAATAAAGGGAAAAACACTCTGGAAAATTCCTCTCTAACACCCCCACCCCGCCCCCCCCCCCGGCGATCGAAACCAGTCCGTGCGATCACACGGACCAAGCGTTATCTGTAAAGACACTGACCGCTTCTATGATGCGATCTCTGCCCCAGTCAGGAACCGCTCCAGCTCCCTCTTGAAGGCAATGCAGTGAGTCAGCACCCAGCACACCATGGTCAATGACTTGAGGTGGGGGGGGTGTTTACCACTGAACCATCATAAGAACATAAGAGATAGGAGCAGGAGTCGGCCATACGGCCCCTCGAGCCTGCTCCGCCATTCAGTAAGATCATGGCTGATCTTCGACCTCATCTCCACTTTCCCGCCCGATCTCCATATCCCTTGATTCCCTTAATATCCAAAAATCTATCTATCTTGACCCCAACCCCGCCACATGTTTTTTTTAACGCTACATAGATAGTTATGCGGTTTGTTAAAATAGTTCTGCTTTTTAATAATTCAAATTTCTTTTTTTTTTTAAATAAAGGATCATTCTCCTGCTTTGAAGCCATTCAATTAGTTTCAAATTACAGCCTCAAATCTAGGTGCAATCTAAAGCTACTGATGGACTCTGAACGCCAGGATATCTTTGCTCCCGCTGTAGCTGACCAAACCTGGCAGCTGTATCTTCCTCTTGAATTTTACGTTTTGCAATGATGTGTCTCCCAAGATCCTTTAACCGTTTTTTTTTTCTGATCTTATTGTCTCTCGTTGATTTAGATGGAAGTTTGCCTAGAGGTGAGGTTGACAATGTCCCTGGATTATTGTGAATTTTTAAAGGACTTTTCAATCAATTCTTTAGAGTCGTCCGATGAGACATCTGTAGAGCAGGAATCTGAAGATGATCTAAGTGCCTCAAGGACATCTCTTGAGAGACAATCGCCCCATCGTGGTAACACCACAATGCACGTCTGCTGGCACAGAAACACCAGTGTTTCAATGGTGGATTATAGTATTGCTGTGGAGGTACAAGCCATCTCAAGATAAAAGTGTACATCTGACTCTTGACAATGTGACACACGTGCAGATTTAAAGACAAATGTCAATGAATTCCATGGCCGTTGAAATAAATCTTGTGTCCAACTCCGTGCTTTCAAAATTCTGACAAGCAATGAGTTCCAGGGCAAAACGCTGGGCAGGAAATTCAATTTAATAAGAGGCGTTCAAAAATTATGAAGGGTTTTGATAGAATAAATAGGGAGAAACTGTTTCCAGTGGCAGGAGGGTCGGTAACCAGAGGACACAGATTTAAGATAATTGGCAAAAGAACCAGAGGGGAGATGAGGAGAATTTTTTTACGCAGCGAGTTGTTGTGATCTGGAACGCGCTGCCTGAAAGGGCGGTGGAGGCAACAATAACAACAACTTGTATTTATATGGCACCTTTAACGTAGTAAAACGTCCCAAGGTGCTTCACAGGAGTATTTTAAGACAACAAATTTGACACCGAGCCACCTAAGGAGAAATTAGGGCAGTGACCAAAAGCTTGGTCAAAGAGGTAGGTTTTAAGGAGCGTCTTAAAGGAGGAAAGAGAGGTAGCGAGGCGGAGAGGTTTAGGCAGGGAATTCCAGAGCTTAGGGCCCAGGCAACAGAAGGCACGGCCACCAATGGTTGAACGATTATAATCAGGGATGCTCAAGAGGGCAGAATTAGAGGAGCGCAGATATCTCGGGGGGTTGTGGGGCTGGAGGAGACTACAGAGACAGGAAGGGGCGAGACCATGGAGGGATTTGAAAACAAGGATGAGAATTTTGAAATCGAGGCATTGCTTAACCGGGAGCCAATGTAGGTCAGCGAGCACAGGGGGTGATGGGCGAACGGGACTCGGTGCAAGTTAGGACACGGGCAGCCGAGTTTTGGATGACCTCAAGTTTACGTAGTTTAAGCAGATTCAATGGTAACTTTCAAAAGGGAATTGGATAAATACGTGAAAAGGAAAAAGGTACAGGGCCCTATGGGGAAGGAGCAGGACTAATTGAATAGCTCTACCAGAGAGCCAGCACAGACAGGATAGGCTGAACGGCCTCCTTCTGTTGCTGTACGGTTCGATGAAATTCCTCGGAGCTGCAGTCGTTCGCCCTGTTTAGACCGCAATTCCGCCGAAGTGATGCTGGTGGAGTGGGAGCAGCTCAGAGAAATTTCCCGGCCATTGTGTGCTCAAGATCTTGAACCTAAACTTTGTATCATGATGTCCCCTCTCACTTTGTGTTAATTGTCTCCTCGGGCTAATGATGTCCTGGGTTGACCAGGCAACGCAAGGAGTGTGGCACGCAATCAACTCGTGATACACGAAGAGCGACGACATAAATGTTGTCAGTCGAATTGAAGGTTCCATATATAAGATTTCAAACTTTGGAAAAACACAGCACCGCTGATAGGCCCATTACTTGTCAGAATTTTCAAAGCTTGCAGTTTTAACTTAGATTGAAAATATACTTTATTGCCAGGATTCAGTGTGACACAGAGCTTGGGGAGTTTTTAAAATAATCAGGGCAGATTTGGAAAAAAATTAATTAAAACAGCAAATTAATTTGGATTGTAAGCAAAATAACAGTGGATACATGTTATGATGTGGTCTTGCTAAGTACTAATAATGTCACTTGCCCAATACTGTTGGGACTTAAATGTGTGTAGAAGGAACTAAAATTAAGTGTTTAGAGCATTTTATTTACCATTTTGGGATAACTCCAAAATTTGGATGTGAGGCAAGAATGCATCCAATATACTTGAGCTGTTTTTGTTTAAATGCCAATGTAAAGTCATTTCCTAATCCACTGTGCCCAACTCCAATAACTAATGTCCCAGGGACCAAATGAAAACAGCACTGGGAATAATGAATAAGTTGGAAGAACTCCCTCGTCTCTCTGCCTGTCTGAAGAATCCTGGTTTTTGTGGAATTCAAGTCGTAACTTTTAATCACTTAACTTGTTTTCCCTTCTTTGGGCAAACCCTCTTCTGCTTTCTGGAAACACACTGGTGTATGTCCTTTGTGTCACATTTTATTTGTTCTCCCCACACATTAGCAAAGTAACTCTCTCTGCCAAATGCCTGAAACTGCACTCTCCGATATCATGGCACCTCCTCCACAGTATTTCACCACACCTGTTTCTGTTCTTCTCTGGGCAAAACCAATGTTATTTTAAGAATAACATGACTTATTCTTTAAACTGAGAACATGCTACGAACATGCTAGTTTAATCTAAGGGGTAACCAAACTGACTGAGTTGCGAAACGACTTATTCTCTATTTAATTATTCTGAATGTTCCTCCATTTGTTTCCGATTCATCTGGTCCAGACATTCTTCTTTAAGCTCGATGATTGCCAGGGCAACTTTCTTGGGTCAACAATGTCAGGACGGACTCTGGGTTCGTGGATAACCCTCCCTTTAAATATAACCCTTCTGTGTCCGAATGGATATTAAAGCAATATCTTGGGCATTCCCGCTGCCTGTCATGATTGGAGGCTGGAAATTACTGTTTCAACAGAGGCAACGTTTAAGGCATTCTTTTCACATTCCTCTGTCCGCTATTTCAATGGCGACGTTAACCCACGGCTAAAGGAGTGCGTCAGGTATTCATTTGCTGATGTAGAGGGCTGACCTGATGGAGGTCTTCTAAAATTATGCCAGGGTTCGATAGGTTAGACGTAGAGAAGATGTTTCCACTTGTGTGGGGAGGAGACCAAAACTAGGGGCCATCAATATAAGATACTCACTACAGGAAACTCTTTATTATCCGGCACCAATGGGACCGGCGTGGTGCCGGTTTATCAAAAA
The DNA here is from genome assembly GCF_052327205.1 of Somniosus microcephalus. NCBI lineage: Eukaryota > Metazoa > Chordata > Chondrichthyes > Squaliformes > Somniosidae > Somniosus > Somniosus microcephalus. Next base: position 10,639,161 of record NC_140996.1, on the reverse strand, counting down.
GTCCGGATTACAGAGAGGTATAGTTAAAAGGTACGAGAGCTCCGTACACAGCAACAAATCCAGGCTTCCCTGTTGCTTAGCAACATGTGCAGGAACTCCGGCCACAGACCAAGCGTCCCTGTTGCTTAGCAACAAGTGCAGGAACCCCAGTTACACAGCCACAGATCCAGGAACTGCCACTAATATGAAGTAAAACTTACCTGAACCTACTCCTGAATTTTGCCGGTTAACAGAGATTTCCAGTTATTTCGGTGCCGGTAAATCGAGAGTTTCCTGTAATAAATCCAATAGGGAATTCAGGAGAAACTTCTTTACCCAGAGAGTGGTGAGAATGTGGAACTCGCTACCACAGGGAGTGGTTGAGGCGAATAGTATAGATAAATTTAAGGGGAAGCTAGGCATGAGGGAGAAAGGAATAGAAGGATATGCTGATAGGGTGAGATGAAGAGGGGTGGGAGGAGGCTGGTGTGGAGCATAAACGCCGGCATCGACCAGTCGAGCCGAATGGCCTGTTTCTGTGCTGTACGCTCTGTGTTGACAGTAATATCTTGCCTCGCGTATGTCACAGATCTGGCAACCACCTGCCACTCCAATAATAATTCACGAAACAGGCACGTTGGCAGTGGCTTTTTAAAAAAAAAAATCGCACAGGTTCTTGTAATAAATCCTTAAAATAAAATTGGTTTGGCTCCTTTTTAAAGCATTTTTATTTTCCAGGCACCCTGTCAAGATCTAACCCTTGTTCTTGCTGCACAGATGGACATATTTGTGTGTAGCTGGGGTTGCCAACTCTGGTTGGCCATATTCCTGGAGGTTTAACCCCCCCCACCCCACCATTGGTTGACCAACATGTCCTTGCTCGCGGCGTTCCGCCTTCCCACGGCCAATTGTAAAACTGCGAGTAGATCTTCATTACCCAATTGGATGGTTCTCAATTTCAATCAAACAGCCCTTTTCTTCCCCCTCTCTCCCCCCCCCCACACCCATCTCCAATGTTAAAAAAAAACTAACAAGTGAAAGTGTTCACAGAACCATTTAAAAAAAACACTGTCCTTTAATGTCCCGATGATTTCTCTCCCGGGTTTTTTGCTCCCCGCATTGTCCCCCGGACATCAACCTTCAGTTTCTGGAGACTTCAGGGCAAACCCCGGGAGGGTTGGCAACCCTACGTGCAACTCATTTACGAAGCTGTTCGTCCTTCCCTTTACTCCCTGCATCGTTTTACAGTCTGTCTCTGTCTTCTCTCCCTTTTGTTCTTGTTGCCTTGCTGGTGTGATGGGAAGAAGTCTCCACTGTTTGTGACTCTGCCTCACTCCCCTCTGGACTGATCAATAATCAACGGCCTGTTGCCATATCTCATGTCTGCTGGTATCGAATGCAGAGTCTCTCCTTTTATGATTACTTCAGGATTATCGAGGTAACAGTACGAAAAAAAAAATAAGCCGACCAGCTACCAAGGCAATTGGTTTTTAGCAAACAAGGGCAGTACTTAAATTGCGAAACCTTTGTTTTGCTAGCTTTGTGATGCTTGGCGTAATAGTTGGTCCTGTCAAAACAAGGCTCAATTACATCGTCAGGCTGAATTTAAATTGTCTGATTATTTGTGGGCTTGAGCACGAGGCAGGATAGCTGTCCACGGACATACAAGGAATTTAAATTTAGTTGCGCCTCATTAAGTGAAAACGGCATTTTATTCTGTGGACTGTGATGCCGTTTTTCTGAAATCAGTAATAACTTACCTGCCTGACTGCTAGCTAAAGCAGTAAGTTACACGAGGAATCGCACTGGCTTGAGAACGTGACACTTCCCCTCATTCAAAAATCAATATATTGTATTTTTCTGGGTCAGTTTGAATTATTTCTACAAACATGATTAACACTTCAACTTATAGTGGTTACAAATTGCAGTAATGTGAAATTTTAAAATGTTATGTGCCCTATTACGCAGTACGGACATATTTAAACTAACGCACCACAATATGTGGACTTCCAGTATCTTAAATGAGAAAGTTGGACATGTATTCCACTGCTTGACTGACTTCTGGCAAACAACATATTTTCTGTGATGGAACAATTTATCGGCCGTTTTTTCATCGTCGCTGGGTCAAAATCCTGGAACTCCCTCCCTAACCGCTGTGGGAGCACCTTCACCACACGGACTGCAGCGGTTCAAGGAGGCGGCTCACCACCACCTTCTCGAGGGCAACTAGGGATGGGCAATAAATGCTGGGCCTTACCAGCGACACCCACATCCCAGGAACGAATTTTTTAAAAAAGTTGAAAACTTTTTCCGTTTCGTTTCCTTTAGTTAGACGTTGTGAAATCATAGAATCATACAGCACAAGAGGAGGCCATTTGGCCCATCGTGCCTGTGCCGGCTCTGTGAACGAGCTCTCCAATTAGTCCCACTCCCCCTGCTCTTTCCCCACAGCCCTGCAAATTTTTCCTTTTCTCGTATTTGTCCAATTCCCTTTTGAAAGTTACTGTTGAATCTGCTTCCACCGCCCTTTCAGGCAGCACATGCCAGATCACAACAACTCACTGCGTTAAAGAAATTTCTCCTCATCTCCCCCTCTGGTTCTTCTGCCAATCACCTTCAATCTGTGTCCTCTGGTTACCGACCCTCCTGCCACTGGAAACAGTTTCTCCTTATTGACTCTATCAAAACCCTTCAGGATTTTGAACACCTTGACTAAATCTCCCCTTAACCTTCTCTGCTTTAAGGAGAACGGTCCCAGTGCAACAGTATATATTTTTTCCTCTTGTATTCACGCCCATCCTCCTTTATCAGCTGTCTCCTTGACGCTCAATTTCCTGCCAATAAGGTGACTTACTGCTAGTGACACTGGGAGTTTAACGAGAGAGGTTAATCTTTCTCCTTCCATGCTATATGGAAAAGCCTGGCCTCCATTCACTTGCTTCCCACTGACCGTACGGCTGAAAAAACAGGAGCTCACCGTGTGGTTCAGTGTTCAAACTTGTACTTAAGACTTTTACATAAGAACATAAGTAATAGGAGCAGGAGTCGGCCATTCGGCCCCTCGAGCCTGCTCCGCCATTCAATAAGATCATGGCTGAACTTCGACCTCAACTCCCCCTTCCCGCATCCCTTGATTCCCTTCATTCCCAAAAATCTATCGATCTCAGCCTTGAATATACTCAACGACTGAGCCTCCACAGCCCTCTGGGGTAGAGAATTCCAAAGATTTACGGCTGTAATTGTAACGTACGTGTGACGTGGTTCTGCCTCATCATTGAAGCTTCAGCCTTAATCCCCGAGTAGGGTCGCCAACTCTGCTTGGACATATTCCTGGAGGATTCATCACATGACCTCCTGCCCCCCCCCCCCCCCCCCCCGGACTCCCAACCTTTGCTGGCCCAACACGTCCATCCTCATGGCCTGACCACACCAATCGGAAAGTGAATTTATAAAAAAAAATGTTAATTCATTCACGGGATGTGGGCGTCACTGGCAAGGCCGACATTTATTGCCCATCCCTAATTGCCCTCGAAAAGGTGGTGGTGAGCCGCCTTCTTGAACCGCTGCAGTCCGTGTGGTGAAGGTGCTCCCACGGTGCTGTTAGGGAGGGAGTTCCAGGATTTTGGCCCAGCGACGATGAAGGATCGGCCGATATACTTCCAAGTCAGGATGGTGTGTGACTTGGAGGGGAACTTGGAGGTGGTGGTGTTCCCATGCGCCTGCTGCCCTTGTCCTTCTAGGTGGTAGAGGTCGCGGGTTTGGGAGGTGCTGCCGAAGAAGCCTTGGCGAGTTGCTGCAGTGCATCTTCATCACCCGATTGGATGATTCTTGACCGTGAGTCAAACAGTCGTTTTCTCCCCAGATGTCCAATGTCTTTATAATGAGTAAACAAAAGTGTTCAAAGAATTTTTTTTAAAAGCCACAATTTTTTTTATTACCCCTGTGATTTTTCTCCCGGGTTTTTGCTGGCAGCAGTATGCCCTGAAGATTAATCTTCAATTCCTGAAGACTCCAGGGCACTCCGAGGGATTTGGCAACCTGAATCCAGACTCGGGGTCTGCCCTGACCCTACACAAAGTGCTCTAGACTCTACCGTCCAGTTAGGCCTATATGCTGGATTTAAAGTATGCAAGTTTAGTGTTGTTGTCAAACCATAACCGATTCACAGCAATGCAAACCTTGTTCAGCTCTTGGCTGTAGTCCCAAATTCAATGCAATGAAATTGCTCTTTCACAGATTTAAATTTCTTGTCATTTTCTGTGGGGTGTCTCACATGATACTTTATTATGACAGTTATTGCCCCTTTAAAGTGACTGTCAATTAAATAGGTTCACATTATTTAAATACTGGCAAAATAATACCCATCGGTAGTTCAATAGGAAAGGTGTCATCTGATGTCTATGCAAGTACAGATAGGTTTGATAGGGTAGACGTAGAGAAGATGTTTCCACTTGTGGGGGAGACCAGAACTAGAGACCATCAATATAAGATAGTCACTAATAAATCCAATAGGGAATTCAGGAGAAACTTCTTTACCCAGAGAGTGGTGAGAATGTGGAACTCGCTGCCACAGGAAGTGGTTGAGGTGAATAGCACAGATACGTTTAAGGTGAAGCTGGATAAACACATGAGGGAGAAAGGAACAGAAGGATATGCTGATGGGGTGAGATGAAGAGGGGTGGGAGGAGGCTGGTGTGGAGCAGAAACACCGGCACGGACCAGTTGGGCCGAATGGCCTGTTTCTGTGCTGTAATTTCTATTTATCACATTCCAGCGGCAATCACTGGATGGCGATCGGAAATGGGATCCCGGGTTAGTATTTGCCCCTCCCCAGACCCGGTCCAGTTTGTAGCTACCCTGATTGAGATTAGTTTACTTGGCAAAGCTTGGGATCTTCTAGTCTTCAATGGCGCAGTTCTACACCGGAACGTCTGAGCCATCATTGGAACTATCGGTCAAGTCTTTAAACCAAAAAAAAGGGTCAACTTCACCGTTCCAAACATAGGGGGAAAAATAAATGAAAAATGTAAGCGAGAAATTGCAAACTATGCCACTTGAGAGCCAAGTGGAATCTCAACCAGAAAGTATGTGTGTGTTTCTGTAATTTGAATCCAGTTGAGTGAGCCAGAACAAGAATATAATTCTAGCGTTCTAAAGCCAAGTAAATTGAAGCGGAACTAACTGCATATCAAGAAGCAAAATAGGACTGGATACATCAACAATGTAGAAAAGATGCTGTGCAAAGGAGCTAGGATTAAAAGTGTGTGTGGTGTATCGAATGAAAAATAAGTATGTATAATGAGATATTTTGTGATTTGCTTGTAACTAAAGCTTAGTGAGACATGTTTAGGAGTTATCTCTAACTTTACAAGATTCTGAGGGGGATTGACAGGGTAGATGCTGAGAGGTTGTTTCCCCTGGCTGGAGAGTCTAGAACTAGGGGGCATAGTCTCAGGATAAGGGGTCGGCCATTTAAGACCGAGATGAGGAGGAATTTCTTCACTCAGAGGGTTGTGAATCTTTGGAATTCCCTGCCCCAGAGGGCTGTGAATGCTGAGTCTTTGAGGATATTCAAGGCTGAGATCGATAGATTTTTGGACTCTAGGGGAATCGAGGGATATGGAGATCGGGCAGGAAAGTGGAGTTGAGGTCGAAGATCAGCCATGATCTCATTGAATGGCGGAGCAGGCTCGAGGGGCCGAATGGTCTACACCTGCTCTTATTTCTTATGCTCTTGGTGGTGTGTTTTTTTAATTAATTGTTTCATGACTGCAAATACCTTAAGTAAGCAAATAATGATCATCCAAGTGAGAAGGTTCCCGTCATCAAACGTAAAACCAAGGAGCTGGTTCAGTTTGTTCATAAAACAGCCAGCAACAGTCCGACATACAAGAGGAAGGTTAATCACGTTCTGAGGCACGGATGCACCCCTTTGACAGTAATTGAGGAGCCTCTATCTACTTAAACAAAAAAAAGTAAGATCCCAGTCAGTTTAAACGGCATCGAACCGCTTGGTAACTTCTCCCGACAGAGGTAGTTGGAATGGAGAGTTTTTGCATTAACGGGTGGCAGCAGGCAGTGTGGTATTAAATAGCTCAATGAGATTGCTGTGCTTGAAAATGTAGAGAGACTGCCCAAAAAAAAAGAAGCCTTAGTAAGAGAGGGTGAATGTTTGCTCGAGTATCGGTTCACAATGAAGCTGTACTGCCATCTTAATCATGGAAAGTTGGCCACTAATGTTATTGCCTTCAAATGGAAAAAAAAGTCTGAATAAATAACTCTGTTCTCTACCTGATTAGGATCATCCAATCATATTTCCTAAAGTGTCGAGCAATTATTCACAACAAACCGTTCTTCAACTTTTTATTTTGCTGGATAACTATTTTACAGTCTTCCCTTCAGTTCGGGGAAACGCCAGCAATTCTCCTGAGATCTTCAGAGACTCGAATTTGTTTAAAGTTCCGCCATTGGCACGGGTCGCCAACTCTGGTTGGAGGCCTTCCTTGGAGGTTTCATCACATAACCTGCTGCCTCCAACCGCCGCGCCCGGTCAAACAGCCTTTCCCCAGCCACCCCCGCCCCCCCCGCCCCCATCTCCAATAACCAATAAACAAAAGTGTTCAAAGATCATTAAAAAATAATAATTCAATGCCCCGATTATTTTTCTCCTCGGCGTCTGCTGGCAGCAGTGTGTCCCAGAGATTAATCTTCAATTCCTGGAGACTCCAGGGCAACCCTGGAGGGTTGGCAACCCCGAGTTGAAATGCGAATATTGTCCAATATCATTAACAGCAAGTTCTCCTTTGCTGATAAGCAACCTCAGCAGCAGTGCGATTTCACTCGTGGGCAGCAGTGCGATTTCACTCGTGGGCAGCAGTGCGATTTCACTCGTGGGCAGCAGTGCGATTTCACTCGTGGGCAGCAGTGTGATTTCACTCGTGGGCAGCAGTGCGATTTCACTCGTGGGCAGCAGTGCGATTTCACTAGTGGGCAGCAGTGCGATTTCACTAGTGGGCAGCAGTGCGATTTCACTCGTGGGCAGCAGTGCGATTTCACTAGTGGGCAGCAGTGTGATTTCACTCGTGGGCAGCAGTGTGATTTCACTCGTGGGCAGCAGTGCGATTTCACTATTGGGCAGCAGTGCGATTTCACTATTGGGCAGCAGTGCGATTTCACTAGTGGGCAGCAGTGCGATTTCACTAGTGGGCAGCAGTGCGATTTCACTATTGGGCAGCAGTGCGATTTCACTATTGGGCAGCAGTGCGATTTCACTAGTGGGCAGCAGTGCGATTTCACTCGTGGGCGGCAGTGCGATTTCACTCGTGGGCGGCAGTGCGATTTCACTCGTGGGCAGCAGTGCGATTTCACTCGTGGGCAGCAGTGCGATTTCACTAGTGGGCAGCAGTGCGATTTCACTAGTGGGCAGCAGTGCGATTTCACTAGTGGGCAGCAGTGTGATTTCACTCGTGGGCAGCAGTGCGATTTCACTAGTGGGCAGCAGTGCGATTTCACTAGTGGGCAGCAGTGCGATTTCACTAGTGGGCAGCAGTGCGATTTCACTATTGGGCAGCAGTGCGATTTCACTCGTGGGCAGCAGTGCGATTTCACTAGTGAGCAGCAGTGCGATTTCACTAGTGGGCAGCAGTGCGATTTCACTCGTGGGCAGCAGTGCGATTTCACTATTGGGCAGCAGTGTGATTTCACTATTGGGCAGCAGTGCGATTTCACTCGTGGGCAGCAGTGCGATTTCACTATTGGGCAGCAGTGCGATTTCACTATTGGGCAGCAGTGCGATTTCACTAGTGGGCAGCAGTGCGATTTCACTCGTGGGCAGCAGTGCGATTTCACTATTGGGCAGCAGTGCGATTTCACTAGTGGGCAGCAGTGCGATTTCACTATTGGGCAGCAGTGCGATTTCACTAGTGGGCAGCAGTGCGATTTCACTAGTGGGCAGCAGTGCGATTTCACTATTGGGCAGCAGTGCGATTTCACTAGTGGGCAGCAGTGCGATTTCACTCGTGGGCAGCAGTGCGATTTCACTATTGGGCAGCAGTGCGATTTCACTATTGGGCAGCAGTGCGATTTCACTAGTGGGCAGCAGTGCGATTTCACTCGTGGGCAGCAGTGCGATTTCACTAGTGGGCAGCAGTGCGATTTCACTAGTGGGCAGCAGTGCGATTTCACTAGTGGGCAGCAGTGCGATTTCACTAGTGGGCAGCAGTGCGATTTCACTAGTGGGCAGCAGTGCGATTTCACTCGTGGGCGGCAGTGCGATTTCACTAGTGGGCAGCAGTGCGATTTCACTAGTGGGCAGCAGTGCGATTTCACTAGTGGGCAGCAGTGCGATTTCACTAGTGGGCAGCAGTGCGATTTCACTAGTGGGCAGCAGTGCGATTTCACTATTGGGCAGCAGTGCGATTTCACTAGTGGGCAGCAGTGCGATTTCACTAGTGGGCAGCAGTGCGATTTCACTCGTGGGCAGCAGTGCGATTTCACTAGTGGGCAGCAGTGCGATTTCACTAGTGGGCAGCAGTGCGATTTCACTAGTGGGCAGCAGTGCGATTTCACTCGTGGGCAGCAGTGCGATTTCACTAGTGGGCAGCAGTGCGATTTCACTCGTGGGCAGCAGTGCGATTTCACTATTGGGCAGCAGTGCGATTTCACTATTGGGCAGCAGTGCGATTTCACTATTGGGCAGCAGTGCGATTTCACTAGTGGGCAGCAGTGCGATTTCACTCGTGGGCGGCAGTGGGATTTCACTCGTGGGCAGCAGTATGATTTCACTAGTGGGCAGCAGTGCGATTTCACTCGTGGGCAGCAGTGCGATTTCACTAGTGGGCAGCAGTGCGATTTCACTCGTGGGCAGCAGTGCGATTTCACTCGTGGGCAGCAGTGCGATTTCACTAGTGGGCAGCAGTGCGATTTCACTAGTGGGCAGCAGTGCGATTTCACTAGTGAGCAGCAGTGCGATTTCACTAGTGGGCAGCAGTGCGATTTCACTAGTGGGCAGCAGTGCGATTTCACTCGTGGGCAGCAGTGCGATTTCACTCGTGGGCAGCAGTGCGATTTCACTAGTGGGCAGCAGTGCGATTTCACTAGTGGGCAGCAGTGCGATTTCACTCGTGGGCAGCAGTGCGATTTCACTATTGGGCAGCAGTGCGATTTCACTATTGGGCAGCAGTGCGATTTCACTAGTGGGCAGCAGTGCGATTTCACTCGTGGGCAGCAGTGCGATTTCACTAGTGGGCAGCAGTGCGATTTCACTCGTGGGCAGCAGTGCGATTTCACTATTGGGCAGCAGTGCGATTTCACTAGTGGGCAGCAGTGCGATTTCACTAGTGGGCAGCAGTGCGATTTCACTATTGGGCAGCAGTGCGATTTCACTAGTGGGCAGCAGTGCGATTTCACTAGTGGGCAGCAGTATGATTTCACTAGTGGGCAGCAGTGCGATTTCACTATTGGGCAGCAGTGCGATTTCACTAGTGGGCAGCAGTGCGATTTCACTAGTGGGCAGCAGTATGATTTCACTAGTGGGCAGCAGTGCGATTTCACTCGTGGGCAGCAGTGCGATTTCACTATTGGGCAGCAGTGCGATTTCACTAGTGGGCAGCAGTGCGATTTCACTAGTGGGCAGCAGTGCGATTTCACTATTGGGCAGCAGTGCGATTTCACTAGTGGGCAGCAGTGCGATTTCACTAGTGGGCAGCAGTATGATTTCACTAGTGGGCAGCAGTGCGATTTCACTATTGGGCAGCAGTGCGATTTCACTATTGGGCAGCAGTGCGATTTCACTATTGGGCAGCAGTGTGATTTCACTCGTGGGCAGCAGTCTTACTTCCTCTGTCCTTTTTTTCGTGTTAATACCTCTCGCGATTGGCTTGTAACGTTTTGTTTTTATTTTACGTCATGTTATTTGTGGTTTCCTCCTGCATCAGAATCAACTGTCTGGAAACTTGCTGAGAAAATTCAAGAACAGCAACGGCTGGCAAAAGCTTTGGGTGGTCTTCACCAACTTCTGCCTCTTCTTCTACAAATCGCATCAGGTGAGTCACACTGGAGAAAACACGCATTCGAGGGACTGAATGTGGCATTGCCTTCACTTCCCACGTTACAACAGCGACTGCGATATCAAAAAGTACTTCATTGGTTGTGAAGCACTTTGGGACGTGCTGAGGTGGTGAGGGATCTCATGGAAACTTATAAAATTCTAACAGGACTGGACAAACTAGATGCAGGAAGGATGTTCCCGATGGTCGGGGAGTCCAGAACCAGGGGTCACAGTCTAAGGATAATGGGTAAGCCATTTAGGACCTAGATGAGGAGGAATTTCTTCACCCAGAGAGTGGTGAACCTGTGGAATTCTCTACCACAGAAGGGCAGTTGAGGCCAATTCATTAAATATATTCAAGAAGGAGTTGGGTATATTTCTTAAGGCTAAAGGGATCAAGGGATATGGGGAGAAAGCAGGGACAGGGTACTGAATTTGGATGATCAGCCATGATCACATTGAATGGCGGAGCAGGCTCGAGGGGCCGAATGGCCTACTCCTGCTCCTATCTTCTATGTTTTTATGAAAGGCACTGCATACTCTAAAACTACTTCTTGTAGCTACCTGCTCTGTCTACATATACCAGTATGAATTCTGAAATTAAGGTTCTTTCCTTTTTTGCGGTTTCACACGAAGGTCTCTACCCCATTTATAATGTGTTGACTTGGAGCAGCAATGTCGGCTTGTATTCCCTCGAATGTAGGAGATTAAGGGGCGATCTAATCGAGGGGTTGAAGATGATTAAAGGATTCGATAGGGTAGAGAGAGAGAGAAACTATTTCCTCTGGTGGGGGGAGTCCAGAACAAGGGGGCATCACCTTAAAATTAGAGCCAGGCCGTTCAGGGGTGATGTCAGGAAGCACTTCTTCACACAAGGGGTGGTGGAAATCTGGAACTCTCTCCCCCCAAAAAAACTGTTGAGGCTGGGGGGTCAAGTGAAAATTTCAAAACTGAGATGGATAGATTTGTGTTGGGTAAGGGTATTAAGGGTTACGGAACCAAGACGGGTGGATGGAGTTAAGATACAGATCAGCCCGTGATCTACTTGAATGGAGGGACAGGCTCGAGGGGGCTGGGTTTTTTGAGTTGCTGCCGAACCACCACCACCTGCTTTCCGCTGAAACTGTCATTTAAAAATAAAACGTGTCTGCATCAAGTCTGCAGTGAACTGAAATGCCATGTGTTCACGTCTGGCGTGAACAGCAGATCATACAAGTCAGTGTGAAGTCAGTGGGAGATTGTTAAACGGGCACCTGAATCTTGCGATTTTTTTTTTTTTTAATTAGAATGAAAATTAAAATCAAGACTGTGAATCGAACATTCCAGAAAAAGAAAGACTTGCATTTATATAGCGCCTTTCACAATTTCAGGACATCCCAAAGCGCTTTACAGCCAATGAAGTACTTTTTGAAGTGTAGTGACTGTTGTAATGTGGGAAACACGGCAGCCAATTTGCGCACAGCAAGCTCCCACAAACAGCAATGAGATAATGACCAGATAATCTGTTTTTGTTATGTTGATTGAGGGATAAATATTGGCCCCAGGACACCGGGGAGAACTCCCCCCTGCTCTTCTTCAATGTAGTGCCATGAGATCTTTTACGTCCACCTGAGAGAGCAGACCTCAGTTTCTCATCCAAAATAACAACAACAACTTGTATTTATATAGTGCCTTTACAGGAGCGATTATCAAACAAAATTTGACACCGAGCCATATAAGGAGGTATTAGGGCAGATACTTAGTCAAAGAGGTAGGTTTTAAGGAGCGTCTTATAGGAGGAAAGAGAGGTAAAGAGGCGGAGAGGCTAGGGAGGGAATTCCAGAACTTCGGGCTTTGGCAGCTGAAGGCACGGCCACCAATGGTGGAGCGATTAAAATTAGGGATGCTCAAGAGGGCAGAATTGGCGGAGTGCCAAGATCTCGGGGGTGGGGGGTGGGGTGGTTGTGGGGCTGGAGGAGGTTACAGAGATAGGGGGGGGTGCGTGGCCATGAAGGGATTTGAAAACAAGGATGAGGATTTTAAAATCGCAATGTTGCTTAACTGGGAGCCAATGTAGGTCAGCGAGCACAGGGGTGACCTCCAAACGGCAATAAAAAATAAGGAAACACAATTTGACAAGATTTCTTTTGTGCATGAGTGGGCCGCTCATGCTATCTCTCGCTCACGGACAAAAATAACAAGAATTGTGTCTTAAATAACAACAGAAAACGCTGGAAAAACTCAGCAGGGCAGGGCAGCATCCGTGGAGAGAGAAACAGAGTTAACGTTTCAGGTCGAAGACCTTTCGTCAGAACTGGAAAAAGCAGGAAAAGGAACAGATTGTGAAGCAAGTTGAGGGGCTGGAAAATGGGGGAGGGGATGAAAGAACAAAAGGGAAGGTCAGTGATAGGATAGAAAGCAGGAGAGATTGAGAGAGATTAAGAGATATTCAAGGCAAGAGGAGGTGGTAATGGGACAGGTTAAGGAAGAAAGGATGGCTCTAGATGAGGTGTGGATTGCGCTGGCAGAGTGAAGGACAGCTGCCACGTGGGACAGGGCCTTGGTGAGACCACATCTTGAGTACTGTGTGCAGTTTTGGTCGCCTTATCTGAGGAAGGATGTTCTTGCCATGGAAGGAGTTCAGCGAAGATTCACCAGGCTGATACCTGGGATGGCAGGAATGACGTATGAGGAGAGATTGGGTCGATTGGGCTTATATTCTCTGGAGTTTAGAAGAATGAGAGGGGATCTCATTGAAACTTATAAAATTCTAACAGGACTAGACAGACTAGATGCAGGAAGGATGTTCCCGATGGCGGGGGAGTCCAGAACCAGGGGTCACAGTCTAAAGATAAGGGGTAAGCCATTTAGGACAGAAATGAGGAGGAATTTCTTCACCCAGAGAGTGGTGAACCTGTGGAATTCTCTACCACAGAAGGCAGTAGAGGCCAATTCATTAAATATATTCAAGAAGGAATTGGATATATTTCTTAAGGCTAAAGGGATCAAGGGATATGGGGAGAAGGCAGGGACCGGGTACTGAATTTGGATGATCAGCCATGATCGCATTGAATGGCGGAGCAGGCTCGAGGGGCCGAATGGCCTACTCCTGCTCCTATCTTCTATGTTTCTATGGGAGGGAAGAAAAAAAGGCCAAACAAAAGTGTGGATAAAAAAATAATAAAAAATGTAAATATATGTGATAGGGGCTGAAGTTATGATCTGAAATTGTTGAACTCTAGGCTGTAAAGTGCCTAATCGAAAGATGAGCTGCTGTTCCTCGAGCTTACGCTGAGCTTCCATGGAACAATGCAAGAGGCCAAAGACAGTGAGATCTGAGTGGGAATGGAGTGGTGAATTAAAGTGACAGGCCACCAGGAGCTCGGGGCCCCCCTTACAGACTGAACAGAGGTGTTCCTCAAAGCGGTCACCCAATCTGCGTTTGGTCTCCCCAAGAATTGTGCCTTTCTTTGTGTAATCGTCATTCTGTTTGTCTCGCATTCTTTAATCCTTCCTGCCTTCCCAATCTTGTTCTGTTTGTTTTGCATTCTTTCTGTCTCCCCTGTTCTCTCTCGCATTCTATTTCTCCGCAGTTTCTCTCTCTCCACAACGTGGGTTCCTTGTTTCCAAAAGTAAGTCATGGAAGCATCGAACTGCATTCAATGATGTTTTATTTTCCTCCAGAGGATGTTTTGCCTGTCGCCTCTAACTCCACTGTGAATCTTCCCTTAGGATAATCATCCGCTAGCAAGCTTGCCATTGCTGGGCTATTCCGTTACCATCCCTGCAGAGTCCGACAACATTCACAAGGACTATGTCTTCAAGCTACAGTTCAAGTCACATGTGTACTTCTTCAGGGCTGAGAGTGAATATACGTTTGAAAGGTGAGGCTTTCCTGCTGTTGGTTTTAAAATGTGGCTTGTTATGTCGCTTGTATGGTGGGAAAGTCTGTCGATTTATCTCTAACTCAAAAGTAATGCTGATTATATTGCAAGGCTTCAGGTAATTTACTTAGAATTTACAGCACAGAAACAGGCCATTCGGCCCAACTGGTCCGTGCCGTGTTTCTGCTCCACACGAGCCTCCTCCCGCCCCTCTTCATCTCACCTCATCAGCATAACCTTCTATTCCTTTGTCCCTCCTGTGTTTATCTGGCTTCCCCTTAGCTGTGGTTTGCATATAATAAATAGCTGAACTGGGAGCACTGGGATACAATAATGGGAGGCCGAGCGGTTCTTAAATCATGGGTGGCGTGAGTTATTCAGCAAATCCCTATATTCCTTGTCAGCTGTTGTATGCTCAAGGGGAAAATGAGCTGAGAAGAGCCTTGTTTCTCCAAGAGGGGGAAGTATCTGCTGTAGGTGTTTTGTGCGTCTATGAACAACGCATTTACAATTTTGCTGTAAAGAGCAAATCATGGGCGCTGCTGCCACGGTCACTTTTGTTGCCTACCCCTAGTTGCTGAGATGTTGGTGGGCAAAATACACACTCAGAAAACACACCTCAATAACCGGAAATGTTGCCGAGTCCGAGTCTCCCGCGGTGGCCGAGTTAGTCAGTGGGGGTAGTTCTCCAAACTGCCACTACTCGGCTTCTTGGCGCTGTCGGAAGTTATTAAAGAGTTATGGATTACCCTCAACTGGCAGTGCTGTACTCAATCAAGCATCTTCCACCATCCAGTTAACACCACATTCTGTAGGTGAGTACCCAATTACTGTATACTGCACATTTCTTGATTTTTACAAAATTTTTGTTTGTTAAAAATAGCCTCGGTAGATAACCCTCTCCGTCATCCGGAATTTTTAATCAACCGGCAACACGCCGGTCCCGGATACCAAAGAGTTTCCTGTACTGCAGCCACGGTGCACTGGAGATGGGGAGGGTGAATATCGAGTCCAGTGGCGGATGTACTTGATGCTTTGTCCTGGGGAGTGGAGGGGGACCAAAACTGTACACTGTTCTCCAGGTGTGGTCTCACCAAAGCCCAGTATAATTGTAGTAAGACTTCCTTACTCTTATACACTCCAACTCCCTTTGCAATAAAGGCCAACATACCATTTGCCTTCCCTAATTGCTTGCTGTGCCTGCGTGTTAACTTTCTGTGATTCGTGCACAAGATCTTCTTGACTGGTGTTGCAGCCGTCTTGGTAAGTGTTCCATCACACTATTGACTTGAACCTTGTAGATGGTGGAGAGGGGTGAGAAGGTGGGTCACCCATCACAGAATACCCTGCCACGGCCGTGCTCCTACAGCCACGGTGTTGATCTAGCTGTTCCAGTTAAGCATTTAGTGAGCGGTGTTGCCCTCCAAAATGTTGATGATGGGGGGCTTGGTGACAGTAGTGCCATTGAAGGTGAGGAGAAGGTGTTTGCTGCTTTTGCTTGTCGGAGATGGTTAATACCTGGCACTTATTTAGCATGGGAATTACCTTCAACTTGTCAGCCCAAACCTGGATGTTGTCCAGGTCTTGCTGGAGCCTGGCGTGAGATACTTCATTATCGAAGGTATTCAGAGGGATCTGGGTGTTCCTTTTTTACGAATCACAGAGAGTTAACACGCAAGTAAAGCAAGCAATTAGGAAAGCAAATGGTATGTTGGCCTTTATTACAAAGGGGGTTGGGAGTATAAGAGTACAGAAGTCTTACTGCAATTATATAGGGCTTTGGTGAGACCACACCTGGAGTACTGTGCACAGTTTTGGTCGTCTCACCTAAGGAAGGATATACTTGTCTTTGTTTAACCCCCTCTAAGGTTCATTAGACTGATTCCTGGGATCAGAGGGTTGTCCTATGAGGCCTATACTCTCTGGAGTCTAGAAGAATGAGAGGTGATCTCATTAAAATGTATAAAATTCTTATAGGACTTGAGAGGATGTTTCCCCTGGCTGGGGAGTCTAGAACCAGGGGTCATAGTCTCAGAATAAGGGGTCGGCCATTTAGGACTGAGGAGGAGAAATTTCTTCACTCAGAGGGGGGTGAATCTTTGAGCCTCCACAGGCCTCTGGGGTAGAGAATTCCAGTCATTGAGTATATTCAGGACTGAGATCGATAGATTTTTAGACACTCAGGGAATGGAGGGATATAGGGATCGGGCGGGAAAGTGGAGTTGAGGTCGAAGATCAGCGCTCCTCCAATTCTTCCCTCTCGAACATCCCTGATTTCCATCGCTCCACCATTGGCGGCCGTGCCTTCAACTCCCTGAGCCCCGAGCTCTGGCATTCCCTCCCTAAACCTCTCCGCCTTTCTCTCCTCCTTTAAGATGCTCCGTAAAACCAACTCTTTGGTCACCTGCCCTAAAATCTCCTCCTGTGGCTCGGTGTGAGATTTTGTTCGATAAACGCTCCTGTGACGTGCCCTGGGACGTATCTACTGCGTTCAAGGCGCTATGTCAATGCAAGTTGTTGTTTGTTGTGCACGTTTTTACTTCCATGCATCTCTTCTTTTTACAGGTGGATGGAGGTGATCAGAAGTGCCACAAGCTCTGCTAGTCGTACTCGCCTTTTAAGCCGCAAGGAGTCTCACGCCTACTGATCACAAGGGGGCAAAGCGCCTTTTAATCACAGCCAGCTTCAGTTATCACACGGCATTTTTGGCTTGTTTTTTTTTTGAAGAATTCCGCTCAACATTCTTGAGGTTACTGAGTACCTAAACCATCCAGTCTTTAAAATAAGCAATGCCATTATAGTAATTGAATCTATTTTAGAAATGCAAAAAACCGATGCATGTTTTTCTCCTCCCCACTCTCTCCCCCCCGCCACGAACCTCAGTTCATTCCAAGATGGGGCAAAATTTCACCTACAGATATATTCTGTCCCGGCCCAGAGTTTGTACACTATATATATATATATTTAAAAATCGCGCCATCAACATTTGAAGTTTAGACCTTGTACAGGAGTTTGAAAGAATGCGTATCTAATCCAATCCTAGGAGTTCCATGTACCTCTCTTGTTCACTCATTATCCTGAAACCCTAATGCAAGCATAGACTGTATTGGCAAATTAAACGATTCAACTGTATTGTAGACCCAGCACTAGTGTTTTGAGCTGATTGTGATCCACAATTCTTTAGACCAATACGTTTAGGTACTGATTAATACAGACTTGACAATCATGCTGTTGGTTTGGATTGAGTTTATCTTAGTCCTACCATTGATTTAAAGAACCTTCCAACTTTACAAAGACCCAAGGTGTATTATGTACAACATCCTGATGTAAGACGACTGAATTGCCCCAGACAGACAGACTTGAACACTCAATTGAACATTAAAATATTTTTTTTTTTTTTTACACTGTGAAAATTGCTGCCATAGTGTAAGTAGCCGTATTTCAGTTCCAATCTGATTATTGCAAATGGGAACGTCCCTTGCCAAAAGAGGCTGTTTTCTTGCAAGTCTCTAGCTGGTTAAACCTTTTCAATTCTCAATAGAAGCCAATCTATTTCCATATCCCGATATTCCTCTGCCTTCCATACTTATTAAGCAACATCGCTTGCTAACGAATCTGAAGTTTCTTCTGTACTGTTAACAGCAGAAAACATTTGAATTGGTCTTGCCAGAAGGGAAGTAAGTCACAGTAAGAGATTAAATTAAATCGTTTGAGGATTGCAATACTCGATTGCTAAACAAGCAACATTTGGTTCTGTTTAAATACCAGCTCGTTTCCAAGAACATTCTGGTTGTTTTTTTTTAAAAAAGGCACTCGGTTGCTTGGTTCCTTATTAACTCTTTCAGCGCTGAATTTTTCAGGGTTTTTTTTTTGTTTAAATTGCCGGTTCAAAAAGCAATTTGTAGCCCGGTTTAATCCAGAACAGCAGTGGGTTGTAAGAGTGGTGTTGTTTTCGAGCGCGCCTGTGTTACCAGCACACAGTGCAATCTCAATGATGGTCACGTGTGGGAGGAACCTTGCATTGGTTACACTGTGCTTGAGCCCTGCCCTACACTAGGCCGATTGATGTATTGCCAATGGTGCAGCTTTTGAAATGGATCTTTTCTCTTCAATCCTTGGCAGCAGAATAGATGCGATTTGTATTTTACGTGCTGGTAGCCGAGGTTCACCTCAGAGTTGAAATGTGAAATGGCCTGGAGTGGCGCGATGGATCTATTGGGCACCGTTGGGTTACTTAGTTCCTGATGTCACAAGTTGGATTATTTTTTATTGATCCCATTATTGCCAAGATGATTATTCAATGTATATACTATACAATATTAATTTTAAACATGGAGATTATAAACCGATAATGACCTGATGTGACTTGACACCTTGAATCCAGATTGTTAAATATCCCAACGTGTATAATCCCATTATGTTGCATTGCTCCCCACTCACCCAATGTATAGTATGTTACACCGAGGCATTCTACCCAGTTATATACGATTTCATTACACTGGGAATGCTCTCCTACCACTGAACGAGTTAATAACGTGAAACCTGAAGTTCTGTGCAGCCAGTTCTGCTGGTGGACCCCGTGTTCCGTCGGCTGTAGATCTTGTCCCAAGGTCACTTTCATGGTCTGGTTGGGGCCTCCAAGGGCGCTTCAACAGGCCTGATCCATCGACACTCCACTTGAGGTGGTCCATGGACCTTTCCAAGCCAATTATAAAAGTAAACTTCAGCTCCAAAAGGAACCATTTTGCCTCCAGCAGGAGATAATCAATCCTTTCTGGGTTCATTACCTTAGTCAGACGAAGGTTGGGGCCTTTCATAAGGATTCATACCAGCCATCAGCGGGCATGAGTTCTCTGAGGCGTAAAGGGTAAAATTCCTGAGGTAACTCAGGTATTCGCTCCCTGCCCTGACATGTCTCCGTGATGTGGAGGAGGAGTGGCAGATTCCCCCTGCCCGCCAGATGGAAAATAGCTGTATGGTGAAAAATGTGTGTCCTGGCAGAACCAAGATTTTGCCCCAAATTCCAGGAGCAGGGACTGACCCCGCCCACTGTCCATGTTTGATCCAGGCTGGAATATAATGGGCCCTGATCTGAATTGTCTTAACTCCATTTGGCAAAAGCTGCCTTGTTGTGTGAAAGAAAATTAAAATATTCAGAACTGGCTTTCACAAGGTTAGATAGAGTTTGAAATGTTGGAGCCAAAAAGATTTTTTTTTTTAAAGCATGGAAGAGGTACTTCTAGTAAAGCAGAGACTGCATATGGGGTAGAGTTGCACTGGGTGATATTAGCATACAAAAAACATTGTTAAACTAGCAAATAAAGGAATTTCAGATAATTGTATCAGCATAGTGCAATACCACCCTGTTAATGTCTCAAAACTTTTGCAAGGAAATAGTTCCTATTTTATAACTGATTATAATGTTGAACTTGCCTTTTTTTCCAAAATGACCTAAACCATTTCAATAAACACTACCTTGGCACCCATTGTTGTAGTATTTGATATCTCTGCTGTAATGGATGTTATATTTTTAAAAAGCGCTAATTTAGTGCTAGTTTCCCATGATGACCTACTTTCCATATTCAAAGCTCCACTGAAGTCTATGGAATTCAACCTTTCGGTAAAATTAAATGATAAATATCCATTATTTATAGAAACACAAGATTAATAGGCGCCAAGTCAGTTCCTATGAATGCTTCCAACGTCGCTGTATTCAAGCACTTGCAGGAGCCAGTACAGATGTGATGGGCCGAATGGATGCTGCGTGTCCAATGCCATAAAGAGAGACTTTTGGCAACAATTTTTTAAAAATGGTTAAAAGATATGATTAGAAGCCTCTGTTAAAAGATTAAGAAAAATGCTCAAATCGTAATTAAACTAGTTAGAAAAAACTACGGTGCTGTACCAGTACAAAGAAGCAGAGACCACATTCCTTTAGTTCATCAACTTGCATTTATATAGCATCTTTAAAATAGTAAAACTGCCCAAGGCACTTCACCAGAGCGATTATCAAACGAAATGTGTCACCGAGCCACATAAGGAGGTATTAGGGCAGATGATCAAAAGCTTAGTCAAAGAGGTCGGTTTTAAGGAGCATCTTAGAGAGAAGCGGAGAGATTTAGGGAGGGAAGTCCAGAGCTTAGGGTTCAGGCAGCTGAAGGCACGGCTGTCAATGGTGGAGCGATTAAAAAAGGAGATACTCAGTAGGTTTGCAGTAGCCAACTGATATACCTATAATTCATCTACAGACTCTCCTGGCTGTTGCGGGCAGGATCTTAGGAGACGTCTGGCATACATGGAATTTACCGGGCTCTGGTACTGTTGTTTCAGCAGGTTGATGCGTGGGACCTCGATGCCATCGAGATCCGGTTGCGCGTTGGCCGGACAGTGAGGGAGTAGTGGCTCACCGTGTCTGGGTGGATGAAACTCTCCGTGCTTCCGCTGTCGAACAGGCAGGTCGTGGCGCGGCCGTTTACTTTGATGTCCATCATGGACTTGGACAGGTGATGCGGGCGGGCTTGGTCCAGTGTGACGGAGGCTAGTGTATGGCTGAGCGAGCTGCTGTAGTCTGCGGGTGAGGCGGTGGTCGGGTCTGGAGGCAAGGTGGCGGTCGAGTGTGGTGGGTAAAATGGCGGCGCCCACGAGGTTGGGCAAAATGGCGGAGAAGATGGCTGCCCCCACAACTCACATGAGGCACTGCTGGTGTCGGTTGCCTGGATCAAAGATGGCCGCCCCATAACTCACGTGGGGATGCTGGCATCTGTGGCCTTGTTGGATCCGATCACCCACGAGGGTGGGCTCTGTTATTTAGCCAATAAAATTGATATACCTATCAATTCATCCAATGAAAAGCGACGAGTTAAGAAAGTAACTATAGGTTTTTATTGGCTAAATAACAGAGCCCACCCTCGTGGGTGATCGGATCCAACAAGGAGGAATGCCAGCCAGTCGACCACCTTTATACCTGGGCAGGTAGGTGGAGCCATGGGCGGAGTCAGCAGTGGTCAGCCCAGGTATAACAGCGTGACGAGAGGCGACCTCGTGTAGTGATACAACAGTGTGAACAGTGATAACCATAGAGTAACGATATAACAGTGATAACTATAGTGTAACGATAGTGAACGATAAAAGTGGTTTACCACACCAACCAAAAGCTTGGTCAAAGAGAGGTTTTAAAGAGGACCGTAAAGGAGCTGAAGGGTTCAAGAGAGGTAATTCCAGAGCTTAGGGCCTAGATGAGTATTCCATCACACTCCTGACGTGAGCCTTGTAGATAGGGGATAGCCTTCGAGGCATCAGAAAGTGACTACACCTCCCCAAGATGCTATTGGGAGGTGGGGGGAACTCAGTGCTGGTGGTGCCATTGAAGGATGTTCCCGATGGTCGGGGGAGTCCAGCACCAGGGGTCACAGTCTAAGGATAAGGGGTAGGCCATTTAGGACCGAGATGAGGAATTTCTTCACCCAGAGTGAGAACCTGTGGAATTCTCTGCCAATTCATTAAATATATTCAAGAAAGAGTTAGATATATTTCTTAAGGCTAAAGGGATCAAGGGATATGGGGAGAAAGCAGGGACCGGGTACTGAAATTGGATGATCAGCCATGATCTCATCGAATGGCGGAGCAGGCTTGAGGGGCTGAATGGCCTGTTTCTATGAAGGTGAAAGGGAGATGGCTGGGCTCTCTCATGGTTACCATCTGGCACTTGTGTGGTATGAATGTTACCTGCAACTTGTCAGCCCAAGCCTGGCTGTCATCCAGGTCCTGCTGTCGGCTACTTCATTGTCAAGAATTGTGAATGGAGCTGAACACTGGAATTATCACGTGGAGTTATTAATTAACCAGTTCTCTCACCCTTTGTGAGGAGGAAATGATAGCCTCTGTCAACCCCACATCTGACTGTGATATTAAAATTCTCATCTTTGTGTTCAAATCCCTCCATGACCTCACCCCCTCCCTTATATCTAACTTCCTCCAGACCTACAACCCTCTGAGATCTCTGCGCTCCTCCAAATCTGGCCTCTTGCGCATCCCCGATTTCCATCGCTCCACCATTGGTGGCGCTGCCTGGGCCCGAAGCTCTGGAATTCCCTCCCTAAACCTCTCCGCCTCTCTCTCCTCCTTTAAGTTGCTTCTGAAAACCGACCTCTTTGACCAAGCTTTTGGGCACCTGCCCTAATATCTCATGTGGCTCGGTGTCAAATGTTGTTCGATAATGCTCCCGTGAAGCGCCTTGGGATGTTTTACTATGTTAAAGGTGCGGGAGAGATCAGTGATCAAGCAGCTTCAAACCCAATGCCAATCTTTGGACGACTTGAATGTTTATGAAAAGAACTTAGTGAATGAACATTTTTTCCCCTTTCCCCAAATCCATGATCATGGAGGTGCTTATCTTATGATGCACAAACTTGCAGCCGCCTTTGATTTTTTTTAAAATTCGGAAACCAAGGTGCACATTGAGAAGTGCAAGAGAAAATATGGTAAATACAGGAAACGCTTTTATCCGGGACCGGCGTGGTGCCGGTTTATCAAAAAGTCCGGATTACAGAGAGGTATAGTTAAAAGGTATGAGAGCTCCGTACACAGCAACAAATCCAGACTTCCCTGTTGCTTAGCAACAGGTGCAGGAACCCCGGCCACAGACCAAGCGTCCCTGTTGCTTAGCAACAGGTGCAGGAGCCCCGGTTACACAGCCACAGATCCAGGAACGGCCACTAATATGAAGTAAAATTTACCTGAACTTACTCCTGAATTTTGCCGGTTAACAGAGATTTCCGGTTATTTAGGTTCCGGTAAATCGTGAGTTTCCTGTAATCAGGATCCCATTACTGTGTATGCTGCGAGTCTTCTCGCTGCTAAAAAAAAACAAACTTGTTTTTACAGAACTAAGGTTGTATTTTGCATCAGATTTCACGTTTTATTTAAAATCACTTAAAAGCTTACAAGGAATTTCAATACATTGTTTAATGACAGAAGCAAGGATTATATACAAGACTATAAACTGTCAGCAATGTTACATAAAATGAAATTTACACTTTTAATTAGCATCTCTAATAAGTATCCTATCATTATTAAACATCTTAAAGGACCAGATTTACTGCAATACTAGCTCTTTACACACAATTATAAAAATATTGTCTTTTTAATTGAATCACTCCGTACATTATACCTGTGTTTAAGAACATTTCCTGATGATCCTACTACTTTATTGCCATTTTATGCACAAAATACAATAATTACAGTTTCCTTTGATTGTAAAGAAATTGTAGTTAGCTGGAGAGAATAGGTACAAAACCGCAACATACGTACCATGTTTAAAATACTAAAAGGAAATCCTTTCAAAAGTGCAGCCAGATACACACAAACTAAAATAAGGGATGTGGACAGTGCAGCTCAACACAACAAAGGGTGGGGGGGGGGGGGGGGGGGAATAGAATGAGTCATGGCACTATGGTTATGGAAACAGTGAGAGCGTGAAGCTTATAATTTAGCAGACAGTGTCTAATTGTCACCTGCCTCCTTTCAAATGACCAATTATATAGTGCAAACAAATAGGGAAATATTCACCTTCAAAAAAATAACTAAGAATGGAATGTTAACAGTTCAGGTTACTGACAGATTTTCTGTTCAAGAAGCTTTACAAAAATGGATCTATGTTACGTATTGTTCTGTAAGTAGGATTTTACAACATAGCCAACCATTACTGTTCACAAAAGTGCATTTCTTTATTAATCCAGATACAAAATCCACTGATTTGGAAACGTTTCTAAGTAGCGTACATATGCTCTAACATCAGGTAGTTTGTCCTGTCAACAGAAGTATCAGCTACAAGTCTATGAGACGATACGCTGTCAATTTAAAAAAAAATCAGCTGAAGGATGCTTAGCACGGGCATGGGTAACGCAGTGAAATTGCTTCCAGGTAATCTCGAGAGGAAGCAAGAACGAGCCGGCTGTCTCCCCCCCCCCCCCACCCCCCCACCAGCAAGACTCACCGAAGTGAATTGCAGCCTGAAACAAAATCTACCCAACCCTCGCTGGAATGCAATCTTACAGATTTCCCCAAATGGACTTTTCATTTAGTACATTAAAACAAGTTTAAAGTTATATTTCTAAACCATGGATAAAAGTACCACTGTATTTCATTTGACATATTGGGCTGAAAATGTGAAAACTTAAGGTGCTGAATCTACAGAAATAATTCTTTGTACTTCAAAAGGTGACTTCACTGGTATTTATATTGGCACAACTTTAAGATTAAAAGCTGCATTTCAGTCGTTTGTAACTACCCGAGATCGATCAATCAATGCTGCATGAGCTGTTTCGCTGGCAGTCTCAGACCTTCAGATACGCCGAACACCTTGGAAAGGTTATTTTGTCACTGTCGCTTGTTTTACAGCATAAGCCTTTCGGCAGGTCACCTGACCCTCCAAGGGCCTTGGGTTCTGATGCACGTTTAGAAAGTTTCAAGCACGCAACATGATTAAAAGGGGTCATTATCGGTTATTCACAGAAATACAAAGATTGCACTTTTGAAGCTGCCCAAAAAAATGTGAATGCCGTCAACTTAAAGACTGAACTAAATTTTTATTGTACACTGGAATTCCTAACTTACAAGCCACCCTTAACATCAGAATTAGGAACAGGAGTTGGCCATTCGGCCCCTCAAGCCTGCTCCACCATTCAATAAGATCATGGCTGATCTTCGGTCTCAACTCCTTTCCCGCCCGATCTCCATATCCCTTAATTCCAGAAATCTATCGATCTCAGCCTTGAAAATACTCAACGATTCAGCATCCACAGCCCTTTGGGGCAGAGAATTCCAAAGATTCGCAACCCACTAAGTGAAGAAATTCCTCCTCATCTCGGTCTTAAATGGCCAACCCCTTATCCTGAGACCGTGCCCCCCCAGTCCTAGACTCTCCAGCCAGGGGAAACAACCTCTCAGCATCTACCCTGTCAATCCCCCTCAGAACTCATATCTGTTTCAATAATTTCACCTCTCATTCTTCTAAACTCCAGAGAGTATCGGCCCATTCTACTCAATCTCTCATCATAGGACAGCCCTCTCATCCCAGGAATCAATCTAGTGAACCTTCGTTGCACCGCCTCCAAGGCAAGTATATCCTTCCTCTGATAAGGAGACCAGAAACTGTGCCCAGTACTCCAGGTGTGGTCTCACCAAGGCCCTGTACAATTGTAGCAAGACTTCCTTACTCTTATACTCCAACCCCCTTGCAATAAAGGCCAACAGGCCATTTGCCTTCCTTATTGCTTGCTGTACCTGCATGCTAAATTCGTGTTTCCTGTACGACGACACCCAAATCTCTCTGAATACCAACATTTAATAGTTTCGCACCATTTAAAAAATATTCTGTTTTTCTATTCTTCCTACCAAAGTGAATAACCTCACATTTCCACACATTATACTCCATCTTATTGCCCACTTAACCTGTCAATATCCCTTTGCAGGCTCCCTGTGTCCTCCTCACAGCTTACTTTCCCACCTAGCTTTGTAGCCTCAGCAAACTTGGATACATTACACTCGGTCCCTTCATCTAATTCATTAATATAAATTGTAACTAGCTGAGGCCCCAGCACTGATCCTTGCGGCACCCCACTTTTTTTACAGCCTGCCAACCTGAAAATGACCCGTTTATCCCCACTCTCTGTTTGCTGTCCGTTGACCAATCCTCTATCCATGCGAGTATATTACCCCCAACCCCACACCTTGTGTAACAACCTTTTATGTGGCACCTTATCGAATGCCTTTTGGAAATCCAAATATACTACATCCACTTGTTCCCCATTATCTACCCTGCTAGTTACATCCTTAAAAAAACTCTAATAAATTTGTCAAACACGATTTCCCTTTCATAAAACCATGTTGACTCTGCCTAATCATATTATAATTTTCAAAATGCCATTACCACTTTCTTAATAATGGATTCCAGCATTTTCCCGACAACCGATGTCAGGCTAACTGGCCTGTAGTTCCCGGTTTTCTCTCTCCCGCCTTCCTTGAATAGCGGGGTTACATTTGCGACCTTCCAATCTGCTGGGACCGTTCTAGAATCTAGGGAACGATGGCAACAGTTACATAACAAAACCATGCATTACTTGGGTGGGGAGTAAGAATATAAGAACTAGGAGCAATAGGCCATTCAGCCCCTCGAGCCTGCTTCGCCATTCAAAAAGATCATGACTGATCTTCGACCTCAACTCCACTTTCTCGCCCGATCCCCATATCCCTTGATTCACCTAGAGTCCAAAAATCTATCGATCTCAGCCTTTAATATACTCAACGATTCACCATCCACAGCCCTCTGGAGCAGAGAATGCCAAAGACAAACAGCCCTCAGAGAAGAAATTCCTCATCTCAGTCTTAAATGGCCGACCCCTTATCCTGAGATTCTAGACTCTCCAGCCAGGGGGAAACAGCCTCTCAGCATCTACCCTGTCAATCCCCCTCAGAATCTTCTATGTTTCAATGAGATCACCTCTCATTCTTCCAAACTCCAGAGAGTATAGGTCCAATCTACTCAATCTCTCCTCATAGGACAACCCTCTCACCCCAGGAATCAATCTAGTGCTAATCAATAATCTTCAAACTGATTTATACTCCACATATCAGAAAACTAAGCAACCAAAACAAACCAAATGCATGTTGCAGCTTAGAGACACTTTCGTCCACACCACCCCCCCATTCTAATGTCTCACAAGTTACCCCTTAGATGTCTCAGCACACGGTTCAAACGAGGCGACATGCTTCTCTCACGGAACGAGTATAAATGACTCCTCATAAGAAGTTTGGAAAATAAAGGACTTTTTTTTTTTTTTTTTTTAAATTGACTGTTGAAAACAGGCATCTGTGGTAAGATTCCAAGGATATGGTTACAACTGTTCTAGACAACTCCACCAGCACTGTATAGGACTGCATTTTAAAAATCTCTGGAGAAGTGAAGGCTGAGGGGTGACCTGATGGAGGTCTGTAAAAAATACGAAGGGATTGGATAGGGTAGATGTTTCCACTTGTGGGGGGTCCAAAACTAGGGGCCATCAATATAAGATAGTCACTAATAAATCCAATAGGGGATTCAGGAGAAACTTCTTTACCCAAAGAGTGGTGAGAATGTGGAACTCGCCACCTCGGAGTGGTTGAAAACAGCATTCGAGGGGAAGCTAGATAAACACACGAGGGAGAAAGGAATAAAAGGCTATGCAGGCAGGCTGAGGTGAAGAGGGCTGGGAGGAGGCTGGTGTGGAGCATAGACACCGGCACGGACCAGTTGGGCCGAATGGCCTGTTCCTGTGCTTGTACATTCTGTGTGCAAAGTTGTAAATTAATAGGAGTCGCAGGAGCCCTATAGTGGTGACTACAAAGATAGCAGTCACCCGCACCAGGTCCTTAAGGCAGATCTGCATTGTGATTCTGCTGCACACACCCAAGTACCGCTGCACAGCTCAGGTATGGCCAGAAACAGTGACTGGGGGAGTCCGAGCTCATGGACCGTGTCGAACCGACGGTTCCAGGTTCAAATTGAGGTTGGGGAGCAGTATCTAGGTGAATGTTTCTGTCTGTATTTAACCGTGCACTTAGCAGACAGAACACTCCGGAATCTGGGGAGGCACTAGTACCAAGTGACCTGCACTTGAAAGGACAACAATGCTCTGTGGCACTTTTTCTGGATTAAGCCATTCTGAAAGATAAATATGACTCCTACAATTTGGTGGCCAGGGTGTATTCAGCCATTTCCTTCCTTGATAAATCTGCTCTTCTAACGTCAAGGACAGGGAATGGAAGTGACGAGGAGTATGGCAGGTCCTCCATTGCTTGGCAGTGTAACAAACAAGCTGCTTTCCTCACTGAGCTCGGAGCTGGGAAAGTTCCCTCAACAGGACAGATGACAAATATTTCAGAATCTGAAGGCAGCCAGCGTAATTGCAGGGCACATTCCTTAATCTTGCAAACTGTGGCCAAGATCATGTCTGCAAGATACAGCACCCCGTAAAGCCTAGTGTTCACAGTTTGGGGGGCAATTCTAACCAAACCGGCCGGTCGGGAAATTGACGGGTCCGGGGGCAACACTGGTTTGACACCTCGCCCCGGTTTCACTCGCCACTGAAGTCAGTCAAGTGGAATATCGGGAGGGGTGTAAATCCGGCATTCCACCCGGTGCAGTGGGATTCCCACCTGGCCTTTAGGATAAAATGACTCGCTTTATCTCCGTGCAGGGTCGAAGACCTGCGGCTACAGATCAAACTGTACCTTTAAAAAGGTAATCCCAGCACCAGGGCTCAGTATAGTGACCGAACCCAGACCTATCTGGCTTAGACGCCTCCTTTTACACTGGAGCTATAATCTGGAGAATCAGTTCATCAGGGAGGGTACTATTCTTGTTCTAGTGTATAAAAACCTGGAGCTCTTCGGGTCAAGGGGATTGTTTTTCTATGACAGTCAGTCGGTTCTTGACTGATCTGCGCTTTTTGGCGTACACAAAGTGTAATTTGGCCACTTTCTGTTGGACATTGTTGCGCTCCTGGAGTCTCTCGCTCCTAAAACCACTAAATTTGCCATTGTGCACCAATTGTTTGCGTCTGTAACTGGGTCTGAAATATCTGAAGCCAGGTGCTGGCACACTCTCCAAAACAGAAGAGAAACTAGCTTTCTGATGCAGAAAATAATCATTCGAGCCTACACGCCTAGAAATCGATACAGTTAAGCTTTTGCAGCAGTCACCTCATAGCAGCTCAAAACTCGACAGATGCAGAAACACATTATCTGAAGGGGCTGTTGGGCACGATACACACAAAGAAGGCCATATGATCCAGACAAAATGTTTCTTAAAGGGACAGACATCATTCTGGTTGCATAGCTTACCTTATCTGCGAGGAGTGTAACAGGAGGAATATTGTGACAACCAGTTATTTCTAGTTTTGGTTGAATTACTACGGGAAACAAGTTAATGGCCAAAGAAACCTTGATGGTGCTTTCCTGTTCTGAATTTTTCCAGCACGATGCCACCTTAACTATGATGATGGTCTTCAGCCTTTAACGTCATCTAAGATGCCAGATTTCATACAAGATACTTAATTTGGACCAAGGCTGAAAACAGGACATACCGAGGGGGGAGCAATATTAAGGGAGATGACGGAGATCTCTGAGGTTTTCCAAGTTGGGTATTAATTATCCAAAAATAGCAAGACCCTGGAAATAATTAAAAATGAAAGTCACCTGAACATTAACCGAACTTTACAGCTAAATAAGCAAGGCAATATTTAGTTATGGCCCTTTCAGAGATTCACCCACAAAACGTTATCTACACAAGCATTTGGTTGCTGATGCAATTTGTACAGTTATGCCCCTAAAGCACTCTCAAGATTTTTATCTTCAGTAAAAATGACTCTATATACAAATATACACAGAACCAACAACAACCTCTCCATCTCCCAGAAAATAAAACCAGTCAACTTGTAGCAGATACCTGAGGCGCTGCAGAGGTTTCGGTTTCCAGATCCCAGTCCTAAATATACAATTTGGGATTTAAAATAAAACCAAAAAAAAATAAAAATAATAATAAACCAGTAGGCATTTCTCCCTACTTGAAAATGTGCACTATGATAGAAATTAATAAAAAGCTAATTGCTTTAAGCAGCAGAAACTGACGGCTCCTCTGAGAGACTTCATCTTTTAATGTTGCATGCCCAGGGGGTGCCCAGTAACTGGACAACCCTTGCAAGGTTGTGGTACATGATCACCGAAAGAGCACCTCCTCAACGTAGATAACAAGGACTTGCAAGGACCAAACATTAACCTTCAGTTGGAAGAAGTACGTGCCCCACTCAACGAATATCTGAAATAAGAAATTTTAAAAGTTACTTTTTTTTTCTTTACAAGTGGAAATATCAACATGATGTTTGATATTGATCCTTCTTTCAACGTATTCGGTAAGGAAAGTAAATTTTCTGTTTTCGACATCGTGTTAAACCACACTGTGGCTTCAGTCCTGGGCGCGAATAGGTTAAGTACAATTCAAACATCCGAAACAGAGGGGCAGGAAAAGGCCAGCTGGTCCATCAAGCCTGTCCCACACCATGAGCATTGTGACTAGATACTTCCTTCCCCCTCACCCCTCCCCTACAGCCATGTAATCAACAACAACAACTTGTATTTATATAGCGCCTTTAACGTAGTAAAACGTCCCAAGGCGCTGCACAGGAATATTTTAAGACAAAAAAAATTGACACCGAGCCACATAAGGAGAAATTAGGGCAGGTGACCAAAAGCTTGGTCAAACAGGTAGGTTTTAAGGAGCGTCTTAAAGGAGGAAAGAGGGGTAGTGAGGCGGAGAGGTTTAGGGAGGGAATTCCAGAGCTTAGGGCCTCGGCAACAGAAGGCACGGCCACCAATGGTTGAGCGAATATAATCGGGGGATGCGCAAGAGGGCAGAATTAGAGGAGCGCAGATACCTCGGGGGGTTGTGGGGCTGAAGGAGATTACAGAGATAGGGAGGGGCGAGGCCATGGAGGGATTTGAAAACAAGGATGAGAATTTTGAAATCGAGGCGTTGCTTAACCGGGAGCCGATGTAGGTCAGCGAGCACAGGGGTGATGGGCGATCGGGACTTGGTGCGAGTTAGGACACACGGGCAGCCGAGTTTTGGATGACCTCGAGTTTACGTAGGGTGGAATGTGGGAGGCCGGCCAGGAGTGCGTTGGAAATAGTTCCGCTCTTTAGTAATTCAAATGTAATTTTTTTTTTTTTAAATGAAGATTCATTCTCCTGCTTTGAAGCCATTCAATAATTTGTTTCAAATTTCAGCCTCAAATGTTGGCGCAAATTAAAACTACTAATGGAATCTGCCACTCTGAAATAATCAGTTGCCGGATGTTTAAATTGCTTTTTGTTCTCACTATAAAAATATTCTTTTTCACTCACTGGACTGCAGACCGCTGGCAGTAAAAGCTCCACACGCGGACTGAAACAAGCGCATTACTGCACGCACTGACAACACTTGCCTCTGGCTGTCTTTCTGGACTATTACTGGCTCATTCTCCTTGGGCCAGAAAAGTAAAAAAACAAAAAAAATATTTGAATACGACCGAAACCAAGGAACACAAATCACAGTCGTCATGGTAATACAATAAAATCTTTGTGCAGAGCTGCCTTCCGGAGGTCATAATCTACAGCCACTTTAATTGGTTGTGAATTGGGCAGAGTAACAAGAACAGAGTTAGCATTTAGGCAATAAAAAAAACAGAAGCCAGGAGCGATCATGTTCAACAGTGGAAAAAATTGTTTCACTTTAGAAGCCAGGAAAGCGAAGTTTTTTAATGTATTATTTCAAGTGGTTTGCATACATACACAGAATTACATAGCGCTTTACAACACAGGAGCCGGCCTCTTGGCCCAACTGCTCTATGTTGGTGTGTATGCTCCACACGAGCCTCCCTCCCACCTTACTTCTACCCGTCAACATAACCTTCTATTCCTTTCTCCCTGATGTGTTTATCCAGCTTCCCCTTAAATGTATCTAAGCTATTCGCCTCAACCGCTCCCTGTGGTAGCGAGTTCCACGTTCTCTTCACTCGCTGGGTAAAGAAGTTGCTCCCGAATTGCTCACTGGGTAGTCCTCCTATTTATGGCTCCCAGTTTTGGATTCCCCTACAAGTGGAAACATCTTCTCCACGTCTGTGAAGAAGAATTGTATAGCTTAATTCACACTCTGATCAGGCACAGTTAGTATTAACAGGATAGAAGGATCACATTTACCCTGGCACTCAAAGTAGCAGTAGGATTAAAATGCAGTGCACTGTTTCATTGAATAGATTGTGCAGGAAGGAACAATGAGCAGGACTTGGTGCAGGAGAGGATAACAGGCACAGGATTTAGAATTACAGGAAACTTTCGTTTAACCAGAGGTTAAATGTCCGGAAAGCTCTATCTACCAGCAAAATTCAGGAGCCGTTTCCTATAAGTTTTTTTTTTTTTTACTTCTCGTTTTTTTTTTCCAGTCAGGCTCTGCAAGGTCTAGCTGAAGCTGTTGCTTAGCTACAGAGACGCTTTTAAGCTGCGGCCGACTGTTTTGAAGCTGTTGCTAAGCAACAGGGTTTGTTGATTCACACGGAGCTCAAAAGCTCCTTATGTTTTAACATTAGCGCTGGTTTCTACGGCAGTTTTGATGGTACGGCACCAGCTCGGTCCCGTCAGTGCCGGACACCAGAAAGTTTCCTGTAGCTGGTTTACAAGAGGGCGGAAGATGGGAGGCCGGCCAAGAGAGCATTGGAATAGTCGAGTCTGGAGGTGACAAAGGCACAGTTGAGGGTTTTCGGCAGCAGATGGGTGGATGCGGGCAATGTTATGGAGGTACAAGGAGGTTGCCTTCGCGATGGAGAGAATGTGGGGTCGGAAGCTCAGCTCGGGGTCATAAAGGACACTGGACGTTCCAACAGTCTGCTTCAGCCTGAGGAGGAGGAGGAGAAAGAGTGGGATCAGTAACAAGGATAAAGAGTTTGCGTCAGGGACCAATGACGATAGCTTCGGTCGTTCTGATGTTTAACTGCGGCTCATCCAAGACTGATGTCGAACAAGCAGTGATGGAGTCAACAAAGATGGTGAGTGGACATGTCTGCAGACAATGTCTCCAAGAGTTGGCATATAGATGAGGAAGAGGAGGGGGCCAAGGAAAGATTGTTGGTCTAGTTTGGAGATAATGGGTATGGGGGGTGAGACCCGCACAGATACACTGGTG
This sequence comes from Somniosus microcephalus, assembly GCF_052327205.1. Lineage (NCBI taxonomy): Eukaryota > Metazoa > Chordata > Chondrichthyes > Squaliformes > Somniosidae > Somniosus > Somniosus microcephalus. Next base: position 10,606,520 of record NC_140996.1, on the reverse strand, counting down.
CTTTTATCATATCCCATTGGACATAAAGTGTCATAGTAAATAATTCTAAGGACCAAAGGAAACTACAAAGGGATAGGAACATAGGAACAGGCGGAGGCCATTTAGCCCATCGAGCTTGTTCCACCATTCAATGAGATCATGGTTGATCTGCAACCTAACTCCATATACCCACCTTTGCCCAATATCCCTCAATACCTTTGGTTAACAGAAATCCATCAATCTCAGATTTAAAATTAACAATTGACCTAGCATCAACTGGCGTTTGCAGCAGGGTTCTAAACTTCTACCACCTGTTGTGTGTAGAAGTGTTTCCTAACGTCACTCCTGAAAGGCCTGGCACTAACTTTTAGACGATGTCCCCTAGTCCTAGACTCCCCAACCAGCCGAAATAGTTTCTCTCTGCCTACCCTTAGTTCCCCATAATATCCTGAAAACTTCGATAAAATCACCCCTTAACCTCCTAAATTCCAGGGAATACAACCCTAGTTTGTGTAATCTCTCCTCGTAATTTAACCCAGGTACAGGAAACTCTCGTTTAAACGGCACCTAAATACCCTGAATTCTCTATTAACAGGCAAAATTCTCACTCCGAAAACAACACCTCAATAACCGGCAATGTTGCCGAGTCCGAGTCTCCCGCGGTGACCGAGTTAGTCAGTGGGGGTAGTTCTCCAAACTTCCACTACTCGGCTTCTTGGCGCTGTGGGGAGTCACTAAAGAGTTATGGATTACCTTCAACTGGCAGTACTGTACTCAATCAAGCATCTTCCACCATCCATTTAACACTACATTCTGTAGGTGAGTACCCAATTACTGTATACTGCACATTTCTTGATTTTTGTGTTTGTTTGTTAAAAATAGCCTTGGTAGATAACCCTCTCCGCCATCCGGAATTTTTAATCAACCGGCAACACGCCGGTCCCGTATACCAAAGAGTTTCCTGTATCATTCTGGTAAACCTACGCTGCACTCCCTCCAAGGCCAATATATCCTTTCTAAGGGGTGGTGCCCAGAACTGCTCCCAGTGCTCCAGGTGTGGTCCAACCAGGGCTCTGTACAGCTGCAGCATAACTTCTACCCCCTTGTATTCTAGTCCTCTAGATATAAAGGCCAGCATTCCTTTAGCCTTTTCAATTATTGATAAGATGGTGAAATGAGCATAAAATTGGCAGACAGAATTCAATGTCATTAAATGGAACAGGGTACATTTTGCTTTAAAATGGTAATACTTAAACTTTGGGGGAAGGTTGATTGATGTGGAAGAGCAGAGGGATTTGGCGGTTCCAGCTAACAAGACATTATCTGAATGGCTCAACTGAGAGGTGGAAGAACAATTTTGTTGAAACAACTGGGTCATAATTATAAAATCAATGGAAAATACCTTTGAAGCCTTTGCACGAGCTGGGATACGAGGATATCTGAAATGCCCGGACACGCATCTTCTGCCAAAAAAATGGCCTCCCTCAGTTCTTCTACTGCTTCAGTATTGCCTCCGCCGGTTTGGCTCTTCTCCTTGAGCTGAAAGAATTTCCATCAATCAATACACCGGGAATATGTGTCAATCAATACACCGGGAATATGTGTCAATCAATCAATACTCCGGGAATATGAGTCAATCAATACACCGGGAATATGTGTCAATCAATACTCCGGGAATATGAGTCAATCAATACACCGGGAATATGTGTCAATCAATCAATACTCCGGGAATGAGTGTCAATCAACACACCGGGAATGTGTCAATCAATACTCCGGGAATATGTGTCAATCAATACACCGGGATTATGTGTTAATCAATACATACACCGGGAATATGTGTCAATCAATCAATACACCAGGAATATGTGTCAATCAATCAATACACCAGGAATATGTGTCAATCAATCAATACACCAGGAATATGTGTCAATTAATCAATACACTGGGAATATGTGTCAATCAATACACCAGGAAAATGTGTCAATCAATCAATACACTGGGAATATGTGTCAATCAATACACCGGGAATGTGTGTCAATCAATACACCGGGAATATGCATCAATCAATACACCGGGATTGGTGTCAATCAATACATCAGGAATATGTGTCAATCAATCAATACATCAGGAATATGTGTCAATCAATCAATACACTGGGAATAGGTGTCAATCAATACACTGGGAATGTGTGTCAATCAATACACCGGGAATATGAGTCAATCAATCAATACTCCGGGAATATGAGTCAATCAATACACCGGGAATATGTGTCAATCAATACTCCGGGAATATGAGTCAATCAATACACCGGGAATATGTGTCAATCAATCAATACTCCGGGAATATGAGTCAATCAACACACCGGGAATGTGTCAATCAATACTCCGGGAATATGTGTCAATCAATACACCGGGATTATGTGTTAATCAATACATACACCGGGAATATGTGTCAATCAATCAATACACCAGGAATATGTGTCAATCAATCAATACACCAGGAATATGTGTCAATCAATCAATACACTGGGAATATGTGTCAATCAATACACCGGGAATGTGTGTCAATCAATACACCGGGAATATGCATCAATCAATACACCGGGATTGGTGTCAATCAATACATCAGGAATATGTGTCAATCAATCAATACACCAGGAATATGTGTCAATCAATCAATACACCAGGATTATGTGTTAATCAATACATACACCGGGAATATGTGTCAATCAATCAATACACCAGGAATATGTGTCAATCAATCAATACACCAGGAATATGTGTCAATCAATCAATACACCAGGAATATGTGTCAATTAATCAATACACTGGGAATATGTGTCAATCAATACACCAGGAAAATGTGTCAATCAATCAATACACTGGGAATATGTGTCAATCAATACACCGGGAATGTGTGTCAATCAATACACCGGGAATATGCATCAATCAATACACCGGGATTGGTGTCAATCAATACATCAGGAATATGCGTCAATCAATCAATACATCAGGAATATGTGTCAATCAATCAATACACTGGGAATAGGTGTCAATCAATACACTGGGAATGTGTGTCAATCAATACACCGGGAATATGAGTCAATCAATCAATACTCCGGGAATATGAGTCAATCAATACACCGGGAATATGTGTCAATCAATACTCCGGGAATATGAGTCAATCAATACACCGGGAATATGTGTCAATCAATCAATACTCCGGGAATATGAGTCAATCAACACACCGGGAATGTGTCAATCAATACTCCGGGAATATGTGTCAATCAATACACCGGGATTATGTGTTAATCAATACATACACCGGGAATATGTGTCAATCAATCAATACACCAGGAATATGTGTCAATCAATCAATACACCAGGAATATGTGTCAATCAATCAATACACTGGGAATATGTGTCAATCAATACACCGGGAATGTGTGTCAATCAATACACCGGGAATATGCATCAATCAATACACCGGGATTGGTGTCAATCAATACATCAGGAATATGTGTCAATCAATCAATACATCAGGAATATGTGTCAATCAATCAATACACTGGGAATAGGTGTCAATCAATACACTGGGAATGTGTGTCAATCAATACACCGGGAATATGAGTCAATCAATCAATACTCCGGGAATATGAGTCAATCAATACACCGGGAATATGTGTCAATCAATCAATACACCAGGAAAATGTGTCAATCAATCAATACACTGGGAATATGTGTCAATCAATACACCAGGAATATGTGTCAATCAATACATACACCGGGAATATGCGTCAATCAATCAATACACTGGGAATATGTGTCAATCAATCTAAACACTGGGAATATGTGTCAATCAAAACACAGGGAATATGAGTCAATCAATCAATACACCGGGAATATGTGTCAATCAATCAATACACCAGGAATATGTGTCAATCAATCAATACACTGGGAATATGTGTCAATCAATCAATACACCAGGAATATGTGTCAATCAATCAATACGCTGGGAATATGTGTCAATCAATCAATACACCGGGAATGTGTGTCAATCAATCAATACACCGGGAATGTGTGTCAATCAATCAATACACCGGGAATGTGTGTCAATCAATCAATACACCGGGAATGTGTGTGTAATGAAATCTGTTTGTCTTGAGGACACTGTTTCCATAAAAGACCTCGCTCCCTCAGGGAGTGGAGAGAACGATGAGAGACTACCCGAGGAAGACCTACACCAAAAAGAGACAGGACGCCCAGAGGTATCAATAGCCAACTTTAACCTGGAGGACACTGCAGATAACCTGGAAGACACTGCGGAGGCCCGGACAGCGGAGGAACCAGAATCCACTCCCCTAGAAGCACCCCAACCGGCTTTGCGCCGATCACTGAGAACCGCAAAACCTCCTGACAGACTCACTTATACCAACTTTTAAGAAACATCACCCCGATGGACTAAATCTAAAGAAGGGGTGAATGTAATGAAATCTGTTTGTCATGCCTGTATTCGTTTTGCACTCATGTATATTACCCTCCCCCACACGGTGTATAGTTTCACTTCCTCTTCCCTGACTAACCTGGAAGGCTCCAAGTCTTGGCTCTTGGCTCCGCCCCGACTTCTCTTACTTAAAGATCCCAGGACCTGTATGACTCACTCCTGTGAGCCAGTCAGTGTGTTGAGATGTTAGCTCTGATCTTAGTGATTAAAAGCCAACTTGTTAAAGTCTATAACTTCTAGTTTTGTGGTTATTGAACGCACATCAATGTGTCAATCAGTACACCAGGAATATGTGTCAATCAATCAATACACTGGGAATATGTGTCAATCAATCAATACACTGGGAATATGCGTCAATCAATCAATACACCGGGAATGTGCGTCATTCAATCAATACACAGGGAATATGCGTCAATCAATACACAGGGAATATGTGTCAATCAATCAATACGCTGGGAATATGTGTCAATCAATACACCGGGAATATGTGTCAATCAATACACCAGGAATATGTGTCAATCAATCAATACACCGGGAATATGTGTCAGTCAATCAAAACACCGGGAATATGAGTCAATCAATCAATACAGCGGGAATATGCGTCAATCATTACACAGGGAATATGTGTCAATCAATCAATACACCAGGAATATGCGTCAATCAATCAAAACACAGGGAATATGAGTCAATCAATCAAAACACCGGAGTATGAGTCAATCAATCAAAACACTGGGAATATGAGTCAATCAATCAAAACACCGGGAATATGTGTCAATCAATCAATACACCGGGAATGTGTGTCAATCAATCAATACACCGGGAATGTGTGTCAATCAATCAATACACCAGGAATGTGTGTCAATCAATCAATACACCGGGAATGTGTGTCAATCAATCAATACACCGGGAATGTGTGTCAATCAATCAATACACCAGGAATGTGTGTCAATCAATACACTGGGAATTTGTGTCAATCAATCAATACACTGGGAATATGAGTAAATCAATCAATACACCGGGAATATGAGTCAATCAATCAATACACTGGGAATATATGCCAATTAATACACCGGGAATATGTGTCAATCAATACACAGGGAAAATGTGTCAATCAATACACCGGGAATATGTTAGCAAAATACTGCAGATGCTGGAAATCCGAAATAACAACAGAAAATGCTGGAAAAACACAGCAGGCCAGGCAACATCCGTGGAGAGAAATTAGAGTCGACGTTTCGGGTCGAAATCCTTTTTCAAAACTGGAAAGGAAATGAAATAGATCGAAAGGCAGGGCTGGGAGAGAACAAAAGAAGTGAAGAGACATTAAGAGGTATTCAAAACCAGACGAGATGGTGATCGGACTAGTGGAGACAAAAGACGGCTCTAGATTAGGTGTGAAATGTTCTGGCAGAATGAGAGACAGCTGCCATGTGGGAGAGAAAAAAAAAAGGGGGGCAGGGGGGAATGTAATGGGGGCCGAGGTTATGATCTGAAATTGTTGAACTCGATGTTGAATCCGGAAGGCTGTAAAGTGCCTAATCGGAAGATGAGGTGCTGTTCCTCGAGTTTACGTTGAGCTTCCGTTGAACAATGCAAGAGCCCGAGTACAGTGAGGTCTGAGTGGGAATGGGGCAGTGAATTAAAGTGACAGGCGACCGGAAGCTCGGGGTCCCCCTTACGGACTGAACGGAGGTGTTCCGCAAAGTGGTCACCCCAATGTAGAGGAGACCACATCGTGAGCAGCGAATACAGTATACTAGATTGCAAGAAGTACAAGTAAATCGCTGTTTCACCTGGAAGGGGTGTTTGGGGCCCTGGACAGTGGGAAGGGGGGAGGTATAAGGGCAGGTGTTGCATCTCCTGCGCTTGCACGGGAAGGTGCCGGGCGAAGGGGAAGGGGTGCTGGGCGTGATAGAGGAGTGGACTAGGGTGTCTCGGAGGGAGCGGCCCCTATGGAATGCTGAAAGGGGAGGGGAGGGGAGGGGAGGGGAAGATGCGTTTGGTGGTGGGATCACTTTGGAGGTGGCGGAAAATGATCCGTTGAATGTGGTGGCTGGTGGGGTGAAAGGTGAGGACAAGGGGAACCCGATCGTGGTTCCGGGAGGGAGGGGCAGGGGTGAGGGCAGAAGTGCGGGAGATAGAACGGACACGGTCGAGGGCTGTGTCAACCACAGTAGAGGGGAATCCTCGGTTGCGGAAAAAGGAAAACATGTTGGAAGCACTGGTGTGGAAGGTGGCATCGTTGGAGCAGATGCGGCGGAGACGGAGAAACTGGGAGAATGGAATAGAGTCCTTACAGGAGGTGGGGTGGGAGGAAGTGTAGTCCAGGTAGCTATGGGAGTCAGTGGGCTTGTAGTGAATGTTGGTCAATAACCTATCCCCAGAGATGGAGACAGAGAAGTCGAGGAAGGGAAGGGAAGAGTCGGAGATGGACCATGTGAAGGTGAGGGAAGGGTGGAAATTGGAGGCAAAGTGAATGAAATTGTCTAGTTCAGGGCGAGAGCAGGAAACGGCACCGATACAGTCATCAATGTACCGGAAGAAGAGGTGAGGGAGGGGACCCGAGTAGGACTGGAACACCGGGAATGTGTGTCAATCAATCAAAACACCGGGAATATGAGTCAATCAATCAATACACCGGGAATCTGTGTCAATCAATACACCGGGAATATGTGTCAATCAATACACCGGGAATGTGTGTCAATCAATACACCGGGAATGTGTGTCAATCAATCAAAACACCGGGAATATGAGTCAATCAATCAATACACTGGGAATATGTGTCAATCAATACACTGGGAATATGAGTCAATCAATCAATACACCGGGAATATATGTCAATTAATACACCGGGAATATATGTCAATCAATACACCGGGAAAATGTGTCAATCAATCAAAACACCGGGAATATGTGTCAATCAATCAAAACACCGGGAATATGAGTCAATCAATCAATACACCGGGAAAATGTGTCAATCAATCAATACACCAGGAATATGTGCCAATCAATACACCGGGAATATGTGTCAATCAATACACCGGGAATATGAGTCAATCAATATACCGGGAATGTGTGTCAATCAATACACCGGGAATATGTGTCAATCAATACACCGGGAATGTGTGTCAATCAATACACCGGGAAAATGCGTCAATCAATACACCGGGAATATGCGTCAATCAATATACCGGGAATAGGCGTCAATCAATCAATACACTGGGAATATGTGCCAATCAATACACCGGGAATATGTGTCAATCAATCAATACACCAGGAATATTAGTCAATCAATACACCGGGAATATGTGTCAATCAATCAATACACCAGGAATATTAGTCAATCAATCGATACACTGGGAATGTGTGTCAATCAACACACTGGGAATGTGTGTCAATCAATCAATACACCGGGAATATGAGTCAATCAATACACCGGGAATATGCGTCAATCAATATACCGGGAATAGGCGTCAATCAATCAATACACTGGGAATATGTGCCAATCAATACACCGGGAATATGTGTCAATCAATCAATACACCAGGAATATTAGTCAATCAATACACCGGGAATATGTGTCAATCAATCAATACACCAGGAATATTAGTCAATCAATCGATACACTGGGAATGTGTGTCAATCAACACACTGGGAATGTGTGTCAATCAATCAATACACCGGGAATATGAGTCAATCAATACACCGGGAATAAGTGTTGTTCAATCAATACACTGGGAATATGTGTCAATTAATACACCGGGAATATGTGTCAATCAATCAATACACCAGGAATATGAGTCAATCAATACACCGGGAATGAGTCAATCAATGCACCGGGAACATCTGTCAATCAATCAATACAATGGGAATATTTGCCAGTCAATATATTGGAAATATGAGTTAATCGATCAATGCACTGGGAATATGAATCAATCGATCAATACACCGGGAATGTGTGTCAATCGATCAATACACCGGGAATATGTGTCAATCAATCAATACGCCCGGAATTTGCATCAATCAATCCACCGGGAATAGGTGTCAATTAATCAATACAATGGGAATATTTGCCAGTCAATATATTGGAAATATGAGTTAATCAATCAATGCACTGGGAATATGAATCAGTCGATCAATTCACCGGGAATGTGTGTCCATCAATACACCGGGAATATGAGTCAATCAATACATACACCGGGAATGTGTGTCAATCAATTTACAGGGAATGTGTGTAAATCAATACACCGGGAATATGAGTCAATCAATACACCGGGAATATGAGTCAATCAATACACCGGGAATGAGAGTCAATCAATACACCGGGAATGAGAGTCAATCAATCAATACACCGGGAATGTGTGTCAATCAATACACAGGGAATGTGTGTCAATCAATACACCGGGAATATGTGCGTCAATCAATCAATACAATGGGGATATTTGTCAGTCAATATATTGGAAATATGAGTTAATCGATCAATGCACTGGGAATATGAATCAATCGATCAATACACCGGGAGTAGGTGTCAATCAATACACTGGGAATGTGTGTCAATCAATACACCGGGAATATGAATCAATCGATCAATCCACCGGGAATATGTGACAATCGATCAATCCACCGGGAATGTGTCAATCAATACACCGGGAATATGAGTCAGTCAATCAATACACCGTGAATGTGTGTCAATCAATACACCGGGAATGTGTGCCAATCAATACACTGGGAATGTTTGTCAATTAATATACTGGGAAATTGTGTCAAGCAAGCAATACACCGGGAATTTGAGTCAATCAATACACCGGGAATATGCGTCAATCAATACACCGGGGATATGTGTCAATCAATCAATACACCGGGAATATGAGTCAATCAATCAATACACAGGGAATGTGTGTCAATCAATCAATACACAGGGAATGTGTGTCAATCAATCAAAACACCAGGAATGTGTGTCAATCAATCAAAACACCAGGAATGTGTGTCAATCAATCAAAACACCAGGAATGTGTGTCAATCAATCAAAACACCAGGAATGTGTGTCAATCAATCAATACACCGGGAATATTAGTCAATAAATCAATATACCAGGAATATATGAGTCAATCAATCAATACACCGGGAATATGTGTGAATCAATCAATACACCGGGAAAATGTGTCAATCAATCAACACACCGGGAATGAGGGTCAGTCAATCAAAACACCAGGAATGTGTGTCAATCAAAACACCAGGAATGTCTGTCAATCAATCAAAACACCAAGAATGTGTCAATCAATCAAAACACCAGGAATGTGTGTCAATCAATCAATACACCAGGAATGTGTGTCAATCAATCAATACACCGGGAATGTGCGTCAATCAATATACTGGGAATGTGTGTCAATCAATCAATACACCGGGAATATGAGTCAATCAATCAATACACCGGGAATGTGTGCGAATCAATACACCGGGAATGAGAGTCAATCAATACACCAGGAAAATGTGTCAATCAATACACCGGGAATATGCGTCAATCAATACACCGGGAATATGAATCAATCGATCAATACACCGGGAATGTGCGTCAATCAATAAACTGGGAATATGTGTCAATCAATATACCGGGTATATGTGTCAATCAATCAAAACACCGGGAATATGTGTCAATCAATACACCGGGAAAATGTGTCAATCAATACACCAGGAAAATGTGTCAATCAATACACCGGGAATATGCGTCAATCAATCAATACACCGGGAATGAGAGTCAGTCAATCAATACACCAGGAATGTGTGTCAATCAATACACCGGGAATATGTGTCAATCAATACACCGGGAATGTGTGTCAATCATTACACTGGGAATATAAGTCAATCAATACACCAGGAATATGAGCCAATCAGTACACCGGGAATATGAGTCAATCAGTACACCGGAAATATGAGTCCATCAATACACCGGGAATATGAGTCAATCAATACACCGGGAATGTTCGTCAAATCAATACACCGGGAATATGTGATCAATTAATACGCCGGGAATATGTGTCAATCAATACGCCGGGAATCTGAGTCAATCAATACGCCGGGAATATGCGTCAATCAATACACCGGGAATATGCGTCAATCAATACATACACCGGGAATATGTGTGAGTCAATCAATACACCGGGAATATGAGTCAATCAATACACCGGGAATATGAGTCAATCAATACACCGGGAATATGAGTCAATCAATACACCGGGAATATGAGTCAATCAATACACCGGGAATATGAGTCAATCAATACACCGGGAATATGAGTCAATCAATACACCGGGAATATGAGTCAATCGATCAATACACCGGGAATCAGAGTCAATCAATACACCGAGAATCAGAGTCAATCAATACACCGGGAATCAGTGATCAATCAATACACTGGGAATATGTGTCAATCAATCAGTACAATGGGAATGTGCGTCAATCGATACACCGGGAATATGAGTCAATCGATCAATTCACCGGGAAAATGTGTCAATCAATACACCGGGAATATGTGTCAATCAATCCACCGGGAATATGTGTCAATCAATCCACCGGGAATATGTGTCAATCAAAACACCAGGAATGTGCGTCAATCAATCAAAACACCGGGAGTGTGTGTCAATCAATCAATACACCGGGAATGTGTGTCAATCAATTTACAGGGAATGTGTGTAAATCAATACACCGGGAATATGAGTCTATAAATACACCGGGAATGAGAGTCAATCAATACACCGGGAATGAAAGTCAATCAATCAATACACCGGGAATGTGTGTCAATCAATACACAGGGAATGTGTGTCAATCATTACACTGGGAATATGAGCCAATCAATACACCGGGAATATGTGTCAATCAATCCACACAATGGGAATATTTGTCAGTCAATATATTGGAAATATGAGTTAATCAATCAATGCACTGGGAATACGAATCAATCGATCAATACACCGGGAATATGTGTCAATCGATCAATTCAACAGGAATATGTGTCAATCAATACACCGGGAATATAAGTCAATCAATCAATACACCGGAATGTGTGTCAATCAATACACAGGGAATATGTGTCAATCAATACACAGGGAATGTGTGTCAATCAATACATCGGGAATTTGTGTCAATCAATACACCGGGAATATGAGTCAATCAATCAATACAATGGGGATATTTGTCAGTCAATATATTGGAAATATGAGTTAATCGATCAATGCACTGGGAATATGAATCAATCGATCAATACGCCGGGAATATGTGTCAATCAATCAATACGCCCGGAATTTGCATCAATCAATACACCGGGAATAGGTGTCAATCAATACACCGGGAATGTGTGTCAATCAATACACAGGGAATGTTTGTCAATCAATACACAGGGAACGTGTGTCAATGAATACACCAGGAATGTGTGTCAATCAATCAAAACACCGGGAATGTGTGTCAATCAATACACCGGGAATTTGTGTCAATCAATACACCGGGAATGTATGTCAATTAATATACTGGGAAATTGTGTCAAGCAATCAATACAATGGGGATATTTGTCAGTCAATATATTGGAAATATGAGTTAATCGATCAATGCACTGGGAATATGAATCAATCGATCAATACACCGGGAATGTGTGTCAATCGATCAATACACCGGGAATATGTGTCAATCAATACGCCCGGAATTTGCATCAATCAATACACCGGGAATGTGTGTCAATCGATACACCGGGAATATGAATCAATCGATCAATCCACCGGGAATATGTGACAATCGATCAATCCACCGGGAATGTGTCAATCAATCCACCGGGAATATGAGTCAATCAATACACAGGGAATGTGTGTCAATCAATACACCGGGAATGTGTGTCAATCAATACGCCGGGAATGTGTGTCAATCAATACACCGGGAATGTGTGTCAATCCATACACCGGGAATGTGTGTCAATCCATACACCGGGAATATGTGTCAATCGATACACTGGGAATATGTGTCAATCAATCAAAACACCAGGAATGTGTGTCAATCAATCAAAACACCGGGAATGTGTGTCAATCAATACACCGGGAATTTGTGTCAATCAATACACTGGGAATGTATGTCAATCAATCAATACACCGGGAACATGAGTCAATCGATCAACACACCGGGAATATGCGTCAATCGATCGATACACTGGGAATGTGTGCCAATCAATACACTGGGAATGTTTGTCAATTAATATACTGGGAAATTGTGTCAAGCAAGCAATACACCGGGAATTTGAGTCAATCAATACACCGGGGATATGTGTCAATCAATCAATACACCGGGAATATGAGTCAATCAATACATCAGGAATATGTGTCAATCAATCAATACACCGGGAATATGAGTCAATCGATCAATACACAGGGAATGAGAGTCAGTCAATCAATACACCAGGAATGTGTGTCAATCAATACACCGGGAATATGCGTCAATCAATACACCGGGAATATGTGTCAATCAATCAATACAATGGGAATATTTGTCAGTCAATATATTGGAAATATGAGTTAATCGATCAATGCACTGGGAATATGAATCAATCGATCAATACACCGGGAATATGTGTCAATCGATCAATCCACCGGGAATATGTGTCAATCAATACACCGGGAATGTGTGTCAATCAATACACTGGGAATATAAGTCAATCAATACACCGGGAATAAGTGTTAATCAATCAATACACCAGGAATATATGAGTCAATCAATAAACTGGGAATATGAGCCAATCAATACACCAGGAATATGAGCCAATCAGTACACCGGGAATATGAGTCAATCAGTACACCAGAAATATGAGTCCATCAATACACCGGGAATATGAGTCAATCAATACACCGAGAATGAGTGTCAATCAATACACCGGGAATGTGCGTCAAATCAATACACCGGGAATATGTGATCAATTAATACGCCGGGAATATGTGTCAATCAATACGCCGGGAATCTGAGTCAATCAATACGCCGGGAATCTGAGTCAATCAATACACCGGGAATATGCGTCAATCAATATACACCGGGAATATGTGTGAGTCAATCAATACACCGGGAATATGAGTCAATCAATACACCGGGAATATGAGTCAATCAATACACCGGGAATATGAGTCAATCAATACACCGGGAATATGAGTCAATCAATACACCGGGAATATGCGTCAATCAATACACCAGGAATATGCGTCAATCAATACATACACCGGGAATATGTGTGAGTCAATCAATACACCGGGAGTATGAGTCAATCAATACACCGGGAATATGAGTCAATCAATACACCGGGAATATGAGTCAATCAATACACCGGGAATATGAGTCAATCAATACACCGGGAATATGAGTCAATCAATACACCGGGAATATGAGTCAATCAATACACCGGTAATATGAGTCAATCGATCAATCCACCGGGAATATGTGTCAATCAATACACAGGGAATGTGTGTCAATCAATACACAGGGAATTTGCGTCAATCATTACACTGGGAATATGAGTCAATCAATACACCGGGAATAAGTGTTGATCAATCAATACACTGGGAATATGTGTCAATCAATACACCAGGAATATATGAGTCAATCAATAAACCGGGAATGTGCGTCAATCAATACACTGGGAATATGTGTGAATCAATATGCCGGGTATATGTGTCAATCAATCAAAACACCGGGAATGAGAGTCAGTCAATCAATACACCGGGAATATGCGTCAATCAATACACCGGGAATGTGTGTCAATCAATACACCAGGAATGTGTCAATCAATACACCGGGAATATGAGTCAATCAATACACCGGGAATATGTGTCAATCAATACACCGGGAATATATGAGTCAATCAATAAACCGGGAATGTGCGTCAATCAATACACTGGGAATATGTGTCAATCAATATGCCGGGTATATGTGTCAATCAATCAAAACACCGGGAATGAGAGTCAGTCAATCAATACACCGGGAATATGCGTCAATCAATACACCGGGAATGTGTGTCAATCAATACACCAGGAATGTGTCAATCAATACACCGGGAATATGAGTCAATCAATACACCGGGAATATGTGTCAATCAATCAATACAATGGGAATATTTGTCAGTCAATATATTGGAAATATGAGTTAATCGATCAATGCACTGGGCATATGAATCAATCGATCAATACACCGGGAATATGTGTCAATCGATCAATCCACCGGGAATGTGTCTCAATCAATACGCCGGGAATCTGAGTCAATCAATAAGCTGGGAATCTGAGTCAATCAATACACCGGGAATATGCATCAATCAATACACCAGGAATATGCGTCAATCAATACATACACCGGGAATATGTGTGAGTCAATCAATACACCGGGAATATGAGTCAATCAATACACCGGGAATATGAGTCAATCAATACACCGGGAATATGAGTCAATCAATACACCGGGAATATGAGTCAATCAATACACCGGGAATATGAGTCAATCAATACACCGGGAATATGAGTCAATCAATACACCGGGAATATGAGTCAATCAATACACCGGGAATATGAGTCAATCAATACACCGGGAATATGAGTCAATCAATACACCGGGAATATGAGTCAATCAATACACTGGGAATATGAGTCAATCAATACACCGGGAATCAGAGTCAATCAATACACCGGGAATCAGAGTCAATCAATACACCGGGAATCAGAGTCAATCAATACACCGGGAATCAGAGTCAATCAATACACCGGGAATCAGTGATCAATCAATACACCGGGAATATGTGTCAATCAATCAGTACAATGGGAATGTGTGTCAATCGATACACCGGGAATATGAGTCAATCGATCAATTCACCGGGAAAATGTGTCAATCAATACACCGGGATATGTGTCAATCAATCCACCGGGAATATGTGTCAATCAATCAAAACACCAGGAATGTGTGTCAATCAATCAAAACACCGGGAGTGTGTGTCAATCAATCAATACACCGGGAATGTGTGTCAATCAATCAATACACCGGGAATATGAGTCAATCAATCAATACACCGGGAATATGAGTCAATCAATACACCGGGAATATTAGTCAATCAATCAATATACCAGGAATATGAGTCAATCAATCAATACACTGGGAATATGTGTCAATCAATACACCGGGAATATGAATCAATCGATCAATACACCGGGAAAATGTGTCAATCAATCAAAACACCGGGACTATCAGTCACTCAATCAATACAGCAGGAATATGTGTCAATCAATACACCGGGAATATGTGTCAAAGAATCAATTCACCGGGAATGTGCGTCAATCAATACACTGGGAATGTGTGTCAATCAATACACTGGGAAAATGTGTCAATCAATACACCGGGAATATGTGTCAATCAATCAATACAATGGGAATATTTGTCAGTCAATATATTGGAAATATGAGTTAATCGATCAATGCACTGGGCATATGAATCAATCGATCAATACACCGGGAATATGTGTCAATCGATCAATACATCGGGAATGTGTGTCAATCGATACACCGGTAATATGAGTCAATCGATCAATCCACCGGGAATATGTGTCAATCAATACACCGGGAATGTGTGTCAATCAATACACAGGGAATGTGTGTCAATCAATCCACCGGGAATATGTGTCAATCAATACACCGGGAATGTGTGTCAATCAATACACAGGGAATAAGTGTTGATCAATCAATACACTGGGAATATGTGTCAATTAATACACCGGAAGTATGTGTCAATCAATCAATACACCAGGAATATATGAGTCAATCAATACACCGGGAATGTGTGTCAATCAATACACCGGGAATGATTGTCAATCAATCAATACACCGGGAATGTGTGTCAATCAATCAATACACCGGGAATATGAATCAATCAATCAATACACCGGGAATGTGCTTCAATCAATATACTGGGAAATTGTGTCAATCAATCAATACACCGGGAATATGTGTCAATCAATCAATACAATGGGAATATGTGTCAATTGATACACCGGGAATATGAGTCTATCGATCAATTCCCCGGGGACTTGTGTCAATCAATACACCGGGAATGTGTGTCAATCAATCAATACACCGGGAATGTGTGTCAATCAATACACCGGGAATGTGCGTCAATCAATACACCGGGAATTTGTGTCAATCAATCAATATACCCCGCAACCACCCCCCACCGCCCACAAAATAAGTGACTTTTGGCATACCTCAGTAAATAATGGAGAAATAATTGTAGGTAAACACTGAGACCGCGATTGCTTTGGAGTATCTTGTACCTATAAAAGTTAAGGGTTCGACGTTACGCACTGTAGACATGGCAAATTGCAACATAAAACATTTTACCTTTCTCACCAAACCTTGATGGTAATGGCAATAATGACTATTGGAGGGTGTCCGGTTAACATACTTGCATGTTCTATTTACAGATACTGCTATTTTCAAAAGCTGGTTTCTTAATCCAGAAACTATTTTGTTCTCCACGAAACTAACAAACAACTGCTTGAAGGATTTTACAGAGCAGAAACAGATCATGCAGCCCAACAGGTCTATGCTGGTGTTTATGCTCCACACGAGCCTCCTCCTGTCCTATTTCTACTCATCAACATTACCTTCTATTCCATTCTCCCTCGTGCTTGTCCAGCTTCCCCTTAAATGTATCGACGCTATTCGCCTCAACCACTCCCTGTGGGAGCGAGTTCCACAGTCTCACCACTCTCTGGGTAAAGAAGTTTCTGCTGAATTTTTTACTGGATTTATTAGTGACTCTCTTATATTTATGTCCTCTCGTTTTGGATTCTCCCCACAAGTGGAAACATCTATACGTCTACTCTTTCAGAATTTTAAAAGACCTCTATCAGGTCAACGGTCAGTCTTCTCCTTTCTCGAGAAAAGTTCCCTAGCCTGTACAGTCTTGCTTTGCTCGAGTTGATCTGCTAACACTGAACAAGATTTCCTTTAACACACTGGCAACTACAGGGTTACACTACATAGAATTTCAATTTGGCCTGAAGTTACTGAAGCTAAAAATGTTGCGATTCATCTTGACATCTAACCAGCAATTTAAGAGCAGCTTGAAGACTTTTTTTTTTAAACCGTTAAGTCAAACTTAAAACAGGGAAAGATTGATTGTACCTGATCCCTCTCGATATGCTCATTGGGCTGGGCAGCACCATTCTGCAGCTTGGCTGGATCTTTCTCCCTGATTGTGAAGATCCAGTCACTTGAGTCGTTTCCTCCCGATGCTTGTCCTTCAGCTTCGCTAATGGTAAAAAAAAAAAAAAAATTACTGTTTCAACTATCCTGCAAAAAACTCTTCACGGAAAATCGCTCCACCAGAAACAAAGGAAGACTATTTTGGCAACTAGGAAAGTGGCTGCGAACAAGCAAAAACAACAACTTCTATTTATAGAGCGCCTTTAACGTAGTAAAGAAAGAAAAGACAGACTTGCATTTATATAGCGCCTTTCACGACCACCGGATGTCCCAAAGTGCTTTACAGCCAATGAAGTACTTTTTGAAGTGTAGTCACTGTTGTAATGTGGGAAACGCAGCAGCCAATTTGTGCTCAGCAAGCTCCCACAAACAGCAACGTGATAATGACCCAGATAATCTGTTTTTTTGTGATGTTGATTGAGGGATAAATTATTGGCCAGGGCACCGGAGAGAACTCCCCTGCTCCTCCTTGAAATAGTGCCCGAGAGAGCAGGCGGGGCCTTGGTTTAACGTCTCATCTGAAAGGCTGCACCTCCGGCAGTGCAGCACTCCCTCAGTACTGCCCCTTCAACAGTGCAGCGCTCCCTCAGTACTGCCCCTTCGACAGTGCAGCGCTCCCTCAGTACTGCCCCTTCAACAGTGCAGCGCTCCCTCAGTACTGCCCCTTCGACAGTGCAGCGCTCCCTCAGTACTGCACCGGAGTATCAGCCTGGATTTTGTGCTCAAATCTCTGGAGTGGGACTTGAACCCACAACCTTCTGACACAGAGGCGGAGGTGCTACCCACTGAGCCACTGGCTGACATCCCAAGGTGCTTCACAGGAGCATTATCAAACAAAATTTGACATCGAGTCACATAGGGAGATGTTAGGACAGATTTTAAGTAGCGTCTTAAAGGAGGAGAGTATTAACACGGCTAAAGAGACAGCCAGAAACATCTCACATATTAATGAATTAGGACAAAGCTACAACAAATGTGTTTCATTTAAACATATTCAAAAATGATTGTCTATATTGTTGAGACCAAATTATACTATCAATCTGTTCCAAAAGAATCCCCCACTTGGCATCACGCTTTGAAATAATGTATTAAAACGATAAAATATGTAATTAACAGCCTCCCAAATGCAGATTCCTTCCAGCTTCAGATCAACAACTTCCCCTCTTCTATGTTGTCATCTTATCAAAATACTCCAGGCCAAAATTGGAGAGCGACTTTAACCAAGGTACCAAAAATAGTCTGGAACTAGGGGTCACAGTCTCAGAATAAGAGGTCGGCCATTTAGGACTGAGATGAGGAGAAATTCTTCACTCAGAGGGTGGTGAATCTTTGGAATTCTCTCCCCCAGAGAGCTATGAGTCGTTGAGCATATACAAGACTGAGATCAATAGATTTTTGGATACTAAGGGAATCAAGGGATATGGGGATAGTGCAGGAAGGTGGAGTTGAGAAACTCGAGTTTGATTTGGACAGGTTGGGTGATTGGGCAAAAGCATGGCAGATGCAATATAACGTGGATAAATGCGAGGTTATCCACTTTGGTGTCAAAAACAGGAAGGCAGATTACCTGAATGGCAATAGATTGGGAGAAGGGGATGTGCAACGAGACCTGGGTGTCCTTGTGCACAAGTCGTTGAAGGTAGGCATGCAGGTGCAGCAGGCGGTTAAGAAGGCAAATGGTATGTTGGCCTTCGTAGCAAGAGGGTTCGAGTACAGGAACAAGGGTGTCTTGCTGCAGTTGTACAAGGCCTTGGTGAGACCACATCTTGAGTACTGTGTGCAGTTTTGGTCGCCTTATCTGAGGAAGGATGTTCTTGCCATGGAAGGAGTTCAGCGAAGATTCACCAGGCTGATACCTGGGATGGCAGGAATGACGTATGAGGAGAGATTGGGACGATTGGGCTTGTACTCGCTGGAGTTTAGAAGAATGAGGGGGGAAACTCATTGAAACTTATAAAATTCTGACAGGACTGGACAGACTAGATGCAGGAAGGATGTTCCCGATGGTCGGGAAGTCCAGAACCAGGGGTCACAGTCTAAGGATAAGGGGTAGGCCATTTAGGACAGAAATGAGGAGGAATTTCTTCACCCAGAGAGTGGTGAACCTGTGGAATTCTCTATCACAGAAGGCAGTAGAGGCCAATTCATTAAATATATTCAAGGAGTTGGATATATTTCTTAAGGCTAAAGGGATCAAGGGGTATGGGGAGAAAGCAGGGACCGGGTACTGAAATTGAATGATCAGCCATGATCGCATTGAATGGCGGAGCAGGCTCGAGGGGCCGAACGGCCTACTCCTATCTTCTATGTTTCTATGATCAGCCATGATCTTACTGACTGGCGGAGCAGGCCCGAAGGGCTGAATGGCCTACCCCTATTTCCTATGTTCTTAAAAAGTTAGGCAGGAGTCAGCTGTCAAAGTCAAGGAATAACTGCATTAATGTTTTGTGCCTTTTGTTGAAGTGTGGGTGTGCCTGGGTGACCCACTGGATTATAGCACATTGTCTTTTCATTTTGAATTTGGAGTTGAATCCAATCAAAGCTAGTGAAAGAATGCTTTTTCTCCTAGATAGCTAATAGCTATAAAAAAAAGTTTGGGCTGTTTCAATCCAATTCCTACTGGTTGTGAAGCTACTGTACCAAATAACAATACATTTGTGCTAACTGGCATTAGATTTGAAGTCTCACTTGGATATGACTGGTGCAGTAACTATTATCAATTGCACAATAGAGGGTGCTTAGTAAGATAAAGCTTTACCCTATGTCTAGCCAGCATGCGATCTACACAGTCAGGTTGATTGATCCTGACCCCACGGGCATATAGTGGGGGAAAATCTTTCATTCTCCACTACAAACCCCTCACTTTAAAATAAATCTGGTACAATTTTTAGATTTTAAAAAACTTGTGAAAATTAAATAGAAACAAAATGCTGGATACAAAGAAAGAAAGAAAGTCTTGCATTTCTATAGCACTTTTCACAACCACCGGACGTCCCAAGGCACTTTACAGCCAATGAAGTACTTGTGAAGTGTAGTCACTGTTGCAATGTTGGAAACGTGGCAACCAATTTACGCACAGCAAGCTCCCACGAACAGCAATGTGGTAATGACCAGATCATCTGTTTTTGTTATGTTGATTGAGGGATAAATATTGGCCCCGGGACACCAGGGAGAACTCCCCTGCACTTCGTCGAAATAGTGCTGTGGGATCTTTTACGTCCATCTGAGAGAAAGACAGGGCCTCGGTTTAACGTCTCACCCGAAAGACGGCACCTCCGACAGTGCAGCACTCCCTCAGCACTGCACTGGGGTGTCAGCCTAGATTTTTGTGCTCAGCGGGTCTGTTAGCATGTGAATAAAAGATCGTTTGGTTCAGGTAAAAAGCAGCTATATTTTTGCGTTCCCCATCTTCTTCCTTATCTTTTTTCTACATTTTTAAGCCTTGAATCTTATTCTGTGTTACTTTTTTCCTCTTAGGCTACGTCCATCCCTTATTACATAGAAGCCATGGTGTGGAGATGCCGGTGTTGGACTGGGGTGGACAAACCACAAACTGCCGGCTCAAAGTGGAGAGGATCTCCAAGAAATTTGTCCACCCCAGTCCAACACTGGCATCTCCACACCATGGCTACTATCGACACCACAAACTGCCGGCTCAAAGTGGAGAGGATCGCCAAGAAGATCGCGCATATCGACACAGACATCAAGTTTCTACAGACTATATAAGCTGTGTCTTTATGCATCTCTCCACTTCACCTGACGAAGGAGCAGCGCTCCGAAAGCTTGTGATTTCAAATAAAACTGTTGGACTATAACCTGGTGTTGTGTGACTTCTTACATTTATTACATAGAATACACAGCACAGAAACAGGCCATTCGGCCCAACTGCTCCGTGCCGGTGTTTATGCTCCACTCGAGCCTCCTCCCGCCCCTCTTCATCTCACCCTATTGACATAACCTTCTATTCCTTTCTCCCTCGTGTTTATCTAACTTCCCCTTTTACTTGACGGAACTAATTGACCGGTACAAGAGGTGGAAGGCGTGGTAGCGCATTCCATAGTCAATCAAAATAGTTTGGCGCTCTCACCCTTTTCTGGTTCTCAATTACTACATGTGTTTCGGGGGTTCTAAATTTTTGGCCACTTGTTTCATGATAGGACTTGGACACGAGCTATGTTGAGATGTTCTTTTTTTTTTAAGCAAAAGCTTGCCTAAAAGCAGTCAGCTTCCCAAGATACTGAGTTGCGGATTGGTAAGCAGGCGAATGGTAATTAATAATTCCAATTTAGATACAAAAGCGACGTGCTCACCTTTAGGGAACAACGCCGAATCCAAGTAGGGCAACACTGACTGCCAACCACAGTGGGATCTATCAAATATCCTAACATTCACAGGGAGTGGTTGAGGCGAATAGCAGAGATGCATTTAAGGGGAAGCTAGATAAACACATGAGGGAGAAAGGAATAGAAGGATAGGGTGATATGAAGTAGGGTGGGAGGAGGCTCATGTGGAGCAGAAACACCAGCATGGACTGTTTCCGTACTCTAAACTCTATATAATATTACATGTTTATCAATACAATGGAGCATGTTTTATTGGAAGCATCGAAGCCTCTGAGGGGAACTATGCGAATGCATGCTACAGGAAAACTTACGAGTCAGATTCGTCTGAGCTGGAATCATCATGGTTCTGCTCCGCCTTCCACCTCTTGTACCGGTCAATTAGTTCAGTCAAGTAAGAGGTCTTCCTGGAATTTCGTATTATGAACTTATGCTTCAGCAATTCTTTCGCTGTAGGTCTCTTAAGAAAATAAATAAAAGATATTAGTTATTCCTTCTTAAATAGTAAAGTAAAACCTACTTATCATTTCTCATCATCAAGGAAGCAAAAAACATTTCTTTGCAATGGGTCCTTGGGGTGATGATCTTCCTAAAACTTGACGCACTTCTCGCCTGACCTTTAGAAAGTTGTTCTCTGGCGAGAAGTCAGTTGCTCAGCGTTATTATGCCCAAGTGCAAGCACAAACATCATAAGTTGGCCGTTTGTTATTGCAGCGGTGACTACACGTCAAAAGTACGTAATTGGCTGTAAAGCACTTTGGGTAGTCCTGTGGTCGTGAAAGACACTATAGAAATGCAATCTCTTCTTTCTCCATCCACTGAGTTTGCCATTCATAACTTAAGATCCCATTCAGGCCCAGAACTGTGTTAAACCTTGAAGCAATCTGACTCAAAGCCTATTCCATCTGAAAAATGTTGAGTGCAGCAGCAGTTATCAAAAGCAGACTGGTCACAGTATAATGAGGCATTTAAAAATCTAGATTTTCTTCTGTTATTGTCTCCGAGTCTGCAGCATTGTCACTTTGTGGGTTTAAAAACTGATTGAATGCTCGTTTGTGCCCACGGGTATGTTGGCAACGGGCTTGAAACAACTTAGTTCACTGCTCAGGGGCTCAACAGGAGAGCAACAGCTGGATTGGTGACGTGCCTGAATCGGGTTAACCTGGGAACATAGCAGTAGGCCAGCAGGAAAGAACTTTTTAGGGAATATGGGTGGTTCGAAAAAATTAATTCATTTAGTTTGGAACAGAAACCAAGGTTCTTACATTCCCACAAAAAAACAAAACCTTTAGATTGTAAACCACTTACAAAACTTGGCTCTTTATTCAAGCATGCTTCCACAAATTCTTTTAGGGGTTTACTGTAGTTTCCCTCCAATGTTGGTGCATTGTTCTTCGGGATAAGAAACAAAACTTTCATTGGATGCAACTCGGAATGTGGCGGCTCCCCTTTTGTAAGTTCTATTGCCGTTATTCCCAAAGACCAGATATCGGCCTGTAAAATCAGAATAAAATATGGCAAAGATTTCGTATTAGTTTCTCGAGATTCGTTTGTAAACCAGATGTAGCGCTTAGCCCTTTCAATACACTTGGGCCACATTATAGATTACCGCACATTTTTCTCTAATAATGGGCCAAAATACAAGTTCTCCTATAGTAGCCACAGCATCTATGTGGCTGGTCCAGTTGAGTTGCAAGTCAATGGTGTCCCACAGAATGTACTGGGGCCTCCAATGACCGCAACCATTTTACACACCCACAACACCGACCAAGGGGGACTGAGGTTAACTTGAAGAGCACCTACCATTGCCCCATGTACTCATCAATTAATTCAGTACGTACCATTCATCAAATATAGGGTCTTCCTGCAGAAGACTCAATACCATGCTGGGTGGCACATTAGCCCGCTGAGTCGCGGACAGCTTACATTCTTTTACTGCGAGGTTACACATCAATTTCAGTGTCGGCTGTGGCTCAGTCTGAGTCAGAAGGTCGTGGGTTCAAGTCCCACTTCAGAGACTTGGGCACAAAAATCTCGGCTGAATCTCCAGTGCAGCGCCGAGGGAGCGCTGCACTGTCGGAGGTACTGTCTTTCGGACGAGACGCTAAACCGAGGCCCCGTCTGCTCTCTCAGGTGGACGTAAAAGATCTCATGGCCACTACTTCAAAGAGGAGCAGGGGAGTTATCTCCGGTGTCCTGGCCAATATTTATCCCTCAATCAACAGATGATCTACTCATTATCACATTGCTGTCTGTGGGAGCTTGCTGTGCACAAATTGGCTGCCGCGTTTCCTACATTACAACAGGGGCTACACTTCAAAAAAAGTACTTCATTGACTGGAAAGCGCTTTGGGACATCTGGTGGTCGTGAAAGGCGCTATATAAATGCAAGTCTTTCTTTCCATTTCTGCTGTCAGCAATTCGAAAACAGTAGTCAAAATATTAAATAGAAATACTTTACATATTTTATGTCTACATGCCAATTTATAAAGTAACCCATCTATACCAGGTTTGGTACATTAGGCATGTACAAAAAGTACAGCACCGAACCAGGCCGTTCTGGTCCGTGCCGGTGTTTATGCTCCACATGAGCTTCCTCCCACCCTACTTCGTCTATCTCGATCATCATATCCTTCTATTCCTTTCATAGAATCACAGAATGATACAGCACAGAAGGAGGCCATTCGGCCCATCGTGCCTGTCCTTGAAAGAGCTATCCAATTAGTCCCACTCCCCCTGCTCTTTCCCCAGAGCCCTGCAAACCATAGAATCACACAATAGTTACAGCACAGGAGGCTGCCGTTCGGTTCTGATGACTTTGATACTTTAAATTCAGACAGCCTTTCTGGTACCTCCTCTTTATCAATTTTTATCTCATTCCGTATCTCCACTACCTTCTCTTTCACTATGACTTTAGCAGCATTTTCTTCCTTGAAGACGACAGATGCAAAGTACTCATTTAGTACCTCAGCCATGCCCTCTGCCTCCATGCGTAGGTCTCCTTTTTGGTCCCTAATCGGCCCCACCCCTCCTCTTACTACCCGTTTATTATTTATATGTCTTTTGAATTACCTTTTATGTTAGCTGCCAATCTATTCTCATGCTCTCTCTTTGCCTCTCATTTTCTTTTTCACTTCCCCTCTGAACTTTCTATCTTCAGCCTGATTCTCACTTGTATTCTCAACCTAACATCTGTCAGACGTGCTCTTTTTCTGCTTTATCTTACTCGCTATCTCTTTCATCATCCAGGGAGCTCTGGCTTTAGTTGCCCTACCTTTCCCCCTCGTGGGAATGTACCTCGACTGTACACGAACCATCTCCTCTTTAAATGCAGCCCATTGTTCGATTACAGTTTTGCCTGCCAGTCTTTGATTCCAATTTCCCCGGGCCAGATCCGTTCTCAACCCACTGAAATTTGCCTTCCTCCAATTAAGTATTTTTACTCTAGATTGCTCCCTGTCCTTTTCCATAGCTAATCTAAACCTTATGATACTATGATCACTATTCCCTAAATGTTCCCCTACTGACACTTGCTCTACTCGACCCACCTCATTCCCCAGAACCAGCAATGCCTCCTCCCTCGTTGGGCTGGAAACATACTGATCAAGAAAGTTCTCCTGAACACACCTCAGAAATTCTTCCCCCTCTCTGCCCTTTACATTACTAGCGCAGTCTATATTAGAATAGTTGACGTCCCCCATTATCACTACTCTATAGTTCTTGCACCTCTCTGTAATTTCCTTGCAAATTTGCTCCTCTATGTCCTTCCCACTAGTTGGTGGCCTATAGAACACCGAGTAGTGTAATGGCACCTCTATTGTTTCTCAACTCTATAACCAAATATTAAATTATTTCCCCTTTGAAAGTTACTATTGAATCTGCTTCCACCGCCCTTTCAGGCAGCGCATTCCAGGTCACAACAACTCGCTGCTTAAAAAAATATGTACTCACGTCACCATCGGTTCTTTTGCCAATGCCCTTAATTCTGTCTCCTCTGGTTACCGACCCTCCTGCCACTGGAAACAGTTTCTCCTTATTTACTCTAATAAACCCTTCATGATTTTGATCACTTCTATCAAATCTCCTCTTAACCTTCTCTGCTCTAAGGATAACAACTCCAGCTTCTCCACATAACTGGTCCCTCATCCCTGGTACCATTCCAGTAAATCTCCTCCGCACCCTCTCCAAGGCCTTGCCATCCTTCCTAAGGTGCGGTGCCCAGAATTGGACGCAATACTCCAGCTGGGGCCTACCCAGTGTTTTATAAAGGTTTAGCATATTTTTCCCTTGTGTGTTAATCTAGCTTCCCCTTAAGTGCATCTATGCTGTTCGCCTCAATGACTATGTGGTAGCAAGTTCCACAGTCGACTAAAATAGTAGGGCCAAATTTTTTTTTTTTTTTTTTTTTTTTTTTTTTTAAATTACCGACGCAGATCCAGGGTACTTCTACAACAACAACAACTTGCATTTATATAGCACCTTTAGTGTAATAAAACATCCCAAGGCGCTTCACAGGAGTGTTAGCAAACAAAATTTGACACCGATCCACATAAGGAGATATTAGGGCAGGTGGCCAAAAGCTGGGTCAAAGAGGGCGGTTTTAAGGAGCGTCTTAAAGGAGGAGAGAGGGGTAGCGAGGCGGAGAGGTGTAGGGAGGGAATTCCAGAGCTTAGGGCTGAAGGCACGGCTGGCAATGGTGGGGCAATGAAAAGCAGGCATGTGCAAGAGGCCAGAATTGGAGGAGTGCAGAGCTCTCTGAGGGTTGTGGGGCTGGAGGAGGTTACAGAGATAGGAAGGGGGGCGAGGTCATGGAGGGATTTGAACACGAGGATGAGAATTTTAAAATCGAGGAGTTGCCGGACCGGGAGCCAATGTAGGTCAGCGAGCACAGGGGGTGATGGACGAACGGGACTTGGTGCGAGTTAGGATACAGGCAGCAGAGTTTTGGATGAGCTTAAGGTTACGGAGGGTGGAAAGTGGGAGGCCGACCAGGAGTGCGCTGGAATAGTGGTGTCTAGAGGTAACAAAGGCATGGATGAGGGTTTCAGCAGCGGATGAGCTGAGGCAAGGGGCAGAGTCGGGTGAACTCCTGCAAACTCTGCCTCAGGTCTCAAACGGGAGATATACTTCCAAGTATTAATCTGCAGTTCATTCTGGAGAAGCGGTAGCAATCCGTACCTTTGAATCATACGCCGACTGTTTGATCACTTCTGGCGCCATCCAGAACGGTGTACCCACAAAAGTGTTTCTCTTTATTTGTGTGTCTGTCAGCTGTCCGGCAACTCCAAAATCTGCCAGCTTAACTTCACCTTGCTCCGACAGCAAGACATTGGCAGCTAGTAAAAGGTGACACAAAGGTTAGTGAGAGATTCGAACACGATCACTTGGTTAAAAAATACAAGTGCACTTTCCTACCTTTGATATCCCTGTGGATTTTCTTTTCAGAGTGTAAATATTCAAGGCCTTTTAAAATTTCCCTTAGTATTGTTGCAATCTGGTTTTCATCCAGTGAACCAGGTTCTAACTAGAGATAAAACACACAATCAAATCTATATAGTCAAATACCTAACAATATTTCACAGGAACAGGAGGAGGCCGTTCAGCCCCTCGAGCCTGTTCCGCCATTCAATGAGATCACGGCTGATCTGTATCTTAACTCCATCTCCCCGCCTTGGGTCCGTAACCCTTAATACTTTTGCCCAACAAAAATCTATCAATCTCAGTTTTGAAATTTCCAAAAAGCCTGAACAGCTTTTTGGGGGGCGGGGGGAGAGAGTTCCCGATTTCCACCACCCTTTGTGTGAAGAAGTGCTTCCTGACATCACCCCTGAACTCTAATTTTAAGGTTCTGCCCCCTTGTTCTGGACTCACTCCCCACCAGAGGAAATAGTTTCTCTCGATCCACCCTATCAACTCCTTTAATCATCTTAAACACCTTGATTAGATCACCCCTTAATCGTCTAAACTCAAGAGAATACATGATGAGTCGATGCAACCGGTCCTCGTAATTTAACCCTTTTAGCTCCGGTATCATTCTGCTGAATCTGCACTGCTCCCCCTCCGAGGCCGATATAACCTTCCTGAGGTGCGGGGCCCAGAACTGAACACAGTGCTCTAGAAGAGTCTCCTCCCACCTTAGTTCATCTCACCCCATCAACATATCCTTCTATTCCTCTCTCCCTCATGTACTTATCTATCGAAAATATATCCCTTGCATCTGCAGTTTACAAATCTGCCCATGTCCTTAAAATGATAAGGGAGAGTTCCCAATTCGTATAATGAAGCTGAAGAATTTTTTTCCGGAGAGGGAAGACACAATCTACTTTACGAGTTGATTTTTCACAAATTCCTGAAGAAGGAAATTCATCTTACAGAAATTTCTCAAGAGTCATAACGGCACAGAAGGAGGCCATTCGGCCCATCGAGTCCGTGCCGGCTCTCTGTAGAACAATCCAGTCAGTCCCATTCCCCCGCTCTATCCCCGTAGCCCTGCAAGTTTTTTTCCCTCAAGTGCCTATCCAGTCTCCCCTTGAAAACATTGAGTGTCTCCGCTTCCACCACTTCCGTTGGCAGCGAGTTCCAGGTCCTCACCACTCACTGTGTAAAAAAGTTTTTCCTCACATCCCCCCTGTATCTCTTGCCCAAAACCTTAAATCTATGTCCCCTAGTCCTTGTACCATCAACTAGTGGGAACAGCCTTTCCCCATCTAGCCTATCCAAACCCGTCATAATCTTGTACACCTCGATCAAATCACCCCTCAACCTCCTTTGCTCTAATGAAAACAAATCCAGCTTCTCCAACCTGTCCTTGTAGCTAAGATCCCCCATCCCCGGAACCATTCTGGGAAATCTCCTCTGCACCCTCTCAAGGGCCTTCACATCCTTCCTAAAGTGTGGTGACCAGAACTGGACGCAATACTCCAGTTGTGGCCTAACCAGCGCTTTATAAAGGTTCAGCATAACTTCTCTGCTTTTGTACTCAATACCTCTATTTATGAAGCCCAAGATCCCATATGCTTTGCTAACCACTCTCTCAATATGTCCCGCCACCTTCAGGGACCTATGCACAATAATTGATCAACGCACAGAATTTCAATAGCTGCCATTAATTTGATTAAGAGTTCTATATTCCAGTTAATTCTTTAGATTTGCAAGATCTATCTTAGCGCCTCCTTATCCTGATTTCCCAAATTCCAATTTTAGCCAGTCTTGTAACAATTTTAGATGCAGGTCAGATTTGCAACACGCTCAAATCACTTGAAGGAGGGCACATTTCCCGTACAGATATGGAGGAGGAAGAAAGCTTAAACATTTCAGCTTCAAATTTAATACCGCCGATGCATTTTCTGGAATCTAAATATTTCACTAAGTTACAATCTTAATTTTTCAGCTGCATTGCAGGAAATTGGTTTAGAAAATTGCAATTGAAAATTAAACTAAAACTTATTAACTTTAGCTTTCTCAACCTTAATTTGATTGTAGCGCTGTCAAAAGGAGAACGCCAGCGTACAGCAGCAGTGATGTCATTAAGCTGTCTAAGCAGCCAATCACATTGAAGAATTCTCACAGACAGCAAACCAGGAAATAAATAGCAGCTTTTATCAGTCATGTTTTAAAAAATTTATACAGCATGAAATAAAGATTGGGGCATACACATGGGGTTAAGGTAGAAGCTGAACTATCATAAACAAACTTAAAAAAAAATATTTATTATTTTAAAATTCTAGTATCTTTTATCATAATGGAGAAATTTGACATTCCACAAATATTAAATTTGTTTTTCAGGGCCAGAACAGTTGTTCAACAGTCAATATGCTGTTAAAACCCCAGTACACCTTTATCAACAAGGCTTAACATTTTATGGGGTGTTTAACAGCGATATTAGAGCGGAAAAGGGGAAGTTTTCGTCCGTTCAACTGATTGCCGGCTATGGGGAGTTCCACAGTGCAGCGGGGAATGAGTGACTGCAACTTCAGGATCTCCACGTTCATCGGTGCACGCGCTAAATCCCGAAGTTACAGTCAATTTCAGAGGGGTAATGATGGCAAACGCCGACAGTTTTGCCGTCATTATCACTGCAAAATCCAGGCCATTAGCCAACATTTTTTCCAGTTAATAAAACAGTAGCTCCTGCAAGACCTAATCTGGGCAAAGTCACTGGAGCAATCTCGCCACAGTATGGCATGCTGTCTTGCAATGATTAAATTCCTGTTTTCAAAAGAATAAAGATTCCCAATTAATCTTCCATAGCAAAATGTACAAATAATGTACTTACCAGATCTAAGGCAGAGCCACCACCTAGATATTCCATTATAATCCATAATTTTGTATCCTGTGCATGAAATGAACAATTTATCAAAAAAACTGCTTATAGGGTGAATCACAATACTGTACATTAACAAGCAACGTAAAAGTCTGGCCTCTTGGGCGTCCCCCACTTCTTCCGCTCCAGTATTGGGGCCGTGCCTTCAGCTGCCTGGGCCCCAAGCTCTGGAATTCCCTCCCTAAGCCTCCCCACCT
Source organism: Somniosus microcephalus (assembly GCF_052327205.1). Lineage (NCBI taxonomy): Eukaryota > Metazoa > Chordata > Chondrichthyes > Squaliformes > Somniosidae > Somniosus > Somniosus microcephalus. The sequence continues at coordinate 10,575,916 of NC_140996.1, read as the reverse complement.
CTCCCTCCTTCTTTAAGACGCTCCTTAAAACCCACCTCTTTGACCAAGCTTTTGGTCACCTGTCCCAATATCTCATGTGGCTCGGTGTCAAATTTTATCTGATTAATGTTCCTGTGAAGTGCCGCGGGAGGTTTTACTACGTTAAAGGAGCTATATAAATGCAAGTTGTTGTTGAAAGTGCTGCACACTATGAACACACTACAAACCCCCGAGTGGGTTTTAAGTTCCTATTAGCTAACATTCCTTAACAGATCACAAGTCCCCTTACATTTCTATAAATTAAACAAACCAATGTGAAGGGTGAAAAGGCTGTTGCAAAACAATTTATTATAGTAGGATCAAATTAGAACATGCATGGGGTAATATATATATATATATATATATATAAATAAATAAAAATATGTATTACGTCAAGACAAAGAAAGGCCAGAATGTTACGCCTTATTAAATTCAGAATATACTGGGGTTTCTGCAATTTCTACGAAGTACATCAAGAATCAAAAGATTACATCGACAGACCATTACAGAAATAGGCCATTCATCCCAACAGGTCTATTGCTGGTGTTAATGCTTCACACGAGCTTCCTCCCACCCTATTTCATCTCTCCCCATCAGTATACCCTTATATTAATTTCTCCCTCGTGTGTTTATCTAGCTTCCCCCTTAAATGCATCTCTGCTACTCGTCTCAACTACCCCGTGTGGTAGCGAGTTCCACATTCTCACTGCTCTCTGGGTAAAGAGGTTTCTCCTGAGTGCCCTATTGGATTTATTAGTGACTATCTTATATTTATGCCCCTAGTTTTGGACCACCCCTATAAGTGGAAACAGCTTCTCTACGTGTACCCTATCGAAACCCTACATAATTTTAATGAGCTCTACTAGGCTGATACTCTAGTGCAGTACTGAGGGAGTGCTGCACTGTTGGAGGTGCCGTCTTTAGGATGAGACGTTAAACCGAGGCTCCGTCTGCTCTCCCAGGTGGATGTAAACGATCCACGGCCACTATTTTGAAGAGGAGCAGGGGAGTTATCCCCGTTGCCCTATTGAATACTTATCGCTTAATCAGCATCACTAAAACAGATGAGCTGGTCATGATCACATTGCTGTGTGCGCAAACTGGCTGCCGCATTTCCTACATTACAACAGTGGCTACACTTCAAAAAGTACTTCATTGGCAGTAAAGCGCTTTGAGATGTCTGGTGGTCATGAAAGGCGCTATATAAATGCAAGTCTTTCTTTTTTTCTTTCGAGAGAGGTTTGACCCCAGAAACTTCTCACTCGGAGGCGGCTGCGACCCCTGATCCACGCAAGAGCAAAATATGGAAGCTCTGTTGTGGCTCGAGGTGCAGACTATAAAAAACTCAATGGCCCAGTAATTCCTGTCACAACGCGCGAGTACGGACGGGGTACTCACGTGTGTGCCCGGAGGAATTGCCGGTTTTCAGCATGCACAGCGCATGCGCTGAAAACTGGCATTTCCTGTCCTCTGACCCAAGGGGTTAAGAGGCAGAACGCGTGCGACTGCACAGGCAGCGCGTGCGCAGTGAAATTCCTTTTCCCCCCCCCACCCCCAGAGTTGCCCGAGTGTAAAGGCCTCCGGTTTTTACGCGTGGAAAAACCAGACGTAAGTACTTAGTTTTTCAGATAAGTGGGCTTTTAGTACAATGTAGAAATTTTTTTTCCCCCACAGGTTTATTATTTTTAAAGAATTTACAGTAAGGTAAGTTTAGTTTTAGACCCTATTCTTAAAAAATTTATTTTTTTCAAAAAATTGATTAATTGTTTAAAACATTTTTTAAAACTTATTTATAGTTAATATAATCAGTGGGATGTTTTTAAAAATTTTATTTAAAGTTTAAGTAGTGTGTTGGCAGCCCATACTTTTCATGAGTTTGACAGCTCTTACTCTCAAACTCATGAATGAAGTTTCCCCTCCCCTGATTGGCTGCACAGTGCTCACCTGATCCCAGCCGGCACATCGCACTAACTACGCCGCTGGATCAGGTAAGCACAGCGCGCCGACATCTGAACCGGGCCAGTGACAGGAAATGCAAGCAGGCCCGGGCTTCAGATGTCGGCGCGCCGGGTGAGTGCAGGGCCAATTCAAATTTCAAAAAAATACTTTTGCACTTCTGAAGGTGCCGTGCTCAAATCATAACAACTTTCCATTTCAAACTGGGTTATCTACTCCATTTGATAAACGCTATCCCTTATACAACTGCATTTAGTCAAATGAACAGCAAATATCTACCAGATGTCATTTGGGCAGCCCTTGTCAAAGCAAAAAGCCCAAAATAAATGAGGTACCAATTAGCTTTGATCGAATAGAATGGCAGAACAGGCTTGAGGGTTCCTATTTACCTAAGCACTTTGGAAAATCCTGAGGATAAGAAAGAATCATAGAAGTTTACGGCACAGAAAGGAGGCCATTCGGCCCATCGTGTCCGTGCCGGCTGAAAAAAAGCTCTCCAGCCCAATCCCACTTTCCAGCTCCCGATTTACCGGCACCTAAATAACCGGAAATCTCTGTTAACCGGCAAAATTCAGGAGTAGGTTCAGGTAAGTTTTACTTCATATTAGTGGCCGTTCCTGGATCTGTGGCTGTGTAACCGAGGTTCCTACACCTGTTGCTAAGCAACAAGGACGCCTGGATCTTGTGGCCAAGGTTCCTGCACCTGTTGCTAAGCAACAGGGAAGCCTGGATTTGTTGCTGTGTACGGGGCGCTCATACCTTTTACTATACCTCTCTGTAATCCGGACTTTCTGATAAACCGGCACCACACCGGTCCCGTCTGTGCTGGATAAAAAAGTTTCCTGTACAACACTATACCATGGTGTATCACTCCTTTAATAGTCATATATGTTATCGCAAAATGAAGCATTACAAAAATGTTAGTCTATATAATGGATCACAGGCTGAACTAAACTCTCAATCAGCTTGAATGCTGCAATACACATTGTATTCCTGTTGGCATGGGGGTTGTTGGGGTCATCTTTTGCACACCTTGAGTATTCAGCTGGACCTGCACTATAAAGTCCACCGATGGCTGGACTTCTAAGAGATTTTAAAACCACACCAAAAGATTGCAGTGTCTGAAAATAAGGGTGGTATAACTTGCCAGGCAAGGGCAATTGTCATCAATTGCCTTTCCTGAAGAACCTTCCCAGAGCTGTGAGTGAGGGTAAAAGAAAAAACACTTCAGAACAAGAGATGAAGAAAAGGAGTAAGGCAAAGAGAGGGGCCAGAGAAGGGCATTTCCCAATCACTTGTATCCAGTGAGGTGCCCTTTTCGCTTCACTGATACTGTCTATTGAATTGCTCACTATAAAGCAGCAGCAAGATAGTGGTTTCATATTAAAATGAATACAGGATCACAGCCATTCACCAAGAGCTTGTATTTATATGGCACCTTTAGCATAGAAGGCTTGTATCTTTGTGACCTTTCCTATACAGCACCCAGGTTTACTCAACCCATTCATAGCATAAGACTGCAGATACCCATGCTACATTCTGGAGTAAAACAGAATTGAGGACTGAATCATCGAAATTTACAGCAAAGGTGGCCATTCGGCCCATCGTGTCTGTGCCGGCTGAGAAAGAGCTCTCTAGCCTAATCCCACTTTCCAGCTCTCGGTCCGTAGCCCTGTAGGTTACGGCGCTTCAAGTGCATATCCAAGTACTTTTTAAATGTGATGAGGGTTTCTGCCTCTACCACCCTTTCAGACAGCGAGTTCCAGACCCCCACCACCCACTGGGTGAAAAAAGTTCTCCACTCCCCTCTAATCCTTCGACCAATTACTTTAAATCTCTGCCCCCTGGTTATTGACCTCTCTGCCAAGGGAAATAGGTCCTTCCTCTATCTGCTGCATGTCATTATACATAGATACATAGAGATAGGAACAGGAGTAGGCCATTCGGCCCTGCTCCGCCATTCAATGAGATCATGGCTGATCTTCGTCTGAGATCATAGCTGATCTTACCAGTTCAGTACCCCGTCCCCGCCTTTTCTCCGTAACCCTTAATCCCCTTAGCCTTCAGAAATATATCCAATTCTCTCTTGAAAATATTTATTGAATTAGCCTTCACAGCCCTCTGTGGCAGGGAATTCCACAGGCTCACCACTCTTTGAGTGAAGAAATTCTTCCTCATCTCTGTTTTAAATGATTTGCCCGCTATTTTTAGACTGTGGCCCCTGGTTCTGTGCTCCCCGGCCATTGGAAACATTCTCTCTGAATTCAGCCTGTCCAGGCCTGCCATAATTTTATATGTTTCGATGAGATCCCCTCTCAATCTTCTAAACTCCAGTGAGTACAAGCCCAAACTATTTAATCTCTCTTCGTAGGTCATTCCCGCCATCAGCCTGGTGAATCGCCGTTGCACTCTTTCCATGGCAAGAACATCCTTCCGCAGATGGGGCGACCAAAACTGTACACAATACTCCAGATGCGGTCTCACCAGCACCTTGTACAGCTGTAGTAAGGTATCCCTATTCCTATACTCGAACCCCCTTGATATGAAGGCCAACATACCATTTGCCTTCTTAATCGCCTGTTGCACCTGCATGCTCTCCTTCAGTGACTGGTGCACAAGAACACCCAGGTCCCTCTGCACTTCCCCATCTCCCAATCTATTGCCATTTAGATAATAATCCACCCTCCTGTTTTTACCCCCAAAGTGGATAACCTCGCATTTATCCACATTATAGTGCATCTGCCACGTATCCGCCCATTCCCCCAACCTGTCCAAATCGCACTGTAGCCTCCTGACATCCTCATCAGAGCCCACCCCTCCTCCTAGTTTAGTGTCGTCAGCAAATTTGGAAATATTGCATCCAATTCCCTGATCCAGATCATTTATATATATTGTGAACAGCTGGGGTCCCAGGACAGATCCTTGCGGCACCCCGCTGGTCACTGCCTGCCACTCCGAAAACGAGCCGTTTATTCCAACTCTCTGTTTTCTATCCGCCAGCCAGTTCTCTATCCACGTTAATACTTTGCCCCCAATCCCATGAGCCTTAATTTTGCATGATAATCTTTTGTGTGGAACCTTATCGAAGGCTTTCTGGAAGTCAAGGTACACCACATCCACTGGCTCTCCCCCATCTATTTTACCAGTTACTTCCTCAAAAAATTCCAGCAGATTAGTCAAACACGATTTACCCTTTGTAAATCCATGTTGACTCTGTCCGATCCTTTCCCCATTTGTCAAGTGCTCCGCTATTTTATCCTTAATAATGGACTCTAGCATTTTGCCCACAACCGATGTAAGGCTTACTGGTCTATAATTCCCTGCTTTCTCTCTACCCCCCTTTTTAAATATTGGGGTAACATTAGCTACCCTCCAATCCACGGGTACTGTTCCCGAGTCAATGGAGTTCCGGAAGATGATCCTTAGAGCATCTGCTATCTCCAGGGCCACCTCCTTAAGTACCCTAGGATGTAGTTTATCAGGCCCCGGGGATTTGTCGGCCTTCAGTCCCCTCAACTTACCCAACACCATATCCCTAGAGATACTAATTTCTGTCAGCTCCTCCCTCTCATTAGTCCCTATGTTTGCCGATATTCCTGGGAGGTTATTTGTGTCCTCCTTTGTGAATACAGAACCAAACCTATAGAGAAAGAAAGAACGTGCATTTATACAATGGCTTTCACAACCTCAGGACACCAAAAAGTACTTCATTGGCTGGAAAGCGCTTTGGGAAGTGTCGTCACTGTTGTAATGTAGGAAACACGGCAACCAATTTGCACACAGCAAGCTCCCACAAACAGCAATGTGATAATGACCAGGTGTTAGTGATATTAGCAGAGGGATAAATATTGCAGCTTTGCGTTTAAAACTAGCATTCCCTTTGGCAGAACACTACTTTTAATATAACCAGATATTCAGCTATTTAAGAGGAAGGTTTTAGCTGGGAAGCAACAGTTTTAAGAATAAACATCCCACGTTAAAGGAAAACAGGACACTCGTACACTACGACCCGTTTCATTCATGAGGCTCGTGAAAGAGCTTCTGTAACCAAATAGCAACGAGATAATGATCAGAAAAGTTGTATTTTAGTGATGTTGGTTGTGGGATAAATATTGGCCCAGGACACCGGTGATAACTCCCCTGCTCTTCTTCGAAAAGGATTTGGTGTTCATTTGTGGTCAGCCATGGCTTAGTGGGCGCACTCTCGCCTCGGAGTCAGAGGGTTGTGGGTTTATAGTCCCACTCCAGAGACTTGAGCACAAAAATCTAGGCTGACACTCCAGTGCAGTGCTGAGGGAATGCTGCACTGTCGGAGGTGCCGTCTTTCGGATGAGGCGTTAAACCAAGGCCCCGTCTGCTCTCTCAGGTGGATGTAAAGGATCCCAAGGCACTATTTCGAAGAGGAGCAGGGGAGTTATTCCCGATGTCCTGGTCATTTATCCCTCAACCAACATAACAAAAAAAGAGATTATCTGGTCATTATCACATTGCTGTTTGTGGGAGCTTGCTGTGCGCAAATTGGCTGGCGCGTTTCCTACATTACAACAGTGACTACACTTCAAAAGTACTTCATTGGCTGTAAAGCGCTTTGAGATGTCCAGTGGTCATGGAAGGCGCTTGTCTTTCTTTCCTTTTCATTTGACTAAATGCAACTGTATATGGCATTTATCAAATGGGTTAGATATTCCGGTAGCAAGTGGAAAGTTGTTAAGAATTGAGCACAGTACGTTTTGAAGTGTGCAGAGAATTTTTTGAAGTTTGGATACTGGGAATTTCCCTCAGTTTTTAACCGGTAACTTGAAGCCACTGTAAACCAGGCCGGCTGAACATAATTCACTCGGAGAAGATTGAAGTCCTAACTCTGTGCTGCTGCATAGCTTGGCAGCCGAGACTTGCTGCTGGAACCACAGAAAATATAATAATCAGTTGGGCTGACAGAAATTGTCAATGATTAGTGATATTACAGCTTGCAGACTTCAAGGTTTAGGTATGTTAGAACCAGAGGTTACTTCACTCAATTTGTACTTGTCGGCAAAAAGCAGGACATTCAAGTCAAAAACCAACAAACCGCAGAACTCGTGCTGAATCCTTAAGCAAGGTAACAAAATCAAGCCAGGTGGCTAGACTGCATGATGGGCAAAAAGACTTGTATTTCTGCAGCGCCTTTCACGACCTCAGGACTTCTCAAAGCACTTTACAGCCAATGAAGTACCTTTGAAGTGTAGTCACTGTTGCAATGCGGGAAACGCGGCAGCCAAAGGCTAACATTTGCTCAGTGTACATCAACGTCCCCTCCAAGTTGTGGTGTCGCACTGCTGTCTGCCAGTCCTGCGCAGCCCGGGACCCGCTTTTACAATGTGAAATTTCACGCTTGCGCAAAACTTTGAATGGTCCGCGCAGCCCGTTAAAGGGACCGCGCACCCAAATTTAAAATTAGGGGGAACATTGGTGTATACATACTTATCCTATCCTTAGCACTGAGTTATAACTCTTAGGGGAGAGTGGCAGAAGAATCTCTCAATTGTTTAAAATTCAAGTATTATTTCATGAAAACCTCAGACAAGAGTCATAGGATTTGCCAATGCCTTGCTAGAGAGTCCACTGGCCTTTATACAAAGGCTGTAAGATTTGCTTCACTCTTAACAAACCAAATCAGATCTCCAATAGATTTCAAACTGAGGCATCAATTGCACCAAGTCACAAGAGCAACAACCAAGAACTGGGCCTGTACAGTTAACATTCCTTCCTCTCCCCATAAAAAACGAAAATACAATACACATCCGGTGGCGCGAAGTGATCTGGTAGGTTTGTTTGCATTACCTGGGCCTGTTCAAAGGGTGGTTCATCACTAGATATGACTATATGACTTTAAAGAACTTTCCTTCCATGCCTTCCTGCTGATAATCCTCTTGCATTTCTGTGGGATGTTTAAGAGTTGTTGGCAGGTGAGAGTGGCTGGGTCACTCAGAGAGAGTGACCCCTGGGAACCTCCAAGCCACATTCCTTTACAGTAAGGAATTAAAGTGGTAGGATCAGTAAAGCAAGCCAATGTACGGAGAATTGGCACCTTGTATTAGTGAAGACTTGGCAACCAGTACCACCTGTGCTTGCCTCCTAGCCAGGCCATGCGTTCGACTCCCAAGGCTGCTCATTACTCAGATCCATATTTTGAAGAGTGTAAAGAGTGGCCATCAGGACCTCATGAAAATTAACTAGCTTGAGGGAACTTCCTTCTTCTTAGGCAGTCCCTCGGAACCGAGGATGACTTGCTTCCACACTAAAAATGAGTTCTCAGGTGACTGATAAGTCCAATGCGGGACCTACAGTCTGTCACAGGTGGGGCAGACGGTGGTTGAAGGGGTGGGTGGGTGGGGTGCTTGGGTTGACGTGCGCTCCTTGCACTGCCTGCACTTGGCTTCCGCTTGCTCCCGGCGAAGAGACTCGAGGTGTTCAGCGCCTTCCCGGATGCTTCTCCTCCACTTTGTGCGGTCTTGGGCCAGGGATTCCCAGGTGTCAGTGGGGATGTTACACTTTTTCAAGGAGGCTTTGAGGGTGCCCTTGAAGCATTTCCTCTGCCCACCTGGGGCTCTCTTGCCGTGTTGGAGCTCCGAGTAGAGTGCTTGTTTTGGGAGTCTCGTATCAGGCATGTGGACGATGTGGCCCGTCCATCGGAGCTGATCGAGCGTGGTCAGAGCTTCGATGCTGGCCTGAGCAAGAACACTGACATTGGTGCACCTATCCTGCCATTGGATTTGCAGGATCTTGCGGAGGCAGCGTTGGTGGTACCTCTCCAGTGCTTTGAGGTGCCTGCTGTACATGGTCCATGTCTCTGAAGCATACAGGAGTGCGGGAACTTGAGACTGTTAGTACCACCGGAACAAAATGGTTTGCGGGGCGGTAAGTGAGTTAAAGTTAAAGCACTCTGGACTAACAAAGGCACAAATAATATTTATTTAGCTTCTCTGGAATACCTAAACCAGTGCTGCTGCCTGCAACCCCCACGCCTTTGGTGTTTTGAACAATTTTAGCTAGTTCTTAAGAAAGCAGGTCTCTATATAACCCACAGTCAATATTTATCCCTCAACCAACATCACTAAAAAGAGATTATCTGGTCATTAGCACATTGCTGTTTGTGGGAGCTTGCTGTGTGCACATTGGGTGTTGTGTTTCCTACATTGCAACAGTGACCACACTTCAAAAGCACTTCATTGGCTGTAAAGCGCTTTGGGACGTCCTGAGATCTTGAAAGGTGCTATAGAAATGCAAGTCCTTTTTTACACAGGATTACATCGGATATACGGCACAGAAACAGGCCATTCGGCCCAACCAGTCTATGCCGGCATTTATGCTCCACTCGAGCCTCCTCCCGTCTTTCCTCATCTAACTCTATCAGCGTAACCCTCTATTCCCTTCTCCCTCATATGTTATCTAGCCTCTCCTTAAATACATCTATACTATTTGCTTCAACCACTCCCTGTGGTAGCGAGTTCCACATTCTCACCACTCTCTGGGTAAAGAAGTTTCTTCTGAATTCCCTATTTGATTTCTTGGTGACTATCTTATATTGATGGCCTCTAGTTATGCTCTTAACCACAAATGGAAACATTCTCTCTGTATCCACTCTATCAAAACCTTTCATAATTTTAAAGACCTCTATTAGGTCACCCCTCAGCCTTCATTTTCCAAGAGAAAAGAGACCCAGCCTGTTCATCCTTTCCTGATAGGTATACCCTCGCATTTCTGGTATCATCCTTGTAAATCTTCTCTACACCCTCTCCAGTGCCTCCATATCCTTTTTATAATATGGCGACCAGAACTGTACGCAGTACTCCAAGTGTGGTCTAACCAAGGTTCGATACAAGTTTAGCATAACTTCCCTACTTTTCAATTCTATCCCTCTAGAAATAAACCCTAGTGCTTGGTTTATGGCCTTGTTAACCTGTGTCGCTACTTAGTGATTTGTGTATTTGTACTCCGAGATCCCTTTGCTCCTCTACCCCACCTAGACTCGCACCCTCCAAGTAATAAGTGACCTCATTTTTCCTACCAAAATGTAATACCTCACATTTATGTGTTTAATTTTATTTTCCAATTATATGCCCATTCTGCAAGTTTATTACTATCGTCCTGTAATTTGTTGCAGTCCTCAGTATTAACTATCCCCCCCCCCCCCCCAAAATTTGGTGTCATTCGCAAATTTAGAAATTGTGTTTTTGATTATGAAATTTAGACTTGGCTCAACATGCCAAAGCAGAGATGAAGCACGTCAGGCAAATCGCCAAACTGACCAGGTGTTCTAGAGATGAAGCAAACTTTTGAGTTAAAGCTCTGGTCCAGAACGTAAGTACTAATGTGATCTTCCAAACCGTCAGTAGCAACTCCCAAACTGAGTACCTGGTAAGCACTATACTGATGCCCTTAAAGCAACAAAAAGGCCAAAATTAATTCTCTTATTTTTATTTTAAAAGGAAACAATTCAGAGATACCAAATGGAAAAGAAGAAAAAGTGTCTCCTCAGTTATGGAAGTAGACAGACTTCATCAAACAGAAGTCTGCACAGCATTAAATGATCACTGTAAAGGCAGTGTATTTTTTTAATTCATTCTCGGGATGTGGGCGTCGCTGGCAAGGCCAGCGTTTATTGCCCATCCCTAATTGCCCTCGAGAAGGTGGTGGTGAGCCGCCTTCTTGAACCGCTGCAGTCCGTGTGGTGAAGGTGCTCCCACAGTGCTGTTAGGGAGGGAGTTCCAGGATTTTGACCCAGCGACGATGAAGGATCAGCCGATATATTTCCAAGTCAGGATGGTGTGTGACTTGGAGGGGAACTTGGAGGTGGTGGTGTTCCCATGCGCCTGCTGCCCTTGTCCTTCCAGGTGGAAGAGGTCGTGGGTTTGGGAGGTGCTGTCGAAGAAGCCTTGGCGAGTTGTTGCAGTACATTTTGTAGATGGTACACACTGCAGCCTACTCAATTAATGTTGGGGGCAGGGTGCAAAGATGCATGAACATACACAGCCTCGTTCTCTTGGGCCTAACACAGTTAATAGCTACTTGAAATTAAAGTGCCGAATTAAAAATTCTGCACTGAGGACATTTATCATACAGCTTACACAGAACACACCACACTGCAAATGGTATTTGTTAGAAAAGGTAAACAACATTGGCACAGACTTTGCTGGAGCTGTCCTATGAGGAGAGATTAAATAAAATAGGCCTATATTCTCTGGAATTTAGAAGAATGAGAGGCGATCTCATCGAACAACGTAATAAAACGTCCCATGGCGCTTCACAGGAGTGTTATAAAAAAAATACAAAATTTGACACCGAGCCATGTAAGGAGATGTGAGGGCAGATGACCAAAAGCTGGGTCAAAGAGGTCGGTTTTAAGGAACGTCATAAAAAAGGAACGAGAAGTGGAGAGATTTAGGGAGGGAAAGAGCTTAGGACCTAGGCAGCTGAAGGTACGCCTGCCAATGGTGGAGCATTTAAAATCGGGGGAGTTCAAAAGGCCAGAATAGGCAGAGCGCAGAGATCTAGGGGGATTATAGGGCTGGAGGAGATTACAGAGATAAGGAGGGGTGAGGGCATGGAGGGCTTTGAAAACAAGGATGAGAATTTTAAAATCGAGGCATAGGTCAGTGAGCACAGGGGAAATGGGTGAGGGGGGTTTGGTGCGAATTAGGGCACAGGCGGCAGAGTTTTGGATAACCTCAAGTTTATGGAGGGTAGAACTAGGGAGGCTGGTCAGGAGTGCGTTGGAACAGTCAAGTCTAGAGGTGATAAAGGCATGGATAAGGGTTTCAGCAGCAGATGAGCTGAGGTAAAGGCGATATTACGATGGTGGAAATGGGCAGTCTTAGCGGCAGAACGCATAGTAGGAAGCACAAGAAACGTACAAAATTCTTAAAGGGTAGATCTTGGGAGGTTGTTTCCCCTGGCTGGAGAGTCCAGAATTAGGGGGCATAGTCTCAGGAGAAGGGCTCGGCCATTTAAGACCGAGATGAGGAGGAATTTCTTCACTCAGAGGGTTGTGAATCTTTGGAATTCTCTGCCCCAGAGGGCTGTGGAGGCTCAGTCGATGAGTATATTCATGACAGAGATCGATAGATTTTTGGACATTAAGGGAATCAAGGGATATGGGAATAGGGCGGCAAAGTGGAGTTGAGGTGGAAGATTAGCCACGATCGCATTGAATGGCGGAGCAGGCTCGAGGGTCTACTCCTGCTCCTATTTCTTATGTTCTTATCTCAAGGCGAGCGCCATGAGTTGGATTTCACCTCACCCTTCATTCGGAACAGGAGGAGGCCATTTAACCCCTCGAGCCTGTTCCGCCATTCAATGAGATCACGGCTGATCTGTCACCTAACTCCTCTACCCACCTTTGCCCCAGATCCCTTAATACCTTTGATTAACAGGAATCCAACAATCTCATTTAAAATTAACAATTGATCTAGCACCAATTACCATTTGCGGAAGAGAGTTCCAAACTTCTACCACCCTTTGTGTGTAGAAGTGTTTCCTAACTTCACTCCTGAAAGGTCTGGCTCTAATTTTTAGACTATGCCCCTCGACCTAGAATCCCCAACTAGCAGAAATAGTTTCTCTCTATCTACCCTATCTGTTCCCCTTAATATCTTGAAAACTTCGATCGAATCACCCCTTAACCGTCTAAATTCCAGGGAATACAACCCTATATTTATGTAATCTCTCCTTGTAATTTAACCCTTGGAGTCCGGGTATCATTCTGGTAAACCTACGCTGCACTCCCTCCAAGGCCAATATATCCTTCCTAAGGTGTGGTGCCCAGAACTGCTCCCAGTGCTCCAGGTGTGGTCTAACCAGGGTTTTGTACAGCTGCAGCATAACTTCTACCCCCTTGTATTCTAGTCCTCGAGATATAAAGGCCAGCATTCCATTAGCCTTCAGGGCGTATTATTGTCGCGCTGCAAATTGCTGGACGTGCGAGCTGATAACGGTGCAGCAAGGTCAACAGGGCATGTGACTTTAGTGAACGACTGGTCTATCTCCTTAACCAGTGAATTTTAAGGATTGAGAAAGAATGAACGACGGAGAAGGAAATGGGGTGAATTAGAGTCAAGTCAGGTACAGAAAGAGAAACAGAGAGGGAAAGAAAGACTGGATTAAGAGAGAGCAAAAAAGCAGAAAGGAAAAGTAAGAAAAAAAGTTAAATTTTAAAAACCCCTCGGAACAATTTCCCATCTGCAGGAGTGAGACTCCAAAGTTTCAATGGTTCCCTCTCTTGGCTGGTGGGCGAGGTTGAGTTTCATGTCAGTAACAGGGTCCTTCCGACATGAATTACCAGCCCTAAATGACTGTGACAAGATTAATTCGTATTAACGGCGCAAATCCAGCAATTCAATGAGACAGAATGGGGAGGCTCACGGCCAGATGGTCATCTCTTGCGAGGCTAATGGCAAAATGCCCAGCAACTGGTGGCGATTCGGAACTCACGGCATATCTCTTCCTCGCCACAAATTGCTGAGTTGTTTTTTTTTTTTTTAAATAAACGCACTGGTAATGGCGAACACGCCATTATTTTTCCAGCAATTTCTGGGCCGTTTACTATACTGCAGGCAACTGCTTTAAAATCTCAGAGTTTGGGAGGTCAGGGTCCATTATAAAAGATGTAATAGCAGAGCACTTGGAAAACAGCGACAGGATCGAACAGTCAACAAGGATTTACAAAAGGTAAATCGTGCTCAATTAATCTACTGGAATTTTATTGAGGATGTAACTCGTAAAATAGATAAGGGAGAACCAGTGGATGTGGTGTATTTGGACTTTCAAAAGGCTTTCGATAAGGTCCCGCATAAGGTATTAGTGTGTAAAGTTAAGGCACATGGGATTGGGGGCAAGGTACTGACTTGGATAGAAAACTGGTTGGCAGACAGGAAGCAAAGAGTTGAAATAAACGGGTCTTTTTCCGAGTGGCAGGCAGTGACTAGTGGGGTACTGCAAGGGTCAGTCCTTGGACCCCAGCTATTCACAATATATATTAATGATCTAGACAAGGGAACTAGATGTAATATCTCCAAGTTTGCAGACGGCACAAAGCTGGGTGGGAGGGTAAGCTGTGAGGAGGATGCCGAGAAACTCCAGGATGATTTGGACAGGTTGGGTGATTGGGCAGAAGCATGGCAGATGCAATATAACGTGGATAAATGCGAGGTTATCCACTTTGTTGTCAAAAACAGGAAGGCAGATCATTATCTGAATGGCAATAGATTGGGAGAAGGGGAAGTGCAACGAGACCTGGGTGTTCTTGTGCACCAGTCGCTGAAGGTAAGCATGCAGGTGCAGCAGGCAGTTAAGGTGGCAAATGGTATGTTGGCCTTCGTAGCGAGGGGGTTTGAGTACAGGAACAAGGATGTCTTGCTGCAGTTGTACAGGGCCTTGGTGAGACCACATCTTGAGTAGTGTGCGCAGTTTTGGTCGCCTTATCTGAGGAAGGATGTTCTTGCCATGGAGGGAGTTCAGTGAAGATTCACCAGGCTGATACCTGGGATGGCAGGAATGACGTATGAGGAGAGATTGGGTCAATTGGGCTTATACTCGCTGGAGTTTAGAAGAATGAGAGGGGATCTCATTGAAACTTAGAAAATTCTGACAGAACTGAACAGACTGGATGCAGGAAGGATGTTCCCGATGGCCGGGGAGTCCAGAACCAGGGGTCACAGTCTAAGGATAAGGGGTAAGCCATTTAGGACAGAAATGAGGAGGAATTTCTTCACCCAGAGAGTGGTGAACCTGTGGAATTCACTACCACAGAAGGCAGTAGGGGCCAAGTCATTAAATATATTCAAGGAGTTGGATATATTTCTTAAGGCTAAAGGGATCAAGGGATATGGGGAGAAAGCAGGGACAGGGTACTGAATTTGGATGATCAGCCATGATCGCATTGAATGGCGGAACAGGCTCGAGGGGCCGAATGGCCGACTCCTGCTCCTATCTTCTATGTTTTCTAACATGCTCTTTGAGGTATCCAAACGAAATTCCCGTCAGACCGCAGGCACCGCCTGGCTTCCCAAAACTGCGATAGGGATGGTCACGGCCGGGGCTCAGTGGGCAGCCCTCTCGCCCGAGTCAGAAGGTTGTGGGTTCAAGCCCCACTCCAGAGATTAAACACAAAAATCCAGGCCGACATTCCCAGTGCAGTGCGGAGGGAGCGCTGCACTGCCGGAGGTGCCGTCTTTCGAATGAGATGTTAAACTGAAGCCCTGTCTGCCCTCGCAGGTGGACGTAAAAGATCGCACGGGCATTATTTTGGAGAGATTCTCCCCGGTGTCCCAGCCAATATTTGCCACTCAACCAACATTAGAAATGGATGATCTGTTTGTGGGAGCTTGCTGCGGGCAAGTTTCCTACATTACAACAGTGACTACACTTCAAAAGTACTTCATTGGCTGTAAAGCGCTTTGGGACGTCTTGAGGTCGTGAACGGCGCTGTAGAAATACTGGTCTTTTTCTTGATATCGGTTTCATCTGGAAAACCCAGGTGCTTTGGTTTTCTGGGGTGGCTCAGCTGAGACTATGTCATAAGCCCTGGCCTGTGATATTTTATTTACTTCCTCACCTCCCCCCAAATCCGCCAAGTCACAAACAACATGATAAAATAATGTAATTAGGCAATGCGCTTTTCAAATGCATTCCTTGCTGAAATGTAAGTGCAAATGTTAATTAAATAGTAAATTTGGCAAGGTGTAAGGTCCAAACTATGGCCCAAATCCAACTCATTTGCTGACTGTATCCAGTCCATCGTCTGTCTGATCCCTCGCTTAGGTAAACACAAGGGATTTGCTGATTTGCAGTAATTTTATTGAAAAAAAAACCAATCGTAGATAACCCAATCAACTTAGTCAGCGGGAAGTCACTAGACGGACTTGGAGCTCATGCCCAGAACAGCGCCGCCCTTGTGCTTCACTCAGGGCCTGCCACAGGAATCTACAAAAGCAAAACAGTGCGGGGGCTGGATATCTGACCCCGCCGACCGGCCGTGTATCGACAGGGGATGTCCCAAACACCAGCACACGTCTCCTCCACTCCCAGTGGCCCAGGCCCCCCTCTCTCCGCCACATTCCTGGGCCATGGGAGCCTTCTCCTCTGGGCCAGATTTGCCACGCTTCCCGACTGCACTGCTAGTCTGCCGTCACCATTTGCACCTCCGCTGAACCCATCCTTTACTTGTCCCATTACCACCCCCTTTTGCCTTGCACCATCACCCCCCTCCGCCCTATCACAAACCTCTTTCTTTTGTTCTTTCCTCCCCATCTCCTTTTTTTCCCCAGGCTCTGTAACTTGCTTAAAACCTGTTAAACCGCGAACATCTTCCAGTTCTGATGAAAGGTCATCGACCTGAAACCTGAACTCTGTTTCTCTCTCCACAGATGCCGCCTGACCTGCTGAGTGTTTCCAGCATTTTCTGTTTTTATTACAGGAATCTACATTACATTTATCTGAGGAAGGATGTTCTTGCCATGGAAGGAGTGCAGTGAAGATTCACCAGACTCATACTTGGGATGGCAGGAATGACGCATGAGGAGAGATTGCGTCGATTGGGCTTATACTCACTGGAGTTTAGAAGATTGAGGGGGGATCTCATCGAAACCTATAAAATTCGGTCAGGCCTGGACAGACTAGATGCTGGAAGGATGTTCCCGATGGCGGGGGAGTCCAGAACCAGGGGTCATAGTCTAAGGATAAGGGGTAGGACATTTAGGACTGAAATGAGGAGGAATTTCTTCACCCAGAGAGTGGTGAACCTGCGGAATTCTCTGCCACAGAGGGCGGTGGAGGCCAGTTCATTAAATATATTCAAGAAAGCGTTGGATATATTTCTTAAGGCTAAAGGGATCAAGGGGTATGGGGAGAAAGCAGGAACAGGGTACTGAATTTGGATGATCAGCCATGATCTCATTGAATGGCGGAGCAGGCTCGAAGGGCCGAATGGCCTACTCCTGCTCCTATCTTCTATATGTTTCTATTTGGATCTCAACTGAGAAAGAACAGTGCTGTTGGGGGCTTGACACTCACGCAGCGCTGAGGGAATACTGCAGTGTTGGAGGTGCTGTTTTTGAGTGAGATATTAAACTAAGGCCCTGTCTGCCTCTTCAGATGGATGTAGAAGATCCCATGACACCTTTTTTTTTTTTTTTTGTTGAAGAGGAGGAGGAGCAGCGAGTTCTCTGGTGTCCTGACCAAAACTCACTCCTCAACCAACGGCACCAAAACAGGTTAATTGGCCATTCAACTCATTGCTTTTTTGTGGGATCTTGCTATGAGCAAACTACCCACTGTGTTTGCTTCCTAACAGTGAATGCAGTTCAACATTAATTAATTGGCTGTGAAGTGCTTTCAGGCATCTGAGATGATGAAAGGTGCTACATAAATACAAGTCTATTATATAGAATTGTACGGCACAGAAACAGGCCACTTGGCCCAACCTGTCCGTGCCGGTGTTTATGCTTCACACGAGCCTCCTCCCACCTTACTTTATCTCACCCCATCAGCATAACCTTCGATTCCTTTCTCCCTCGTGTTTATCTAGTTTCCCCTTGAATCCATCTCTGCTATTCGCTTCAACCACTCCCTGTGGTAGCGAGTTCCACATTCTCCCCACTCTCTGGGTAATGAGGTTTCTCCTGAATTCCCTGTTGGATTTATTAGTGATTGTCTTATATTTACAGCCCCTAGTTTTAAACTCACTCACCCCACGAGTGGAAACATCCTCTCCAGGTCTACACTATCGAACCAAAACAAATGGTCTCGGTACAAACATCCATTTGGAAGACTGGTCATCAACTTACTTATTTGTATAAAGCCTTTAAAAGCAAAATAAATAAATCCCCAAGTCACTTGAGAAATGGAAATAGATAGGAACCCATGGAGCAAAATGATGAGTTTTGAGGTTTTTAGAAGGCGGGAAGAGAGGCAGAGTGGTTTTGGAAGGGGGTGAGTGGAGATCTCCACAGAGTGGAGCGAACGGCTCTACCAATGGTCAATGAAGGGTGGTGGGGGGCACAGAGATGCAGCACAGGATACAAGCAACTGTATTTTGGATAAATTGGGAGTTGATAGTGGGTGGAGGATGGGAGGCCAGCAAGGAGAATGCTAGAGTAATCAAGCCAAGGCGACAAGAGCATGGACAAGGGTTTCTGCAGCACAGGGGCAAAGTTGGGGAGGTGGAGATGAGCAGCCTTGGTGATGGATCAGATGTGGCGTTTCACGCTCTGCTCGGGCTCGAACAGGACGCCAAGGTTTGGTTCGGGCCTGAGCGAGTGGGAGGGGGAATGCTGTCAGTGACCGTCAGCCCCTCTAATAGATACATAGATAGATTTTGAGAGAGGGAGAGGGATTGAGATAAGAGTTGGAAGGTTGTGGCTCAGTGGGCAGCACACTCGCCTCCGAGTCAGAAGGTTGTGGTCCCACTCCAGGAGCTTGAGCACATAAATCTGGGCTGTCACTCCCAGTGCAGCACTGAGGGAGTGCTGCACTGTCAGAGGTGCCGTCTTTCGGATGAGAAGTTAAACCGAGGTCCCGTCTGCTCTCTCAGGTGGACATAAAAGATCCCGTGGCACTATTTCAAAGAAGAGCAGGGGAGTTCGCCCCGGTGTCCTGGCCAATATTTATCCTTCAATTAACATCACAAAAACAGATTACCTGGTCATTATCACATTGCTGTTTGTGGGAGCTTGCTGTGCGCAAATTGGCTGCCGCGTTTCCCAGGTTACAAGAGTGACTGCACTTCCAAAAGTACTTCATTGGCTGTAAAGCACTTTGAGACGTCCAGTGGTCGTGAAAGGCGCTATATAAATGCAAGTCGAAGTCCAAAAAAAAAGGACTTGAGGTGCATAGTGTAGCACCCAGAACTTGAAATCAGGTGTGTCCAACCTTGTGGATCAGAGAGCTGGATTCTGTGATGTAACTAGCGAGCAGGCAGAGTCTGATTAAGTGTGTTTTTACACTACAACTTATTCATTAACCATAAATTGGTCGCCCTAACTTTGACTACCAAAAGGAGTGTAACAAAGAGCTCGTGTGTCACGCGTAGTACAATCCAAAATCTAACCGACGAATTAAGAGCTTTTTCTTTCCTTTGTCGTGTACCCTCAATCCAGTTGGAAGGGTTTTTTTTTTCTCTGGTAGGAGTTGCTTCATCATTCTTCTAATTCAACTCTTCCCGTCTCCCCCAAAGCAACTGGAATAAAGAGCATGTAATGATCCAATCTCACTTGGCCCATGGACAGCCTGTGAAGTTTGACCAGGCAGTACGTGGGTGCGAAGAAGCAGCTGCAATCCGTACAGTCCACCCTCAAAAGAGAGCGATAGTCTAGCTGGGAATTCAGACTGCTGCCCTTTTCCCAGCTCCCTTACCCCAAATAATTTTAATTCGCAAATCAATCTTGGTAGAATCCTATTAGCGATACCACCATTCACCAGGACAACTAAACACCGATCTCAACAGTGTTTAGGTGAATTAAAACTGCAAAAAATCAAGGCGTGCTCAGTTCATCTCAGAATTCATAATTAAAAACACAACAAATATTTGATACTACTTAATACAATGCTTTACCAAGGTCTCGCCACCGTAGTTTTATTCTATCTGAAAGAAACCATATCCCATCTCCAAAAATATGCAACATGGTGAGCCTCACCTTCAGATAGGATCCATAGTATTTTGTAACATACGGACTATCACACTGACTCAGGACAGTTATTTCCTGCTGAATATCTTCAATTTCATCTTCAGCTTCTTCAAGATCAATATTTTTTATGGCCACAACTTTCTGAGTCCGCTTGTCTATTCCTTTAAAAACTTCACCAAAAGAGCCCTTGCCAATCTTCTCCAGTTTTGTAAATAGTTCTTCTGGATCTGCTTTTAAACTCTAAGGAAAAAAAAAGGGAAAAAAATGTGAGAACTGCAATGTGGTAAACTTCGTAAAGAAAGAACTTGCATTCCTATAGCGCCTTTCACCACCTCAGGATGTTCCAAATCACTTTACAGCCAACGAAGTACTTTATGAAGTGAAGTCGCTGTTGTAATGTAGGAAACGCAGCAGCCAATTTGCGCACAGCAAACTCCCACAAACAGCAATGTGATCATGACCAGATCATCTGTTTTTAGTGATGTTGGTTGAGGGATAAATGTTGGCCCCAGGACACCCGGGAGAACTATAGCAAAATACTGCAGATGCTGGAAATCCGAAATAACAGAAAATGCTGGAAAAACTCAGCAGGCCAGGCAACATCCGCGGAAAGAGAAACAGAGTCAATGTTTCAGGTCGAAGACCCTTTGTCAAGACCCGGGAGAACTTCCCCGCTCTCCTTCAAATAGTGCCCTGGGCTCTTTTACCTGTGAGGTCAGGTGGGGCCTCGCCTTAACGTCTCATCCGAACGACACCTCCGACATTGCAGCACTCCCTCAGCACTGCACTGGGAGTGTCAGCCTTTTGTGCTCGAGTCTCTAGAGTGGGACTTGAACACACGATCTTCTGTCTCAGAGGCGAGAGTGATACCCACTGGGCCATGGCTGATACTATGTCGTAATTGGACATAGAAATACAGGTCTGAAATCAGGCCTATTCTGCCCAACATATCTGTTAATGAAGATAGTAATGTACATCAGCCTCTCTCGCCTTTTATCAATATATAAGCTATTGGCAGAGTTGGGTATTTATTTTTCCAGAATAGGTTAATATTACAAGATAAAAAATTTAAGATCACTTAAATCACTGCAGATTAAGGATAATTGAAAAACAAATTTTGTTTAGACAGAGTGCATACCCGAATAAGGAATTTCATACATGGGAAAATAGGAACAGGAGTAGGCTATTCAGCCCCTCGAGCCTGTTCGCCATTCAATGAGATCATGGCTGATCTGTATCTTGACTCCACCCACCTGCCTCAACACCATATCCTTTTAAACCCTTGTCTAGCAAAAATCTATCAATCTCAGATTTAAAGTTAATAATTGAGCTCGCATCTATTGCTTTTTGGGAGAGTGTGTTCCACAATCTGGCAGGATATGTAATGCATGATCAATATTCTACCAATAGAATTTCGCCCGATAGTGAACGTTAAAATCTACCCTGTTGTCAAATCCTTAAATTTGACCATAAGAACGGGAGACCACCATTCAGCCCCTTGAGCCTGTTCGCCATTCGATGAGATCATGGCTGATCTGCGACCTAACTCCATATACCCGCCTTTGGCCCATACCCCTTAATACCTTTGGTTAACAAAAAGCTATCAATCTCAGGTTTAAAATTAACAATTGATCTAGCATCAATCGCCATTTGGGAAGGGAGTTCCAACCCTGTGTGTGTAGAAACGTTTCCTAACTTCACTCCTGAAAGGCCTGGCTCCAATTTTTAGACTCTAGCCCCTAGTCCTAGAATCCCCAACCAGCGGAAATAGTTCCTCTCTATCTACCCCTTAATATCTTGAAAACTTCGATCAAATCACCCCTTAACCTTCTAAATTCTAGTGAATACAACTCTAATTTGTGTAATCTCGCCTCGTAACTTAACCCTTGAAGTCCGGGTATCATTCTGGTAAACCTACGCTGCACTCCTTCCAAGGCCAATATATCCTTCCTAAGGTGTGGTGCCTAGAACTGCTCACAGTGCTCCAGGTGTGGTCTAACCAGGGCTTTGTATAGCTATAGATACTATAAATAATTTTAGAATGCCATACAAGGATAGCATTTACTCTTGAAGACAAAGAACCATACTTCTTGTATTCACAAAACATACAAAAGGAAAGAAGCCTGTACTATGAGCACATTCCCTAACACAAGGACAAGAATCTTCTCGTATACTTTGCCGGCGGTTATAAGCCCGACTCTTAAAATGGACTGTATTCAGAATGTGGAATCTGGTTTAAGGTGATTGGCACAAGAACCAAAGGCGACACGAGGAAAAACCTTTTTTACGCAGCGAGTGGTTAGGATCTGGAATGCACTGCCCGAGAGGGTGGTGGAGGAAGACGGCTTTCAAAAAGGAATCGGAGAAGTACCCGAAGGAAAGAAATTCACAGGGCTACATGGAAAGGGTGGGGGAGTGGGACTAGCTGAAGTGCTCGTGCAGAGAGCCGGCACGGGCCGAATGGCCGCCTTCTGTGCTGTAACCATTCTATGATTCTATGGTTATTAGTATATCTTTGTAATGGAATAGCTAAATGAAATGAATGCTAATAATGCTGCAAGGCTATACAGTCAGAGTTCAGAAGGAGGTGGGTATTTCAGGTAATGCGCCAGTAGTCCTGATCAATACATTTTCGTTCCAGAACAGCTATCTCTTCCCCTCTACGCGCCCCTGGCCAGCCTCCCACTTTCCAAAATCCGTAAACTTGCGCTCACCCAAAACTCTACTGCCCAGGTTCTAACTCGCACCAAGTTCCGTTCATCCGTCACCCCTGTGCTCGCTGACCTACATTGGCTCCCGGGCTGGCAACGCCCCGATTTAAAAATTCTCATCCTCGAGTTCAAATCCCTCCATGGCCTCGCCTCTCCCCATCTCTATAACCTCCTCCAGCCCCACAGCCATCCGAGAGCGCTGCGCTGCTCCAATTCTGGCCTTTTGCACATCCCCGAATTTCATCACTCCACCATTGGCGGCCGTGCCTTCAGCTGCCTGGGCCCTAAACACTGGAATTCGCTCCCTGAACCTCTCCACCTCGCCACCTCTCTCTCCTCCTTTAAGACGCTCCATAAAACCTGCCTCTTTGACCAAACTTTTGGTCACCTGTCCTAATATCTCCTCGGTGTCAAATTTTGTTTGATCACGCTCCTGTGAAGCACCGTGGGATGATTTACTACATTAAAGGCACTATATAAATGCAAGTTGTTGTTGTTGTATTTTGCTTTGGTGAGGAGGCAGAATCTCCTGACAACACCCGTCTGCTGAAACTCCAGCTCCTTCCCAGTTGCATAATTCTGTGCCTCACTCGCAGTCACATAATCGACATGCAATAGCGACGCATCTCAATTTTTAAAAAATTATACCATCAATGTTTTTGAATGAGAGAAGGCTTTCACCGTGTGATGCTACGAATGCTATGTAAGACCGACGCACAAAATAGCAGAGTTAATATCAAACTGCACAAATACTGGCCGATCAGCAAGTGCTGACATTGCTTGAAGGGCAGAATTTTAGCAGATGGTTCATTACACTGGAAGCAGTGTTGTCACTCAGACTACAGTAAAGTGGAACAGTGGATGCGGAATTTTCATGTGTTCACCTGAACTGTAAAACACCCGGCAATACAATTATCCATTCTGTCCTTCATCTGGGTTGTATTTTGAGCTATGGTGATTGTGCTGGGACCATATTAAAGCTCGGCTTCAAAGTAGGATTTTTCTAACAACATACTGATACCAATAAAGCCCATGATCCCATACCATGCTAGAGGGGTGGATGTGGCAGAGGACAGCATCAGGCTCAGCTGTGAGTTTTCTCATCATCACCTGTCCTGTGAACACTCTGTGAAGATTCATGGGTGAGTAATGCTCAAATCCCTGTGAAAATATACTCCAGCAAGCTTTCAGAGGGAATGGAGATAGGATGTACAGCACAGAAACAGGCCAATCATACAAACTGCTCCGTGCCGGTGTTTATGCTCCACTCGAGCCTCCTCCCACCCTACTTCATCTCACCCCATTAGCATATCCTTCTCTTCCTGTCTCCCTCATGTGTTTATCGAGCTTCCCCTTAAATGTATCTCTGCTATTCGCCTCAACCACTCCCTGTGGTAGCGAGTTCCACATTCTCGCCGCTCTCCGGGTAAAGAAGTTTCTCCTGAATCCCCTATTGGATTTATTATTGACTATCGTATATTTACCATGCTTAACCTTTACTCAGTCAATGGACTGCAATCTTCTTCCCGCTACACATAGTACTGGCGACATAGGACGGTAGAAGATTCTATTTTTAATCCTTAACATAAGAAAACTACAGGAAACTTTGTTCTATCCGGCACCGACGGGACCGAGCTGCGGCCGTTCCCTCAAAACTGCCGGACACTCCAGAGCTAATGTTGAAACTAACAAACCCTGTTGTTTAGCAACAGCCTCTAAACAGTCGGCAAGCGTCTCTAGCTGAAGCTGTTGCTTAGCTACAGACGTTGCAGAGCTTGACTGTTCAAAAAAAGCAAAGAAAAGAATAAAAAACGGCTCCTGATTTTTGCCCGTGGCTCGAGCTTGCCGGACGGTTCGCCTCCGGATAACACAAAGTTTCCTGCACTAAGCACTTGGTGTGAGTATAAAACAAGGCTTTAATCAACTGTTTCACAACCAGGAGATTCTAGTTACATCACTAGTTCCTGGTTACAGGAACATCCTGGGCAAGCTGGGCCCACGCCCGAGTCTTTATACTTTCCCTGGACGGCGCCACCAGCAGGCCGCCCAGTGTCATCTCATGAGTCAGTTCTAATGGTAAGATTCATGACAATCCTATTTTATGCACCATTGAGTATTATCAGAATTGCTATTGATCAGCTTTGCTTAACAGCAATCTAATCATTATCTTCACTCCTCGTGTTGTGTGTCAGTAGGCACTCTATAGCTGGCAGAATAATCTTAGCGAAGAATTCTATTCGCATCATAAACTCAAAGATGTCCAAACATTTTGGGTTTTGTATGCGGATAGCAATTTGGTGTAAATCGTAGACGTTTACGGCACAGAAGGAGGCCATTCGGCCCGTCGTGTCTGCGCCGATCAAAAAAGAGCTTCCCAGCCTAATCCCACTTTCCAGCTCTCGGTCCGTAGCCTTGCAGGTTACAGCACTTCAAGAGCATATCCAAGTACTTTTTAAATGCGAGGAGGGTTTCAGGCAGTGAGTTCCAGACCCCCACCGCCCTCTGGATGAAAAAAGTTCTCAACTCCCCTTTAATCCTTCTACCAATTACTTTAAATCTATGCCCCATCTGCACGGCAAAAAGCAATGCAGCAATTGGTGATTACGCGCTCAAGTAATTTTATATTTATATATATATCTTCTATATATATATAAAGCAGCTCTTCTGTCTGTCTGTCTGTCTGTCCGCCTGGTCTCTATACGTTTGGAAGTTAGAGCGTACTGACGCGTGCGTCGCCTCAAAAGAAAGCTTGCGATTCCGGACCGGTCATAGGCGTATTTACGTTTCGGCCGGACAAAAATCCCGCCCGCGGTATCCCAAAAACGTTCAGCGTTCCGCTCATTAGCATCTCATTAGCGACCGTGTGACGTCGAGGTCTTCCTACAGTTGAGTGTCGAGTGACTCGACGATTGACCAATCCTACGCTTCGGTGACCTGACCGGTCGACCATGTGTGGGTGGGCCTTATCCTTCTGAACCGAGGTGAGTGGCCGCCATCTTGATTTTCCACGATTTTTTCCCCCCACACTTTCTGTGTGTTAGGGAACTAAGATAAATATTTCAATTATGTGTTAGGCAATTAATTAACAATTTATTTGAGTTTTATATTGTGTTTACCAACCCCCCCCCCCTCCTCCTCCTCACCCTCGCGCAGGGGGGGACTCGGGGCCTGAAGCTGAAAAAATTTCTCTCTCTCTCTCTTTCTTCCCTCTCTCTCTCTCTCCTTCTCCTCTTCCCTCTCTCTCCTTCTCCTCTTCCCTCTCTCCTCTTCCCTCTCTGTCTCTCTCTACTTCCCCCTCTCAGGTGTCGCGGGCGGAGCGCGGGCGCGCCGCCCGAAGTTTCCCGCTCGCTAACGGCCTTGCCGGCTCCCGCGGGCCGCCCGCACTGACCGCGCATGCGCCGCCCGCCCGCCCGCACGCAGCGGCCGTCCATCAGCCGCGCGATACGCGGGGGACCTCAGCAACGGCACCGGACCACAAGCGCTAGGCAGGGGGAGGGGCCGGAGAGAGGGACAGAGGGGAGTGGGGGAGACAGGGGAGGGGAGAGAAGGGAGGGAGAGAGGGGAGGGGAGGGAGAGAGGGGAGGGGAGGGAGAGAGGGGAGGGAGGGATAGGACAGGGAGAGGACATGACAGGGAGAGGGGGGACACACAGGGGCAGGGAGACCAAACGCCCCAAAATTGCCCTCGCAACGCGGGGCTCGCTAGGCAGGGGGAGGGGCCGGAGAGAGGGGAGTGGGGAGAGAGGGAGACAGGGGAGGGAGAGAGGGGAGGGGAGGGAGGGAGAGAGGGGAGGGGAGGGAGGGAGAGAGGGGAGGGGAGGGAGGGGAGGGGAGGGGAGGGAGAGAGGGGAGGGGAGGGGAGGGGAGGGAGAGAGGGGAGGGGAGGGGAGGGAGAGAGGGGAGGGGAGGGGAGGGGAGGGAGAGAGGGGAGGGAGAGATGGGAGGGAGGGATAGGACAGGGAGAGGACATGACATGGAGAGGGGGGACACACAGGGGCAGGGAGACCAAACGCCCCAAAATTGCCCTCGCAACGCGGGGCTCCCCAGCTAGTATTATATATATATATATATATATATATATATATATATATATAGGTACACACTCGCACACTGCACCAGACTATAAATGCATCACTTTCTGTTCATTGCGATGATATTTGCGAACTTCACAACATAACGACCAGTTGCTGTCTGGAGCTCACTGCTCTTGTATCTGCAACAGGGAGGGTTTGTTCAGTAGTCAATTGCTGAGAAAGTGCTGGCACCGTTACTGAGGTGCTCTCCATGGTAACCACGGATACGAAGATGTTACGCGCAATGTGTATAAATCAAGTAGGCGTCAAGCTGAAATGTTTTAAAAATAACTTTCGCTGTCTGCTCTGGCAAGGGACTGCACTTCAAGGGGACACAGCTCTAATCTGTAAACGGTCTGTCTACTTTTTGAAGTTTCACCGTAATTTAGTGTTGAGGCTGTCGCACTGTTCTGCAAAAGCTCTAAAGGATGTAATTGTTTGCTGAGCGAATACCTAGACTGGAAAATGCGCCACTGTGTTCCATATTTAAAATGCAAGTGGTTAAATGTTGAACTGGAGAGGATATCCAATATTCAAAGGATCTACTCTTCCAGTCCAGCTGCAAAGCTGGTCTACTCGAATTGCAATACACTATTTAATCTTAAAGCTACAATCACAACTAAAATATTGCAACATGAACCCTCTTTCCAACAGCTAATGAATCTTCCACCAGACAACATTTACAAGGGACACTCACCGTAAACTTCAGGTGATCCAAAACCCGGCTGCCCGTGTTCTAACTCGCACCAAGTCCCGTTCACCCATCTCCCCTGTGCTCGCTGACCTACACTGGCTCCCAGTTAGGCAACGCCGCGACTTCAAAATTCTCATCCTTGTTTTCAAATCCCTCCATGGCCTCGCCCCTCCCTATCTCTGTAATCTCCTCCAGCCCCACGACTGCCCCCACCCGAGACCTCTGCGCTCCGCCTATTCTGGCCTTGTGAACATCCCCGATTTTAATCGCTCCACAATTGGCAGGCGTGCCTTCAGCTGCCTGGGCCCTAAGCTCAGGAACTCCCTCCTTAAACCTCTCTTTCCTCCTTTAAGACATTCCTTAGCACCTACCTCTTCAACCAAGCTTTTGGTCATCTGCCCTAATACCTCGGTGTCAAAAATCTTTTGCTAACAATGTGCAGTGCCTTGTGATGTTTTACTAAGTTAAAGGCGCTGTGTAAATACAAGTTCTTGTTGCTGACACATGCAGGATTAGTCAGACTAAAAAGAAAGCCTGAAACTGGAACAACTGATTTTCTTTTGGGCCCCTCCACCCAAGTGTTTGTATGTAAACGCCGATTTTAGTTCTGGTGTGACTACCAGTGGTCCACATAACATCTTGCATGATGACGTGAAAAGTCTATGAATTTTATCATCTAAGGATGTCAAGGCCATGGAGAGGGTGCAGAGGAGATTTACTAGAATGGTAACCAGGGATGAGGGACTTCAGTGATGTGGAGAGACTGGAGAAGCTGGGATTGTTCTCCTTAGAGCAGAGAAGGTTAAGGTGAAATTTGACAAAGGTGTTCAAAATCCTGAAGGGTTCGGATAGTGTAGATAGAGAGAAACTGTTTCCAGTGGCAGGAGGGTCGGTAACCAGAGGACACAGATTTAAGATAATTGGCAAAAGAACCAGAGGGGAGATGAGATTTTTGTTTTTTACGCAGCGAGTTGTTGCGATCTGGAATGCGCTGCCTGAAAGGGTGGTGGACGCAGATTCAACAGTAGCTTTCAAAGGGGAATTAGATCAATACTTGAAGGGGAGCAATTTGCCAGGCTCTGGGGAAAGAGCGGGGGAGTGGGACTAATTGGAGAGCTCTTTCAAAGAACCGGCACAGGCACGACGGGCCAAATGGCCTCCTCCTGTGCTGTATCATTCTACGATTTACTCTTGCCGCCATTGGAATGTTCCTCTCGAAGTAGGAAATGAAATCATTTCCAGAAGGGGCGCTGTTATTATAAATAGGAGGATATCGAGTTTGATATTACCAGTGGCCATATAAAAACAGCGGAATCCTTGAAGCTGCATAACTAGCTTCTCAAAGAAATGTCATGCGAGACACCATTGGTGTCAAGCCAACTTACAAATCTCGAGGTTAAAACTCTGCCTCTCTGTCCATTCAGCAAGGCTCTGATGCTGAAAATTCAACTTGCAATCTCTGCTGGGACTCCTGCTTTCAGTCCCTCAATTCCACCATCAGCTCCATCTCCAATCCCTTCACACCGACAGTCTAGTTTCAGTTGCCACCATTTTGTCGGCTTGTAGCAATAAAGCGAAGAATGCCAGATTCATTAAATACTTCTTATTAAGTGCTATTAAATACAAAGCAAGCAGCAACTTAATTTGTACTTTTAAAATCTTCTGTCTTTTGTTGTTTATAGGAACAGGAGGAGGCCATTCAGCCCCTCGAGCCTGTTCCGCCATTCAATGAGATCGTGGCTGATCTGCGACCTAACTCCATGTACCCGCCTTTGGCGCATATCCCTCAATACCTTTGGTCAACAGAAAGCTATCAATCTCAGATTTAAAATTAACAATTGATCGAGCATCAGTTGCTGTTTGCGGAAGAGAGTTCCAAACTTCCACCACCCTTTGTGTGTAGAAGTGTTTCCTAATTTCACTCCTGAAAGGTCTGGCTCTAATTTTTAGACTATGCCCCTGCAGTCCTAGAGACCCCAACCAGCAGAAATAGTTTCTCTATCTACCCCATCTGTTCCCCTTAATATCTTGAAAACTTCCATCAAATCACCAGTTGACCTTCTAAATTCCAGGGGATACAACCCTTTGGACTTTCCAGCTAACTGCTCTTAGCATGCCAAGTATTAATAACTGAATCACTGGGGAACAGCTTATAGTTAAAGGCGTTTTATAAACTGGCTAAAAAAAAGGAAGATGTTTGGAATTCCACGCTTGAATTCATCTGCAGCCAAGGGTATAATTAACAATCGGAGAGGAAGATTCAATACCTCGCCGTCAAAACATTAATGTCCTTTGGCCGCATAAAGTCAAAGTTTATAGAGTGCAGTAATATCGCCACCAGGTCACATGAATCTACGCTGGCGTGGTGCCAGGTTAAAGACGCTATATAAATGCAAGTCGTTGTTCTTGTTGTTGAATAAGCAAGCTGTCTGTCAACCTAATTTTGAATCTGCAGTTTTTCCCAAACTGGATTTTTGCAGGTATGTCAGAGAGGGCTGGAAACCAACCAGTGCCGCCCAATACATCTGCACGACGAGTCCCTGCTCTGCAGCTTCGCTACCGCACCATACAAACACCATTTACCAAACTGTTCGGGAAATGCTGCTTGTAAAAGTAAATAATCTGCAGCTTAGCTATTATTTCCAATGGAGCACTTCATCAATTAACTTAGCACAGAAACTGACAGAACAGCGTGCAAGGGAAATTACAAACAGCAATCTGCGCGCTTCCGCCAGTTCCAAGAGTTTGCCAAATGGCACATCATCTAAGTCGCATCACTTCAAACTGAGTATTTTGAGATGTCAAGCACAGTGTCACAGTACGGGAAACTGAAACCGCTCTGTGAATAACAGCCACAAGATGGAGACAAAAATGCTCCTTTTCACACACTTTGTTTGTAGGCCCAGAATTTGCGGTGGGTAATAACAGCTGTTGTTACCCCTTTGAAACTGACCGCAACTTCAGGATGCAGCGCATGCGCATCTAAACATGGAATTCCTGAAGTTGCGGGTCAGTCATTCACTGATCCGCTGCACTGTGCCCCCCCACCCCCGGCAATCAGACAAACTGACAAAAACTTGGGCTTTTCTGCGGTAATATCACTGTTAAATACCCCATTAAAAGTTAGACACTTTTAGATTTAGGGGCTTTAACAGTGTATTGACTGCTAAGCAAACATTATGGCCCTGAAACACTCATTTTAATTTTGTGGAATGCCAATTTTAATTTTTATTGAAATGGATAAATTTAAGAAACTTTGAAAAGTTGTTTTTTTTTTAAAGTTTGTTCATCTTTATTTCAGGTTTGCCTTTTCCCCGTTGAGAGCCCCAATCTTTGTTTTGCTCTCTCTAACATTTTTTAAAAGTTAGACTTTTAAGAGCTTACCCACTTCCTGGTTCGCTGTCTGTAAGAACTCTGCGTTTTGATTGGCTGTTTAGACAGCTTGTTGATGTCGCAGCAGTTCGCGCTATGGGGCTCCCATTATACTTCATTGATTTGAATTACACGTTGGAAAACTCAAAATTCTCGAGACAGAGATGGGGAGATCTTTGTGCGAAGTTTACTTCGGGGCGAGTGGCAAACGCTTTCTCTTCGCCACTGACCGCAAATTCCGGGCCAATTTTTAGGCTTGCCGTACAACCCTCCGAGATCTCTGGCCTCTTGCACATCACCGATTTACTTCGCCCCTCCATCGCCGGCAGTGCCTTCAGCTATCTGGGCCCTACGCTCTGGAATTCACTCCCTGCACCTCTCCGCCTCTCTCTCCTCCTTTAAGACGCACCTTAAAACCTGTCATCATATGTAGCTCGGTGTCAAATTTTGTTTGATAACACTCCTGAGAAGCACCTTGGGACGTTTTACTATGTTAATGGTGCTATATAAATGCAAGTTGATTTCCTTGTTTTTAAAAGGTTAGAATCAAAGGAGCTTCTTCACTTCCTGGTTCTCGGTCTATGTGAATTCTGCATTGTGATTGGCTGCTTAGACAGCTTGTTGACATCACAGCAGCTTGCGTTAGGGATTCCCCATTAATTTCCGCTGATTTCAACTGCACGTCAGAAAAGTCGAACTTCTCACCAGAGACTGAGAGATCTTTGTGGGAAGCTTACTTCAGGGCTGGCAGCAAACGCCTTTGCTCCACCACTGACCACAAATTACCGGCCATAGAACTTGCAACACTGGATAGCTACTTATGTAGTGAGAATACAGCATTCCTCAGTGGCATATAACTCACGTGTAGCTACCATCATAGAACCACACAGCACAGGAGGCGGCCATTCGGCCCATCGTGCCAGCTCTTTGAAGAACTATCTAATTAGCCCCACTCCCCCATCTCTTTCCCCAGAGCCCTGCAAAGTTTTCCTTTTCAATTATTTATCCAATTCCCTTTTGAAAGTTACTATTGAATCTGCTTCCACCGCCCTTTCAGGCGGCGCGTTCCAGATCACAACAACTCGCTGCGTAAAAAATATTAATCTCCCCTCTGGTTCTTTTGCCAATTACCTTAAATCTGTCTCCTCTGGTTACCAACCAGAAAGTGGGAGGTCGACCAGCAGAGCGTCAGAATAGTCAAGTAACAAAGTCAGGGATGATATAGATAGACACACAAGAATGAGGGTGTGTGTGTCTAAATTTAGGTTTCCTGCAGACCTGAATGAAATATCTGAAATATAACATTCCACACAAAAGATTACTGATCAAGATAAGAAATCACAGGATTGGGGGTAATATACTGGCATGGGTGGAAGATTGGCTATCTAACAGAAAACAAAGAGTTGGGATAAATGGTTCATTCTCGGGCTGGCAATCAGTAACTAGTGGTGTTCCGCAGGGGTCAGTGCTGGGACCCCAACTCTTTACAATCTATATTAACGATTTGGAGGAAGGGACCGAGTGCAACATATCCAAGTTTGCCGACGATACAAAGATGGGAGGGAAAGCAGTGAGTGAGGACATAAAAAACCTGCAAAAAGACAGACAGGCTAAGTGAGTGGGCAGAAATTTGGCAGATGGAATATAATGTTGGAAAGTGTGAGGTTATGCACTTTGGCAGAAAAAATCAAAGAGCAAGTTATTATCTAAATGGAGAGAAACTGCAAAGTGCTACAGTACAAAGGGATCTGGGGTTCCTGGTGCATGAAACGCAAAAAGTTAGTATTCAGGTACAGCAGGTGATCAGGAAGGTCAATGGAATCTTGGCTTTTATTGCAAGGGGGATGGAGTATAAAAACAGGGAAGTCTTGCTGCAGTTATACAGGGTATTGGTGAGGCCACACCTGGAATACTGCGTGCAGTTTTGGTTTCCATATTTAAGAAAAGATATACTTGCTCTCGAGGTGGTTCAGAGAAGGTTCACTCGGTTGATTCTGGAGATGAGGGGGTTGACGTATGAGGGAAGGTTGAGTAGGTTGGGCCTCTACTCATTGGAGTTCAGAAGAATGAGAGGCGATCTTATCGAAACATATAAGACTGTGAGGGGACTTGATCGGGTGGGTGCAGTGAGGATGTTTCCACTGATGGGTGAGACTAGAACTAGGGGACATAATCTTAGAATAAGGGGCTGCCCTTTCAAAACTGAGATGAGGAGAAACTTCTTCACTCAGAGGGTAGTAAATCTATGGAATTTGCTGCCCCAGAGAGCTGTGGAAGCTGCAACATTAAATAAATTTAAAACGGAGATAGACAGTTTCCTAGCAGATAAGGGAATTAGGGGTTACGGGGAGAGGGAAGGGAAGTGGACGGGAGTCTAGGTTCGGATCAGCCATGATCCTATTGAATGGCGGAGCAGGCCCGAGGGGCCGTATGGCCTACTCCAGCTCCTACTTCTTATGTTTCCATATTTTAACTCTTTGCTTATAATGTAAAAGAATCACATACTTGCCAATTTAATTAAGGATTGGACAGTTTAAGGAGTGCGATTAAATCTAACAATCTAGCACTGACGGTGTTTTAAAATTCTCATCTCTCCATGGCCTCGCCCCTCTTTCCTTTAAAAGGCTCCTTAAAACCTACCTCTCACCTGCCGTAATATCTCCTTATGTGGCTCAGTTTCAAATTCTGTTTGATAACTCTTCTGTGAAGCACGTGGGACGTTTTACTATGTTAAAGGCGCTATATAAAAAGTTGTTGTTTGTTTTAACCCCAAATAAAACCCCTCCAAAAGCCAGCGCTCAGGTATTTTCCGGTCCAGCACCGTGTTCCTGGACCCACAGGGCAACAGCTTCCAAGACTGTGTCCCCTGCCCAGGAGAAATTAGCTGCAACTGAAGACCACCAGATCATCGGGTCCCGGCTACAAACACGAAGACCTGGTCACCAGCCCAGGATGCTGCCCCTCTCCCCAGTGTTGCCACCCCACACCATCTCTCACCTGTATCCCGGGCAGAGCGGCCTGCACCGGAGAGTGAGCCATGGCACCACCACCGCCGGTTATTCCTCCTCTGCTCACGAGTGAGTGAAGCGGCTCCTGGGGCTGAGAGAGAAGCTGGGGCCTGAGGGACACCAACCCGTCAAAGACCTGGAATCAAGAGCGAAGTGTAGACCTGAATCAACCACGACAGCTCCTCCCCGCTTGGGGGGACACACTGACCGACCAAGCCTGCAACACAAGGAAAGAAGCATCAGTATAACCCGGTCCCAGCACAGCCCACCCTGAGCTGTCACAGCCTGTCCCAGGCCCACCCCCAGTTCCAGTCCAGGGCGGCCCACCCCCAGTTCCAGTCCAGGGCGGCCCCACCCCCAGTTCCAGTCCAGGGCGGCGCCCCCCCCCCCCCCCAAACAGGCACCCACCCCAGCCACCCCCCACAGCCCATTCCCCCAGGCACCCCCCCCAGCCCAGCCCCACAGGCACCCACCCCAGCCCAGCCCCACAGGCACCCACCCCCCAGCCAAGCTCCAGGTCCTCCCCACAGCCAAGCCCCAGGTCCCCAGTCCTAGCCCCCCAGCCCCAGGCACCCCCCACAGCCAAGCTCCAGGCCCCCCCCACAGCCAAGCTCCAGGTCCCCCCCACAGCCAAGCGCCAGGTCCCCCCCACAGCCAAGCGCCAGGTCCCCAGTCCTAGCCCCCCCAGCCCCAGGCCCCCCCCCACAGCCAAGCTCCAGGTCCCCCCCACAGCCAAACTCCAGGTCCCCAGTCCTAGCCCCCCCAGCCCCAGGCGCCCCCCCAGCCCCAGGCACCCCCCACAGCCCATTCCCCCGGCCCCCTCCACAGCCAAGCCCCCCAGCCTCAGTCCCCACCGGGGCCATTGCGTGTTTCCGGGTGGGGTGGGTTGGGGTGGGGCGCGGCCTGTTTCCCCGCGGCCTCTCTCTCGTCCCCTCACCCCCGCCCCGAGCTCCCGCACCGCGCTCCCTGTTGAGCACGAGGTGAAAATTGGGCCGCGCACCTGAAGGCGGAACGAAGGGCCCGGAGTGACCGGGAGCGGAGCGCGGCAGCCGCTCGCCTCACTCGGCCGCCACCATCTTCTCAGCCGGGGGCCGCGCCGCTGCCGCACAGCGAGAGGCGTCCGCCCGCCGGAGAGGGCGCTATAGGCGGAGGGCCGGGGGGGCGGGGCCAGGGGGAGGCGTGGCTTAACCGCAACGTCACCGCGCATGACCGGCCGTACGTCAAGAACCTCCAGCCCGGAGAGGGCGATGTCGGTGGAGGGCGGTGAGGGGCGTGTCCGAGGACCGGGGGGCGTGGCTTAACCGCAACGTCACCTCGCTCCTGTCTTGCCCTGGGAGCGCCGAGCGTTGAGAAGCGCCGGCCGCCAGAGGCCGCTGTGGGCGGAGCCAGGCTGCGGGGGCGGGACTTAATGGTAACGTCAAACGTCACCACGCAGGAGCCTCTTCAAGGGACGTTGAGCCAGTTTCTGACCAACGGTCACCGACCTGAAACGTTAGCTCTGCCTCTCTCTCTCTCCACAGATGCTGCCCTGGCCTGCTGAGCGTTTACAGTATTTTTCTTTCTGTTATTTCTGATTTCTAACATCCGCAGTGTTTTGCTTTTTTTTACACACATTGAGAACCGCCAGAAGCCGCTGTCGACAGCGGAGCCACTACCAAGTCAACGGGCTGGGGCGTTTCCAAGCAGGTGGTGGGGACAGGGAGGTCCGCCGGCCGCCAGAGGGCGGTGTCGCTGGCGATAATACCGATGGGGCGGGACGTGCGCATCGACGTCATCGCGCTGGAGGTTGGGCGCACGGCGCAGAGAGGGCCGCCAGGGGGTGCTGTGGCTGACAGGGGGCGGGGCTTCCAGGGCATGGTGTAGGGAGGGCCGCCGGCCGTGAGGGGGCGCTGTGGCATGCAAGGGGGTGGGGCTTCCCGATTATGGTGAAGGGAGCGCCGCACCGTCAGAGGGGCAGTACTGAGGGAGCGTCGGAGGGGCAGTACTGAGGGAGCGCCGCACCGTCGGAGGGGCAGCACTGAGGGAGCGTCGGAGGGGCAGTACTGAGGGAGCGCCGCACCGTCGGAGGGGCAGCACTGAGGGAGCGCTGCACCGTCGGAGGGGCAGTACTGAGGGAGCGCCTCACCGTCAGAGGGGCAGTACTGAGGGAGCGCCGCACCGTCGGAGGGACAGTACTGAGGGAGCGCCTCACCGTCGGAGGGGCAGCACTGAGGGAGCCCGCACTGTCGGAGGGACAGCGCTGAGGGAGCGCCGCACTGTCGGAGGGGCGGCGCTGAGGGAGCGCCGCACTGTCGGAGGGGCGGCGCTGAGGGAACGCCACACTGTCGGAGGGGCGGCGCTGAGGGAGTGCCGCACTGTCGGAGGGGCAGCGCTGAGGGAGTGCCGCACTGTCGGAGGGACAGCGCTGAGGGAGCGCCGCATTGTCGGAGGGACAGCGCTGAGGGAGTGCTGCACTGTCGGAGGGGCAGCGCTGAGGGAGCGCCGCACTGTCGGAGGGGCGGTACTGAGGGAGCGCCGCACTGTCGGAGGGGTGGTACTGAGGGAGGTTAAACCGAG
This sequence comes from Somniosus microcephalus, assembly GCF_052327205.1. NCBI lineage: Eukaryota > Metazoa > Chordata > Chondrichthyes > Squaliformes > Somniosidae > Somniosus > Somniosus microcephalus. The sequence continues at coordinate 10,539,870 of NC_140996.1, read as the reverse complement.
GCCCCGTCACTCGGCAGGTCAGGCAGCATCTGTGGAGAGAGAAACAGAGTTAACGTTTCAGGTCGATGACCTTTCATCAGAACTGAAAGATGTTAGAGATTTAACAGATTTTAAGCAAGTGCAGGGGGAGGGGATGCAAGACAAAAGGGATGGTCTGTGATAGGGTGGAAGGCAGGAGAGATTAAAGGACAAAAGGAATGAAGGTGAAAGGGGGTGGTAATGGGACAAGAAACAAAGGATTGATCTAGAGGAGGCGTAAATGCCAACACCAGAACCATTACCAACAGCTGCTGCCACACTAGCTAATGACAGCTTAAATTAGCTTGTTAACAACCTCAGCTCCTCTTTAAATGTCTTCTTTTGACCTTTTCCCATCATACGAAACAACAACATCTTTCCGCCGGCACGCTCGAGGACTTCCGCGACCGGTGGGCGCCGCGGGGACTGGAGTGCATAATTGATTTGAATAAGCAAATTATGATTTGATTTGTTAACATTTATTTAAAGTTCTATTAGTTACAGCTTATTTGTCTATTTTTTGATTGGTGCTACCAAAAGAGGAACAACAACATCTTCTTCATTTTATTCATTTCCTGCCTCAGAGAATTGTCCCATCTTTAATGTTTTATTACGGCCCCAACACTCCATCTATATATTGTACGTGAATAATTTCCACGGCTCTATGCTGCTCCTTAAATAGCTCCCATAGCTGTGTAGAATATGTAATTTATCTCCATACAGTTACTGAACATCCTAGTCTCGGGTAGTCTAGCAATAAGAGTACGTTTTATTCACTCTGGAAAAGTGGGACTCATTAGCAGTAACAACTTGGGTTTAAAATAGGAACTATTTTGTTGTACACCAGTCTTTGAACAAACAGAGCTCCAACTGGATCTCCAAACCGTGTCACTGAGCCTTGCTGATCATAACTAGTCCTACAATTGCCCTTACATTGCCAGCTCTGCTCAAACCCTGTTGATAGGCTGGGCTTAATTGGTTTCCCCCCCTGATTCAGACCAGAGGCACGAGTATCTAAAGCTCCCGACCACGTACAGTGAAGATGTGTTTGTGTTCACGGGTGTTCCGCAGTGGATTGCGCACTGGCCCCTGGGATTGAGAGCTCGAGATCTGAGATGACCCAAGTCTTGCAGCTGAAACCGAAAACAACAGCATTGGCGTTATACTGTGAAGAAGAACCTGCATTTATATAGCGCCTTTCACAACCTCAGGATGTCCCAAAGCGCTTTACAGCCAATGAAGTACTTTTGAAGTGTGGTCACTGTTGTAATGTAGGAAACGCGACAGCCAATTTGCGCACAGCAAGCTCTCACGAACAGCAACGTGATCATGACCAGATCATCTGTTTTTCGTGATGTTGATTAAGGGATAAATATTGGCCCAGGACACCGGGGAGAACTCTCCTGCTCTTCTTCGAAATAGAGCCGTGGGATCCTTTACATCCACCTGAGAGAGCAGACGGGGGCCTCGGTTTAACGTCTCGTCTGAAAGACGGCACCTCCGACAGTGCAGCACTCCCTGGATCATTCAGAATGAGGGCTTTATGTTACATAACTAAAAATCTTCCAAAATAAATCCGTGGCAATAACACTGGTGGGACAATGTGTTCTGTAGGCTGGCAAGAGGCACATCAGAACATAGAGAATCACAGAACGATACAGTACAGAAGGAGGCCATTCGGCCCATCGTGCCTGTGCCGGCTCTTTGAAAGAGCGATCCAATTAGTCCCACTCCTCCCTGCTCTTTCCCCAGAGCCCTGCAAATTTATCCCCTTTAAGTATTTATCCAATTTCCTTTTGAAAGTTACTATTGAATCTGCTTCCACCGCCCTTTCAGGCAGCGCATTCCAGATCACAACAACTCGCTGCGTAAAACAAATTCTCCTCATCTCCCCTCTGGTTCGTTTGTCAATGATCTTAAATCTGTGTCCTCTGGTTACCGACCCTCCTGCCATGGAAACAGTGTCTCCCTATTTATTCTATCAAAACCCTTCATGATTTTGAACACCTCTATTAAATCTCCCCTGAACCTTCTCTGCTCCAAGGAGAAACTGGAAAGTACTGAAGTACAAAGGGATCTGGGGGTCCTGGTGCATGAAACTCAAAAGGTTAGTATGCAGGTGCAGCAAGTGATTAAGAAGGCCAATGGAATGTTGGCTTTCATTGCTAGGGGGATAGAATATAAAAATAGGGATGTATTGCTTCAGTTGTACAAGGTATTGGTGAGACCGCACCTGGAATACTGCGTACAGTTTTGGTGTCCATACTTAAGAAAAGACATACTTGCTCTCGAGTCAGTACAAAGAAGGTTCACTCGGTTAATCCCGGGGATGAGGGGATGGACATATGAGGAGAGGTTGAGTAGATTGGGACTCTACTCATTGGAGTTCAGAAGAATGAGAGGCGATCTTATTGAAACATATAAGATTGTGAAGGGGTTGGATCGGGTGGATGCGGGGAAGATGTTCCCGATGATGGGTGAAACTAGAACTAGGGGGCATAGTCTTAGAATAAGGGGCTGCTCTTTCAAAACTGAGATGAGGAGGAACTACTTCACTCATAGGTCCATGGAATATGCTGCCCCAAAAAGCTGTAGAAGCTACATCATTACATAAATTTAAAACAGAAATAGACAGTTTCCTAGAAGTAAAGGGAATTAAGGGTTACGGGGAGCGGGCAGGAATTTGGACATGAGTCTAGGTTCGGATCGGTCATGGCCCTGTGGGTAGCGGAGCGGGCCCAGGGGCCGTGTAGCCTGATCCTGCTCCTATTTCGTGTGTCTAATTCTGTTAGATTCAGGAGATGGTTCTGTGATAGTGGATTGGCGGTTAGGATCAGATCAGCCATGATCTTATTGAATGGCGGAGCAGGCTCGAGGGGCCGATTGGCCTACTCCTGCTCCTATTTCTTATGTTCTTAAGGAGAACAACCCCAGCTTCTCCAGTCTCTCCACATAACTGAAGTCCCTCATCCCACTCCAGGGACTTGAGCACATAACAATCTAGGCTGACACTCCAGCGCAGTCCTGAGGGAGTGCTGCACTGTCGGAGGTGCCGTCTTTCAGATGAGTCGTTAAACCGAGGCCCCGTCTGCTCTCTCGGGTGGGCGTAAAAGATCCCGTGGCACTATTTCGAAGAAGAGCAGGGCAGTTCTCCCTGGTGTCCTGGGCCAATATTTATCCCTCAATCAACATAACAAAAAAAAAGTTTATCTGGTCATTATCACATTGATGTGCGCAAATTGGCTGCCGCGTTTCCCACATTACAACAGTGACTACACTCCAAAAAGTACTTCATTGGCTGTAAAGCGCTTTGGTACGTCCGGTGGTCGTGAAGGGCGCTATAGAAATGCAAGTCTTTCTTTCTTACCATTCTGCTAAGTTTCCTCTGTACCCTCTCTAAGGCCATGATGTCCATGTTCCCTGTAATTTTTTGGGGGGCCGCACGACACCTTTATCAGGCTGCGCAGCCCATTCAAAAGTCCGCGCATGCGTGTTTTTGTTTTTCAATTTGAAAGCTGGTTCACCAGCTGCGCGGGACCCCAGGGCACTTGGCTTGACATCCTTCCTAAAGTGTGATGCCCAGAATTGGACACATATAACTCCAGCTGGGGCCTGACCAGTGTTTCATAAAAGGTTTAGGATAACTTCCTTGTTTTTTTGTACTCCCAGGATCCCGTATGCTTTTTGAACTGCTTTCTCAACTGGATAAATTGGATAGGTGTCCCGACCGACTGCAGTAAACTCCTTCGTATCCAGCACCGACGGGACCGGGATGGTGCCGGTTGCTTAAAAATTCCGGGTAACAGAGAGGTAGGCAATTTTTAACACAAAAAAATTAAAAACCAGTGACTAACTCAGCCACCGCGGGAAACTTGGACTCGGAAAAATGAAAAATGGATGGATTCGGCAAGATTACCGGCTATCTATTTTGCCGGTTATTAAAGAATTCCGGTTGATTAGGTGCCGTTTAAACCAGAGTTTACTGTATTTTGCTTCCCATGTGTAATAGAAACGCTACCATTATGAGTCACTATTCAGCAGGCGCTCTACAAAAGATCTGAATCTTGTCTATTGGGGAAACTAAACTCAAATATGAACCGAAATTACAATTTGATTGCAAGTTCCCACTCAAAAAACAAAAATCAGGAAAAGTAAACAAAAAGGGACAATTAATGTCGCTATTTCAACCGGAATGTATCTGAGATAAAGGGGGCTGAATTTGCGGTGCCTACGTGGTGTGTACGTGCCCGTAAAGGGCCGCGCAGGTTCCGAGTATCCGCGCGCGAAGCACATGCGCAGAAACCTGGAACCTGCGATCTGTCAAGAATCTTCTTGGCGGCTCGTAGCCATCCCCGGGAAAAGGGCCTCCGCCGGCGGCGAGTCGGGCTATTTGCCCAACTACTGCCCGGCGAATTCTTACGCCTGCTCAATGCAGGAGTATGGCCTGCTTTTACCAGCGTAAGAGTTTAAATGAATATTTTTTTTTAAAAATTCAATTATTTAAACATTAAAACACCTGTATATACTTAAATATATTCAATGACTGAGCCTCCACAGCCTCGGGTAGAAAATTCCAAAGATGCACCACCCTCTGAGTGAAGAAATTTCTCCTCATCTCAGTCCTAAATGGCCGACCCCTTATTCTGAGACTGTGACCCCTGGTTCTAGACTCCCCAGCCAGGGGAAACATCCTCCCTGCATCTATTCTGTCAAGCCCTGTAAGAATTTTATATGTTTCAATGAGATCACCTCTCATTCTTCTAAACTCTAGAGAATACAGGCCTAGTCTACTCAATCTCTCCTCATAGGACAACGCCCCCATCCCAGGAATCAGTCTGGTGAACCTTCGTTGCACTCCCTCTATGACAAGTATATCCTTCCTTTGGTAAGGAGACCAAAACTGTACACAATACTCCAGGTGTGGTCTCACCAGGGCCCTATATAATTGCAGTAAGATGTCTTTACTCTTATACTCAAATCCTCTTGTAATAAAGACCAACATACCATTTGCTTTCCTAATTGCTTGCTGTACCTGCATGTTAACTTTCAGTGATTCGTGTACAAGGACACCCAGGTCCCTCTGAACACCAACATTTCCCAATCTCTCACCATTTAAAAAATACTCTGCTTTACTATTTTTCCTACCAAAGTGGATAACTTCACATTTCTCCACATTATATTCCATTTGCCATGTTCTTGCCCACTCACTTAGCCTGTCTATATCCCCTTGAAGCCTCCTTGCATTCTCCTCACAACTTACATTCCCACCCAGCTTTGTATCATCAGCAAACTTGGATATATTACATTTGGTCCCCTCATCTAAATCATTGATGTAGATTGTGACTAGCTGAGGCCCAAGCACTGATCCTTGCGGTACCCCACTAGTTACAACCTGCCAACCCGAAAATGATCCGTTTATTCCTACTCTCTGTTTTCTGTCCGTTAACCAATCCTCAATCCATCCATGCTGGTATATTACCCCCAATCCCATATGCGTAGAGGCCCAGGAGCGCGAGTCTCCGTGGATCCCGAGGCAAAAGGTAGGCGGGGATTTTATTTGCGGATTGGGGGCCATTCTTTTTTTTTTCGCCCCTTAATTAAGGTTTTTTTTCTTTTACGCCGCCCCATAGCTGGGGGGGACCATCACCACCCCATTACTGGGGTGTGATACTACACTTCATCTTAGCCAGAAGGCCGAGAAGCCGCCGACCGTAAATTCAGGCCCAAAGAGCCCCGGTATCTCAAAAATCATACAAAAACAAGGAAACACTTCACAATTATGCCGACTGCAATTAACAATGTGTTTATCAAATCACACGTAACAGCATAGCAAACATATTAGATGCTTACTTTAAGTAGGGACTATGAATGTCAATTCCAGAATTTCAAGTCCATCGCGCTCACCCAACCCTTATTTAAATTAATTTGAATGCCAGGAATTTGAATTGATGAATTTCTAAAATTAACATAATGTTTGAGGTCCCTCCGGTGGACATTAGGAACACTGCAGTTCCGTAACCTGGAGCCACTGAGCCCAGATACCTGCTGAGGCTTTAAGTAAAAACACTTAAAACACAAAACCGTCATGGTTTTACCCTCCTAACTTCCACCTCTTCTGTGAAAATGGAAACGCAATATTTTCTTGCTGCGCACAAACTGGCTGCCGCATTTCCAACTTTACAACAGTGACTGCTCTTTCAAAAAGTACTTCATTGGCTGTGAAGTGTTTTGGGACGTCCTGTTGTCGTGAAAGACGCTATATAAATGCAAGTTCTTCTTTCTTAATATCGGTGTTATTCCCTCACTCCCCACTCTAAGCTTGCCCCCTTTATCTCTTAGCAACCCGACCCTGGCTCTGACTACTTCTTACTTCTAATGTACCAGCACAAAGAATTTTTATAATTGCCTGTTATATTTTTTTGCTAATTTTTTATCTTATGCTCCCTCTTTAGCCATTATAATGTCCCTTTTTGTAGCTTTCCTTGTGTTTTTTATTAGTTTATGGGGTGTGGGCGTCGCTGGCAAGGCCAGCATTTATTGCCCATCCCTAGTTGCCCTCGAGAAGGTGGTGGTGAGCCACCTTCTTGAACCGCTGCAGTCCGTGTGGTGAAGGTACTCCCACAGTGCTGTTAGGGAGGGAGTTCCAGGATTTTGACCCAGCGACGATGAAGGAACGGCCGATATATTTCCAAGTCAGGATGGTGTGTGACTTGGAGGGGAACTTGGAGGTGGTGGTGTTCCCATGCACCTGCTGCCCTTGTCCTTCTAGGCGGTAGAGGTCGCTGCTTTGTGAGGTGCTGGTTTTTTAACCCTCTGCCTTGTAAAGCACCTAAACCTGTGAGGGTGCCGGTTAGTTCCCTCAGTAACCCTTAGATGGCACCTTCACTTGTTTTTTTCCCTTTGCTAATTGTTACTAGTTTCTCCTGTGTTTATTACTTAACTGCCTTTTATCAGGTTTATTGGTTTCACCTGTTTTTGCTTGTATTTAAGTTCTGTGGTTTCTTCCCTCTGTGCTCAGTCTTGACAAGCTGTTTGCCTAGTGGTAGCTTGTCTTGAGCTCCTATGTTTGTAACTGTTTACCTGTGTGATTCTAGTAAAGTACTTTTATTTAAGACTGCATACCTGCTTCTCGCCTCGTCTGTCTGCACTTGGGTCCAGAACCAGCCTCGCCCTGACAGCAAGACTGAGCCCTCCCTTGCCATCAGAGTGGATAACCACCTCCGGGAGCATGGTAGGGAGAGGAGATTCACTGCTTCCACAGAGGTGAGATCTTCCGGTGTTTCGAATCTGACCAAGAGTTTCCAAGTACCCCCGAGTCCACCTGTTAGCACCGAAGAGGAACCTATGCAACTCGGCAGAACTCGGCTCTCCCAGTTTGAGAGACAGAGGAGATTGAGAGAGGGGCGTTGTCTTTACTGTGGCCTGTCTGGCCATCTCAGAGCCACATGCCCTGAGCTTCAGGAAAAAGCCAGGAGGATTGGGAAAATACTGACAGATCAAATCCCTTCTCCTACCCCTTCTGTCTTCCAAACCCTGCTTCCCGCTCGTCTCTCTTGGGAGGGACAACAGTACAACCTCCAGGCGTTTGTTGACTCCGGGGCCGCTGGCTGTTTTATCGATGCCACCCTTGTGCGCAGCCTGAAAATTCCTTTCTCCCGCCTTGACAAGCCTTTACAAGTCACCGCCCTCGACGGCAGGCCCCTTGGTTCTGGGCATATTCATCATATCACCGGAGTATTACATGTCCAAGTAGGGGAGAGACATCAAGAGTTGCTGCAGTTTCACCTTATCGATTCACCTGAGCTCCCTCTCATTCTTGGACACCCGTGGCTCTCTCTTCACAACCCTCACATTGACTGGACTACCGGGACTGTGCTGGAGTGGGGTCCTTCATGTCTAGCCAACTGTCTTAAGGTCTTCCCTAGTCTGCCCCGTCTTTCCTCTCCCGAGCCAGCTGATCAGCTGGACCTTGCTCATGTGCCCCCTGAATATTCGGACCTCCATGCTGTGTTTAGTAAGAGGCGGTCCACTACACTCCCCCCCACACCGGTCCTACGACTGTGCCATTGATCTCCTGCCTGGCACTAGCCCCCCTCGGGGTCGGATCTACTCTCTCTCTGGCCCTGAGAATGTTTCCATGGAAGAATACATCAAGGAAGCCCTCGCTACAGGTTTCATTCGCCCTTCCAACTCCCCAGCGGGTGCTGGCTTCTTTTTTGTAAAGAAGAAGGATGGTGGTCTCAGGCCTTGCATAGACTATCGGGGGCTTAACAAAATTACCATTAAGAACCGCTATCCTCTCCCTTTGATGTCTTCAGCGTTTGAGCAGCTGTAGGGAGCTACCATCTTCTCCAAACTTGACCTCCGCAACGTGTACAACCTGGTCTGCATTAGGGAGGGGGATGAATGGAAGACTGCCTTTATCACCCCTAGCGGTCACTGGGAATACCTCGTCATGCCCTTTGGTCTCACTAACGCTCCTGCTGTCTTCCAAGCTCTGGTCAATGACGTGCTCCGGGACCTGCTGGACCAGTTCGTGTTTGTTTATTTGGATGACATTCTCATCTTCTCAAAGTCCCCCCAGCAGCATGTCCAACACGTCAGACGGGTGCTGCAGAGGCTCTTGGAGAACCGTCTCTTTGTCAAATCCGAGAAATGTGAATTCCACGTCTCTAAGGTCACCTTCCTGGGCTACATCATCTCCTGTAAGAACATAAGAACATAAGAAATAGGAGCAGGAGTAGGCCAATCGGCCCCTCGAGCCTGCTCCACCATTCAATAAGATCATGGCTGATCTGATCCTAACCTCAAATCTTCTATCACTCTCCATTCCACCCGAACCCATGTGATCTCCCGGGAGAGGCGAAAAACCAGATAAAAAACCCAATGGCCAATTTGGGAGAAAAAATCTGGGAAATTCCTCTCCGACCAATCTAGGCGATCGAAACTCTTCCAGGAGATCACTCTGTCCCTATATTTTCTACAGTACTTACCTTCTGTAAAGGCGATCTCCACCCCAGCCAGGAACAGGAATAAAACCATCTCCTGAAATCTAACACAGAATTAGAACACAAGTAGTAGGAGCAGAACAAGGCTACACGGCCCCTGGGCCCGCTCCACTACCCACAGGGCCATGACCATTCCGAACCTAGATTCATGTCCAATTTCCTGCCCGCTCCCCGTAACCCTTAATTCCCTTTACTTCTAGGAAACTATCTATTTCTGTTTTAAATTTATTTAATGATGTAGCTTCCACAGCTTTCTGGGGCAGCAAATTCCACAAACCTACCACCCTCTGAGTGAAGAAGTTTCTCCTCATCTCAGTTTTGAAAGAGCAGCCCCTTATTTTAAGATTATGCCCCCTAGTTCTAGTTTCACCCATCATTGGGAACATCCTCACCGCATCCACCCGATCAAGCCCCTTCACAATCTTATATGTTTCATTAAGATCGCCTCTCATTCTTCTGAACTCCAATGAGTAGAGTCCCAATCTACTCAACCTCTCCTCATATGACCACCCACTCATCCCCGGGATTAACCGAGTGAACCTTCTTTGTACTGACTCGAGAGCAAGTATGTCTTTTCTTAAGTATGGACACCAAAACTGTATGCAGTATTCCAGGTGCGGTCTCACCAATACCTTGTATAACTGCAGCAATACCTCCCTGTTTTTATATTCTATCCCCCTAGCAATAAAAGCCAACATTCCATTGGCCTTCTTAATCACTTGCTGCACCTGCATACTAACTTTTTGAGTTTCGTGCACCAGGACCCCTAGATCCCTTTGTACTACAGTACTTTCCAGTTTCTTGCCATTAAGATAATAACTTGCTCTATGATTTTTCCTGCCAAAGTGCATAACCTCACACTTTCTAGTATTGTATTCCATCTGCCAAATCTCTGCCCACTTACTTAGCCTGTCTATGTCACTTTGCAGGTTTTTTATGTCCTCTTCACTCACTACTTTCCCTCCCATCTTTGTATCATCTGCAAACTTTGATATGTTACACTCGGTCCCCTCCTCCAAATCGTTAATATAGATTGTAAAGAGTTGGGGACCCAGCACTGACCCCTGCAGAACACCACTAGTTACTGATTGCCAGTCTGAGAATGAACCATTTATTCCAACTCTCTGCTTTCTGTTAGAGAGCCAATTCTCCACCCACGCCAGAATATTACCCCCAATCCCGTGATTTTTTATCTTGAGCAATAATCTTTTGTGTGGCACCTTGTCAAATGCCCTTTGGAAGTCTAAATACACTACGTCCACTGGTTCCCCTTTATCCACCCTGTATGTTACTTCCTCAAAGAACTCAAGCAAATTTGTCAAACATGACTTCCCCTTCATGAAACCATGCTGAGTTTGTCCTATTAAATTATGTTTATCCAAATGTCCCGTTACTGTCTCCTTAATAATGGACACTAACATCTTACCAACCACAGATGTTAGGCTAACCGGCCTATAGTTTCCAGCCTTCTGTCTACTGCCCTTTTTAAATAAGGGTGTTACATTAGCAGTTTTCCAATCTGCCGGGACCTTTGCTGAGTCCAGGGAGTTTTGGAAAATTATTACCAATGCATCCACAATCCCTACCGCCACTTCCCTCAAGACCCTAGGATGTAAGCCATCAGGTCCAGGGGATTTATCCGGCTTAAGTCCCATTATTTTACCAAGTACCACTTCCTTAGTGATTTTAATCGTATTTAGCTCCTCTCCCCCTGGAGCCCCCTGTTTGTCCAGTGTTGGGATATTCTTAGTGTCCTCTGCTGTAAAGACTGATACAAAATAATTGTTCAGTGTTTTTGCCATCTCCATGTTTCCCACCATTAATTTCCCAGTCTCATCCTCTAAGGGACCAACATTTACTTTAGCCACCCTTTTTCTTTTTATATAACTATAGAAACTTTTGCTATCCGTTTTTATATTTTTTGCTAATTTACTTTCATAATCTATCTTCCCTTTCTTAATCAATCTTTTCGTTATTTTTTGCTGTCTTTTAAAGACTTCCCAATCTTCTATCCTCCCACTAGATTTGGCTACCTTATATGCCCTTGTTTTTAGTCGGATACCATCCTTAATTACTTTACTTAGCCACGGATGGCTATCTTTTCTTTTACACCCTTTTTTCCTCAGTGGAATATATATTTTTTGGAAGTTGTAAAATATCTCCTTAAATGTACACCACTGATCATGTACCGTCTTACCCTTTAATCTATTTTCCCAGTCCACTCTAATCAATTCCGCTCTCATACCTTCATAGTCTTCTTTATTCAAGCTCAGCACGCTTGTTTGAGATCCAACCTTCTCACCCTCTACTTGAATATGGAATTCAACCATGTTATGGTCACTCATTCCAAGGGGATCCTTTACTAGGACATTTTTAATTAATCCTGTCTCATTACACAGGACCAAATCTAAGATTGCTTGCCCCCTGGTCGGTTCAGTGGAAGCATCCAGATGGATCCTAGCAAGGTTCAAGCCGTCTTGAACTGGCCGCGTCCCACGTCGGTTAAGCAGGTTCAGCGGTTCCTGGGATTCACCAACTTTTACAGACGCTTCATCCGCAACTTCAGCTCCCTTGCCGCCTCCCTCTCCGCATTGACCAAGGGCTCGTCATTACGGTTCAGTTGGTCTTCTGAAGCGGAACGGGCCTTCCAGGAGCTCAAACAATGCTTCACCTCTGCTCCCATTCTGGTACACCCTGACCCCACCCTGCCCTTTATCGTAGAGGTGGATGCCTCGGATATTGGAGTCGGGGCTGTCCTGTCCCAGCGCTCCCCTAAGGACCAAAAGCTACATCCCCGTGCCTTCTTTTCCTGTCGCCTGAAGCCAGCAGAGAGTAACTACGATGTCGGCAACAGGGAGCTCTTGGCAGTTAAGTTGGCCTTGGAGGAGTGGAGACACTGGTTGGAGGGAGCAGAGCGTCCTTTTGTCGTCTGGACCGACCATAAAAATCTGACATATATCCAGGACGCCAAGCGCCTCAACCCTCAGCAGGCCAGGTGGGCTCTCTTCTTTAACCGGTTCAACTTTCTGCTGTCTTACCGCCCAGGGTCTAAGAACCTCAAACCGGGTGCCCTTTCTCGCCAGTTTGACCCCTCGGAGAAGGACCAGACCCCGGAACCTATCATCCCCAGTTCCTGCATCGTTGCTCCCGTCGCATGGGAGATTGAGACTGTGGTGCGAGGGGCCCAACGTCAGGAGGCTGACCCTGGAGGAGGCCCTCCTCATAGCCTTTATGTTCCCAGTCAGGTGCGCGCCCAGGTCCTTCAATGGGGGCACTCTTCTCGATTGACTGGTCATCCTGGGATCCGTCTGACTCTCGAGTTCCTTAAGAGGAGTTTCTGGTGGCCCTCTATTGAAGCCGACACCCGGGCCTTTGTCTCCGCTTGTCCCGTCTGTGCCCAGAACAAGACATCCCAACAACCTCCGCTTGGTCTCCTGAATCCCTTGCCCATCCCCAGCTGTCCCTGGTCTCATATCGCCCTGGATTTCATCACCGGGCTACCTCCATCTGAGGGATTCACTACCATCCTAGTTGTGGCCGATCACTTTTCCAAGGCTGCTCACTTCGTCCCTCTTGTCAAGCTTCCCTCTGCCAGAGAGACTGCCCAGCTGGTTGTCCAGCATGTCTTCCGCCTCCATGGCTTGCGCCTGGATGTCGTGTCTGACTGTGGTCCCCAGTTCTCATCCAGGTTCTGGAAGGCTTTTTGTTCCCTCCTGGGCGCTTCCGTCAGTCTCTCCTCTGGGTTCCACCCACAGTCTAACGGCCAGACTGAGAGAACCAACCAAGATCTGGAGAGGGTGCTAAGAAGCTTTGTGTCCTCCAATCCTTCCACCTGGAGCAAGTATCTGGTCTGGGCGGAGTACGCACACAATACCCTTCAGAGCTCCTCCACTGGCCTCTCACCTTTCGAATGTCAATATGGCTTCCAACCGCCACTCTTCCCTGAACAGGAGAGGGAGGTAGGAGTCCCGGCTGCCCAGGGGTTCGTCCAACGCTGCCGCCGTACCTGGAGGAGGGTCCGATCCGCCTTGCAGCTCGCTTCTTCTCGGCAGAAAGTGCAGGCTGACCGACACCGCCGCCCAGCTCCTCGGTTCCGGACTGGACAGAAGGTCTGGTCTGATCGAAGTTTTCAAGATAGTAAGGGGAACAGATAGGGTAGATAGAGAGAAACTATTTCCGCTGGTTGGGGAGTCTAGGACTAGGGGGCAGAGTCTAAAAATTAGAGCCAGACCTTTCAGGAGTGAAATTAGGAAACACTTCTACACACAAAGGGTGGTAGAAGTTTGGAACTCTCTTCCGCAAACGGCAATTGATGCTCGATCAATTGTTAATTTTAAATCTGAGATTGATCGATTTCTGTTAACCTAAGGGGTATGGGCCAAAGGCGGGTAGATGGAGTTCGGTGGCAGATCAGCCGTGATCTCATCGAATGGCAGAACAGGCTCGAGGGGCTGAATGGCCTCCTCCTGTTCCCATGTGTCTCTTCAACTAGTCCCTGTTTGGGTTTCAATAATATAGAATCATACAGCGCAGAAGAAGGCCATTCGGCCCATCGTGCCTGTGCCGGCTCTTTGAAAGAGCTCTCCAATTAGTCCCACTCCCCCGTGCTCTTTCCCCACAGCCCTGCAAATTTTTCCCCTTCAAGTATTTATCCAATTCCCTTTTGAAAGTTACTATTGAATCTGCTTCCACCGCCCTTTCAGGCAGCGCATTCCAAATCACAGCAACTTGCTGCGTTAAAAAAAATTCTCTTCGTCTCCCCTCTGGTTCTTTTGCCAATTACCTTAAATCTGTGTCCTCTGGTTACTGTCCCTCCCGCCAGTGGAAACATCCCAAAGCATCTTACAACCAACAAATTATTTTCTTAGTGCAGCCACTGTTGTTTCGTAGACAAATGCGGCCAACAGTTTGTACACAGCAAGGTCCCACAAGCAGCGTTGTTTTTGACCTTGTTCAGGTAATAACTAATCAGCAATCTGCCTTGAGTGTTCCAATAGATGCGAAATAACAGATTTATGGGGCAATAGAAACTCATTAATGTAGATTGCGAATCAATCTCTTGCATCACTGCACAGGCAGAATTAAGACCAAGTGTAATCTTCAAATGAAGCGGGGTTATTTAGAGGGCAAGGGACCATTGGACCTTTGGCCACAGACATAGTTCAGTCTCCATTTTAAAATCATGCATCTTGTTCTTATTTTGTACACTATTTAATTTTATATTATTATAAACAAATAGCAAAAGTCGCAACAATATGGAGTCGAGTTAAGAACATAAGAAATAGGAGCAGGAGTCGGCCATTCGGCCCCTCGAGCCTGCTCCGCCATTCAATAAGATCATGGCTGATCTTCTACCTCAACTCCACTTTCCTGCACTATCCCCATATCCCTCGATTCCCTTAATATCCAAAAATCTATCGATCTCTGTCTTGAATCTACTCAATGACTGAGCCTCCACAGCCCTCTGGGGTAGAGAATTCCAAAGATTCACCACCCTCTGAGTGAAGAAATTTCTCCTCATCTCAGTCCTAAATGGCCGACCCCTTATTCTGAGACTGTGACCCCTGGTTCTAGACTCCCCAGCCAGGGGAAACATCCTCTCAACATCTACCCTGTCAAGCCCTGTGAGAATTTTATATATTTCAATGAGATCACCTCTCATTCTTCTAAACTCTAGGGAATATAGGCCTAGTCTACTCAGTCTCTCCTCATAGGACAATCCCCCCATCCCAGGAACCAGTCTGGTGAACCTTCGCGGCACTCCCTCTATGGCAAGTATATCCTTCCTTAGGTAAGGAGACCAAAACTGTCCACAATACTCCAGGTGTGGTCTCACCAGGGCCCTACATAATTGCAGTAAGATGCCTTTACTCTTATACTCAAATCCTCTTGTAATAAAGGCCAGCATACCATTTGCTTTCCTAATTGCTTGCTGTACCTGCATGTTAACTTTCAGTGATTCGTGTACAAGGACACCCAGGTCCCTCTGAACACCAACATTTCCCAATCTCTCACCATTTAAAAAATACTCTGCTTTTCTATTTTTCGTACCAAAGTGGATAACTTCACATTTCTCCACATTATATTCCATTTGCCATGTTCTTGCCCACTCACTTAGCCTGTCTGTATCCCCTTGAAGCCTCCTTGCATCCTCCTCACAACTTACATTCTAACCTAGCTTTGTATCATCAGCAAACTTGAATATATTACATTTGGTCCCCTCATCCAAATCATTGATGTAGATTGTGAATAGCTGAGGCCCAAGCACTGATCCTTGCGGTACTCCACTAGTTACAGCCTGCCAACCCGAAAATGACCTGTTCATTCCTACTCTCTGTTTTCTGTCCATTAACCAATCCTCAATCCCTGCTAATATATTACCCCCCAATCCCGTGAGCCCAAATTTTGTTGAATAACCTCTTGTGTGACTCCTTATCGAATGCCTTCTGAAAATCCAAATACACCACATCCACTGGTTCCCCCTTATCTATTCTGAGTTCCAGGATTTTGACCCAGCGACGATGAAGGATCAGTGATATATTTCCAAGTCGGGATGGTGTATGACTTGGAGGGGAACTTGGAGGTGGTGGTGTTCCCATGCCCTTGCTGCCCTTGTCCTTTTAAGTGGCAGAGGTCGCGGGTTTGGGAGGTGCTGCTGAAGAAGCCTTGGTGAGTTGCTGCAGTGCATCTTGTAGATGGTACACACTGCAGCCACGGTGCGCCAGTGGTGGAGGGAGTGAATGTTTAAGGTGGTGGATGGGGTGCCAATCAAGCGGGCTGCTTTGTCCTGGATGGTGTCGAGCTTCTTGAGTGTTGTTGGAGCTGTACTCATCCAGGCAAGTGGAGAGTATTGCATCACACTCCTGACTTGTGCCTTGTAGATGGTGGAAAGGCTTTGGGGAGTCAGGAGGAGAGACACTTGCTGCAGAATACCCAGCCTCTGACCTGCTCTTGTTGCCACAGTATTTATGTGGCTGGTCCAGTTAAGTTTCTGGTTAATGGTGACCCCCAGGATGTTGATGGTGGGGGATTCGGCGATGGTAATGCCGTTGAATGTCAAAGGGCGGAGGTTAGACTCTCGCTTGTTGAAGATAGTCATCGCCTGGCGCTTGTGCGGCGCGAATGTTATAAATATGGATGTAGGAGGGCGGGTTTGGAGGCGGGTCAGGAGTTAAATCCAAAAAACCCGCCTCCACTCGATTTTCCAAAGTGTCAGGTCTACGACTCCAGATCAGACTCTACACCAAGCGGTGGGAGAGGCACTTGAGGTAGTTAACTGTTTAATGATATTGTGGCAGGGTTTTTCAATTTTGCCACATTTTCACCATCTTCCACGGCTTTCGACAAACACACCAGCTGATTGTGTCGGGTGTTCCAACAAGCTGAATAGTTCACAGCTGCAACTGTGGCATTAAACCTAACCTACCTCATCAGTTCAATTTCAAATGGCTGTACTTTCTGATTTCAGGATTTGGAAGACATATATTTCAGGCGTGTTGAGGTTGTAAGTGTGTGTTGTGAGATCTATATGCACTGTGACCTCCTTGGAATAACCTCTCTCCACATTGACTGAGCGCTTATAACATTTCATCCTCAAGTGACGTATATATCAGCAGAATGGGAACCATTTATACCCTGAAATCCTGGTCCTCAGATTCGGAGGACAAGCAACCGCGGCAGCAGCAGAACCAGGCTCACCAGCAGCAAGAGCGCCAACCTTCTCCTCACCCACCTGTTGCTGCACAGGGCAGAGGGCATCAGCGCAGGGCTGCACCTCGCTGCAGGAGATACCCCCAACACAGGGTTTACAGGCAGAGGACGAGCGTCCTCAACATGACTGAGCAGCAGCGCCAAAGGAGGCTGAGACTTTCGCGAGAGGTCGTCGCTGACATCTGCACAATGCTGCACCAAGACCTGCAGTCCAGAGGAGCGGGTGGACACTCCTTACCAGTGGCTGTCAAAGTCACCACTGCCTTTAACTTCATTGCATCAGGGTCCTTCCAGGGATCAGCTGCAGACATCAGCAGCATCTCCCAGTCGGCCGCCCACAGATGCAGCACGCAGGTTACCGATGTCCTGTTTGCCACTTCGGCCAATTACATTCACTTCTCAACGGATGAAGCAAGTGTTACTGCGCAGGCGGTTCGGTTTGCCAATGTGGCAGGCTCCCCAAGGGTGCAGGGCGTCGTAGACTACACACATATAGCCATTAGCGCACCCCATCACAACCCAGCAGTATTTGTGAACCGCAAGGGCTTCCACTCCCTTAATGTGCAGCTGGTGTGTAACCACAGGGAGAACATTATGCCTGTTTGCGCCAAGTTCCCTGGCAGTTGTCATGACTCGTTCATCCTGCGGCAGTCCACTGTGTTTCAGCTCTTCAATCCGCCAACCCAACTTTCCCGATGGCTACTTGAACACAAGGGCTATCCCCTGAAGACATGGCTAACGACACAGATGAGGAGGCTGTCAAACAAAGCTGAGGAGCGCTACAATGTGAACCACATTTCCACCAGATGCATCATAGAGCAAACCATCGGCTTGCTCAAAATGCGCTTCAGGTGCCTGGACAGATCAGGTGGAGCCCTACAGTATGCACCAGCCAGGGTGTCCAGAATCATCGTGGTCTGCCGTGCCCTGCACAACATCGCACAGCAGCGTGGCTTAGCGCTGCCTGAGGAACAAGTGACACAGCGCACAGCCTCCTCAGAGGGTGAGGAGGAGGAAGAGCTGAATGAGGTTGCAGATGAGGAAGACCTGGCGGAGGCTGCAGCCCCAGTGTGACCAGCACGCGAGCTCATTGCTGGCTGTGAGGCAAGGGATGGGCTAATCAACGCCAGATTCGCATAACTTTCCGCAGCACAGACATGCGGCTGGCACATGCACATGAGGATTGCCAGGACCTCCATTCCACACAATACAGCATCTGAACAATGAACTGTACATTCCTATCACTCTCTCCACCATCACTGCAGATGAAAGGCGCCCTCACCCCTCACTGTGCCACTTCCAATTCTGAGCACACATAGAGCAACGCGTTGAATCACTGACATCGCGTTACTTTAATACAATAGAAATAAAGATCACAAACGTAACTTTGGATAATATGAAAACACCCAAGTGACTACCCTTGTGACTATTTGTGTGTTAAATTTCTCTTACGCGTGCTTCTACGTGGTGCTTCCCCTGTGGCTTCAGCAGATGTAGGGGGCAGCTTGCTCACTTCCCTACTGTGCCTGCTTAGACGCCTTTGGCGGGCGTCCTCTGGGTTTTGAAGTCTTGGAGGACTCTGCCAAAGTCTGATCCTCCTGCGGCTGTGCAGGGGCAGAGATGGTCATCTCTATTGGGTGAGGCATCTGGGGCTCTGACCGAGGGCTCGGCAGTGGCATGGGTGTTTGAGCGCTTGGAGAGGAGCCCCCACTTCCTTGTTCTGGACCACCACCATCCCTCTCATGGGCCACCCACACTTCACTGCTAGCAAATAGCTGGGGAGCACCTTGCTGCACATCAGTGGGGCCATGTGGACCCGTCTCTGTACTGACAGTCCTCATAACGGGGACGTCCAGGTACCTCTGATTCCTCTCCACGATAGATGCCCATCTATCCTCTATAGCTGGCCATCTATTTAGAAGAGTCACCATGTTGGTTTGTGTCTGGCGATTTATGTCCTCCATGGAGGTTGCCATCCTTTCCACGGCAGCACCTACATTCGCCATTGCCTTCACCACAGCATTGCTCATGTTTGACAAGAACTCCTCCATTCTCTGCACACTTGCAGTTACCATTGTTGCAAACCCACTCCGAGCCTCCTGCACTTGTTCCTGAAGCTCCAGTACCGCTCTCTTTCTGGATGGCCCCCGAGGCTCAGCATCTACATGCAGCTGAGCAGAGCTGGGAGCGTCCAGCGGCCTCCGACGAGGACTCTCCTCTGCTGTCCCTGTCTCCACCATCTGCTCCTGCTCACTTGTGAGCTGTGATTCACCAGGCGACAACACTAATCTATCCCGCAAACGACCCACTGAGGTGTGCGTCTCTGCGCTGGTGCTGGGTGCACCCATTTCTGTTGACGCTGCTCCCTCAAAGGCTGGAGGTTCCTCTGAAGAGTCCTTCTGCTCTTCCTCCTGGACAGTGGGGAGGGGAGCTCGCGATGGTCTTGTGGGGGAGTCAAGGCATGAGGTAGACATGTGATATGTAGGTTGCAGACACATCCCATTGTGCAGATGATCAGAACTCAATTTCTATGAACATCAGATCCCGTATGTATCACTCATGAATGTAAAATCAGAGGGTTGGAAATCAATTCTGTCACCAGCTTGCTGTACTGCGCCCGTCTCTCCTCTGCACCTCCGACAATCTCCAGAGCTGCCTTGTCAGCGTGCGTTAGATGCGCCATGGATGGTGGGCCTCCTCCTGTCCTCCCCCTCTCCCTCTTATTGTGGGCTCTCTTTTCCTGCAATGAGGGACACAAGTGGAGTTTCAGAGAGATCGATGGAGTGAGTGTAAAGAGTGGATAACATAGATGCTTAGAGGGAGTCAATGATGGAGTGAGGTGCCAATACCAAGGTCCCTCCCTGTGTGTTGTTAGTTGTTGTCATTGCCTAACAGTGAAAGCGAGTGTGAGGGGTGCATAGTGGGATGGTGAAGTGATTCTGTACATAGAGAGAGATGGGTGAGGGTGCAAGGGATGTTAGGGTGAGTTGGGATGTGCAGGAGTAGGTTGCCAATGCAGAGTGATGGGGGATGAGAAGAGATGGGAAGCAGAGTGAAGGTAAGTGTGATGTTATACTCACTTTTGCTGAGCACAGCAGATCATTCAACCTCGTCCTACATTGCACCCAGGTGTGTGTACAGACCAACCTTGCACTGACCTCCTCAGCAATTTGCAGCCAGGCTGCCGTTGTGTGCTGAGGAGGCCTCCTCCTTCCATCTGAAGGGAAGAGGACCTCCTTGCGTCCTCTTACTCCCTCCACAAGAGCATGGAGGGAGTCATGTAAGGGGTGGCGTGTGCCCAGTCAGCTCTGCCCCTGACTGTAGCTACTATGACCGGAAAGCCCTGCAGCGGGTAGTCAAAACTGCCCAACGCATTACCGGCACCCGGCTACCGACCATAGAGCACATATACCAGAAACGCTGTTTACGGAGGTCACGGACCATCATCAAAGACCCTACCCACCCCAGCCACAGTCTGTTCGCCCTCCTGCCATCTGGGAGACGCTACAGATGCATTCGCACCCGTACGACCAGATTTAGGAACAGCTTCTTTCCCAGGGCTGTCATCCTACTGAACTCCACAAATAAACTCTAAAGCCTGCACATCTGCCAATGCACTTTATTAGGGTTATGTTTATGTTAATGTATTACAAGCCAAATGTATGTTGAATGTTTAAATGTCTTAATCCAAATGTACACTCTCGGGAGCCGCAAGCCTACATTTCGTTGTACTGCACTTGTGCACTAACAATGACAATAAAAGTTGATTTGATTTGATTTGATTGTCTGAGCGGTTCGAATCGCTCCCACACCCCTGGGTTCTAGACACCGGACTTAGGTACAGGCGGCGATACAGAAAAAGAGTAGAGAACTGGTTTTTCCTGGCTTGGCAGCTACTGTGAGCTGGTACCGATTATGTATGCAGAAAGTTAATGGCCTCAAGATTAGGTCCATCCTGACTTGATCTGTTCCAAGATGAAGAATGCATATGTACGATAGCAAAATACTGCAGATGTTGGAAATCCGAAATAACAACAGAAAATGCTGGAAAAACTCAGCAAGTCAGGCAACATCCGTGGAGAGAAATTTGAGTTGACGTTTCGGGTTTGACCCTTCTTCAAAACTGGAGAGAAAAGGAACTAGATCGGAGGCAGGGCTGCGATCGGACAAAAGAATAAAAGAACCAAAAGAAGTAAAAGAGATTAGAAGCTAGACGAGATGGTAATAGGCTGGGATTAGGTGTAAAGTGTACTGGCAGGGCAAAAGATAGCTGCCAGGTGTGAGAGAGAAACAAAAGGAAAGGGGGGGGGGAAAGGAAAGGAGTGGAAAAATATAAGTGAAAATGAAATAGGGGCCGAGGTTATGATCTGAAATTGTTGAACTCGATATTGAGACCGGAAGGCTGCAGACTGCCTAATCGGAAGATGAGGTGCTGTTCCTCGAGTCTTGCATTGTTCCACGGAAGCTCAACGTAAACTCGAGGAACAGCACCTCATCTTCCGATTAGGCAGTCTGCAGCCTTCCGGTCTCAATATCGAGTTCAACAATTTCAGATCATAACCTCGGCCCCTATTTCATTTTCACTTATATTTTTCCACTCCTTTCCTTTCCCCCCCCCCTTTCCTTTTGTTTCTCTCTCACACCTGGCAGCTATCTTTTGCCCTGCCAGTACACTTTACACCTAATCACAGCCTATTACCATCTCGTCTAGCTTCTAATCTCTTTTACTTCTTTTGGTTCTTTTATTCTTTTGTCCGATCGCAGCCCTGCCTCCGATCTAGTTCCTTTTCTCTCCAGTTTTGAAGAAGGGTCCAACCCGAAACGTCAACTCAAATTTCTCTCCACGGATGTTGCCTGATTTGCTGAGTTTTTCCAGCATTTTCTGTTGTTATTATGAAGAATGCATATTCTGTGTTTACCTAGCTGTCTGGCTTTAGAAAATCTTTCACCGATCCATGCATGTTAGGTTTCGTTTCAGGTTTTGAATGGGGCTGCCTTTTGCAGGGCCTTGCTTTTAAAATCCTGTAGGTTTTGGTCACGGGGTTTCCGAAGCCATTTTGGGTACCCTTTTAATAACTTGTCCATACAGGGTCCCTTTATCCATAACTTTTGGGGAATGTGGGAATTTTGAGAACCCTACAGTCATCATCAAACCGGGGAGCAGCCTTGGTCCGTTGCGCTGACATGCCTGCAGCAAGCAGCATTCAGGAGCAGAAAAAAGAAAGTCCTAATCAAAGGGGGCGCGGCCCCCTTAAATATCGAGGCTCCCAGTGCATGACCAGCCGACCCACACCCACCAATTGGGCCGGGTAGCGGGCACGGCGGCCTTAATGAGGCCAATCTGGGGAAAATCATTATTGCAGGACGGCTGGAACCGGCAGCGGGACCAGTACCCGCCAAACAGCGGACCCGCCTCCGGGCGGAAAATCCAGCCCTAATATGTCCAGGAAAACGAGAGCCTTGAGCCTCCAGACCTCTGTTTAAAACAAAATAGTAGAGCTGCTCATAGTTCACTGTTGAATGGGTTACATTTTAAGATATTCAAGATATTCAGGGGCGCAGATAGAGAGAAACTATTTCCGCTGGTTGGGGAGTCTAGGACTAGGGGGCATCGTCTAAAAATTAGAGCCAGGAGTGAAGTTAGGAAACACTTCTACACACAAAGGGTGGTAGAAGTTTGGAATTCTCTTCCGCAAACGGCAATTGATGCTAGATCAATTAATTTTAAATCTGAGATTGATAGCTTTTTGATTACCAAAGGTATTAAGGGACATGGGGCAAAGACAGGTACATGGAGTTAGGTCGCAGATCAGCCATGATCTCATTGAATGGTGGAACAGGCTCGAGGGGCTGAATGGCCTCCTCCTGTTCCTATGTTCTTACGAGGACAGGTTGCAAAGACTTGGCTTGTATAGAATAATATAGAGTAATAGAAGATTAAGGGGTGATATAATTGAGGTGTTTTAAGATGATTAAAGGAGTTGATAGGGTAGAGGGAGAGAAACTATTTCCTTTGGTGGGGTGGGGGGGAGTCCAGAACAACAATTCACACCACGCATAACCTTAAAATTAGAGCTCAGCCATTCAGGGGTGATGTCCGGGCGCATTCCTTCACACAAAGGGTGATGTAAAAAGACTACTGAGCACTGGGTTTGAGTATAAAACAAGGTTTTAATCAACTGTTTCACAACCATGAGATTCTAGGTACATCACTAGTTCCTGGTTACAGAAACATCCTGAGCAAGCTGGGCCCACACCTGAGTATTTATACTCCTTGGACGGCGCCACCAGCTGGCTGCCCAGTGTTACTTCATGAGTTATTTCTTCATGAATGATGAGATTCATGACAAAGGGCGGTGGAAATCTGGAACTCTCCCCCCCCCAAAAAGCTGTCGAGGCTGGGGGTCAATTGAAAATTTCAAAACTGAGATTGATAAGATGCTTGGGCGAGGGTATGAAGCGTTATGGAACCAATGTGGGTAGATGGAATGTCCAGTTACCATACCAGCTGCTAGAGTCCAAAGTTACCATGTTGCTAAAATGGAGTAATGTTCGGAACCCTTGACAGTTACTCTTTTACTGGGGTGCAAAGACCCGAGGCAACAGGCAACCAAGTAACAGGTGGCTAAGTGAATGGTGGAAGGTATCCTGCACCTCCCAAACCGGTGACCTCTTCCACCTAGAAGGACAAGGGCAGCAGGCACGTGGGAACACCACCACCTCCAAGTTCCCCTCCAAGTCACACACCATCCTGACTTGGAGGTCTATCGGCCGAGCCTTCATCGTCGCTGGGTCAAAATCCTGGAACTCCCTCCCTAACAGCACTGTGGGAGTACCTTCACCACACGGACTGCATCGGTTCAAGAAGGCGGCTCACCACCACCTTCTCGAGGGCAATTAGGGATGGGCAATAAATGCCGGCCTCGCCAGCGACACCCACATCCCGAGAACGAATGTTTTTAAAAATAGGTTGTACTAACCACATGGTCGATGTGCAAAAATTATTCGGGGACAATTTTTGCAGACAATAAGACAACTAAAAAAAGTAATTAAAAAAAAGTTCAAACCAGGCTTTGCAAACACATAAATACACGTCACCTTTATTATCGTTTTTATGCCTACTTCAACATTCATGACTCTTTAAGATATGTTCTCCACCCACTCCTTCTCCAAGCATTCAGACTGCTTCAGATAGAGTCTCTCCGTCTTGGTGTGTGAACTGGTATTTACTTTGGCGAACTCGGTTTCGAGCAGGGCAGGATCCAGTTTAAAAAAAACCCAAAAGAAGTCCTGTCCAGAATATTAAGATACCTTTGGGGGAGGGTGATTAATTAGCCTTTCCATTTCCTCAGGTTTAAAGTTTTGATTAGATGTGCAATAATATACAGAATTAACACTAACAAACATATTCTTGAAATACTACAATATCTTGGTAAAAAAAATAGCGAGAATTAGAAATGTATCGTACATAAAATGGTCACCCTTTGATGCTTGTGCTGCAAAGTTGAGCAACAGACTATCAGACATCAAGAAATATGAAAACATACTGAAAATTTTGATGAGCATTTCAATTCCAAGTGCTTACTATTTTTTTTTACTCAATCATATTCCAGCTTTTAGAAATAACACTGAAACACTGGCTAGTATATTTGAAAGGGTGTGTGGGGGGAAAAAAACATTCGTTGCGAGGGACTTCTAACACAATTACCAGGGAATCAGTGCAGGCGACACACTTGAATCTCTTAGAAAGGCAGGTGAACTGAAGGACGCACTCGTATCAGCTTGTAAGTTCCGTCTGCGCTGAAGGTATGTCTGGTTAAACTTAGCGAACATGTTCTATTTGAGCACATTTAGAGTTTTGATTGCGCCTCTGTGTTGTATTTGGGCGGTGATTCCAACTCCTCCATTTTCTTCTTGGCTCTTTGCTTTTCCTCAAACTCGGCTTCTATTTGCAAGGGATCCACATAAGTGTAGAAATAGGCCATGATGGCGAATACTATGCAGACGGTAATCAGCAGAGTGGCGAACAAGATATACTCCGCCCACTGCGCGAGGGAGAAAAGATAATAACAATTAGCAGTGGGACAAATCCGCTCTCTCTCTCCCATGTGACAAAAAGCGCAAAAAAAGGAAAATGCCGACCATTTATACGGCGGACCATTAGGAACCTTTTGTATTCCAGGGGCCCATTCAAATTATTTATAATCCAGAGTCATGACTCAACTCCCACTTCATGTTGGAGTCAGTTAAGACCCAATTCACACCACGCAAATTTATTATCAGTCTGACACCAAAACCATGTTGCTCTGACAATAAATTTGAACACCTGGAATTGCATTTTTTTATTTTCCGTTTTGTAAACACTTTTATGCCCTGGTCAACACATAGCTGAATCTGGAGAGTCACATTTTTTATCCCGACTTTATTTCCAGTTCATAAGAACATAAGAATTCAGAGCAGGAGTCGGCCATTCAATAAGATCATGGCTGATCTTCGACCTCAACTCCACTTTCCTGCCCCATCCCCATATCCTTTGATTCCCCTCGAGTCCAAAAATCTATCGATCTCAGCCTTGAATATACTCAAAGACTCAGAAATCACAGCCCTCTGGGGCAGAGAATTCCAAAGATTCACAACCCTCTGAGTGAAGAAATTCCTCCTCATCTCAGTCCTAAGTGGCCGGCCCCTTATCCTGAGACTATGCCCCCTAGTTCTAAACTCCCCAGCCAGGGGAAACAACCTCTCAGCATCTACCCTGTCAATCCCCCTCTGAATTTTATACATTTCAATGAGATCACCTCTCATTTTTCTAAACTCCAGAGAGTATAGGCCCGGCCTACACCGACAAAATGAACTCCTGGCCTCTGCGGAAGTAAAAAGAGGTACCAGCTTCCATACTATTAGCAATGCTCTGTGGATTTATTTAGTTCCCAATATTCACATACCTGTTCCTGAATAGATGAAGCTTCCGCTACTATGAGGACAATAATGTTACCAAATGCATTAGTCAACAGCCAACCAGCCTGGAGTACGGACTTCATGTTGGGCGGCGCCTGGAAAGCATCAATAAAAACAATAACTCTTCTGGGCGGTGGCAACAGGTACAGAATGCAGAAAACGTACTGTAAATGTTAATAGGGTAATAAAAATGGAAGAGGAAATTGACGATAATATAATGAACTAAACACAGCATTGTAGGTGACCATATTTTCTAAACCGAATCCGGAGTCACACAGGGTGGGAGCACAGTAAAGCAGTCGGGACTCTTTTCAAGAAAACCGGCACGACGACCTTGTGGCTTCTGCTAGTGGAATACGTGTAGAGACAGCACCATTTTCACTTTACACCGAATCTCGAATCTTGCGCGTGTTCTGGCAATAGTGCTGTACCATCCATACTCGTCCCCGACTACCCGAACTTTTACATTTCTCAATTTTAAATCTGTTCCAAACAGACTGAGGTTTTCCCTACAAGGTGTGAGACACCCTCTGTCTCAGAAGGTTTGAGAAACCTCTTCCCGGTGGGAGAATTTAGGGCTTGCCTTATTCAGTTAAAAAAAACACGATGCACCATCCTAATCTCAGGTAAAGTAAATCCACCCGCCCACCAGCTCTCACCGCGCCCTCGGCTTCTCCCGCACATTTTAAAGGTTCCGCCCTTCGGTCATGATTAGCTGAAACGTGGGGTCAGGTGACCCAATCCCCCAGAGTGCAGTGCGGCCCGAGCTATCGATGGGGCCCTTTCTCCACCACACTGCATTGTGGGAAGGCGGAGCCGCCATCGTCGCCTCCATTCAACCGGCTCCTGGAATCCGCTCCCGAGCCCAAACCGAGCGGGAACGGGCCGAGAATCTCCCCCCCAGGGTTTCTGTACATTCACGTTTAAAGAAACAAAGGCCGCGATTTTGCCGGCACTCAGCGGATGGGATGGGTGGCGGGTCAGCCATGAAATTTAAAATGATTGACAGCGGGTCAGGAACCCGCTGCCAAAATGCGCACACCTGCATTTCACGATGTCGGGTCTGCCAGCGCTGAGCAGTCCCGATAGGCAGCAATTCAAGTAATTAGTGGCTTGTTTACGGCCATTTAATGCTTTTTTCCCAGCTTTTTGAATTTGACAGGTTGCCTACTGGTTTCCCGCTGTGCCTAAACCTCGTCTGTGAAGCTGAGGCAGGAGGTCACTGGCCATTGAATCAGCTGATGAGTTGACAGCTTCAAATGTCAATTCAAAGCTCCCAACTGATTGAGAAATGTTCCCTCAACCACTAGCTTCTCTAAACTGCATTTCCACTACAGATTCAGGATGCTACAAGTCTTTACATAAGTCTCCATGCAATCCGACCTCATTACCTCTCCCACCATTGACAGATCGCTTCTGTCATCGCTACTTCACCTGCCATCTATTCCATCAGCATGGGCGCACTTTATATTCTCTCACCTTGGTCCTCAGAACCTGACCACGATCAGCCCCAACACCAGTGTCACAAGGCACACCAGCAGCACCAACAACCACACCAACCTTCTCCACAATTCACATTTCATTTCATCTGACATCTTTCTGCCCAATCCATGGATCTACTTATATCCTCCTAAAGTACATTAGCTCCGTCTTAAAAAGTGATGAGTATTACTGGGTTAATAACAGGATTGAAAGTTAGAAATACTCCGTGGAAATATTACCGATCTTATTCTGGATAATTGATCTGTGGAGCCTCACTGGTCAGGGTCCAGTAATGTATGGCACAATATTAGGTATCTATCGACCTGGATAAAAATTTGAATGGTTAGCTCTTGTTGGAAGCTCTGACGGACCATGGGTCTCTTGGAAGGATCAATCTCTAACGGCCCAAATATTTCCTCTCACTCCATGCTTTCCAGATGGTGACACAGCCTTCGGACAGTGAACGGTAGATATACTGGAAGTTCACAACACTCTGAATTTTTTTTGCCGTTAAAAAATTGTTACCCACCTGCGAGTAGGAGAACTCGAGACCAGTGACGGAGAAAACCACTTCACCAGTTGTGATGAGAAGGTACTGGGGAATCTGCCATGCCATGTGATAAGTGTTTGCTCCAATGTCTTCAACGTAATTTAATTTAAAGTTATCGGTGAGACACTGAACAGACAAAACATACAACAGTGTCACCAACATGGAAATAATATCACACAAATTGAAAGTCACTGTATCTGTATTAACCGTACCCCACTAAGTAAGGTAAAGTATACAGTAAATATGCATCGTAGGAACATAGGGACAGAAGGAGGCCATTCAGCCCCTCGAGCCTGTTCCGCCATTCAATTAGATCATGGCTGATCTGTATCTTAACTCTATCTTGAGCACAGAGATTGGAGACAGAGCTGGGAGAATGCAATCGGAGCGGATCGCAAGCAGAGTGGAAGAATTTGGTGGAGAGGAGGGAGTTGGTTGGGACGTCTGACTGAAAAGGAGGAGTTCCTCGGAGTCCACATCACGGAAGACCTCTCCTGGTCCCTCAATACCTCCTCTCTGGTGAAGAAGGCCCAGCAGCACCTATATTTCCTAAGGAGGCTGAAGGGATGTAACCTGTCACCCCTGATCCTCTCTAACTTTTACCGCTGCACAATAGAGAGCATCCTGACGAACTGTATCAGTGTGGTATGGCAGCTGTAGCTACTATGACCGGAAAGCCCTGCAGCGGGTAGTCAAAACTGCCCAACGCATTACCGGCACCCGGCTACCGACCATAGAGCACATATACCAGAAACGCTGTTTACGGAGGTCACGGTCCATCATCAAAGACCCCACCCACCCCAGCCACAGTCTGTTCGCCCTCCTACCATCTGGGAGACGCTACAGATGCATTCGCACCCGTACGACCAGATTTAGGAACAGCTTCTTTCCCAGGGCTGTCATCCTACTGAACTCCACAAATAAACTCTAAAGCCTGCACATCTGCCAATGCACTTTATTATGGTTATGTTTATGTTAATGTATTACAAGCCAAATGTATGTTGAATGTTTAAATGTCTTAATCTAAATGTACACTCTCGGGAGCCGCAAGCCTACATTTCGTTGTACTGCACTTGTGTACTAACAATGACAATAAAGTTGATTATGATTATGATTATGATGGAGCCACAGAACCCAAGGTTGCTAAGTTAATAGGCCCGAGAGCGGACCTGCAGGAGAGCAAGAGGAGTGGCTGCAGATAAAGGTAGGCCCGAGAGCCCAGAGGGAGCACGAGCGTCAGGGAGCGAGGCAAAAAACCTGAAGTGACATCAGCACAAGGGATGGAGCTGATTGGTGGGTAGCCGGTAATTGTTTTTTTTTAAGTCTTGAGTTTATTTCTATTAAGTTAGTTAATAGTCTATTAAGTAGAGGCGTGGCAGGGCAGCTCAGTCCCATGGAATGCACATCCTGTGCCATGTGGGGAATCCAAGACGCTTCCCATGTCCTGGACAACCACTTGTACAGGAGGTGTCGTCAGCTGGAGGATCTCGAGCTCTGGCTTTCGGAACTTGAGCAGCAGCTGGCGTCACAGTGGTGCATCCGCAAGGCTGAGAGCTACGTGGATAACATGTTTCAGGAGCTGGTCACCCTGCAGCGTAAGAGTGTGCAGGCAGAGAGGGAATGGGTGACCATCAGACAGACAAGGAGGACCAGGCAGGTAGTGCAGGAGTCCCCTGAGTGAATCTCACTCTCTAATCAGTATACTGGTGAGGGCGATGGTTCCTCTGTGGAGTACAGCCAGAGCTAAGTCCATGGCACCACGGGTGGCTCAGCGGTACAGGTGGGGAAGGAGGAAGATTGGGAAAGCAATAGTGATAGGAGATTCGATAGTTAGAGGAGCAGACAGGTGTTTCTGCAGCCGCAGGTGTGACTCCAGGATGGTATGTTGCCTCCCTGGTGCCAGAGTCAAGGATGTCACTGAGTGGCTGCAGAACTTTCTGAGGGGGGAGGGTGAACAGCCAGAGGTCGTGGTCCACAACGATACCAACGACATAGGTAGAAAGAGGGATGAAGTCCTGCAGGCAGATTTCAGGGACCTAGGAAATAGATTAAAAAGCAGGACCTCAAAGGTAGTAATCTCCGGATTGCTCCCGGTGCCACGAGCTAGTGAGTATAGAAATAGGAGGATAGAGCAGATGAATGCGTGGCTGGAGAGATGGTGCAGGAGCGAGGGCTTTACAGTCCTGGGACATTGGGACCGGATCTGGGGGAGGTGGGGTTGTACAGGCCGGACAGGTTGCACCTCAACAGAGCCGGGACCAATGTCCTCGTGGGGAGGTTTGCTCGTGCTGTTGGGGAGGGTTTAAACTAATTTGGCAGGGGGATGGGCACCAGGATGTAACATTAGAAAGGAGAAACAAGGTGCACAAAGGATTGGGAGAGACAGAGAGTACTAGAGTAAGAAATAGTAAGGTATTAGGTGGGGTCAGACTAAGAGAGAATACAAGAAGGTCTAAGGTGGGTTTACAGTGCATGTGTGCAAATGTACGAAGTGTAGTAAACAAGGTTGGTGAGCTGCAGGCGCAAATAGCCACATGGGAATATGATGTTGTGGCAATAACTAAGACCTGGCTCAAAAAAGGACAGGATTGGGTACTAAATATT
The DNA here is from genome assembly GCF_052327205.1 of Somniosus microcephalus. Lineage (NCBI taxonomy): Eukaryota > Metazoa > Chordata > Chondrichthyes > Squaliformes > Somniosidae > Somniosus > Somniosus microcephalus. Next base: position 10,509,540 of record NC_140996.1, on the reverse strand, counting down.
CCTGGATATAAGGTGTTCAGAAAAGATAGGGAAGGAAAGAAAGAAGGTGGGGTGGCAGTATTGATTAAGGAGAATATTACAGTGTTGGAGAGAGAGGATGTCCTGGAGGGGTCAAGGACAGAATCTATTTGGTTAGAGTTAGGAAACAATAGAGGTGCCATTACACTACTCGGTGTATTCTATAGGCCACCAACTAGTGGGAAGATATAGAGGAGCAAATCTGCAGAGAAATTACAGAGAGGTGCAAAAACTATAGAGCAGTAATAATGGGGGACTTCAATTATCCTAATATAGACTGGGATTCGTAGCTTGAGGCATAGTGTACAAAAGCAAGGAAGTTACGATGAACCTTTATAAAACACTGGTTCGGTCTCCAACTGGAGTACTGTGTCCAATTCTGGGCACCGCACTTTAGGAAGGATGTGAAGGCCTTAGAGAGGGTGCAGAAAAGATTTACGAGAATGGTTCCAGGGATGAGGGACTTCAGTTACGTGGATAGACTGGAGAAGCTGGGATTGTTCTCCTTAGAGCAGAGAAGGTTGAGAGGAGATTTGATGGAGGTGTTCAAAATCATGAGGGGTCTAGACAGAGTAGATAGAGAGAAACTGTTCCCATTATGGGAAGGGTCGAGAACCAGAGGCCACAGATTTAAGGTGATTGGCAGAAGAAGCAAAGGTGACACGAGGAAAAACTATTTTACGCAGCGAGTGGTTAGGATCTGGAATGCACTGCCTGAAAGGGTGGTGGAGGCAGATTCAATCATGGCTTTCAAAAGGGAATTGGATAAATACCTGAAGGAAAAAATGTGCAGGGCTACGGGGAAAGGGCAGGGGAGTGGGACTAGATGAAGTGCTCTTGCAGAGAGCCGGCACGGGCTCGACGGGCTGAATGGCCTCCTTCTGTGCTGTAACCAATCTATGATTCTACCCGCCTTGGTTCCATAACCCTTAATACCCTTGCCTAACAAAAATCTATCAATCTCAATTTTGAACTTTTCAATTCACCCCCCAGCCTCAACAGCTTTTTGGGGGAGAGAGTTCCAGATTTCCACCATCCTTTGTGTGAAGAAGTGCTTCCTGACATCGCCCCTGAACGGCCTGGCTCTAATTTTAAGGTTCTGCCCCCTTGTTCTGGACTCCCCCCACCAGAGGAAATAGTTTCTCTCTCTCTACCCTATCAACTCCTTTAATCAGCTTAAACACCTCGATTAGATCACCTCTTATACTCGAGGGAATATAAGCCTAGTCTGTGCAACCTGTCCTCGTAATTTAACCCTTTTAGCCCCAGTATCCTCAGGATAGATAATGGTGGATTCTCGAAGTCAGTGCTTCTTTTTAATTTCTGTAGTCAAATTTTGTAGTGGTTCGGGGCTCATAGCATTGTGATGCATAAGTTTCTCATAAACTATTAAAGTTAGGCATTTATTGTTGCTGTTGGTTGGAGCATGAAGCCAGACCGAGCTTGCTGTGTATCCCAGCAAACATGGACACCACATTGAAAAATCACCAAGATGCCATTAAACTATGTCTTGGCCAATATTTATCCCTCAACCAACATCACTAAAACGGACTATCTGGTCATGTATCTCATTGCTGCTGTGTTTCCCTACATTACAACAGTGACTACATTCTCAAAAGTACTTCATTGGCTGTAAAGCGCTTTGGGACGTCCTGAGGTTGTAAAAGGCGCTGCAGAAATTCACGTTCCTCTAAAGAATTTGAATTGTCATTTCAAAAATCTTAAAAGTGATTGTTTTCTCTCCCCCTCTGTTTAGGATGATGAGGTTACCCGTTCCCAGGAGTCTGTCAATGTCATTCTAAAAAAACAAGCAATAATCTCTGCGGGTAAATACTTCGGCCCCATTCGGTTCCTTCCTTGATGCTCTAGCTAAGGCCAGGAACTCAACAGCCTTGCTCTCTGTGGTACATAGGAGCAGGAGGAGGCCACTTAGCCCCTCGAGCCTGTTCAATGAGATCGTGGCTGATCTGCAACCTAACTCCAACTACCCGCCTTTGCCCTATAGCCCTTAATACCTTTGGTTAAAGAAAATCTATCAATCTCAGATTTAAAATAAACAATTGATCTGGCATCAATTGCCATTTGCAGAAGAGAGTTCCAAACTTCTACCACCCTTTGTGTGTAGAAGTGTTTCCTAATTTCACTCCTGAAAGGTCTGGCTCTAATTTTTAGACTATGCCCCCTAGTCCTAGACTCCCCAACCAAAAGGGAAATAGTTTCACTCTGTCTAGCCTATCTGTTCCCCTTAATATCTTGAAAACTTTGATCAGATCACTGCTCAACCTTCTAAATTCCAGGGAATACAACCCTAGTTTGTGTAATCTCTCCTCGTAATTTAACCCTTGGAGTCCGGGTATCATTCTGGTAAACCTACGCTGCACTCCCTCCATGGCCAATATATCCTTCCTAAGGTGTGGTGCCCAGAACTGCTCCCAGTGCTCCAGGTGTGGTCTAACCAGGGCTTTGTACAGCTGCAGCATAACTTCTACCCCCTTGTATTCTAGTCCTCTCGATATAAAGGCCAACATTCCATTAGCCTTTTTGATGATTTACTGCACCTGTTCATGACATTTTAATGATCTATGTATTGATGCAGTAACGTGTTGCATGGCCAGTTCGCCTGCATCTATGTAGATTTTAGTAAAAATGTTTTTAAAAAAGTATAATAGCAGCTTTGTGTTCAAAATTAACATTCATTTTGCCGGGTCACTATCTTTAATACAACCAAATATTCAGCTGCTTAAAACAACAACAACTTGTACTTATACAGTGCCTTAAACATAGTAAAACATCCCAAGGTGCTTCACAGGAGCCATTATTAGACAAAAATTGACACTGAGCCACATAAGGAGATATTAGGACAGGTGACCAAAAGCTTGGTCAAAGAGGTTAGGTTTTAAGGAGCGTCTTAAAGGAGGAGAGAGAGAGGCGGAGAGGTTTAGGGAGGGAATTCCAGAGCTTAGTGTCGAGGGGGCTGAAGACACGGCCGCCAATGGTGGAGTAAAGAAAATCGGGGGGGGGGGGATGCGCAAGAGGCCAGAATTGGAGGAGCACAGAGATCTCGACGGGTTGTAGGTCTGGAGGAGGTTACAGAGAGAGGAAGAATGTTTTTAGCTGGGAACAACAGTTTTAAGAATAAAATTCTAGTAAACTTCCCACATGAAAGGAGAACAGCAGGACACTCGTGCACTACGAACCGTTTCATTAATGACGATCGTGAAAGCGCTTCCGAAACCAAGTTCAGTGGACATCTGTGAACATTCCATTCCATTCACGCTATATTTGATCATTTTCCTGAGCCAAAAAGATAACAAAATTAGAACCTCAAGCTTGAACATTTCCACAGTCAACATTTGATCGCACTGACCACTTCTTTGCTCCTGTTCTCACTCCTTTGCCTTTCCCTCTTTGGCCTCCTGTGTTACTGAAACCAAATTGTACGCAAACTCCGGGAACGATGGGATAAATTCAGCGATCCCGTGCTCCCCGTGGGAAGCGGATCTTGAAGGGAGTGTGGCTGAAGATATGATTACAGCATCTCAATTCTGCAGTTCTTCAAACCGCTGGGAGTGCAGGATTGCTGAATTAGCCTCAGTATCTTAATTTACTACTGAGCACTGTGTGGTCCTCTGATCTAAACACTGACTTTGGCAACGTCAAATCTTAGTTGTCTCCCGATTTTCCTGCCTGTGAACAGGAGGAGGCCATTCAGCCCCCTCGAGCCTGTCCCGCCATTCAGTTAGATCACGGCTGATCTGTATCTTAACTCCATCCACCCGCCTTGGTTCCGTAACCCTTAATACTCTTACCTAACAAAAATCTATCAATCTCGGTTTTGAAATTTTCAATTGACCCCCCAGCCTCAACAGCCTTTTGGGGAAGAGAGTTCCAGATTTCCACCACCCTTTGTGTGGAGAAGTGCTTCCTGATATCACCCCTGAACGGCCTGGCTCTAATTTTAAGGTTGTGCCCCCTTGTTCTGGACTCCCCCCACCAGAGGAAATAGTTTCTCTCTCTACCCTATCAACTCCTTTAATCATCTTAAACACCTCGATTAGATCACCCCTTAATCTTCTATACTCAAGGGAATACAAGCCCAGTCTGTGCAAACTGTCCTGGTAATTTAACCCTTTTAGCCCCGGTATCATTCTGGTGAATCTGCGCTGCTCCCCCTCCGAGGCCGATATATCCTTCCTGAGGTGCGGGGCCCAGAACTGAACGCAGTTCCTACAGATGTGGTCTAACCAGGCTTTTATACGGCTGTAGCACAACTTCCACCCCTTTGTATTCCAGCCCCCTTATCTGAGGAAGGATATTCTTGCCATGGAAGGAGTTCAGCGAAGATTCACCAGACTGATACCTGGGATGGCGGGAATGACGTATGAGGAGAGATTGGGTCGATTGGGCTTGTACTCGCTGGAGTTTAGAAGAATGAGAGGGGATCTCATTGAAACTTATAAAATTCTGGCAGGACTGGACAGACTAGATGCAGGGAGGATGTTCCCGATGGTCGGGGAATCCAGAACCAAGGGTCACAGTCTAAGGATAAGGGGTAGGCCTTTTAGGACGGAAATGAGGAGGAATTTCTTCACCCAGAGAGTGGTGAACCTGTGGAATTCTCTACCACAGAAGGCAGTAGAAGCCAATTCATTAAATATATTCAAGAAGGAGTTGGATATATTTCTTAAGGCTAAAGAGATCAAGGGGTATGGGGAGAAACTTGGATGATCAGCCATGATCGCATTGAATGGCGGAGCAGGCTCGAGGGGCCGAATGGCCTACTCCTGCTCCTATCTTCTGTGTTTCTATGTCTATGAAATAAAGGCCAACATTCCATTAGCCTTTTGAATTATTTTTGTACCTGCCACTGGTTTCTGTATGCGGACCCCTGAATCTCTCTGCCCCTCCACAGTTCCCAGTTTCTTACCATTTTGAAAATATTCTGATCGATCTTCCTTAGGACCTCACTCTTCCCCACATTGAACTGCGTCTGCCACAGCTTTGCCCACTCACTGAATCTATCAATGCCCCTGTGCAACTTCCTGCTCCCGTCTACACCACTGACTGTGCCGCCTAACTTAGTGACGTCGGCAAACTTGGGGCATACAGTGCTCTATTCCTTCATCCAAGTCATTGATAAATATAGTGAAAAGCCAAGGCCCCGGCACAGATCCCTGGGGGGGGACACCACTCGTCACATCCCGCCAACCGGTGTACATACACCCGTTATCCCTACTCTCCGTCTTCTGCCTCCTAACAAATTCCATAGTTTTTCTTCTCAATCTGGGTGTTAAATAATTCAGAAAACAAAAGAAAACTGCATGGAAACAATGGCTAACAAATTTCATATTTAGTGCTCCATACGGTCATGGTGATATTTAGAAGAATATAGGCAGCCTATGCCTGATCCTGTGACGTAAGGTGACAGAGAAACGAACATTACGGTAATTTGAATTCTATGGTACAATAGCACTTCTGTTCAAAGGATATGGTGTAATATTATCTGGAGTAACACAGGCTATAAAGTATGTTTCCAGGATGTAACCCATCTTCTAAACTGGACGGGTTGCCCCCTCATCAAGGCAAAACTAGCAGTATAACTAACATTAGAGCAGTGACGTAAGAAAACTACGAGGCACTTGGTCTAAGCGTTAAACAAAGCTTTAATCAACTGTTTTACAACATGGAGATTTAGTTGTGTCCTTCACTAGTTCCTGTTAAGGAATGTCCTGAGCAAGCTGGGCCCATGCCCGAGTATTTATACTCTCCCTGGACAGCGCCACCAGCAGGCTGCCCAGTATTATTTCATAAGTCATTTCCACATGAATGGCAAGATTCATGTCAAGCAGTCATTGTGTACATGATCCAATAGTTAAAATGTAGGTAGGTCGTACATATGCTCCTTGGTATAAGTCAAACCATTCTATAACTTTGTGGAAGGGTTATATCTGTGAACAAACAGAAGTAATGGGCATGAGAAGACCACCTGGCCCATCAAGCCTGCCCCACATCCTAAGGCATTTGGTGTACAGGCAACCATTTTCAACAACAACAGCATCTTGCATTTATACAGCGCCTTTAACTTAGTACAACGTCCCAAGGCGCTTCACAGGAGCGATTATCAGACAAAATGTGAGAACCAAGACACATAGGGAGATATTAGGGTAGGTGACCAAAAGCTTGGTCAAAGAGGTGAGTTTTAAGGAATGTCTTAAAGGAGGAGAGAGAGGTGGAGAGGTTTAGGGAGGGAATTCCAGAGCTTGGGACCCAGGCAGCTGAAGGTACGGCCGCCAATAGTGGAGTGATTAAAATCTTGGATGCTCAAGAGGCCAGAATTAGAGGAGTGCAGAGATCTCAGAAGGTTGCGGGGCTGGAGGAGTTTACAGAGATAGGGAGAGGGGCGAGGAGGCCATGGAAGGATTTGAAAACAAAGATGAGAATTTTAAAATCGAGGCGTTGCTTAACCGGGAGCCAATGTAGGTCAGCGAGCACACACAGGGAGTGATGGACGAACGGGACTTGGTGCGAGTTAGGACATGGGCAGCCGAGCTTCGCATGACCTCCAGCAGCAGAGTTTCAGCAGCGGGTGAGCTGAGGCAGGGGGTGGAGTTGGGCGATGTTCCGGAGGTGGAGACAGGCGGTCTCAGCGATGCCGAGGATGTGTGGTCGGAAGCTCATTTCGGGGTCAAATAGGGCGACAACCAAGGTTTCGGTCTGGTTCATCCTCGGGCAGTTGCCAGGGAGAGGGATGGAGTCGGCGGCTTGGGAACGGAGTTTGTGGCATTTCACTTGCGTGGCAGAAGATTTATTATTATTATTATCGAGAGAATCACTTACTTTCCTCTAGTAAATATTGTATAGTTTGTTGCAGACATTCTGTCCAAACTTCCAAAATTAACACCACCCATTGTGATGTTCGTAACATTTGACAACGAAGTCACAAATCTGGAAAGAAGCCACATTTAATTGCATTTCAAAAATATTAAATAAAAGAATATTACACGGTAAATATGCTGAATTCAGATTAGCAAAAAATAGACACGAGAGTCATAATGTACAACAATTTGCATTTATATAGCGCCTTTAACTTAGTAAAACGTCCCAAGGCGCTTCACAGGAGCGATTATCAGACAAAATCTGGCACCGCGCCACTTAAGGTGATATTAGGGCAGGTGACCAAAAGCTTGGTCAAAGAGGTGGGTTTTAAGGAGCCTCTTAAAGGAGGAGAGATTGGTAGAGAGGCGGAGAGGTTTAGGGAGGGAATTCCAGAGCTCGGGGCCTCAGCAGCTGAAGGCACGGCCGCTGATCGTGGAGTGATGGAAATCGGGGGACACACAAGAGGCCAGAATTGGAGGAGCGCAGAGATCTGGGAGGGTTGTAGGGCTGGAGGAGTTTACAGAGATAGGGAGGGGTGAGGCCATGGAGGGGTTTGATCACAAGGATGAGAATTTTAAATTCGAGGTGTTGCCGGACCGGGAGCCGATGCGGGTCAGCGAGTACAGGGGGCGATGGGTGAACGGGGCTTGGTGCGAGTTAGGGTACGGGGCAGCAGAGTTTCGGATGAGCTGAAGTTTACGGCGGGTGGAAGGCGGAAGGCCGGCTAGTCTAAAGAAACATACCTGATGGCATTTTGTCCTTCCTCTGGTTTGGCGTTAATATCATTGAGCTGTGAAAAGAGGGTCATAGATTTCCACTTTAGCTTCAAAATATATTGTAGTTACACAGTGACAGTTCCTGTGTTCTGACCTTTCAATGGACTGGCGATGTAACAGGTTGGACTCTAGATCGATGGGACTCAGATTTACATCTGAGACTTCTTTCCTGGTGGATCCCCTAATCTGAACTACAACCATCTGGCAAAGCACCAAACCTTGGTGAGCTCCAATCTGTATTACTCCTTTGAGACCCGCAGTATTCAACTCAGACCTGCAGACAAGGAAAGCCCTGGATATACGCACTCAGGTTGGAAGAGTGCAACAAGACACCTGATAGGGGGTCAAATTTATGAGCCAGGATCCACTGTGTTGTTATCCAGTGCAGCAGGGCGCAGATCTGCACTTGTGGTTACCCCGCCTGTGAGTTCCCAATCTCGGTCTGCATACCCATTATCCCGACTCCCTAACCCTAATCCTACCTCCTAACCAATTCCCTAGTTTTTCTTCTTAATCACCTGGGTGTTAAATTGCAGAATAACTCAGAAATCAAAACAAGACGATGCTGGTGTGCATGGAAGCAAATAGCTAACGAATTTCATATTTGGTGGTACGTACTGCCACGGTGATGTTTACAGTCATACAGGCAGGTTATTGCAAGGGGGTTGGAGTATAAGAGTAAGGAAGTCTTGCTACAATTGTACAGGGCTTTGGTGAGACCACACCTGGAGTCCTGGGCACAGTTTTGGTCTCCTTATCTGAGGCAGGACATACTTGCCTTAGAGGCGGTGCAACGAAGGTTCACTGGATTGATTCCTGGGTTGAGAGGGTTGTCCTATGAGGAGAGATTGAGTAGATTGGGCCTATACTCTCTGGAGTTTAGAAGAATGAGAGGTGAAATTATTGAAACATACAAGATTCTGAGGGGGATTGACAGGGTGGATGCTGAGAGGATGTTTCCCCCTGGCTGGAGAGTCTAGAACCAGGGGTCACAGTCTCAGGATAAGGGGTTGGCTTTTTAAGTCTTAGATGAGGAGAAATTTCTTCACTCAGAGGGTGGTGAATCTTTGGAATTCTCTACCCCAGAGGGCTGTGGAGACTCAGTCGTTGAGTATATTCAAGACTGAGATCGATAGATTTTTGGACTCTAGGGGAATCAAGGGATATGGGGATCAAGCGGGAAAGTGGAGTTGAGGTAGATGATCAGCCATGATCTTATTGAATGGCGGAGCAGGTTCGAGGGGTCGTATGGCCGACTCCTGCTCCTAATGTTCTTGATGCCTTATCCTGTGATGTACAGTGATGCAAAACAAATATCACTTTAGTTTGAATTCCATGGTACAATAGCACTCCTGCTCAAAGCATAGGTGTAATATTATCTGGAATGACACAGGCTATAAAGTATGTTTCCAGGGTGTAACCCATCTGCTACACTGGACAGATTTCCCTCAGATCAAGCCAAAAGCAGCAGCGTAACTAACATTAGAGCTACGTCACTGTGTATGTGATCCAATAGTTAAAACGTAGGTAGATCGTAAATATCGTCCTTGGCCTAAGGAAAACCATTCTATAACTTTGTTTCTAGCCTTCATTCATGTGGGAGGTTTCCATACTATGGATGGAACGCTTCATCACTCGCTGTTGTCATAAGGCACCAGTCAGTCAAGCGTAACATAGTAACTTACAGAGCAGGGATTGCATTAGCTTACACCGATAACGTGCCTTTGTCACTGTGAATTTTTCACTTCCCACACCAGACATCCTGTGGTCTCTCTGACTGAAATTGCCAACGTGCGCTAAACTACGGGCTGTTTCCACTGAGGACTCACACTCGTTAAGAAGGGGGTTTTTGACGGCCCAAACACATTTCATACTCCAACCCTGGGGGCTGGACTCAAACTGAGGTACCAGAGGCGAAATCTGCCTGACACGCATAGCTATCACGCTTTGTTTGCAATTTCAGATCGTGCCCTTGTTAGTGAAATAGAAATTCATGTTTAAGAAATATTCAGCTAGAGGTTCTGAGCACTTTTTCTTTAATAATAATATTGCATTTTACTCATGATATCTGCAGAAATGCACTAACCCATTCCACATCAGTGTTCGGAGAGTTTGTTATGAGGAGGGTATGACGGAAAGCAGCCCTAATTTTAGCTGGATAGGTCGTTGTCATGTTCCCATACAGAACCTGGACATTCTTTACACTGGTTGCTGTAACAGTGATATATTTAGTGGCCTAGAAAAGAAAGAGCTAAACATTACATTGACAAAAAAGCAAGACATTCTCAAGATGCAGGTTTGTTTTTAACGGCGTCAGTTGTTTTGTGATTCTATCTACAGGAAACTCTCGTTTAAACGGCACCTAAATATCCAGAATTCTCTGTTAACCGGCAAAATTCTCACTCCGAAAACAACACCTCAATAACCGGCAATGTTGCCGAGTCCGAGTCCGAGTCTCCCGCGGTGGCCGAGTTAGTCAGTGGGGGCAGTTCTCCAAACTTCCACTACTCGGCTTCTTGGCGCTGTGGGGAGTCATTAAAGAGTTATGGATTCCCCTCAACTGGCAGTGCTGTACTCAATCAAGCATCTTCCACCATCCATTTAACACTACATTCTGTAGGTGAGTACCCAATTACTGTATACTGCACATTTCTTGATTTTTTTGTTTTTGTATGTTAAAAATAGCCTCGGTAGATAACCCTCTCCGTCATCCGGAATTTTAAATCAACCGGCAACACGCCGGTCCCGTCGGTGCCGGATACCAAAGAGTTTCCTGTATTGTAAATTTAAGTATTTGGGTTTATGTTGACGGCACCTCCCAGCCTCATGGCCTCTGTCACTTGAGAAGGACAAGAGAGGCAACATAATGGGAACACCTTCACCTCAAGGTCCCCCTCCAAGTCACACACCTTCTTATCTTGGCCGTTGACCAACGTTCCTTCACCAACGCCGAGATTCCCTACCTAACCACCACTTTGTCTGTCAGCCGTGGCTCAGTGGGCAGCACCCTCGCCTCTGAGCCAGAATTATTGTGGGTTCCAGTCCCACTCCAGAGACTCGAGCAGAAAACTCTAAGCTGACGCTCCAGTGCAGTACTGAGACGTTAAACCGAGGCCCCGTCTGCTCTCTCAGATGGACTTAAAAGATCCCACGGCCACTATTTCGAAGAAGAGCAGGGGAGTTCTCCCCGGTGTCCTGGGGCCAATATTTATCCCTCAACCAACATCACTATAAGAGATTATCTGGTCATTATCACATTGCTGTTTGTAGGAGCTTGCTGTGCGCAAATTGGCTGCCACGTTTCCTACATTACAACAGTGACTACACTTCAAAAAGTACTTCATTGGCTGTAAAGCGCTTTGGGACGTCTGGTGGTCATGAAAGGTGCTGTATAAATGCAAGTCTTCCTTGGAGTTTGATTATCACAAGGATAGCCGCAACTCAAGGAGAAGGCACAGAACCACCTGCTCTTGCGCATCCCTAATTTCCATCACTCCACCATTGGCCGTGCCATCAGCTGCTAAGGCCCTAAGCTCTGGAATTCCCTCCCTAAACCTCTCCGCCTCACTACCTCTGTCTCCTCTTTTAAGAAGTTCCTTAAAACCTACCTCTTTAGCCAAGCTTTTGGTCACCTGTCCTAATATCTCCTTCTTTGTTTCAATGTCAAATTGTGTTTGATAATCGCCCCTGTGAATCGCCCCGGGATGTTAAAGGTGCTATATAAATGCACGCTGTTGCTGTTCTCCAGGATGCCGGTGACTTAGGAGCGTAACTACAGGTGTATCAGGCATGCAGCTGTAACCTTGTTTGCTCCCCATGCACCCTGTGCCGGGCCGTAGTGGGGAACGGGCCTGTGCCAGGAGGGGACCCAGGCCAGGAAATGCCGGGCCAGGCGCACTCATGCCTCAGGAGGCGCAGCGCGCCTACAACTGTCAAGCTCTCCGCTATTAATTCTGAAGCCCGACAGGACGACATGAAAGGAAAATCATCACCAGTTCCTTCCCCAGTTCCAGCTCCCAAGAGGAGATCAGGCAGGGCCTTTATTCACATAATAAAGTGTTTCCGGCAAAGTGACAACGTTTTGAAAGGGTTGGAGAACGTCAATGGAAATTAAACCCATTCCAGTCATTTAATCTCCCATAAACTCGGACAACTGCGGAAACATTTTTTTTACGCAGCGAGTTGTTGTGATCTGGAATGCGCTGCCTGAAAGGGCGGTGGAAGCAGATTCAATAGTAACTTTCAAAAGGGAATTGGATAAATACTTGAAAAGGAATTTTTTTTTTACATGGCTCTGGGGAAAGTGTGGGACTAATTGGAGAGCCCTTTCAAAGAGCCGGCACAGGCACGATGGGCCGAATGGCCTCTCTCTGTGCTATATCGTTCTATGATACTATGACTCATTTATAAGGTTTTAGACTTTTTAAACCAAAATACACATTTTGCAATGTGCCGGGAGAAGCTGGGGTCGTTCTCCTTCGAGCAGAGATGGTTAAGAGGAGATTTAATCGAGGTGTTCAAAATCATGAAGGGTCCTGATAGAGTAAATAAGGAGAAACTGTTTCCAGTGGCAGGAGGGTCGGTAACCAGAGGACGCAGATTTAAGGTAATTGGCAAAAGAACCAGAGGGGGAGATGAGGAGACTTTTTTTTACACCAAGTTGTTGTGATCTGGAATGCGCTGCCTGAAAGGGCGGTGGAAACAGATTCAATGAAAACTTTCAAAAGGGTAATTGGATATAAAGGAAACATTTGCAGGGCTCTGGGGAAAGAGCAGGGGAGGGGGACTAATTGGAGAGCTCTTTCAAAGAGCCGGCACAGGCACAATGGGCCGAATGGCCTCCTCCTGTGCCGTAGGGTTCTATGAATGATCGCATCTAATATAAACATCCATTAATAGAACAATTGTGAGTGGGTGTGCTGATTGTGTTTTGATGGCAGTCCAGTGGCACTGTTTTCTGAATGAGTTCAGCAACGCACATTTCTCGGTGTAAAATCGAAGCGTGTTGGTTGGAAGGCAGTTCACCGTTACTACTTACCTCTGATGGCTGTACTGAATAAGGCAGGGAAAGTCTGTCCAGTGTTACATTGACATTCGAGTTGCCCAAATTGATGATTTTAATTTGGCTTTCCTCTCCAACAGGGAAGGTCGGAGTAGTTTTCTGCAGGAGAAGGGAGCAAGATGCAGATAGGAACACACAGTATCATTCCAATGGCTATTGAGACAGACAAATTGACACTGAACACCTTATTGTCTACATTACGTCACCTCCATCAATCGGTTGCAATTGTGTAGTTTTTTTAATTAAAAAATGCCTTAATGACAAAAAAGAAAGCTTCTTTAAAGGCGTCCCGATGATGTCTGCCCTGGTCACGGAGCTATGAAGATGCTTGTTGTGAATTCCAGAATGATCATTCTTTGTTTCATTCAGGGAAAGAGCAGGGAGGTGGGATGAGAAGAGATACTTCCAGTTGACCAGCCAGCAATGGCTGAATGGCCCCCTTCTGTGCAGGAGAAGGGAATCAAGGGATGTGGGGATCGTGCAGGAAAGTGGAGTTGAGGTAGAAGATCTTAATGGGGCAGTAATTCCTTCCCAAACGCGTGAGTACGGAAGGGGTACTCACGCGTCTGGCCGGAGGAAATGCCGGTTTTCAGCATGCACAGCGCATGTGCTGAAAACCGGCATTTCCTCTCCTCTAACCCAAGAGGTGAAGAGGCTAGCGTGTGCGCTGTAGGGGGCAGCGCGTGCGTCTTGGATTTCCTCTGTTTTGGGGGATTTGCGCATGTGTAAAGGCCTCCGGTCTTTACGCTTGTAAAAAGCACGCGTAAGTATTTATTTTTACAGGTAAGTGGTGTTTTAGTGCAATTTAGAATTTTTTTTCCCACAGGTTTATTATTTTAAAGAATCTACAATAAGGTAAGTTTAGTTTTAGTCCCTTTTTATTAAAAACTTATTTTTTTCAAAAAAAAAAATTATTGTTTAAATTTTTTTTTAAACTTATTTATACTTAATTTAATGATTGGGATGTTTTTTAAATTTTTATTTAAAGTTTAAATAGTGTTTTGGGCCCCCGTAGTTTTCATGAGTTTGACAGTTCTTACTCTCAAACTCATGAATGAACCTTCCCCTCCCCTGATTGGTTGTACAGTGCTCACCTGATCCCAGCCGGCACATCGCACTAACTACGCCGCTGGATCAGGTAAGCACTGCGCGCTGACATCTGAACCGGGCCTGTGACAGGAAATGCAAGCAGGCCCGGGCTTCAGATGTCAGCGCGCAGGGTGAGTGCAGATCAGGGGCTTGCACGCGCGGCAAGCCCCCGACACCAAGTTCTGGGCCGTTGAATGGTGGAGCAGGCTCAAGGGGCCGAATGGCCTAATCCTGCTCCTGTTTCTTATGTTCTTATGTGTTGCAATCCCAAGGATCTTTATTTTACTGGGATTCATAGCTTGAGGCATCGAGTCCAAAAGCAAGGAAGTTCTGATGAACCTGTATAAAACACTGGTTCGGTCTCCAACTGGAGTATTGTGTCCAATTCTGGGCACCGCACTTTAGGAAGGATGTGAAGGCCTTGGAGAGGGTGCAGAGGAGATTTACGAGAATGGTTCCAGGGATGAGGGACTTCAGTTATGTGGAGAGACTGGAGAAGCTGGGGTTGTTCTCCTTTAGATAGATCAAACACATACACCACTTTGAGTACTGTTGGGGGCGATGGCTTATCAGAGGAAGGCAGCAGCAGCCAACTTCCTGGCAGCAGGGGTAGCTCTGCTGCACAGGACGGGAGGAAAAAGAGGGGTAGAGCTATAGTAATAGGGGATTCTATTGTAAGGGGAATAGATAGGCGTTTCTGCGGCTGCAAACGAGACTCCAGGATGGTGTGTTGCCTCCCTGGTGCAAGGGTCAAGGATGTCTCAGAGCGGCTGCAGAACATCTTGGAAGGGGAGGGTGAACAGCCAGTTGTCGTGGTGCATATAGGTACCAACGATATAGGTAAAAAGTGGGATGAGGTCTTAAAAGCGGAATATAGGGAGTTAGGAGGTAAATTAAAAAAATAGGACCTCAAAGGTAGTAATCTCAGGATTGCTACCAGTGCCACGTGCTAGTCAGAGTAGAAATAGAAGGGTATTTCAGATAAATACGTGGCTAGAGGAATGGTGCAAGGGGGAGGGATTCAAATTCCTGGGACATTGGAACCAGTTCTGGGGGAGGTGGGACCAGTTCAAACCGGACGGTTTGCACCTGGGCAGGGCCGGGACCGATGTCCTAGGGGGAGTGTTTGCTAGTGCTCTGGGGGAGGGTTTAAACTAAAATGGCAGGGGGTTGGGAACCTGAGCAGGGAGACAGAGGAAAGGGAAACAAGGATAAAAGCAAAAGATAGGAAGGAGAAAAACAAAAGTGGCAGTCGGAGAAATCAACAGTTTAAATCAAACATGGCCACAGTAAATAATAATTCTAATAGGTCTAAGAGCATTAAAAAAACAAGCCTGAAGGCTTTATGTCTTAATGCGAGGAGCATTCGTAATAAGGTGGATGAATTAGGTGCGCAAATAGAGGTAAATGAATATGATTTGATTGGGATTACGGAAACATGGCTCCAGGGTGGCCAAGGCTGGGAACTCAACATCCAGGGGTATTCAATATTCAGGAAAGATAGGCAAAAAGGAAAGGGGGGTGGGGTAGCATTGCTGGTTAAAGAAGGGATTAACACAATTGTAAGGAAGGATATTAGCTCTGATGATGTGAAATCTGTATGGGTAGAACTGAGAAATACCAAGGGGCAGAAAACGTTAGTGGGAGTGGTATATAGACCTCCAAACAGTAATGCGGAGGTTGGGGATGGCAGTAAAAGGGAAATTAGAGAAGCGTGCAATAAAGGCACAGCAGTCATCATGGGTGACTTTAATCTACATATAGATTGGACTAACCAAATTAGTAACAATACTGTGGAGGAGGAATTCCTGGAGTGTTTAAGGGATGGTTTCCTGGACCAATATGTCGAGGAACCAACCAGAGATCAGGCCATCTTAGACTGGGTATTATGTAACGAGAAAGGATTAATTAGCAATCTTGTTGTACGAGGCCCCTTGGGTCGGAGCGATCATAATATGATAGAATTCTTCATTAAGATGGAGAATGAAGTAGTCAACTCAGAGACTAGGGTCCTAAATTTAAATAAAGGAAACTACGATGGTCTGAGGCGCGAGTTGGGTAGGATTGATTGGGGAATGTCACTCAAAGGGTTGACGGTGGATAGGCAATGGCAAACATTCAAAGACCGCATGGATGAACTACAGAATTTGTTCATCCCAGTTTGGCATAAAAATAAAACAAAAAAGGTGACTCAACCGTGGCTAACAAGGGAAATTAGGGATAGCATAAGATCCAAGGAGAGGACATATAAATTGGCCAGAAAAAGCAGTAAATCTGAGGATTGGGAGCAGTTTAGGATTCAACAAAGGAGGACAAAGGGATTAATTAAGAAAGGGAAAATAGAATATGAGAGTAAGCTTGCTGGGAACATAAAAACTGACTGTAAAAGCTCTTATAGATATGTGAAGAGAAAAAGATTGGTGAAGTCAAGCGTAGGTCCCTTGCAGTCAGAATCAGGGGAATTTATAATGGGGAACAAAGAAATGGCTGACCAATTAAATACATATTTTGGTTCTGTCTTCAAAAAGGAGGACACAAATAACCTCCCAGAGATGTCGGGGAACATAGGGTCTGATGAAAGGGAGGAACTGAAAGAAATCAGTATTTGTAGGGAAATGGTGTTAGGGAAATTGATGGGATTGAAGGCTGATAAATCCCCAGGGCCTGGTAATCTACATCCTAGGGTACTTAAGGAAGTGGCCCTAGAAATAGTTGATGCTTTGCTGATCATCTTCCAGCATTCGATGGAATCTGGAACAGTACCCATGGATTGGAGGGTAGCTAATGTTACCCCACTATTCAAAAAAGGTGGTAGAGAGAAAACAGGGAATTATAGACCGGTAAGCCTGACATCGGTAGTGGGGGAAATGCTAGAGTCCATTGTAAAAGATGTAATAGCGGAGCACTTGGAAAACAGTGACAGGATCGGACAAAGTCAACATGGATTTACAAAAGGTAAATCGTGCTTGACTAATCTACTGGAATTTTTTGAGGATGTAACTGGTAAAATAGATAAGGGAGAACCAGTGGATGTGGTGTATTTGGACTTTCGATAAGGTCCCGCATAAGAGATTAGCGTGTAAAGTTAAGGCACATGGGATTGGGGGCAAGGTATTGACTTGGATAGAGAACTGGTTGGCAGACAGAAAGCAAAGAGTTGGAATAAACGGGTCTTTTTCCGAGTGGCAGGCAGCGACTAGTGGGGTACCGCAGGGATTGGTCCTTGGACCCCAGCTATTCACAATATATATTAATGATCTAGACAAGGGAACTAGATGTAATATCTCCAAATTTGCAGACGACACAAAGCTGGGTGAGTGTGTGTGCTGTGAGGAGGATGCCAAGAAACTCCAGGATGATTTGGACAGGTTGGGTGATTGGGCAAAAGCATGGCAGATGCAATATAACGTGGATAAATGTGAGGTTATCTACTTTGGTGGCAAAAACAGGAAGGCAGATTATTATCTGAATGGCAATAGATTGGGAGAAGGGGAAGTGCAACGAGACCTGGGTGTCCTTGTGCACCAGTCGCTGAAGGTAAGCATGCAGGTGCAGCAGGCGGTTAAGAAGGCAAATGGCATGTTGGCCTTCGTAGCGAGAGGGTTTGAGTACAGGAACAAGGATGTCTTGCTGCAGTTATACAGGGCCTTGGTGAGACCACATCTTGAGTATTGTGTGCAGTTTTGGTCGCCTTATCTGAGGAAGGATGTTCTTGCCATGGAAGGAGTTCAGCGAAGATTCACCAGGCTGATACCTGGGATGGCAGGAATGGCGTATGAGGAGAGATTGGGTCGATTGGGCTTGTACTCGCTGGAGTTTAGAAGAATGAGAGGGGATCTCATTGAAACTTATAAAATTCTAACAGGACTGGACAGACTAGATGCAGGAAGGATGCTCCCGATGGTCGGGGAGTCCAGAACCAGGGGTCACAGTCTAAGGATAAGGGGTAAGCCATTTAGGACAGAAATGAGGAGGAATTTCTTCACCCAGAGAGTGGTGAACCTGTGGAATTCTCTACCACAGAAGGCAGTAGAGGCCAATACATTAAATATATTCAAGAAGGAGTTGGATATATTTCTTAAGGTTAAAGGGATCAAGGGGTATGGGTGAAAGCAGGGACCGGGTACTGAATT
Source organism: Somniosus microcephalus (assembly GCF_052327205.1). Lineage (NCBI taxonomy): Eukaryota > Metazoa > Chordata > Chondrichthyes > Squaliformes > Somniosidae > Somniosus > Somniosus microcephalus. Next base: position 10,491,586 of record NC_140996.1, on the reverse strand, counting down.
TGGATGATCAGCCATGATCGCATTGAATGGCGGAGCAGGCTCGAGGGGCCGAATGGCCTACTCCTGCTCCTATCTTCTATGTTTCTATGTTTCGAGAGCAGAGAAGGTTGAGAGGAGATTTGATAGAGGTGTTCAAAATCATGAGGGGTCCAGACAGAGTAGATAGAGAGAAACTGTTCCCATTGGCGGAAGGGTCGAGAACCAGAGGACACAGGTTTAAGGTGATTGGCGGAAGAACCAAAGGCGACATGAGGGAAAACTTTTTTATGCAGCAAGTGGTTAGGATCTGGAATGCACTGCCTGAGAGGGTGGTGGAGGCAGATTCAATTGTGGCTTTCAAAAGGGAGTTGGATAAGAACCTGAAGGAACAAAATTTGCAGGGCTATGGGGAAAGGGCGGGGGAGTGGGACTAGCTGAAGCTCTCTTGCAGAGAGCCGGCACGGGGTCGATGGGCCGAATGGCCTCCTTCTGTGCTGTAACCATTCTATGATTCGACACAGAATAAGTGGCAAACATAGTTTTCAATAGCAACGGTCATTTACACGGCGGGGTGGGGCTGAAGGATGGAATCGAGTGTTGGGTTATCCTGTTGGATGCTCAGCATTGATCAGATCTGATCTTTGCCAGACCAGAAAAGCAATCTTTCACAACAGAAGTAACTAACAGCACATCTACAAAATGACACAGTATTCAGGATTGTGAACGGTCAGGAAGGCTGGAATTTTCACAGGAAAGAGCGGGTGGGTTGGAGGCGTGGGTGGGGTGGGGAAATAAAAAGTGTAAAACCCACCTCCAACCCGCCCACATTCACCTTTCACTCAGGCGGGACGGAGGGGGGTGGGGGCGACCAGGAGGCGGGTTGGCAATTTAAATATGATAATGAGGTCTGAAGCCTCCGCTTTAACCTGCTTCACAGGATTTACTGCGGGTGGCCGGGGATCCCGGTAGCTGCAACGAGGAGGCCTCAGCCTCGGGGAGCAATCCTTGTGGGCCGGGAAGAGCAGGAGTGCTTCCTCCTGGCACTCCCCCCAAGCTCGCACACCATCAGCCAGCGACTCCCCGGGGTCGGGGATCAGACCCCCATCCCCTCCCAGGGCATGGAACACCAGACCCCTTCACCCCCCCCCGGCCCCGGGGATCGAGACTCAGACCCGGGTATCGGGGATCAGACCCCCTCCCCCTGCCCCCTCCCCCCAGGGATCGAGACTCAGACCCGGGTATTGGGGATCAGACCCCCACCCCCTCCCCCCGGGGATCGAGACTCAGACCCGGGTATCGGGGATCAGACCCCCACCCCCTCCCCCGGGGATCGAGACTCAGACCCGGGTATCGGGGATCAGACCCCCACCCCCTCCCCCTCCCCCCGGGGATCGAGACTCAGATCCGGGTATCGGGGATCAGACCCCCACCCCCTCCCCCTCCCCCCGGGGATCGAGACTCAGACCCGGGTATTGGGGATCAGACCCCCACCCCCTCCCCCCGGGGATCGAGACTCAGACCCGGGTATCGGGGATCAGACCCCCACCCCCTCCCACCTCCCCCCGGGGATCGAGACTCAGACCTGGGTATTGGGGATCGGGCCCCCCCCCACCCCCGATGGACTCGACCCCCGCCACAGTGGGAAACCCCTGCCCCCACCACCCACCTGGTCCTGTGGCCTCCTGGCCCTGTCAATCAGGAAGACCCCTGGGGAGGGAGCTCGCCCTTTCTGTCGCACGCACACCGTGGAGTTCAAACCCCACAGCGTGCCGGGAAACCTGAACTTCCGGGTTTCCTGCCGTCTCCCGGGTCCCCCCGCACCGTGCGGGTGGGAAACGGGGAAAATCCAGCCCAACGTGTCATGATGTTACCTCGGGAGACTGGAGAAGCTGGAGTTGTTCTCCTTTGAGCAGAGAAGGTTAAGGGGAGATTCAATAGAGGTGTTCAAAATCATGAGGACTTTTGACGGAGTAAATAAGGAGAAACTGTTTCCAGTGGGAGGAGCGTCAGTAACCAGAGGACACAGATTGAAGATAATTGGCAAAAGAACCAGAGGGGAGATGAGGAGAATTTTTTTACTCAATGAGTTGTTGTGATCTGGAATGCGCTACCTGAAAGGGCGGTGGAAGCAGATTCAACAGTAACTTGCAAAAGGGGAATTGGATAGATACTTGAAAAGGAAAGATTTGCAGGGCTATGGGGAAAGAGCAGGGGGAGTGGGACTAATTGGAGAGCTCTTTCAAAGAGCTGGCACAGATACGATGGGCCAAATGGCCTCCTTCTGTGCTGTATGATTCTATGATTCTCTATGATGTGATGCACTGGTACAATTCATTTCTAGAGTGCAGAATGGAGCAAAGTTATTACTGCATCAGCGTAATGCTGCAGTTTACCTCAAAAATTACACAATAACAGAGATTGTAGAGCATATTTTTAGAGCAGTCCTGTTCCTGAATAACATCTAAAACATGGATGCAATGCAGGGGAAAAGTGGCCGTTAATCTGCACCTGTATAGCACGGCATCTAAACTTCCTCAATAGCTTCTCAGGTGTGCGCGCCTGGCTGTACCTGAAGGGTGCGGAGCAAGGTAAGTCACAAGCCAATGCATGTCCTACGAAGATGCAACACTGACGGGCAGGGAAAAGACCAGCTGGTCCATCAAGGCTGCCCCACACCCATGATGCCCGGAGCATCGTGACTGGACACTTCCCACCCCCCTCCCCTGCAGCCATTGAAATCATCTGGGAGAGGCAAAAAAAAAGGAAAAATCTAAGGCCCATGGTTTTTGCACAGAGATTTCCTCGCATAGTACCAGGAGCCATTAGAATTGTCTCGATCCCCGGGGCTGGGGGGGGGGGTGAAGGGGGCTGGTGTTCCATGCCCTGGGAGGGGGTTGTCTAAGCAGAGTTGGCAACCCTAGACAGACATGGAGCTGCAATATTGGGTGCTGGGGGGGCAGAGAGGAGCGCCAGTGGGACTGTACAATTCCAATGGCTCCTGGTACTGTGAGGAAATTCCTGAGGGATTCATCACATGACCTCCCGCCTCCAATGGCCCCGCCCCTACATTCATGCTATTGGTCGCCCAACATGTCCATCCTCATTGGGCCCCACCTCCCTACCTCCATCGGAAAGCGAACAGATCCGATCGGATGAGTCTGACTTGTCGGTCAAACAGCCTTTTCTCCACCCCACCCCCCAACCTGCACCCCCCTCCACATGCCCGATACTTTTTACAAGAATGTTCAAAGAAAATGAAAAAAAAAACAGTTTTAAAAAGAAATCACCTGTGATTTATCTCCCGCAGTCGCTGGCAGCAATGTCCTGGAGATTGGTAATTTCTGGAGGCTCCCGGACAGTGCTGGAGGGTTGGCGACCCAATGTGTGTCCGTCATATTGGCGCCAGGACCCCGCAGGAGGTTCAGGGCTGAGGTTGTGCAATTCTGCTGCTCTGCCCCCCCACCCCCCGCCCGAAGTTGCTCCCCGACATTGTCGGGAGAGGAACATCCGCCCCCTTCGTTACTCTAGAACTACAGAAGCCGTAACAGAAACTGCCGCTTTAGCTGCGCTGGCCTCCCGTTCTGAAAGCTGCCATTTTAATGACCAGGCTGCCGTTACTCACGTCGATTTGAATTTGCACCAAAGCAGCAGCAACAAATGCCAGTGACGCAAGAAACATCCCCACGGTCATCCTTCGCAGAGGCCTAAAAACACAAGCAAAATACTGTGACACAGGATCTACAGCACTGAATCAGGCCATTCGGCCCAACAGGCCTGTGCTGGCGTTTCCTACATTACAACAGTGACTGCACGTCAAAAAGTAGGCGCTATATAAATGCAATCTTTCATTCACTCTTTCTTTCTTTCGCTCTTTCTTTCTTTCGCTTTCTTTCTTTCGCTCTTTCTTTCTTTCGCTCTTTCTTTCACTCTTTCTTTCACTCTTTCTTTCTTTCGCTCTTTCTTTCTTTCACTCTTTCTTCCTTTCGCTCTTTCTTTCGCTCTTTCTTTCACTCTTTCTTTCTTTCGCTCTTTCTTTCTTTCACTCTTTCTTTCTTTCGCTCTTTTGCTCTTTCTTTCACTCTTTCTTTCTTTCGCTCTTTCTTTCGCTCTTTCTTTCTTTCGCTCTTTCTTTCACTCTTTCTTTCACTCTTTCTTTCTTTCGCTCTTTCTTTCTTTCACTCTTTCTTTCGCTCTTTCGCTCTTTCTTTCGCTCTTTCTTTCGCTCTTTCTTTCGCTCTTTCTTTCACTCTTTCTTTCACTCTTTCTTTCTTTCGCTCTTTCTTTCACTCTTTCTTTCACTCTTTCTTTCACTCTTTCTTTCTTTCGCTCTTTCTTTCACTCTTTCTTTCGCTCTTTCTTTCTTTCGCTCTTTCTTTCACTCTTTCTTTCGCTCTTTCTTTCTTTCGCTCTTTCTTTCGCTCTTTCTTTCTTTCGCTCTTTCTTTCGCTCTTTCTTTCTTTCACTCTTTCTTTCGCTCTTTCTTTCTTTTGCTCTTTCTTTCGCTCTTTCTTTCTTTCGCTCTTTCTTTCTTTCGCTCTTTCTTTCGCTCTTTCTTCCTTTCGCTCTTTCTTTCGCTCTTTCTTTCTTTCGCTCTTTCTTTCTTTCACTCTTTCTTTCTTTTGCTCTTTCTTTCGCTCTTTCTTTCTTTCGCCCTTTCTTTCGCTCTTTCTTTCTTTCGCTCTTTCTTTCTTTCGCTCTTTCTTTCGCTCTTTCTTTCTTTCGCTCTTTCTTTCGCTCTTTCTTTCTTTCGCTCTTTCTTTCTTTTGCTCTTTCTTTCGCTCTTTCTTTTTTTCTTCCCTCACAAACCTCCTTCCACTCTATTTACTTCATCTCACCCTATCAGCATATCCTTCTATTCCTTTCTCCCTTGTGTGTTTATCCAGCTTCCCCTTAAATCCATCTCTGCTATTCGCCTCAACCACTCCCTGTGGTAGCGAGTTCCACATTCTCGCCACTCTCTGGGTAAAGAAGTTCCTCCTGAATTCCCTATTGGATTTATCAGTGACGATCTTATATTGATGGCCCCTAGTTCTGGTCTCCCCCACAAGTGGAAACATTTTCTCTGTGTCTACCCTATTGAACGCTTTCATAATCTTAAAGACCTCAATCAGGTCTCCCCTCAGTCTTCTCTTTTCTAAAGAAAAGAGCCCCCGCCTGTTCAGCCTTTCCTGATAGTAGAAATGTTGAACAGAATTAATGTCCATTAAGTTCATTATGGTGGCTCTGAAAAGGAAAATATTGTCAGGAACAATGTGAAAATGTCAGCCTTCTGAATGCCTGTACAAAGTGAGTTCCTCTCTTGTTCTTTCCCCCATTCCCACTGGGCCAATACGGCACCTGGTCATTATAGGCCACTGGGCATCTTTAAAGAGGTCAGTGCTGAATAATTGGGTGAGGAAAACTTATATTTTCCATCCCAGTCAATGAAATGCTTAAAATGTAAATCCTGTCCAAACGGAAATCCCTGTACAGACTGGGAATCATGTTCAACTTGTACACTGCAGTAATGAAACAGAATTAATAAGTTAAGATTGATATATACATATGCAGTGGTTCTGTAAATCAACTATGTTAAGGATCATTGTCCTATGCTCCAACCAGTCACCACTCAACAACAACAACCTGCATTTATATAGCGCCTTCGACGCAGTAAAACGTCCCAAGGCGTTTCGCAGTAGCGATTATCAGACAAAATTTGACACCGAGCCACATAAGGAGATATTCAGAGAGGTGACCTAAAGCTTGCTCAAAGAGGTAGGTTTTAAGGAGCGTCTTAGAGGAGGAGAGAGAGAGGCGGAGAGGTGTAGAGAGGGAATTCCAGAGCTCAGGGCCCAGGCAGCTGAAGGCACGGCCGCCAATGGTTGGGCGAAATAAGTAGCGGATGCGCAAGAAGCAGGAATTAGAGGAGCGCAGGGATCTCGGAGGGTTGTAGGGCTGGATAGAAATACAGGTAGACTATCCTTTATCCGAAAACCTCGGGACCAGCCGAGTTTCGGTTTTCGGAGAATTTCGGATTTCGGAAGGTGGGTCGGCGGGGGTCCGCGGGGGGGTCGGGGCCGGCGGGGGTCCGCGGGGGGGTTGTCGGGGCCGGCGGGGTCCGCGGGGGGGTCGGCGGTTGTCGGGGCCGGCGGGGTCCGCGGGGGGGTTGGCAGTTCGTGGGGTCCGCGGGGGGGTCGGCGGGGGTCGGGCCCGGCGGGGTCCGCGGGGGGGTCGGCGGGGGGGGGTCGGCGGTTGTCGGGGCCGGCGGGGTCCGTGGGGGGGTCGGCGGGGGGGGTCGGCGGTTGTCGGGGCCGGCGGGGTCCGCGGGGGGGTCGGCGGTTGTCGGGGCCGGCGGGGTCCGCGGGGGGGTCGGCGGTTGTCGGGGCCGGCGGGGTCGGCGGGGGGTCGTGCGCACGACTTACGCTGACGCTCAGCGTAAGTCGGTCGGGGTCGGGGCCGGCGGGGGGTCGTGCGCACGACTTACCCTTTATCCGAACTTCCGAAACCGGAACCCTCTAAAAACCGAAGGTTTTTTCGTTCAGCGTAAGTCGTACGCACGACTTACGCTGAACGAAAAAACCTTCGGTTTTTAGAGGGTTTCGGTTTTCGGAAGTCCGGATAAAGGGTAGTCTACCTGTACTCTTATCCAGTGCTCCATATTGGACTTTGAGCCCATATTTATTTGTCACATGGATTCGGCATCTGCAGTGGCCAGGTTGGTCCAATCCCTTGTACTGCACCATGCTGGAATTTATTCCACTCTGCCGCAACGCTGACTAGCAATGCCAGAATTCTAAAAGGTGTATCTGAACCACCAGGCTTGCCCGATTGTTATACTTACGTAAAGTTTAATTTGCACTTAGCAATCAAGGGATAAACGATACCATCGACAATTGGAACCAGGGCCAGAATCAGAATCGGGTTGACTGTCTGTGCAAAAAATCAGGAGAACAAAATCAATCGGATTGTGCATCGAGAGGTAGCAGCTACTGAACGCAAAGCTCATCATGAGAAGTGATATATTCAAACCTTAATTACATACCTGCATCTGGTCAGGTTGGATATCAATGCCTCCCTACAGAAAAGACGGTATATAATAGTAAATATCAGTCCCGAAAAAAAAAAGTATTAAATATTGTAAAATGCAACATTTGTGTTTATTAATATTCTTACAAAATTTCCATTCATTTTGGTTGCTTGGAAAGTCCATCTTGAGCCCTGTATGCATAAGTAAGAAAATCCACAATCATGAAAGCTCGCAATGCTTAACTGAACACAATGTAAATTAATTAGGTGCATTGTACACAGAGACTTGAGCACAAAATCCAGGCTGACACTCCCAGTGCAGTGCTGAGGGAGTGCTGCGCTGTCAGGGGTGCCGTCTTTCAGATGAGACGTTAAACCGAGGCCCCGTCTGCTCTCTCGGGTGGACGTAAAAGATCCCGTGGCACTATTTCGAAGAAGAGCGGGGGAGTTATCTCCCGTGTCCTGGGGCCAATACTTATCCCTCAACCAACATCGCTAAAAAAAACCCAGTTTATCCAGTCATTATCTCATTGCTGTTTGTGGGAGCTTGCTGTGCGCAAATTGGTTTCCTACATTACAACAGTGACTGCACTTCAAAAAGTACTTCATTGGCTGTAAAGTGTTTTGGGACGTCCTGAGGTTGTGAAAGGCGCTATAGAAATGCAAGACTTTGGCAGCAGGTGTAAAGTGCCTACACTGCAAAACAGATGGAGCAATAACAACATCCAGCCCATTTTTTAATTTCATGTTAATGCCAGGGCATAATGAAAGACTGTTCAGAAACGGACATCAAATTAATCAATAGGGTGGCTTGCTTCCAGATCCCTGAGATTGACTATCGTGCAGTCTATACATGGTAACACACACAAGGTAGGGTGAAACACAACTGTAGCATAAGCACAATAGATGTTTCCACTTGTGTGGGAGTCCAAAACTAGGGATCATAAATATAAGACAATCAATAATAAATCCAATCGGGAATTCAAGAGAAACTTCTTTACCCGGAGAGCGGTGAGAATGGGGAACTCGCTACCACAGGGAGTGGTTGAAAGAAAGAAAGAAAGACTTACATTTCTATAATCAAATCAAATCAAATCAAATCAACTTTTATTGTCATTGTTAGTGCACAAGTGCAGTACAACGAAATGTAGGCTTGCGGCTCCCGAGAGTGTACATTTAGATTAAGACATTTAAACATTCAACATACATTTGGCTTGTAATACATTAACATAAACATAACCATAATAAAGTGCATTGGCAGATGTGCAGGCTTTAGAGTTTATTTGTGGAGTTCAGTAGGATGACAGCCCTGGGAAAGAAGCTGTTCCTAAATCTGGTCGTACGGGTGCGAATGCATCTGTAGCGTCTCCCAGATGGCAGGAGGGCGAACAGACTGTGGCTGGGGTGGGTAGGGTCTTTGATGATGGACCGTGACCTCCGTAAACAGCGTTTCTGGTATATGTGCTCTATGGTCGGTAGCCGGGTGCCGGTAATGCATTGGGCAGTTTTGACTACCCGCTGCAGGGCTTTCCGGTCATGACCACCGGACATCCCAAAGCGCTTTACAGCCAATGAAGTACTTTTGGAGTGTAGTCACTGTTGTAATGTGGGAAACGTGGCAGCCAATTTGCGCACAGCAAGCTCCCACAAACAGCAATGTGATAATGACCAGATAATCTGTTGGTTGAGGGATAAATATTGGCCCCAGGACACCGGGGATAACTCCCCCGCTCTTCTTCGAAATAGTTCCATGGGATCTTTTACATCCACCTGAGAGAACAGGCGGGGCCTCGGTTTAACGTCTCATCTGAAAGACGGATGGCAAGTAGCATAGAGTTTGAGCTGAAGGGTGCAGGGACACCGACGCAGTAAACTAATGTTCAAGTATACATGAAGGGTCACACTCGAAATGATAACCAAATGCTGATTAACCTGCTGTGGATTTCCAAACATTTTCTGTTTTCTTTTGAAAATTCAATGGCCGGTAAATTCCTCGGGTTCCACAAAGTGCGTCAGAAACCCCGGCAGTGTGGGAGCAGCTCTGAGGAATTTCCCTGCCGACGTTACCTTTGCAATTGCAAATCAGAGGGTCTACGGGTTCCTTGGATGAGCCTCTTCTGAGACTGACCTTTGGAATGAACGCAGCTTTTGCACATTGTGCAGGAAATCAAAGGTGTCTTTTGCCCATAGGCCCATCCCCCAGCAAAAAGTCTACAACTTCAAGATTGAGGGGAAGAAGATTGGTGAGGAAAATATATAATGAAACTAGCAATCTTTGCTTCGGTATGTTTTCCATCGACTACTTAAGATGCTACTTTTCACAGGTAAACTAAAGTAGAAGATGCTTATATCTTACCTGCTGGTCAAATAAAGCCCAGAACATGGGGAGCGGGATATACAGGAAGAGCACTTTCAGCACTATCTTGATCTGAGCAATCAAATGTTCCTAAACCAGTTGATAAAGAGAACAAACAGTGAGATCAAAGGCAAATTGTTTGCTAGACCATCTGCGTATTTCCTGAGATGTACAAAGAATTGGCTGTTGCATATTGGGCTTGACGACATCAATCCTGTCACCATAAACAACAGCCAATGCTGAACACAGCATTTAAGAGCAAACTAAACCCACGCACCTCAAGTGCAACGCGCTGGCTGAACCAGCAAGAACAGCCTGCAAAACATGTCCATCAATGATTTTTACCACGTTTCACATGGCTGTTGACGTTTGTACTAATCTAGGATACCACACCACCCCCCCCCCGCATTCTCCCCTCAAAATTTACCACAATACAAATTACAGCCCGAGCAACACTGTATGAGGTTGTGACTTTAAATTATGAATGAAATCATAAAAATTGTTACATGCATATTCATTAAGCTTCAGCTGGAGTATTGTGTCCAATTCTGGGCACTGCAGGTTAGGAAGGATGTCAAGGCCTTGGAGAGGGTGCAGAGGAGATTTACTGGAATGGTACCAGGGATGAGGGACTTCAGTTATGTGGAGAGGCTGGAGAAGCTGGGATTGTTCTCCTTAGAACAGAGAATGTTAAGGGGAGATTTAATAGTGTTCCAAATCATTGGGAGAAGGGGAAGTGCAACGAGACCTGGATGTCCTTGTGCACCAGTCGCTGAAGGTAAGCATGCAAGTGCAGCAGGCGGTTAAGAAGGCAAATGGTAAGTTGGCCTTCATAGCGAGAGGATTCGAGTACAGGAGCAAGGATGTCTTGCTGCAGTTGTACAGGGCCTTGGTGAGACCACACCTTGAGTACTGTGTGCAGTTTTGGTCACCTTATCTGAGGAAGGATGTTCTTGCCGTGGAGGGAGTGCAACGAAGATACCTACAAACTCACATCATACTCCTCCTTAGCCCAGTCCATGAAATGTTCTCGTTTGGGGTATTGTTTGCCACGATGCTTGAATCTGTTTTTGATAGAAAACTGTTGGGGAAAAAAAACACGCAATCATTTTGAAACATTATTGACAATGTTGCATAGGCTTGTAATAGCATGACACAGAAATGCTAAGGAATTTATGCCTGGCACTTATTAATAGTTTCATCACACCTAAGGAATATTATTAATAGGAGGGAGGGGAACATGGTAGGTCGGTGTGTGTTGGTGAGACATGGGTTGACATACAGAATGTTCCCACTTGCTGAGTTCCCGATCCCAGTTCCCTCCCATGCTCGGGAGGAACAGGTGACTTTGGACCTATGGTTCCCAAAGCTCTCCACCACTGGGGGTTTTCCTCGTGTCATGTCTGGGTCTGTTGTAGACTCATTTGATGGAGATTGATTGACAACAACTCCATTATTGTTGTATCATGCAACTACCAGGATGGTAGAAGGCGAACTAGACAGACCTTGGACTTTTATCTAGCAATTCCTATGTTCCTATGTAATTGTGCCATTATTAGACGTGTTGCTTGGACATTGGCAATTACCCTTCCCCTTTCATATGTAGCCAAGTGGGAAAATGCAGTGAATATTTAAGTCCACTAGATGGCGCGGTTCATTTTCCCCTTTAGAATTTGAAAAAAGGAGAAAAGGGTTATGGGTAGGGCCATGTGATGCCAAAGGAACCTCCCCTTTCTTCACAGCCTCCATTTTCTAGATCCAGCGTGAGGGATGTGCTCTGAGGAGAGCTGGGGTGAATATGACTTTTGAAATGAACTTAGTCTGCGTAAAGTACAACTAAAACAGCATTTAGTGCAGCCAGACATAGTTTTAAAGTGATATTGTTTCCCAAATCACTCGATATCACGGGGATGCTTGCAGATTGTCCCACCATGTGCTGGTGTTAACCTTTGTTAAAATTGTTGTTGAGTCCTTGGGGCTACGTTTCGAACAAGTTTAATACTTTCTGTTTGCTTGTAAGAGGTAACAAGTGATAACGGGACATACGAATGTATGGTATGATATGTTTTGTTTTGTATAATGATTGTTAGCTAATTAACTACCTGCACCTGTGGTTTACCTCATGTTCTGTTTTACAGCAAGCCACTGCCGTATTTTATCGACTGTGTTTTATATATTTACAATTTCATCCTAAACCTAGACCCAAGTTATTAATACAGAATAAAAAAAAACCAAAAACAAAAGTTCGTGTCCTGTGCTGCTCCATTTCGCCAGGCTACACATTTTGGTACCAGGAGTGGGGTCTGTTAGCTTGGAGTTTCTCAGGCTTGGAAAAGTTACATAAAATACGGCAGTGGGGGAAGAGCGGTGTGGTGCCAAGTGGACCTGGAGACGGACGGAGAGTGCTGCCTGGGGTTGCTAAGGAGGACCAGACCAGACAGACGGGATCCAGAGGGCGCCAGGACCAATCTGGGAGAGGACCCATCAAGGCACCGAGGAGGGACACCATTGGAGAAGAATCGTCGCAGCGGCCATCTCATTCAGTGACTGTCAGGGACTTGTGAACTGAGTCAAAATGTTAGACCCTCCTGAGGAGGCGGTTGGAGCTCACAATTCGGATGGTGAGGACAATACCTCTAGTGTGGGTGAGGGCAACCAGATAGATCAACTCAAGGCACAGATTTCAGAGTTGAAAAAAAACCATGACCAAGCAATGGCAATTATTGCCACTCTAGGTAATGGGGCAACCAAGTCATATGTGTATGTACCCAGAGAGCGTCAGATCCAACCATTCAGTGGTGAGGTATCCAAAGATAGTCGTTCAGTTGATGAGTTCATTGAAGAGGTTGAAAGTGTACTACGAGCTAGAGATCAGACTCCTGCAGAGCAGGTAGATTTCATTCGATCTTTGTTGAGGGGGGCAGCCCTACAGGAAATTAGGTTACGGTTGGGTGGAGAGTCTAAGCAGCCCAGTGACCTGTTCAGTTACCTAAGGGGGGCTTTCACCGAAAAACGCAGTGAGTCCCAGCTGTTAGAAACTTTCTATGGACGCAAGCAAGAAGAGGGTGAAGATTTCCGAGAATACTCACATGCACTCTCTCAGATTATTAGAACTTTGGTAAAGCAATCACCTGATGCTGTGCCGGACACAAAACGGGTTGTCAGAAACAGATTTGTTGATGGTGTTAGAGATCCCTCACTCCGGAGAGAGTTGCGCAAGTTTGTACGAGACAACCCCCAGTCTACCCTGTTCGATGTACGTGAGGAAGCTGTCTGATGGTCCTTAGAAGACCAGCCCTGTAGCACTAAAGTTGCAAAGAGCAAGAATGTAGTGTGTGACAGTACGGGGAGGGATCTTCAGTGTTCTGCCATTGGGGTACCAGGCAGCCAGGCTGTCACTTTACAGGATGTTCTTAAAGTGGTGGCGGAACAGGGTAAAGCTATCGGGGAACTAACAGAGGCAGTACGGGGTCTTGCTCTACAGAAGGAAAACACGGGTAATGACAAGGTTGGGAAACCTAGAGCCAAGCCAAAGTTCACTGATGAAGGTCAGCCTATTTGCTTTAAGTGTAACGGGGCGGGGCACATTGCCAAACAGTGTCCTCAGAAGCACGAGGTAGCAAACACATCCACCAATGCTGGCTGGGGTGCAGGAAAACTAACTCCCTCGATTGCCATGAGCCGGGCAATGCGAGGAAAACCTGCAGGCTCTCAGAACAGTACTGGTATTCGTGACAGATTTCTTGACCGTGCAGTAGGTAAATGTCCAGTAGTAGATCTCAAGATTGGGGGGGTTACTGCTAACTGTTTACTGGATACCAGGAGCCAAGTCAGCACTATTACTGAAGTTTTTTTCAGAGAGCACTTACTTGGGAGGGATGAGGATATGCTGCCTACAACCGGGTGGCTTAAGATCACTGCCGCCAACGGGTTGGACATTCCCTACTTGGGCTACCTTGAGTTAGACGTTGAAACTATGGGCATAACCTTACCCGAATGTGGTTTCCTGGTAGTCAAAGAGCATCAGCAGTCACAGCCTGCAGCACCAGGTCTTATTGGTATGAACATCATCAGCCGATGCAGACAACTAGTTCATGCTGAGTTTGACACTACTCTAGGGGGAAAGTTGGATTCAGATTGGAGGGAAGCATTTCAGCAAGTACAACAGTGTAACATCACTCCAAAGTCATCTTCTGTCCGTGTAGCTGGTAGGGGTGCTGTACATGTGCCTGCGTCTTCCATAGCTACAGTCTATGTAAAGGGACTTAAAACTCAGTCAGGTGGCAGCACTAAAATGCTGTTGGAGCCAGGTAACACACCATTGCCAGGTGGCCTGGTAGTTGTCCCCACTCTAGTTGAATCAAAGGGACATTTATTTCCAGTGCAGGTGGTAAATTTCTCTGAGGAGGATGTGTGGTTAAGCCCCAGGACCAGGCTTGGTATTCCGACTCAGGCAGAGTGTGTAGACAAGGACTCCTGTGAGGTGCGATTTCAACGCATCTCCGCTGACACAGAGGAAGTAACTGTTGGCAGAAAAGAAGGACAGATGACAGACCAAGACATTCAGTTGCTTTTGGACAAACTACACATAGGTGGCACACAGGGCCAACAAGCAGAGTTAGGTGCACTTTTAGCCAGGTATTCGGAAGTATTTGCTTTTAAGGATGAGGACCTAGGCTACACTGATAAAGTTGAGCATGAGATTAACTTGGTAGATGACGCACCAGTTACAGAGCCATACCGTCGTATCCCACCTACACTGTACAAAGAGGTGAGGGACCACATCACTAAGCTTTTAAGAAAGCGTGTCATCCAGGAGAGCAATAGTTCATACGCTTCACCCATAGTGGTAGTTCGTAAGACTGATGGAGACATATGACTATGTGTTGACTTTAGGAAACTAAACTCAAAAACCAGACGTGACGCATTTCCTTTGCCCCGCATTGACGAGAGTTTTGATGCCCTTCATGGTGCAAAGTTCTTCTCGACCATTGATCTTGCAAGTGGGTACCACCAGGTTGCTGTTCGTGAAAGTGACAGGCCTAAGACTGCTTTTACAACTCCTTTTGGCCTTTTTGAGTACCTGTAATGGACCTGCGACTTTTCAACGACTTATGCAAGCGACTATGAGCGACTTAGTGTTCCACATCCTATTAGTGTATTTAGATGACATCCTTGTGTTCTCTCAGACCTTCCCGGACCATTTAGAGAGGCTTGAGACAGCTCTAAGACGACTGAAAGAGACAGGTTTGAAAGTAAAGCTTGAAAAGTGTCACTTCCTGCAGCAGGAAGTCAGGTTCCTTGGGCATCAAATTTCAGGGGAGGGTATAGGGACAGATCCAGAGAAAATTGCCGCCGTAAAGAAGTGGCCGGTCCCCAGTACAGTCAAAGATCTGAGGTCATTTCTTGGTTTCTGTAGTTATTACAGGAGGTTCATTGAGGATTTTTCTAAACGAGCTGGCCCTCTCCATGACGTAGTCAATGCATGCCTTAGGGAAGACAGCCCAGCAAAAGCAAAACGGTTGTTTGAAGGTTCATGGACAGCTGCGTGCCAAGCTGCTTTCGAACAGCTGAAAGAAAAGCTGATCAGTGCTCCAGTGTTAGGTTACGCAGATTTCGCTCAGCCTTTTATTGTAGAGACGGATGCCAGTAACCTAGGATTAGGTGCCATCCTCCACCAGCAGCAGAGAGATAGGAAGAGAGTGATAGCATATGCCAGTAGGAGGCTCCGTAATGCTGAAAGAAATGACAGAAACTACAGCAGTATGAAACTAGAGCTCCTCGCCCTCAAATGGGCTGTTTCAGAGAAATTTCGAGGTTACCTTCTAGGTTCCAAGTTCACTGTCATAACAGATAACAACCCCCTGTGTCACCTTTCTACAGCTAAGTTAGGTGCTGTTGAGCAAAGATGGGTGGCTCAGTTAGCTGTTTTTGACTTTGACGTCAAGTACCGCCCAGGCCGCTGTAATGCAGCAGCAGATGCCCTCTCTAGGCAGCCGTTAGCAGGGGAGCCCGAGTCAGACAGTGGGGATGCAGACTATGATGGTTGTGTGGCCATATGTAATGTCACTCACAAGGGAACAGCTCTAGGACCAGACTTAGGGACAGCAGGAGTCAAGTGCTGTAAAGTCAGACAGATCCGTGTTTCGGACGCAGAAGAAAGTACTGAGCGTAGTGAGTTGCAGGGTAACACACCAACACTTCCCGGTTACTCTAAAGAGGAACTACGTAAGTTTCAGGACACAGACCCCACCCTCAGCGTGTTTAGGAAGTTTTGGGGTGAGCAGCGAAGGCCAACTTACAAGGAGAGGTCGCAGTTATCCAAGCTAGTATTATCCACGTTAAAGCAGTGGCCCCGTATCTGTGAGCAAGATGGTTTGTTGTACTGTGTAATCGAGGATGTCCATGTTGGTGAATGTCACCAGCTACTACTGCCCTCTTGTTTGAAAGAAGTCGTGCTTGAAGGTGTGCATGATCGTATGGGCCATCAGGGAATAGAGCGCACACAGAACCTTTTGAGACAGAGATGTTTTTGGGTTGGGATGTATGAGGATGTGGAACAGTGGGTCAAGAAATGCGAGAGGTGTGTTTTGACAAAAATGTCCCACCCCAAGATACATGCCCCTATGAAATCATTTCTAGCCTCCCGGCCCCTTGAAGTAGTTGCTGTAGATTTCACCATGCTGGAACCGGCCTCCGATGGTCGTGAGAATGTGTTAGTGGTGACCGATGTTTTCACTAAATTCACACAAGCCTTCCCTACTCGGGACCAAAAGGCTGATACCACGGCAAAAGTCCTTCTCAAAGAGTGGTTCATGAAGTATGGGGTCCCAGAAAGATTGCATTCAGACAGAGGTCGAAATTTTGAGAGTGAAATCATTGCCGAGCTGTGTAAGCTTTATGGTGTAAAGAAAACCCGCACTACCCCACACCACCCAGAAGGAAATGCTCAATGTGAGAGATTCAACAGATCTTTACATGATCTTTTGCGTACACTGCCTCCAGAAAAGAAGCGCCGCTGGCCTGAGCACTTATCTGAGTTGGTGTATGCCTACAATGTAACACCCCATGCTACGACTGGCTACTCACCGTACTATCTGCTTTTCGGGGTTCATCCACACCTTCCTGTAGATGCTTTATTAGGTCAGGAGCAAGTGTTAGACAAGAAACATGAGTGGTTGGTTGTCCACCAAGAGCGTTTGAAGGAGGCACATGCAAGGGCAAGAGAGTACACTGAAAAGAAATCAGCTCAAAGAATTGAACTTAACAAAGACAAAGTGTACTGTCCAACCATTGAGGTGGGTCAGTTGGTATACTTACGACACAGGCCTTTGGGTAGGAACAAAATTCAGGATGCTTGGGGTCCTACTGTGTACAGAGTGGTGGAGGTACAGGGCACTACACATGCAGTTGAGCCTGTAGAGGGCGGTCCTTTAAAAAGGGTCCATAGAGTTAATCTTAGGCCATGTGTTACCCCTGTCCCTGAGCCTAGGCGGACGAGAACCAAGTCCCCTGTCACCGTACCCCCTGTCACTCTTTTGACAGAATCATTGCCAGAGCCCTCTGATACTGAGTTTGTTGTGGTAGAGGAAGTCACCTATCCAGAGTTAACTCAGGAGGAAAAAGTAAACAATGATCCTGTTGGTAACGCCCAAGATGTACAGGAATCAGAGGCTGTTTCTGAGCCAGAGCATTCAGATCCTTCTGAGTGTGGGACTGAGGTTGAGGTACCCATTCCGGCTCCTCGCAGAACTAAAAGAGCCAATGCTGGGGTAAACCCTAACCCATACCATTTGCCTCAGTCAGCCTGTAATGCAGTCTCACTCAGTCCTGAGGTGTTCTCTCATGTTTTATCGAGTCTGGGTACTGCCTTTTTTCGAGAAGCTGTAAAAGAAGTGAAAAACGGGTGCTAAGTCACCGAGGACGTTGACTTTAAAGCAGGGGAGAATGTAGCCAAGTGGGAAAATGCAGTGAATATTTAAGTCCACTAGATGGCGCGGTTCATTTTCCCCTTTAGAATTTGAAAAAAGGAGAAAAGGGTTATGGGTAGGGCCATGTGATGCCAAAGGAACCTCCCCTTTCTTCACAGCCTCCATTTTCTAGATCCAGCGTGAGGGATGTGCTCTGAGGAGAGCTGGGGTGAATATGACTTTTGAAATGAACTTAGTCTGCGTAAAGTACAACTAAAACAGCATTTAGTGCAGCCAGACATAGTTTTAAAGTGATATTGTTTCCCAAATCACTCGATATCACGGGGATGCTTGCAGATTGTCCCACCATGTGCTGGTGTTAACCTTTGTTAAAATTGTTGTTGAGTCCTTGGGGCTACGTTTCGAACAAGTTTAATACTTTCTGTTTGCTTGTAAGAGGTAACAAGTGATAACGGGACATACGAATGTATGGTATGATATGTTTTGTTTTGTATAATGATTGTTAGCTAATTAACTACCTGCACCTGTGGTTTACCTCATGTTCTGTTTTACAGCAAGCCACTGCCGTATTTTATCGACTGTGTTTTATATATTTACAATTTCATCCTAAACCTAGACCCAAGTTATTAATACAGAATAAAAAAAACCCAAAAACGAAAGTTCGTGTCCTGTGCTGCTTCATTTCGCCAGGCTACACATATAAGAACTTGGACCAAGGAGGCTGCAGGGCGCCACCGCATGGGATGCAGCACTAGAAGTTAACTATACGTAGACCTCGACTGTACCAGGTACCAGCATCGATATGGAGCCACCTGTACCATCACAAGTTAGAGAGTAATCAGCCTATGAACACACACCAAGAATTGGAAGATGCATCACCCTCAGTCATTGAGAAGTCACAGGCGTTTTAGACTCAATGTCCAAACAGAGGGAATGGAAGGTGTGGAGATCCATTGGCCTAGCATCAAAGAGCGTGCCAAGCTACAATGTAAGACGGGATGGAAAAGAAGAAGACGAAAAAGAGGAAGCAAAGAGAAGAGATGGATTGCCAAGATTGATGATATGCTGGGTGTAAGATTGTCTGCACTGCAATCCACCATGGAGGCAATGTAAACCAACATGATGGAAACCTCGGTGACCAAGGGCCTTAGCAGCACAGCAGAAACATTCCAAACTCCAAACTGTTCTAATGGTGGCTCTATTTCCACATTGGGTCTATTATCCAAGGAGTGCTATGGTCAGGACATTCCTGTAGAGAGGTTGCAGTCAGCTGTGAGACAAGGTATCTCTGACGATATGGAAGTACAATAGTTTACCTTCGACAGGTCACTATCAACCATGAGCAATTGTCTCACCACTGTTTATGGGACTCGGCAGGTGCTCGTCTCTAGAAAAGCGAAGGCTGCGGGGGTGACCCAATAGAGGTCTTTAAAATTATGAAGGGGTTTGATAGGGTAGACGTAGAGAAGATGTTTCCACTTGTGGGGGAGACCAGAACTAGGGGCCATCAATATAAGATAGTCACTAATAAATCAAATAGGGAATTCAGGAGAAACTTCTTTACCCAGAGAGTGGTGAGAATGTGGAACTCGCTACCACAGGGAGTGGTTGAGGCGAATAGCAGAGATACATTTAAGGGGAAGTTTGATAAACTCATGAGGGAGAAAGGAATAGAAGGATATGTTGATGGGGTGAGATGAAGAGGGGTGGGAGGAGGCTCGTGTGGAGCATAAACACTGGCACGGACCAGTTGGGCCGAATGGCCTGTTTCTGTGCTGTGAAAGTAGGGGTCTCCAGAGGTAGGACATTGTAACTCAAGTTAGCGGTTTGTCCCTGATGTCACGAGACCCTGACCATCTTTTAATGCCCAGTCACAAAATACAGTGAGCCTTAAATGCGAAGGTAAAGGTGTCTTTTCCCTTTGACTGATCGGCTAGCTGTTTCCAGCTTTTTCAGCTTTTTCTTCCGTATCTGTAATGAGCTGTCCACAGTGAATTTTCAAGCCATTCCTCGCCATGTTACTCCACCATCGCGGAACGCTGCTGATCCCTCCACTATCCCCTTCCGCACAATTGCAAGTCATCACAAGGCTATCACAATTCAAATGGCTAATATGTAATTCCTGGGCATATTGGCCCAGAAATTCGGGTCCCCACGGGTGAGTATGCACTGGATACTCGCGTAGGCCCAACGAAAGTGCCGGTTTCGTGCATGCACTGCGCATGCGCGGGAAACCGGAACTTCCGTTCCCTTGAAAGAAGGGGTTGACAGGTGGAACGCGTGCACCGGAGAGGCAGCGTGTGCGCATCGAACTTACGTTTTTTTTGCAGGTCTCTCCGGGAGGGTAAGTCTCCAGCAGTTACACTTTTAAAAAGCAGGCGCAAGGCCTGCTTTTAACAAGGTAAGTGGTGAATTAATTAAAATTAAAACATTTTTTCCCACAGGTTTATTATTTTTAAATACTTTAAAGAAAGGTAAGTTTATTTTTAGCCCCGTTAGAAAATGTAATTAATTTTTTCAAAAATTTAAATTATTGTTTAAAATAGTTATTTCATGTAATTTATAGTTATTTTAAAAATGTGATAAAAAAAAAATGTATTTGAAGTTTTAGTGATGTTTTGGGGCTTATAGTATTTATAGTTTTGACAGCTCTTCCTGTCAAATTTATAAATGGGCATTTCCCTGCTACCATTGGCTCTCCATGGCCCACGTGATCCCAGGGGACACTTTGAACTAACTGCGCCCCTGGGACACGCAAGCACTGCGCGCCGGCAGTTGGAGGAGACCCAGGATCTGAATCCCACGCGGGCCCACAGCTCAACGGCTGGCGCGCTAGGTAAGTGCAGGTCGGGGGCTTTCACCCGCGGGAAGCCTCCGACCCGAATTTCTGGGCCATAATATCTCAAGACACTGCGGCCCGGATTTTTTGGCGGCCTATGACGGCGTTCGCAAGCGTAAGGGCCCCGCAAGTTCCCGGTCTCCGTGTGCGATGTGCAGGTGTGAAAACCCGGAACTTGCGATCTGTCAAGTTTCAGCTCGATACATCGTCCGCATCCCCGGGAAATGGACGTTTGCCGGCGGGGAGTCGGGGCTATTTGTCCCAACTGACTGCCCAGCGAATGCCAAGGAAACCCTTCCACCTGGTAAAAGCAGGCGTAGAGCCTTCCTTTACCAGCGCATTTTAAAAAATCGTTTAAACATTCAAAAACCTTTAAAATTAGGTTATTTTTGGCCCCTTTAAAAATGTTTAAATTTATTTTTCAAAAATTAAATTTTTGTTTTAAATGTTTAATTAAATTGTATTTTAATTAATTTTGAACCTGTGGTGATTTATTTTTATTTTGGTTGTGTGAAATTGTATTTTTTTGGCCAATTCCTGTACTGCTCACGGGGATTCCGTACGTAAATGGAATCTCCGTAAGCATAATGGGAATCCCCCTTTGTGATTGGTTGGGCCAGCCCACGTGATCCCAGGGACGCTGGCGAACCGCCGGCACCCCCGGGGATCCGTGGGCCTTTACGCAGGCCCACGCCCGCAGGCCCAGGAGCGCGAGTCTTCGAAGGTCTGGAGCCATCAGGTAGGTGCGGAGTATTCTTGCGGCTCGGAGACGGTGGCCTCCGACCGCAATTTCAGGTCCTGTGTGTATAAGATTCTGGTTCCTAAGAGAATTGGTCCACTCATAGAATTGCCATTTTGCCACGAACACAGGATAAAAATATTGGGAGAAGCCAGAACTGTAAACATGAGTATCTTAGAACATAGGAACAGGAGGAGGCCATTCAGCCCCTCGAGCCTGTTCCACCATTCAATGAGATCATGGTTGAGCTGCGACCTAACTCTATATACCCGCCTTTGGCCCGTATCCCTTAATACCTTTGGTTAACAAAAATCTATCAATCTCAGATTTAAAATTAACAATTGATCGAGCATCAACTGCCGTTTGTGGAAGAGAGTTCCAAACTTCTACCACCCTTTGTGTGTAGAAGTGTTTCCTAATTTCACTCCTGAAAGGTCTGGCTCTAATTTTTAGACTATGCCCCTAGTCCTAGACTCCCCAACAGCAGAAATAATTTCTCTCCGTCTAGCCTATCTGTTTCCCTTAATATCTTGAAAACGTCGATCAAATCACCCCTTAACCGTCTAAATTCCAGGGAATACAACCCTAGTTTGTGTAATCTCTCCTCGTAACTTAACCCTTGGAGTCCGGGTATCATTCTGGTAAACCTACGCTGCACTCCCTCCAAGGCCAATATATCCTTCCTAAGGTGTGGTGCCCAGAACTGCTCCCAGTGCTCCAGGTGTGGTCTAACCAGGGCTTTGTACAGCTGCAGCATAACTTCTACCCCCTTGTACTCTAGTCCTCTAGATATAAAGGCCAGCATTCCTTTTTGATTATTTTCTGTACCTGTTCATGACATTTTAATGATCTACGTACATGGACCACCAAGTCCCTTTGGACCTCCACTGTTTTTGCCTTTTCACCATTTAGAAAGTACCCTGTTCTATCCTTTTTCGGTCCAAAGTGGATGACCTCACATTTGCCTACATTGAAATCCATTTGCCACAATTTTGCCCACTCACTTAATCTATTAATTAATTAATCTATAATCTGTAGCTGTATCTATAATCTATAGCAATATAATTAATCTATAATCTGTAGCAGTGTCAGCCGTGGCCCAGTGGGTGGCCCTCTCTAGGTGGGAGGGGCTAGGAGTGAGCCAGGTGTGACTGGTTGCCTAATTGCAGCTGGGTGTTGGAGGGAGTTTTGTAAAAAGTTGGTGGAGGGTTTTGGGGTGTTGTTTTCAGGTTTTAGGGCCTTTTTGGCCCACAAAAAACAGCCAGATGGCTGCTGAGGGGTCCGGAGTGCCGGGCCCCTTAGAGGACAATATTCCCGAGAGGAATTTTATTCGGGAAGAAACTGTGGTGGGAAGGGGAAAGAAAAGGCCCAAAGATTTGGGCCGGGACCTCAGGAGGTTTGGTGAAGAAAATACGGTGGTGGTGCAATGTGACGATAAGAAGATTCGAGCCT
The DNA here is from genome assembly GCF_052327205.1 of Somniosus microcephalus. Lineage (NCBI taxonomy): Eukaryota > Metazoa > Chordata > Chondrichthyes > Squaliformes > Somniosidae > Somniosus > Somniosus microcephalus. Next base: position 10,469,285 of record NC_140996.1, on the reverse strand, counting down.
GGGATATAATTCAGGCGGTTCATGAGGACTGTGGTGAGGGAAGCTGTTTTGTCTGCCGACCAAAACCAAATGTGGGATTTGAGATGACGGTCGGTGGCCGTGAGGAGGTGGAAAAACTGCTGCTCGGTCTGAAAGTTGGGGCGAAATTCTTGGAGGTGACTCTGCTATATTCAGAGGAGGTGGTGGTTTCATTTTTGAACTTGCCTGTGTACATCGAGGACGAAGTGCTGAGCAAAAAGTTGGAGTCGTGGGACATTAAAATCTGTTCCGAAATAAAGAGGAGGTACTATCCGGGAACACTGGTAGCAGACGGAACCCGGTATGTAAAGGTGCAGTTCCCAGAGGGGGTAAGGTCTTTGCCGTACAGTATGAAGTTCGAGACACTGGAAGGGGTGCAGTACTTTTGTGTGCTGCACGATAACCAAGTAAAGGTGTATTACTATTGTCTGGGACATGACCATCTCGTAAGAAACTGTCCTGATTTGTATTGTTACAATTGCGGTGAGTCGGGACATATCGCGCGGAGCTGCAAGGCAGAGAGCTGTGGGGTGTGTCGTAAAGGCCCCACCCGCTGTGAGTGTGTGGCAGAAGGGAGCGAAATGAGTGATGAGATGGGAGAAGGAGCGGGAGAGGAGTGTGGAATGGCCGGAGGTGCGGTGCAGTCGGAGGACACAGCCGGTAAAATGAAGGAAAAAAGAGCACAGGAAGAGGCTGAGGATGGCGGAGCGGAGATGGAGATGGCGGAAAACACGACGAGGGTTGTGGAGGGGAACAAAGACAGCAGCGGGCAGCGAGGGTCGAGTGCAGACTCGAGCCTTAGTGCAGTTCGGCTCCCCCTGGGGAGTCTGGTATCTGCGGGGGGAGAGGAGGCAGGAGCGGGGTGTGTGGTGGAAGTGAGTGCTCCGGGGAGAGGCGGGGAGTCGGATATTTTGGTGAGTGGGAGGGGGCAGGACGGGGGCGAGAGTACAAGAGGCAGGAGCCTTAAAGGGACAGCAGGTTGGGATCGGCGAGATAGAGCCGTCAGAAGGGAACAATTTAGGTGCACCATTGTCCCATGGAGTGAGGGAACAAGGTGCAAGGGTCAGAGGTGGAGACGTGGTCGAAGGGGGCGGCACAGTGGGAGAAACTGCGATAGCAGGAAGACTCTCTATGGGAGATGAAGTATCTGACGGGGAGCAGGATTATGTATCGGACAGGGAGCAGGCACAGGGGGTTGCAGAAGAGCTTGAGTGTGAGGAATTAGAGGGGGACAGAGACATGGAAGTCGGAGATGGGGTGGCATCATGTGGCAAGGGAAAGGTTAGTGAGGGGCAGAAGGAGGGAGAAAGGGCAGCTCCTGGGTCCAAACTTAAAGCAAGGAAGAGGCTGAAACAGGAGGGGAAAAAGAGCCGGAGGCTGCAGGAAAAAGCAACAGCTGCCCGAAAAGTTGAGAAGGAGCATGAGAGGAGGGAAGAGCCAGAGATTAAATGATGGGGAGATTATTGGGCATACTTCCCTTCTTTGGAGCCATGATTACATTGGTCTCGATTTAATGTGAACGGACTGAGGGGTGAGAAGGAATTGCAGCAGTTGTTGCAGGGTTTTAAAGGCACGGGCTTGTTGTGTCTGCAAGAAACCTTTTGGGATGAGGATATTCTAGAAAGAGTTCAGAAGGTTTGGAAGGGAGAGGTGTTTGCAAGTTGTGCAAACAATAACCGTAGAGGGGTGGCTGTTTTGGTGAGTCCGTCCATAGAAGAGAACGTTGCCTTGGTGGACAAGGACACTGAGGGGAGATTTTTACGGCTAAGGGTAAAATTGGAGGGATTTAATTGTGATCTCTTTAATATCTATGCACCGAACGACCATTGCAAGCGTCGCGAGTTTTTTCGGGGTTTATTCACTGAAGTGGCAGAGGTGGCAAATCCTTGTATAGTGGGGGATTTTAATGTATTTTTTATCTTGGATGGACATTTCAGCCCAGATGACCTTTAAAGATGATAGCTCCAGAGGGATGATTGTAAAAATGATGGCAAATTTAAATTTGAGAGACTTATGGAGGGACTGGAACCCCATAAAAAGGGAGTTCTCCAGAGCAGGTTGGGTGGGTGATGTTTTAAAACAGAGCCGAATAGATTTTGTGTTAATGTGGGAAGGGTTAAGTTCGGAGGTGATGGAGATTTATTATAAAAAGTATTTTTTAGTGATCACTCGGCTTTGGTTCTTAGAATTAGGAACAGCAGAGTTAAGATCGGTTCAGGGGTGTGGATTTTAAACAATCAATACCTGAAAGAAAGTGCTTATAAAGAAGGGATTATAAATATAATAAAGAATGCTCGGAAGGAACTTTTTTGTTCTTGAAAGAAAGAAAGAAAGAAGGAAGAGTTTGGTGGGACAATTTCAAATATGAGGTAAAAGGTTTTTCGGTACGTTATGGGGAAAAAGAGGGCGGCAGGTAACCGGCATCGAGAAGAGAATATAAACAAAAGGTTTACGGATGTCTGTAAAGCAGTTGACGGAGGGGATAAGGGAGCTGAGACTAAGTTCTGGGTGCTAAAGTAAGAGTGGGAATTATTGCAAGCTGAAAAATGCAAGGGGGCCATTCTCCGTGCAAATGCTAGAGATGCATTGGAGGGCGAAAGATGCACTAGATATTTTCTGGAGCAAGAGAAGCTGCGACAGAGATTATCATTAATTGAAGAGTTGAAGGTTGGGGAGAAGATCATTCATGAAAGGGAGGAGATTTTTGAGGCGGCTAGCAGCTTTTATCAAGAGCTATATACAAAAGAAGACATTTCCAATTTGGAGATGGAGAAGGTTACTGCTTTTATTGAAAAGGGTTTAAAGGAGGATGAGAGAAGCATGTGTGATAAAGAAGTAGGATTAGCGGAAATAAAAATAGCAATAAGTGGAATGAAGGGGGGGGGAAAGCCCAGGGTCCGATGGACTAAGTGCAGAATTTTATAAGGAATTTTTTGAGATTTTAAGTCCATTGCTCTTAGAAGTTTTTAAGGAAATTAATATTGAGGGAAGCCTGCCCCCATCTATGAGGAGAGGTATCATAAGCTTAGCTTATAAAAATAAAGGGGATAGATGGGATCTGAAGAATTGGAGGCCCATCACACTATTAAATGTGGATTATAAGATCTTGGCGAGTTTTATGGCAAATCGTTTGAAGGAGGTGTTACCGGAGATAGTTTGGCCCTCTCGGTCCTATGGAGTCATAGGCCGGGACATCGCAGACTCTGTGGTCTCAATCCGAGATGCGATAGAGCTCATGGAAGAGAGTGGGAGGGAGGCTTATGTATTAAAGATAGATCAAGAGAAAGCTTTTGATAGGGTCTCGTGAGTTTTTATTGAAGGTTTTGGAAGCATTTGGTTTCAAGGAAAATTTTATTCAGCGGATAAGGATTTTTTATTCAAACATATTTAGCTGTGTTAAATGTAATGGTTTTTTATCTAAGTATTTTCCAATATAGAGATCAGTGAGACAGGGTTGTCCCCTGTCCCCATTGCTGTACACATTGGTAGCAGAACCATTGGCTATGATAAATTGACCCTTAGTGTTAGGGGGATTAAATACGTGGGGTTACGGGGATAGGGTGGGATATGTGTTGGTGTAGGGGTTACGGGGATCGGGTGGGATATGTGTCGGTGCAGGCTCGATGGGCCGAAATGGCCTCTATCTGCACTGTGGGGTTTCTGTGATTAGGTTACATGATGCGAAAGAAACAAGGTGTAGTTGGGATTGTGGTACCCAGTTCTGGGCTGGTGTCGGTGATACACCAATATGCAGATGACACAACCTTAACATTGAGAAATGGGGAGTCAGTGAGGAAAGCTATGGAGGTAGTGGAGGAATATTGTAGAGCTTCAGGTGCCAGAGTGAATTACAGTAAGTCCCAATGCCTGGTTGCAGGGAGGGGTTGGGGGTATGTCCCTTTAAGGTGGTGGAGGTTTTGGAAGTTCTGGGGGTGCATATGGAGTGCAAGAAAGATAGGGAAGAAGTGGATCGATTAAATTGGGAACCGAAGGTTATGAAAATTAAAAAGATTTTGGGAAGGTGGGAAAGAAGGTGGTTGAAAGTGCAAGGAAGAGCGACAGTGGTGTCTGCTCTCCTGCTATCTAAGCTATGGTACTTATTGACGGTGGAGGATATTCCTGAGTGGGCAGAAAAGTCCATCCGAGAGGCTTGTGTGAGGTTTTTATGGGAAGGGAAACCAGCCTTGGTGGCTTACAATACCATCATTGGACAGAGAAATCAGGGAGGACTCAATTTCCCAGATATTGATTTGAAGAAAAAATCCTTTAGAATCAAATGGGTGAAGAGATTTCTTCAGAAGTCAAATACAAGTTTTTAGAAGAGTTGTTTTGAGCATTTTTTAAAACGAAGTGGGATAGGAGGGCAGGGGATATTGTATATGGAATACAATAATATGTTTTTGAAATCGATTAAACTTCTCCCTAGGTTTTATAAGGGGGTTGTAGAGACTTGGGCTCCATTTTTAAAAAGTGTGCAGTTTATGCCCAAGGGGGCTGAGGAATTTTTAGAACAGCCCTTATTTCTGAATAGGTGGGTCAACATCGAAGGAGAGGTTTTATTTAATCAAGCTTTTATAAAAGCTGGGATTATATCTGTGAAAGATGTATTATACGAGGTGATTCCAGGTTGGTTGCCGGAAGCGATAGTGAGGGACATGGTGTGGGAGGAGGATCAGGAGGTAGAAGGAAAAGCAATAGGAATCATGTATGAGAAGATTGTGAGGGCAATGCCACAGGATTGGATGGAAGAAATAAATGCGGAAATCTCCAAAGGAAGTAAAATGCGTCCTGCTTTTCCAAGCTTTGTACTGGAGAAAGGGGGAGAGTTGGTCCAATTTGACAACTGTAATACTCGAGATTTCTATGAGGTATTCAGAGAATGGAGATTCAAGACACCTGCTGGTCAGGAGTTTTGGCAGAGTATATACCCACAGCTGGACTTCAACAGGATTTGGAAGGGAGTGTGGGCGAATTTTAAATGCCCAGAATGGATTGAACTGGATTTCAAATTGGCTCATAACCGGATTTTTACCATGACGGTCTTGTGCAAGATTGGACGAGTGGAGGCGGCAACTTGCCCAATGTGTGGGACACAGGATGAGACTCTGTCCCATTTACTGGTGTTATGTCTGCAGTTAAATGACTTTAAGTACTATGTTCGACAGTTGTGTGAAGCTTTTTTGCTGGGTGGGGACCGAAGAGTGAGAATGGGAATTCCGTGGGACTCAATTTTGAGATGGGGATTGCAGGAGAGTCTGCCCGAGTCTAGCGGAGCGGCAATTAATTTATTGTTCAGTTTGGCTAGATTCGTGATTGTGCAAAGAAGGAATGCTCTGTTTTTTAAGGGGAGGAGAATCAATCTAAAAGAGTATTTTAAATATAAGCTAAAAGATCATTATAAGGCTCTGGATGTTTTATTCAGAAAGGAATTTAAGGACAGTATTTTACAACCAATTTTTAAAGTACAATCGATTAATATATGTTGCAGGTGACAAATTAAACTTTAGGTTTTGATGTTAAAAGGTGGTGGCGGAATGGCTGTGCAGAGCGGTGGAATTGATTTGTATCATACAATGTAATGATCACGATGTTGTAAATGTTCTTAATGTTCAATGAAGTATAATATAAAAAAAATTTAAAAAGTGGGTAGCACACTCCCCTCTGAGTCAGAAGGTTGTGGGTTCAAGTCCCACTCCAGGGACTTGAACACATAAAGCCAGGCTGACACTCCAGTGCAGTGCTGAGGGAGTGCTGCACTGTTGGAGGTGCTGTCTTTCAGATAAGACGTTAAACCGAGGCCCTGACTGTCCTCTCTCAGGTGGACGTAAAAGATCCCATCTCGCTATTTGAAGAGGAGCAGGGCAGTTATCCCCGGTGTCCTGGGCCAATATTTATCCCTCAACCAACATAACAAAAACAGATGATCTGGCCATTATCACATTGCTGTTTGTGGGAGCTTACTGTGCGCAAATTGGCTGCCGCGTTTCCCACATTACAACAGTGACTACACTTCAAAAGTACTTAATTGGCTGTAAAGCGCTTTGAGATGTCCAGTGGTTGTGAAAGGCGCTATATAAATGCAAGTCTTTCTTATTAATATCTCTTTGTAATTTTATGCTTCCATCTACACTGCTTAAAATGTCACCTATCTTTGTGTCATTGGCAAATTTGGATATGTGGCTTTCTATCTCATCATCTAAGTCGTATCCTTCTCAACCTTCCTGCATGGGGCATGGTTTTGTTTCTTTACTTACCGCAATGCACTTGGCAACTGTAGATACAATATTCCCCTGGGGAGCGGACTTCTTGTACAAAGAACTTCCTCCAGTAAATACAGCTGAAAGACATAGCATGATATGGTTAATGGATTATAGTTACCTTGACCAAATCTAAGAGTAAGCGTATATATCCCTCGTCGCTCCCGGTGTGGAACCTTGCCTGCCAAGAATGCCTATTGGGAAATCACGTATGGTAGGGCATGGTTGGCTGTACTCTTGGAGTTTTCCAGCGCATGCTCTCCCACTGCCAGTTGCACCCCTCCCCCCGCCCGGTCAAACAGTCTTTATTTCCCCATATTTTTAGAATAAGGGGAGCGGGACTAATCGGACAGTTCTTTCAAAGAGCCGGCACGGGCACGGCGGGCCGAATGGCCTCCTTCTGTGCTGCGTCTACGGTTCTAAATGAAAGTGTTCAAAGAAAATGGAAAAGGACACACAGTTTTTTTTTAAATGCACCCTATGATTTTTCTGCCGGGTGTTTGCTGGCTGCAGTGCTCAGGAGATGAATCTGTGTTTCCGGGAGGTTCCAGCACAATCCTGGCAGGTTGGCAAGCCAAACACTTGGGCAACGTATGATTTTTTTAAAATATTTGTTCACGGGATGTGGGCATCACTGGCAAGGCCGGCATTTATTGCCCATCCCTAATTGCCCTCAGTGAGCTGAGCCACCTTCTTGAACCGCAGAGGGCAGTTAAGAATCGACCATATTGCTGTGGGTCTGTAGTCACATATCGGCCAGACCGGGTAAAGGCGGCAGATTTCCTTCCCTAAAGGACATTAGTGAACCAGATGGGTTTTTACGACAATCTGGTAATTTCATTGTCACCATTACTGACACTAGCTTTTTAAAATTCCAGATTAATTTAATTAATTGAATTTAAATTCCCCAGCTGCCTATGGCGGGATTTGAACTCACGTCTCGTGGATCATTAGTCCAGGCCTAATTAACAACAGAAAATGCTGGAAAAACTCAGCAGTCCAGGAAACATCCGTGGAGAGAGAAATAGAGTCAATGTTTCAGGTCGAAACCCTTCGTCAAGACTGAAAATAGCACAGGAAATGAAACAGATTAAAAGGTCAGTTTGGGGGCTGGGAAAGAACAAAAGAGAAGTGAAGAGACATTAAGAGGTATTCAAAATGAGACGAGATGGTGATCGGACTAGTGGAGAGACAAAAGACGGCAAACACGAGAAGGGAAACTGAAAGTAATGAAGATGAACGAGGTTGAAGAGCCAAACGGAGACCCTGTCGAAAAGAAGAGCAGAACTTCTTCAAGGTAGGCATTTAGTCCAGGCCTACTGTATTAACTAGTCCAGTAAACATAACCACGATGCTACCGTACCCACTGTTCATGAAAATGAATAGGCAGGAAATCGTTGGCTGTGAGCGAGTGAGCGAAGACCCTCACCACCTGGTATCTCCAAATGATACAGATTGTGGCAATCTATCTATCTCGTTTATTTTCTGGAGAAAAGAGTTTATAAGACTCACTCAAAGCAACTGCCATCAGGGCTGCTGGTACACCGAAAGCCAGCGGGTAACAGGCCTGGGGGAACTTTCCACATTGGTACTCTAAAATACACAAGAGTTATGGCATGGTTAGAACTTCATGCACAAAAAGGACATTTCATTAACTCTTCATGACCCTTACTGTCAAGATCAGGTGCAAGTAAAAAATAATTAAAGAGGCTAATGGGACGTTGGTCTTTATCTGGAGGAGGCTGGGATACAAAGGGGTGGGAGTTATGTTACAGCTGTACAGAGCTCTGGTCAGACCCCCAATCTGGAGTAACCGCGTTCAGCTCTGGGCCCCGCACCTCAGGAAGGATATATCGGTCTTGGAGGGAGGGGCAGTGCAGATTCACCAGAATGATACCGGGGCTAAAAGGGTTAATTTATCAGGACAGCTTGCACAGACTAGGCTTGTATTCTCTCAAGTATAGAAGATTAAGGGTGATCTGACTGAGGTGTTTAAGATTATTAAAGGAGTTGATAAGGGAGAGAGAGAGAGAAACTATTTCCTCTGGTGGGGGGAGTCCAGAACAAGGGGGCAGAACCTTAAAATTAGAGCCAGGCCGTTCAGGGGTGATGTCAGGAAGCACTTCTACACACACAGGGTAGTGGAAATCTGGAACACTTTCCCCCCCCCCCCCCCCCCCCCAAAAAAGCTGTTGAGGCCGGGGGGGTGAATTGAAAATTTCAAAACTGAGACTGATAGATTTTTTGTTCGGCTAGGGTATTAAGGGTTACGGAACCAAGGCGGGGAGATGGAGTTAAGATACAGGTTAGCCACAATCTAATTGAATGGCGGAACAGGCTCGAGGGGCTGAATGGCCTCCTCCTGTTCCTATGTCTAAATTAAGCCATGATCTGATAATCCTATTGGTCATAAGCCAGTTTGTGCTAGGTAACATGACTAACGGACAAATGAAATAATTGCACACAGAAAATGGTGGAAATTAAGTGTTACAAATGTGTCGGATTACTTATGCTTAACTTCATTAATTTTCAATCAAAATGATGATCGACAAAGACTCTCATTGGCTTTTACTTTTCCAACAACCATTTTGCAGTTTCTGGTTTTACTTTGGATACACGCTTCATCAAGCAAAGCCAACTGATGCCTACCTCTCAGTACGGGAGTAACAATTGTGGAAATGAGACTTCCTGCATTGATTGATAAATAGAAAATTGAGAAGAACCTGCTCCTTTGTCTTTCCTTGGGAGAAAAAATAAAGAGAACGTTGACTCGAACAGCAGAAGGAATCAAAGGCACTTTGAGATATTTACAGAAATTCATGTTTACTCTGTAACACAAGGGCGTTGAGGCATCATCTGGTGTTCACTTATTGGCCCAGACTTTGCTGCCAAGGTAGCGTTGGGTTTAACGATGCTCGCCGTTATTGACGTGTGAATCACCCGGCAACTTGTGGCGAGGGAGAGATTCCCCCCGTGAGTTGCGAATCGCCACGAGTTGCCGGATGATTTGCACTGCTCCGCCCATTAGCCTCGCGAAAACGGCAGCTCGCCCTCAACCTCCCGGCGAGTTTCAAGAAATTGCTGGATTTGCGTCTTAATTACCCATTAAACTCACCGCAGAAAGTTAGGACTGGAATTTAACAGCGTAAGGACCCCTTTAATGAGAAGATCTTTGTTCCTGCAAAATGTAGTCAGTGGCGGATAGTTACATAATACAAATGATGTGCGTAAAATTAACCCCAGTCACTTACAGCAGTGCTGTCTCCGGGCATGATTGACTGGAGAATTAACCAATCATCTCCCTTCTGGCCGAGAATGGCGGCGTCGCTCTATGCAGCCATCTCCATAATCTCCTTTAGCGCTACAAAGGTTATGAAAGGTTTTCATAGAGTGGATACAGAGAGAGTGTTTCCACTTGTGTGGGAGAGCAAAACTGGAGGCCATCAATATAAGATAGTCACCAAGAAATCCAATAGGGAATTCAGAAGAAACTTCTTTACTCAGAGAGTGGTGAGAATGTGGAACTCGCGACCACAGGGTGCGGTTGAAGCAAATTGTATGGGTGCATTTAAAGGGAGGCTGGACAAGCATATGAGGGAGAAGGGAATAGAGGGTTTTGCTGATAGATTTAGATGAGGAAAGATGGGAGGAGGCTCGAGTGGAGCATAAACACCGGCATGGACTGGTTGGGCCGAATGGCCTGTTTCTGTGCCGTATATCCGATGTAATTCTATGTTATCCAATGCCACTCAACCTTTCTGGCCCAGGAAAGGAACAATTGAAACTTTAGAGTCTCATTCCTGCGGATAGTAAATTGTTAGAGATTTTTTAAATTAAAAATTTAATGATTTTTTTCTTACTTTTCCTTTTTGTCTCTTTCTTTCTTTTTCCAATCTTTCTTTCCCTCTCTTCATTTTTCTTTCCATACCTGATTTGACTCTAATTCACCCGATTGCCTTTTCCGTCGTTCACTCTGTTTCTTTCTCAATCCTTAAATCTCATGGGTTAAGGAGATAGACTGTTGGTCCCGTCGTTTACCGAGGTCCCAGATGCCCCGCTGACCTCGCCGCCCTGTTATTCGCTCGCGCTCCCAGCGAGACACAGGGCAGAAAAATTTCAAGCTGAAGGGTGATGAGGAGGAAGTCTAACTAACGGGGCAAACGCCGCGAGCTGCCCCGTGCCAGCAAGTTTTGGGTCAACGTGTCCTGGAGTGTTAACATTTGAACAATGCCTTTACATAACTTGAACCAGAAAAAAACTGGGGTACTACAGCATAATCAACTGGTGGAAAGATTCCATCGGGTTTTGCGGTCAGGTATTTTATCAACAAAAACAGGAATTTTTTTAAAGCATTTCTGTCTGTGGCTTTAGTTGCAGATAAAAATGCATTTTAAACTTAATATTTATGTTTACCTGGTGGTCTTCAAACTGGTCTCCGCCAAATGCCGACACACAAGGCTTGATGCCACCAGTCCCCACAGCAATAAGTGACAGTCCGAGCATTGACAGTCCTCTGGAGGAAACAAAATCAGCCGCTTGCATTATAATCCACAAACTTAGGTGGAATTTAGTGTATCAGATGTTGGCCGGGGCTCAGTGGGTAGCACTCTCATCTCTGAGTCAGAAGGTTGTGGGTTCAAGTCCCACTCCAGAGAATCGAGCACATAAGCTAGACTGACACTCCCAGTGCAGTGCTGAGGAGCGCCGCACTGTCGGAGGGGCAGTACTGAGGGAGCGTTGCACTGTCAGAGGGGCAGTACTGGGGGAGCGCTGCACTGTCGGAGGGGTAGTACTGAGGGAGCGCCGCACTGTCGGAGGGGCAGTACTGAGAGAGCGATGCACTGTCGAAGGGGCAGTACTGAGGGAGCGCTGCACTGCCGGGGGGGGGCAGTACTGAGGGAGTGCCGTACCGTCAAAGGGGCAGTACTGAGGGAGCGCTGCACTGTCGGAGGGGTAGTACTGAGGGAGCGCTGCACTGTTGGAGGTGCAGTACTGAGGGAGCGCCGCACTGTCGGAGGGGCAGTACTGAGGGAGCGCCGCACTGTCGGAAGAGCAGAAATATTTCATAATTCTCAACAAAAATACATTCCATTGAGAAACAAAAACTCCACGGGAAAAGTGATCCAACCGTGGCTAAGTAAAGAAGTAAAGGATAGCATTAGATTGAAAGAAGAAGCTTATACTGTTGCAAAGAATAATAGTAAGCCTGAGGATTGGGAGAGTTTCAGAAACCAGCAAAGGATGACCAAAAAATTGATAAAAAGGGGAAAAAATAGAATGAGAGAAAACTAGCAAGAAATATAAAAGCAGATTGTAAGAGCTTCTACAAGTATGTAAAAAGGAGAGTAGCAAAAGTAAACGTTGGCCCCTTAGAGACTTGGACAGGAGAAATTATTATGGAGAATAAGAAAATGGCAGAAACGTTAAACAAATATTTTGTATCTGTCTTCACAGTAGAAGACACAAAAAGCATACTAAAAATGGTGGGGAACCAAGGGTCTAATGAGGGTGAGGAACTTAACATAATTAATATAAGTAGAGAAAAAGTACTAGAGAAACTAATGGGACTAAAAGCCGACAAATCCCCTGGACCTGACGGCCTACACCCTAGGGTTCTAAAAGAGGTGGTTGCAGAGATAGTGGATACATTGGTTTTGATCTTCCAAAATTCCCTAGATTCTGGAATGGTCCCAGTGGATTGGAAGGTCGCAAATGTAACACCGCTATTCAAGAAAGGAGGGAGAGAAAAAAATAGGGAACTACAGGCCAGTTAGCCTGACATCAGTCATCGGAAAAATGCTGGAATCCATTGTTAAGGAAGTGGTGTCAGGGTGCTTAGAAAATCATAACATGATTAGGCAGAGTCAACGTGGTTTTATGAAAGGGAAATCGTGTTTGACAAATTTATTAGAGTTTTTTGAGGATGTAACTAGCAGGGTAGATAAAGGGGAACCAGTGGATGTAGTATATTTGGATTTCCAAAAGGTGTTCGATAAGGTGCCACATAAAAGGTTATTACACAAGATTAGGGCTCATGGGGATGGGGGTAATATAACAGCATGGATAGAGGATTGGTTAACGGACAGAAAACAGAGAGTAGGGATAAATTGATCTTTTTCAGGTTGGCAGGCTGTAACTAGTGGGGTGCCGCAAGGATCAGTGTTGGGGCCTCAGCTATTTACAATCTATATTAATGATCTAGATGAAGGGACCGAGTGTAATGTATCTAAATTTGCAGGTAAAACAAAGCTAGGTGGGACAGTAAGCTGTGAGGAGAACACAACGAGTTTGCAAAGGGATATAGATAGACTGAGTGAGTGGGCAGTAAGGTGGCAGATGGAGTATAATGTAGGGAAATGTGAGGTTATTCACTTTGGTGGGAAGAATAGAAAAACACAATATTTTTAAATGGTGAGAAACTTTCAAATGTTGGTGTTCAGAGAGATTTGGGTGTCATCATGCAAGAAACACAGAAAGCTAGCGTGCAGGTACAGCAAGCAATAAGGAAGGCAAATGGCATGTTGGCCTTTATTGCAAGGGGGTTGGAGTATAAGAGTAAGGAAGTCTTGCTACAATTGTACAGGGTCTTGGTGAGACCACACCTGGAGTACTGTGCACAGTTTTGGTCTCCTTATCTAAGGAAGGATATACTTGCCTTGGAGGCGGTGCAACGAAGGTTCACTAGATTGATCCCTGGGATGAGAGGGCTGTCCTATGATGAGAGATTGTGCAGAATGGGCCGATACTCTCTGGAGTTTAGAAGAATGAGAGGTGATTTCATTGAAACATACATGATTCTGAAGGGGATTTACAGGGTAGATGCTGAGACGTTGTTTGCCCTGGCTGGAGTGTCTAGAACTAGGGGGCACAGTCTCAAGATAAGGGGTCGGCCATTTAAGACTGAGATGAGGAGGAATTTCTTCACTCAGAGGGTGGTGAATCTTTGGAATTCTCTGCCCCAGAGGGCTGTGAATGCTGAGTCTTTGAGTATATTCAAGGCTGAGATCGATAGATTTTTGGACTCTAGGGGAATCAAGGGATATGGGGATCGGGCGGGAAAGTGGAGTTGAGGTCGATGATCAGCCATGATCTTATTGAATGGCGGAGCAGGCTCGAGGGGCCGTATGGCCGACTCCTGCTCTTATTTCTTATAATAGCAGGGGTGTTCTTCCTCAACCAACATCACTAAAACAGATTATCCGGTCATTATCACATTGCAGTTTGTGGGAGTTTGCTGTACACAAATTAGCTGCCGCGTTTCTTACATTGCAACAGTGACCACATTTCAAAAGTACTTCATTGGCTGTAAAACACTTTGGGATGTCCTGAGGTTGTGAAAGGTGCTGTAGAAATGCAAAACTTTCTTTTTTTATATAATACCATTTGCTTACAATGGGCCAGAAATTGGTGAACGGGGCTTGCCGCGCGTGCAAGCCCCGTATATGCACTTACCCCGCACTACTGCCGATCAGCTCCAGGGACGCCTGGACTTGGTGTTTGAAAAAGAAGAATCCCGGGCAGCGTATGACGTCACGCCGCCCAGGAGTGCAGCCAGCGCGAAGCCAGGAGCGTGCAGTGCAAGTGAGACACGCCCCTTGAGGTCTCAGTTTCACTGGACACGCCCCCAATGTTTCTGTCAAGCTGCTAAGCATTTTTACATGCAAAGCAGCAGTTTAAATAGGTTTTTGGAAGTTTTTTGAAGATTTTGGTAACTTTTATAAACTTTTTAAAATGTTTACATTATTTTGAGTAATCTGAAGTAGTTTTAAAGAGAATTAAAGCAATTTAAAGACTTTTAAAAGCCCTAAAAGAATTTTTTTAATTCCATTTATTTATTTAGCAATGTCGTCGTCATACGTGTCTTCACACTGTTCCCTTTGGGGAACTGTATGAAGTGGTGGAAGGATTTATGGCCATGATTAACGCTCATTCCGTGACCGTAACCATCTTTGAACCAGCCATTAGGGCGGTTAGTCCTATGGCGGGAGGGTTTTACGGGCTCCCACAAGCTATACAAGGAGGGGGGGCCACCCACACCCACGGACGCAAATATCCCACTGGATGTCAACCCAGAATTTAGAGCCGGAGCTCCGACTCCACTTGCCGGGACTGTCTGGAGTGGGGTTCGAAACCCTACCCTGATCTGGCCCAGCGGCGGGGATCCTACCGCTATGACAAAGGCCCAATCCGATTAGCAACGTGAAATGGCAGCATAGGGCTCCAGTCACGGGGAGGGAAAAGGCGCAGGAAACGTATGGGTGTCACCTTTTGTGCGGAGTGGGCCTTTTGCGTAGCAGTAAGCATCCCCGCCGCTGGGCCAGAAGGAGTAGGGTTTTGAACCCCACTCCAGACAGTCCCGGCAAGTGGAGTCGGAGCTCCAACTTTAAATTCTGGGTGGACATCCAGCGGGATACTTGCGTCCGTGGGTGTTGGTGGCCCCCCCCCCCCCCCTCAGATGGGTTGTGGGAGCCCGTAAAACCCTCCCGCCATAGGACTAACCACCCTAATGGCTGGTTCAAAGATGGTTACGGTCACGGAATGAGCGTTAATCACGGCCATAAATCCTTCCACCACTTCATACAGTTCCCCAAAGGGAACAGTGTGAGGATACGTACGATGATGACCTCTTGCGCAATGCACCTCCTTGGACCCTCAGTCGCAGATGCGAGGGGGCAAGTCGTGCAATTGTTAAATTTTTCATTTTATTGACATGTAAAATGTTGGCCCAGTAATTCCCTTCCAAATGCGCGAGTACGGTCGGGGTACTTACGCATCTGGCCGGATGAAATGCCGGTTTTCAGCATGCACAGTGCATGTGGGGAAAACCGGCATTTCCTGTCCTCTGAACGAAGGGGTTCAGAGGCAGAACGCGTGCGACTGCACAGGCAGCGCGTGCGCAGTATAATTCGCCGCTATCATTAATGCTTTCAGTGAGGTCAAGTCATTACAACTTACACATGAAAAAAGCATGGGTACAGTTGCTCCAGAGGCTGCGGAGGAAGATATTTATTATCGTGGAGCTTCTGAAAGTATGTATGTCTGTATATATTCCTTTGCGTGTTATGTATATATTCCTTTACTTATGTGTATGAATGTATTATTTAATTATGACTTTCAGAGAAAGTAACTTATTGGAAAATCATAATTAAAAACATACATTCATACACATTAGTAAAGGAATATAAAACATACATACATATACGTAAAGGAATATATGTGGACATACATACATAACTCATTCTCACATTCCATTCACACAGCCACAATTGCTCCTTCTACCTACCGTTCTGAAAACCCTTTTGGGGAAAAAAAAAATTTTAACTTTAAAACTTACTTAAAATTTCTTAAAATAACTTCCCTCCCTTTCCCAAACAAAAATATTGCATTTCAGAAGCTCCACGATAAAATATATCTTCCTCCGCAGCCAATGAACAACTTTACACTTGCTTTTTTCAAGTGTAACTTCTAAGGACTTACCCTCACTGAATCCATCATTGAAATCCACAAAGTTCACTGCGCAAGCGCTGCCTGTGCAGTCGCACGCGCTGTGAATAGACCTCGGGTCTGGAAATGCCGGCGTTCCCCGCATGCGCTGTTCCTGCTGAACGCCGGCATTTCCAACGGCCAAATGCGTGAGTACCCCGACCGTACTCACGCTTCTGGCCGCGAATTTCTGGCCCAATGTTTACAAATATTGGCAAATCTCTCTCAATTCTTACTTCACTGTAAATATTAATTTTGATTCAATACAAAGCATTCATTACTTTTCAAAACACTCACGACTGATCCTTAAGGGAATAAGAAATTCCACTTTCAATGAACTATCCTGAAAATATTAAACATGATGCTATAATTTATCGAAGAAAGGCTAAGAAATGGGTAAAACCAGTTGCACCCGAACCTTGCCAGATGTGACAGATACAACTGACATGTTTGTTATGGCTGACATTGGTGATCGGTACTCGATTGCCTTGGCCTGAGCACATGGAGTTTGATAGTGCTGTTATCGTTGTATTGTGTCTGACATTGGGTATAGGTATTCGATTGCTTTTGCCTGTGAGAGTGTGTTTGGATCAGCCATTAAAAGCAACATGAACTGAGCTCTGCATACGGCCTCTGGATTATCTTTGCAAACGCAACATTTGGCGACAAGGATGGCTGAAATCTCTCTTCCACCACCTCCTCCCTTCCTTGCACTACCCGGTGAGCCCCCGATCCCATGGGTTCACTGGTTACAGTCCTTTGAAACCTACCTCATTGCTCTTGGACTAGAAAATGTGAGTACAGCACGGAAAAAGGCACTGTTATCCCATTGCTTGGGAGCGGAGGGCCAGCGTGTTCTTGGGACATTATGCGCAGCAGACTCAATTCAAACGTATGATGTGGCTGTGGCTCTGTTAAGCACCCACTTCTCTGAACCACAAAGTGCCCTCCTGCAGCGATTCATTTTTAGACAGCGTCACCAACTCCCCGGCGAGTCGGTGCATCAATACGTGGCTAATTTGAGGGGGTTAGCTAGCTCGTGCAAGTTCGGTGCACTACAAGACGAGATGGTGCGTGATCAACTAATAGAGCACACCAACAACGTGAGAGTGCGTGAAAGACTGTTACTCGAGTCCGACGATCTGTCGTTGTCACAGGCAGTCAACATTGCCTTTCAAGTGGAGTCTGCAGCCGAATGTGCAGCGAAACTAGCACACACACCCAGTGACGGCGCCCTCGGCCCCGACAGCTCTGACACTGTAATGCTCGTGCGATGGCAGCAACGCGCGCTACCGCGGCAACAGTGTGGAAACTGCGGATCTCGTTCACGTGCTACCAGAGTGCAGAATTGCCCCGCACGCGGCCAAGCCTGTCGCAATTGTGGAAAACAAAATCACTTTGCCAATGTCTGCCGCTCTGCCCCTGTTGCTACAAATGAACACTCTCAGTCCTCAAGCAGTTGGCCTATAATCCACAACGTGAGCTCTGGGCCAGTAGTGGCTTTCAAGTTGTGCACAATTAACCTGAATGATGTGTGCATCCCTCCGTTGTTGGATACCGGTGCCAGCGTCTCACTGCTGAATGTGGACACATTCAAACGCTTTTTCAGCTCCCTGCCACTCTCTGTGCTCTCCACTGCCCTTTGCGGGTATGGTAATTTGAAAATTGGACTAGTGGGCTCAGTCAACCTCACTGTACGCTATGGAACAAAAGTTTTGCCAGATTTTTGTTTTCATGTGGCACGCCAAGGAGCTAACCTGATGGGACTGGATCTTTTCACTGACCTGGGTTTTTCTCTCTTGGACACCGGCGGGTCTGCGATTCTGCACGTTGCCTCACCGTGGCGCCAAACATGGCCAGCACTCTTCGAGGGTCTGGGCTGCCTGACTGCCTTCACCCACCAGCCCATGGTTGACTCCACCGTTACCCCTGTCATTCAGCCACTGTGCCGCATCCCGCTTGCTCTCCGTGACGGGGTCACAGATGAACTAAAGCAGCTACTGGAAGCTGGCATCATCGAACCAGTTGAGGCCTCCCCATGGGTCTCCAACCTGGTGGTCGCAACGAAAAAGTCAGGTGGTCTACGCGTCTCTGTCGATCTTCGAGCAGTGAATAAGGCCGTAATCCCTGACAAATATCCACTGTCCACGTCAGAGGAACTCACAGCGCGATTCTATGGTTCCATCCTGTTCTCGAAACTGGACCTTCGACAGGGCTATCTACAGGTTCCCCTCCACCCCAGCAGCAGGGACCTCACTGCTTTTGTGACACATGCTGGCATCTTTCGGTACACCAGGATGCCAATTGGACTTAGCTCTGCACCCAGCTGCTTCCAAAAGGTGATGTCCTCTGTGCTCACGGGCATTCCTGGGGTGGCCATCTACCTGGATGACATCGTTGTGCATGGGCCCTCGACCTCCACTCACGACGAACGCCTTCACAGAGTTTTCACGGCTCTAGCAAAACACAAGCTCACACTGAATGGTGAAAAGTGTGTCTTTGCTGTTTCAGAGATCGAATTTGTGGGGTTTCGGTTGTCGGCCGACGGTATATCCCCACTCCAGTCAAACGTGGATGCCATTCACAGCATCCCAGAACCCAGCTCTGCAGCACAGGTTGCCTCCTTCCTTGGCATGACTGGGTACTACCTGAAGTTTTTGCCCCAGTACTCAGCCACCACAGCCCCACTGCGCCAGCTCCTGTGAAAGGATGAGCCCTGGGTGTGGTCACAAGCCTGTACGGAAGCTGTTCGCCGCCTCAAATCGCAGCTCACGTCGCCTCCAGTGTTGGCTCACTTTGACGTCGCCAGCCCCGCCCTCATCACCTGCGACGCGTCCGCTGCAGCTATGGGGGCGGTGTTATCGCAGATACAGAATGGAGTGGAGAAACCAATCGCCTTTGCCTCCCGAGCCCTTAGCCCCACTGAACAGAAGTACTCAGTAGGCGAGCATGAGGCGCTGGCGTGCGTCTGGGCATGTGAACGGTGGCACCTGTACACGTATGGCCATGCCTTCACCCTGCGAACCGATCACCAGGCTCTCACTGCCCTGCTGTCGACATCCGGCACGGGCCACAGACCACTGCGTCTACACCGCTGGTCTGACCGCCTCCGCCAATACAATTTCAATCTCCAGTTCACACCAGGACGTGACAATGTTGTTGCAGATCTGCTCTCCCGCACTGTCTCTGCCCCAGCCCCACTCGTCGGGTCTGAACATGTGGAACAGGATATCATCCAGATGCTGCACACGCCTCTCCAAACCACAGTCTCTCTCCAGGAGCTCAAAGAGGCCTCTGAACAGGATCCGGCCCTCTCCCAGCTGTGCACCTTCATCAGAGATGGCTGGCCTTGCAAGGTGCCTGAGGAACTGTCTGCCTACTCCAGAGTTAAAGAGGAGCTCTCCTGCTGGAATGACTCCTGCATTGCACGTGGGCTCTGCACTGTGGTCCCAAGTGCACTTCGTGCGCGTGTTTTATCCATGGCGCACGAGGGCCACTTGGGCATAGTGAAGCTCAAACAACGATGCCGAGACCTAGTGTGGTGGCCAGGTATCGACAGGGAAATTGAGGCCCTGGTCAAGGACTGTGCAGCCTGCCTTGTAAGTGGCAAGACTGGCCACCAAGCTCCTCCATCCCTGCAACCCCTTGCCTGGCCCCCTCATCCCTGAGAGCACCTGCAGCTGGACGTCTGCGGGGGGATCTATGGTGTCCCCCACCATCAACGGTTCCTAGTGGTGACCTATGACCTGCACTCAAAATGGCCAGAGGTCACTGCCGTGGGCTCCGTCACCTCTCGGGTCATCATCGATATCCTTGAGTCCCAAAAAGCTGTAGAAGCTACATCATTACATAAATTTAAAACAGAAATAGGCAGTTTCCTAGAAGTAAAGGGAATTAAGGGTTACGGGGAGCGGGCAGGAATTTGGACATGAGTCTAGGTCAGATCGGACATGGCTCTGTGGGTAGCGGAGCGGGCCCAGGGGCCGTGTAGCCTGATCCTGCTCCTATTTCGTGTGTCTAATTCTGTTAGATTCAGGAGATGGTTCTGTGATAGTAGGTTGGCGGTTAGGATCAGATCAGCCATGATCTTATTGCATGGCGGAGCAGGCTCGAGGGGCCGATTGGCCTACTCCTGCTCCTATTTCTTATGTTCTTATGTTCTCCCGCTGGGGGCATCCAAAGGCCATCACCACAGACAATGGCCCCCAAATGGTCTCTTCGGAACTCTCCTCTTACTTCGAGAGCAAGGGCATCCGTCACATATGCACAGCGTACTACCACCCCGAGTCAAATGGGGGGGTGGAGCGTTTTAACCAGACACTGAAAAATGGCCTCAGAGCACACCTATCCCAGGGGTGTGCGTTTGACAAGGCCCTCCTCCACACACTGCTGCACTACAGAGCCTCCCAGCATTCCACTACAGGGGTCTCACCCGCATCCCTCATGCTAGGCCGTGAGCTCATGCTGCCCCTTGGCAGGCTCCGCCCCTCGCTAGCTCAGAGCCCTGCTCCACGGGCTCAAGCCACAGTTGCTAGATAGCAGGGGAAGATGAAACTCCGCTTTGACCAGTCAAAGAGGGCCAAGGCGCCCAACATCTCAGCCTCCGATTGGGTCAGAGTCCGCAGGCCTCACCGCAACAATAAGATGGCCTCATTCTGGTCCTCCCCTCTCCAAATCAGCCGCCAACTTGGACCAGCCACTTTCTGCCTCACTGACGGCTCTCGGTGGCATGCCAGCCGCCTTCGGAAGGTGCCAGCACCCCCTGATGCGGGATTATACGGACCTAATCCCCAAGCCTCACCCCCAGAGTGGCGGGATGCACATGTGCCTCAGTCAGCCAACCCTCAAGCAGATATTGTGCCTCAGCCTGCTCTTCACCAGTCCGCACCTCGGCCTGTTCGTACACGTTCTCGCCCTGGCCACCTACAGGACTTTGTCACTACATTTCATGTTTGAAATTCTGTGAGGGGGGAGGAAATGTTATGTCTGACATTGGTGATAGGTACTCGATTGCCTTGGCCTGAGCACATGGAGTTTGATAGTGCTGTTATCGTTGTATTGTGTCTGACATTGGATATAGGTATTCGATTGCTTTTGCCTGCAAGAGTGTGTTTGGATCAGCCATTAAAAGCAACATGAACTGAGCTCTACATACGGCCTTTGGATTATCTTTGCAAATGCAACAATGTTAAAGGGTTTAAATAAAATTAGAACAAAATACATGGGGGGAGAAATTCTGTACCACCCTGTTTGGGGCGCAATTATCGGCCGGGCGCAAAGTTTAGCGCCTGGCGCTAATTATCACCTCCGACTGCAAACTTGGCTTCTATCGCCCCTGAGGTGATTGGAGCGCTAAATCAGGTGCGACACACCTCTCTTAAGGTGCTAACGCAGAGGAGTGAGGCGCTACCTCAGCGCTGGCGAAGCTCATGTGATGTCAGTCAGCAATGGAACACAGACACACTGGCGCCGGCCAGTTCTTAAAGGGGAGGGTCGATCTTGCTCTCCATCCACATCCTGCTCATTGCAGCCTTGAATCTCGGCCTGGAGAGACCTGTACATCAAATCTGCTGGAAAGAACAATGGAGAGGCCCAGGGAAAGAGCTCAGAGTGCAGCCCCCATAGTCTCTTCTAAATCGATACAAGGAAGGGCAAATCAAAATGAACCTGCAAAGTGCTGCTCAGTACCCAAAACTCCTTCATACAGCATTGAATATCTCCTGCAGTCTCTCTCTCACTCAGAATGTGTGGTGCAAAAATGTCACCGACAAAAAAAGGCAGGAAGTGGTCGCCTTTAAATAGCGCTCCCCCAGTCCCTTCCCGAATGCAAAACGCTCCCCTCAACCCGTCGTTGCTAGCGGTAGGCGGTAAGGCAGGGGGTGCCACTCGATATCCGGTCCGGGGCGCTACCGGGGCGTTGCGTACTCGACTGACGTCGCAATCTGCGGGTGCAGGAGATCGTGGCGTTAGTGTTTAGCGCCGCCGCAAAATGTCTGGTCAATTTCACGAGCGGCGCAAACATCGCCGCGCCCGGGCGCTAGTTGCTTTGTGCCTCATTAACATCCTCTTAGGGCACTAATGGGAGGCGCAAAGCAACCGAATTTTTCCCCCATGGACTGTTACATAGAACGCACAGCACAGAAACAGGCCATTCGGCCCAACTGGTCTGTGCCGGTGTTTATGCTCCACACGAGCCTCCTCCCGCCCCTCTTCATCTCACCCTATCAGCATATCCTTCTATTCCTTTCTCCCTCATGTGTTTATCTAACTGTCCCTAACTACATCTATACCATTTGTCTCAACCACTCCCTGTGGGAGCGAGTTCCACATTCTCACCACTCTCTGGGTAAAGAAGTTTCTCCTGAATTCCCTATCGGATTTATTAGTGACCATCTTATATTGATGGCCCCTAGCTTTGGTCTCCACCACACGTGGAAACACCTTCCTTACTTCTACCCTATCAAACTCTTTCCTAATCTTAAAAGACCTCTATCATGTCGCCCCTCAGCCTTTTCTTTTCTAGAGAAAAGAACCCCAGCCTGTTCAGTCTTTCCTGACAGGTATAACCTCTCAGTTCTGTTATCAATCTTTGTACATCTTTTTAGCACCTTCTCTGGTACCTCTATATCCTTTATGTAACATGGAGACCAGAAGTGTGCGCAGTGCTCCAAGTGTGGGCTAACCAAGGTTCGATACAAGTTTAGCATGACTTCGCTGATTTTCAATTCTATCCCTCTAGAAATGAATCCCAGGGCCTGATTTGCTTTTCTTTATGGCCTTGTTAACCTGCAGCGCCACTATTAGCGATAGGAATTTTGTTGAACAATTGAGTGTACTCACATATGAAGCTGCATGTTTTCCGGTTTACCGTCTTTGTTATGATCAGTTATGTCTGCAATGCTACTGATTGATATCACCAGCTGTCCAATAGTATACACAATGGACAAGTAGATGATGGTCCTGTTAGGATAGAAAGTTAAGACTAATTGAGACAAGGGCACAAAGAGATCCAGCGCAGTACTAAAAGCCTGGCCCAAACTGGTTATTAAAGTGTACACACTCTGATGGACCCCATTCCTGAACAGCAGTGGAAAAACTGCCTCTGCGCACAGAATCACAATGTTCTGACACAACTTGTACAACACATCTGCACCATTATACTCGTATATTTTATCATCACTTTGCAGTGCAGTTCTCTGGTATGTTGATCTCCCATCCTGGGAAGAAATCACCACCTTCACCTCACTGCTCGCAAGTGGCCTATTCTTTCCCATTCTCCCCAAATAATTGAGAAAACACACACACACACCAGAATAACAAACTCCCACTTGAATGAAACACAATAGCAAAATATTGCGGATGCTGGAAATCTGAAATAACAACAGAAAACGCTGGAAAAACTCAGCAGGCCAGGCAACATCCGTGAAGAGAGAAACAGAGTCGACGTTTCAGGTCTGGGACCCTTCGTCAGGACTGAGAAAAAAGCAGGAAATGGAACAGATTTTAAAGCAAGTTTAGGGGCTGGGAAAAGGGGGAGGGGATGAAAGAACCAAAGGGAAGGTCTGTGATAGGATGGAAGGCAGGAGAAGTAAAGAGACATTAAGAGATATTCAAGGCAAGAGGCGATGGTAATGGGACAGGTTAAGGAACAAAGGATGGCTCTAGATGAGGTGTGAATCGCGCTGGCAGAGTGAAGGACGGCTGCCATGTGGGAGGGAAGAGAAAAAGGCAAAAACAAAAAATGTGGATAAAAAATATATATATATGATAGGGGCCGAGATTATGATCTGAAATTGTTGAAATCGATATTGAGTCCGGAAGGCTGTAAAGTGCCTAATCGAAAGATGAGGTGCTGTTTCTCGAGTTTACGCTGAGCTTCCATGGAACAATGCAAGAGGCCGAGGACGGTGAGGTCCGAGTGGGAATGGAGCGGTGAATTAAAGTGACAGGCGACCGGAAGCTCGGGGTCACCCTTACGGACTGAACGGAGGTGTTCCACAAAGCAGTCACCCAATCTGCGTTTGGTCTCCCCAATGTAGAGGAGACCACATCGTGAGCAGCGAATACAGTATACTAGATTGCAAGAAGTACAAGTAAATCGCTGTTTCACCTGGAAGGGGTACTTGGGGCCCTGGATAGTGGGAAGGGAGGAGGTATAAGGGCAGGTGTTGCATCTCCTGCACTTGCACGGGAAGGTGCCAGGGGAAGGGGTGCTGGGGGTGATAGAGGAGTGGCTTAAAATCTGTTCCATTTCCTGTTTTTTTTCCAGTTCTGACGAAAGGTCTTCGACCTGAAACGTAAACTCTGTTTCTCTCTCCATGGATGCTGCCCGACCTGCTGAGAGTTCCCACTTGAATGAACCCTGGCGTTGCGTGTTAATTGATTTGCTAACTTATGGGAGCAATTTTAACCTAACCCGACCCGATCGGGAAACTGACAGCACTGGGGGGCGGCGGGTTTTACTCTTCAATGAAGTCAGCGGTCAGTAATACCGGACGGGGAGTAAAACCGCTGTTCTATCCAATTCCGTGGGATTCCTGCCCGGGGAAGTTAGGTTGAAATTACCCCCGATGATTTCACTGCTCTCTTGTGATTGGCTGAAGTAGCAAGACAACATGTCTTGCGCGGTTTGTAACTGACTGTTAGTGGGTGAGGGCCAGAAACCCCCATTCGTTTGGTATCTAGGGATATGGGGAGAAAGCAGGGACAGGGTACTGAATTTGGATGATCAGCCATGATCTCATTGAATGGCGGAGCAGGCTCGAGGGGCCGAATGGCCTACTCCTGCTCCTATCTTCTATGTGTCTATGAGTGAATGGCAGAAGATGCCAGAATATCCAACATAAAATGGATTTACTTTGCAAACTCCCAATGTCTTTAGCAGCACAAGATACATTTTCCAATTCTCCTGCGAGACTGACGCACCACCGCATCAGCAACGACTTTCCATGACTGTGCATGATAAAACAAGTCAATTTTATCAGATAATCATAGACTCCTACAGCATAGGAGGAGGCCATTCGGCCCATCGTGCCTGTGCCGGCTCTTTGAACGAGCTCTCCAATTAGTCCCACTCCCCCCCTGCTCTTTCCCCAGAGCCCTGCACATATTTCCTGTTCAAGTATTTATCCAATTCCCTTTTGAAAGTTATTATTGAATCTGCTTCCTTTCAGGCAGCGTATTCCAGATTACAGCAACTCGCTAAGTTTTTTAAAAAAAAAAATTAAAAAAAATGTCCTCATCTCCCCTCTGGTTCTTTTGCCAATTACCTTCAATCTGTGTCCTCTGGTTACCGACCCTCCTGCCAGTGGAAACAGTTTCTCCTTATTTACTCTATCAAAACTGTTCATGATTTTGAACACCTCTTTCAAATCTCCCCTTCACCTTCTCTACTCTAAGGAGAACAATCCCAGCTTCTCCAGTCTCTCCACATAACTGAAGTCCCTCATCCCTGGTACCATTCTAGTAAATCTCCTCTGCACCCTCTCCAAGGCCTTGACATCCTTCCTAAAGTGCGGTGCCCAGAATTGGACACAATACTCCAGCTGGGGCCTAACCAGTGATTTATAAAGGTTTAGCATAACCTCTGTGCTTTTGTACTCGGTGCCTCTATTTATAAAGCCCAGGATGCTGTATGCTTTTTTTCACAGCATTATCAACTAGTCCTGCCACCTTCAAAGATTTGTGTACGTACACCCCCAGGTCTCTCTGTTCCTGCACCCCCTTTAAAATTGTACCATTTAGTTTTATTGTTGTTACATTTTTGCTTATGAAACACAGCGAGTGGTGATGACCTGGAACTCGCTGCCGACAGAAGTGGTGGAAGCGGAGACACTCGATGTTTTCAAGGGGAGACTGGATAGGCACTTGAGGGAAATAAACTTGCAGGGCTCCGGGGATAGAGCGGGGGAATGGGACTGACTGGATTGCTCTAGAGAGCCGGCACGAACTCGATGGGCTGAATGGCCTCCTTCTGTGCTGCTATGACTCCGTGTTATGACTCTATAATTATTTTTATAATACCTACTTGAATTTCCCCAACCAGGAGTCAGCGATAATTGCACCAAGGATGGGTGCTAAGTAGCACAGAGCAACAAAGGCGTGATAAACAGCCGTCGCAAGATCCTCATCCCAGTGCAGAAAATAGCGGAAATACAGGACAAGCACCGCTGAATGAAGAAGACACAGAATACAGACTCGTCAGACCATAATACTAATTTATTGACAAATGTTTCACCTTTACTAAAATAGGAAGTTAGTGAACTGAATTGTTACATAATCCTTAATATCATAAAGCGGGTTCCTCCAGTCCTACGTTGTTCTTTAGTTCCATGCCTCCAGGCTGTCCGTCTCCGCCCCTTGCCTCAGCTCATCCGCTGCTGAAACCCTCATCCATGCCTTTTTCACCTCTAGACTTGACTATTCCAAAGCACTCCTGTTCAGCCTCCCACATTCCACCCACCGTTACCTTGAACTCATCCAAAAACTCAGCTGCCCGTGTCCTAACTCGCACCAAGTCCTGTTCACCCATCACCCCCTGTGCTCGCTGACCTACATCGGCTCCCAGTTAAGCAACGCCTCTATTTCAAAATTCTCATCTTTATGTTCAAACCCTCCATGGCCCCTCGCCCCTCCCTATCTCTGTAACCTCCTCCAGCCCCACAACCCCCCTCCCAGATCTCTGCGCTCCTCCAATTCAGGCCTCTTGAGCATCCCAGATTTTCATCGCTCCACCATTGGCGGCCTCTTGCGCATCCCTGATTTCCACTGGCGGCCGTGCCTTCAGCTGCCTGGGCCCCGAGCTCTGGAATTCCCTCCCTAAACCTCTCCGCCTCTCTCTCCTCCTTTAAGACGCTCCTTAAAACCTACCTCTTTGACCAAGCTTTTGGTCACCTGTTCTAATATCTGCTGATGTGGCTCGGTGTCAAATTTTGTCTGATAATCGCTCCTGTGAAACGCCTTGGGTCATTATACTAGGTTAAAGGCGCTATACAAATGCAAGTTGTTGTTGTCGCTGGTTGGAGGCTCATTGGAAAGATTTTGTGTGGAAGCTCATCTTCAATCACGTTATGAATTAGGATAAAGGATTACAGGCAGCATCTTCGCTGTTCCGTGAGCAAACGCTACACCAAATATTTTCTCAACCCCATACAGCTTAGCAACAAGGGAGGACTGAGAGACACCAATTTCCTTATAGCGCTCAAGGTTATGTGGAATTCAGGGTAACAATCCTTTGCTTACAAAACTGAAAGTACCTCGCATTCCATAGTAGGAGAATCTTTCACAGAATTCATTGACCACAATGAAGAAGATGCTGATAGGATATCCGAAACAACTCGGCTGCGAGAAAATAAAAGAAAAAACAGGCGAATGATATCTGATCTTTATCAAAATAAGCAAGGTCCTGTAAAACTAGACGTACTCTATCTGTAATAAAGAACTAGATAATATGTAGTTACCTGTCCAAAATAGAATTCTTGATTTTGCAGATGTGTAACCTACATGTTTGCTTCTTGTATATCTTGATGGACAACTAGTTCTTATGCGTATTGTACGAATGTTTTTTTGTTACACAGATGTACAGAGGTCTTACTGCAATTATATAGGGTCCTGGTGAGACCACACCTGGAGTATTGTGCACAGTTTTGGCCTCCTTACCTAAGGAAATATATACTTGCCATAGAGAGAGTGCAACGAAGGTTCACCAGACTGATTCCTGGGATGGGGGGATTGTCCTATGAGGAGAGAGTGAGTAGAAACATAGAAACATCGAAGACAGGAGCAGGAGTAGGCCATTCGGCCCCTCGAGCCTGCTGCGCCATTCAATGAGATCATGGCTGATCATCCAAATTCAGTACCCTGTCCCTGCCTTCTCCCCATATCCCTTGATCCCTTTTAGCCTTAAGAAATATATCCAACTCCTTCTTGAATATATTTAATGAACTGGCCTCCACCGCCCTCTGTGGCAGAGAATTCCACAGGTTCACCACTCTCTGGGTGAAGAAATTCCTCCTCATTTCAGTCCTAAATGTCCTACCCCTTATCCTTAGACTATGACCCCTGGTTCTGGACTCCCTGACCATCGGGAACATCCTTCCAGCATCTCGTCTGTCCAGGCCTGACAGAATTTTATAGGTTTCGATGAGATCCCCTTTCAATCTTCTAAACTCCAGTGAGTATAAGCCCAATCGACCCAATCTCTCCTCATATGTCATTCCTGCCATCCCAGGTATCAGCCTGGTGAATCTTCACTGCACTCCTTCCATGGCAAGAACATGCAGGTGCAGCAGACGGTTAAGAAGGCAAATGGTATGTTGGCCTGCGTAGCGAGAGGGTTCGAGTACAGGAACAAGGATGCCTTGCTGCAGTTGTACAGGGCCTTGGTGAGACCACACCTTGAGTATTGTGTGCAGTTTTGGTCGCCTTATCTGAGGAAGGACGTTCTAGGCCTGTATTCCCTAGAGTTTAGAAGAATGAGAAGTGATCTCATTGAAACATAAAATTCTTACAGGGCTTGACAGGGTAGATGCAGGGAGGATGTTTCCCCTGGCTGGAGAGTCTAGAACCAGGGGTCACAGTCTCAGAATAAGGGGTCGGCCATTTAGAACTGAGATGAGGAGAAATTTCTTCACTCAGAGGGTGGTGATCTTTGGAATTCTCTACCCGAGGACTGTGGAGGCTGAGTCATTGAGTATATTCAAGACAGAGATCGATAAATTTTTGGATCCTAAGGGATTTAGGGATAGTGCGGAAAGTTGGAAGTTGAGTTCGAAGATCAGCCATGATCTTATTGAATGGCGGAGCAGGCTCGAAGGGCCAAATGGCCGACTCCTGCTCCTATTTCTTATGTCCTTATGTGCTATACTGACAGGCACCTAGCTGGAAACAAAGAAAGAAAGATTTGCATTTCTATAGAGCCTTTCACAACCTCAAGACATCTCAAAGCGCTTTACAGCCAGTGATGTACTTTTGAAGTGCAGTTACTGTTGTAATGCAGGGAAACACGGCAGCCAACATGCACACAGCAAGATCCCCCACAAACAGCAATGTGATAATGACCAGATAAAAAAAAAATTTTAAACGATGTTGATTGAGGGCTGAATATTGGCCAGGACAGCGGGGAGAACTCCCCTGCTCTTCGTCAAAATAGTGCTGGGGGGTCGCTTATGTTCACCTGAGAGAGAAGACGGGCCCTCGGCTGTCGGGGGATGGGATGATGGGGGATGGAGGGATGGGGATTGGGATGAATGGGGATAGTGGAATGGGATTGAGGATTGGGATGATGGGGGATGGGGATGATGGGAGGATGCGAAATAGGGATGGGGATTGGGGGATGGGGATTGGGATGAATGGGGATGATTGGGATGGGGGTGGGGATGAATGGGGGTTGGGGATGATGAGGTGGGGGTGGATGGGGATGATGGGGGGATGCGGAATGGGGATGATGAGGTGGGGGTGATGCGTGAGCCCAGGCCAGTCACTGCCAGAACTATTTTTGTGGAACCAGGTGGAGCAGGTATAATAATGCCATAGAACAGGAATGATTGCTATTAACGTCGAACACTCTCTCTGGGGTAATAAGTACTACAACTCGGTAACGTATACCAATACCATTCATTTATAAAAATGATTGTACACATCTATCTGACCACTACCATTGATAGTTGATGTCTTAATTTACAAATTATTAATTCAAATTCTCATTTCACAGTGCAGCGGGCGATAATTTGCATAGGAACAGGAGGAGGCCACTTCGCTCCTCGAGCCTGTTCCGTCATTCAATCAGATCACGGCTGATCGGTATCTTAACTCCATCCACCCGCCTTGGGTCCGTAACCCTTAATACTCTTGCCTAACAAAAATCTATCAATCTCAGCTTTGAAATTTTCAACTGACCCCCATCCTCAACAGCTTTTTTTTTGGTGGGGGGGGGGGGGGGCGAGAGTTCCAGATTTCCACCACCCTTTGTGTGAAGAAATGTTTCCTGACATCACCCCTGAACGGCCTGGCTCTAATTTTAAGGTTCTGCCCCCTTGTTCTGGACTCCCCCCATCAGAGGAAATAGTTTCTCTCGATCTACCCGATCGAATCCTTTAATCATCTCAAACACCTCGATTAGATCACCCCTGAGGTACATATCAAGAGTTGTCATCGTACGTGTCTTCACACTGTTCCCTTTGGGGAACTGTATGAAGGATTTCTGGCCGCGTAAACGCTCCTTCCGTGACCGTAACCATCTTCATACCAGCCATTAGGGTGGTTAGTCCTATGGCGGGAGGGTTCTACGGGCTCCCACAACCCATACGAGGGGGGGGGGCCACCCGCACCCACGGACGCAAGTATCCCGCTGGATGTCAACCCAGAATTTAGAGCCGGGGCTCCGACTCCATTTGCCGGGACTGTTTGGAGCGGGGTTCGAAACCCTACACCTTCTGGCCCAGCGGCGGGGATGCTTACCGCTACGCCAAAGGCCCACTCCTATATCAAGAGTGAAGCTATATAAATGAATCCCCAATGCAGACAAATCTTTACTAAGATTAGCATGTTGTTGTCTAACAAGCTCCAAGTCTTTGGCGTGGGACTTGAACCCACAACCTTCTGGTTTCAGAGGTGAGAGGGTGAATCACTGAGCCACAGCTGGCACTCAGTGGGACGGCACCTTTGTCCTGATCACTAATTTAAATGATAAGCTAAGCAAAATTCACAGTAGGTTTGTACACAGCAGGATGATCTGTGAAGCAGATTAATCTTCAGCCTCTGCGTGTGTGCATATCGGCCTCTTATTCACATTTTATTGCTGTCAATCCTGTGGCTCAGTGGGTAGCACTCGCGTCTCTGAGTCAAAAAGGTCTTGTTTCAAATCTCGCTCCAGAGACTTGAGCACAAAATCCAGGCTGAGGGAGTGCTGTGCTGTCGGAGGTGCCGTCTTTCAGATGAGATGTTAAACCGAGGCCCCCGTCTGTTCTCTCAGGTGGGTGTAAAAGATCCCACTGCCGCTATTTTGAAGACGAGCGGGGGAGTTCTCCCCAGTGTCCTGAGGCCAATATTTATGCCTCAACCGACATCACTAAAAACAGATTATCTGGTCATTATCACATTGTTGTTTGTGGGAGCTTGCTGTGCGCAAATTGGCTGCCGCGTTTCTGCATTACAACAGTGACCAAACTTCAAAAAAAGCACTTCATTGGCCACAAAGCACTTTGGGACATCCTGAGGTCATGAAAGGTGCTATATAAATGCAAGTCTTTCTTTAATAGGAAAAACAAAGAGTAACTCTCCAAACCAAACTCAGATTAAAAGGATGTACTGTCACAGCGCTACCCCAATACCCACAGTGCTACCCCATTACCCACAGCACTACCCCATTACCCACAGCACTACCCCATTACCCACAGCACTACCCCAATACCCACTGCACTACCCCAATACCCACTGCGCTACCCCAATACCCACTGCGCTACTCCAATACCCACAGCGCTACCCCAATACCCACTGCGCTACCCCAATACCCACAGCGCTACCCCAATACCCACTGCGCTACCCCATTACCCACAGCGCTACCCCATTACCCACAGCGCTACCCCATTACCCACAGCGCTACCCCAATACCCACAGCGCTACCCCAATACCCACTGCGCTACCCCATTACCCACAGCGCTACCCCAATACCCACTGCGCTACCCCATTACCCACAGCACTACCCCAATACCCACAGCACTACCCCATTACCCACAGCGCTACCCCATTACCCACAGCGCTACCCCATTACCCACAGCGCTACCCCAATACCCACAGCGCTACCCCATTACCCACAGCGCTACCCCAATACCCACAGCGCTACCCCATTACCCACAGCGCTACCCCAATACCCACTGCGCTACCCCAATACCCACTGCGCTACCCCATTACCCACAGCACTACCCCAATACCCACTGCACTACCCCATTACCCACAGCACTACCCCAATACCCACAGCGCTACCCCATTACCCACAGCACTACCCCAATACCCACAGCACTACCCCATTACCCACAGCACTACCCCATTACCCACAGCACTACCCCATTACCCACTGCACTACCCCATTACCCACAGCACTACCCCAATACCCACTGCACTACCCCATTACCCACAGCGCTACCTCAGGTGACGGTGATCCATACCCAGTGATGGCTCAGTCATTGAAAAGCTCCATAGTTCCATTAAAAACATTTGACCATGATAAAAGTCAATACATAAAGGCAGTAATTTTATAAAATCAGAAAGCTACTGGCCATCATGTAAAGAAGGCACATCTCGTTGGCACAAACATGCCCGCTGTTAGTGCTGGGACTGTACTTTCACTGGGACGCTCTTTCATGTGGCAGCTTTGGCACCAGTGGGGAAAAGATCTGGTCTTTCTTCAGTCTTGTTAATGTTAAACCTTTATCTTCTGGTTCTTTACTTGAAGCCTCGATAACAATGTTAGCAAAATAAATAAATGGGCAACTTGCTGCCAAACACTGACATACTTACTAATGACTAAGGTACAGTTTCCAGAGTGGAAATTTGAGACAAGGACATCGCCACCTGTTTAAAACACACATATTTCTGCGTGAGCTTTAATCAGAGTCCCAACATACGGCTTGGTGGAGATTACACTATAACCATGATAAGTAACAGCGAAAAGCAATATTAAAAGTAACCGTAACAAAATAACTAGAGCTTAGTGCCGTACTCTGGACTCACAGCACAAGGGGTCAGTGAAAGACTTAAATAGACTTCAGTCCCTCGAGTAAAAGTATACCTCGCAAGTAAACAGCTAGAGGGTGAAATCCCATGAATTTTTTTTTGTCATGCAGTGAAATTATTGACAAGAGAACCTTCTCACCGCCAACAACTCAGAAAAACTCACAACTGGGATATTTCTGCGGCAGATTTAAAGCCGAACAACTAGTTCCTTAGCTCTAAGCTGGCGAAGTGCAGATGATACATTTAGTTCTCAGGGCACCCTGCAAAAAGAAGCAAAGTTGAAAATGAAATAAATTGAAGAGAGAAAAAAAAAATCACCAACCAATGACGTCGTCTGTTCATCATCTTCCTTCCGTTTATCTGTAGAACAGTTTGAAGACAAAAAGAAAATGAGGACTTTTAACATTTTGAAGGCTGACTTTCGTGCTGACAGTAACAATAATGGGTTTGTGAGCGATTTGACTAAGTATTTGACTGACTGATTGCTCAGTTCTGTCAGATGCTAAATTTGAATAAGCCAGGAGCGAGAGAATTTCCCTGGAACAATGAAGCCACCAACCTTTCATTCTGCTTTGCCGGTGAGGTGGCCTGCTCTTCTCTAGAAGCCCAAAGTTGAAAAGAGATTGATCAGAGGTTTGGGATCACTCTTTAAAGTTCACACCTTGAACGGGGCCCCTTTCTAATCAGTCAGGTGACCGAGATTGTTCTCCCCACTCAGCTTGAGAGAGTGTACATTGACATCCATAAAAGTCCACCTGAGATTGTGCAGGTCTGTCTGCCCCAAGGGGAGGAGATTTCATTTGGCAGCACACAGCAAAGACAATTCACTTCGAAGGGCAGTGAGCACACACAAACATTTCCATCAACTTTTACAGACATCTCCAATCCACTTAATCACTCATGGAGGAGTTCCGGTATTTTTGTAACGCATCTTAATCATTGGGATTTGCTGGTGGTTTTGGCTCCTAGTTTTCAAGTTATATTATTTGGCCCATGACCAGAAAAATGTACCTTGGAAGCCCAAGCAATAAAATCATTTTCTTTTCATGAATTCCGAAAGGCTTCGAAAAGCAAATGCCATTTATTGTAGGCTAGGTGTTCAGACTCCCTCTGGTTATTTGGGTGAGTTCCATTTGTCCATGACTCACTCTTGCGGGGTTCGTCGTCTCATTTCGG
Organism: Somniosus microcephalus; assembly: GCF_052327205.1. Lineage (NCBI taxonomy): Eukaryota > Metazoa > Chordata > Chondrichthyes > Squaliformes > Somniosidae > Somniosus > Somniosus microcephalus. The sequence continues at coordinate 10,435,620 of NC_140996.1, read as the reverse complement.
CTCCCAAGTTGATTCGACAACAAAAAAGCCCAGTTTATTCGTGACATCGTGGGGTTCACAATCATCCCGATGCTAGAAACAAACAGCAGCGTCTGAAAGAGAAAAGATATGGTTAATGTCTTGGTTGGACACCCTCAGACACAACTGATGGAAGAGGACAGAGAGACCCCTTGATAGGACCGACTGAAACAAAGGAGGGAGAACAGGTGAAGGTGAAGAGTGTCGCTGTGCTAACTATTGATGCACAGAGACAGCTACCACGTTTTGAAGAAGGGTCAAACCCGAAACGTCAACTCAAATTTCTCTCCACGGATGTTGCCTGACTTGCTGAGTTTTTCCAGCATTTTCTGTTGTTATTTCGGATTTTCAACATCTGCAGTATTTTGCTATCGTACCACATTTAATGGCTTGTAAACAGATTTTAAAAAGCGAGAGAGAAGAGAAGAGAGAAGAGAGAGATGGAGAGAGAGAGAATGGAGAGGGAGAAAGAGAAGGAGAGGGAGAAGGCAAAGAGAATGGAGAGGTGGAGGGAGAGAGTGATAGGGAGAAGGAGAGATAGATAGAGTGAGACAGAGGGGAGAGGGTAAGAGAGAATGGGGAGAGGGAAAGAGAGATAGAGAGAGAAAGGGAGTGAGAGAAACAGAATGGAGAGAAAGAAAGATCTGTGCCCTGGAGGGAAACATAGAAACATAGAAGATAGGAGCAGGAGTAGGCCATTCGGCCCATTAAGCCTGCTCCGCCATTCAATGCGATCATGGCTGATCATCCAAATTCAGTACCCTGTCCCTGCTTTCTCCCCCTATCCCTTGATCCCTTTAGCCTTAAGAAATATATCCAACTCACTCTTTCTTGAATATATTTAATGAACTGGCCTCAACTGTCAAGGTACCAGAGTAAATGTTCTGATCCATTGTGCCGCTTGCACGGGTACAGAGTAACTTTGCCATCACTTGCCGTGTGGTATTGGAGTTCTGCAGGTTCTGGCCAGGTAACTGAGCTGCTCTGAGAGGTGCTGGTGGACACACACCTTTTCATAGACCCTCCATTTTTACCACCTGCTCCTGTTCTGCTAAAACCTTATGAAGGCTTCACGTATGACTGGTTTTGCGTTGACTTAGCAGGTGACAATTGATTTTTTTTATTGGGTCATTTAGAACCAAACGTTCCGTTGTAAGTAAAAGTAAAATAATCTCAGACGCTATACATTATTAATAATTTAAAAAAAAATCTGTGTGAAAACCACACAGCACAATAAAAGTTGCAAAAAAAACCCCCAAACGAAACCTTTTTCCCTTTGAAGAGGTCCATCACGCAAAGAATTTCCTTTGTGCTTCTACAAATTAGGTTCGGAACGTGAAAAGCAATTGCACCATACAAGTGAGGCATTCTGAGGCCGCACTGAGGCAATGTTATCAGTTGTGGAACAGTTGGCAGCACTCTCGCCCCCAGGCCAGAAGGTTGTGGGTTCACGTCCCACGCCAGAGACTCACTAACACGTAATCTAGTGACCTCACACTCCCAGTGCAGTGCTGAGGGAGTGCTGCACTGTCGGAGGTGTCCTCTTTTGGATGAGACGTTAAACTGAGGCCCCATCTGCCCTCTCGGTAAAAGATCCCGTGGCCACTATTTCAGAGAAGCGCTGGGGAGTTTTCCCTGGTGTCCTGCCTCAACCAACATCACTAAAACAGATTATCTGACCATCATCACAGTGCTGTTTGTGGGAGCTTGCTGTGCGCAAACTGTCTTGCTGCCTTTCCCAAATTACAACACTTACTGAAATTCCAAAAATACTTCATTGGCTTCCATACACGTTGGGACATCCTGCGAACGTGAAAGGCGCTATATAAACGCAAGTCTTTCTTTATAATAGTTGTATTTCCTTACCTGGAGCTTTCCACAAGACAATGACAACACTTGGAAATGAAGGAACAGTCTGACAAACGCTGCATATATGAACACTGACATGAATCTTGGCATTCCTGTGGAAATGACTTATGAAGTGATACTGGGCAGCCTGCTGGTGGCGCTGTCCAGGGAGAGTATAAATACTCAGGCATGGGCCCAGCTTGCTCAGGACATTCTTTAACAGGAACTAGTGAAGGACACAACTAGATCTCCATGTTGAAACAGTTGATTAAAGCCTTGTTTAATACTCAGACCAAGTGCCTCGTAGTTTTCTTACGTCAAACATTTTAATCACATCGGACCCAACTGAACACAACCTTTATTTGCTAATTCATGAACCAGAATCCTTCCTGTTTCTCGCAAATGGAACATCTCCAGTCTACCATTGGGCACTCAGTGAAGGAATAGCCTCCATTTTAAACACAAGGGGGGGGGGAATTAGGTGGCGCCCCCTTTGGGGGGCTAACTTCGCCGGAGCGCTACTAAAAGGTTACCGCCCCGTGCCGTAAATTAAGTGGTAGTGCCCCAAGCAGGATGTGGGGCGGTACTGGAAGCGCTCCCCCTCCTTCCTGGGGTGCTACCACTGAATATCGCGGCGCAACGTGCTACAGCGCCAGGCACATTGGCACGCGGTATTGCAGGCCACCCTCCCCTGATTAAAGGGGAGGGGCCCTACAGAACCACCAGGGAGCGGGATGCCAGGAAAACAGCCCGGCCCTCAAGAGAAGTGCGCGATCGCGGCCGGCACCCCGCATGAAAGAGGGGAAGGGGCGCAGGTGCTGGCAGGCAGCCAAAAAAACCAAAAATGGCCGCCCGACACCTGCGCCTTTAAATACCGCCGCCGCGGCTGCAGAAGCGCCCCCCTGACCCTGTCGGACATATTGTCTGGCGATAGGTCGGGGTGCAGCCGAAGTTTGGGCCAAAGCGGGGCGCTGCGCACGGCAATTACGTCATCGCCGGAGGCGCAGCGCTGCAGGGCGCTACCGGCTACCACCTCCCACTGAATTTCACGGGAGGCGTTAGCGCCACCGCGCCCGGGCACTAGGGTGCAAACGGGAGGCACAAAGCAACCCAATTCTTCCCCCTAGATATTTAAAATATAGCAAGACAAAATCTGCGTGCTATATCACTTTATTACCGGTTTACAACAGGTTTGCCATGGAATGTATCGGCCGATCCTTCTATTCCTTTCTCCCTCATGTGTTTACCTAGCTTCCCCTTAAATGCATCTATGGCAACAACAACAGCTTGCATTTATATAGCGCCTTTGACTTACGAAAACGTCACAAGCCAAGCCAAAGAGGGGGCTATTAGGAGGGGTGACCGAAAGCTTGGTCAAAAAAGGTAGACTTAAGGAGGGTCTTAAAAGGAGGAGATGGATGTTCTTTCAGAAAATGTCTCTGCCGGGAGTTCATGAAGTTCGTTAACGAGTGAAGGATTTGCGCGAACATTTCGGGGCAACATCCAGAAATACCACTAAGATAATAATAAAAAGATCTGTGTGTGTAATAAACAGAGATGTGCTCCAGGGTTAAACGTTTTCTTTGCACAGTTTAACACTGAGTATGCATCCTATTTTTAAATTGTTTAACAGACTGGGATTCGAAAGCGAATCATTTGTATAGAGAAAACAATGAACCCTATTTCATGTACATATTGCAACTAAAGTTATCATTTCACTTGCTTTTTAAAAATAAACCGAATGCTTTAAATAGTTCCATAATGATTTTATCTCAAAGGTGTTTAACATTTTTTTGTTTCTAGTTGTCGGCACTTTTGCTTAAAAATCAGTTCCTAGAGAAATCCATTTCATTTGCCCTGAAATTGTGCAGTACAATTTGAAGAAGGGACTTTGGCCTAGAAATTCAGTTGGGCGCGCCAGCCGTTAGCGCCTTAGGTGGAGTAGATCTCGAGCGCTAGGCGCTTAACGCCCGGGCGCGGCGCGATCTGTGCCTTGCCCCAACTTCAGTACACATTTAGCGCCGGCGCAAAGTCTTAGCGCGCGCCCTGCTGTGCGCGCAGATCATGACGTCATTTACTAGTGCAACGCCCTTTGTGCGCCCCGAACCGGAACTTCACTCGCGCCGGCCCATTGTGCGCCGGGCGGCCCTAACGACTGTGAAGTGGAACGGTACACAGCCGATGCGGGCCACGGGGAGCGCAAATTAAAGGGCCCTCCCATACTAGAAATGGTACGGCTGGCTGGGGGGGGGGGGGGGCGGAGGGGAGGAGGAGGAGGAGGAGGAGGAGGATGATGATGATGATGATGGTAATAATACACCAGTGTCGTCCTTTGAAACAACAAATCCACCCTCCCCCTTTAAGAGCTCACCGGAGCCACAGTGTCTGCCGTCAATCAGCAGCTCGCCGCATCTGCCCTGCGCCCAACTTCCGCTTTAGCGCCCCGGCCCGCCGGCTTAGCGCCTAAAGAGAGGCGTGCAGCGCCAGTTTTAGCGCTCGAGCAAACTCTTAGGGCGAAGCTAATGAATATCGGAGAAGTGGCCTTGATTTGGCGGCGGGCGCAAACTTTAGCGGCCGTCCAACTTTACCGCCCCAAAAGTGGCTACAATGAATTTCTAGGCCTTATAGTTTTATGTACAATTATTCCCGAGTGGATTCTGTGGGAACAGTTTACCGCCCTTATCTACTGCCGCAATCGGACCACAGTGTGCAGTACACAAGAACTGCGCATTAAGCAGAAACTGAGTGAAACAATTCACGCTTTTATCTCAAGCAGCACCGTCTGTAACCTGCCGGAGAGGCAGCCCTCCAGTGAGGGATAACATTCAACGCTTTACACAGAATTTTACAGCACAGAAACAGGCCATTCGGCCCAACTGGTCCGTGCCGGTGTTTCTGCTCCACACCAGCCTCCTCCCACCCCTCTTCATCTCACCCCATCAACATCTCCTTCTATTCCTTTCTCCCTCGTGTGTTTATCTAGTTTCCTCTTAAATGAATCTATGCTGTTCGCCTCAACCACACTCTGTGGTAGTGAGTTCCACATTCCACATGACCTTATCTCCTCTGGAGATCTTCCCTCCATGGCCGCCAACCTCATAGTCCCCCAACCTCCTTCCCAAGATCCACAAACAGGACTGCCCTGGTAGACCCATCGTTTCAGCCTGTTCTTGCCCCACGGAACTTATCTCTTCCTATCTCGACTCTATTTTTTCTCCCCTTGTCCAGTCTCTTCCCACCTACATTCGTGACTCTTCTGATGACCTCCGTCACTTTAACAGTCTCCAGTTTCCTGGCCCCAAACGCTTCCTTTTCACCATGGACGTACAATCCCTCTACACCTCCATCCCCCACCAGGATGGCCTGAGGGCGCTCCGCTTCTTCCTTGAACAGAGGCCCAACCAGTCCCCATCCACCACCACCCTCCTTCACCTGGCTGAACTTGTTCTCACATTGAACAACTTCTCCTTTGGTTCCACTCACTTCTTCCAAATTAAAGGTGTTGCTATGGGAACCCGCATGGGTCCTAGCTATGCCTGCCTTTTCATGGGATATGTGGAACATTCTTTGTTCCAGTCCTACTCCGGTCCCCTCCCTCACCCCTTTTTCCGGTACATTGATGACTGTATCGGTGCCGTTTCCTGCTCTTGCCCTGAACTAGAAAATGTCATTCACTTTGCTTCCAATTTCCACCCTTCCCTCACCTTCACATGGTCGATCTCCTACTCTTTCCCTCCTCGACTTTTCTGTCACCATCTCTGGGTATAGGCTATTGACAAACATTCACTATAAGCCCACTGACTCCCACAGCTATCTGGACTACACTTCCTCCCACCCCGCTTCCTGTAAAGACTCTATTCCATTCTCCCAGTTTCTCCGTCTCCGCCGCATCTGTTCTGATGATACCACCTTCCATACTAGTGCTTGACATGTCTTCCTTTTTCCTCAACCGAGGCCCTTGACCTTCCCCTCCCTCCTGGAACCACGATAGGGTTCCCCTTGTCCTCACCTTTCACCCCACCAGCATCCACATTCAACGGATCGTCCTCCGCCACATCCAGCGTGATCCCACCACCAAACACATCTTCCCCTCACCTCCCCTTTCAGCATTCCGAAGGGACCGTTCCCTCCGCGACTCCCTGGTCCACTCCTCTATCACCTCCAACACCTCTTCCCCTTCCCACGGCACCTTCCCGTGCAAGCGCAGGAGATGCAACACCTGCCCTTTTACCTTCTCCCTTCCCACTGTCCAGGGCCCCAAACACCCCTTCCAAGTGAAACAGCGATTTACTTCTTCAAGGTAGGCATTCCTAGAAGAGGTGTGGCAGTTCCTCATCTTCCGATTAGGCACTCTGCAGCCTTCCGGACTCAATATCGAGTTCAACAATTTCAGATCATAACCTCGGCCCCTATTTCATTTTTTCTTGCAATTTTTCCACTCCTTTCCCCCCCCCCTTTTCCTTTTGTTTTTCTCTCACACCTGGCAGCTATCTCTTGCCCTGCCAGTACACTTTACACCTAATCTTAGCCTATTACCATCTCGTCTAGCTTCTAATACCTTTTATTGTCTCTTTTACTTCTTTTGTTTCTTTTATTCTTTTGTCCGATCGCAGCCCTGCCTCCGATCTATCTTCTTTTCTTTCCAGTTTTGAAGAAGGGTTCGACCCGAAACGTCAACTCAAATTTCTCTCCACGGATGTTGCCTGACCTGCTGAGTTTTTCCAGCATTTCCTGTTGTTATTTCAGCGATTTACTTGTACTTCTTGCAATTTAGTATACTGTATTCGCTGCTCACGATGTGGTCTCCTCTACATTGTGGAGACCAAACGCAGATTGGGCGACCGCTTGGCGGAACACCTCCGTTCAGTCCGTAAGGGTGACCCCGAGCTTCCGGTCGCCTGTCACTTTAATTCTCCACTCCACTTCCACTCTGACCTTTACGTCCTCGGCCTCTTACACTGTTCCAATGAAGCTCAATGTAAGCTCGAGGAACAGCACCTCATCTTTCGATTAGGCACTTTACAGCCTTCTGGACTCAACATCGAATTCAACAATTTCAGATCATAACCTCTGCCCCTATTTTTTTCACATGGCAGCTGTTGATGATTCTGCCAGTGCCATTTACACCTCCTCTAGGCCCATCTTGTGTTTCTTTCCTTGTCCCATTACCGTCTCCTCTTGCCTTGCACCATCATCCCTTTTGTCTCTTAATCTCTTCTGCCTCCCACCCTATCACAGACCTTTCCCTTTTGTTCTTTCCTCCCCTCCCCCCTTTCCCCGCCCCGACACTTGCTTAAAAACCTTTTACATCTCCAACTTTTTCCAGTTTCTGACGAAGGGTCATCGACCTGAAACGTTAACTCTGTTTCTCTCTCTACAGATGCTGCCGGACCTGCTGAGCATTTCCAGCATTTTCTGTTTTTATTCCACATTCTCACCACTCTCTGGGTGAAGAAGTTTCTCCTGAATTCCCTGTTGGATTTATTAGTGACTATCTTATATTGATGGCCCCTAATATTGGACTCCCTCACAAGAACATCCTCTCTACATCTATCCTATCGAACCCCTTCATAAATTTAATGACCCCTATCAGGTTTTTATTGACTATTATCCCTTTTGTGAACTAATACCTCGTTGATACTGTTGTAGCAACTTCAATTAAAATTGTATTTAGTTTATAATTGTGTTTACTGCCTGAAATTACTCACCTGCTTACACGACCAGGCAGGGATTGCAAGGGTTAGAGTCATCTCAGATCTTTAAAATATGCCCGTGTAACATTTACTTTGACACCTTGCACACACGAGGGAGGGGTGGGTGTACGTGCACCTGTAGTGTTTTGCTGCAATGGTTTCTTAAAAAAATTCTTGGGATGTGGGCGTTGCTGGCAAGGCTGGAGTTTATTGCCCATCCCTAGTTGCCCTCAAGAAGGTGGTGGTGAGCCTTCTTCTTGAACCGCTGCAGTCCATGTGGTGAAGGTACTCCCACAGTGCTGTTAGGGAGTTCCAGGATTTTGACCCAGCGACGATGATTCCAGCCAGTGGAGAATTCATCCCTTGATCCCCATTGACTTCAGTTTTACTAGGACTCCTTGATGCCACACTCGGTCAAATTCTGGCTTGATGTCAAGGGCAGTCACTCTCACCTCACCTCTGGAATTCAGCTCCTTTGTGTCCATGTTTGGACCAAGGCTGTAATGAGGTCTGGAGCCGAGTGGTCCTGGCGGAACCCAAACTGGGCATCGGTGAGCAGGTTATTGGTGAGTAAGTGTCAGTTGATAGCACTGTCGATGACACCTTCTATCGCTTTGCTGATGTTTGAGTGTAGACTCGATGGGGGCGATAATCGGCTGGGTTGGATTTGTCCTGCTTTTTATGGACAGGACGTACCTGGGCACTTTTCCACAGTCAGGTAGACGGCACTTGGTGCAATGGCAAAGAACATATTGAACCGCTGGGGGCCGTGAACTCAAGCAGACAGAGAATTAGAACATTTCCTTCACATTACCCGCACAGTTACAGTAATTGTTACAGATTGAATGTTAGAGTGGATTACTTCAGCTAGAAAAAATGTTAATCACTGTTCTGTTAACAAATGATTTCTTTTACGTATAGAACGTTCTAATTAATTGCAGACTTGGGTTATCATGGCCCAGATAATAATGGTCTGCTGAGTGTGATTGTGACTGAGCGTAATCCAGTTCTAACTTCTTCAGTATATAATTATATAGTAAACGTGTGTCTTTGCACGTGTGAATCCTGCAATATTCTTGACCCAGCTCATCTAAAGCCTACAGCCCTCTAAGATCTCTGCGTTCCTTCAATTCTGGCCTCTTGCGCATCCCCGATTTCCATCGCCCCACCATTATCGGCCGTGCCTTCAGTTGCCTCGGCCCTAAGCTCTGGAATTCCGACAATACGAAGCTAGGTGGGAATGTAAGTTGTGAGGAGGATGCAAGGAGGCTTCAAGGGGATATAGACAGGCTAAGTGAGTGGGCAAGAACATGGCAAATGGATTATAATGTGGAGAAATGTGAAGTTATCCACTTTGGTAGGAAAAATAGAAAAGCGGAGTATTTTTTAAATGGTGAGATTGGGAAATGTTGGTGTTCAGAGGGACCTGGGTATCCTTGTACACGAATCACTGAAAGTTAACATGCAGGTACAGCAAGCAATTAGGAAAGCAAATGGTATGTTGGCCTTTATTACAAGAGGATTTGAGTATAAGAGTAAAGACGTCTTACTGCTATTATATAGGGCCCTGGTGAGACCACACCGGGAGTATTGTGTACAGTTTTGGTCTCCTTACCTAAGGAAGGATATACTTGCCATAGAGGGAGTGCAATGAAGGTTCACCAGACTGGTTCCTGGGATGGGGGGATTGTCCTATGAGGAGAGATTGAGTAGACTAGGCCTATATTCTCTAGAGTTTAGAAGAATGAGAGGTGATCTCATTCAAACATACAAAATTCTTACAGGGCTTGACAGGGTAGATGCAGAGGGGATGTTTCCCCTGGCTGGGGAGTCTAGAACCTGGGGTCACAGTCTCAGAATAAGGGGTCGGCCATTTAGGACTGAGATGAGGAGACATTTCTTCACTCAGAGGGTGGTGAATCTTTGGAATTCTCTACCCCAGAGGGCTGTGGAGGCTCAGTCGTTGAGTATATTCAACACAGAGATCGCCAGATTTTTGAACATTAAGGGAATCAAGGGATATGGGGGTAGTGCAGGAAAGTGTAGACGAGGTAGAAGGTCAGCCATAATCTTATTGAATGGAGGAGCAGGCTCGAAGGGCCAAATGGCCGACTCCTGCTCCTATTTCTTATGTTCTTATTTCTATAGCGCCTTTCACGAGCCCGGGACGTCCCAAAATGCTTTACAACCAATGAAGTACTTTTTGAAGTGGAGTCACTGTTGTAATCCAGAAAACATGGCAGCCAATTTGCGCACAGCAAGCTCCCACAAACACCAATGAGATAATGACCAGATAATTTGTTTTAGGTGTTGGTTGAAGGATAAATATTGGCCCAGGACACCGAGAACTCCCCTATTCGTCTTCGGAATAGTGCTATGGGATCTTAACGTCTCATTTGAAAGACGGCACCTCAGACAGTGCAGCGCTCCCTCAGTACTGCCCCTCCGACAGTGCAGCGCTCCCTCAGTACTGCCCCTCCGACAGTGCAGCGCTCCCTCAGTACTGCCCCTCCGACAGTGTGGCGCTCCCTCAGTACTGCCCCTCCCGACAGTGCGGCGCTCCCTCAGTACTGCCCCTCCGACAGTGAAGAACTCCCTCAGTACTGCCCCTCTGACAGTGTGGCGCTCCCTCAGTACTGCCCCTCCGACAGTGTGGCTCTCCCTCAGTACTGCCCCTCCGACAGTGCGGCGCTCCCTCAGTACTGCCCCTCCGACAGTGTGGCGCTCCCTCAGTACTGCCCCTCCGACAGTGTGGCGCTCCCTCAGTAATGCCCCTTCGAGAGTGCAGCGCTCTCTCAGTACTGCCCCTCCGACAGTGCGGCGCTCCCTCAGTACTGCCCCTCCGACAGTGAAGAACTCCCTCAGTACTGCCCCTCTGACAGTGTGGCACTCCCTCAGTACTGCCCCTCCGACAGTGTGGCGCTCCCTCAGTACTGCCCCTACGACAGTGTGGCGCTCCCTCAGTAATGCCCCTTCGAGAGTGTGGCGCTCCCTCAGTACTGCCCCTCCGACAGTGTGGCGCTCCCTCAGTAATGCCCCTTCGAGAGTGCGGCGCTCCCTCAGTACTGCCCCTCTGACAGTGCGGCGCTCCCTCAGTACTACCCCTCCGACAGTGTGGCGCTCCCTCAGTAATGCCCCTTCGAGCGTGCAGCGCTCCCTCAGCACTGCCCCTCCAACACTCCGCAGGCTCGAAGGGCCTGGATGGTCGACTCTTGCTACTATTTCTTATGCTTTTTCTTTTATTGGAGTATAAATTGGCTTTAATTTACAAATAGTGAACCCATTTGCCATTATCAGTTATTTTTTGTGAAAATAAGATGCGCTATCTGCACAGTGCTATCTTCATCTAATCTCATTTATTTTAGTGTATTTCTCTTGCTGATTTTTTGTTTTCCTTACAGTACACACAATTATCGAAAAGGTCAAGCTTGACCTAGTATACAGGAGACAGCGACTGACACTTCCTGGTGCGTCACTCCAGTGCAAGAGGCTGCTAATCTTTCAGGATATGGAAACATCCCGATTAATTCTGTTAAAGCATGAAATTAAGATAAGAGTATATTAATGATTAGATCCCTGTCTGACTTTTTATATTGTGTGTCAGTTGTGGCTCAGTGGGTAGCCCTTTCGCCTCTGAGTCAGAAGGTTGTGGGTTCAAGATCCCACTCCAGAGACTTGAGCGCATAAAAATCGAGGCCAACACTCCCAGTGCAGTGCTGAGGGAGTGCTACACTGTCAGAGGGGCCGTCTTTCAGATGAGACGTTAAACCAAGGCCCCGTCTGCTCTCTCAGGTGGACGTAAAAGATCCCACGGCCACGGTTTTGAAGAAGAGCAGGGGCGTTCTCCCCGGTGTCCTGGGTCAATATTTATCCCTCAACCAACATAACAAAAACAAATTATCTGGTCATTATCACATTGCTGTCTGTGGGAGCTTGCTGTGTGTAAATTGGCTGCCGCCTTTCCCACGTTACAACAGTGACTCCACTTCAGAAAGTACATCATTGGCTGTAAAGTGCTTTGAGACGTCCGGTGGTCGTGAAAGGCGCTATATAAATGCAAGTCTTTCTTTTATTGTTGTAATCTTTTTAGCTTGTACTTTTTGTCTTAATAACACCATCATTAACATGGGTCAGCACAAATTTACAAATCACCAAATACTTGCTTCAAGTCTCCAGCACAGAAACAGGCCATTCGGCCCAACTGGTCCGTGCCGGTGTTTCTGCTCCACACCAGCCTCCTCCCACCCCTCTTCATCTCATCCCATCAACATGTCACAGAATCACAGAAACCCCACAGTGCAGATAGAGGCCATTTCGGCCCATCGAGCCTGCACCGACACATATCCCACCCGATCCCCGTAACCCCTACACCAACACATATCCCACCCTATCCCTGTAACCCCACGTATTTAATCCCCCTAACACTAAGGGTCAATTTATCATAGCCAATCAATCTAACTCACACATCTTTGGATATCCTTCTATTCCTTTCTCCCTCATGTGTTTATCTAGCTTCCCCTTAAATGAATCTCTGCTATTCGTCTCAACCACTCCCTGTGGTAGCGAGTTCCACATTCCCACCACTCTCTGGGTAAAGAAGTTTCTCCTGAATTCCTGATTGGATTTATTGGTGACTATCTTATATTCATAGCCCCTAGTTTGGGAAACATCTTCTCTACATCTACTTTTACTGGAAAATATCAGGTCACCCCTCAGCCTTCTCTTTTCTAGAGTAAAGAGCCCCCGCCTGTTCAGCCTTTCCTGATGGTTGTAACCTCTCAGTTCTGGTTATAATCCTTGTCAATCTTTCTTGCACCTTTTGCAGTGTTTCTATATCACACAGAATCACAGAATCTACAGTGCAGATAGAGGCCATTTCGGCCCATCGAGCCTGCACCGACACATATCCCACCCTATCCCCGTAACCCCACGTATTTAATCCCCTAACACTAAGGGTCAATTTATCATAGCCAAATCAACCTAACCTGCACATCTTTGGACTGTGGGAGGAAACCGGAGCACCCGGAGGAAACCCACGCAGACACAGGGAGAATGTGCAAACTCCACACAGACAGTCGCCCGAGGCCAGATTTGAACCCGGGTCCCTGGTGCTGTGATCATTTCTGTAATATGGAGACCAGAACGGTGCACAGTGCTTGACAGGGTTTGAAAAAAAAAGGTTGTACACATGGTGTCCAAATACATCAAACCATCATCAGTTACAAGGCTGGTGTTAAAGGTAATACTTTGGGAAAAAAATAACCTTCAGCCATGGAGTTCCTTTGTTACTGAGGAAAACTGTATCGTGCTACGAACACATCAAAATCCATATTATTAAAAGCTTTGTATCTGTGCGGATGAAAAACACACAAGGCAGCCACTTAAAAAAATGTAATTGTTACGCTGCACATCATAGAATGATACAACGCAGGAGGCCATTCGGCCCATCGTGCCTGTGCCAGCTCTTTGAAAGAGCTCTCCAATTAGTCCCACTCCCCCCTGCTCTTTCCCCACAGCCCTGTGAATTTTTCCCCTTCCAAGTATTTATCCAATTTCCCCCCCCTTTTTTAAATTGACTTCATTTATTTTTATCCTTCTATTTTTAAGTTGATTGTAGCACTTTGAAATTATTTTTGCTCCTCTCCCAAGTGTGGCGAAATCCCAACCTGCTCAGCCTCTACGCTCTGCTTGACCCAGATCTAGAAACAGGAGGAGGCCATTCAGCCCCTCGAGCCTGCTATGCCATTCAATTAGAGCATGGCTGATCTGCAATCCCCTCCTGATGACCCACCTTGCTCAGTCTCTATGCACAACCCAACATCAACTGGTCTTCCAGGCTTTCCAACTGCAAATGGCATCCAATGGCACACCCAGCCTCCTCACCATCATTCACTGGCCGTACAACTGAAGCATCCCTTCCTCATAGCTGAATTCCAACCCCCTCGAGATAAGGACCAACATTCCACTCGCCTTTTTTTGATTACTTTGTATTTGTTCATAGTATTTACAGCACGGAAACAGGCCATTCGGCCCAACTGCTCCGTGCCGGTGTTTATGCTCCACACCAGCCTCCTCCCAGCCCTCTTCATCTCACCCCGTCGGCATAACCTTCTATTCCTTTCTCCCTCCTGTGTTTGTCTAGCTTTTCCCTAAATGCATCAACGCTATTCGCTCAACCACTCCCTGTGGTCGCGAGTTCCACATTCTCACCACTCTCTGGGTAAAGAAGTTTCTCTTGCAGACCCTATTGGATTTATTAGTGACTGTCTTATATTTACGGCCCCTAGTTTTGGATTCCATCTCAAGTGGAAACATCTTCTCTACATCTACCCTATCAAATCCCTTCATACTCTTCAAGACCTTTAACAGCTCACCCCTCAGCCTTCTCTTTTCTAGAGAAAAGAGCCCCCGCTTGTTCAGTCTTACCAGATGCGTATAACCTCTGAGGTCTGGTATCATCCTTGTCAATCTTTCCGTTCATGTGCACTAGCTTTTAGTGTACTTGGACACCCAAATCTCTCTGTTCCTCCGCAGTCGCTAGTCTCTCACCGTTAACAATTTTTTTTTAAGCACCCATTGTTGGATCCATGCTAGAAATGCTTAATGCAGTCCACGGGAGCATGGACATCCCATTCCCTGCATTAACCTCGCCATCAGGAGGCCAGAATTCCTCCAAAAACATTTTCAATGTTAATGAAACAATGAAGAAATGAAACTGAAAACACCCAAACTGTAAACACTGAAGTTAGAAAAGTTTGAAACCTACTTTTATTGGACAGGGCCTGAGGTCACACATATACAAAATGAAACTGCAGAGACGCTGAACTTATTATTACAGTTGTACAACAGAAAAAAAATTAAATTTACATACAGCAGGACAACAGTTCCAGTTTAAATAAAATTAAAAACCTCGACTTTCCCCAAATATAAAATTTCATTTACTGTCTTCAAAAACAAATCCGATGGGAAAAGCCAAGTTAAAGCCAAAAAAAAAAATAAACACAGTAAAAATGATTGCTGATCATATCCTGTCACTTTGGCAAAAAAGGAGATTTGCTATGTAACATTTAATAAATCAAAATGTAACAAAGACTATACATCTGGGATAATGCTTAATGATGAATATTGCACTCAATTATGTACAAGAGTATTAACAAAGCACATTTGTAAAATATACTGTATGTGTTGCAGGAGGGAGAAGACAAGCTGCCCCGGTCCAGCTTTCCCTCTGACAGAAAGCTGGTCTCCGGTGAAACTTCTAAATTATTCAACATTACATGACATGAAAATACTGTACTACAAACTCGAGTGTGTACAGAAAGCCACACGCACTTGGTGACCAGACTGCTTCAGCACAGATAACTACTGTACACTTGAATAATTACAAATGCCTTTTACATTCAGGATCCTTGGGGGGGTGGTGACAGAACACCGCCGTCATTACCAGGGCCATGTCCAGGTTGGGGGGCAAATGACGAAGCGACATGCATTAAGTCTTTTCACATGAAACGCAAGACAACTGCATTTGAATTTTATCCAGAGGGAATGCATCAGCGCAGTGCTGTCCTGCATCATATTAACAGGTACCCATGGACCCAGTACAGAATCTATTACGCTCAACCCTTAATTAAATGAAAACTACAATTTCAAACTTGGCTGCTCCATATATCCTATCTGAAATATACCATCCTTATGCCACCTCATTTTGTCATCTTTTAACAATTATGTACAGGTAATAGATACGTGTAAACAGACAGCAAAAATATTGATGCTAACATTATTTCCCTGTTTTTTTTCTCCAATATATTAAACTTACAAAGTCTATACTTTAAGATAGGTTTTTATAGCAAAGCAATGGACCCATTTCCACCACTGAATTCTAAAAACTGTACAGTAAAATGCAGACTAGCGAAGCTTCTCCGAGAACCTTTAAAATTCAAAATGCATTCCCCGGAGCAGAGCTCAAATGTGCAAACGTGATTTCCTTTGGCTCCATGACCTAGCTAGCGTCACATCTCGAGTGTCATGACTTAGTTTGAACTCTTCCCGCATCCCATTTTGAGAGTCTTGAAAGTGTCCTGAGTGAATACATGCAGGAATAAATTTGGTATGTCGATGAAAACCGTCCACCCGTTAACTTTTAAACCACGGAGGAGGAGTTAGGGATGCCATGAACGGCTGTCCCAGTTGGAGTTCCACTGATTGCATTGAAGATGTGATATGAGTTGGGCAGGAGATTGATCTTCATTCCGTCATCCTCTGGTGAAATCTTAACAAGAAAACACACCATTAAAAAAACAAAAAAAAACCACAACCGTAGGAGGGTATTTTCACAAATGCTTTAGTAAGCCACAGGCAACTTGTTTCATTTGCACAACTTTTTCTTAAAAGCACAACTCAAAATTATAGATTGCGGTTCAAGTTAACTCCCAGTATGCTGCGCACACACACACTGACGTCATGCACTTTCCAGATTTTACAACAGTAATATTACCATCCAATCTGCTCACACTACGTGAGGGAAGCATTCAGAGAAAAAGAAAATGAGAAAATACACTGGTTAGTTTTCATTTGCACATGCCGCCTCACTCTGCAATTTTATATTCTTGAGATACAGGTAATTCTACAATTTGCGTTTCAAACGGCTAAATTCCTATATAACCGATTGCTTCCTACACTGTTCCAACGAAGCTCAGCGTAAGCTCGAGGAACAGCACGGTGGCATAGTGGTTAGCACTGTTGCCTCACAGCGCCAGGGACCCGGGTTCGAATCTGGCCTCGGGCGACTGTCTGTGTGGAGTTTGCACATTCTCCCCGTGTTTGCGTGGGTTTCCTCCGGGTGCTCCGGTTTCCTCCCACAGTCCAAAGATGTGAGGGTTAGGTTGATTGGCTATGATAAATTGACCCTTAGTGTTAGGGGGATTAAAAACGTGGGGTTACGTGGATAGGGTGGGATATGTGTTGGTGTAGGGGTTACAGGGATCGGGTGGGATATGTGTCGGTGCAGGCTCGATGGGCCGAAATGGCCTCTATCTGCACTGTGGGGTTTCTGTGATTCTGTGAACAGCACCTCATCTTTCGATTAGGCACTTTACAGCCTTGCGGACTCGATATCGAATTCAACAATTTCAGATCATAACCTCTGCCCACATTTATTCAGATGGCAGCTGTTGATGATTCTGCCATTCCCATTTACACCTCCTCTAGACCCATCTTTTGTTTCTTTACTTGTCCCATTTGCCTCGTGCTATCATCCCTGTTGTCATTTAATCACTCCTGCCTTCCACCCGGTCACGGACCTTCCCTTTTGTTCTTTCCTCCCCTCCCCCCTTTCCCTGCCTCTGCACTTGCTTAAAACCTGTTACATCTCTAACTTTTTCCAGTTCTGACGAAAGGTCATCGACCCGAAACGTTAACTCCACTTCTCTCTCTGCAGATGCTGCCTGACTGGCTGAGTATTTCCAGCATTGTTATTTCAGATTTCCAGCATCCGCAGTGTTTTGCTTTTGCATTGAAATGTCCAACTAGGACAGCCATGATCACATCACACTTGGCAATGGGTAGCATCAAAAACTTGAGCGAAGGTTCAGAAAAATGAAGTCTGCCCCACAAACCTCTAATGAAATTGGAAAGATTGGTTGCAGTTACGTTAACGTAGAATTAAGAATTAATACATCTGATCTAAAGGAATCTACTTAATACAATGTACCTGCATGTTTTAGGCCACTCTTAATTTGGCCCCCTTAAATTGCTAGATAGATACACAGAGCACTATTATTTCAAAATGGTACTTTTTATTCGTTCACGGGATGTGGGCGTCGCTGGCAAGGCCAGCATTTATTGCCCATTCCTAATTGCCCTCGAAAAGGTGGTGGTGAGTCGCCACCTTGAATATGACTGAGTGTCTCGCGAGACCATTTCAGAGAGCAGTTAAGAGTCAACAACAGCAACAACTTATATAGCGCCTTTAACGTAGTAAAACATCTCAAGGCGCTTCACAGGAGTATTATAAGACAAACAAATTTGACACCGAGCCATATAGGGAGAATTTAGGGCAGGTGACCAAAAGCTTGGTCAAAGAGGTAGGTTTTAAGGAGCGTCTTAAAAGAGGAGAGGTAGAGAGGTTTAGGCAGGGATTTCCAGAGCTTAGGGCCGAGGCAACAGAAGGCACGGCCACCAAAGGTTGAGCGATTATAATCAGGGATGCTTAAGAGGGCAGAATTAGAGGAGCACAGATATCTCGGGGGTTGTGGGGCTGGAGGAGATTACAGAGATAGGAAGGGGCGAGACCATGGAGGGATTTGAAAACAAGGATGAGAATTTTGAAATCGAGGCATTGCTCAATCGGGAGTCAATGTAGGTCAGCGAGCACAGAGGTGATGGGCGAACAGGACTTGGTGCGAGTTAGGACACGGGCTGCTGAGTTTTGGATGACCTCAAGTTTACGTAGGGTGGAATGTGGGAGGCCAGCCAGGAGTGCGTTGGAATAGTCAAGTCTAGAGGTAAAAAAGGCATGGATGAGGGTTTCAGCAGCGGATGAGCTGAGGCAAGGGGCGGAGACGGGCGACGTTACGGAGATGGAAGTAGGCAGTCTTAGTTATGCTGCGGATATGTGGTCAGAAGCTCATTTCCAGGTCAAATATGACACCAAGGTTGCGAACAGTGTGGTTCAGCCTCAGACAGTTGCCAGGGAGAGGGGCGGAGTCAGTGGCTCGGGAACGGAGTTTGTGGCGGAGACCGAAAACAATGGCTTCAGTCTTCCCAATATTGGTCAATCACATTGCTGTGGGTCTGGAGTCACATATAGGCCAGACCGGGTAAGGATGGCAGATTTCCTTCCCTAAAGGTACAATACCAGAAATGGTACAATACAAAATGTTCTTCTCTTAAAGTTCATTACAAGAGAAAATCATAACTAAACATTATTACGTTTTAAAAAGTAAATTTTTGACCATATAGTGAATATCAAAATTTTGCCTGCCAAAGACACCTAAGTACAAAACTAAAAGAATTGGGAAAAACACACACAAAAGGAGTTACTTACTGTTATAAATCTCATCATTCATCAAGAAACTACTCGTGAAATAACGCTGGACGGCCAGCTAGTGGCGCCGTCCAAGGAGTATAAATACTCGGGCGTGGGCCCAGCTTGCTCAGGGACATTTTGTAAGACAGGAACTAGTGAAGTACAACTAGACCTCTATGTTCTGAAACAAGTTGATTAAAGCCTTGCTTTATACTCAAACCAAGTGCGTAGTGAGTTTTATTACATCACTTACTGCACTTTGATGGGATGATTGGCATCAATGTGTAAAAAAAATTGAAGATTTTCTTTTTTTTTGTGTCTAAAGTTTCTCTCTTTCTCCATTCTAGATATTCAACCGCCAAATACAATCCCCATCTCGGATGGAGAGTGTAGATAGGCCATTGGCTTCTGTCATTGCTAGTTATTAGAAAATGTATGTGAACGGTTTCAGTAGACTTGGCCTTTCTGGCCATGGGAAGGTGCCGGGTCCAGACCAGTGGTGCGAGGGCGTGGACTGGTTGAATGTGGCAATTTGCTACATTATATACACACACACACATATAGATTTACAACTGAGAGGTTATAACTATCAGGAAAGATTGAACAGGCTGGGGCTCTTCTGTCTAGAAAAGAGAAGGCTGAGGGGTGACCTGATCGAGGTCTTAAAATTATGAAAGGGTTCTTTAGGGTAGACGTAGAGATGATGTTCTTGTGAAGGAATCCAAAATTAGGGGCCATCAATATAAGATAGTCACTAATAAATCCAACAGGGAATTCAGGAGAAACTTCTTTACCCAGAGAGTGGTGAGAATGTGGAACTCGCTACCACAGGGAGTGGTTGAGGCGAATAGCAGAGAGACATTTAACGGGAGGCTAGATAAACACATGAGGGAGAAAGATATAGAAGGATACGGCTGATGGGGTGAGATGAAGAGGGGTGGGAGGAGGCTCGTGTGGAGCATAAACACCGGCACGGACCAGTTGGGCTGAATGGCCTCTTTCTGCTGTGTGGAATTCTATGTAAATCTAACACAGGACTCAAAAAGAGGTGATGGAGAAATGTTTCAAAAATAATGTGCTGTCCTCATCAATGTTGTTGGGAAATTTGTTTATACCTCCCAGTTGAGAGGGGAAATTCCAGATTTTCAGAGCCACAGGACATGCTTGCTGGTAATCTACAAGACTGGGTCCGAGCCAGAGGTTCTCATCATGTGGAGCAGCGAGAGTGACATTTTCTCTAGTCTGCCAAACCTTCCCTCCAGCACAGTTAACAGTTCAGTACCAGTCTGTACTCAACTCTCAAGTCATTACTTTCAAAGGAGTGCAGAGGTCACCATTCAGGGCCAGCACTGACATCTTTCCCTACCCAACCTAATGGGGTAGAGTTTCAACTCACCACCCAGCAGCACAACTGAGGCTGCTCGATAGAGAAAATGCCCGGTTTTTAGGTCTATTGATTCGAATGGAAATCGGGCGGATTCTAGAACAACCACCTACATTTATATAGCGCCTTTAACGTAGTAAAACGTCCCAAGGCGCTTCACAGGAGCGTTATAAAACAAAATTTGACACCGAGCCACATCAGGAGATATCAAGACAGGTCAAAGAGGTTAGGTTTTAAGGAGCGTCTTAAAGGAAGAGAGAGGCGGAGAGGTTTAGGGAGGGAATTCCAGAGCTTAGGGCCCAGACAGCTGAAGGCACGGCCGCCAATGGTGGAGCGATGGAAATGGAGGATGCGCAAGAGGGCAGAATTAGAGGAGCGCAGAGATCTCGGACGATTGTAGGGCTGGAGGAGATTACAGAGATAGGGAGAGGGATGAGGCCATGGAGGAATTTCAAAACAAGAATGAGAATTTTAAAATCGAGGCGTTGCTTAACCGGGAGTCAATGTCGGTCAGCGAGCGCAGGGGGGTGATGGGTGAACGGGACTCGGTGCGAGTTAGGACACGGGGCAGCCGAGTTTTGGATGAGCTCAAGTTTAGGGAGGGTGGAATGTGGGAGGCCGGCCAGGAGTGCCGATACACAGCGCCGGGCTGGCAAGCTGAAAATCTACTCCAATGAGACGCTCACAGGTGGAGCTGCCACACACAAGAGTGAAAGAGTATTTTATCGGACAGGGCAGGTCAATATGGCAGGTGTCCAGCAGGCCGGTTTCCCATTAACAATGCAGAACTTGTCCTCGCAGGTAGCAAGACAGTATAAACATTTGAGAAAAACTATTTTGGCAGATCGGGAAAAAGAGAAGTTACTTTCCCTACCATTATTCGTCTTTTAAACTCGTTTGAATTCACGTTTTCTCTCTTTTCAGGGTCAGTTTTAAATCTCCACAAAGACTTCCAAATGAGTTCTTTCTCTCTGCAGAAGCTGCCAGACCGACTGGGTATTGGCAGCATTTTCTGCTTTTACTTCTAAATGATCATTTGGCAAAATGGAACACGGCAATCTCTGGTATAAAGGACTGAAGCAACTGAGACTAAAAAAGGGCAATGTCACGGTACAGGAAAAACATTGGACGGTCGCTCAATGAACCGGGACAGGTGGAGTTTGCACATTCTCCCCGTGTTTGCGTGGGTTTTCTCCGGGTGCTCCGGTTTCCTCCCACAGTCCAAAGATGTGCGGGTTAGGTTGATTGGCCATGATAAAAATTGGCCCTTAGTGTTAGGGGGGATTAAATACGTGGGGTTACGGGGATAGGGCTTGGGTGGGATGGCTGTCGGTGTAGGGACCGGGTGCTAGGGTTTGGATGATCAGCCATGATCTTGTTGAATGGCGGAGCAGGCTCGAAGGGCCGAATGGCCTACTCCTGCTCCTATCTTCTATGTTTCTATGATAAGAGTTGGGTTGGCTAGCTTGTTTGAAGATCACTCGTGCTCGAGAAAGGTGCAGTAAAGGTACCATTTTTAGGAGTTTTCCCACAGCAATTATTCATAATCAATCGGAGAGTGAGCGCACCGGGAAACTACTTTCTTCTTTCACTGAAACTACAACTCGAGATGTTCAAATCTGGAAACCTGGGACAGCATTTCAGTCAAACAAGCAAAAAAATAATTTGTTAAACGTCATGGCCTAGAAATTGCGGGTCGGAGGCATGCCTCTGGAGTTCACCTCCGACCCGCAAAATATTTTCCGAACTTGCCTCCGGGCTGCAGTCTCGGGCCCTCCAGGCGCACGCCTGCATAAAGGCCCACGGATCCCAGGGACGCGGGTGGTTCGGGAGCGTCCCTGCGATCACATGGGCCTGGTCCCCCAATCGCACGGGAGGATTCTATTGCAGTCATTTCCCGAACAGAATCCTCTAACGACATGCAATGGAATCCGCAAACAATGAAACAATTTACACAATTCTAATAATTATAAATGTTCTGAATTTCAATTTTATTCATTAGTCCCTTCATTACTCCAAACACGATAAAAAATTAAATTTTTGAAATATAATTTTAAACATCTTAATTCGGGTCAATATTTGCATAAGCTAATTTAAAGGGCTGGATTTTACTCACCGAGACACGATGGGGGCGGGACTGCTGCCTTCCGGGTTCTAGTCCTGCCCCCAGCGACGTCTGACGCACAGATGCTATTTTGCCCTGATTGGCCTCGTTAAGCCCGCCCTGCATAGCTTGCCGGCCAATTAAGGGAAAGCCGGTGTCAGATGAGGTCAGTTGTTGGCGCTTCATCTGCCGGTTTTCTTAAAGGCATATGCACCACACTTGTTTGACAGATGATTTGACAGTGTTTGACAGCATTGAGGAGCTATCAAACACTGACAATCACTGTCCAAAGGTGAGCCCTTGCACCCAGGCTCTCCAATTACTCTCGCTTTAGGATAAAACAGATAGCAGCTGCAGCTGAGATTGCAGAAGCCATCTGTCACTTCTCCCGATGAGATGAGGCTACGCAAACACTTCACAGCTTGTGACCTGCAGAAATATCTAACCACATTAAAAATGACTTGCACAACATATCCTTACCTCTGATACTAACCAGTGTCCCATTGCATCCTTCACACCACTTCTGCAGCTGTCATCCAACCACCAACATAACAACAGACCCACAGCACACCTCGCTTACCCTGGTGGGCAGTTAAGTGGCTATAATCCTCTTCCCGCCGCTAGGAGTCGGGTCCCTTCGCAAATCGGGGACCCGACTCCCAGGAAAGATTGGTTGGAGGTGGTTTTTTTTGTTTTTTTCTCAGCAGTCCCGCCTCCAAAGGGCTGGTAAAATCCAGCCCAAAGTATGTGTGTATTATTTTTTATTTTTAAATGCTTAATTTATATTAACCCTTACGCTGATGAAAACAGGCCCTGCGCCTGCTTCTACCAGCCGTAAGAGTTTTGTGGGCAGTTGTTGGGCAAATAACCCAGCTCTGCGCCAGCGAAAGCTATTTTACTTTTGGTTCGGTGGATCCGTCAAGGCGACCTCGTCAGATCGCAACTTCCAGGTGTTACGCAAATTCAGGGCCTGTGTGTTTGAAGCTACTTACCTCAGTGTTAAAATCAAATAGTTTTTTATTTCCTTTGTGCACTAGAATTATGAGGCATCTTGCCAGGTAGCAACTAATTTGCAAAGCACACTGACCCAGGCTTATTCTGGGTCCCAGTTTGTCCTGTGGCCGCTGTCCCCAGGAATGTCCACTTGTTCTCAAAAGCAAAGAGCACAAGGCAGGGGAATCTGAACCCCGAATAAAATGAGAAGGTGCTGCTGAAACACACTAATGCGAGAGAAAAATCTACCTGCATACAGTAAGGACCAAGACAGATCATGGTCTTGGATTAGGACACATGGAAATACTAATCCGGTATAACGCACTTTGCCTGAATTTGCATGGACAATCTCCAAACCTGGCTGGTTGGAAGACAGAGGGATTTCTTTGTCGGAAAACGAGTTCCTAAGAACGACAGGTACGTCCGGCAACTGCTCTCAAAATCCCCAACTGTTTACTTTTAAAACCAAAGGAAAAAGGTGCGGGGACACCCTGCGGGTAACGTTCCTGTTAAGCTGAGTGGCTGTATGGACGTCTCGCGCAGGCCGCTTGTCAGCTTCACTATGGGAAAAACTGCGCACGGGCGGAAATTTGAATAGGCCGCGTACCTCAAAAGAAATATTAGAGATCATTGGCTGTGGGGGGAGCGGGACTGATTGGAGAGCTTTTCCAAAGAGCCGGCACAGGCACGATGGGCTGAATGGCCTCCTTCTGCGCCGTATGGTTCACAGGATGAGGCACATTCTACCTGCAGGTGGAAGCTGAATGAATGCGGGATGAGGAAATCTTACTTTCAGCCTTGATGGGCTTGTGTACATGGATGTATTCCTATTTTATGACCCAGCCCAACAATGTACCTTCGCGTCTTCTTACAATCAAGAACTTAATCCTTAGTCATTCTAATTTAGAATTTAAAACAACTAGCTTTGGTGTCAGCTGTGGCTCAGTGGGTCACACACTCGCCTGAGTCAGAAGGTTGTGGGCTCAAGTCCCACTCCAGGACTTTATGCGCACATAAAGCTAGGCTGACACTCCAGCGCAGTGCTGAGGGAGTGCTGAACTGTCGGAGGTGCCGTCTGTCAGATGAGACTTTAAACCGAGGCCCCATCTGCTCTCTCAGGTGGACGTAAAAAAATCCCACGGCACTATTTCGAAGAAGAGCAGGGGGAGTTCTCCCCGGTGTCCTGGCCAATATATATCCCTCAATCGACATAACAAAAACAGATTATCTGGTCATCATCACAATGCTCTTTGTGGGAGCTTGCTGTGCATAAATTGGCTGCCGCGTTTCCCACATTACAACAGTGACTACACTCCAAAAAGTACTTCATTGGCTGTAAAGTGCTTTGAGACGTCTGGTGGTCGTGAAAGGCGCTATAGAAATGCAAGACTTTCTTTTTTGAAACAAGTAAATATGCTGTGCAAAAAAAGATATTCCCACTAGGAATACAAAAGGTCGTCATTGGACATGTTTTACTCGATGTCAATACTCCCACCGACCCCCTCAAATATTTTCATTAAATTATATTCCCAAATGAGCCATCAGGAGTTATTGCTACAGAGGGACTGCCCATTTCATTTGGAATTGGGTTGGGGACGTTGGGCTGCCTAAGGGCAATTTGCAGAACAAAATCAACCACAACAAAATCAATTTGGAATATGGTCTGCTTAATCTTGAATTTTTTTGTAAAATACATATCATAGAACTCCATTTGGATAGTTGATGTTGTGGAAACAATATTCCCTTTCCACTCAGAATGTAAATACCTACTCCGTTCTCGTCATACACTGCAAGAAGAACATAAGAAATAGGAGCAGGAGTCGGCCATTTGGCCCTTCGAGCCTGCTCCGCCATTCAATGAGATCATGGCTGATCATCGACCTCAACTCCACTTTCCTGCATTATCCCCATATCCCTTGATTCCCTTAATATTCAAACATCTATCGATCTCTGTCTTGAATATACCCAATGACTGAGCCTCCACAGCCCTCTGGGGTAGAGAATTCCAAAGATTCACCACCCTCTGAGTGAAGAAATTTCTCATCTCAGTCCTAAATGGCCGACCCCTTATTCTGAGACTGTAACCCCTGGTTCTAGACTCTCCAGCCAGGGGAAACATCCTCCCTGCATCTACCCTGTCAAGTCCTCTAAGAATTTTATAGGTTTGAATGAGATCACCTCTCATTCTTCTAAACTCTAGGAAATATAGGCCTAGTCTACTTAATCCCTCCTCATAGAACAATCCCCCCATCCCAGGAACCAGTCTGGTGAACCTTCATTGCACTCCCTCTATGGCAAGTATATCCTTCCTTAGGTAAGGAGACCAAAACTGTACACAATACTCCCGGTGTGGTCTCACCAGGGCCCTATATAATTGCAGTAAGACAATCAGAAGTGAATTCATATTTGTAACTCCTAACAGGTTCAATAGTAGCTTTCGAATGGGAATTGGATAAATACTTGAAGGAGGAAAAGATTGCAGGGATTTGGGGAAGGAGATGTGGGGGAGGGGGTGTGTGGGGGAGGAGCTGAGGGGGAGGGGCTGTAGGGGAGGGGAGGGGCTGTAGGGGATGGGGGATGTGGGGGAGGGGCCGAGGGGGAGAGTGTGTGTGGGGGAGAAGCCATGGGGGAGAGGAGGGGTGTGGGAGGGGCGGTGGGGGAGCGGGGGAGGGGGTTGTGGGAGGGAGGGGTGGTGCGTGGGAGGGGCCGTGGGGGAGGGTGGGTGTGGGGGGGGGGTGTGTGCGGGAGAGGGGCGTTGCGGGAGGGTGGGGTGCGGGGGAGCGTGGGTGCGGGGGAGCGTGGGTGCAGAGGAGGGTGG
The DNA here is from genome assembly GCF_052327205.1 of Somniosus microcephalus. Taxonomy (NCBI): domain Eukaryota; kingdom Metazoa; phylum Chordata; class Chondrichthyes; order Squaliformes; family Somniosidae; genus Somniosus; species Somniosus microcephalus. Next base: position 10,409,736 of record NC_140996.1, on the reverse strand, counting down.
GGTGTGGGGGGGGGTGTGGGAGGGGCCGTGGGGGAGGGGGATGGGCCGTGGGGGAGGGTGGGTGTGGGGGAGGGTGGGGTGCGGGGGGGGCTGCGGTGGAGGGGGGTTGCGGAGGAGGGTGGGTGTGGGGGATGGGGTGTATGTGGGGGGCCGTGTGGAGGAGGGGTGGGGGGTGCGGGGGAGGAGCCATGGGGGGGCTGCTGTGGGACTAACTGGATTGCTCTTCGAAAAAGCCACCGCAGACTCGATGGGCCGAATGGCCTCCTTCTGTGCTGTACTATTCAATGATCCTGTAGCTGTTTCAAACATGGTTTAGAACCTAAACTCACCTGCTCACGCATGATGTCGGACAGCTCGCGAACCATTTCTCTGTAGTTTGCCTTCATTTCCTCTTGGTATTCTACCTGATCTTCCTTGATCAAACGTTCATTTACGATCAAGGCTTGCCCACAAGCCTCAACAAACTGCCTGTGAACACAGAAAGCAACCCATTGACACACACCGACCGGCAGCAGGTCCCCGACATTTTTTGTGCTGTGAAACCTAAAATGACGTCTCGTCCACTTCCATCGTAACGGCTCCGAAATTCCGGCCTTACCTGAAGACTTCCTTCAGTTGTTTCACTTTGTTGTCGGGATACTTTTTCACATTGGCTTCCTCGAGGAACGCCCGTGCGTACGCCAATGGCCCAGCATTTACCTAACGGAACAAGCAAACAAGCATTGTGCTCGTTACCGTCTGACAGCAATTACTGCAACACAAAGTGGGCCAGTTTCACAAGATAAATTTCACAGATGGATACAGATTTCTCATCATCCATGTATACCATTTATAATTACCTCTCAAGATAGAGATATATAGATATCTAATATATCTCCTTATATACATATCTCTCTAAATATATCCATATCTCTAATATATCTCTCTATATATACCCATCTCTCTCTAAATATATATCCATCTCTCTCTAAATATATACATATCTTGACAATTATATACATATCTCTCCAATATATCTCTAATTATATACATAGCTCGGGTGTGCGTCTGTCCAGCTATGCGCTCGAAAGTTATAGAGCGTACCTACGCGTGCGTTACGTCAAAAGAAAGCTTGCCGTTCCAAAACGGTCGTAAGCGTATTTAGGTTTCGGCCGGACAAAAATCGCGCCCGCGGTATCCAAAAAACGTTCAAAATTCCGCTCATTAGCATCTCATTATCCGCTCATTAGCGATAGAGTGACCTCGAGGTCGACCAATCGTACGCCGGGTTCCTGGCGCGTGCGGGCGGGCCCTCCTACAGTCGAGTGACGGGACGATTGACCAATCCTACGCTTTGGTGACCTGACGGTCGACCAATCGGTGCGTGTGTGGGCGGGCCTTATCGTTCTGAACCGAGGTGAGTCGCCGCCATCTTGATTCCAAACTTTTCCTTTCTTTTTCCCGCTTTCTGCGTCTTTAAAAAAAACGTTGCTTTTAAAACACATATTGTTTTTAAAAAAAGTTAATTACTTTCTAAATCTTTTATCTAATCTCATTAATTTTCCTACCTTTCCCCGTTTTTCCAGGTAGGCCTCGAAGCCTCGGCCTCTCCTCCGCACCCACGCCCGAGCTAGGCACCTCCCGGCCCCAGTCAACAAGCGGCCCCCGATTGCCGCCATCTTTGTGAAGGCTAGAGGGGTGGGCCTCAGCCGAGTGCCGCCATCTTAGTAAAGGGTGCGCGCGCAGCAGGAGCAGCTGAGACGCGGCGTCTCTCTCTGTTCCCCGCTCAGCTCGGGCGGGGGGGGGGGCAGAGCTCTCGGGAGTGCGGATCTCAGGCGGGGCTTGGAGAGCGGGAAGGGTTACCCCGGCAACCGGGCCCGCCGGCCGTCTCTCACAGCCGCAATCGGCGGTCTTGAAGCCAGCTCGGGAGGGCGGGGGCTCCAGAGAGCGGGAGGCCGGTGCTCGGGAGGGCGGGGGGCGGGGCTCGGGACATCGGGGCTCGCGACACCGGGAGATCGGGGGGGCGGGACATCGGGGGGCGGGACATCGGGGGGCGGGGCTCGGGGACTCCCCTTCTCCCTCTCCCCTTCCTCCCCCCCCCCACTCCCCCCCTCCTCCCCTTCCCCCCTCCTCCCTTCCCCCCTTTCCCCTCCCCCCCCACCCTCCTCCCCTTCCCCCTCTTGCCCCCAGTCGCTCTCTCTCTTCCCCCCAGTCGCTCTCTCTCTTCCCCCCAGTCGCTCTCTCTCTCTCTTCCCGCCAGTCGCTCTCTCTCTCTCTTCCCGCCAGTCGCTCTCTCTCTTCCCCCCAGTCGCTCTCTCTCTTCCCCCCAGTCAGTCGCTCTCTCTCTTCCCCCCAGTCGCTCTCTCTCTTCCCCCCAGTTGCTCTCTCTCTTCCCCCCCAGTCGCGCTCTCTCTCTCCCCCCCAGTCGCTCTCTCTCTTCCCCCGTCGCTCTCTCTCTTCCCCCCCAGTCGCTCTCTTCCCCCCCCCAGTCCCGCTCTCTCTTCCCCCCCAGTCGCTCTCTTCCCCCCCCCAGTCCCGCTCTCTCTTCCCCCCCCAGTCGCTCTCCCTCTTCCCCCCCAGTCGCTCTCCCTCTTCCCCCCAGTCGCTCTCTCTCTTCCCCCCCAGTCGTTCTCTCTCTTCCGCCCAGTCGCTCTCTCTCTCTCTTCCCCCCCAGTCGCTCTCTCTCTCTCTTCCCCCCCAGTCGCTCTCTCTCTCTTCCCCCCCAGTCGCTCTCTCTCTCTCTTCCCCCCCAGTCGCTCTCTCTCTCTCTTCCCCCCCCGTCGCTCTCTCTCTCTCTTCCCCCCCAGTCGCTCTCTCTCTCTCTCTTCCAACAACAACATGCCCTCGAAAAAGCCTCGGCACCGCCGGGCACTCCAGCTAGTCTATATATATAAAAGTTTGTCTGTCTGTCTGTCCGGCTATACAATCAAAAGTTATAGAGCATACCTACACACATGTTATATCAAAAGAAACCTTATCATTAGGGGAGTCTAATAGGCGTATTTACTTTTTGGTCGGATAAAAATTGTTCGGACAGTATACAAAAAAGGTTCAAAAAACGGTAACATTCCGCTCATTAGCGTTGAGTGACGTGATGGTTGACCAATTGTACAGGGGATTAACCTGATGGTTGACCAATCGGTGCGTCACGGGGGGCGTTTCATTGCGTGTGTGGGCGGGCCTAATCCTTCTGAGCTGAGGTGAGTGGCCGCCATCTTGATTTCTAACTATTGATTTATTTTTCCCACTTTCTGTGTGTTTATTTTCCCCACTTTCTGTGTGTACCCCATTAGGTTCTTTTGTGCAGTTCTCTTCTTAGCTATGGGGTGCTTAAAAACCTGAACTTTAATATTTAGGAATCTCTCTTTATTGTAGTGGATGCGCGGAGCCGCGGCCTAGCAGCGCGGGAAGCCTGGGCCTCGAGTTCAGCGGATTCCCGGCGTGCCTGGAACCTGTCGAACCTGAAGGCCGTTCATTTCCGCGACCACGCCACCGTCTTCACCTCGGCCAATGGCATCGGGGTGATGGCCGAGGCCACCAAAAGCGTCCAGGGGAACGCGTTCATCCAGGTGCCGAGGCCCGGGCCCCAGGGCGGAAAGAGGGATTGGAGCGGGGGATGAGGGCTCGGGGAGGGGAGAGGGGGAACAGGTAGGAGGGGGAAGAGGGAGGGGGGGGAAGAGGGAACAGGGAGGGGGGGGAAGAGGGAACAGGGAGGGGGGAAGAGGGAGTAGGGGGAGGGGGGAAGAGGGAGGGGGGAAGAGGGAAGAGGGAGGAGGGGGAGGGGGGAAGAGGGGGTAGGGGGAAGAGGGGGGGAGGGAGGAGGGGAAGGGGGAAGAGAGGAGAGGGGGAGGAGAGGGGCACAGAGGGAGAGGAGAGGGGAGGGAGGGAGAGATAGGGGGAGGGAGAGAGAGAGGGTGAGGGAGGGAAAGAGTGAGGGGGTGGGAGAGCTCGCCTTCTTCCTTCGCAGGGGTTCATTGGGCCAGGCCTGAGGCTCTCCTTCCCCCCCTCTCTCTCCAGGCTAATCCCGAACTAAATCCAGCAGTCTCTCTCTCTCTCTTCCCCCCCCATCTCTCTCTTCTCCCCCAGTCTCTCTCTCTCTCCCCCCCCCCTCTCTCTTTCCCTCTCTCTCTCTCCCCCCCAGTCTCTCTCTCTCTCTCTTCCCCCCAGTCTCTCTCTCTCTCTTCCCCCCCAGTCGATCTCTCTCTCTCTTCCCCCAGTCGATCTCTCTCTCTCTTCCCCCAGTCTCTCTCTCTCTCTTTTCCCCCAGTTGCTCTCTCCCCCCCTTCCCCCCAGTCGCTCTCTCACCCCCAGTCTCTCTCTTCTCCCCCCAGTCTCTCTCTCTCTCTCTTCCAACAACATGCCCTCAAAAAACCCTCGGCACCGCCGGGCACTCCAGCTAGTATTATTATATATATATAAAAAACCGCATTTGTGTCACTCATCTTTTATAAACTATGTGTATTTATTCCAGTAATGGTTCATTGCTGTTCGAACTATATTTTTAAAATTGTCACTTCAGTTCTAAGCATGTAATCGAGGTATCATGATCTTATTATTGATAACAAACAAGTTACTTTTCTCATCTTACAAGGCCAGTTACTCAAAAAATCTACAACATTCCCTGTGCTGCTGTCCAACTCTCATCGCTCCGCTCTGACCCTTTACTATTTCTGTACCTGATCTCGGTCTATCGTCTGTTGTACTGCTCTTCTCTCCGACCCCCTCTCATTGCATTTCTCCCTAGTGCTTTATTCTCTGTTTTTTTTTACAATGAATGATTGAAAGGCTTGGAGCCCAGGCTAGCCAACAAACACCAAATTTCACATCTAACCTGAAAAACCTTGCAGTGAATACATTGGGGTTGAGTTCCCGCTCGCTTGATCAGCGCAAAATGGGCAGAACCGACGCTAAAGACCGGGGAATTTTAAACCTAGGTGAGTTATGCCCAAAACCACTCATGCTCGTGTTTTCCCTGATCGTTAACGCTGGTTCGAGATTCTATTCGCGCCGAATCAGGCTCCGCCACAAAACCGGCCCCGCCCTCCAGGTCGACAACGCGAGATTCCGCCGGTTCGGGAAAGCTCTTCAAATCGCGCTCATTGTCTGAGGCGCACGGGGAGAAGTCGGCTCATTTTAAACAGCTTTTACATATCAAAGCAATACTTAATTTACTAAGAAACTGACCTGTGTCCACCCATGAAACTATTAAATGGTTCAGTAACCTAACCAGCACAATTTCAAGCGCATTTTGGGCGCAGTTTTCCGATGTTACCCAATGCGGAAACTCTACCCTAGTTTATATATAAATATATAATTTAAAAAATAATCACCTGTACAATGACACTGCCCTGGAGTTTCAGCTGTAACTTGATCATATCAACGTCAGAAGACGAACACAATATTTGGAGTTCTGTGACTTTATTGCTCATTTCATCGATTGCAACCTCAATCGGGTTCAGATCGACATGCTGTTGGTACATGACAGGAATACGCTTCTTCACATAGGGAAAGCAGTGAATAGCTAAGGAAGATGCAACATAATTTTAATCAGAAACATTCCACCAAAGATAGATGTTACAAGTTCGTCACAAAATCACTGATCTAAAGGGGGCACAGTCTCAGGATAAGGGGTCGCCCATTTAAGGCGGAGATGAGGAGGAATTTCTTCTCTCAGAGGGTCGTGAATCTCTGGAATTCTCCTCCCCAGAGAGCTGTGGAGGCGGAGTCAGTGAATATATTCAAGGCGGAGATTGACAGATATTTGAGCTACCGGGGAGTCGAGGGTTATGGGGGGTGACGCAAGAAAAACTACTAGGCACTTGGTCTAAGCGTTAAACAAAGCTTTAATCAACTGTTTTACAACATGGAGGTCTAGTTGTGTCCTTCACTAGTTCCTGTTAAGAATGTCCTGCGCAAGCTGGGCCCGTGCCCGAGTATTTATACTCTCCCTGGACAGCGCCACCCGTAGGCCGCTCAGTATTATTTCATAAGTCTTTCTTTCATGAATGACTGATTCATGTCAGGGAGCGGGCGGGAAAGTGGAGTTGAGGCTAAGACCAGATTAGCCGTGATCTTACTGAATGATGGAGCAGGCTCGAGGGGCTGAATGGCCGACTCCTGCTCCTAATTCTTATGTTCTAAAGCACTGCAATCTGAATGCATTTGGAAACGACAGGTTATTATTTCACGCTAACTCGTGGATGAAAGGAGTCTCCCAGGTGTAGGCTTCAAAGGCTAGTTCCTGTGCAATGCAGTTCTTCTCTGGTCAGCGGTTACCTTAAGACAACAACTACTTTCATGTATATCGTGCCTTTAATGTGGTAAAACGTCCCAAAATTTGAGGTCGAGCCGCACAATGAGATATTAGGACAGGTGACCGAGAGCTTGGTCAAAGAGGGAAGGTTTTAAGGAGCATCTTAAAGGAGGAGAGAGAGGTGGAGAGGCAAAGAGGTTTAGGGAGGGAATTCCAGAGCGTAGGGCCTAGGCAGCTGAAGGCACGGCCGCCAATGATGCAGCGATGAAAATCAGGGATGGACAAGAGGGCAGAATCAGAGGAGCGCAGAGATCTCGGATGGTTGTGGGTCTGAAGGAGGTTACAGAGATAGACCTAGCTACAAAGTATATATTTATATTATACTCGCAGTTGGCGCGCTGCCCACTGTCAGTTGGATTCCAACTATCTATTTTATAATGATAATAAGTGTGTTACTCCATCTTACTTAGGAGTCTGCTGTGAAAATGTGGTGGTGCTAAATCTGAGCTATGTCCATCACACCACAAAGTTCAACATGAGATTCTGAGGGGGATTGACAGGGTAGATGCTGAGAGGCTGTTTCCCCTGGCTGGAGTGTCTGGAACTAAGGGCCACAGTCTCAGAATAAGGCGTCAGCCTTTTAGGACCGAGATGAGGAGGAATTTTTTCACTCAGAGGGTTGTGAATCTTTGGAATTCTCTACCCCAGAGGGCTGTGGGGGCTCAGTCATTGAGTATATTCAAGACAGAGATTGATAGATTTTTGGACTCTAGGGGAATCAAGGGATATAGGGATCGGACGGGAAAGTGGAGTTGAGGTCGATGATCAGCCATGATCTTATTAAATGGCGGAGCAGGCTCGAGGGGCCGAATGGCCGACTCCTGCTCCTGATTCTTATGTTCTTAGTTATTGTAGACAGGATACCCAGATGGTGTTAACTGGTGTTGGGGAGGAAAGTTTGCAGATTCACAAACACTTTCAAGATCCTGACGCCACGAAATAAGAGAATTTCTTTATTTTATTTCTCAGAAGTGCAAGCCTGAACTGTGGCAGAGTTATAAACAAAACACGCATGGTACTTTTGTGCTGCTGGCTCAGGGCAGGCAGTATTCTTGTAAGCTATGCAGCTGCCCACTTTCTGACAGTAAGACAGTAACACCCACCAGGGCAGCAGTTTAGACAGTAGCTCCCATCCAGCTCGTGACCTTCTGACGAATCTACACGAGAGCACCAGAAGCAAGAGGCTGAACCCAGCCGAGGCGCCGCGCATCGCGACAGGGCTTAACGCCACCCGCCACGTTAAATATAGGAGCAAGGATTTCTGTCCGGGCCCCGGGGCAGCACCACACTATTGTACACACAAAGTCACACTTCAGTTCGTACGGAGTGAGGCTGCCTGATAGGGAGTGGCCCTTTCGTGCTGAAGACACGAGAAAGATCAGGGAAAAAAAAGGCTGAAGAATGCAAGAGTTACTGGGCTGAACTTTACTTTGACTGTGGACAGTTTCGCCAGTCAGGTACTGAGCTGCTCCCGGTGCGATTGAGACACGAAGGCATTTGCATTTTACGATGCTTCATTCAGGCCCGAGAGTGACCTTGAACAAAACGTTCTGTGAATTGTTAACTGATACAGACAGGTCTGTTCCTGCAGTGGCCTCCACACTGCGAAATTGGTCCCATCAACAGGTTATCTACAATCAGCAAGAGAGAAACAACCCGAAACAGTGATTAATGGTCTGCGAGAAAAGTGAGCCAAAGGTTGCCAGCATTTTCTGTCCTGTAATTCAATTCAATACACAAACCTGCCGTAAAAATCCAAATGAAGCTTTTCTGTATCTTTATTCCAACAAGATACAAGAAACACTTCCATTTACTGACATTATACAACTGTGCTGCCTTCTGCTAGTTTGTTTCTGCCCTATTTTGTCTCTCTCTTAAGAACATAGGAACAGGAGGAGGCCATTCAGCCCCTCGAGCCTGTTCCGCCGTTGAAGGAGATCACGGGCTGATTTGTATCTTAACTCCATCTGCCCGCCTTGGTTCTGTAACCCTTACTACCCTCACCCAGGTGGTGGATTCTGTTCAGGTACAGTTCTATGGATATAAGCAGCCCTTACAGGACCTCCAGCAGTTTGTCATGAGTGAGCCTTCACAGTCTGCTCCAACAGGCTATTCACTCTTGTGAGCCATCATAAAACAAAAGCTAAGCTTGTCCTAACCCAACATCCACACAAGTACTTTTGCAGCAAGTGCTCCCTCCCTATCTCTGCAACCTCCTCCAGCTCTACAACCCTCCCAGATCGCTGCGCTCCTCTAATTCTGGCCTCGAGCATTCCCGATTTTAATCGCTCCACCATTGGCGGCCGTGCCTTCAGCTGCCTGGGCCCTAAGCTCTGGAATTCCCTCCCTAAACCTCTCCGCCGCTCTCGCCTCCTTTAAGACTCTCCTTAAAACCGTCCTCTTTGACTAAGCTTTTGGTCACCTGCCCTAATATCTCCTTATGTGGCTCGGTGTCAAATTTTTGTTTGATAATCGCTCCTGTGAAGCACTCTAGGACATTTTACTACGTTAAAGGCGCTATATAAATGGAAGATGTTGCTGTTGTTTCCCAGCTATGTGAATCAGGAACACTAGTTAGGGAATGCCGAGATTAATTCATAGAATCATAGAAATTTACGGCACAGAAGGAGGCCATTCGGCCCATCGTGTCTGTGCCGGCCGACAAAGAGCTCTCCAGCCTAATCCCACTCTCCAGCTCTTGCTCCGTAGCCCTGTAGGTTACGGCACTTCAAAAGCATATCCAAGTACTTTTTAAATGTGATGAGGGTTTCTGCCTCTCCCACCCTTTCAGGCAGTGAGTTCCAGACCCCCACCACCCTCTGGGTGAAAAAATACCTCCTCAACTCCCCTCTAAACCTCCGATCAATTACTTTAAATCTCTGCCCCCTGGTTATTGACCTCTCTGCTAAGGGAAATAGGTCCTTCCTACCCACTCTATCTAGGCCCCTTGTAATTTTATACACCTCAATTAAATCTCCCCTCAGCCTCCTCTGTTCCAAAGAAAACACCCCCAGCCGATCCAATCTTTCCTCATAGATAAAATTCTCCAGCCCAGGCAACATCCTCGTAAATCTCCTCTGCACCCTCGCTAGTGCAAACACATCTTTCCTGTAATGTGGGGACCAGAACTGCACGCAGTATTCTAGCTGTGGCCTAACTCGTGTTTTATACGGTTCAAGCATAACCTCCCTGCTCTTATATTCTATGCCTTGGCTAATAAAGGCAAGTATCCTGTATGCCTTCTTACCCACCTTATCTGCCTGGCCTGCTACCTTCAGGGATCTGTGGACATGCTCTCCAAGGTCCCTCTGATCCACTACACTTCTCAGTATCTGAGAGTACGTGCTCTACCTCTCTCTGCCACTACAGCTGATATCAGTTAACTTGGCACAGATTACACTCGAGACCTTCCCGCTTTCAATGGCTCAATCTGCAACAGAGAATCAGACAGCACAGAAACGAGCCATTCTGCCCAACTGGTCCGTGCTAGCGTTTAAGCTCCACATGAGCCTCCTCCCACCCCTACCTCATTTCACCTAATCCTGTCTCCCTCATGTTTATCTAGGTTCCGCTTAAATGTATCTCTGCTATTCGCCTCAACCACCCCCTGTGGTAGCGAGTTCCACATTCTCACCACTCTCTGGATAAAGAAGTTCCTCCTGAATTCACTATTGGATTTATTAATGACCGTCTTATATTTATGGCCCCTCGATTTGGTCACCCCCACAAGTGGAAACATCTTCTCTGTGTCTACCCTATCAAACCCCTTCAGAATTTTCCAAGACCTCTATCAAGTCACCCCTCAGCCTTCTCTTTTCTAGAGAAAAGTGCCCCAGCCTGTTCAATCTTTCCTTCCTTCATTAGTAGACCTTGTTGAATGCTTAGGTTTGATTTGCTATTTTCATATGTCACCAACAACAACTTGTTTTTATAACAGTGCTGTTAATGTCAAGAGACTCCGAAGGTTTTCACGATGGAAGTAGATAGGGGGAATGGACACTTGAGTTGTAGACGGTGAGATTAGGAGAGGCGTCCAAAGGTTTGGTTGAGGAGTGGTTTTGAGTAGAACATAAGAATTAGCAGCAGGAGTCGGCCATTCGGCCCCTCGAGCCTGCTCCGCCATTCAATAAGATCGTGGCTGATCTTCGACCTCAACCCCACTTTCCTGCACTATCCCCATAGCCCTTGATTCCCTTAATATCTATCGATCTCAGCCTTGAATATACTCAACGACTGAGCCTCCACAGCCCTCTGGGGTCGAGAATTCCAAAGATTCACCACCCTCTGAGTGAAGAAATTTCTCTTTATCTCAGTCCTAAATGGCCGACCCTTATCCCGAGAGACTTTTAAAGGTGGAGAGAGAAGAGGTGTGTAAGTATAGGGAGGGAGTCCCAGAGTTGGGCCAATGTAACTAGAAGTTCTACCACCAGTGGCGGGGCGAAGGATGGAGGGATTGATAAAAGGTCAGAGTTAGAGAGGACTGAAGGGTGCAGATGGGGATGCAAGGTTGGAGGATGTTGCAGAGATACAGTGGATAAAGTGAGTGGGGCAATGGAGGAATTTGAAGGCGAAGGCAAGGATTGTAAATTGAATGCTTCAGGAGACGAGGAGCCAATGTAGGTTGGCAAGGTTGAGGTGGTGGGTGAGTGGGACTCAATGCAAGACAACATATGGGCAGCCAAGTCATGAACAAGCTGTAGTTTATGGAGACTGGCGGATGGGATATCAGTCAGGAATGACTGGGAATAATCAAGCCTAGAGGCGAACAAGCAAAGTGAACATGTAATCAGTAATATATGACCGTAAGAGGAAACTGATAAATACATACACACAAGCTAATTAGATTAAATTTAATTCTAAAGAATACTAAAGTATATCTGGCTATAAAATATTGAGTGAAGCATTTTTACAGGGAATCATCAATCATTACAGCACTAATCACAGCCTTTGTTATGTGAAATTTCGGTGCCACGATCAACTGGCACCATTCCAAAACACCACCAGACTTTGGAATATGGCAAGGCTTCTAGTTACCCAACAGCAATACATGACTTGAGAAAGGTTGTTTGGTGTATAGATCATATTCTTACAACAGCAATTACACGTCATTGGCTGTAAAGCACTTTGGGACGTCCTGAGGTCGTGAAAAGTGCTGTATAAATGCAAGTTCTTTCTGTTCACGGTACCAAGTTTCATTCCATATGTTTTTCTTAATAAAAGGGCAGTTCCACAAGACATTCTTGGACTGGATCGAGATTAAACAAGTTGCAAATGTATTTTGTGATTCTCTCTCCTCAATATCCTCTAATACAGTTTCCTTCACATACACCCTCCTGGTATACATCGCTTCTTCATAATTCTTAGCATGGGCTTATCAAGGACAGCCAGCACGGATTTGTTAAATGTGTCACAGAGGAGGCTTGTTAGAAAAATACAGGCAATGGTACCAGAGGAAATGCAGCAACATGGCTAGAAGATTGGTTGATGGACAGAAACAAAGAGTTTGGGGAAACGGGCACTGCACGGATTGGAGAAGGGTTGAAAAAGGTCCACTTTTATTCGCTCTCAAGTTGAGTACAGGGAACATCATCTAAATTTGCTGAGGAGGTTTGGCATACAGCAAAGAAAGAAAAACTTGCATTTATACAGCATCTTTCAATGAGATCCCCTCTCATTCTTCTAAACTCCAGCGAGTACAAGCCCAATCGACCCAATCTCTCCTCATACGTCATTCCTGCCATCCCAGGTATCAGCCTGGTGAATCTTCACTGAACTCCTTCCATGGCAAGAACATCCTTCCTCAGATAAGGCGACCAAAACTGCACACAATACTCAAGGTGTGGCCTCACCAAGGCCCTGTACAACTGCAGCAAGACATCCTTGTTCCTGTACTCAAACCCTCTCGCTACGAAGGCCAACATACCATTTGCCTTCTTAACCGCCTGCTGCACCTGCATGCTTACCTTCAGCGATTGGTGCACAAGGACACCCAGGTCTCGTTGCACTTCCCCTTCTCCCAATCTATTGCCATTCAGATAATAATCTGCCTTCTTGTTTTTGACACTAAAGTGGATAACCTCACATTTATCCACGTTATATTGCATCTGCCATGCTTCTGCCCAATCACCCAACCTGTCCAAATCATCCTGGAGTTTCTCGGCATCCTCCTCACAGCACACACGCCCACCCAGCTTTGTGTCGTCTGCAAACTTGGAGATTAATGAAGTGCTTTTTTTTGACGTGGAGTCACTGTTGTAATGTAGGAAATGCGGCAGCCAATTTGCGCACAGCAAGCTCCCACAAGCAGCAATGTGATAATGACCAGATAATCTGTTTTAGTGATGTTGATTGAGGGATAAATATTGACCAGGACACCGGGGATAACTCCCCTGCTCTTCTTCAAAATACTGGCCATGGGATCGTTTATGTCCACCTGAGAGATTTAACGTCGCATCCGAGAGACGGCACCTCCGACAGTGCAGCACTCCCTCAGGAGGAGCGCAAAAGGCTTCAGAAACATAAAGGAAGGTTACCAGCAACCTCCCCCCACCTCTCTGCCGGCCCCAAAACAATAAGAGGGAGCGTTGGTCAGCAGAATGGGCAGGCTGGTGGTAGATTCAATTTAATGTGGCTAAGTGTGAGGTAATACATTTTGGGAGGATAAGCAAAGAAAGGGGAGTACAGACTCGATAAGAACATAAGAAATAGGAGCAGGAGTCGGCCATTCGGCCCCTCGAGCCTGCTCCGCCATTTAATGAGATCATGGCTGATCTGATTTTGGCCTCAACTCCACTTCCCCGCCCGCTCCCCATAACCCTCGACTCCCCTGTTGGCAAGATATTGAAGGATGTAGATGAACAGAACCTGAAGGTCCACATACACAATACCCTGAAAGTCTGAGTGCAGCTGGATTAAGCCATAAAAAGGCCAGCGGCATTTTGCGTTTATAAATAGATGCATAGAGTATAAAAATAAAGCAATGATAACCGTCTCCAAAACATTGGTTAGGTCTCAGGTCAGAGCACGGTGTACAGTTCTGGGCACTCCATTATAGAAAGGACACTAAAGCTACAGAGAGCCGTGTAGATTTACCAGGATGACACCAGGGACGAAAAGCTCTGGTTACGAGGAGAGACTCGGAGATACTGGGGCTGTTTCCGCTTGAAGCAGGAAGAGATTTGAGAGAGGTTTTAAAAAATTTATGAGAAGTTTTGATAAGGCGAACAGGGAAAGACGACTCTCTCTGGTTGGGGAGTCAGCGACAAAAAGTCATCAACTTGGAATTGTCACAGAGCGTAAGGAGAAGGGGTTAGGGGAAGTTTCTTTACACAGCTTTTCGGAGAACGGACTGCACTGCCACAGGGAGTGGCTGAGGCAGAGATCATTGCAGCTTTTAAAGGAAAATTCAACAAGTAGTTGAAGCAGAGGAAGAAACAGGATCTCGGGATTAGTTTGGCATTGCTTTCGTACGAGTGCCAGCACAGGTACGATGGACCAAACGGCCTCCTCCTGTGCTGTAAGCTGCTATGGTTTCAAGTCCAGCCCAGTCCCCATCAGTGTTGCTGGAAGCCCGAGTTGGGGACGAGCTGAGGTGCTCTTGCAGAGAGCCGGCACGAGCTCGACGGGCCGAATGGCCTCCTTCTGTGCTGTGACCATTCTATGATTCTTTTACACATGAACTAGCAATGGCTATAGAATTCTCAAAATGTTAAGCTTACATAAACCTTTTTACAAGCTAGGGAAAAGGGGGACAGAGCCTGCTACCATGAGATGGATAGGCTGGGTTTGTTTTCTTTGGAGCAGGAGGTGGCTGAGGGGAGACCTTATTGAGGTGTATAAAATTATGAGGGGCCCAGATAGAGTGGATAGGAAGGACCTATTTCCCTTAACAGAAGGGTCAGCAACCAGGGGGCATAGATTTAAAGTAATTGGTCGAAGAGTTAGAGGGGAGTTGAGAAGAGCTTTTTTCACCCAGAGGGTGGTGGGGGTCTGGAACTCACTGCCTGAGAGGGTGGGAGAGGCAGAAACCCTCATCACATTTAAAAAGTACTTGGATATGCGCTTGAAGTGCCGTAACCTGCAGGGCTACGGACCAAGAGCTGGAAAGTGGGGTTAGGCTGGATAGCTCTTTGTCGGCCGGCACGGACACGATGGGCCGAATGGCTTCCTTCTGTGCCGTAAACTTCTATGATTCTATGGTGCATTTCCTTTTGAAGAAGCAAAAATTAAAATGATCTTCCCCAGCTGGTGCTTTGCCATGTCATGTTATTTACGATCAAGTATTTTCTTTGACCATTTTGGGAGGTGTTTGGTCCTCACTAAACAGATGGGTCCAGCAGGCACACAACATTTTCAAACTACTTCTAATCCTCCAGAAATTGGTTTTGTATTGATTCTGTTCTGATAACTGGAAAGTGGTGGGAAAAAAATTCATATGCAGTGACTCTAAATAAATTCAATAGGTCATACGATCGATAGAGGTAGTATAAATAGCGAATTCATTTGTTTAATAAAATCATTGCATCAAAAAACAAAGAATAATTTCAGTCTGTTCAAAAGTTGAGACAGACTATCCTCTATACAACAACTTGCATTTATATAGTGCCTTTAACGTGGTAAAATGTCCCAAGGCGCTTCACAGGAGCGATAATCAGACAAAATTTGACACCGAGCCACATAAGGAGATATTAGGACAGGAAAGAGGTCGGTTTTAAGGAGCATCTTAAAGGTGGAAAGAGAGGCGGAGAGGTTTAGGGAGGGAATTCCAGAGCTTAGGGCCCAGGCAGCTGAAGGCACGGCTGCCAATGGTGGAGCGATTAAAATCAGGGATGTGCAAGAGGACAGAATTGGAGGAGCGCCGAGATTTCGGAGAGTTGTAGGGCTGGAGGAGGTTACAGAGATAGGGAGGGGGGCGAGGCCGTGGAGGGATTTGAAAACAAGGCTGAGAATTTTGAAATCGAGGCATTGCCGGACTGGGAGCCAATGTAGGTCAGCGAGCAAGGGGGGGGGCAGAGAAGTAACACCCTGGGGTTTTTATTCCAGCGCGGGACAAAGCAATGAGAAATGGCACTTACTTGTCAGGATAGTTCTTCTCTTACACTGTTGCTCAACTCCTCCTTGCTTCTTTCCAGAGATGGTGAACGGCATCTCAAATACAAACCGCTGAATATTGTGACTTTTCTCAAAATCTGTTTTTCGGTCCAGCAACTCCTTCTCGTCGAGATACGGAGTCACATACGTCACTTGAATGTAGGCATATTTCGAGTCCAAGTCTTTTGGATTGACCTTTTGAAAAAGAATATAACTTCATCAGAAAACATTGGAGTAAATACAATCCGTTAACTCAAGGGCAACAGTTAACATTTTAGCAGAGGATCAAATTTCTCCAAACTTAAAAAGAGAGAGGGGTGTAAGATTTACTGTGGTAATTGAAGGCACTAATCGAAGGCCTGTGGTCAGGAAAGGCACTACATGAATAAGAACATAAGAAATAGGAGCAGGAGTAGGCCAATCGGCCCCTCGAGCCTGCTCCGCCATTCAATAAGATCATGGCTGATCTGATCCTAACCGCCAATCCACTATCACAGAACCATCTCCTGAATCTAACAGAATTAGACACACGAAATAGGAGCAGGATCAGGCTACACGGCCCCTAGGCCCGCTCCGCTACCCACAGGGCCATGACCGATCCGAACCTAGACTCATGTCCAAATTCCTGCCCGCTCCCCGTAACCCTTAATTCCCTTTACTTCTAGGAAACTGTCTATTTCTGTTTTAAATTTATGTAATGATGTAGCTTCTACAGCTTTTTGGGGCAGCATATTCCATGGACCTACCACCCTCTGAGTGAAGTAGTTCCTCCTCATCTCAGTTTTGAAAGAGAGAATGTTGAGGTGTTGTAGAATCGTAGTTTCATAGAAATATTTTCCCGATACAAAGTTTGGACCTCCCAAAAAAATTCTGGATCTACCTACTCTGGGGAAAGGACAATTGGCAATTTAATGTAGGAAAATCAGCAACAAAACCACTGAGCTCTTCGCAAATATTTCAGTGCCGCATAATCCTTGGTCAAACTGCTGAGCAAGGAGTTGATCAGATAAACGAATCGTAACAGAAGCCGTGAGTCAAATTTCCTGTTACTCACTTGTCAATGCCAAGTGCCAACGGTATTTTGAATAAGCGTGTTTGTTGAGTTCAGTGGAAACTCCAACCTTGGTGACGGTCGATTGATGGGTTAGATTGCCTGATGTAATGTTTTTATCTCAACTTAAAAAAGGAGGTTCTTGCAAAGTTTGTAGGAAGAGAGAAGCCTGTATATTAGAATCAGAAAGTTGTGGCACAGAAGGAGGCCATTCGGCCCATCGTGTCCGTGCCGGCCGACAAAGAGCTCTCCAGCCTAATCCCACTTTCCAGCTCTTGATCCGTAGCCCTGTCGGTTACGGCGCTTCAAGTGCATATCCAAGCACTTTTTAAATGCGATGAGGGTTTCTGCCTCTACCACCCTTTCAGGCAGTGAGTTCCAGACCCCCACCACCCTCTGGGTGAAGAAAGTTCTCCTCGACTCCCCTCTAATCCTTCTACCAATTACTTTAAATCTCTGCCCCCTGGTCATTGACCTCCCTGCTAAGGGAAATAGGTCCTTCCTATCCACTCTATCTAGGCCCCTCATAATTTTATACACCTCAATTAAGTCTCCCCTCAGCCTCCTCTGTTCCAAAGAAAACAACCCCAGCCTATCCAATCTTTCCTCATAGCTAAAATTCCCCAGCCCAGGCAACATCCTCGTAAATCTCCTTGGTCCCCTCTCTAGTGCAATCACATATTTCCTGTAATGTGGTGACCAGATGAGACAGTAAACAGATTCTACCTCAGTACCAAAGTAACCCCACTAAAGACAGATTAACTGGTCATTCCACTCACTTGATACTTGTGCAGTGAGCAGTTGTTTTTCAGACTGGAGGGGCGTGTGCAGTGCTGTTCCCCCAGGGGTCGGTGTTTGGACCACTGCTGTTTTTGATATATATATCAATGACCTGGACTTGGATATAGGGGGCATCACTTCCAAGTTTGCAGAGGTAACGAAACTTGGGAGGATGAGGATGAGAAGGGTAGTAACAGACTTCAGGAGGACACAGTCAGACTGGTGAAATGTGCAGACACACGGCAGATGAAATATAACTCAGAGGAGGAACCAACTGTGGGGTTATGGGGAAGGAGCGGGGGAGTGGGACTAATCGGAGAGCTCTTTCAAAGAGCCGGCACAGGCACGATGGGCCGAAGGGCCCCCTTCTGTGCTGTAAGATTCTATGATTCGAGGATTGTGGGGTCATGTTTGCCGATATAAAAAGTGACTGCAGTTCAAAAGTAATCCATTGGTTGTAAAGCACTTTAGGACATTGTGAGAAAAAAGCACAAGATATATATATATAAATATATCCCTTTTTATTGGAATAAAAAACACACAATGGTGCAGTAAACCCATTCAGCCGGTCAATATAATCAGAAATATGCATGAATGTAGGAGTTACTTGAAGATGTTTTTATAATCTTAAACAATAGCCCACGTTGGATAAAGTATTTGAACCTCTCATGTTTTCCAGAAGTGTTGAAGTTTTGGAAACTCCCATGAGGGCACCTGCAGAATTTCTTAAGGGAAGCAATGCACAACAGAAGCACCAGGTTGCGCAAGGTGGGTGATAAGAAAGTGCTTACAAAAGCGCAGAATTGCCAAAGAAGGCGGACATTTGATAACGCTGCTCTCCTCACCTTTCCATCATCGTAGATCATTCTTACATTCTCCGAGCCAAACTTGTCCGAATAAAGTTTCAGCAGTCGCTGGGAGATCTCCGACAGCTGGGTCAGTTTAGGTTCTTTATAAATGTACTCCTTCCCATCCGCATCCTCAAAGAACCCCTGTTAAAGAAAACGAGGTTAAATAGGTCAGGCGACACGTGAAAATTACTCAAAACAAGCAGATATGCGACGTGATGAACCAACGTCAAATCAAAGCTCGGAAAAGACAAAACAAAAGCAAACGAAAGATTCTCCAAACCTCCCCCCAAGCACACCAACTGGTTTCAAATCATTTCAGAAGGAATTAAGGTTCGTGGCTGCGAATCCAAGGCGATGCTAATCTCCAGCCGTGTGTTACAAGGATTCAAACTGGCCAATGTCATGCCGCCAAATAGCATTTTTTTTTTCTTGTTACATTTTTACAGTATATCTTTTTATAGGCAGATCTAACTTGGGGAGGAGAATCCGAGTCTCATTTTTATTTCAGAGTGACAATAAGATGAGAGTTCGGTGCCCGTTTAACACAGCAACACCTGGCACTGCTTTTCAGGTTAGTACAAGGGTCAGAACATCGGGCTCGCAGAGCTCGGTCCGAAGGGCAATGGCGGGCGGAATTATTTTACAAATCGCAGGTATGACTTTGCAACCGGATTAATTCAAAGTATGCTGCAAAAAGGTTAGATGTAGCAAAAAAAAAACACAACAGGTGGATTGTGAAGACCAAGTCATTTTTTTTGCTACGGAACTTAACTGGTGTATTTCATTGGCCGTGAAGATTAAACGCCGTGGACGCTTGTGCAATGTCTGAGATTTTAATGATATGTCTTTACATGGATTGGCATTTGGATGGAAGTACTGGCTCTCCAAACCATAAGCAAGGCTTTTGACAGCCTGCCCGTCGCCCTCACTGCCGGAATGCTCACAACGCCTCAGTAATACCGGCCCTCAAAAGCAGTCCACGTTGTGTGGCTCAAACCTGGCTCTGCCTCACCGCAGGTCGTCTGGCTGATTAAAAAAAAATCACTAAAAGTACCGAGGACAGGCACAGGTGGAGAAAGTAACTCTTGTGCAAAAAAAAAAAATTAGATGCGGTACGTGGAAATAATCCAGTCTTAAAATGTAGACAAATACAGGAAACTCTCGATTTACCGGCACCGAAATAACCGGAAATCTCTGTTAACCGGCAAAATTCAGGAGTAGGTTCAGGTAAGTTTTACTTCATATTAGTGGCAGTTCCTGGATCTGTGGCTGTGTAACCGGGGTTCCTGCACTTGTTGCTAAGCAACAGGGATGCTTGGTCTGTGGCCGGAGTTCCTGCACATGTTGCTAAGCAACAGGGAAGCCTGGATTTGTTGCTGTGTACGGAGCTCTCGTACCTTTTAACTATACCTCTCTGTAATCCGGACTTTTTGATAAACCGGCACCACGCCGGTCCCGTCGGTGCCGGATAATAAAGAGTTTCCTGGTAATTACAATAGGGGTGCAGCAGGCATCGTTCCAGTAATAGAATATAACGGGTGATGCACAAGAGTTGGATGGAGTACGGATGACGCGCACTTTTAATAGACTGACAAAAACTACCCACATCAAATCAGAGCGCCTTTAATGCAGTGAGCTTTACTGCATTACTTGTGACACCATCTTTGAATTACCTCCACATCTCTCTCATTGTCTGTAAACTGGTATTGCTATAAAGGTTATAGGAACAAAAGAACAAAATGGTAATTACATTTGTCCCTAGCAGTTGCACTAGAGGTAATCATCTAAAAACGGAAGAACACGCCAAGCCTAACGGCAAAAAAATAAAAATCAAACTTCACAATGCGTCGGTGAGTTTTAAGGCTGTGTATTTTTTTTAATATAAAGTGGACTGGTGATTTATTACAGTGCAAAGTGGATTGCAGAATCAGCCAAATATTTCCACTTCTCGACATGCAGCACTATGTACAAAGCAAGGCAGTGTAGGGTATTTGTAAAACGGCATTCCTGCCGTTTAGCTTTACGGTTACATTTGCAAAGCAGATGACTTCAGAAGCAAACTAGCGAGGTCACACCAAGGCATAGGAAGCGTTCACAGCTTACACGGAAGGACCTACTGCAGAACTTACCGCTGCCTTTAAAAAGGGAAAAGAGTGGAAAGAATGTATTAATGCTACGAATAGCGAGGCATTTAATAAACTAAACATTTCAAGACAATCTTTTTGAAAAAAAAAATTTGTTTTTTGTTAGTCAACATTTAAAAAAAAGCATTTACCTATTTAAAATCAAGAAAAAAAAGTTTTCCCTCATGTTCTTCCGCCAATCACTTTGAATCTGTGTCCTCTGGTTCTCGACTCTTTTGCCAATGGGAACAGTTTCTCTCTATCTACTCAGTCCAGACCTCTCATGATTTTGAACAACTCTATCAAATCTTCTCTCAATCTTCTCTGCTCGAAGGAGAACACCCCCAGCTTCTCCAGTCTATCCACGTAACTGAACTCCCTTCATCCCTGGAACCATTCTTGTAAATCTTTTCTGCACCCTCTCTAAGGCCTTTACATCCTTCCTAAAGTGTGGTGCCCAGAACTGGACACAATACTCCAGTTGCGGCCGAACCAGTGATTTATAAAGGTTCATCATGCGGCATAGGAGGCCATTTGACCCATCGTGCCTGTGCTGGCTCTTTGAAAGAGCTCTCCAATTAGTCCCACTCCCCCCTGTAGCCCTGCAAATTTCTCCCCTTCTAGTATTTATCCAATCCCCTTTTGAAAGATACTATTTGAATCTGCTTCCACCGCCCTTTCAGGCAGCGCATTCCAGATCATAACATAATAATTCTCATCTCCCCTCTGGCTCTTTTGCCAATCACCTTAAATCCGTGTCCTCTGGTTACCGACCCTCCTGCCACTGGAAACAGTTTCTCCTTATTTACTCTATCAAACCTTTTAAAAGTTTTATCAAAGAACTATCAAAACTATAAAAGCTTTCAGGAGAACAGATCAGTCCACACTTTACTGTCTTAAGTTGCACATGATAGAAACTGGTTGATAGACATTAAATAGAAAGCAGATATTTACCTGGCCAAAAAAGGCTACTCGAAAGTAGGTGCCGAGAAGTCGCTTGCCTGTGTGGATAACCTCAGCAATCTTTTTGTAAGCTTGATGAAGAGTTTCATAGAGATGGGCAAGTTTCTGCAAGATACATGATAGAGAGTCATACTACATTTCCTCTCCCAACAAATTCATTCAGCAAACTTTCAATAGATTAAACAAACAGCTACTTTTACTCGCCTTCTTTGTTTTGAAGAGTATTATTGATTTACAGAGAATTTCATAGCACGGAAACAGGCCATTCGGCCCAACTGGTCCGTGCCAGTGTTTATGCTCCACACCAGCCTCCTCCCACCCCTCTTCATCTCATCCTATCACCTGGTGTTGTGTGACTTCCTACATTTGTCCACCCCAGTCCAACTCCGGCATCTCCACCCTATCACCATATCCCTCTATTCCTTTCTCCCTCGTGTGTTTATCCAGCTTCCCCTTAAATGCATCTCTGCTATTCGCCTCAACCACTCCCTGTGGTAGCGAGTTCCACATTCTCACCACTCTCTGGGTAAAGAAGTTTCTCCTGAATTCCCTATTGGGTTTATTAGTGACTATCTTATATTTATGGCCCCTAGTTCTGGTCTCCTCCACAAGTGGAAACACCTTCTCTACGTCTACCCTATCGAACCCTCTATCAGGTCACCCCTCAGCCTTCTCTTCTCTAGAGTAAAGAGCCCCCAGCCTGCTCAATCTTTCCTGATAGTTATAACCTCTCTGTTCTGGCATCATCCATTGTAAATCGTTTTTTTTACACCTTCTCCAGGTTTAAAACAACATTGAGGTAAATCTGGCATTAATATGCTAATTATTGGTAGATTGCATTTAGCCTGACTTGCTCAACCTGTAAAATCTATTTATTTTGTTCTATGTCCCTGTAATTTGTGAGAGGGCAAAGCTTCACTTACCTCAAATTCACGCCTTTTCTCATAAACCGGAATAATTAGCTTGTAGACGTTAGAAATAAGCTCATAACGTTCTGCTTTCCACAGTCCATCAGCGCACTGTTCCAACAACTCCATCAGCACGTCCTGTTCAAACACCAGCATTAGCGAAGCGCAGTCTTTAAACCCAACAACTACCGCTCATAGAATCTCACAGCACAACAACAGCTTGCATTTATATAGCGCCTTTAACATAGTAACGAGAGGTAGAGAGGCGGAGAGGTTTAGGGAGAGAATTCCAGAGCTTAGGGCCCAGGCAGCTGAAGGCACGGCCACCAATGGTTGAGCGATTATAATCAGGGATGCTCAAGAGGGCAGAATTAGAGGAGCGCAGATATCTCGGGGGGGTTTGGGGCTGGAGGAGATTACAGAGGTAGGGAGGGGCGAGGCCATGGAGGGATTGGAAAATAAGGATGAGAATTTTAAAATCGAGGCGTTGCTTAACAGGGAGACTGCACAGGAGGCCATTGGTCCCATCGTGCCTGTGCCGGCTCTTTGAAAGAGCTGTCCAATTAGTTCCATTCCCCTGTTCTTTCCCCACAGCCCTGCACATTTTCCATGTTAAGTATTTATCCAATTCCCTTTTGAAAGTTACTATTGAATCTGCTTCCATCGCTCTTTCAGGCAGCGCGTTCCAGATCACAACAACTCGCTGCGTAAAAAACGTGGTTCTTTTGCCAATTATTTTAAATCTGTGTACCTCTGGTTACCGACCCTCCTGCCAGTGGAAACAGCTTCTCCTTATTCAGTGTCAAAATCCTTTACTACATAAGGTTAAAGTCTAACATTTCAGTCTGGGAAAGGTGAGACATTTCTGTCGGCCCACACCTTGAACATGTGCATCTTTCTGTTCATCGCACACTAAACAGACTGAATGCGAGACAGATTAGTCAAATTCCAGATTCTGCTGTTCTTGCATAAAGCGCGATCCCTCCACAGTGTTTTTGGTGTCGGGAGCGTGCAATCCAGCAAACCCCCAGGAAAACCGCTTCCAAGTCGCGGCAAAAAGTTTAAAACAAGACAATGCAGAAACACAAAAAGCAAAATACTGCGGAGGCTGGAAATCTGAAAAAAACCGGAAAATGCTGGACACACTCAGCAGGTCAGGCAGCCTCTGTGGAGAGAGAAATGGGGTTAACGTTGCAGGTTTGTGACTGATGACGATGGCAAGGTCACCGACCTGAAATGTGAATTACGTTTCTCTTTCTCCACTGATGCTGCCTGACCTGCTGAGTGTTTCACAGGAACAGGAGGAGGCCATTCAGTCCCTCGAGCCTGTTCCACCATTCGATGAGATCATGGCTGATCTGCGATCTAACTCCATCTACCCGCCTTTGGCCCATATCCCTTAATAGCTTTGGTTAACAGAAATCTATCAATCTCAGATATAAAATTAACAATTGATCTCCACCATTTTCTGTTTTTATTACAATATAGAAACAAATCTATTACAGGAGACTTTGGTTTATCCGGAGGTTGTATGTCCGGAAACCTCGATCTACCGGCAGAAATCAGGGGCCGTTCTGTTAGGTTGTTTTTCTTCTCGTGGCTTTTTTTTCCCAACAGTCAGGCTTTGGAAAGTCTCTCTGAGGCTGTTGCTAAGCTACAGAGACGCTTCCAAGGTACGGGCCGACTGTTTGAAGCTGTTGCTAAGCAACAGTGTTTGTTGTCAGATACGGAGATGAAAATCTCCGTATGCTTCAACATTAACTTTGTATGTCCAGCAGTTTTGATAGATCGGCAACAGCTCGGTCCCGTCGGTGCCGGATATAACAAAGTTTCCTGTAATTAGTTTATATCAGCTACAGAAGCAGTTGCACACTTTGCACCATGTATGCTTGTACAAAACTAGTTCATGTTCTGTTTTACTCAGATCATTTTAAAACTGCGCCAATTGCAATACGCACACGAGTAAATAAGACATTAACCCTCAATGCGCGAATTCTTGTACAGGTAGACTACCCTTTATCCGAACTTCCGAAAACCGAAACCCTCTAAAAACCGAAGGTTTTTTCGGTCAGCGTATGTCGTGCGCACGACATGACCAGAGTGGCGCACGACCCCCCGCGGACCCCCCCCCCCGACGACTTACGCTGAGCAGAGGGTCAGCGTAAGTCGTGCGCACGACCCCCCGCCGAACCACCTGACTCTCTTCCAAAGGCTCGAAAGCAATGAGAGCTCTGAGCCCGCGGCGGTGCCGGCCCCTGTTCCGACCGAGCACGACGACCTGTTGGTGGAAATGCGGAACTTCATTGCATTCCAGGCTAGCAGCGACGGACAAGCCACGACTGCGGACCCCCCCGCGGACCCCCGCCGACCCCGACCCCTGCCGACCCCCCCGCGGACCCCGACCCCCGCCGACCCCGACCCCCCCCCCCGACCCACCTTCCGAAATCCGAAATTTTCCGAAAACCGAAACACGGCTGGTCCCGAGGTTTTCGGATAAAGGATAGTCTACCTGTATTGCCAAGATACAATTGGGCTGCCAATGCTTTAAAAACACATCAAACACTGATTTATGGAAAGACGTGCATGGTTATAGCAGCTCATCACATCTCCCGGGCATGTCCCAAAGCGTTTCACAGTACAGGCAGCCATCTTGTACACAGCACGATCCCACCATAGCAATGAGGTCAATGACCAGTTAAATGTGTGGCTGGGTCACCTCAACCATTGACACCAGTGAGTGGGAGCTCAGCCTGATCAGTCAGTGCAGCACTCTCTCATTACTGTCGCTCACGTCCAGGAATGCAGTTTGCATCTTCTGACTTCAGAGGCAAGAGTACAAGTTACTAATGGTAGAGAAACCTAAAAAAGGGTATCAGGACTGCCAAAAGGAAACAGACACTGCGGATAGAGGATCATTTCCACAACAACTCGGACCCCCGGCGCATGTGGCAAGGCATCCAGTCCATCACTGACTACAAGGGCAAAAACACCAGCCCCCCGGTTAGCGATGCCTCCCTTCCGGAGGAGCTTAACAACTTCTACGCTCGCTTCGACAGGGACAACAGGGAGCCGGCTACCAAAGCCTTGCCACCCCCGGAAGACCAGGTGCTCACTCTGTCGACCTCCGACGTAAGGGGTGTTCTACGCGGAGTGAACACACGAAAGGCTGCTGGACCGGATAGCATCCCTGGACGGGTACTCAAGGAATGTGCTGATCAGCTGGCTGATGTCTTCACCGCCATCTTCAATCTGTCATTGGCCCAGGCAGTAGTCCCTACATGCTTCAAGACCGCTACCATTATTCCTGTGCCAAAACAAATGGCTGTGACGTGCCTGAACGACTATCGACCTGTCGCACTCACACCCATCATAATGAAGTGTTTCGAGAGACTGGTCTTAGCTCACATCAAAGCCAGTGTTCCCGCCTCTCTTGACCAACACCAGTTTGCCTATCGTGCAAACAGATCAACAGAGGATGCAATCACAACTGCTCTACACTCGGCACTGAATCACTTAGATGGTAAAGAGACCTACATCAGAATGCTGTTCATAGACTACAGCTCAGCATTCAACACTATCGTCCCCAACAAGCTGGCCACCAAACTCCAAACTCTTGGCCTGAACACTTCCCTCTGCAGCTGGACCCTGGACTTCCTAACAAACAGACCCCAGTCTGTCAAATTAGGTAACCACACCTCACCCCCCCTGACCCTGAACACGGGGGCCCCACAAGGATGTGTGCTGAGCCCCCTCCTCTACTCCCTCTTCACCCACGACTGTGTGGCTGTTCATGGTTCCAACACCATCATCAAGTTTGCGGATGATACCACGGTAGTAGGCCAGATCACCAACAACGATGAGTCAGCCTACAGGGAGGAGGTCCAGCATCTCGTGAAGTGGTGCGCCGATAACAACCTGGCCCTTAACATCAAGAAAACCAAAGAAATCATTGTGGACTTCAGGAAGTCTAAAGGCGGAAGTCACACCCCCATCCACATCAATGGGGCTGTGGTGGAAAGGGTGGACAGCTTTAAGTTCCTCGGAGTCCACATCACGGAAGACCTCTCCTGGTCCCTCAATACCTCCTCTCTGGTGAAGAGGGCCCAGCAGCGCCTATATTTCCTAAGGAGGCTGAAGGGATGTAACCTGCCACCCCTGATCCTCTCTAACTTTTACCGCTGCACAATAGAGAGCATCCTGACGAACTGTATCACAGTATGATATGGCAGCTGCAGCTACTATGACCGGAAAGCCCTGCAGCGGGTAGTCAAAACTGCCCAACGCATTACCGGCACCCGGCTACCGACCATAGAGCACATATACCAGAAACGCTGTTTACGGAGGTCACGGTCCATCATCAAAGACCCTACCCACCCCAGCCACAGTCTGTTCGCCCTCCTGCCATCTGGCAGACGCTACAGATGCATTCGCACCCGTACGACCAGATTTAGGAACAGCTTCTTTCCCAGGGCTGTCATCCTACTGAACTCCACAAATAAACTCTAAAGCCTGCACATCTGCCAATGCACTTTATTATGGTTATGTTTATGTTAATGTATTACAAGCCAAATGTATGTTGAATGTTTAAATGTCTTAATCTAAATGTACACTCTCGGGAGCCGCAAGCCTACATTTCGTTGTACTGCACTTGTGCACTAACAATGACAATAAAGTTGATTTGATTTGAAGTATTTTGAACTTTGAAAAATTAGGAAAGAAAAGGTATAGGGGGAAAAATTGGGTCGCACCCTCTTTGGGGCGCTAACTTTGCCGGGGCGCTACTTTTAGTGCCTCCTCGCCCGAAATTGAAGGGTTGCGCCCAAGCAGGAGGCGGGGCGCTACTGGAAGCTGGGGTGCTCTAGTTCAATATCGAGGCGCTAGGTGCAGCAGTGCCCCGCGCACCAGCACGTTGCTCCGCGGTACTGCAGGCCTCCCGCCCTTTATTAAAGGGGAGGGACCTAGCGCAGCGAGAGCCAAGGCCCTGCTGGACCACCAGAGAGCAAGTGCCGGCAAAAGAGCCCGGCACT
This sequence comes from Somniosus microcephalus, assembly GCF_052327205.1. Classification (NCBI taxonomy): domain Eukaryota; kingdom Metazoa; phylum Chordata; class Chondrichthyes; order Squaliformes; family Somniosidae; genus Somniosus; species Somniosus microcephalus. Next base: position 10,382,651 of record NC_140996.1, on the reverse strand, counting down.
CAAGGGGAGTGCCAGGCTGACGGACCCTTGGGGCGCTAACAGGAGGTGCAAAACAACCGAATTTTGTCCCCATAGAATATATTCATTTTTATTTACTTGTTCTTTGGATGTGGGCGTCGCTGGCAAGACCAGCATTTATTGCCCATCGCTAATTGCCCTTCAGAAGGGGGCGGTGAGCCGCCTTCTTGAACCGCTGCAGTCCGTGTGGTGAAGGTGCTCCCACAGTGCTGTTAGGGAGGGAGTTCAAGGATTTTGACCCAGCGACGATGAAGGATCGACGATATATTTCCAAGTCAGGATGGTGTGTGACTTGGAGGGGAACTTGGAGGTGGTGGTGTTCCCATGCGCCTGCTGCCCTCGTCCTTCTAGGTGGAAGAGGTCGCAGGTTTGGGAGGTGCTGCCGAAGAAGCCTTGGCGAGTTGCTGCAGTGCATCTTGTAGATGGTACACACTGCAGCCACGGTACGCCGGTGGTGGAGGGAGTGAACGTTTAAGGTGGTGGATGGGGTGCCAATCAAGCGGGCTGCTTTGTCCTGGATGGTGTCGAGCTTCTTGAGTGTTGTTGCAGCTGTACTCATCCAGGCAAGTGGAAAGTATTCCATCAAACTCCTGACTTGTGCCTTGTAGATGGTGGAAAGGCTTTGGGGAGTCAGGAGGTGAGACACTCGCCGCAGAATACCCAGCCTCTGACCTGCTCTTGTTGCCACAGTATTTATGTGGCTGGTCCAGTTAAGTTTCTGGTCAATGGTGACCCCCAGGATATCGATGGTGGGGGATTCGGCGATGGTAATGCCGTTGAATGTCAAGGGGCAGTGGTTAGACTCTCGCTTGTTGGAGATAGTTATTGCCTGGCACTTGGGTGGCGCGAATGTTACCTGTCACTTATCAGCCCAAGCCTGAATGTTGTCCAGGTCTTGCTGCATGCGGGCATGGACTGCTTCATTATCTGAGGAGTTGCGAATGGCGCTGAACACTGTGCAGTCATCAGTGAACATCCCCACTTCTGACCTTATGATGGAGGGAAGGCCATTGATGAAGCAGCTGAAGATGGTTGGGCCTAGGACACTGCCCTAAGGAACTCTTGCAGCGATGTCCTAGGGCTGTGATGATTGACCTCCAACCACCACAACCATCTTTTGTGCTAGGTATGACTCCAGCCAGCGGAGAATTTTCCCCAATTCCCATTGACTTCAGTTTTACTAGGGCTCCTTGATGCCACACTCGGTCAAATGCTGCCTTGATGTCAAGGGCAGTCACTCTCACCTCACCTCTGGAATTCAGCTCTTTTGTCTGAACCAATGTTTGGATCAAGGCTGAAATGAGGTCTGGAGCCGAGTGGTCTTGGCGGAACCCAAACTGAGCATCAGTGAGCAGGTTATTGGAGAGTAAGTGCCACTTGATAGCACTGTCGACGACACCTTCCATCACTTTGCTGATGATTGAGAGTAGACTGATGGGGCGGTAATTGGCCAGATTGGATTTGCCCTGGTTTTTGTGAACAGGACATACCTGGGCAGTTTCCACATTGTCGGATAGATGCCAGTGTTGTAGCTGTACTGGAACAGCTTGGCTAGAGGCGCGGCTAGTTCTGGAGCACAAGTCTTCAGCAGGATAGCCGGGGTGTTGTCGTGGCCCATAGCCTTTGCTGCATCCAGTGCGCTCAGCCGTTTCTTGATATCACGTGGAGTGAATTGAATTGGCTGAAGACTGGCAGTATTTTGCTTTTGAAAAAATAATCAAAATGAGGAGTGTGGAAAAAGGAGAGAGAATGGGAAAGGGAAAGCCACCCGGCCTGGCTATACTTCCCACCAGCTGCCCTGCCCGAACTTCCCCCCGTGCTGGTGTGGCCCTCATCACCAAATCACACCCTGGTCTGTCCCCCTACTCCTCTGGTACCGTCGCCTCCTTTGAGCATCTCACTTTCTTCCACCCCTCACGCCTCTCTTTTGAATTCCTCATTCTCTCCGTCCTTCCCCCAAATTTCTCATCCGGATATTCTGAGCGACTCCTCATCCTGGGTGACTTCAATCTCCATCTCAGCTCTTTTTGACCTCTCTCTGCCCTCTTCTACCTAAATCTTGCCATCGATATACATAGAAACATAGAAGATAGGAGCAGGAGTAGGCCATTCGGCCCCTCGAGCCTGCTCCGCCATTCAATGAGATCATGGCTGATCCACTATCTCAATACCATATTCCCGCCTCTCTCCCCATACCCCTTGATGCCTTTTGTGTCTAGAAATCTATCTATCGCCCTCTTAAATATATTCAGTGACTTGGCCTCCACAGGCTTCTGTGGTAGAGAATTCCACAGGTTCACCACCCTCTGAGTGAAGAAATGTCTCCTCATCTCAGTCCTAAATGTCCTACCCCGTATCCTGAGACTGTGACCACTCGTTCTCGAGCCCCCCAGCCAGGGGAAACATCCTCCCTGCATCCAGTCTGTCTAGCCCTGTCAGAATTTTATACGTTTCAATGAGATCCCCTCTCATTCTTCTAAACTCTAGTGAATACAGGCCTAGTCGACCCAATCACTCCTCATACGACAGTCCTGCCATCCCAGGAGTCAGTCTGGTGAACCTTCGCTGCACTCCCTCTATGGCAAGTATATCTTCACTTTGGGAAATGAGTGCAATTTGCGCCCGGATTGCCGATTGTGCCCAGAGCGGAAACTCTGCCCTGTTACACAGAGATCGCAGTTCACAGTGGAAGATGTACACTAGATATAACAGCAATCGGGTACAGTAGCATAATGGTTATGTTACTGAACTGGTAATCCAGAGGCCTGAACTAATGATCCGGAGATGACCCAGGCAGCTGGGGAATTTAAATTCAATTAAATAAATCTGGAATTAAAAAAAAAAGCTAGTACTGAATCAGTAATGGTGACCATGAAACTACCGGATTGTCGTAAAAACCCATCTGGTTCACTAATGTCCTTTAGGGATGGAAATCTGCTGTCCTTACCCGGTCTGGCCTATATGCAACTCCAGACCCACAGCAATGTGGTTGACTCTTAACTGCCCTCTGCGGTTCACCACCACCTTCTCAAGGGCAATAAATGCTGGCCTTGCCAGCAACGCCCACCGCCCCGTGAACGAATAATAAAAAAAAAAAATTAACACCATGTACTTCACATCAACCTGGAATTGATACTGAGTGATAACTAGCCCCGTCTGCCCTCTCGGGTGGGTGTAAAAGATCCCACGACACTATTTCGAAGGGAGTTCTCCCCGGTGTCATGGGGCCAATATTTATCCCAACAAGCAACATCACTAAAACAGATGATCTGGTCATTATCACACTGCTGTTTGTGGGAGCTTGCTGTGCGCAAATTGGCTGAAGCGTTTCCCACATTGCAACAGTGACCGCACTTCAAAGAACAAAGTACTTCATTGGCTGTGAAGTGCTTTGGGACGTCCTGAGGTTATGAAAGGTGCTATATAAATGCAAGTCCTTTCCTTCTTTCTATGGCTTGGACAAGCTTTGAATTCCAGCCTTTTCTGTAACTGGGAGAATCCTGTGAATGGTCACTTTGGCCCCCCCAAATCCGACGGCACTTCTAACTGTTTACCAGCTGAAACTAAGATGAATAATTGTACCAAACTATTCAAATGGCACAGCACAAGTAGTCACATTCAGAACACCAAAACACTGTCTAATTGTGAGCATTCACAATAAGAACATCAGAAATAGGAGCAGGAGTTGGCCATTCGGCCCCTCGAGCCTGCTCCGCCATTCAATGAGATCATGGCTGATCTTTTGCCTCAACTCCATTCACCGACCCTATCGCCATATCCCTTGATGCCCTTACTGGTCAGAAATCTATCGGCTTCTGTTTTGAATATACCCAATGACTGAGCCGCCACAGCCCTCTGGGGTAGAGAATTCCAAAGATTCACCACCCTCTGTGTGAAGAAATTTCTTCTCATCTCAGTTCTGAATGGCCGACCCTTTATCCTGAGGCTGTGGCCCCTGGTTCTAGACTCCCCAGCTAAGGGAAACATTCTCCCAGCATCCACCCTATCAAGCCCTGTAATAATTGCTATTCTCAACTGCAGTAATGAATCGTGCATCCAATTCCACTGATGAGACAAATGGTCACTGGCAACGAATGAAGATAGCCACCTTTGACATGGCTGTTTGGCAAGTCAGGTGGCGTCTGTAAATACCCAGTGAACTGCATCACAACAAAATGATGAGTAATGAACTGAGAAAATACTATACAGATAGATAGCCGGTTGCAGCACAAATACCATCATTTTAAAGGAAATGCTGGAGTTTTATATTAAACAGAGAAAATGCTGGAAACACTCAGCAGGTCCGGCAGCATCTGTGGAGAGAGAAACAGAGTTAACGTTTCAGGTCGATGACCCTTCGTCAGAACTGGAAAAAGTTAGAGAAGTAAACTTCTATTAGTCCCACTCCCCGGCTCTAACTTTTTCCAACCTGATCATCGACCTGAAACGGTGACTCTGTTTCTCTCTCCACAGATGCTGCCTGACCTGCTGAATATTCCCAGCATTTGCTGTTTTTATTTCAGATTTCCAGCATTTTGCTTTTGTACTGGAGTTTTATGTCCAATTCTGGCTATCTTTAGGAAGGATGTCAAGGCCCTGCAGCGGAGATTTACTGGAATGGGACCAGGGATGAGGGACTACAGATACGTGGAGCGATTATAGAAGCTAAGATTGTTCTCCTTAGAGCAGAGAAGGTTAAGGGAAGATTTAAGAGAGGTGTTCAAAATTAAGAAGGGTTTTGATAGAGTAAATAAGGAGAAACTGTTTCCAGTGGCAGGAGGGTCGGTAGCCAGAGGACACAGATTTAAGATAATTGGCAAAAGAACCAGAGGGGAGATGAGGAGAATGTTTTTACACAGCGAGTTGTTGTGATCTGGAATGCGCTGCCTGAAAGGGCGGTGGAAGCAGATTCAATAGTAACTTTCAAAAGGGAATTGGATAAATACTTGAAAACAAAAAAAATTGCAGGGCTACGGGGAAAGAGCAGGGGGAGTGGGACTAATTGGAGAGCTCTTTCAAAGAGCCGGCACAGGCACGATGGGCCGAATGGCCTCCTCCTGTGCCGTATGATTCTAAGTCTCCATGCAAATTAATTTGATAATGTTGCACCATTAACGCACGGATAATGCAGTCGCACCAATTTGTTGGCAATGTGTAGTGTACGGCACTCCCAAAATAAAAACAAATCTGCAAAGTAAGCTTACAGTGCAATAAAGCCAAGATTTACTGCAATAAAATCTGAATATAAAATCAAACTGTGTTGTAAATATAAATACCACGTATGTAATAGTGGTATTACAACAGCAGGAAATGTAATAAATTAAAATAAGTATCATAAGCAACAAAAGTTCACAGCAGTAAATTCATCAACTGTTAAATAAAGATTGCAAAGTTTTATTTTCAGTATTACTGTAATCCAATGCTGAAAGACAAACATGCTGGAAGACAGCTGACACGAATATCCAGCAAGTTAGAGATGAGTCCAAGTACCAAATGTTTGCAAAGTTACTTCACCGGTTGTAATGCAACACAATGCTGAAAAATTGGTAGGAAGAATAGGGAGGTCACTTATCACTTGGAGGGTGCGAGTCTGGGTGGGGCGGAGGAACAAAGGGATCTCGGAGTACAGATACACAAATCACTAAAAGTTGTGACACAGGTTAACAAGGCCATAAAAAAAAAACAAGCACTCGGGTTTATTTCTAGAGGGATAGAATTGAAAAGTAGGGAAGTTATGCTAAACCTGTATCGAACCTTGGTTAGACCACACTTGGAGTACTGAGTGCAGTTCTGGTTGCCATATTATAAAAAGGATATAGAGGCACTGGAGAGGCTGAAGAGAAGATTTACCAGAAATGGGAGGGTATACATATCAGGAAAGGATGAACAGGCTGGGTCTCTTTTTTCTTGAAAAAAGGTTGAGGGGTGACCTAATAGAGGTCATAGAAACATAGAAGATAGGAGCAGGAGTAGGCCATTCGGCCCCTCGAGCCTGCTCCGCCATTCAATGCGATCATGGCTGATCATCCAAATTCAGTACCAGGTCCCTGCTTTCTCCTCATACCCCTTGATCCCTTTAGCTTTAAGAAATATATCCAACTCCTTCTTGAATATATTTAATGTATTGGCCTCTACTGCCTTCTGTGGTAGAGAATTCCACAGGTTCACCACTCTCTGGTTGAAGAAATTCCTCCTCATTTCTGTCTTAAATGGCCTACCCCTTATCCTTAGACTGTGACCCCTGGTTCTGGACTCCCCGGCCATCGGGAACATCCTTCCTGCATCGAGTCTGTCCAGTCCTGTCAGAATTTTATAAGTTCCAATGAGATCCCCTCTCATTCTTCTAAACTCCAGCGAGCACAAGCCCAATCGACCCAATCTCTCCTCATACGTCATTCCTGCCATCTCAGGTATCAGCCTGGTGAATCTTCGCTGAACTCCTTCCATGGCAAGAACATCCTTCCTCAGATAAGGCGACCAAAACTGCACACAATACTCAAGGTGTGGTCTCACCAAGGCCCTGTACAACTGCAGCAAGACTTCCTTGTTCCTGTACTCAAACCCTCTCGCTACGAAGGCCAACATGCCATTTGCCTTCTTAACCGCCTGCTGCACCTGCATGCTTACCTTCAGCGACTGGTGCACAAGGACACCCAGGTCTCGTTGCACTTCCCCTTCTCCCAATCTATTGCCATTCAGATAATAATCTGCCTTCCTGTTTTTGCCACCAAAATGGATAACCTCGCATTTATCCACGGTATATTGCATCTGCCATGCTTTTGCCCAATCACCCAACCTGTCCAAATCATCCTGGAGTTTCTTGGCATCCTCCTCACAGCACACACGCCCACCAAGCTTTGTGTCGTCTGCAAATTTGGAGATATTACATCTAGTTCCCTTGTCTAGATCATTAATATATATTGTGAATAGCTGGGGTCCAAGGACCAATCCCTGCGGTACCCCACTAGTCACTGCCTGCCACTCGGAAAAAGACCCGTTTATTCCAACTCTTTGCTTTCTGTCTGCCAACCAGTTCTCTATCCAAGTCAATACCTTGCCCCCAATCCCATGTGCCTTAACTTTACACGCTAATCTCTTATGCGGGACCTTATCAAAAGCCTTCTGAAAGTCCAAATACACCACATCCACTGGTTCTCCCTTATCTATTTTACCAGTTACATCCTCAAAAAATTCCAGTAGATTAGTCAAGCACGATTTACCTTTTGTAAATCCATGTTGACTTTGTCCGATCCTGTCACTGTTTTCCAAGTGCTCTGCTATTACATCTTTTATAATGGACTCTAGCATTTTCCCCACGACTGATGTCAGGCTTACCGGTCTGTAATTCCCCGTTTTCTCTCTACCACCTTTTTTGAATAGTGGGGTAACATTAGCTACCCTCCAATCCATGGGTACTGTTCCAGATTCCATCGAATGCTGGAAGATGATCAGCAAAGCATCAACTATTTCTAGGGCCACTTCCTTAAGTACCCTAGGATGTAGATTATCAGGCCCTGGGGATTTATTGGCCTTCAATCCCGTCAATTTCTCTAACACCATTTCCCTACAAATACTGATTTCTTTCAGTTCCTCCCTTTCATCAGACCCTATGTTCCCCGACATCTCTGGGAGGTTATTTGTGTCCTCCTTTGTGAAGACAGAACCAAAGTATGTATTTAATTGGTCTGCCATTTCTTTGTTCTCCATTATAAATTCCCCTGATTCTGACTGCAAGGGACCTACGCTTGACTTCACCAATCTTTTTCTCTTCACATATCTATAAGAGCTTTTACAGTCAGTTTTTATGTTCCCTGAAAGCTTACTCTCATATTCTATTTTCCCCCTCTTAATTAATCCCTTTGTCCTCCTTTGTTGAATCCTAAACTGCTCCCAATCCTCAGGTTTACTGCTTTTTCTGGCCAATTTATATGTCCTCTCCTTGGATCTTATGCTATCCCTAATTTCCCTCGTTAGCCACGGTTGAGTCACCTTTTTTGTTTTATTTTTATGCCAAACTGGGATGAACAAATTCTGTAGTTCATCCATGTGATCTTTGAATGTTTGCCATTGCCTATCCACCGTCAACCCTTTGAGTGACATTCCCCAATCAATCCTACCCAACTCGCGCCTCAGACCATCGTAGTTTCCTTTATTTAAATTTAGGACCCTAGTCTCTGAGTCGACTACTTCATTCTCCATCTTAATGAAGAATTCGATCATATTATGATCGCTCCGACCCAAGGGGCCTCATACAACAAGATTGCTAATTAATCCTATCTCGTTACATAATACCCAGTCTAAGATGGCCTGATCTCTGGTTGGTTCCTCGACATATTGGTCCAGGAAACCATCCCTTAAACACTCCAGGAATTCCTCCTCCACAGTATTGTTACTAATTTGGTTAGCCCAATCTATATGTAGATTAAAGTCACCCATGATGACTGCTGTGCCCTTATTGCACGCTTCTCTAATTTCCCTTTTAATGCCATCCCCAACCTCCGCATTACTGTTTGGAGGTCTATATACCACACCCACTAACATTTTCTGCCCCTTGGTATTTCTCAGTTCTACCCATACAGATTCCACATCATCAGAGCTAATATCCTTCCTTACAATTGTGTTAATCCCTTCTTTAACCAGCAATGCTACCCCACCTATGAATAGTAGATGCATTGCTGGTCATCTTCCAGAACTTGATAGACTCTGGAACAGTACCCATGGATTGGAGGGTAGCTAATGTTACCCCACTATTCAAAAAAGGTGGTCGAGAAAAAGCGGGGAATTATAGACCGGTAAGCCTGACATCGGTAGTGGGGAAAATGCTAGAGTCCATTATAAAAGATGTAATAGCAGAGCACTTGGAAAGCAGTGACAGGATCGGACAAAGTCAACATGGATTTACAAAAGGTAAATCATGCTTGACTAATCTACTGGAATTTTTTGAGGATGTAACTGGTAAAATAGATAAGGGAGAACCAGTGGATGTGGTGTATTTGGACTTTCAGAAGGCTTTCGATAAGGTCCCGCATAAGAGATTAGCGTGCAAAATTAAGGCACATGGGATTGGGGGCAAGGTATTGACTTAGATAGAGAACTGGTTGGCGGACAGAAAGCAAAGAGTTGGAATAAACGGGTCGTTTTCCGAGTGGCAGGCAGTGACTAGTGGGGTACTGCAAGGATTGGTCCTAGGACCCCAGCTGTTCACAATATATATTAATGATCTGGACAAGGGAATTGGATGTAATATCTCCAAATTTGCAGACGACACAAAGCTGGGTGGGAGGGTAAGCTGTGAGGAGGATGTCCTGAAACTCCAGTACGATTTGGACAGGTTGGGTGATTGGGCAGAAAAATGGCAAATGCACTATAATGTGGATAAATGTGAGATTATCCACTTTGGTGGCAAAAACAGGAAGGCAGATTATTATTTGAATGGTGATAGATTGGGAGAAGGGGAAGTGCAAAGAGACCTGGGTGTTCTTGTGCACCAGTCGCTGAAGGTAAGCATGCAGGTGCAGCAGGCGGTTAAGAAGGCAAATGGTATGTTGGCCTTCGTAGCAAGAGGGTTCGAGTACAGGAACAAGGATGTCTTGCTACAGTTCTACAGGGCCTTGATGAGACCGCACCTTGGGTACTGTGTGCAGTTTTGGTCGCCTTACCTGAGGATGGACGTTCTTGCCATGGAAGGAGTGCAGCGAAGATTCACCAGACTGATACCTGGGATGGCAGGAATGATGTATGAGGAGAGATTGTGTCATTTGGGCTTATACTCACTGGATTTTAGAAGAGTGAGTGGGGATCTCATCGAAACCTATAAAATTCTGTCAGTTCTGGACAGACTAGATGCAGGAAGGATGTTCCCGATGGCGGGGGAGTCCAGAACCAGGGGTCATAGTCTAAGGATAAGGGGTAAGCCATTTAGGACTGAAATGAGGAGGAATTTCTTCACCCAGAGAGTGGTGAACCTGTGGAATTCTCTGCCACAGAGGGCGGTGGAGGCCAGTTCATTAAATATATTCAAGAAAGAATTGGATATATTTCTTGAGGCTAAAGGGATCAAGGGATATGGGGAGAAGGCAGGGACAGGGTACTGAATTTGGATGATCAGCCATGATCTCATTGAATGGCGGAGCAGGCTCGAGGGGCCGAATGGCCTACTCCTGCTCCTATCTTCCATGTTTCTACCTCCCTTTCCTTTTTGCCTATCTTTCCTGAATATTGAATACCCCTGGATGTTGAGTTGCCAGCCTTGGCCACCCTGGAGCCATGTTTCCGTAATCCCAATCAAATCATATTTGTTTACCTCTATTTCCCTATAAGGTCTTTAAAATTATGAAAAGTTTTGATAAAGTGGATACAGAGAGAATGTTTCCACTTGTGGGGAAGAGCATAACTAGAGGCCATCAATATAAGACAGTCACCAAGAAATCCAATAGGGAATTCAGAAGAAACTTCTTTACCCAGAGAGTGGGGAGAATGTGGAACTCGCTCCCACAGGGAGTGGTTGAGGCGAATAGTATCGATGCATTTAAGGGGAGGCTAGACAAGCCTATGAGGGAGAAGGGAATAGAGGGTTACGCTGATAGAGTTAGATGAGGAAAGACGGGAGGAGGCTCGAGTGGAGCATAAACACCGGCATGGACTGGTTGGGCCACATGGCCTGTTTCTGTGCCGTATATCCTATGTAATCTAAGGACCGGATGACCTACATCCTAGGGTTTTTAAAGAGGTGGCCATTGGGATAGTGGACGCATTGGTTGTCATCTTCCAAAATTCTATAGATTCTGGAACGGTTCCTGCAGATTGGAGGATAGCAAATGTAACCCTGCTATTTAAGAAAGGAGGGAGAGAGAAAATGGGGAACTACAGACCTGTTAGTCTCACATCAGTAGTTGGGAAAATGCTGGAATCTATTATAAAGGATGCAATAACTGGGCACTTAGAAACTAATAGTAAGATTGGGCAGAGTCAAAGGGAAATCCTGTTTAACAAACCTATTGGAGTTCTTTGAGGATGTAACTAGTGGAGTAGACAAAGGGAAACCGGTAGATGTGGTGCATCTGGATTTTCAGAAGGCCTTTGATAAGGTCCCACACAAGAGGTTGGTGAACAAAGTTAGGGCACATGGAATTGGGGGTAATATACTAGCATGGATTGAGAATTGGTAAACAGACATAAAACAAAGAGTAGGGATAAACGGGTCTTTTTCAGGATGGCAGGCTGTGACTTGAGGTACCGCAAGGATCGGTGCTTGGGCCCCAGCTATTCACAAACTATATCAATGATTTGGATGAGGGGACTAAATGTAACATTTCCAAATTGGTTGATGATACAAAACTAGGTGGCAGTGTCAGTTGTGAAGAGGATGTGAAGAGGCTTCAAGGGGATCTCGACAGGCTCAGTGAGTGGGCGAGAACATGGCAGATGGAATATAATGTGGATAAATGTGAAGTTATCCACTTTGGTAGAAAATGGTGAAAGATTAGGGAATACAGATGCTCAAAGGGACCTGGGTGTCCTTGTACATGAGTCACTGAAAGTGAATGGGCAGGTGCAGCAAGCCATTAGGAAGGCAAATGGTATGCTGGCCTTCATTACAAGAGGATTTGAGTACAGGAGTAAAGAAGTCTTACTCCAATTATATAGGGCCTTGGTGAGACCACACCTGGAGTACTGTGTACAATTTTGGTCTCCTTACCTAAGGAAGGATACACTTGCCATAGAGGGAGTGCAACAAAGGTTCACGAGATTGATTCCTGGGATGGCGGGACTGTCGTATGAGAAGAGATTGAGTAAACTAGGCCTGTATTCTCTTGAATTCAGAAGAATGAGAGGGGATCTCATTGAAGCATACAAAATTATCACAGGGCTTGATAGGGTGGATGCTGGGAGAATGTTTCCCTTGGCTGGGTGTCTAGAACCAGGGGCCACAGCCTCAGGATAAAGGGTAGGCCATTCAGGACTGAGATGAGAAGAAATTTCTTCACACACAGGGTGGTGAATCTTTGGAATTCTCTACCCCAGAGGGCTGTGGAGGCTCAGTCATTGGGTATATTCAAAACAGAAGTCGATAGATTTCTGACTAGTAAGGGCATCGAGGGATATGGCGATAGGGCCGGTGAATGGAGTTGAGGCAGAAGATCAGCCATGATCTCATTGAATGGCGGAGCAGGCTCGAGGGGCTGAATGGCTGACCCGTGCTCCTATTTCTTATGTTCTTATGTAATGCCCCATACAAAACCAATCAAGATATTTTGTATTGGAAATCAAATGGAAGGAAGGACTTTTAAAATATTCACATTTCCCTTCCCCTCCGCCCCTTCTTTTTGCTTTTCCAATTTCTTCTGTCCACTCGTGAAGCCATAACCCTCATCCATGCCTCTGTTACCTCCAGACTCGACTATTCCAACGCTCTCCAGGCCGGCCTCCCATCTTCCATCCTCTGTAAACTTGAGCTCATCCAACACTCGGCTGCCCGTGTCCTAACTCGCACCAAGTCCCGTTCACCAATCCCTCCATGGCCTCACCCTCTCCCCATCTCTGTAGCCTCCTCCAGCCCTACAACCCTCCCAGATCTCTGCGCTCCTCCAATTCTGGCCTCTTGCGCATCCCCCGATTTTCTTCGCTCCACCATTGGTGGCCGTGCCTTCAGCTGCCTGGCCCCTGAGCTCTGGAATTCCCTCCCTAAACCCCTCCGTCACTCTCTCCCAATTTAAGACACGCCTCAAAAGCTACCTCTGACCCAGCTGTCCTAATTTCCCCTTATGTGGCTCGGTGTCAAATTTTGTCTGATAACACCCCTGTGAAGCCCTATTTTGAGTGAGTTGGTGCGAGTTAGGATACAGGCAGCAGAGGTTTGAATGAGTGCAAGTTTACACAGGGGGCAAGGTGGAAGGCCGGTCAGGGGAGCATTGGAATAGTCAAGTCTAGAGGTAACAAAGGCTTGGATGAGGGTTTCAGCAGCAGATGAGCTGAGGTGGACAGAGAAGGGTGATGTAGGCGGTCTTGGTGATGGGCGAGGGTATGGGGTCGGGGTCCGGGTCAAACAGGACCTCACATCCGATCACCTCCAGTAACCCTACTATTTTTCAGTGTTCATTTCTTAGGAGCCTTTGCTTTTTTCCCCATTAAAGATGATATGGAATTTTTTTTTAAATGTTTTAAAATCGATTTACATTGAATACAAACTGATAGAAGCAAAGTAGATAGCTTGAACAAGAGTGAAATACAATGATGGCAGCATTTAGTTGATAAATATCTTTTTATAGAGCTATAATCACCTCAAAAATACTTGACAATTTAAGGAAAAATAAAAATACATTCCCTCTAATTTTCCTCCTTTATCTCGTCCTCAGAGCAGTGACTCATTGTGGGGAGTGATTCACCGACCGGCAGTGGGGAATCATGCTGCCAAGTGAGAGGCTATCCTACTGCGGAGTCCATCACACACCCGACCCAGTGGCCAACGGGAAGTGCTTAATAGTCATCTCGGGCACGGGGCTTGGCAGACTGCAGTCACCCCGAGTCTACGGGATAGTACCGCTGAAGGCACGGCCGCCAATGGTGGAACGATGAAAATCGGGGCGGCGCAAGAGGCCAGAATTGGGGGAGTGCAGAGATCTGCGGGGGGGGGGGGGGGGGGGTGGGGGGCTGGAGGAGGTTACAGAGATGGGGAGGGGTGAGGCCATGGAGGGATTTGAAAACCTGAATGAGAATTTTGAAATCGAGACGTTGTCGGACCGGGAGTCAATGTCGGTCAGCGAGCATGGCGGGCGGGGGGGGGGGGGGGGGGGGGGGGGGGGCGGGGCGATGGGCGAACGGACTTGGTGCGAGTTAGGACACGGGGCAGCCGAGTATTGGATGAGCTCAAGCTTACGGAGGATGGAAGATGTGAGGCCAGCCGGGAGCGCGCTGCACCAGAGATAGGGAGGGGCGAGGCCATGGAGGGATTTGAACACAAGGATGAGAACGTTAATGATGATGAGTCAATGCTTTGAGGACAGGATAAGGGAGGAAAATTAGATGGAATGCATTATTATTTTTGTCTTAAATTGTCACGTATTTTTGAGCTGTTTTAGCTGACTCAGGAGATATCAATGACTAAAGCAGAACAAAAATGCTAATTATCAGTAATACAATCCCATTACAGGACAACTGTGTGAACAGATGTTCTTTAGCAAGCAACTTTTTAATTATGTCGACTGTGATCCTATCAATGATTAACTAGTGGTGCGCTCAATGAGGAAAGGTTAACAGTCCATCTCTGAGGCAATTTGTGTTTTTAAAATGGTTGATAACTATATTTGCAACTTCAGTATATTCTTATCACCCTGGAGTTTGCTCACAACGTACATTCTGCACTTACTGATAATGAGTTAGGCTGACACTACGCCCGTGAGTATTGGAGCTGTAGTGCGCCAACCCTAGGTGCTGAGGGAGTGCTGCACTGTCAGAGGTGCCATCTTTCGGCCCCGTCTGCCCTCTCAGATGGATGTAAAAGATCCCGTGGCACTATTTCGAAGCGCGGGGGAGTTCTCCTTCACCCCACACGACTAAAAAAAAAATCTTCATCTGGTCATTATCACATTGCTGTTTGTGGGAGCTTGCTGTGCGTAAATTGGCTGCCGCGTTTCCCGTATTACAACAGCGACCACACTTCAAAAAAAATGTCCTTCATTGGCTGTAAAGCGCTTTGGGACATCTTGAGGTTGTGAAAGGCGCTATAGAAATGCAAGTTCCTTCTTTCTTTCACAGAACCGTATTATCCTTAAATATAAAGTGAAAGACTATTGCTCAGAGGAGCATGCATAAAGCTTCCACCCCAGGAGCAGGAGGAGGCCATTCAGCCCCTCGAGCCTGTTCCGCCATTCAACGAGATCACGGCTGATCTGCGACCCAACTCCAGATACCCGCCTAGTCAGCGCGACTCTCTTGACACGTTATGAGACCGTGGTGCGCACCCAAACAAACAGACAATCACGTAAACAAAAAGAACCGAGGAATAAAGATTCCATCAAAGCAAGTGGCCGGTTGAGCCCAAGCAGTGATCGAAGGCACTCATAGTCTTGGTCAGGACTAAGTACAAACATGCAGCACGAACAGCACCAACATCCGAGTTTGAATATTGTAAGGAAACGGCACGATTGCAGATTATGATAACGCTCGGATCAACTCACCTCATTGTAGTGGACATCTTGCATTCCTACATCCTCCATCATTGCTGCCTCCTCATCGATGTTGGGCGTGATCACCTTAAAAGCTGTGCAGCCTTGTTTAAATACACCTGGAAGAGGCAAATGGAATATGAAGATGCATTTACCAGACTGCCCTTCTTGGTATCATTTATACTTCCTGCAACTGAAAGGTCAGAGCGACCTGCAAATCTGATTAGACTGTTCAAGATGCCACCTGCCCTCTCAGGTGAACATCTAGACTCATCTTTTGTTTCTTAACTTGTCCCATTACCGTCTCCTTTTGCCTCGCACCATCATCCCTTTTGTCTCTTAATCTCTCCTGCCTTCCATCCTATCACAGACCTTCCCTTTTGTTCTTTCCTCCCTTCCCCCTCTCCCAGCCCCGACACTTGCTTAAAAACCTTTTACATCTCCAACTTTTTCCAGTTCTGACGAAGGGTCATCGACCTGAAACGTTAACTCTGTTTCTCTCTCCACAGATGCTGCCTGGCCTGCTGAGTATTTACAACATTTTCTGTCTTTTATTTCAGATTTCCAGCATCCGCAGTATTTTGCTTTTGGACATAACCTTCTGTTCCTTTCTCCCTCGTGTACTTAGCGCGCTCTCTCTTTCTATATATCTGCGCTATTCGCCTCAACCACTCCCTGTGACAGCAAGTTTCACGTAACCTCAGCAATTTTTTTTGGTAAGCTTGATGAGTTTTATAGAGATGGGCAAGTTTCTGCAAGATATACCACAGTGAGGCATATTAAATGACTTCTCCTACAAATTCATTTCAACAGATTAAACAATCGGTTACTTTTGCTCGTGTTCTTTGTTTTGAAGAGTATTATTGACTTAGAGGAATGTACAGCACAGAAACAGATCATTCAGCCCAACTGTTCTATGCCGGTGTTTCTGCTCCACACCAGCCTCCTCCCGCCCCTCTTCATCTCACCCCATCACCATATCCTTCTATTCCTTTCTCCCTCATGTGTTTATCCAGCTTCCCCTTAAATGTATCGATACTATTCGCCTCAACCACTCCCTGTGGTAGCGAGTTCCACATTCTCACCGCTCTCTGGGTAAAGACGTTTCTCCTGAATTCCCTATTGGATTTATTAGTGACTATCTTATATTGATGGCCCCTAGTTCTGGTCTCCCCCACAAGTGGAAACATTTTCTCTGCGTCTACCCAATCAAACCCCTTCGCAATCTTAAAGACCTCTATCAGGTCACCCCTCAGCCTTCTCCTTTCTAGAGAAAAGAGCCCCAGCCTGTTCAATCTTTCCTGATCGTTATAACCTCTCAGTTCTGGAATCACTCATGGAAATTCTAAAAGATCACAGAATTATCAAGTCTACAGGGATAAAAGCAGTACAGAAATAGACAAATAATAGTTTTCAGAGCCCATTTTGTCCAAAATATTGTTTGGTGCGGATTAAAAAAAAAAAATCTGAAAGAAGGGAATTAGTCTTAGCGGGAATTTGAACCAGGTTCCAGTGGTGAAAGTTTTGAAAATCTTATCTGGCGGGAAATTCGCATTCAACAAATATGATAACCACACCTTAGCACCAACAACAACAAAAATAACAGCAACAAGTCGCTTTTATATAACGCCATTAATGCAGTAAAACCTCCCAAATTGCTTCACAGGAGCGATTATCAAACAAAACCGAGCCACAGAAGGAGATATTAGGGACAGGTGACCAAAAACTTGGTCAAAGAGGTAGGATTTTAAGGAGCGTCTTAAAGGAGGAGAGAGAGGAGCGAGGCGGAGAGGTTTAGGGAGGGAATTCCAGAGCTTAGGGCCCAGGCACCTGAAGGCACGGCCGCCAATGGTGGAGCGATGAAAATCGGAGAAGCTCAAGAAGCCAGAATTGGAGGAGTGCAGAGATCTCAGAGAGTTGGAGCGCTGGAGGAGGTTACAGAGATAGGGAGGGGGCGAGGCCATGGAGGGATTTGAAAACAATCATGAGAACTTTTAAAATCGAGGCGTTACCGGACCGGGAGCCAATGTTGGTCAGCGAGCACAGGGGCGATGGGTGAACGGGACTTGGTGCGAGTTAGGACACGGGCAGCAGAGTTTTGAATGACCGCAAGCTTACCAACTCCCGTTAGTTATAAGGGAAAGCTCAGCAAATGAAAGAAATCATACTCATAGAAAACTGCAACAGGAAATTGTTGGGCAGTTCCATTCACTGAATTAACCAACACTGTTTTCATTGAATGGTTAGAGCACAGAAGGAGGCCATTCGGCCCATCGAGCCCATGCAGGCTCTCTGCAAGAACACTTCAGCCCTTTCCCTGTAGCCCTGTAATTTTTTTCCTTCAGGTACTTATCCAATTCCCTTTTGAAAGCCACGATTGAGTCTGCCTCCACCACCCTTTCAGGCATATCCTAACCACTCGCTGCGTAAAAAGGTTTTCCCTCATGTCGCCTTTGGTTCTTCTGCCAATCACCTTAAATCTGTGTCCTCTGGTTCCCGACCCTTCCGCCAATGGGAACAGTTTCCCTCTTTTTAGGGTATTATCAATTCAGAGGTAGTTTTGGATGCCTGTACAAAATGTTCTAATTACCGGTTACACAGGCTGTGTTGCTTCAGAAAATTTCAGATAAACAGTGACGCCGTTTTTTGTTGTACATCAGCAGCTAAGATCCCATTTTTAATGAAGAAAGATGCATTTATATGGGGCCTTTCATGACGTCAGGACGTCCCAAAGCACTTTACAGCCAATGAAGTACTTACTGAAGTGTAGCCACTGTTGTAATGTAGGAAACGCGGCAGCCAATTTGCGCACAGCAAGCTCCCACAAACAGCAATGTGATAATGACCAGATAATCTGTTTTTTAATGAGGTTGATTGAGGGATAAATATTGGCCAGGACACCGGGGAGAACTCCCCTGCTCTTCTTTGAAATAGAGGCCGTGGGATCTTTTACATCCACCCGAGAGGGGCAGTCGGTGCCTCGGTTTAACGTCTCATCTGAAAGACGGCAGCTGCGACAGTGCAGCACTCGCTCAGTACTGACCCTCCGACAGTGCGGTGCTCCCTCAGTACTGCCCCTCCGACAGTGCGGCGCTCCCTCAGTACTGCCCCTCCGACAGTGCAGCGCTCCCTCAGTACTGCCCCTCTGACAGTGCGGCACTCCCTCAGTACTGCCCCTCCGACAGTGCGGCGCTCCCTCAGTACTGCCCCTCCGACAATGCGGCGCTCCCTCAGTACTGCGCTCCCTCAGTACTGCCCCCTCGACAGTGCAGCGCTCCCTCAGTACTGCCCCCCCGACAGTGCGGCGCTCCCTCAGTACTGCCCCTCCGACAGTGCGGCGCTCCCTCAGTACTGCCCCTCTGACAGTGCGGCGCTCCCTCAGTACTGCCCCTCCGACAGTGCAGCACTCCCTCAGTACTGCCCCTCCGACAGTGCGGCGCTCCCTCAGTACTGCCCCTCCGACAATGCGGCGCTCCCTCAGTACTGCGCTCCCTCAGTACTGCCCCCCCGACAGTGCGGTGCTCCCTCAGTACTGCCCCTCCGACAGTGCAGCACTCCCTCAGTACTGCCCCTCCGACAGTGCGGCGCTCCCTCAGTACTGCCCCTCCGACAATGCGGCGCTCCCTCAGTACTGCGCTCCCTCAGTACTGCCCCCCCGACAGTGCGACGCTCCCTCAGTACTGCCCCTCCGACAGTGCAGCACTCCCTCAGTACGGCACTGGGAGTGTGCTACCCACTGAGCCACGGCTGATACAAAACAGCGTGCGCTATGTCACAAACTTTGCACACACCGCACCATTTTGTTTTATCAGTGATTGATGGCAGCATAGAGGCTAACAGGTCTAAATCTGGCTGTTTACAAAGCAAATTCTGAATTATGTCATGCAAAATTGTAGATAAGCAAGGTTGGCGTTTTGTGGAGCTCCAAAAGGACAAATCAATCTGTGGGAAGCAACAGGTGAACAACAAGAGATGTCCGAACGATGGATTATAAAAAGTGAGGACTGCAGGGAACATGACGGAAGTATTCAAATTAATAAGGCTCGGGAATGTAGAGGATTAAACAGGGATATTTGATTTGATACATGTTAGCAAAACAAGGGGATTCTAAATATAATTCGTGGGTTCAGGCAGGGTGCCAAGTAAACATTATTTCACCGAGAGGGTGGTTGGCTTTTGGAATATCTTATGAAGGGAGATTGCAAGGGACACAGGAAGAGGAGGAGGCCATTCAGCCCCTCGCGCCCATCCCGCCATTCGATGAGATCATGGCGGATCTGCAGCTCAGTTCTTTTTAACCGCCTGTGCTTCATGCTGTTTGATGCCATTACCAAACAAGAACTATCAATCTCGTCCTCGTAAATTTTAATTGACAATCCCCCCCCCGACCCACCCTCCAGCATCCACAGCCTTTCAGTGGTGTGGGGGGAGCGGAGCAAGTTCCAGCTTTCCACCACCCGTGTGCGTGAGGAAGTGCTTCCTGATCTCACTCTGAAATGGCCTGGGGGGCGGGGTGGGTGGGGGGGACCAAGTAGCTTCTATTTTGTCATGCCTAAATTGGATCGAGAATCTTGAAGAAAAAACACATCATCGGTTCCAACCGCTAGGACAGGAGGATGGCAATCTAAATGGAACTATGGCCTTTACAGACCATCGCTAGGTTCCTATGTTCTATGTCTAGGAACAGAAAAGGTGATCTACCTTAGTTGGTAAAAAAAATAATCAAAATTGAAGCTCTATAATTTTATTTTTCCAACTGCGGAGAAGTCTCCCTCTTAGTGTGCAGGTTCTCGCGTCCGGGAGCAACGGCACACGCGGTTCAGGTCAGTCAGTATTTCCTTGTTCAGTGTCTTTGTGCTTCAACTTTGCTGCATTCGCACTTTGATGAGATAGTCAGCACTCCATCAGTACGCATCTTTGGCCTCCTCACTGATTCAACACCGAGCAACCAGATTAAATGCAGACCCGCGCCAGCCGGAGTCTGTCTGAGAATACGTGCATCGCTCAATGTTTTGTTGGGGGCTGGGGTTTGCCAAAGGAAATCAGATTAGATTTATTTAATTAAAAGCTACAGGTCTCAAGGGCCAATAAAGTTTCTGATAACGCCCGAATCGAGACCTCTTTACATTCTCTGTGGATTTCCGCAAATACTCAAACAATGGATGGACTCTGGTCTCAGCCCCGAGTCAGTCGGCAGCACTCTCTCACCTCCGAGTCACAAGGTTGTGAGGTTCACGTCCCGCTCCAGAGACTCGAGCACAAAATCTAGGCCGACACACCCAGTGCAGACTGAGGGAGTGCTGCACTGTCGGAGGGGCAGTACCGAGGGAGTGCTGCACTGTCGGAGGGGCAGTACCGAGGGAGTGCTGCGCTGTCGGAGGGGCAGTACTGAGGGAGCGCCGCACTGTCGGAGGGGCAGTACTGAGGAAGCGCTGCACTGTCGGAGGGGCAGTACTGAGGGAGCGCCGCACTGTCGGACGGGCAGTACTGAGGGAGCGCCGCACTGTCGGAGGGGCAGTACTGAGGGAGCGCCGCACTGTCGGAGGGGCAGTACTGAGGAAGCGCTGCACTGTCGGAGGGGCAGTACTGAGGGAGCGCCGCACTGTCGGACGGGCAGTACTGAGGGAGCGCCGCACTGTCGGAGGGGCAGTACTGAGGGAGCGCTGCACTGTCGGAGAGGCAGTACTGAGGGAGCTCCGCACTGTCGGAGGGGCAGTACTGAGGGAGCTCCGCACTGTCGGAGGGGCAGTACTGAGGGAGCTCCGCACTGTCGGAGGGGCAGTACTGAGGGAGCGCCGCACTGTCGGAGGGGCAGTACTGAGGGAGTGCCACACTGTCGGAGGGGCAGTACTGAAGGAGCTCCGCACTGTCGGAGGTGCCGTCTATCGGACGAGACGTTAAACCGAGGCCCTGTCTGCTCTCTCAGGTGGACGTAAAAGATCCCATGGCACTATTCTGAAGAGCAGCAGGGGAGTTCTGGCCAATATTTATCCCTCATCCTCCACCATTAAAACAGATATTTAGTCATCACATTGCTGTTCCTACATTACAACACTTCAAAAAACTACTTCATTGGCTGTAAAGCGCTTTGGGACGTCCTGAGGTTGTGAAAGGCGCTATATAAATGCAAGTCGTTCCTTTCAGTAAGGCACCAACACTGCCTGACCAAAACACCCATGGGTCTTTCAACACAACCAATGTGTTCACCTTACCTTTCCTTTTGAGATATTCAGTCACGAGTGCCGCGACATGGATGTAGCACATGGCTGCCTGAAAACCAAAAAAAGAGAGCAATTATCAATCCTGAATTAAAATGAAGTTTTGGAAAATATATGGCTGAAAGAATAACACCAAAATAATGAGTTGCAATTGAGCTGAAGCGCTTAAAAATGAGCAACAGTCTTCAAACAATAACTAGGAAAGATATGTAACTTATCAAAGGTCATGCTTCTGCGCACACTTCAGGGGAGAAGTTCTGTTCACGGATAGGCTTGATATGCACCTAATTTTGGCCCTCATCAGCATCAAATCGGCGAGCTGCAGATAGCGGCAGGGCGACCCCAGGTAGCTCGCTGGAGATGAAGGACCTCGATGACTGTTCCCACAGGACCCCGGGAACGTTCATGCAAATGACGATCGGCCATGCCCCTCTGCATCAAAGGACTCCCCGCGGGTACCGCGCATCTTGAGGCTCGCGCGCACCATTCCCGCCGACCCCCTTTAAACGCCACAGCCTCTGTGTTGCACGATTTTCTGTCATACTTTGTCGATGAGCTAATGGGAATTTACTGCACAGTTAGGCTGGAAAGCTCAAATCTGCAAACTTAAGCAGGTTATTAAAGTAGTTTGTGACCGTGTGAAACAAGCTGCGATAGAACAGCATCAGTGGCTCAGTGGGCAGCACCTTCGCCTATGAGTCAGAAGGTTGTGGGTTCAAGTCCCACTCCAGAGACTTGAGCACAAAAATCTAGGCCGAGACTCCCAGTGCAGTGCTGAGGGAGTGCTGTACTGTCAAAGGAGCCATCTGTTGGATGAGACGTTAAACCGAGGCCCTGTCTGCTCTCTCAGGTGGACGTAAAAGATCCCACGGCACTATTTCAAAAGAAGAGCAGGGGAGTTCGCCCCGGTGTCCTGGGCTAATATTTATCCCTCAACCAACATCACTAAAAAACAGATTATCTGGCCATTATCACATTGCTGTTATGAATGGCGCTATAGAAATGCAAGTCTTTCTTTTTAGACAGGAGTCCCATCTCTATTTCCACTCGCACCCCCGCCCCCACCCCGGCATATCACTCCCTCGCCGCACTGTCGGAGGGGCAGAAGTGAGGGAGCGCCGCACCGTCAGAGGGGCAGTACGGAGGGAGTGCCGCACTGTCGGAGGGGCAGTACGGAGGGAGCGCCGCACTGTTGGAGGGGCAGAACTGAGGGAGCGCCACACTGTCGGAGGGGCAGTACGGAGGGAGTGCCGCACTGTCGGAGGGGCAGTACGGAGGGAGTGCCGCACTGTCGGAGGGGCAGTACTGAGGGAGCGCCGCACTGTCGGAGGGGCAGTACTGAGGGAGTGCCGCACTGTCGGAGGGGCAGTACTGAGGGAGCGCCGCACTGTCGGAGGGGCAGTACTGAGGGAGTGCCGCACTGTCGGAGGGGCAGTACTGAGGGAGTGCCGCACTGTCGGAGGGGCAGTACTGAGGGAGCGCCGCACTGTCAGAGGGGCAGTACTGAGGGAGCGCCGCACTGTCGGCGGGGCAGTACTGAGGGAGTGCTGCACTGTCTGAGGCGCCGTCTTTTAGATAACCGAGGCCCTGTCTGTCCTCTCAGGTGGATGTAAATGATCCCATGGCCACTATTTTGAAGAAGGGTTATCCCCGGTGTCCTGGGCCAATATTTATCCTCCTTCAATCAACAATACTAAAAAAAGATTATCCGGTCATTATCACGTTGCTGTTTGTGGGAGCTTGCTGTGCGCAAATTGGCTGCCGCGTTTCCTGAACTTCATCACTTCAAAAGTACTTCATTGGCTATAAAGTGCGTTGGGACGTCCAGAGGTTGTGAAAGACGCTACAGAAATGCAAGACTTCAAACAAGAGAACGATGGTCTTGTTAAATTACCTCGGATAGATCGCCATTTTTGACGTGGATTTTCGCCATGCTGTCCAGCCAGGTTTTCCTCAGCTCCGGAGTGCTGGCGTAGGACTTTGCCAGGCTGTATTGAAGATCCACAAGCATTTCCGGGTCATTGTCGTGCTCTTTCATTTGGGCCGTCGCCATCAGTACTGTGCGAATACGCTTCGTTAAGTCTTTAACCTCGGAAGGGAATCCAGTGGCCTGCAATGGAAGAGACACTTGGAACATCACTTTGTCACATAGTTTTACCAAGTCTCCTCTTTTAGGTAAATATATAAATATCGCCCGCACCGCGTTTCGCCCGCTATACGCGGTGGCCGGTGCAATCAAGGACTTCCTTTTTAGAGGTGGGGGTTCAACAAGCTGACGAGAAGGGCTGGCGGGGGTTTGAGGCCCCGGGGATGGGGGTGGGTGACTGAAGGTGGCGGGGCTGCACTTTCGAACTGCCTCCCGTAGTTAACAGTGAGAACAGCTGATTGCAGCTGCCTGGAGCCCCCATCAGCTGTTGGCACTGTTAACAACAACAGGAGGCAGTGGAGACTTTGGGCAGCTTCAACCTCTGCTACCTTGTCTGGATTCTATTTGTGCTTCACTCTGGCCCGGCCTGTCTCACTCTCTCTCCCTCTCTGGCCCTGTCTCTCTCTGGCCCTGTCTCACTCTCTCTCTCTCTCTCTCTGGCCCTGTTTCTCACTCTCTCTGGCCCTGTTTCTCACTCTTTCTCTCTGGTCTGGCCCTCTCTCTCTGGCCCTGTGTGTGTCTCTCTCTCTCTCTGGCCTGTCTCTCTCTCTCTCTCTGGCCTGTCCTATCTCTCTCGCTCTCTCTGGCCTGTCTCTGTCTCTCTCTCTCTCTGGCCTGTCTCTCCAATTCCAATTCCAATTAAAATGCTTTATTGGCATGAAAGTTTACAGAGAACCATATTGCCAAAGCTTACATAGCAAAAAGGTACAGTTTTCCAACATTCTGTAGGTGTCAATCGATTTGACATTTGTTGGGTACATACAATATTACTTTTAAACAATATTAATTTTAAACAGTCTTTGTACTTCATTTGGTACGTTCAATATTAATTTTAAACAGTCTTAATTTTAAACAGTCCTCAGGTTGTGACATGTTGTTACATATTTGGCCCCAAGGTATGGTCTGTCTCCTTCTCCTAGGACTAATCTCAATTTTGACAGATCATCCAATTCCTTGAAATCTGGGGTTGTTTGGCTTAGCTTGTTGAATAATATGTTTCTTGATGTGTTGAATTTTTCGCATTTTAGGAGGAAATGCATTTCTGTTTCAACCTCGCCAGCCAGACATTGATCGCATATTCTATTCTCTCTAGGCTGCCAGGATTTCTTGTATCTGCCTTTTTCAATTTCCAGTTGGTGGTCGCTTAGTCTGTACCTGGTGAGGGTCTGTCTCTGTTTTGTGTCTCTGATGGTCGTGAGGTAGTCTGCCAGTTTATATTCTCTTTTTAGGGCCCGGTAACATTCTAATCTGCTTTGGCTTTCGGTTATTTTGTTCCAATGTTCCAGGTAGGTTTCTTTGCATTTTTTAATGATTTGGTTCACTCGGATTGGTGTTTGGGCGGCTGTGTTGGTCTGGGGCTGGTCAGGGTCCGGCTGAGTACTTAGTTTCCGTAGCAGCTGACTCAGGGGACTCTTTTCTGGGTTTAGCTCTTGGGTCTGAAAGGCTTTGAAATGAAGGGTGTCTGGGGAGCTAGATTTGAGGTGATTTAGGAAGTTTAGTGCTCGTTTTTGGATGTTTATTATCAGTGGGTATCTGCCTAGTTCGGCTCTGCATGCATTTGTTGGCGTTTTCCTTTGGGTGCGAAGGATGCTTCGGCAGAATTCTGCATGTAGGGCTTCTATTGTATGTTTTTCCCATTTAGTGTAGCTTTGGTGATTTAGCGGGCCCCATACTTCACTACCGTACAGTGCAATGGGCAGGATTATGCTGTCAAATATTTTGAGCCAGATTTTGATTGGGATTTGGATGTTGTAGAATTTTCTTTTTATTGCATATAGGGCTCTTCGGGCTTTTTCTTTTAGTGCATTCACTGCCTCTCTCTCTCTGGCCTGTCTCTCTCTCTCTCTCTCTGGCCTGTCTCTCTCTCTCTCTCTCTGGCCTGTCTCTCTCTCTCTCTCTGGCCTGTCTCTCTCTCTCTCTCTCTCTCTGGCCTGTCTCTCTCTCTCTCTCTCTGGCCTGTCTCTCTCTCTCTCTCTGGCCTGTCTCTCTCTCTCTCTCTGGCCTGTCTCTCTCTCTCTCTCTCTCTGGCCTGTCTCTGTCTCTCTCTCTCTGGCCCGACCTGTCTCTCTCTCTCTCTCTCTGGCCTGTCTCTGTCTCTCTCTCTCTGGCCTGTCTCTCTCTCTCTCTCTCTCTCTCTGGCCTGTCTCTGTCTCTCTCTCTGGCCTGTCTCTCTCTCTCTCTCTCTCTCTCTGGCCTGTCTCTCTCTCTCTGGCCTCTCTCTCTCTCTGGCCTGTCTCTCTCTGGCCTGTCTCTCTCTCTCTCTCTGGCCTGTCTCTCTCTCTCTCTGGCCTGTCTCTGTCTCTCTCTCTCTCTCTCTGGCCTGTCTCTGTCTCTCTCTCTCTCTCTCTGGCCTGTCTCTGTCTCTGTCTCTCTCTGGCCTGTCTCTGTCTCTCTCTCTCTCTGGCCTGTCTCTGTCTCTCTCTCTGGCCTGTCCCTCTCTCTCTGGCCTGTCTCTGTCTCTCTCTCTCTCTGGCCTGTCTCTGTCTCTCTCTCTGGCCTGTCTCTCTCTCTCTGGCCTGTCTCTGTCTCTCTCTCTCTGGCCTGTCCTGTCTCTCTCTCTGGCCTGTCTCTCTCTCTCTCTCTGGCCTGTCCTGTCAATTCAAATTGCTTTATTGGCATGACAAGATACATCTTATGTTGCCAAAGCACAGAAATACATGTATGATTGACCATATAAACACCGATCTAGACATACAGTGTATAGACAAGTATACCCATGTATACATAGATATACACACATATAATATACATATAATCTTTTCTTAGATTTAATGTGTCACTGGTTGTCCCTCTGCTTGTGGCAAGCTGTAACATAGTTTGCCGCTATAGTTACACATTTTCTCTGTTCCCCCAATAGATATGGGAGTTTTTGGAGGTCATTCAAATTTTTGAATTCAGGGCATATTTTTGTGAATTTTGGGTAGAAATTCTCCCTTATGTCCTGATAGTTTCCGCAAGTTGTGAGGAAGTGCATCTCTGTCTCCACCACTCCCTGACTGCAGTGAGAGCATATCCTGTCCTCTCTTGGCAGCCAGGTCTGCCTGCGTCTGCCTTTTTCGATGGCTAGGCTATGCTCACTAAGTCTGTACTTGTCAAGGCTTTTCTCAGTTTGCTATCCTTTACCATGGTCAGGTATTCAGCCATGGTGTATTGTCTGTTTAGGGCCAAATAGCAATCAAGTTTGTTTTGGGTTTTTGTCGTTTCTGTCCAATAGGTCAAATATTTTTCCTTTTGTTTAGTGATAATTGTGTTGGGTCGAATTCTCTGTGCTAGGCTGTCACTGTCCTGGGGCTGGTTATTATTCTTAGTGTTGGTAGTTACTTCACTGAGTCCCAGGACTAGTTGACTGAGGGGACTCTTCTCTATGATCATCTCTTGGCATTTCAAGGCTTCGTAATGATAGCAGTGGGGGTTGCTCATTTTTAGGTGTTTCCAAAATTTGATGGCTCGTTTTTGGATATTAATTAGTAGTGGATATTGGCCTAGTTCTGCCCTGCATGCATTGTTTGTGGTTTTCCTCGGAGTCCGGAGGATACTTTTACAGAATTCTGCATGCAGGATCTCAATTGGGTGTTTGTCCCATTTTGCGAATTCTTGTTGTGTTAGCGGTCCCCACACCTCACTGCCATAGAGTGCAATGTCTCTCTCTCTCTCTGGCCTGTCCTGTCTCTCTCTCTGGCCT
Organism: Somniosus microcephalus; assembly: GCF_052327205.1. Classification (NCBI taxonomy): domain Eukaryota; kingdom Metazoa; phylum Chordata; class Chondrichthyes; order Squaliformes; family Somniosidae; genus Somniosus; species Somniosus microcephalus. Next base: position 10,355,423 of record NC_140996.1, on the reverse strand, counting down.
GTCCTGTCTCTCTCTCTCTCTCTGGCCTGTCCTGTCTCTCTCTCTCTCTCTCTCTGGCCTGGCTCTCAATTCAATTCAAATCGCTTTATTGGCATGACAAGTTACATCTTATGTTGCCAAAGCATCGGAAAACATTCATGTTTGTTCACAAAAATACAGATCTATCCATACAGTGTATAAACAGATATATCCCTGAGTGTATAAATATACTTTCATATAATTTATATATACTCTTTTCTTATCTTTAGTGGTTGTCCCTCTGTTTATGGCGAGCTGTAACATAGTGTGCCGCTAGTGTTACACAATTTCTCTCTTCCCCTAGTAGGTATGGGAGTTTTTGGTCGTCATTCAAATTTCTGAATTCTGGGCATATTTTTGTGAATTTTGGGTAGAAATTCTCCCTTATGCCCTGATATTTTCTACAAGCTGTGAGGAAGTGCATCTCTGTCTCCACCACTCCCTGACTGCAGTAAGAGCATATCCTGTCCTCTCTTGGTAGCCGGGTCTGTCTGTGTCTACCTTTTTCGATCGCCAGGTTATGTTCACTAAGTCTGTACATTGTCAAAGTTTTTCTCAGTTTGCTATCCTTTACCATGGGTGTTTGTCCCATTTTGCGAATTCTTGTTGTGTTAGCGGACCCCACACCTCACTGCCATAGAGTGCAATGTCTCTCTCTCTCTCTGGCCTGTCCTGTCTCTCTCTCTCTGGCCTGTCTCTCTCTCTCTCTCTCTCTGGCCTGTCTCTCTCTCTCTCTCTCTCTGGCCTGTCTCTCTCTCGCTCTCTCTCTCTGGCCTGTCTCTCTCTCTCTGGCCTGACCTGTCTCTCTCTCTCTCTCTCTCTGGCCTGTCTCTGTCTCTCTCTCTGGCCTGACCTGTCTCTCTCTCTCTCTGGCCTGTCTCTGTCTCTCGGGCCTGTCTCTGTCTCTCTCTCTCTCTCTCTCTCTCTGGCCTGTCTCTGTCTCTCTCTCTGGCCTGTCCTGTCTCTCTCTCTCTCTCTCTGGCCTGTCTCTGTCTGTCTCTCTGGCCTGTCCTGTCTCTCTCTCTCTGGCCTGTCTCTGTCTCTCTCTCTGGCCTGTCCTGTCTCTCTCTCTCTCTGGCCTGTCTCTGTCTCTGGCCTGTCTCTGTCTCTCTCTCTCTCTCTGGCCTGACCTGACTCTCTCTCTCTCTCTGGCCCGACCTCTCTCTCTCTCTGGCCTGGCCTGTTTTTCTCACTCTCTGGCCTGGCCTGTTTTTCTCTCTCTCTGGCCCTGTCTCTCTCTCTCTCTCTTTGATTCGGCCTGTCTCGCTCTCTCTGGCCCAGCCTGTCTCACTGTTAATGCTGCAAAGCAAGATGCAGCCATAACAAAATCAGCTTTTAAAAAGTTGGTAAGTGCTGAGTTGCCTGAAATAGTCGGCCCGTTTAATACGGTTTGTAATTGGCACCAGGGTGATGTCAAAGGGTCAGCGCCATTTGCCCAAGGGCGGGGCTGCTGCCAACGAAATAAAGTAGTTGGGCCTGCGCCGTTCCAGTGGGTTTTTGGTTGTTCTCGGCGGACTTCCCACAGATTGGTGAGAGAGAGAGAGAGAGAGAGGAGGGGAGGGGAGGGGATGAGAGAGCGCTGCGGCCGAACTGCAGAAAATAAAAATTACAAGTTGAATTGGTTAACGTTAACATTTATGCGCAGAATGCTTCTGGGCAGCTTCCGGTTTGTTTGTTGGCAGCAGTCACCGTTTGCCCAGCACAGGCGAGTGTCCTGGATAAGCAGAAAGGGCACAAGTGTTGGGGACTGCACGTCCAAGTGTCTGTACACTAACAGCAATGGAAGCCCAGAAGAATATTAAGATTCCTCATTCAACGTTCAATGAATACAACAAGCGAGTGTGGCAAAAGAGGACATTTACAACGAGTCATTGATCGGACAAAAATGAACGGTGCATTTTGCTCGATCGATACTGAAATAATAGTGACTGCAATTGACCTCAGGACCCCAGAGACTTTTTCTGGTTGGGGTTGGGGGGTAATTGTGCAATAAAAACAAAATCAGCCAGCATTGTTTCCCCTGATCGCCGTTCATTGGGTCTTGCTGCAAAGTGCATGTGTTGGGGGTGGGGCCAGGACGGGACTGAGCTCCAGTCTCGGCTCTTTTAAAAAATATTATTTGTTCCTGGGATGTGGGCATCGCTGGCAAGGTTGACATTTATTGCCCATCCCCAGTTCCCCTAGAGAAGGTGGTGGTGAGCCGCCTTCTTGAACTGCTGCAGTCCGTGTGGTGAAGGTGCTCCCACAGTGCTGTTAGGGAGGGAGTTCCAGGATTTCAACCCAGCGACGATGAAGGGACAGCCGATGTATCTCCAAGTCAGAATGGTGTGCAACTCGGAGGGGAACTTGGAGGTGGTGGTGTTCCCATGCGCCTGCTGCCCTTGTCCTTCTAGGTGGAAGAGGTCGCGGGTTTGGGAGGTGCTGCCGAAGGAGCCTTGGCGAGTTGCTGCAGTGCTTCTTGTAGATGGTACACACTCTGGGTGGTAGAGAGCTCGCACCCACTGAATGGCGACCTGGGTATAGGAAGACACTTGGTGCCAATGGGAACCGACCACAGCAAGAGTCAGCGCCCAGAGCCTTAGAAGAAAAAGAGTGTGCTGCAGGAATACACACACATGGAAAAAAAGGCAACAATTGATCATCGATCGAACAATTAAACAATCATAGGCTGCTCACCTTAACAGCTTTGTCACTATTGGCACAATTGTTAATAATAGCCAGTGATTGCTGGAATCTTGTCCCTCCAATTCCAACCACATCTGCTATTAATTGGCTTACTGCGATGATCACCTGCAGAAACCAATACAACCACTTAGATCTCAAACAAAAAAAAAGACACAAAGCTATTTTCCAACGCTCTTATTGCATAGAGTTTGCAGCACAGAAACAGGCCATTCGGCCCATCTGGTCGATGCCAGTGTTTACGCTCCACACGAGCCTCCTCCCGCCTTAGCAGCATCTCCTTCTATTGCTTTTGCCCTCGTGTGTTTATCTAGCTCGCCCTTTAAATGGGGAGTATAACAGGGGAGTTCTCCCCGGTGTCCTGGGACCAATATTTGATCCCTCAACCAACATCACTAAAACAGATGATCTGGTCATCATCACATTGCTGTCTGTGGGAGCTTGCTGTGCGCAAATTGGCTGCCGCGTTTCCTCCATTACAACAGTGACTCCACTTCAAAAGTACTTCATTGGCTGTAAAACGCTTTGGGACGTCCTGAGGTCGCGAAAGGTGTTATATAATTGCAAGTTTTTCTTTTAAATGCATCTACGCAATCCGTCTCAATCATTCCATGTGGCAGTGGGTTCCGCTTTCTCACTGTTGTACTGGAATTGCTCCAAGACTTGTGTTATTTAAATCCAACACGTTACTTCTGGCAGTATTGAGAGTGAAAGTGCAAAACATTTTCTGGTCAACATAATTTGTTTGAACGGTCACTACCAATTTTACAAAAGTCTGATTGTATTTTATTTGTGGGCGTCGCTGGCAAGGGCCAGCATTTATTGCCCATCGCTAGTTGCCCTCGAGAAGGTGGCGGTGAGCTGCCTTCTTGAATCGCTGCGGTCCGTCCGGTGAAGGTACTCCCACAGTGCTGACTTTGTCGTAGTTGGTTTGGTACAACTGAGTGTCTCGCTCGGCCATTTCAGAGGGCAGTTAAGAGTCAACCACATTGCTGTGGGTCTGGACTCACATATCGGCCAGACCGGGTAAGGACAGTAGATTTCCTTCCCTAAAAGGACATTAGTTTTTACGACAATCCGGTAGTTTCATGGTCACCATTACTGATACTAGCTTTTTATTCCAGATTTATTTAATTAACTGAATTTAAATTCCCCCAGTGGTGCGGTTTGAACTTTTGGATTACTAGCCCAGTAACATAACCACTATGCGACCGTACCCCTCGAATAGTTGGATATTGCAAAGTGTAAAACGAAGTGCTTTTTATTCCAGATTTATTTAATCGAATTTAAATTCCCCAGCTGCCGTGGTGGGATTTGAATTACTAGTCCAGTACCCTAACCGCTATGCTACCGCACCCTGACATTTGCTGCAGATGTTATAACAAGAGGTTTAAAGATTCATTTATTTGTATTGAGTTTCTGAAAAGTTTCACCATCTCCTCCTGAACTAAATCAACACATGGGCCCAGAAATTGGTCTCGAGCAGTGACGAAGAACAGGCGGGATCGGATCGGGATCGGCTGCCCGTCAACGGAACTGAGCCGGAGGCGGTGTGTGTAACGGGCCGCCGATCCGATACGGCCCGTACTGCGCCACCGCCGGAGGCGAATTTCTCGGCCGCGGTATTCTGTAGCCCCGCTGAATATTTTGAAGGAACTTGCTGTATTTGCACATTAAACTCGCCACAGAAAGTCAAGTCTCGTCATTACAAGAGCCTCTTAACAACATGATTAATGTTAATGACTGCCAATTAACCTCTTTGGCACCGAAAATAAACGATTTCAAGTGTGGAGTCTCATCCCATTAGGTTTTGAATTTTTCTGGGAGATTTTAAAAATGTAAAATTTTAATTTTATTTAGTTACTTTTCCTTTCTGTATCGTTTTTTTTCTTTCTCTCTCTATCCAATCATTCTTTCCATCTCTTTATTTCTCTTTCATGATGTCAGCTGTGGCTCAGTGGGTCGCACTCTCGTCTCTGAGTCAGAAGGTTGTGGGTTCCAGTCCCACTACAGGGACTTGAGCACATAATCCAGGCTGACACTCCCAATGCAGTACTGAGGAAGTGCTGCACTGTCAGAGGTGCCGTCTTTCGGATGAGACGTTAAACCGAGGTCCCGTCTGCTCTCTCAGGTGGACGTAAAAGATCCCATGGCCACTATTTTGAAGAAGAGCAGGGGAGTTATCCCCCGGTGTCCTGGGGCCAATATTTATCCCTCAACCAACATAACATAAAAAACAGGTTATCTGGTCATTGTCACATTGCTGTTTGTGGGAACTTGCTGTGCGCAAATTGGCTGCCGCGTTTCCTACATTACAGCAGTGACTACACTTCAAAAGTACTTCATTGGCTGTAAAGCGCTTTGAGACGTCCGGTGGTCGTGAAAGGCGCTGTAGAAATGCAAGTCTTTCTTTTTCTGTACCTGATTTGACATTGAATTCACCCCCTTTAATTCACCCTCCTTCCGCTGTTTATTTCCCATTCCTTCAATCTCATTGGTTGAGGAGATACCCTGTTGCTTTCCCTGCTCGCTCAGGTCCCAGATGCCCCGTGTTACTCCTTGCTGCGCCGTTATCAGCTCGCGCTTTCAAGCAACTTAGTGGGTAAAAAAATCCTGAACTGAAGGGTTCAAGTCTAACGAATGGCAGAGGCGGTCAGATACCCGGCTACAGCAAAACCTGTTGTGGAGATGTCCAAAATGTAGAAATTGTGGATTTGATTGTCATTTACTGAAAGTATAATAGTCAATTTAACAGTGGGAAATTAAGCTTATTTTATCATAGAATCATACAGCACAGAAGGAGGCCATTCAGCCCCTCGAGCCTGTCCCGCCATTCATTGAGATCATGGCTGATCTGCGACCTAACTCCATCTACCCACCTTTGGCCCATATCCCTTAACAAAAATCTATCAATCTAGCATCAATTGCCGTTTGCATAAGAGAGTTCCAAACTTCGACCACCCTTTGTGTGTAGACGTGTTTCCTAATTTCACTCCTGAAAGGTCTGGCTCTAACTTTTAGACTCTGCCCCCTAGGCCTAGACTCCCCAACCAGCGGAAATAGTTTCTCTCTATCTACCCTATCTGTTCCCTTTAATATCTTGAAAACTTCGATCAGATCACCCCTTAACCTTCTAAGTTCCAGGGAATATAACCCTAATTCGTGTAATCTCTCCTCGTAATTTAACCCTTGGAGTACAAAGAGCTATCCAATTAATCCCGCTCCCTGCAATTTTTTTTCAAGTACAAATCCAAATCCACATTCCCCTTTCGAAAGTTACTATTGAATCTGCTTCCACCGCCGGTTCAGGCAGTTTCTTCAATGGCACTGACCTGCAGGTGAGTTCTCACAAAGGATTTTCTTCGTGTCCACTCAAAATTGTTCCTCATTAAGAAATAGAGGAGTGTAGACGCGTCACTGCGGATTGTGCTCAGTTTCGAGTTGCAACACTTTAAAATCTCATAGCACATTGCGGCGCACATATCGGCTCGGCCTTCGAAGAACGTGGATGGAAACTGAAAAATAAATATCTCGGCAATGGGTTTCTGCGCAAACGCAGATAATCTTCTGGAACAGCAAGAATTAAACACCTTACTAAGAGGAGAGGGGCAAAAAAATAAAATAAAAATAAAGTGACTTTCGTACCTTGTAGACAAGGTTCCTCAAAGCAGCAAAGACGAACTTCAGCGCGGTTTCCGACTGGTTGATTTGTACAAAGCAGAGGAGAACGTCGAAAACCTTTTTCATCAGCGGGTTGTGCCCGTGGTCGGCAAGCAGCTGGCCCTAGAGAGGAAAGCAGATCGCATGAATACGTCAACTTCACGTCAGCCGATCAGCTGCTGCGAGAATGGCTCTGGTAGGGCAAAACGTCAAAGTATTACAAGGTATTTACAGCACGGAAACAGGCCATTCGGCCCAACTGGTCCATGCCGGTGTTTGTGCTCCACACGAGCTTCCTCCCACCCCTCTTCATCGCATCCTATCAACATGTCCTTCTATTCCTTTCTCCCTCATGTGTTTATAGAGTTTCCCCTTAAATGTATCTCTGCTATTGGCCTCAACCACTCCTCGAGAATAGATCAAGTGACTGGAATTGCATTCCTAAACATTTTGAATAAAGAACAGAGTACGAAGGGTTTTTGACAGCATGAATAGGGAGAAACTGTTTCCACTGGCAGGAGGGTCAGTAACCAGAGGACACAGTTTAAGGAAATTGGCAAAAGAACCAAAGGGTGAGACGAGGAGAATTTTTTTTAACGCAGCGAGTTGTTGTGATCTGGAATGCGCTGCCTGAAAGGGCGGTGGAAGCAGATTCAATAGTAACTTTCGAAAGGGGATTGGATAAATACTTGAAAAGGAGAAATTTGAAGGGCTACGGGGAAAGAGCAGCGGGAGTGGGACTAATTGGAAAGCTCTTTCAAAGGCAGCCACGATGGGCCGAATGGTCACCTTCGGAGCGGTATGATTCTATGAATAATTCATGCTGGAATGCAAAGTAAATTTAACATAAATACATCTGGAGTACTGTGTGGAGTTTTGGTCCCCCATTTCAAAAAAGGAGAGTCACTTATTGGAGGGGTACAGAGAAGGATATTCAATTGTTGGAGGGGTACAGAGAAGGATATTCAGTTGTTGGAGGGGGTACAGAGAAGGATATTCAGTTGTTGGAGGGGGTACAGAGAAGGATATTCAGTTGTTGGAGGGGGTACAGAGAAGGATATTCAGTTGTTGGAGGGGGTACAGAGAAGGATATTCAGTTGTTGGAGGGGGTACAGAGAAGGATATTCAGTTGTTGGAGGGGGTACAGAGAAGGATATTCAGTTGTTGGAGGGGGTACAGAGAAGGATATTCAGTTATTGGGGGGTACACAGAAGGATATTCAGTTATTGGGGGGGTACACAGAAGGATATTCAGTTGTTGGAGGGGTACAGAGAAGGATATTCAGTTGTTGGAGGGGGTACAGAGAAGGATATTCAGTTATTGGGGGGGGTACAGAGAAGGATATTCAATTGTTGGAGGGGGTACAGAGAAGGATATTCAGTTGTTGGAGGGGTACAGAGAAGGATATTCAGTTGTTGGAGGGGTACAGAGAAGGATATTCAGTTATTGGGGGGGTACAGAGAAGGATATTCAATTGTTGGAGGGGTACAGAGAAGGATATTCAGTTATTGGGGGGGTACAGAGAAGGATATTCAGTTGTTGGAGGGGGTACAGAGAAGGATATTCAGTTGTTGGAGGGGGTACAGAGAAGGATATTCAGTTGTTGGAGGGGGTACAGAGAAGGATATTCAGTTGTTGGAGGGGGTACAGAGAAGGATATTCAGTTGTTGGAGGGGGTACAGAGAAGGATATTCAGTTGTTGGAGGGGGTACAGAGAAGGATATTCAGTTGTTGGAGGGGGTACAGAGAAGGATATTCAGTTATTGGGGGGTACACAGAAGGATATTCAGTTATTGGGGGGGTACACAGAAGGATATTCAGTTGTTGGAGGGGTACAGAGAAGGATATTCAGTTGTTGGAGGGGGTACAGAGAAGGATATTCAGTTATTGGGGGGGGTACAGAGAAGGATATTCAATTGTTGGAGGGGGTACAGAGAAGGATATTCAGTTGTTGGAGGGGTACAGAGAAGGATATTCAGTTGTTGGAGGGGTACAGAGAAGGATATTCAGTTATTGGGGGGGTACAGAGAAGGATATTCAGTTATTGGAGGGGTACAGAGAAGGATATTCAGTTATTGGGGGGGGTACAGAGAAGGATATTCAGTTGTTGGAGGGGCACAGAGAAGGATATTCAGTTGTTGGAGGGGGTACAGAGAAGGATATTCAGTTGTTGGAGGGGTACAGAGAAGGATATTCAGTTGTTGGAGGGGTACAGAGAAGGATATTCAGTTATTGGAGGGGTACAGAGAAGGATATTCAGTTGTTGGAGGGGTACAGAGAAGGATATTCAGTTATTGGAGGGGTACCGAGAAGGATATTCAGTTATTGGAGGGGTACAGAGAAGGATATTCAGTTATTGGAGGGGTACAGAGAAGGATATTCAGTTATTGGAGGGGGTACAGAGAAGGATATTCAGTTATTGGAGGGGTACCGAGAAGGATATTCAGTTATTGGAGGGGTACAGAGAAGGATATTCAGTTATTGGAGGGGTACAGAGAAGGATATTCAGTTATTGGAGGGGGTACAGAGAAGGATATTCAGTTGTCGGAGGGGGTACAGAGAAGGATATTCAGTTATTGGAGGGGGTACAGAGAAGGATATTCAGTTGTTGGAGGGGTACAGAGGAGGATATTCAGTTGTTTTGGGGGGGGGGGTACAGAGAAGGATATTCAGTTGTTGGGGGGGTACAGAAAAGGACATTCAGTTATTGGGGTACAGAGAAGGATATTCAGTTGTTGGAGGGGGTACAGAGAAGGATATTCAGTTGTTGGAGGGTGTACAGAGAAGGATATTCAGTTGTTGGAGGGGGTACAGAGAAGGACGACTATGTGTGCGGGAAGTGTGTCCAGCTGCAGCTACTGACAGACCGCATTGCGGCACTGGAGCTGCGGATGGATTCATTTTGGAGCATTCGCGATGCTGAGGACGTCGTGAATATCACATTTAGCGAATTGGTCACACCGCAGGTAAAGGGTGTACAGGCAGGAATGGAATGGGTGACCAGCAGGCACAGTAAGAGGCGCAGGCAGGTAGTGCAGGAATCCCCTGTGGCCATCCCCCTCTCAAACAGATATACCACTTTGAATACTGTTGGGGGGATGACTCCTCAGGGGAAGGCAGCAGCAGCCAACTTCCTGGCACCATGGGTGGCTCTGCTGCACAGGCTGGGAGGAAAAAAAGTGGAAGAGCTATAGTAATAGGGAACTCAATTGTAAGGGAAATAGATAGGCGTTTTTGCGGCCGCAATCGAGACTCCAGGATGGTGTGTTGCCTCCCTGGTGCAAGGGTCAAGGACGTCTCGGAGCGGCTGCAGAACATTTTGGAGGGGGAGGGCGAACAGCCAGTTGTTGTGGTGTACATAGGCACCAACGATATAGGTAAAAAATGGGATGAGGTCCTAAAAGCAGGATATAGGGAGTTAGGAGGTAAATTAAAAAATAGGACCTCAAAAGGTAGTAATCTCAGGATTGCTACCAGTGCCACGTGCTAGTCAGAGTAGAAATAGGAGGATATTTCAAATGAATACGTGGCTAGAGGAATGGTGCAAGGGGGAGGGATTCAAATTCCCTGGACATTGGAACCGGTTCTGGGAGAGGTGGGACCAGTACAAACGGGACGGTTTGCACCTGGGCAGGGCCGGGACCGATGTCCTAGGGGGAGTGTTTGCTAGTGCTGTTGGGGAGGGTTTAAACTAAAGTGGCAGGGGGTTGGGAACCTGAGCAGGGAGACAGAGGAAAGGGAAACAAGGAAAAAAGCAAAAGACAGGAAGGAGAAAAACAAAATTAGAAGGCAAAGAACTCAACGGTTTAAATCAAACATGGTCACAGTAAATAATAATTCATATAGGTCTGAGAGCGTTAAAAAAACAAGCCTGAAGGCTTTGTGTCTTAATGCAAGGAGCATTCGGAACAAGGTGGATGAATTAGCTGCGCAAATAGAGGTAAACGAATATGATTTGATTGGGATTACAGAAACATGGCTCCAGGGTGGCCAAGGCTGGGAACTCAACATCCAGGGGTATTCAATATTTAGGAAGGATAGGCAAAAAAGAAAGGGAGGTGGGGTAGCATTGCTGGTTAAAGAGGGGATTAACACAATTGAAAGGAAGGATATTAACTCTGATGATGCGGAATCTGTATGGGTAGAACTAAGAAATATCAAGGGGCAGAAAACGTTAGTGGGAGTGGTATATACACCTCCAAACAGTAATACAGAAGTTGGGGATGGCATTAAAAGGGAAATTAGAGAAGCATGCAGTAAGGGCACAGCAGTCATCATGGGTGACTTTAATTTACATATAGATTGGGCTAACCAAATTAGTAAAAATACTGTGGAGGAGGAATTCCTAGAATGTTTATGGGATGGTTTTCTGGAACAATATGTCGAGGAACCAACCAGAGATCAGGCCATCTTAGATTGGGTATTATGTAATGAGAGAGGATTAATTAGCAATCTTGTTGTACGAGGCCCCTTGGGTCAGAGCGATCATAATATGATAGAATTCTTCATTAGGATGGAGAGTGAAGTAGTTGACTCGGAGACTAGGGTCCTGAATTTAAATAAAGGAAACTACGATGGTATGAGGCGCGAATTGGGTAGGATTGATTGGGGAATGTCACTCAAAGGGTTGACGGTGGATAGGCAATGGCAAACATTCAAAGACCGCATGGATGAACTACAGAAGTTGTTCATCCCAGTTTGGGATAAGAATAAAACAAAAAGGGTGACTCAACCGTGGCTAACACGGGAAATTAGGGATAGCATAAGATCCAAGGAGAGGGCATATAAATTGGCCAGAAAAAGCGGTAACCCTGAGGATTGGGAGCAGTTTAGGATTCAACAAAGGAGGACAAAGGGATTAATTAAGATGGGGAAAATAGAACATGAAAGTAAGCTTGCAGGGAACATAAAAACTGATTGTAAGAGCTTTTATAGATATGTGAAGAGAAAAAGATTAGTGAAATCAAGTGTAGGTCCCTTGCAGTCAGAAGCAGGGGAAGTTATAATGGGGAACAAAGAAATGGCCGACCAATTAAATGCATATTTTGGTTCTGTCTTCACAAAGGAGGACACAAATAACCTCCCAGAGATGTTGGAGAACATAGGGTCTGATGAGAGGGAGGAACTGAAAGAAATCAGTATTTGTAGGGAAATGGTGTTAGGGAAATTGATGGGCTTGAAGGCCGATAAATCCCCAGGGCCTGATAATCTACATCCTAGGGTACTTAAGGAAGTGGCCCTAGAAATAGTAGATGCATTGCTGATCATCTTCCAAAATTCGCTGGAATCTGGAACTGTACCCATGGATTGGAGGGTAGCTAATGTTACCCCACTATTCAAAAAGGGTGGTAGAGAGAAAGCGGGGAATTACAGACCGGTAAGCCTGACATCGGTAGTGGGGAAAATGCTAGAGTCCATTATAAAGGATGTAATAGCTGAGCACTTGGAAAACAGTGACAGGATTGGACAAAGTCAACATGGATTTACAAAAGGTAAATCGTGCTTGACTAATCTACTGGAATTTTTTGAGGATGTAACTGGGAAATAGGTAAGGGAGAACCAGTAGATGTGGTGTATTTGGACTTTCAAAAGGCTTTCGATCAGGTCCCGCATAAGAGATTAGTGTAAAGTTAAGGCACATGGGATTGGGGGCAAGGTATTGACTTGGATAGAGAACTGGTTGGCGGACAGAAAGCAGAGAGTAGGAATTAACGGGTCTTTTTCCGAGTGGCAGGCAGTGACTAGTGGGGTACCGCAGGGATCGGTCCTTGGACCCCAGCTATTCACAATATACATTAATGATCTAGATAAGGGAACTATATGTAATATCTCCAAGTTTGCAGACGACACAAAGCTTGGTGGGCGTGTGTGCTGCGAAGAGGATACCGAGAAACTCCAGGATGATTTGGACAGGTTGGGTGATTGGGCAGAAGCGTGGCAGATGCAATATAACGTGGATAAATGCGAGGTTATCCACTTTGGTGTCAAAAACAGAAAGGGAGACTATTATCTGAATGGCAATAGATTGGGAGAAGGGGAAGTGCAACGAGACCTGGGTGTCCTTGTGCACCAGTCGCTGAAGGTAAGCATGCAGGTGCAGCAGGCGGTGAAGAAGGCAAATGGTATGTTGGCCTTCATAGCGAAAGGGTTTGAGTACAGGAGCAAGGATGTCCTGCTGCAGTTGTACAGGGCCTTGGTGAGGCCACACCTTGAGTACTGTGTGCAGTTTTGGTCGCCTTATCTGAGGAGGGATGTTCTTGCCATGGAAGGAGTTCAGCGAAGATTCACAAGGCTGATCCCTGGGATGGCAGGAATGACGTATGAGGAGAGATTGGGTCGATTGGGCTCATACTCGCTGGAGTTTAGAAGAATGAGAGGGGATCTCATCGAAACGTATAAAATTCTGACAGGTCTGGACAAACTAGATGCAGGTAGAATGTTCCCGATGGTCGGAGAGTCCAGAACCAGGGGTCATAGTCTAAGGATAAGGGGCAAGCCATTTAGGACAGAGATGAGGAAGAATTTCTTCACCCAGAGAGTGGTGAACCTGTGGAATTCTCTACCACAGAAGGCAGTTGAGGCCAAGTCTTTAAATATATTCAAGAAGGAGTTAGATATATTTCTTAGAGCTAAAGGGATCAAGGGATATGGGGAGAAGGCAGGTACGGGGTACTGAGTTTGGATGATCAGCCATGATCACATCGAATGGCGGAGCAGGCTCAAGGGGCCGAATGGCCTACTCCTGCTCCTATCTTCTATGTTTCTATGATGTTCAGTTGTTGGGGTACAGAGAAGGATATTCAGTTGTTGGGGTACAGAGAAGGATATTCAGTTGTTGGGGTACAGAGAAGGATATTCAGTTGTTGGGGTACAGAGAAGGATATTCAGTTGTTGGGGTACAGAGAAGGATATTCAGTTGTTGGGGTACAGAGAAGGATATTCAATTGTTGGAGGGGGTACAGAGAAGGATATTCAGTTGTTGGAGGGGGTACAGAGAAGGATATTCAGTTGTTGGGGTACAGAGAAGGATATTCAATTGTTGGAGGGGGTACAGAGAAGGATATTCAATTGTTGGAGGGGGTACAGAGAAGGATATTCAGTTATTGGAGGGGGTACAGAGAAGGATATTCAGTTGTTGGGGGGCTACAGAGAAGGATATTCAGTTGTTGGAGGGTGTACAGAGAAGGATATTCAGTTATTGGGGGGGTACAGAGAAGGATATTCAGTTGTTGGAGGGGGTACAGAGAAGGATATTCAGTTGTTGGAGGGGGTACAGAGAAGGATATTCAGTTATTGGAGGGGGTACAGAGAAGGATATTCAGTTGTTGGAGGGTGTACAGAGAAGGATATTCAGTTGTTGGAGGGGGTACAGAGAAGGATATTCAGTTGTTGGAGGGTGTACAGAGAAGGATATTCAGTTATTGGGGGGGTACAGAGAAGGATATTCAGTTGTTGGAGGGGGTACAGAGAAGGATATTCAGTTATTGGGGGGGTACAGAGAAGGATATTCAGTTGTTGGGGTACAGAGAAGGATATTCAGTTGTTGGAGGGGGTACAGAGAAGGATATTCAGTTGTTGGGGGGGTACAGAGAAGGATATTCAGTTGTTGGGGTACAGAGAAGGGTATTCAATTGTTGGAGGGGGTACAGAGAAGGATATTCAATTGTTGGAGGGGTACAGAGAAGGATATTCAATTGTTGGAGGGGTACAGAGAAGGATATTCAATTGTTGGAGGGGTACAGAGAAGGATATTCAATTGTTGGAGGGGTACAGAGAAGGATATTCAGTTGTTGGAGGGGGTACAGAGAAGGATATTCAGTTGTTGGAGGGGGTACAGAGAAGGATATTCAATTGTTGGAGGGGGTACAGAGAAGGATATTCAATTGTTGGAGGGGGTACAAAGAAGGATATTCAATTGTTGGAGGGGGTACAGAGAAGGATATTCAATTGTTGGAGGGGGTACAAAGAAGGATATTCAATTGTTGGAGGGGGTACAGAGAAGGATATTCAATTGTTGGAGGGGTACAGAGAAGGATATTCAGTTATTGGGGTACAGAGAAGGATATTCAGTTATTGGGGGGTACAGAGAAGGATATTCAATTGTTGGGGGGGTACAGAGAAGGATAATGGCCCGAAATTCGGGTCCCAACGCGTGAGTACGGACGGAGTATTCACGCGTGAACCCGATGGAAGTGCCGGTTTCTTGCATGCACGACGCATGCGCGGGAAACCGGCATTTCCGATCCTCTGAACAGAGGGGTTCAGAGGTCAAAAGCGTGCGCGCGGGAGTCTGCGCGTGCGCGTTGAACTTCCTTTTTTTTTTACAGGTTTTTCCGTGCGTGCAGGCCTCCACATTTTACACATTTAAAAACCAGGCGTAAGGACTTCATTTTAAAAGGTAATTGGTCAATTAATTAAAATTAGAACATTTTTTCCACAGGTTTATTATTTTTAAATACTTTAAAGTAAGGTAAGTGTATTTTTAGCCCTGTTTTTTTATAAAATTATTTTTTTCAAAAATTTAAATTATTATTTAAAATAGTTATTTAATGTTATTTATAGTTTATTTAAAAAGTGTGATTTAATATTTTTTTTATTTTAAGGGTAAGTACTGTTTTGGGGGCCGGAGTTTTCATGAGTTTGACAGTTCTTTCTGTCAAGTTCATGAATGGGATTTTCCCTCCTCCGATTGGTTGGCCGTGGCTCACGTGATCCCAGCGGACGCATCGCGCTAACTACGCCGCTGGATCACGCAAGCACAGCGCGCCGGGAGCTGGACCGGGCCACAGACAGGAAATCCACGCAGGCCCAGGCCTCAACTGCCGGCGCGCTAGGTAAGTGTAGGTCGGGGGCTTGCACCCGCGGGAAGCCCCCGACACGAATTTCTGGGCCATTCAGTTGTTGGAGGGGTACAGAGAAGGATATTCAGTTGTTGGAGGGGGTACAGAGAAGGATATTCAGTTGTTGGAGGGGGTACAGAGAAGGATATTCAGTTGTTGGAGGGGGTACAGAGAAGGATATTCAGTTGTTGGAGGGGGTACAGAGAAGGATATCCAGTTGTTGGAGGGGTACAGAGAAGGATATTCAGTTGTTGGAGGGGTACAGAGAAGGATATTCAGTTGTTGGAGGGGTACAGAGAAGGATATTCAGTTGTTGGAGGGGTACAGAGAAGGATATTCAGTTATTGGAGGGGGTACAGAGAAGGATATTCAGTTGTTGGGGGGGTACAGAGAAGGATATTCAGTTATTGGGGGGGTACAGAGAAGGATATTCAGTTGTTGGGGTACAGAGAAGGATATTCAGTTATTGGAGGGGGTACAGAGAAGGATATTCAGTTGTTGGGGGGGGAAAAAAAAGGATATTCAGTTATTGGAGGGGGTACAGAGAAGGATATTCAGTTATTGGAGGGGTACAGAGAAGGATATTCAGTTGTTGGAGGGGTACAGAGAAGGATATTCAGTTGTTGGAGGGGTACAGAGAAGGATATTCAGTTGTTGGGGGGGTACAGAGAAGGATATTCAGTTATTGGAGGGGTACAGAGAAGGATATTCAGTTGTTGGAGGGGTACAGAGAAGGATATTCAGTTGTTGGAGGGGTACAGAGAAGGATATTCAGTTATTGGGGGGGTACAGAGAAGGATATTCAGTTGTTGGGGTACAGAGAAGGATATTCAGTTGTTGGGGTACAGAGAAGGATATTCAGTTGTTGGGGTACAGAGAAGGATATTCAGTTGTTGGGGTACAGAGAAGGATATTCAGTTGTTGGAGGGGGTACAGAGAAGGATATTCAGTTGTTGGGGTACAGAGAAGGATATTCAGTTGTTGGGGTACAGAGAAGGATATTCAGTTGTTGGAGGGGTACAGAGAAGGATATTCAGTTATTGGAGGGGTACAGAGAAGGATATTCAGTTGTTGGGGTACAGAGAAGGATATTCAGTTGTTGGGGTACAGAGAAGGATATTCAGTTATTGGAGGGGTACAGAGAAGGATATTCAGTTGTCGGAGGGGGTACAGAGAAGGATATTCAGTTGTTGGAGGGGTACAGAGAAGGATATTCAGTTGTTGGGGTACAGAGAAGGATATTCAGTTATCGGAGGGGGTACAGAGAAGGATATTCAGTTGTTGGAGGGGTACAGAGAAGGATATTCAGTTGTTGGAGGGGTACAGAGAAGGATATTCAGTTGTTGGAGGGGTACAGAGAAGGATATTCAGTTGTTGGAGGGTGTACAGAGAAGGATATTCAGTTGTTGGAGGGGTACAGAGAAGGATATTCAGTTGTTGGAGGGGGTACAGAGAAGGATATTCAGTTGTTGGAGGGGGTACAGAGAAGGATATTCAGTTGTTGGAGGGGTACAGAGAAGGATATTCAGTTGTTGGAGGGGTACAGAGAAGGATATTCAGTTGTTGGAGGGGTACAGAGAAGGATATTCAGTTGTTGGAGGGGTACAGAGAAGGATATTCAGTTGTTGGAGGGGTACAGAGAAGGATATTCAGTTGTTGGAGGGGGTACAGAGAAGGATATTCAGTTGTTGGAGGGGGTACAGAGAAGGATATTCAGTTGTTGGAGGGGGTACAGAGAAGGATATTCAGTTATTGGAGGGGTACAGAGAAGGATATTCAGTTATTGGAGGGGGTACAGAGAAGGATATTCAGTTATTGGAGGGGTACAGAGAAGGATATTCAGTTGTTGGAGGGGGTACAGAGAAGGATATTCAGTTGTTGGAGGGGTACAGAGAAGGATATTCAGTTGTTGGAGGGGTACAGAGAAGGATATTCAGTTATTGGAGGGGGTACAGAGAAGGATATTCAGTTGTTGGGGGGGTACAGAGAAGGATATTCAGTTATTGGGGGGGTACAGAGAAGGATATTCAGTTGTTGGGGTACAGAGAAGGATATTCAGTTATTGGAGGGGGTACAGAGAAGGATATTCAGTTGTTGGGGGGTACAGAGAAGGATATTCAGTTATTGGAGGGGGTACAGAGAAGGATATTCAGTTATTGGAGGGGTACAGAGAAGGATATTCAGTTGTTGGAGGGGTACAGAGAAGGATATTCAGTTGTTGGAGGGGTACAGAGAAGGATATTCAGTTGTTGGGGGGGTACAGAGAAGGATATTCAGTTATTGGAGGGGTACAGAGAAGGATATTCAGTTATTGGGGGGGTACAGAGAAGGATATTCAGTTGTTGGGGTACAGAGAAGGATATTCAGTTGTTGGGGTACAGAGAAGGATATTCAGTTGTTGGGGTACAGAGAAGGATATTCAGTTGTTGGGGTACAGAGAAGGATATTCAGTTGTTGGAGGGGGTACAGAGAAGGATATTCAGTTGTTGGGGTACAGAGAAGGATATTCAGTTGTTGGGGTACAGAGAAGGATATTCAGTTGTTGGGGTACAGAGAAGGATATTCAGTTGTTGGGGTACAGAGAAGGATATTCAGTTATTGGAGGGGTACAGAGAAGGATATTCAGTTATTGGAGGGGTACAGAGAATGATATTCAGTTATTGGGGGGGTACAGAGAAGGATATTCAGTTGTTGGGGTACAGAGAAGGATATTCAGTTGTTGGGGTACAGAGAAGGATATTCAGTTGTTGGGGTACAGAGAAGGATATTCAGTTGTTGGGGTACAGAGAAGGATATTCAGTTGTTGGAGGGGGTACAGAGAAGGATATTCAGTTGTTGGGTTACAGAGAAGGATATTCAGTTGTTGGGGTACAGAGAAGGATATTCAGTTGTTGGGGTACAGAGAAGGATATTCAGTTATTGGAGGGGTACAGAGAAGGATATTCAGTTGTTGGGGTACAGAGAAGGATATTCAGTTGTTGGGGTACAGAGAAGGATATTCAGTTATTGGAGGGGTACAGAGAAGGATATTCAGTTGTTGGGGGGGTACAGAGAAGGATATTCAGTTGTTGGAGGGGTACAGAGAAGGATATTCAGTTGTTGGGGTACAGAGAAGGATATTCAGTTATCGGAGGGGGTACAGAGAAGGATATTCAGTTGTTGGAGGGGTACAGAGAAGGATATTCAGTTGTTGGAGGGGTACAGAGAAGGATATTCAGTTGTTGGAGGGGTACAGAGAAGGATATTCAGTTGTTGGAGGGTGTACAGAGAAGGATATTCAGTTGTTGGAGGGGTACAGAGAAGGATATTCAGTTGTTGGAGGGGTACAGAGAAGGATATTCAGTTGTTGGAGGGGTACAGAGAAGGATATTCAGTTGTTGGAGGGGGTACAGAGAAGGATATTCAGTTGTTGGAGGGGGTACAGAGAAGGATATTCAGTTGTTGGAGGGGGTACAGAGAAGGATATTCAGTTATTGGAGGGGTACAGAGAAGGATATTCAGTTATTGGAGGGGGTACAGAGAAGGATATTCAGTTATTGGAGGGGTACAGAGAAGGATATTCAGTTGTTGGAGGGGGTACAGAGAAGGATATTCAGTTGTTGGAGGGGGTACAGAGAAGGATATTCAGTTGTTGGAGGGGGTACAGAGAAGGATATTCAGTTGTTGGAGGGGGTACAGAGAAGGATATTCAGTTGTTGGAGGGGTACAGAGAAGGATATTCAGTTATTGGAGGGGGTACAGAGAAGGATATTCAGTTATTGGAGGGGGTACAGGGAAGGATATTCAGTTATTGGAGGCGTACAGAGAAGGATATTCAGTTATTGGAGGGGGTACAGAGAAGGATATTCAGTTATTGGAGGGGGTACAGAGAAGGATATTCAGTTATTGGAGGGGGTACAGGGAAGGATATTCAGTTATTGGAGGGGGTACAGAGAAGGATATTCAGTTATTGGAGGGGGTACAGAGAAGGATATTCAGTTATTGGAGGAGGTAGAGAGAAGGATATTCAGTTGTTGGAGGGGTACAGAGAAGGATATTCAGTTGTTGGAGGGGGTACAGAGAAGGATATTCAGTTATTGGAGGGGGTACAGGGAAGGAAATTCAGTTGATTGCAGAACTTCAGGGAATGAAGTGAGAGGAAACATTGACGAGCATGGGCCTTTTCTCTCTTGAAAAGAGAAGGGGAAAAGTGTTAAAAATTATGAAAGGTTTGAACAAATTGGATCCAAGTAAACTTTTCTGCCGTGTACAGAATTTAAGCACAAGGGGTCATATTTACAAATTAAGGACAACGAAAGAAAATAGGAAATGGAGCGGGAACTGTTTTTTTAAACTAAAAGGGTGGTTAGTTTGTGATAAAGAAATAACGACATGGGTGGTGGAACAAGAAACCGCACTGGGTTTCAAGAAGGAAATAAGCTCTATGTCAAGAAATGGGATTCCTGGTTATTAGTAACATCGGAACAGGAAGAGGCCATTCAGCCCCTCGAGCCTGTTCCACCATTCAGTTAGATCATGGCTGATCTGTATCTTAACTCCAGCTACCCGCCTTGGTTCCGTAATGGTTAATACCCTTGCCCAACAAAATTCCATCAATCACCGTTTTTTTTTTGCTACAGTCAGAAGGAAAGTACCTAATTATTAGAAATGCACCATGGGAATACTGTGGCTAGGTGGGCGAGATGGGCAGAAGATCCTTTCTTGCCTGACACTGTGATGGTGTGCCCTGATTTTAGTTAGAATGTAACCACCTCGATACGATGCACACATTTAAGGCACGGCACAAGATACACAGAGGCTTAATTATGTATGTAGAGATAGATTGACTGTAAATTAAATTCAGTTAATTAAATAAATCTGGAATAAAAAGCTAGCATCAGTAATGGTGACCATGAAACTACCAGATTGTCGTAAAAACCCATCAGGTTCACTAATTAATGTCCTGCAGGGAAGGAAATCTGCCGCCCTTACCCGGTCTGGCCTTTATGTGACTCCAGACCCACAGCAATGTGGTTGATTCTTAACTGTCCTCTGAAATGGCCTAGCAAGACACTCAGCTGTCAAGGCGGCTCACCGCCACCACCTTCTAGGGCAATTAGGGATGGGCAATAAATGCTGGCATTGCCAGTGAATGAATAAAAAATACACCAGAGACTTCAACACAAAATCTAAGCTTGACACTCCAGTGCAGTACTGAGGGAGCGCCGCACATTCGGAGGGGCAGTACTGAGGGAGCGCCGCACTGTCGGAGGGGCAGTACTGAGGGAGCGCCGCACTGTCGGAGGGGCAGTACTGAGGGAGCGCCGCACTGTCGGAGGGGCAGTACTGAGGGAGCGCCGCACTGTCGGAGGGGCAGTACTGAGGGAGTGCCGCACTGTCGGAGGGGCAGTACTGAGGGAGCGCCGCACTGTCGGAGGGGCAGTACTGAGGGAGCGCCGCACTGTCGGAGGTGTCGTCTTTCGGATGAGACGTTAAACCGAGGTCCCGTCTGCTCTCAGGTGGATGCAAAAGATCCCATGGCACAATTTTGAATTGAGAGCAGCTGAGTTCTCCCCGGTGTCCTGGGGCCAATATTTATCCCTCAACCAACATCACTAAAAAACAGATTATCTGGTCATTATCACATTGCTGTTTGTGGGAGCTTACTGTGCGCAAATTGGCTGCCGCGTTTCCTACATTACAGCAGTGACTACACTTCATAAAAATACTTCATTGGCTGTAAAGCGCTTTTGGGCGTCCGGTGGTCGTGAATAAAAATGCAAGACTTTCTTGTGGATCTCCTGCAATCCAGCCACACTGCCCTCCCTCTTTATCCATTTGGATCGAATCAAAGCACATCCCCACGAGTTGTATTTCTCCAGTCATATTCTACATTTGCTTGAAATGGTGGCTACACCGGCACTGTGCTTTTTTTTATTTCTGCTCCACTAGCACGTTGCAATTTTTAATGTTAACAGCAAATGGGAAGTAAAAAAAAAAGTGCTGGAGTGCACTGAATAGTCAGCATCTAAAACAAAAGAATTTTCAGCTGCGATCGAGCTGTGCATTTCAATTTTTTCCATTTCAGATTTCTAGTTCTCACGCTAATTCTTTTAAAATCCCGTAACACTGACGTGTTTTAAAAAAAATGTAATGTAAGAAGTCACACAACACCAGGTTATAGTCCAACAGCTTTATTTGAAATCACAAGCTTTCGGAGCGCTGCTCCTTCTTCAGGTGAAGTGGAGAAATGCATAAAGACACAGCTTATATAGTCAGAGAATCATGTCAGATGTTTACAGGTAACCTTTCCAACTGCCATTTATCACACCTCGGCAGAGAGATAATCACAGCAGTCAAAGGTGTGAATGGTGTCCAAACAGGTCAGTCAGGGAAACATTACATCAAAGAACAATGAGGTGGGGTCACAAGGGGTCAAATATTGCAGATGCTGGGGTCTGTATGAAAAACAAAAAAAGACAAAAAACATTTTTTTTGGCTGGAAATCACAGCAGGTCCGGCCGCATCTGTGTAGAGAGAACAAGCCAATGTCGACTCGAGTCTGGATGACCCTGCGTCAGGTGGGGTTACATGTAGCGTGACATGAACCCAAGATCTCGGTTGAGGCTGTCCTCATGGGTGCGGAACTTGGCTATCAGTTTCTGCTCGACGATTTTGCGTTGTCGTGTGTCTCGAAGGCCGCCTTGGAGAATGCTTACCCGAAGATCGGAGGCTGAATGTCCTTGACTGCTGAAGTGTTCCCCGACTGGGAGGGAACACTCCTGCCTGGTGATTGTTGCGCGGTGTCCGTTCATCCGTTGTCGCAGTGTCTGCATGGTCTCGCCGATGTACCATGCTCCGGGGCATCCTTTCCTGCAACGTATGAGGTAGACAACGTTGGCCGAGTCACATGAGTATGTACCATGTACCTGGTGGGTGGTGTCCTCACGTGTGATGATGGTATCTGTGTTGATGATCTGGCATGTCTTGCAGAGGTTGCTGTGGCAGGGTTGTGTGGTGTCGTGGTCGCTGTTCTCCTGAAAGCTGGGTAATTTGCTGCGAACGATGGTCTGTATGAGGTTAGGCGGCTGTTTGAAAGCGAGTAGTGGAGGCGTGGGGATGGCCTTAGCGAGGTGTTCGTCGTCATCGATGACATGTTGAAGGCTGCGAAGAACATGGCGTAGTTTCTCCGCTCCGGGGAAGTACTGGACGACGAAGGGTACTCTGTTGGTTGTGTCCCGTGTTTGTCTTCTGAGGTGGTCTATGCGATTTTTCGCTGTGGCCCGTCGGAACTGTCGATCGACGAGTCGAGCGTCATATCCCGTTCTTACAAGGGCGTCTTTCAGTGTCTGTAGGTGTCCATCGCGTTCCTCCTCGTCTGAGCAGATCCTGTGTATTCGCAGGGCTTGTCCATAGGGGATGGCTTCTTTAACGTGGTTAGGGTGGAAGCTGGAGAAGTGAAGCATCGTGAGGTTGTCCGTGGGCTTGCGGTAGAGTGAAGTGCTGAGGTGTCCGTCTTTGATGGAGATTCGTGTGTCCAGGAATGAGACCGATTCTGAGGAGTAGTCCATGGTGAGTTTGATGGTGGGATGGAACTTGTTGATGTTATCGTGTAGTCTTTTCAGTGATTCTTCGCCGACAATGTTTTTTGTCTGTTTTTTTGTTTTTCATACAGACCCCAGCATCTGCAATATTTGACCCCTTGTGACCCCACCTCATTGTTCTTTGATGTAATGTTTCCCTGACTGATCTGTTTGGACACCATTCACACCTTTGACTGCTGTGATTATCTCTCTGCCGAGGTGTGATAAATGGCAGTTGGAAAGGTTACCTGTAAACATCTGACATGATTCTCTGACTATATAAGCTGTGTCTTTATGCATTTCTCCACTTCACCTGAAGAAGGAGCAGCGCTCCGAAAGCTTGTGATTTCAAATAAAGCTGTTGGACTATAACCTGGTGTTGTGTGACTTCTTACATTTGTCCACCCCAGTCCAACTCCGGCATCTCCACACCAAAAAAAATGTAAATTGACATTCAAGACAAGTTTTCCTTCAAATCAAGAATTAAATTTACCTTGGCACAAGGGGCATTTCTGTATTCAGAACGAGAAGTTAACAGAGGGGAATCTGGAAAAACACATGAGGGAGAAAGGAATAGAAGGATATGCTGATGGGGTGAGATGGAGAGGAGTGGGAGGAGGCTGGTGTGGAGCAGAAACACCGGCACGGACCAGCACAATAGCAAAATACTGCGGATGCTGGAATCCGAAACAAAAACTGAAAATGTTGTAAACACTCAGCAGGTTAGGCAGCATCCGTGGAGAGAGAAACAGAGTCAATGTTTCAGGTCTGTGACCCTTCGTCAGAACTGGAAAAAGTTAGAGACGTAACAGGTTTTAACCAGGTGCAGGGAAAGGGAGGAAAGAACAAAAGGGAGGGTCTGAGAAAGGGTGGAAGGCAGGAGAGATTAAATGACAAAAGGGAATGGCAGAATCATCAACAGCTGCCATCTGGAAAAAATAGGGGCCGAGGTTATGATCTGAAATTGTTGAACTCTATGTTGAGTCCAGAAGGCTGTAAAGTGCCTAATCGAAGATGAGGTGCTGTTCCTCGAGCTTACGCTGAGCTTCAGTGGAACAATGCAAGAGGCCGAGGACGGTGAGGTCTGAGTGGGAGTGGAGCGGTGAATTAAAGTGACAGGCGACCGGAAGCTCGGGGTCACCCTTACGGACTGAACGGAGGTGTTCCGCAAAGCGGTCACCTAATCTGCGTTTGGTCTCCCCAATGTAGAGGAGACCGCATCGTGAGCAGCGAATACAGTATACTAGATTGCAAGAAGTACAAGTAAATCGCTGTTTCACCTGGAAAGAGTGTTTGGGGCCCTGGACAGTGGGAAGGCAGGAGGTAAACGGACAGGTAAACATTGCATCTCCTGCGCTTGCACGGGAAGGACCAGCTTAGACCCGTTGGGCCGAATGGCCTGTTTCTGTGTTGCAGGCTCTGGGTAACTCCGTGTGTTACGAGTAAGTGTAAGGATAGGTAGATTTGTTTTTGTATCCCCCTGTGCTGGGAGAAGGGGACATTGGAAAGTTACAAAGACCCATTTCAAAACGGACAAATTGACATCCGCCACATCTGAATGATCATACCTTGAAAACGTGTGTGAATAAAGCCATCATATCCAGAACAGTGAGACATACTTCTGTCGCAATGTTGGCCTCTACGAGGGACTGATGAAGAACATCGGCGTCAGAATGGCTGTAGCCTAATTAAAGATAGCAAGACCGTCGTTACCACGTTTGACACCATTCAATACCGCTGGCCCAATTAAAATGCAACTTACAGATATAGAAAGGTGTTGTACCTTAAAATGAAGCAACCAGGTGTTAACGCCAAATAAGATGCTGCTTCACTTGGCGGGTGCAGGTTGTGCGAACATGCTAATGTGACTGAGCTTCATTTTCTATCCTAAATCCGAGCACGCAGTGGGGAAATACCGTCCTCTGACGTACAGAATACATCGAGTCTACAGCATGGAAACAGGCCATTCGGCCCAACTGGTCCGTGCCGGTGTTTATGCTCAACAGCTTTTTTTTGGGGGGGGGGGAAGAGGAGGGGGGGGGGGGTGGAGAGAATTCCAGATTTCCACCACCCTTTGTGTGAAGCAGTGATTCCTGACATCACCCCTGAACGGCCTGGCTCTAATTTTAAGGTTATGAAAGTGTGCTAGTTGTGTATGGAAAGCAAAATTTACAAATTCCACTCAACACAATGATCAAATATTCTGCCAAATGTGAAACATAGAAACATAGAAGATAGGAGCAGGAGTAGGCCATTCGGCTCCTCGAGCCCGCTCCGCCATTCAATGCGATCATGGCTGATCATCCAAACTCAGTACCCTGTCCCTTGCTTTCTCCCCATATCCCTTGATCCCTCTAGCCTTAAGAAATATATCCAACTTCTTCTTGAATATATTTAATGAATTGGCCTCAACCGCAAGACTTCTTTCCCATTCTGTCCCACACTGGAATGTCAGCACTGCGGCTAACAGCAATAAACATAATGTTAAAGTCACACTATCTTTACGTGAATTCTGCTGCATACCAAACTTCTTGTTACCCAGAATTGCCTAAAACGGAAAGGAGAGGTATCTATGGGCACCATTACAAACCGACAGGTCAACAATGGATATTCCCCCGGGTCCAGCGTCACTGGTCACTTCCATTAGTGGACCTCGTGTCGCCTGTGATGTGGAGAGCACCTTTGCTAAATGATGGTGTGATCTGGTGATCATAAGGTGATGCCCCCTTGTTCTGGACTCCCCCCACCCTCACCAGAGGAAATAGTTTCTCTTTATCTACCCTACCAACTCCTTTGATCATCTTAAACTCCATTATCTTAAATTTCACATGTACATGTTCGGTGTAGAGGGAATGAGGCTTTATGTTCGAATATCACGACACCCCTTACTGTGAGGGCTGATGTATGACAGCCACTTAAGCAAGGTACTGGCGGGTGACCCTGTATCCGTGCAATCATCATGATTCACGGTCTTGAGAAGCAAAGGGAAGCAAATAAAAAGATCAGGGAGTTTAAGTGGAACATAATGAGCATTCTTTCTGATTTGATCTTTTCCAGTGTAAAATATTCACTCAAACCCACACCCACCCCACCCACCCCCGCACTTGTAGAATTAAATCATTACACACAAAAATTTAAATAAATGTACCTGAAATTTAAACATCCCTTGAAAGAAATAGTCTCTTCAAGGATTCCTCTGGTCTCTGAACATGCATATTGTAACAAAGAGATGCCGGTTGAGGTTTGCATAAAACAATCCAGATCAGAGGTCATCAAACTGGGAGGCGCGACATGATTGTTGGGGGGCGCGAAGCGTGCGCTAGGTGCAACTCAGCGACGGGTAATCCCATTAACGTGTATTTTCTCCGCTGGTGGCGCCTTGTCCCTCTCCTCAAATCTCTCAGGCCGATCCCCCAACTCTGCAAAACCTAGAGACAAGCCCATCCCTTGCAAGCGGTTCCAGCTAACAGGCATTTTCAATACTTAGCAGTTTAAATGCATTTCTTTCAGCTAACAAAAAAAAAACACTTGCTGGTCCTCTGGTCTGTACCTCTGCGCAGCGGAATTGGAAGTGCTCATCAGCCCTGGGTTCCAAATGAGACCTTGGACCCCCTGTGGTGTTTACAGGGAGTAGACAAATCGCGCTTCTGTTAAACATGTCATGGCCTCGAAAATTACTTTATCGCTCAGTGCACAGCACTTTTCTGGAAAGTTTATTTTGCCCTGCTTGGATTTCCTGTTGCTGCTGGTTCGAAATTAATAATGGCTTTCGCACCCATTGCAACGCTGACTACACTTCAAAAAGCACGTCATTGACGTCCTGACTCAAGGTTGTGAAAGGCACGATATAAATCCAAGTTCTTTCTTTCCGCTAAAGAATTAAACTTATATTTTACCTCCTCCGAAGCAACCCAACGACTCATTGCTCCTTGTCCCAACCGCGCAGACAACCCGCCCACAGACCCATTAATCGCTCCGTCTGCAGAGAGCTGCCCACCCCTGGGCTCATACCCCTTAGCCGCAAGGAGAGAGCCGCAGTTTGCCTTTCAGTCAAGTTGCTCACACCGCCATGGCAGTCGGGAAATTCCTCGGATCTGCTTCCTGCTTCACTGGCGTCTCCTCGCCAGCGGTTTAGCGGAAACCCCCGGTGGTCCAGACGTTAATTGGGGGGGGGGGGGGTTTCCCGCAGCAGTTTTGGCAAAGTAACAACCAGCAAAGCACGGGGGCAGATCCGAAGAATTCCCCGGTCAGGGAGTTCGACTGGTCATCTGGTTAAGACTCAAAAAAAGGGTTAAAGGGACTAGAATTCAACCAGCTAAAGGTAATACCGGAAACTCTCTTTTCACCGGCACCTAAATGTCCGGAAAACTCTCTTAACCGGCAAAATTCAGGAGTAGGTTCAGGTAAGTTTTACTATATATTAGTGGCCGTGCAACCGGGGTTCCTGGATCTGTGGCCGTGTAACTGGGGTTCCTGCACCTGTGGCCGTGCAACCGGAGTTCCTGGATCTGTGGCCGTGTAACCGGGGCTCCTGGATCAGTGGCCGTGTAACCGGGGTTCCTGGATCAGTGGCCGTGTAACCGGGGCTCCTGGATCAGTGGCCGTGTAACCGGGGTTCCTGCACCTGTGGCCGTGTACGGGGCTCTCGTACCTTTTACTATATCTCTCTGTAATCCGGACTTTTTGATCAACCGGCACCACGCCGGTCCCGTCGGTGCCGGATAAAAAAGAGTTTCCTGTATGACAGCTGACGCATTCAGGGCTACCCGCTGTATACCCCCACGAACATTAATTACGCACAAATACTGTTTCTGAGAAAGAGAGATCGTGAGCAAGCGCGAGCGTACATGGGACATGAACCTCCAAATGGAGCGACAGCAAAAAAAAAACATTTGGGAACCTCTGTCCAACAGGGATCAGAACTGTAGCAACAAACAACCAACGATGTAACCTTGCTGTGTGTCTTACCATTGTCGACAGAAATTCCAAGTACACTGGATAGCTTTCTTACACTGGAAACAGAGACAAGGTCATTTCATTACAAGAATCTCGTCACCAGCACACAGTCTTTACAGGGACCCACATTCCTTTTGGCTTGTAAAAATAAAAGTCTGATTGGAAAATAGTAAGAGCACAAATTCTTACCCCAGCATGTATATGTTGAGTATTATAAATGCTGCTAATATGCAGTATGATGAGCCCAACCCACTTTAACAGGGTGGCGCTTGATTATCTGAATGACATTTTAATTCAATACATTAACCTTTCACAGAACTGCAACCTTGCTATGGTTTGTTAATGGTTTTTAATTAATTAATATATATATATAGATATAGGCCCGGATTTTCCGTGGCGTAGGACCGCGTACAGGGCCCCGCCAGTTCCGGGTCTCCGTGTGCGATGTGCGTGCGTGAAAACCCAGAACTTGCGATCTGTCACGTTTGGGCTCGACACATCGTCCGCATCCCTGGGAAACGGACACTCGCCGGCGGAGAGTCGCTGCTATTTGCCCATCGAGCGCCCACAAAACTCTTTTGCCTGGTGCAGGGCCTTCTTTTACCAGCGTAGGAGTTTAAATAAATATTAAAACAATTTAAAAAAAAATTATTTAAACATGAAAAAAACTTTAAAATTAGTTACAGGTTATTTTTAGCCCCTTTAAAACATTTAAATTTAATTGTATTTGAATTAATTTCGAACATGTCATGATTTATTTTTGTGTGGAGTTGTGTTTTTAGGGGGTTCCTATTCATGCTCGCGAGGGATTCCGTACGTAAATGGAATCCCCATAAGCACAATGGGGAATCCCCCTTTTGTGAATGGTGGGGCCGGCCCGTGTGATCCCGGGGACGCTTGCGAACCGCGGGCGCCCTGGGATACGAGGGCCTTTACGCAGGCGTACATGCGGAGGCCCCGGGAGCGCGAGTCTTCGAACCGCCGGGACCTTCAGGTAGGTGCGGAGTTTTACTGCGGCTTCGGAGGCATTCGCCCACCGGCCCACTAATACCGAGCACGTTAGGGTAAACAACTGCCCTGTGTGCGAGAATACTGAATAATAAACGTGCAGTATGAACCTTAACACAGAGTAATCTATTGTGCAGTGACTATCTGCCACATGAAACGTGTACCCAAACCAAGTTTTTAATTCTAAAATCTCAACCATATGTATGGAATGAAAACATTTTTATGCAGGAGTCCTGACTATCCTTTGTCCATAGATATTTACATCAGAGAAAAAGGACATTCAGCCCACGATGGAGGATGGCCAGAGAAATCAGAATCTAATCCCACTTCCCCATCTCTCTGCCTCATCTGTCTGAATCTACCCCTGCTACAAATGTGTATCTGCTCGCCCCTGAAGATACAAGACTCTGCCTTAACTGTTCCCTGCGGAATGTGACCAAGCATTATGAGCTCCAACAACTCGCTCCTTTTCACTTGCACCGTCATTTGCCAAAACGGATGCCAACTATTCATTTAACGTGCAGGCAGGCGCGTGGGAACACCACCACCTCCAGGTCACACACACACGCCATCCTGACTTGGAAATCTATCGGCCGTTCCTTCATCATCGCTGGGTCAAAATCCTGGAACTCCCTCCCTTACAGCACTGTGGGAGCACCTTCACCACACGGACTGCAGCGGTTCAAGAAGGCGGCTCACCACCACCTTCTCAAGGGCAATTAGGGATGTGCAATAAATGCCGGCCTTGTCAGCGACGCCCACATCCCAGGAACAAATAAAAAAAACTCCCCACCATACCTTCATTCTCCACCATTAGATTCCCCCCAACTCATCATTCTACTCTCTCTTATTCTTTTTATATATAAACCCAAACTACTTCCTGCTCTATAATCTTGCCAGCCTTTTTCTCCTATTATCCTTTAGCCCTCATCTCAGTTTTCACTTTCCCTCTCCATTTTCTATGCTCACGATTTCCTTTGGTGCTATCAGCCCTTAGTTCTGTTATCTGCCTCCCGTTTAAGCTTGTTTAGTTTTGATCTTTCTATTTATTAATGGGGTTCTATTCTTTGAAAACCCTAAATCTATTTTGTACTCTATTTGAAGATTCCCCACATCCTTTGCTAACCGTTCTGCCAAGTTAATTTGATTCAAATCCTTTCTTATCACATTGAATTTCACCTTTTAAAAAAAACAATTAACCAGCTTTATCTTTGACTGAATTGCCCTTTTCTTTTTTCACATTAAACCTAATTATGCTGTGGTTAATCTTTCCCAATCCCTCCCCGATTTTTAAGAACATAAGACTTTGGAGCAGGAGTTGGCCATTCGGCCCCTCGAGCCTGCTCCGCCATTCAGTAAGATCACGGCTGATCATCGACCTCAACTCCACTTTCCCGCCCGATCCCCATATCCCTCGAGTCCCCCAGGGTCCAAAAATCAGCCTCCACAGCCCTCGGGGCAGAGAATTCCAAAGATTCACAAACCTCTGAGTGAAGAAATTCCTCCTCATCTCAGTCCCAAATGGCCGACCTTTTATCCTGAGACAGTGACCCCTAATTTTTACATTAGTTATTCATCCCGCTTCATTTTCCGGAACTAAATCCGGCATGAAAAAACCACAGCAATCAGATTTACAGTGTCAGCTGTGGCTCAGTGGGCAGCACCCTCGCCTCTGAGTCAGAAGGTTGTGGGTTCAAGTCCCACTCCAGAAACTTGAGCGCAAAATTTAGACCGATACTCCAGTGCAGTGCTGAGGGAGCACCGCACTGTCAGAGGGGCAGTACTGAGGGAACACCGCACTGTCAGAGGGGCAGTACTGAGGGAGTGCCGCACTGTCAGAGGGGCAGTACTGGGGGAGCGCTGCACTGTTGGAGGGGCAGTACTGAGGGAACACCGCACTGTCAGAGGGGCAGTACTGAGGGAGTGCCGCACTGTCAGAGGGGCAGTACTGGGGGAGCGCTGCACTGTTGGAAGGGCAGTACTGAGGGAGCGCCACACTGTCGGAGGGGCAGTACTGAGGGAGCGCCGCACTGTCGGAGGGGCAGTACTGATGGAGCGCAGTACTGAGGGAGCGCTGCTCTATCGGAGGTGCTGTCGTTCAGCTGAGATGTTAAGATCCCATAGCACTATTCCTAAGACGAATAGGGGAGTTATCCTCAGTGTCCTGGCCAATATTTATCCTTCAACCAACACCTAAAACAAATTATCTGGTCATTATCGCATTGCTGTTTATGGGAGCTTGCTGTGCGCAAATTGGCTGCCGCGTTTCCTACATTGCAACAGTGACCACACTTCATTGGTTGTAAAGCGTCCTGAGCTGGTGAAAGGCGCTATAGAAATGCAAGTCTGTCTTTTTTATATAACTTGTGGGTGTAACTAGAGAGTTTGATGTCATCAGCTCCATGGTCGTCGTCGTACGTGTCTTCACACTGTTCCCTTTGGGGAACTGTATGAAGTGGTGGAAGAATTTCTGGCCGCGATTAATGCTCCTTCCATGACTGTAACCATCTTTGTACCAGCCATTAGGGTGGTTAGTCCTATGGCGGGAGGGTTTTACGGGCTCCCACAACCCATACGATGGGGGGGCGGCCACCCGCACCCACAAACGCAAGTATCCCGTTGGATGTCAACCCAGAATTTAGAGCCGGAGCTCCGACTCCACCTGCCGGGACTGTCTGGAGCGGGGTTCGAAACCCTACGCCTTCTGGCCCAGCGGCGGGGATGCTACCGCCACGCCAAAGGCCCACTCCTAGCTCCATGGTAACAGTAAGTTACCATGCCAGTGGTTGAACTATTCCCTTTGTCTGATACAACTTGCAGTTGCTGCTTTGCATTAACCAGGACCTATATCAGCAACAGATCTTTAACAGCACTTTAACCTGCTGATAACCACGGCCAGGTGTCAGAATGTCCTCTTCTCTTCACCATCGCCGGGCGGGAGCGGTCATGAGGATGTGGAGAAGTGACTCGACAAGTAAATGGCAGAGCAATTAATGATTGGCCATCTGAACTTTCACAGAATCACAGAATCCCCACAGTGCAGATAAGAGGCCATTTCGGCCCATCGAGCCTGCACCGACACATATCCCACCCGATCCCCGTAACCCCACGTATTTAATCCCCTAACACCAAGGGTCAATTTATCATAGCCAAATCAACCTAACCCGCACATCTTTGGACTGTGGGAGGAAACCGGAGCACCCGGAGGAAACCCATGCAGACACAGGGAGAATGTGCAAACTCCACACAGACAGTCGCCCGAGGCCGGATTTGAACCCGGGTCCCTGGCGCTGTGAGGCAACAGTGCTAACCACTATGCCACTGTGCCCCCCCTTTCCTGTAGATAAGTACACCAGTGTCAGCCATGGCTCAGTGGGTAGCACTCCTGCCCTTGGGTCAGAAGGTCGTGGGTTCAAGTCCCACTCCAGAGACTTGAGCACAAAAATCTAGGCTAACACTCCCAGTGCAGTACTGAGGGAGTGCTGCACTGTCAGAGGAGCCATCTGTCGGATGAGATGTTAAACCGAGGCCCCGTCTGCTCTCTCAGGTGGACGTAAAAGATCCCACGGCGCTGTTTCGAAGAAGAGCAGGGGAGTTCTCCCCGATGTCCTGGCCAATATTTATCCCTCAACCAACATCACAAAAACAGATTACCTGGCCCCATTATCACATTGCTGTTAGTGAAAGGTGCTATAGAAATGCAAGTCTTTCTTTTTAGAGAGGAGTCTCATCTCTATTTCCACCCGCACCCCCACCCCGGCATATCGCTCCCTCAACAGTTCAGGCCAGAATCACAATGTAGTTCACAAACAGAAGATGTAAACCAACTCCTCCTCCCACACTCCCTACTAGGGCAAACTTTCGGTCCTCCTGACCTTGGCAATAAGATTATTCTAAATTATTACATTAATCGCAATTCAAAAGTAAAAGATCAGGAACATATCAGGATTTTTGGTAAACCTGTTTTAATTTACAATTATATATGCTGTCTACCCATCAGTCCTCTCAAATTATTATTCAGTTATTACATGAGAATGGCCCAGATCTTGCTGGAGTGGGGCACCTCACAGCGTTCCCCGTTACACTTCTTCCCATCACCCTTCAGCACAAAATTTGGAGGGGCAGCACTGAGGGAGTGCCACACTGTCAGAGGGGCAGTACTGAGGGAGTGCCTCGCTGTTGGAGGGGCTGTACTGAGGGAGCGCCGCACTGTCGGAGGGGCAGTACTGAGGGAGTGCTGCACTGTTGGAGGGGCAGTACTGAGGAAGCGCTGCACTGTCGGAGGGGCGGTACTGAGGGAGCGCCGCACTGTCTGAGGGGCAGTACTGAGGGAGCGCCGCACTGTCGGAGGGGCAGTACTGAGGGAGCACCGCACTGTCGGAGGGGCATTATTGAGGGAGCGCCGCACTGTCTGAGGGGCAGTACTGAGGGAGCGCCGCACTGTCGGAGGGGCAGTACTGAGGGAGCGTCACTGTCGGAGGGGCATTATTGAGGGAGCGCCGCACTGTCGGAGGGGCAGTACTGAGGAAGCGCCGCACTGTCGGAGCGGCGGTACGGAGGGAGCGCCGCACTGTCTGAGGGGCAGTACTGAGGGAGCGCCGCACTGTCGGAGGGTCTTGAGAGGATTGAGAAAGAAACAGAGGAACGACAGAGAAGGAAATCGGGTGAATTAGAGTCAAATCAGGTACAGAAAGAGAAATAAAGAGAGGGAAAGAAAGACTGGATTAAGAGAGATAGAGAGAAAAAAGACAGAAAAGTAAGAAAAAAATGAAAAATTCATTTTATTAAAAATCTCCGAGAACAATTTACCACCTGCAGGAATGAGTGTGAATCCAGCAAGTTCTTAAAAATAACGGGGAGGCTGAGGGCGCGATGCCGTTTGTGCGAAGTAAACAGCGGAGCGACGTAAATCGAGCAGCAAGTTCTGGAGATTCGCAACTCACGGCGTATCTCCTCATCCTCTGAACTCGCTGGCCAATTGGCACACTAATAACAGCGTGCATCGTTAACGCACCGTTACTGTTCCAGCAAGATGTGGGCCATAATTCTGCCTTGTACATAAGGAGCATCTACAAGTTATATCAATCTGACAACTGCAGGGTATTTAAACACACAAAGAACGTTCTGAAAAATATTCGCACTTCTGCTACATAAAGAAACTTTTCTCTCTACATATGGGTGTAGGTTTAAACTGAAACTGTGTGTTTTGGGTACACATCCACCGAGGCAAAATAATACTCGATACATTCATGTGACGTCACTGCCTGTTAGATTGCACCATGAAAGATTCCACTATACTGTTGAAATTATTAAAAACTATTTGGGCTAGAAATTCACTTTGGGCCCGCCAGCTGGC
The DNA here is from genome assembly GCF_052327205.1 of Somniosus microcephalus. NCBI lineage: Eukaryota > Metazoa > Chordata > Chondrichthyes > Squaliformes > Somniosidae > Somniosus > Somniosus microcephalus. Next base: position 10,321,341 of record NC_140996.1, on the reverse strand, counting down.
TAGCGCCCAGAAGTTAGCGCTGCACGCGGAGCCAGTTGCGCCCGTCGGAAATTCAGTTTCTGCGCCCCAAGTCGAAACCGGCCGCTATTCCAGGGTGTGCCCGCCCCCGCTTGGGGCGCTGAAACTGAATTTCGGCGCACTAGGTGCCGCAGCGCCACCCGCTGCAGAGCGGCAGGCTGCGGTACTGCAGGCCTTCCTCCTTCTCTTAAGGGGGAGGTGCCTGCAACGGGGAGATCGCTGCTTGATAGTGCCGGCAAATGAGCCCGGCACCACGGAGAAGTGCCGGGCTCCCGGAAGACAGCCGGCAATGCCGCGCGGGGGGGGGGGGGGGGGGGGCGTGGAGGAGGCCGGGGAAGGAGGTGCGGGCAGGCAGCCGCCGAAAAAGCGGCCGGCCGCACCTCCGCCTTAACTCGCCCCACTAAGGCTGCAGGACGGCCCCGTCTTCACATCGTTGTTTGCAGCCGCTGCGGAAGAGGCGGCCGCAACTAAATATGGGGGTTGGGCCGGTAGCGGGGCGGAACCGGGGCACTGCGCACACCGATGACGTCATCGGTGTCGGCGCAGCGCTACCGGCTACCGCCGCCATTACCGCAGCGCTGAATATCAGCGCAAACTCCTCAAGTGGCGCAGAAGCCCTCTTTGGGCGGTAACTGGGCGCAAAGCCCACTGAATTTCTAGGCCTTCGTGTTTTCAAGCCAATAATGTAGATTCAAGGTATAGATGCCTGTTAGAGAATTATTCCTGGGGTGGAGTCACAACTTTTCACAAAGTCTCTTCCACCTAGAAGGACAAGGGCAGCAGGCGCATCGGAACACCACCACCTCCAAGTTCCCCTCCCAGTCACACACCATCCTGACTTGGAAGTATATCGGCCGTTCCTTCATCGTCGCTGGGTCAAAATCCTGGAACTCCCTCCCTAACAGCACTGTGGGAGCACCTTCACCACACGGCCTGCAGCGGTTCAAGAAAGCGGCTCACCACCACCTTCTCAAGGGCAATTAGGGATGGGCAATAAATGCTGGCCTTACCAGCGATGCCCACATCCCAGAAATGAATAAGAAAAAAAAACTGCCCGAGTCCCATTAACCTTCAGCCTAATAACTATGAAGGGGTTTTGATAGAGTGGATCGGGACAAACGGTTTCCAGTGGCAGGAGGGTCGGTAACCAGAGGACACAGATTTAAGGTCATTGGCAAAAGACCCAGAGGGGAGATGAGGAGTAGTTTTTGTTTTTTGCACAGCGAGTTGTTACGATCTGAAAGGGCGGTGGAAGCAGATTCAATAGTAACTTTCAAAAGGGGAATTGGATAAATACTTGTAAAGGAAAGATTTACAGGGCTACAGTGGGACTAATTGGAGAGCTCTTTCAAAGAGCCGGCACAGGCACGATGGGCCGAATGGCCTCCTCCTGTGCTGTATCATTCTGTGACTAACATGAGGTTTTGACAACAGCAAATAAGTATTTTGGATCGGCTTTGCAAAAATATATTATAAAAGGCCCAGTAAGCAAGTCGCAGTGCTGAGCAATGTTAACTACAATGTTTAACTGCAGTATCTGTTTCCTGGAAGAAATCAAACTTTGTTAATACATATTTATCAGGTAATATAAATGACGTTTTATGGGCTGTCAAAGGTTATGATATGAATCTGCGAAAAGTTGTAAATAATCAAGTTCCACCTTAGACATTTAACATTTAAAGACACCGAACCAATCTTTTCCCAATTTCCCTTCTGCATATATCGTCTCAGCCAATCAGGAATGTGACGGTCCATGACTGTGCTCTGGGGGTGGTCTGCATTAGTCTGTCTGTCGGGAGGATTTACGGATTTTTTTTTATCCGTGAGCCTAAGGTCACTGATAAAGGGGGGGCCCCTTGATGCTCCGAGACTTACTGTGGTTAAAAGTGTAAGAGCTATCCAAGCTGCTGAGCTGCTGCAGTCTGGCATGCATCATTCCCGCTCTACTGCGAGAAACAGGCAAGGTTTGAGCTTTCTTTTCATGGGCCATACTGATGGGTCCCAACCCCTCTTGATTCCTGCAAGTGGGGGAAATGGGACAGAGCAAAGGTTAACGTCAGCACAACGCGGCAAAAAGCCAAGTGTTAGTGAAGCAGTTGTTACTTTATTGCGTGTGGTACAGAGGCTAAACCTCTGTTAGCTTGACTACATTTCCAATTTTAACTACTTCAGGCCCAAAGACATGAATTCAAATAAAAATATAAAGAAACCATTTGAAAAAAATGGCGACGGCTGCGCTCGTCAACTTTCCAAAAAGGCACAAAACTTTTGGAAGCAGCATTTTCTTACAATTAAAAAACCAATATGACCACAAGAACAACTTTACGGGTTCGTGTTCACAATACGCATCGAATGCTTAACTCCATTAAGGCGAATGAAGAAATGTGAAGCTGTAATGGCCACAGCAAGCAAGCACAAGCAAGCAAGGAAGCATGTTTTCTAGTAAGTGTTAGCAAGTCAGCAGTAACATTAAAAAGAGAGAGAGAGAGACGGCTTTCTTTCAGTGAACTTCTCCACCTGCGTACAGAAGTTCTCAAAGACCGCCGGCAAAACAAACAGGGGCGGGAACACGAAACTCACGGAAACGGAGGCACACAAAATAATCTTTTCATGCAAAGCAAATCTTACCCAGCAAGAGGGGAGGAGCCATACACATTTACTTTTTTTTTTGTTTTAGCACTTGTCAGCGTACGGGTGTGAAACAGAAAAATAAAGGGTAACATGTGTTAGGAGTTCACTGCTTCATACCACCACCAGAGCTCAACAACTACAGAAACCAGAACAGGTTAGTTCGTGAAGGATAACTGGAAAACGTAACCAAAGGTTAAATCAAAATAGTTGCATAAAATTAACAAAACGCAAATTCTCGTTAGTCCATCAGAAATAAAGCTTCAGTATTTTAAAATGACGCCGGTAGTTGGAAAAAAAGTGTAATCAGCTTTCTGAGCAAAGAGAGAGGGTGTCCAGTAAAAACAATTCACCGTCACACTTTAACTCGTAACCTTGGGATGGATATAAAACTAGTGAACCCAACGGAGAGGGTTTTCCCCCCCACATACTTTCGGGTTTGTTGGGGGCAGAGTTTCTGCTCTCGGTACAACGGGAGACTTGGGCGCCAATTGCGCTTGAAATTGCGGCGGTGAGGTCACAGTTCAAGTGTCCGCTAAAATAAATTTGCATAATCACAGACGTGAAATCTCCCATGAACCAGTGCAATCGGGCAGCGTCATAGAACGGAATCGTTCCTTTTATTCGCATTACAAAGTATTCCTTAATATATTGAAGAGCGGTAACCTGGTGCAGTTTTATTCATACCGCTTAAAATGGGTTTATCACCAAAAAATAAGCATTTTTAATCAGGGTGTCCAGCCCTCCACCTGTGTGTAACCTGATTTTAAAATGACTGAAAGTGTCTTATAATACTGAAACATTTACTAGTTTCATTTGAGGACACTAGTCAGTTCCTCAGTAAATTAAATATGTAATAACTTTTAAAACATAAAAAACCAGCGCAATTTGAAGGACCTTCCCGAACCAGCGCGATGGGCGGAATCTCACCGCGCTCGTTGTTTCGATCCAGGGACAAGTTGTGTGGGCGGGGCCGGCATGGGGCAAAATTATATTTTTAAATCAGCGTCAAAGATCGCGGAAACTCGATTTACGCCGGACGTAACTTACGTTTAAAACTGCCCGCTATTTGGCGCTGGTTTGTCAGATCTCACCCGGATTGCCGTTTGCGGGAACTTGCTGTGCGCAAGTTGGCTGTCACGTTTCCTACATTACAACAGTGACTGCACTTCAAAAAGTACTTCATTGGCTGTAAAGCGCTTTGGGACATCCTGAGATTGTTAAAGGTGCTATATAAATGCAAGTCTTTCTTTCCAAATTTAAAGAAACGTGGATTAACATTTCAAAATAACGGACAGAATCAGTAACAGTACCTTGCTATGTATCGTTTCCCCATGTATCTGAACTGATGAAGACAGACTCTGTGGAGAAGGGAAATGTAATATTCAGCGCAATATTACAAAGAATTACGTTGAATTTACAGCACAGAAACAGGCCATTCGGCCCAACAGCTCCATGCCGGTGTTTACATTTAAACAGAATTGTAGACAGGGAAAAACAAATTGCCACCAACAACAGGAAACTCTCTTTTAACCAACACCTAAATAACCGGAAACCTCTGTTAACCGGCAAAATTCAGGAGTAGGTTCAGGTAAGTTTTACTTCATATTAGTGGCAGTTCCTGGATATGTGGCTGTGTAACTGGGGTTCGTGCACTTGTTGCTAAGCAACAGGGAAGCCTGGATTTGTTGCTGTGTACGGGGCTCTCATACCTTTTACTATACCTCTCTGTAATCTGGACTTTTTGATAAACCGGCACCACGCCGGTCCCGTTGGTGCCGGATAATAAAGAGTTTCCTGTACTATAATTCTCTAAATATAATGGTTAAACAATTTTGTTTTATTAAAAGAACCAGAGGGGAGATAAAGAGAATTTTTTTGTTTACGCAGCGAGTTGTGATCTTTATTTTATTCGTTTATGGGATGTGGGCGTCACTGGCAAGGCCGGCATTTATTGCCCATCCCTAGTTGCCCTTTGAGAAGGTGGTGGTGAGCCGCCTTCTTGAACCGCTGCAGTCCGTGTGGTGAAGGTGCTCCCACAGTGCTGTTAGGGAGGGAGTTCCAGGATTTTGACCCAGCGACGATGAAGGATCGGCCGATATACTTCTAAGTCTGGAATGCGCTGCCTGAAAGGGCGGTGGAAGCAGATTCAATAGTAATTTTTAAAAGGGGAATTGGATAAATACTTGAAAAGGAAAAATCACGGGGCTACGGGGAAAGAGCAGGGGGGGAGTGGGACTAATCGGAGAGCTCTTTCAAAGAGCCGGCACAGGCACGATGGGCCGAATGACCTCCTTTGGCACTATTGGGTTACTGTAAGATACATCAGCAAGGTTTCAGTGCTCATATACACTCACTCTAAGATTGTAAAAAAGTCCATCATTTCCGGGGTAGAAGCCTTGTTCCAGTAAGTGATCAACGCATCTACAGAAACAAACAAGTAGTTTCATGTTATTCTGTCAAATATAATAAAGAAAAGGCAGTTCTACTCTTGTCAAATCACAGCGATTTGACATCCAATTTCCCCCAGAATTCACTGTATTCCCTTTGGGACTTGCAACTATTTCGCATTAACTTATGCCCTGCGGTTATTCCCAACACGATGCCTCCTGGGGACTACTGAACTGACAACAGAGGCAGAAGAGCGTCTGCTGGAAAGATTCAACGAGTTTAATTGGAGAGGAACCAAACAGCCGGGTTTTTGTCACACAATAGGATGGTCAGGAACGGTCAAATACGGTCGGCTCTCCGCTGTAAAGATTCAACAGTCGCTCGGAATCAAACCCACAGCTAACGATTTAGGGAAAATTTAAGTGGCACCTTTCAGCGGCTTTATAATTTGTCTTCTCACTTTTCTTCACATATCCACAGGCTGCATTCTAGGATCACTGGCAACTTATAATTTATCCTCTATAGACTCGAAATACAACAGATAAAAGATTTATTGGGCAAGTTGATTTTAATAGCGGACTTTAAGGGGTGATTTGATCGAAGTTTTCAAGATATTAAGGGGGACAGATAGGGTAGATAGAAATTATTTCCGCTGGTTGGGGATTCTAGGACGAGGGGCCATAGTCTAAAAATTAGAGCCAGACCTTTCGGGAGTGAAATTAGGAAACACTTCTACACACAAAGGGTGGGAGAAGTTTGGAACTCTCATCCGCAAACGGCAATTGATGCTAGATCAATTGTTAATTTTAAATCGGAGATTGATAGCTTTCTGTTAACCAAAGGTATTAAGGGATATGGGCCAAAGGCGGGTGACATGAATCTTGTCATTCACGTGGAAATGACTTATGAAATGATACTGGGCGGCCTGCTGGTGGCGCTGTCCAGGGAGAGTATAAATACTCGGGCATGGGCCCAGCTTGCTCAGGACATTCTTTAACAGGAACTAGTGAAGGACACAACTAGACCTCCATGTTGTAAAACAGTTGATTAAAGCTTTGTTTAACGCTTAGACCAAGTGCCTAGTAATTTTCTTATGTCAGCGGGTATATGGAGTTAGGTCGCAGATCAGCCGTGATCTCGTTGAATGGCGGAACAGGCTCGAGGGGCTGAATGGCCTCCTCCTGTTCCTATAAGCACCCTTCAACCCAGATTTTCAAGTATACATTTTAATGAATTTCTCTGAACATTATCTCAGAGTTACAAAGCTCCCGAGACGGATGAGGTCTCGAGGAGCCTGAATACAGGGGCTGTAAATAATGGCTTGGAGGGCTGAGGTGCATCGGAAATACAAAGTCTAGTTATTTTCACAGTCCACTATCACCTATCAAACAGTTCTCGGAAACACAAGCCTTTATAAAACGGCCTCTTTCTTTAAACCTCCCGGATAACGTTCACATGACTCATTTCTTTGGCCAAGAAGTTGGACATTTAATCAACCCTCAGGCCTCCCACCAATGACACCATTCATCTGGTAGCATTTAAGGTCTGGGTCAATTCATCCTCCAATATTCCTTCTTGCAAATTTACCAACGCCCTCCGCTCAGAGGGAACAAGTGAGACAGCCACAGGAACAGGAGGAGGCCGTTGAGCCCCTCGAGCCTGTTCCGCCATTCAATGAGATCATGGCTGATCTGTATCTTAACTCCATCTCCCCGCCTTGGTTCCATATCTCTTAATACCCTTAACTAAAAAAAAATCAATCTCAGTGTTGACATTTTCAATTGACCCCCAGCCTCGACAGCTTTTTGGGGGAGAGAGTTCTAGATTTCCACCACCCTGTGTGTGAAGAAGTGCTTCCTGACATCACCCCTGAACGGCCTGGCTCTAATTTTAAGGTTATGCCCCCTTGTTCTGGGCTCCCACCACCAGAGGAAATAGTTTCTCTCTATCATAATTATCTTAAACACCTCGATCAGATCACCCTTAATCCTCTATATTCAGGGGAATACAAGCCCAGTCTGTGCAACCTGTCCTCGGAATTTAACCCTTTTAGACCCGGTGTTATTCTGGTGAATCTGCGCTGCCCCCCCTCCAAGGCCAATACATCCTTCCTGAGGTGTCCAGAACTGAACGCAGCAATTTGAGTAAGTTTGAGGACACATTCCAGAGACAGACCAGGTGAACACCACGCGGAATGTCGATGGAATATTAACTCCCTCAGTCTCCCGAAGCAGAAAGAATTGGCCATTCCGAGTTTCGTGTTACATTTCTGACTTAAAGGTTGTATGAACCTCTAGCTGTAAAAGCTGGTGTCAATAAAAACCAATTAGTTAGGAAAGTTTAAAGCTCTGGTTGATCTTACCTCTGATTACCCTAAAGAGTAGAGAGAGAAATTAAAAGAAATCACTGTAAACTGACTCCGCGGAGGATTGATGTTGGACACTTGCACAGGACAGCATGTCTGGACATTTAAGGCACTGACCACCTACTCTAAGCTGGGTGACGTTACATTATCAGTTTGCTGTACATTAATAAAGTTGGCCATCATCAATCCAGAATCAAAACCCTATACATGTGATGGCAGAGCCCTGTTCCTGGGACTAGGGACAGGGTCACTGGCAAGGCTTGGAAGCTAAGCAGAGCCAGGCCTGGTTAGTACCTGGAGGGGTAACCATCAGGGAAGACCAGGTGCAGAAGGTCACGGAAAGAGCCCTGAGGAGGGGCGGTTGGTGAGAAGGTCACGGAAGGAGCCCTGAGGAGGGGCGGTTGGTGAGAAGGTCACAGAAGGAGCCCCGAGGAGGGGCGGTTGGTGAGAAGGTCACAGAAGGAGCCCCGAGGAGGGGCGGTTGGTGAGAAGGTCACAGAAGGAGCCCCGAGGAGGGGCGGTTGGTGAGAAGGTCACAGAAGGAGCCCCGAGGAGGGGTGGTTGGTGAGAAGGTCACGGAAGGAGCCCCAGGAGGGGCGGCTGGTGAGCAGGCCCTGGGCATTGGGCTGAAGATTGTGGAAATGGAATGGCGGCGCACACAGACGCAGCGGCTTTGCTTCTCCCAGAACAGTGCTATTTACGTTTAATGTTATTTGTACTGGACTCATGGGAGCTTGCAAGATCACATTTCATTGTACAATGACAATAAAGTCGATTTATTATTATACCTTGCATTATCATATCAAACAGTCATTAAGCTTAGAATGCACGGTTACTACAGACTGGGAAAAGATGTATCCGTGTGTGGCATATCAAGGGAAATACAAATACGTTTTACATCCCCATCTGACACCTAAACATGAATGCTTTTGGAAGCAAAATCATTTACCTAGAATCTACAGCACAGAAACAGGCCACTCGGCCCAACTGGTCCGTGCCGGTGTTAATGCTCCACACGAGCCTCCTCCCACCCCTCTTCATCTCACCCTATCAGTTCAACCTTCTATTCCTTTCTCCCTCATGTGTTTGTCTAGTTTCTCCTAAATGTATCTCTGCTCTTCGCCTCAACCACTCCCTGTGGTAGCGAGTTCCACATTCTCGCCACTCTCTGGGTAAAGAGGTTTCTCCTAAATTCCCTATTGAATTTATTAGTGACTATCTTATATTTATGACCCCTAGTTTTGGTCACCCCCACAAGTGGAAACATCTTCTCTGTGTCTACCCTATCGAAACCCCTTCATAATTTTAAAGACCTCAATCAGGTCACCCCCTCAGCCTTCGCTTTCCTAGAGTAAAGAAAGACTCGTCAGGTTGGGGCTCCTGAATAGTTTATTTAAGAACGGAGAGGTTATAACTTATGTAGATTCCCAAATTTCCAATGGAAACATAGTGTTATGAATCTTATGATCCATGAAGAAAGACTCATGAAATAACACTGGACGGCCAGCTGGTGGCGCCATCCAAGGAGTATAAATACTCGGGCGTGGGCCCAGCTTGCTCAGGACATTTTGTAAACAGGAACTAGTGAAAGATAACTAGACCTCCCTGTTTTGAAACAAGTTGATTAAAGCCTTGTTTTATACTCGAACCAAGTGCGTAGTGAGTTTTATTACGTCACATAGCGCTTGGGAACTGGAGTTCAATTTGCTCATCAAGTTGTTTGAAAGTTAATGCATTATGTAAAGTAACGGAAGGGGACGGTCCTACCATCAGACATGCTCTTCAGCAAGTGCAGGAAACACATGAGGAGGCTCCGGATCTCGGACTGTTCCAGCTTGTCACATCGCATGACGGAGCTCCCGACACAGCCATGGTTCTGAGAGAGACGCAGACTGGTGAACATTATCTCCAAATTGGAAAAGATCAGAAAAGAACAGAGCAATTTAAAGGGAATGAAGCTTCGTTTAATCACCAGTGAGTCTTTCTACAACGGGGGTGGAAGGGTTATTGAATTGTAAACAGATTATTTAAAAAAAATAGAAAGTTTATGTAACGATCAACAAACAATTACCTTCTTCATACAGCTTTAGAAGAACCACCAAACCATGCAAATGTAAGCAGGCACCTCAAAAAATCAGTTTTCAGTTGTATGATAACTTAAAAGGAGAAATAAAGTCTTGGGGAGGGAGTGCTTTCTGCTCAAAGTCCATTTGCCGTCAGGGATCACACGAGGTTGCACCGAGCTCCTTGCTCCGGTTGCTCAGTGACAACAGTGACAGGATGGCTCTATCTATCCTGCAGCAACTTCAAAAGCAACTTGTATTTATATAGCGCCTTTAACGTAGTAAAACGTCCCAAGGCGCTTCACAGGAGCGTTATCAAACAAAATTTCACACCGGAGCCACTAATGGAGATATTAGGACAGCTTGGTCAAAGAAGGAGGTTTTAAGGAGCGTCTTAAAGGAGGAGAGGCAGAGAGGCGGAGAGGTTTAGGGAGGGAATTCCAGAGCTTAGGGCCCAGGCAGCTGAAGGCACGGCCGCCAATGGTGGAGCGATTATAATCAGGGATGCGCAAGAGGCCAGAACTGGAGGAGCGCAGACATCTTGGAGGGTCATTGGGCTGGAGGTGGTTACAGAGATAGGGAGGAGGGATTTGAAAACAAGGATGAGAATTGTTAAAAGTCGAGGCGTTGCCGGACCGGGAGACAATGTAGGTCAGCGAGCACGGGGCGGGGGGGGGGGGGGGGGGGTTGCTGCGTGAACGGGACTTGGTGCGAGTTAGGACACGGGGCAGCCGAGTTTTGGATGAGCTGAAGTTTACGGAGAGGATGGAAGATGGGAGGCCGGCCAGGAGAGCGTCGGAATAGTCGAGTGCGGAGGGAACCAAAGCCTGGATGAAGGTTTCAGCAGCCGATGGGCTGAGGCAGGGGGCGGAGACAGGAACAACCCAGCAAACCACTCTGCCCGCTGAGGAATTCAGAATATCCTGGAGTTGTACAACTCCCCATTGCGTCTCAGCCCCTTGCCATAGTTTCCAATGAAGCCTGCTGTGGGACACACAACTCCCTGGTTGGTTATGCCACAGAGCAATGTAGCGGAGAGAGAATCCCAACTCAGAAAATCACCAAACTAAATTCTTGGAAGTAGATTACTAGTATGTTATAAAACTGGCAGAAGAAAAAAAATAAAAGAACTTGCATTGATAAAGCACCAGAGGATGTCCCAATCACAACCACTGAATTGCTTTGGAAGTGCAATCACAGTGATATTGTTGGCAAATGTGAGACCCAATTCTGCACACAGCAAATGAGAATAACGGCCACTGAATCTGTTTTTTTTAAAGTTATGTTGGTTGAGTGAAGAATATTGGCCAGGACACCAGGAAAACCTCCTGCAGTTGTTTAAATCGTGTAATGGGATCTCTTACATCCACCTGAACAGGCAGACGGGGCCTCGGTTAAAGATCTTATCTGAAAGACAACACTCCTGAAAGTGTCAGCCTGGGTGCTGGGGGTTCGATTCCCGGAGCAGGGTTCTGAACACACAACCTCTGAGCTCAGGGGCAAGCGAGCCAAACAGAAAGGCACCTTCCCCGCAGACTTGACTGTTCCTTGAAGGTAATCAATATTTAAAAATCTTTAAAAGACATGCTCAATATTCTTATTTGGAAATAGCAGAACGAACAGTAGCGATAAGATGACCTCCGCTGAATGCCTAGATCTTCACAGCAGCTTTCAAGCACTCCCCCATCACTAAACCCGAAACGTTGGCTCGGTTTCTCTCCACACAGCGGCATTTTCTGGTTTTGTTTCCCACCACATTGTTGTATTTGAGAAATGACCTGTCACCATTTCTGGCTGCTGATACTTGGTGTACTTACTCTAATATATTAGGTAGAATGAGGCAGAGTCTATACTGATTGAGAATGTCTACTGGGAGCCAACTGGAGGGGGGGAGCGAATGAAGGGACGGGACGGGCCGAGTGAGTGATGAAGGGAGAGGAGGGAGGGGTTAAGGCGTGCGCGCATCTCAACGCACATCTCCTGGGAGGCTTTTATATAAAGAGAGTCACTTCGACCAGCTAAAAAAACTGAAGTTAGAAAGGACTGGTGAATGATGTCATTGCTTACTGATGAAGTGTATCCAGCAATCTAGTACAGGACATCACGGCAAGTTGGCAGCCAGAGAGACAGACGTTCTATTATGGGAACGTTGAGTGTTGGACTTCCCAAGCTCGGAGTCTAGACAGGAATTGGGAGCAGGAACTCACCGACTCCCCTCTGCTACACTGACACAGCAAACTCCCCCGTGCATCTAAGACTCCCCTTCCCTTTGCTTCGCCTTCCTCCCACTCCTCCTCTCCTAATTTTGCCTTCGATGGTTCCCTCTCCTCCTCCATTCCATTCCTCACCTCCTTTACCTCTCTCCCACGCCTTATCCCCTCCCTCCTCTCCTCTATCACTCCCCCAGCTCTTCCCCTTTATTTCCTCTTCAGCCTCTTCACCCATTTCCTCCCCTCTCCTTCCACCTTCCTCTTTCCATCCCCGTGCTCCCCACTCCTCCTCTTGCCCTTTTCTCTTCTCCGCTCCCTTCTCCCTCAACCCACCCCTCCCCATCTCCAGACAATAACTGGATACAGAACAACCCCAAGAAACAAGATGGTGGCCGCTCCCCCCACCCAAAAGATATTATCTCCACCCCTCCTCTCCTCACACCGTCCCCCTCCCCCCACCTTCTCCGCCCACCCCCCACTCTTCTCCATCTGCCTCATCTCCCCGCGCCTGCCTTGGTACAACTATTTCCCCGCCCTCTAACCTTCCTTGTCTTGGGACAGTGTTTCTGGTCTCGAGTCCCTGGGTGCGCTGCCGCAGGAGATGGACTTCTTTTTTAAAATAGAGTAGATTGCTAATATTTTGGTTCCATTTTTGGGGTGAATTTACTGGAAAGTGAGGAGAATTTTATTTATGCAGCGAGTTGTTGTGATATGAAATGCAGTGCCTCAAAGGGCGGTGGAAGCAGATTCAATAGTAAACTTTCAAAAGGGAATTGGATAAGTACTCAACTCCTGATCTGCCATTGTTTCCCATCCAGCTCCCGATCTGCTAATATACAGGGCCCTGGTGAGACCACACCTGGAGTATTGTGTACAGTTTTGGTCTCCTTACCTAAGGAAGGATATACTTGCCATAGAGGGAGTGCAACGAAGGTTCACCAGACTGATTCCTGGGATGGGGGGATTGTCCTATGAGGAGAGATTGAGTAGACTAGGCCTATATTCTCTAGAGTTTAGAAGAATGAGAGGTGATCTCATTGAAACATACAAAATTCTTACAGGGCTCGACAGGGTAGATGTTGAGAGGATGTTTTCCCCTGGCTGGGGAGTCTAGAACCAGGGGTCACAGTCTCAGGATAAGGGGTCGGCCATTTAGGACTGAGATGAGGAGAAATTTCTTCACTCAGAGGGTGGTGAATCTTTGGAATTCTCTACCCCAGAGGGCTGTGGAGGCTCAGTCGTTGAGTATATTCAAGACAGAGATCGATAGATTTTTGAATATTAAGGGAAGCAAGGGATATGGGGATAGTGCAGGAAAGTGGAGATGAGGTCGAAGATCAGCCATGATCTTACCGAATGGCGGAGCAGGCTCGAGGGGCCGAATGGCCTACTCCTGCTCCTATTTCTTATGTTCTTATGAAAGGGAGAAATTTGCAGGGCTCTGGGGAAAGAGCAGGGGCGGGGGGGGGGGGGAGTGGGACTAATTGGAGAGCTCGACCAAAGAGCCAGCACAGGCACGATGGGCCTCCTTTTTCTATGTCAGTGCTAAGGAATGCATCACTCTGTCACATCAAACACTGGTATGAAGTACTCAAACGACAAGTTCAGCACAGGCTGTTCCCTTTATTCTGTCCCACCAATACACGGTAATCGGCGTTTCAGGACAGCGCTAATATGAACCTTTCTACTCTCACCGGATTGTGTTAGGGCCCCCCGCACCCCCCCACCCGAGTGAGATTGCCATTTTCAAACTAAATTATGGGGAACTTCGTGCTGAGCAATTGACATGGGGCTGGGACAGCTCGCAGATAAGAGCTGCCGCCTTAAATTCAACCGGTCTGGGCTGGATTTGAGACTTGTGTGCTAACCCACTGCAGCACCCAGGCCCTAAAAAGAATCATATTGGACCCGAAATTGCGGTTCGGAGGCTTCTCCACGGGCCATTGCCTCCGAACCGCCAGTAAAATCCGTACTCACCTGATGGCCCCGGGCCTGCGAAGACTCACGCTCCTGAGCCTGCAGGCGTGGGCCTGCGCAAAGGCCCACGGATCCCAGGGGGTCGGGCGCGGTTCGCCAGCGTCCCTGGGATCACGCGGGCCGGGCCGGCCAATGACAAAGGGGGGGATTCCCATTGTGTTTACGGGGATTCCACTTACGTACAAAGCCCCCGTGAGCAGAACAGGAATCACATTAAAAAATACACTTTCACACAACCTAAATAAAAATAAATCATCACATGTTTAAAATTAATTAAAATACAATTTAATTAAACATTTAAAATAAAAATTTAATTTTTTGAAAAATAAATTTAAACATTTTTTTAAAGGGGCCAAAAATAACCTAACCTAATTTTAAAGGTTTTTGAATGTTTAAATGATTTAAAAATGTTATTTTAATATTTATTTAAGCTCTTTATGCTGATAAAAGAACGCCCCACCCCATGCTTTCACGGGCATTCGCTGGGCAAATAGCCGCGAATCTCCGCCCGCGGGTGTCCATTCCCCGGGGATGCGGATGATCTGTCGAGTTGAAACGTGACAGAGCGCACGTTCCGGGTTTTCGCACATCACACACGGAGACCCCGAACCTGCAGGGCCCTCACGGCCGCGTACGCCATCGTGCCTCTGCTAGCTCTTTGAAAGAAAGACTTGCATTTATATAGCGCCTTTCACGATCACCGGACGTCCCGAAGCGCTTTACAGCCAATGAAATACTTTTTGAAGTGTAGTCACTGTTGTAATGTGGGAAACACAGCAGCCAATTTGCACACAGCAAGATCCCACAAACAGCAATGTGATAATGGCCAGATAATCTGTTTTTTTAGTGATGTTGGTTGAGGGATAAATATTGGCTCCAGGACACCGAGGATAATCCCCCTGCTCTTCTTCGACATAGTGCCGTGGGATCTTTACATCCACCTGGCAGCGCAGACGGGGCTTCAGTTTAACGTCTCATCCGAAAGACGGCACCTCCGGCTGTGCAGCACTCCCTCAGTACTGCTCCTCCGACAGTGTGACGCTCCCTGAGTACTGCACTGGAGCGTCAGCCTAGATTTTTGTGCTCACGTCTCTGGAGCGGGACTTGAACCCACGACCTTCTGACTCAGAGGCGAGAGTGCTGCCCACTGAGCCACGGCTAACTCTCAAAGTAGTCCCACTCACCCCGCTCTTTCCCCACAGCCCTAAAATGTTTTCCTTTTCAAGTATATAATCAATAGCCTGGAAAAGTGTTCTTAATTTGTGGATTAAACCTTTTGAGCTCAGATTTATACCAATAACTGAATTCCTGTACCAACCCAACTTCATGTCCCTATTACCAACCAGCTATCAACATGAAAAGGGCTTCTGTCAGTGCGTTTTATCTGTGTTGGGTCACTTGGCGGAGAAAAAGCATTACAGGAAACTCTTTTTTATCCGGCACCAATGGGACCGACGTGGTGCCGGTTTATCAAAAAGTCCGGATTACAGAGGGGTATAGTAAAAGGTACGAGAGCTCCGTACACAACAACAAATCCAGGCTTCCCTGTTGCTTAGCAACAGGCGCAGGAACTCCGGCCACAAAATCCAAGCATCCCTGTTGCTTAGCAACAGGTGCAGGAACTGGCCACGAGATCCAAGCGTCCCTGTTGCTTAGCAACAGGTGCAGGAACCAGGCCACAAGATCCAAGCGTCCCTGTTGCTTAACAACAGGTGGACGAACCGGCCACAAGATCAAGGAATGGCCACTAATATGAATTAAAACTTACCTGAACCTACTCCTGAATTTTGCCGGTTAACAGAGGTTTCCGGTTATTTAGGTGCCGGTAAATCGAGAGTTTCCTGTACGTAGTAACTTTCAGAATGTCCTTGGTACGGCTAATTGTGTGTCAGCCGTGGCTCAGTGGGCAGCACTCTCACCTGAGTCAGAAGGTTGTGGGTTCAAGTCCCACTCCAGAGACTTGAGTACAAAATCCAGGCGGACACTCCCAGTGCAGTACTGAGGGAGGGCCGCACTGTTGGAGGGGCAGTACTGAGGGAGCACTGCACTGTCGGAGGGGCAGTACTGAGGGAGTGCCGCACTGTTGGAGGGGCGGTACTGAGGGAGCGCCACACTGTCGGAGGGGCAGTACTGAGGGAGGGCCGCACTATCGGAGGGGCAGTACTGAAGGAGCGCTGCACTGTCGGAGGGGCAGTACTGAGGGAGCGCTGCACTGTCGGAGGGGCAGTACTGAGGGAGCGCTGCACTGTCAGAGGGGCAGTACTGAGGAAGTGCTGCACTGTCAGAGGTGCCGTCATTTGGACGAGACGCTAAACTGAGGTCCCGTCTGCTCTCTCAGGTGGATGTAAAAGATCCCATGGCACTATTTCAAAGAAGAGCAGGGGAATTATCCCTGGTGTCCTGGGCCAATATTTATCCATCAATCAACATCACAAAAACAGGTTATCTGGTCATTATCACATTGCTGTTTGTGGGAGCTTGCTGTGCGCAAATTGGCTGCTGCGTTTCCCACATTACAACAGTGACTACACTTTGAAAAGTACTTCATTGACCGTAAAGCGCTTCGGGACGTCCGGTGGTCGTGAAAGGTGCTGTAGAAATGCAAGTCTGTCTTTCTTTATCTGCCGACCGCAAAATGATTTTAAAACCTGGCTTTGCACTGAAAGGCAGTGGAGGTTTGCAAGACAGCTGCATGAAATGACGCCAGCGGGTAAAACGTCATCAGTGACGAGATCTCTGAGGGAACACGAGCCTTTTAACAGGAGTCGATTACATTTCCACCTGGCCGTCTCTTGCGCACAAACGGCAATGGTCACACTCAGCAACGACACAACCTCGAATGGCACAACTGCCGTTAATAGCAACTCCACCCGAACAGACCGATAACTTTGTGCAACGGCAGTCCAGCTTAATGAACTGGTTAACGCTCTGTCTCTTTTAATCTGTCAACTTGGTTGTGTATTTAAAAATACAATATCTATTAAAAAAATGACAGGAATATGTTAGATCCCCAAACCAATTCAAACATTATAAAGACCATTTCTTTAAACCATCCCTAATGAAATGGGCTCGTTCCAAATATGTCACCAATTCTTTCAGAATATAAAAATTTCACAAGGGGTGTATTTGAAATTAGGAATTTATAATCGGGCCTATATGCAATTAAATATAGGCTTAAAAAAAATAATTTACAAACTGGTTGGAGTTGCTACTAATGGCCCAGTCCGCTCTCATATGCAATTAGAAGTTCAGATATACAAGCCAGAGGTAAGTACTTCATGAAATTGAAGAGATAAAGCAGCATGCAAGATCTTTGCTGGCAAGACTGGGATAGTTAACATGGAAAAATCCATAGTAACACAATTCCTTCGCGTAGACTTTGAACTTTCCTCAGCCACCTGGTTAGTCAGCATTGCAAAAGCAGAGTGTCTCCTAATAAGCCTTTCCCTCTGTGAGCACAAGGAAGCAAGATCACAAGGTCACATTTAAGCTCACAAAAACAGAGACACACACAAGACAAACGCACTGGCCCAGAATTTGCTGGGGGGAAAAAACAAGAAAACGGCGAGTTTACTGGCGCTCGCCAGCGTAAATCGCCCCAGCAATTTGTGAGCCTTGTGGAAAAAAAACGGCAGCTCGCCTGCCCTCTCCCCGCGAGTTTCAAGAAACCGCTGCTTTTGCGCATTAATTACCTGTTAAACTCTCCGCAGAACGTTAGGGCTGGTACTTAATAGCGTAAGGACCCTTTTTAACAGCGTGATAATTGTTGATGACCGCCAATCAACCTCTCCGGACCAGAAAGTGAACAATTAAAAGTTTGGTGTCTCATTCCTTCAGGTAGTGAATTGTTGTTGGAGATTTTTTAAATGTCAAATTTTAAAATTAAAATTTTTTTTACTTTTCCTTTCTGTCTCTCTCTCTCTCTCTCGATCCAATCTTTCTTTCCCTCCCTTTATTTCTCTTTCTGCACCTGATTTGACTCTAATTCACCCGATTTCCTTTTCCGTCTTAAATCTCATGGGTTAAGGAGATAGACTATTGGTCCCGTCGTTCACTGAGGTCCCCAGATGCCCCGTTGCCCTCACCGTGAAGTTATCTGCTCGCACTCCCAGCGAGATAGCAGGCAAAAAAAAAAATTGAGCTGAAGGGCGAGGGAAAATGTCTAACGGGGCAACGGCGCGAGATGCCCCGCGCCAGCAAATTGCGGGCAGACAGCGTACGAAATATAACCAAGTTATATTGTCTAGAAGCATAAAGTTCACGGTTAATTTGTATTCGAAGCATCAAAGCTTTTAAGTTACTCAAAGGTGAAGTTGTACCTTGTCAAGGGAGTTGCTCTTTTCAGCATTTCTTTCTGGCAGACTAGTGGCCGAGTCCGTACTGATCAGGGAACCTCTGGAGTCCGCGTGCCTCACTGCACTGATGGTGGGAGTGGAGGATCCATGAGGAGAAGCTATGAACAGATAAACGAGCGTAAGAGCTTAACCCGAACTGGAAAGTTTCAAGTTATTGGACAACATCAATTAAAAAACTTAAAAGTGCAACTTACAACGCAACAAAATTACATCACTTCAAAGTCACTTTTATTTATCTACAGGAAACTCTCGTTTAAACGGCACCTAAATATCCGGAATTCTCTAATAACCGGCAAAATTCTCACTCCGAAAACAACACCTCAATAACCGGCAATGTTGCCGAGTCCGAGTCTCCCGCGGTGGCCGAGTTAGTCAGTGGGGGTAGTTCTCCAAACTTCCACTACTCGGCTTCTTGGCGCTGTCGGAAGTCAGAACACCTCAATAACAGGAGTCTGACTCTCCCGCGCTGCCGGTAGTCTCTTCCGATCCGCCATTGTTAAGTAATTAAAGAGTTATGGATTACCCTCAACTGGCAGTCCTGTACGTAATCAAGCATCTTCCACCATCCATTTAACACAACATTCTGTAGGTGAGTACCCAATTACTGTATACTGCATATTTCTTGATTTTTCAAATTTTTGTTTGTTAAAAATAGCCTCGGTAGATAACCTTCTCCGCCATCCGGAATTTTTAATCAACCGGCACCATCCCGGTCCCGTCGGTGCCGGATACCAAAGAGTTTCCTGTATATGTATATAGTTCTGATAAAGGGTACACATTAGGTGTTGCCAACACTTGAGTCTCCAGGAATTGAAGGTTAATCCCCAGGACACTGCCGTCAGCAAACACCCCGGGAGAAAAATCACAGAGGCATTAAAAACAAAAAGTGCTCTTTTTTCATTTTATTTGAACACTTTCCATTTATTATTTGACCCGAGCCGAGCTTCCGATCCCACACCCGCTCCATCACCCAGACCACCAATTCCACCGCCGTCACATCGCCCCTGCCTCAGCTCATCCGCCGCTGGAACCCTCCGCCCAGGCCCTCGTCGCCTCTGGACTCGACTGTTCCACCGCTCGCCTGGCCAGCCTCCCAAACCTTGCACCCTCCGTAAACCGGAGTTCATCCAAAAGAGAAAAAGAAGGACGAGAGGGAGAAAGTGAAAGAGAAAAAAAGAGGGAAAAAGGGAAAGACTTTACTGCGCCCTTCACGATCCCAGGGCGTCCCAAAGCCAATGAAGTACTTTTTTTTGAAGTGTAGTCACTGTTGTAATGTAGGAAACGAGGCAGCCAATTTGTGCACAGCAAGCTCCCACAAACAGCAATGTGATAATGACCAGATAATCTGTTTTTTTTAATGTTGATTGAGGGATAAACATTGGCCCAGGACACTGGGGAGAACTCCCCTCCTCTTCTTCAAAATAGTGCCGTGGGATCTTTTACGCTCACCTGAGAGAGCAAACGGGGCCTCGGTTTAACGTCTCATCCAAAAGACGGCACCTCCGACAGTGCAGCACTCCCTCAGTACTGCACTGGGAGTGTCAGCCTAGCTTTTTGTGCTCAAGTCCCTGGAGTGGGACTTGAACCCACAACCTTCTGACTCAGAGGTGAGTGTGCGACCCACTGAGCCACAGGACTGGCAGTGGCCACATTAAAAGGTGACTAATGAGACCCGTATTCACACAGTGCAGAGGCTGAAGATTAATCTGCTCGACAGATCATCCTCTGCTGTGTACAAACGACCTGTAAAGTCAAGCCTCCGTGAATACAGTTTGGTCGAACTGAAAGCTCACCTGTACCGGAAATAACACCAAACACATCCTTGTGGACACTGTTATCCAGTGTGCTTCCTGGCCTCTGCGGGGTCACCATGGTGCTTCCCGTTTGTACGCTGAATGACGGCTCCTCTTTCCCGCTCTAGATCAAAACACAACGTTATTTATCACCTCCGCCTTTTGCTCCTCCTTAAAGGCACTCCTTAAAAACAGCCTCTCCTGTCCTAATATCTCCCTATGTGGCTTGGTGTCAAATTTTGTCCGATAACGCTCCTGTGAAGCGCCTTGGGACGTTTTACTACGTTAAAGGCGCTGTATAAATGCAAGTTGTTGTTGCTAAAAACACCATTAATGAACTGCTCTATAACTGCTGTACAAAAGCCAACGTGTGAGAACCAGCTCTGACGAAGGGTCATCGACCGGAAATGTTAACTCGGTTTCTCTCTCTCTCTCCGCAGATGCCGGCCGACCTGCCAAGTGTTTCAAAACATTTTCCGTTTTTATTTCAGATTTCCAGCATCCACAGCGTTTTGCTTCTGTTCTTAACCTGATTTTTTTTTTTTACAGCCAATGGCGGACTGCTGTAATGTCGGAAACGCGGCAGATAGTTTGCGCACGGCAAGATCCCACCAACAGCAACGTGATGACTTGCAGCCCAGCTGCAAAGAAACATAGAAGATAGGAGGAGTAGGCCATTCGGCCCCTCGAGCCTGCTCCGCCATTCAATGAGATCATGGCTGATCATCCAAATTCAGTACCCTGTCCCTGCCTTCTCCCCATATCCCTTGATCCCTTTAGCCTTAAGAAATATATCCAACTCCTTCTTGAATATATTTAATGAACTGGCCTCCACTGCCTTCTGTGGTAGAGAATTCCACAGGTTCACCACTCTCTGGGTGAAGAAATTCCTCCTCATTTCAGTCCTAAATGGCTTACCCCTTATCCTTAGACTGTGACCCCTGGTTCTGGACTCCCCGACCATCGGGAACATCCTTCCTGCATCTAGTCTGTCTAGTCTTGTTAGAATTTTATAAGTTTCAATGAGATCCCCTCTCAATCTTCTAAACTCCAGCGAGTATAAGCCCAATCGACCCAATCTCTCCTCATACGTCATTCCTGCCATCCCAGGTATCAGCCTGGTGAATCTTCACTGAACTCCTTCCATGGCAAGAACATCCTTCCTCAGATAAGGCGACCAAAACTGCACACAATACTCAAGATGTGGTCTCACCAAGGCCCTGTACAACTGCAGCAAGACATCCTTGTTCCTGTACTCAAACCCTCTCGCTACGAAGGCCAACATGCCAGTTGCCTTCTTAACCGTCTGCTGCACCTGCATGCTTACCTTCAGCGACTGGTGCACAAGGACACCCAGGTCTCGTTGCACTTCCCCTTTTCCCAATCTATTGCCATTCAGATAATAATCTGCCTTCCTGTTTTTGACACCAAAGTGGATAACCTCACATTTATCCACGTTATATTGCATCTGCCATGCTTCTGCCCAATCACCCAACCTGTCCAAATCATCCTGGAGTTTCTCGGCATCCTCCTTACAGCACACACGCCCACCCAGCTTTGTGTCGTCTGCAAACTTGGAGATATTACATCTAGTTCCCTTGTCTAAATCATTAATTAATATATATAAAGCGAAAGTGTCGCTTTGGTCACCTCACCCACCGCATCACGCATCTTCCTGCCGAGTCAACGAATCACCATCAACAACAACAACAACTTGCATTTACACAGCAACGTAGTAAAACGTCTCTGAGCTGGTTCGCAGGAGCGTGATCGGAAAATTCAACCCGTCATTTCCTCGAGATTCTGACCGAAAAAGCCAACCTTAAGATGCTGTTGAGAAATGTTCCATCCGCGCTGAAAGCGTTTAAAATAAAAAGGTTAGCTAAGAGTCAATTCCTTGGCAGACATAAAGTTGCACCAGCCGCTGAAGAACTTTACGCAGAATATTCAAAAGATGAGCTTTCTAGAATGGAACTGTAGAAATATATTGCTTCACTTAGCACTTACACATTAAAAAAAAAATCCCCTTTTCAGTCGTATCGAGCTCCGCGCGATGCAAACAAGAACATTTCCACAGGGTGGCGCCAGCACACTAGGCTGGTTTTAACGGCTCATTTTCAGATCAGTATAAATCAGGTGGACCCGAGAATGCACTCCAGAGGGAGTGGGCAAACACATCACCCTCTGCTGGAGACACGCCGTCACTGTATCGCTGCCGGTCAAAGCTTTAAACCATTCGGTTTTTAGAATAAAGATAAATCAATCCACAACCAGTGTAACACTGATACTAAATCTTAGTAGCCCACTGCATATAGACATCGACTAAAAGGGACAGGAGGAGGCCATTCAGCCCCTCGAGCCTGTTCCGCCATTCAGTTAGATCACGGCTGATCTGTATCTTTACTCCATCCACCCGCCTTGGTTCCGTAACCCTTAAAATCCCTTTACCCAACAAAAATCCAGCAATTCTCAGTTTTGACATTTTCAGTTGACCCTCAGCCTCAATGGTTTTTTGGGGGAAGAGAGTTCCAGATTTCCACCACCCTTTGTGTGAAGAATCATAGCAACTTACAGCACAGAAGGAGGCCATTCGGCCCATCGTGTCTGTGCCGGCCAACAAAGAGCTCTCCGCCCTAATCCCACTGTCCAGCTCTCGGTCCGTAGCCCTGTCGGTTACGGCACTTCAGGTGCATATTCAAGTACTTTTTAAATGTGATGAGGGTTTCTGCCTCTACCGCCCTTTCAGGCAGTGAGTTCCAGACCCCCACCACCCTCTGGGTGGAAACATTCCTCCTCAACTCCCCTCTAAACCTTCTACCAATTACTTTAAATCTCTGCCCACTGGTTATTGACCTCTCTGCTGAGGGAAATAGATCCTTCCTATCCACTCTATCCAGACCCCTCATAATTTTATACACCTCAATTAAATCTCCCCTCAGCCTCCTCTGTTCCAAGGGAAACAACCCCAGCCTATCCAATCTTTCCTCACAGCTAAAATTCCCCAGCCCAGGCAACATCCTCGTAAATCTCCTCTGTACCCTCTCTAGTGCAGTCACATCCTTCCTGTAATGTGGTGACCAGAACCGTACACAGTAAGAAGTGCTTCCTGACATCACCCCTGAACGGCCTGGCTCTAATTTTAAGGTGATGCCCCCTTGTTCTGGACTCCCCCCCACCAGAGGAAATAGTTTCTCTCTCTCTACACTATCGAATCCTTCAATCATCTTAAGCACCTCAATGTTGGGCACCAAGGGACTATGGGGATCGGGCGGGAAAGTGGAGTTGAGGTCGAAGATCAGCCGCGATCTTACTGAGTGGCGGAGCAGGCTCGAGGGGCCGAATGGCCGACTCCTGCTCCTGATTCTGACATTGTGTTCTTGGATCACCCCTTAATCTTCTAAACTCGAGGGAATACAAGCCCAGTCTGTGCAAACTGTCCTCAGAATTTAACCCTTTCAGCCCCGGGTATCGTTCTAGTGAATCTGCGCTCCTCCCCCTCCAAGGCCAATCTATCCTTCCTGAGGTGCGGGGCCCGGAACTGAACGCAGTGACTCCAGATGTGGGTCTAACCAGAGCTTTACAAAACTAACATCACCTCCGCCCCTCGGTATTCCAGCCCCTCGAGATAAAGGCCAACATTCCATTAGCCGTTTCGATCACTTTCTGCACCTGCCCGCTGGCTTCAAGTGATTTCCGCACACGGACCCCCAAAATCTCTCCGCTCCTCCAGTTTCCAACTTTGCCCCATTGAGAAAATCCTCTCTGCTCGGTCTTTCGCTGGGGGACCAAGAGCTACAAAGTGGGATTAGGCCGGAGAGCTCTTTGTCGGCGGCGTGGACACGATGGGCCGAAATGGCCTCCTTCTGTGCTGTAACTTTCTATGATTCTATGAACCAGGGGTCACAGTCTCAGGATCAGGGGTCGGCCATTTAAGACTGAGATGAGGAGGAATTTCTTCACTCAGAGGGCGGTGAATCTTTGGAATTCTCTACCCCAGAGGGCTGTGGAGGCTCAGTCATTGAGTATATTCAAGGCTGAGATCGATAGATTTTTGGACTCATGGGGAATCACAAGATATGGAGATCGGGCGGGAAAGTGGAGTTGAGGTCGATGATCAGCCATGATCTTATTGAATGGCGGAGCAGGCTCGAGGGGCCGTATGGCCGACTCCTGCTCCTATTTCTTATGTTCTTATGTCCCGAAGTGGATGGTCTCGCGCTTTCCCCCACACTGAACCCCAGCCGCCACAGTTTCACCCACTCACTGAATCAATGAGCACCGATTTCATTGAGCGCTTTGCTAAGGTTCCAAGCTGCATGAGACGCAACCGACCAACCTGCAACACCGACAATCCTCCACCAGGTGGAGCACAAACAGGCGAAAATAACCAGCCTCCTGGCTCCAGGAGCGACCGGCGGAAAAAAAAACCCGGTACTCACGTTGCTGGACTGGTTGATCGGGAACGGCGAGCAATCCTTCACGTTAATGCGCTGCACATTTTCCAGCAGGAGACCAAAAAGCGGCAAGTACAGAGTGGCAATCCTGGCCTGCTGGCTCTGTGAGGAGAGAACCGATTTCACGATGAGCGATCTATTCGGCAGGCCAAGAATGACCGCATTTGCACCAGTGCACCGCATCACTGTTACACACAATAAGAGAAATGCAACAATGACACCCTCGTTAGAAAGAAAGAGAGACAGAAAGAGAGAAAGAAGGAGGAGAGGAAAGAAGGAAAGAAGGACTTGCATTTATATAGCGCCTTTCACGACCACCAGACGGTCTCAAAGTGCTTTACAGCCAATGAAGTACTTTTGGGGTGTAACCTTGGGGGATCAAGGTGTATTTGTGTGTTAGAAACAAGAGACGGCCATGGAAATGCGAGTAGACCGAAGTATTTTTGTGTGGATTCAGAAGTACACTTCTTCATAGTAAAAAAGACTTCCTGCATAAGGAACACGATTCAAAATATAAAAACTCCATCTGCCACCCGTTTCACCCACTCACGGGTACGGTAGCATTGTGGTTATGTCACTGGACTAGTAATCCAAAGGCCTGGACTAATGATCCAGAGACGTGAGTCAAATCCCACCACGGCAGCTGGGGAATTTAAAATTCAATGAATTAAATAAATCTGGAATAAAAAGCTAGTATCCGTAATGGTGAAACTACCGGATTGTCGTAAAAACCCATCTGGTTCACTAATGGCCTTTAGGGAAGGAAATCTGCCACCTTTACCCGGTCTGGCCGATAAGTGACTCCAGAACCACAGCAATGTGAATGAGTTGTACCAAACTGCTACAAAGAAGTATCACCACACGGACTGCAGCAGCTCACCACCACCTTCTCGAGGGCAACTAGGGGTGGGCAATAAATGCCGGCCTTGCCAGCGACGCCCACATCCCGTGAATGAATTAATTAAAAACGGATTATAATCTGGAATGCGCTGCCTGGAATGGTGGAAGCAGATTCAATAGTTAGTTTCCAAAGGGAATTGAATAAATACTTGAATTGGAGAAAATTTGCAGGGCTCTGGGGAAAGAGCCGGGGGGAATGGGTCTAACTGGAGAGCCCTTTCAAAAGAGCTGGCACAGGCACGATGGGCCGAATGGCCGCCTCCTATGCTGTGTGATTCCAAAGATGCCCCCTTCTGATGCACGAGCGAGGGAGCGCTGCATTGAGTGAAATACAGCCGATGTTAAACTGACAGCCCCAGTGCCCTGTTCTGATGGATGTAGAAGAGCCCCGGGCACGATGCGGAGATGGAGTCGGGAGTTCTCCAACAGACCCGGCCAAAAAATCCAACCTCACCCAGCACCACACAAGAGCAGATTAAATGGCCGCTGATCTCAATGTTGCCGACGGGATCTTGTTACGAGCAGCATTTGCTGATTCAACTTTTGCTCGACTTTCGAATTCCGTCACAAAAACCGCGGCAGATTCCCAGTGCAGCTGTGTCAAACTGGCTTCTGTTTTACACGAATGTCTGAGGAAGCTTACGTTTAAGGTAGGGAGGGGTTGGTGCCCTGCAAGCCCCTCTAGTTCACCTTCTACCAATTTTGAACTTGAAGCAGACTTGTGACCATTACAAGTATTTTAAGATGGATTTTTGAAATGACTGCAATGTTACGTGCTTCCACCAAGTGGCGACACCGAGCTATGAAAGGACACTCATCAGAAAAGACAAACTTTTAATTGTGACAATTCTGGAAATGTGACACAAAGTGCTGAGCAGGGGATGTCTTCCAGCTTAAAATATGCCACAAACCATTTTTATAAATGTGATTCGGGCAAAAAAAAACAATCCTTCCCGATGTCATGGAGTTGGGGACGGAAGGCTCAGATTAACTCCGGATTCACAGGACGATACAGCACAGGAGGAGGCCATTCGGCCCATCGTGCCTGTGCCGGCTCTTTGAAAGAGCTCTCCAATTAGTCCCACTCCCCCTGCTCTTTCCCCGTAACCCTGCAAATTTTCCTTCAAGTATTTATCCAATTCCCTTTTGAAAGTTACTATTGAATCTGCTTCCACCGCCCTTTCAGGCAGCGCATTCCAGATCACAACTCGCTGCGTGAAAAAAAATCTCATCTCCCCTCTGGTTCTTTTGCCAATTATCTTCAATCTGTGTCCTCTGGTTACCGACCCTCCTGCCACTGGAAACAGTTTCTCCTTATTTACGCCAACAAAAATGCTTCATAATTTTTAACGCCTCTATTAAATCTCCCCTTAACCTTCTCTGCTCTAAGGAGAACAATCCCAGTCTCTCCACGTAACTGAAACCCCTCATCCCTGGAACCATTCTAGTAAATCTCCTCTGCACCCTCTCCAAAGCCTTGACATCCTTCCTAAAGTGCGGTGCCCAGAATTGGACACAATACTCCAGCTGGGGTCTGACCGGTGATTTTGTAACGGTTCAGCATAAACTATTTATTCAGCGCTAATTTAATTCATTTTCTGGTATCGGGATCGATGCGATTAGTACAACACAGACCCTGTAGCCTGTGTCAGCGTTGATGAGTTGGTCCCGATCTCACCTCAGATTTAGAGGTTTTGGATTCCAGTTCTATGACAGTGTAACAAAAGACCTCGCCTTCGAGTACCGAGCAAGCGCTGTATTTCAAATAAGACATTAAATCAAGGGTCTCCCTGCTTTCCTCATGTTTCCTCCAAGATGAACTGTCCTTCAATCCTTCAATCCCCTTTCTCTGTCCCTCAAAAAAGTGCGATGAGCTTGTGGATTTTGTGTCTCCAAGACGGAGCCCATTCACACACCGGTCTCTGACGATACCTCACCTTCCTCTCCTTCCAACCCCCCACATGACCTGACCCCGAGTCTCCCACCCTGTCTCGCTCCAATCCCCCCCGTCACTCTGCCGTTCTCCCCCATCTTGCTCTCTCCAAACTCATCCCTCCCATGTGATTCACCTCCATGCTCCCCTGATCCCCTCCCCACCCGATCAGCCTTCCTGGGCCCTGTGCTGACCGACAATGTGTCGGCTTGGCTCAGATAACAACCAGATCCTTTGGAAAGCTGCCATCATCACCTCACTCATCCAAAAACCCATCTGTCCTCTCTAATTAATCGCTCGTTCACTAACCTCCTGCCAAGTATGGTTCAGCGGGTATCGCACTCTCGCCAGAGTCAGAAGGTTGTGAGTTCACAGTCCCCACTCCAGGCACTTGAGCACATAAAGCTAAGCCGGCACTACCACTGCAGTACTGAGGGAGCGCTACACTGTCGGAGGGGCGGTACTGAGGGAGTGCTACACTGTCGGAGGGGCAGTACTGAGGGAGCGCTACACTGTCGGAGGGGCAGTACTGAGGGAGCGCCGCACTGTCGGAGGGGCGGTACTGAGGGAGCGCCGCACTGTCGGAGGGGCAGTACTGAGGGAGCGCCGCACTGTCGGAGGGGCAGTACTGAGGGAGCGCCGCACTGTCGGAGGGGCAGTACTGAGGGAGCGCCGCACTGTCGGAGGGGCAGTACTGAGGGAGCGCCGCACTGTCGGAGGGGCAGTACTGAGGGAGCGCCGCACTGTCGGAGGGGCAGTACTGAGGGAGCGCCGCACTGTCGGAGGGGCAGTACTGAGGGAGCGCCGCACTGTCGGAGGGGCAGTACTGAGGGAGCGCTGCAGTGTCAGAGGGGCAGTACTGAGGGAGCGCCGCACTGTCGGAGGGGCAGTACTGAGGGAGTGCTGCACTGTTGGAGATACCGTCATTCAGGCGAGACTATCACAGTTTGCTCAATGCTGTGACTTGTATTTAGTGCCAACTGACAGTCTATGGTTTCAGCAGCTGTTTTGCACATCTGGCTTACGTTATGGAGTGGGAACTCCAGGTGTCAGCTGTGGCTCAGTGGGCAGCACCCTCGCCTCTGAGTCAGAAGGCTGTGGGTTTCAGTCCCCACTCCAGAGACTTGAGCACAAAAATCTAGGCTGACACTCCAGTGCAGTGCTGAGGGAGTGCCGCACTGTCGGAGGGGCAGTACTGAGGAAGCGCCGCACTGTCGGAGGGGCAGTACTGAGGGAGTGCTGCACTGTCGGAGGGGCAGTACTGAGGGAGCGCCGCGCTGTCGGAGGGGCAGTACTGAGGGAGTGCCGCACTGTCGGAGGGGCAGTACTGAGGGAGTGCCGCACTGTCGGAGGGGCAGTACTGAGGGAGTGCCGCACTGTCGGAGGGGCAGTACTGAGGGAGCGCCGCACTGTCGGAGGGGCAGTACTGAGGGAGTGCCGCGCTGTCGGAGGGGCAGTACTGAGGGAGTGCCGCACTGTCGGAGGGGCAGTACTGAGGGAGTGCCGCACTGTCGGAGGGGCAGTACTGAGGGAGTGCCGCGCTGTCGGAGGGGCAGTACTGAGGGAGTGCCGCGCTGTCGGAGGGGCAGTACTGAGGGAGCGCCGCGCTGTCGGAGGGGCAGTACTGAGGGAGTGCCGCGCTGTCGGAGGGGCAGTACTGAGGGAGTGCCGCACTGTCGGAAGGACAGTACTGAAGGAGCGCTGCACTGTCAGAGGTGCCGTCTTTCGGATGAGACGTTAGAGCAGACGGGGCCTCGATTTATCAGGTGGATGTAAAAGATCCCACGGCCACTATTTCGAAGAAGAGCAGGGGCGTTCTCCCCGGTGTCCTGGCCAATATTTATCCCTCCAACAGATTATCTGGCCATTATCTCATTGCTGTTTGTGGGAGCTTGCTGTGCGCAAACTGACTGCCGCTTTTCCTACATTACGACAGTGACTACACTTCAAAAGTACTTCATTGGCTGTAAAGAGCTTTGGGACGTCTTGAGGTCACAAAAGGCACTGGAGAAATGCAAGTTCCTCTTTCACTCTTTCCTTTTCCTCTCTAAGTTTCTTTAATCTGTTCGCCGTACTCTAGCTCGTCTCTCCCAAAACTCCGAGTCCCTTAGTTCTGGCTCACAGCACGGAGCCCACGACGGGCAAAGTCAGCACTGCGAGTCTGTGTGACTGTCACTGCACTCCATTACATCCCACGCTTGTCCCCCTAAATCTCTCGCACCGTCTGACACAGTGAAAGCACCACAGCATCTCAAACTCTATTTAATAAATGTGGCAACTAAATACTCCTCCGCGCCAAATAATACTGACACACAGACAGGGAAATCTTCACATCGTCACACTGAACATTTAAATTTTCAAAAACTTATTTCCTTTCTACGATTCTCGTTCAGCAACTTCTGCTTTTTAAAAATGTTTTCGCTCTTGGGATGTGGGCATCGCTGGCAAGGCCAGCATTTATTGCCTATCCCAAGTTGCTCTTGAGAAGGTGGTGGTGAGCCGCCTTCTTGAACCGCTGCAGTCCGTGTGGTGAAGGTGCTCCCACAGTGCTGTTAGGGAGGGAGTTCCAGGATTTTGACCCAGTGACGATGAAGGATCGGCGATATATTTCCAAGTCAGGATGGTGTGTGTGACTTGGAGGGGAACTTGGAGGTGGTGGTGTTCCCATGCGCCTGCTGCCCTTGTCCTTCTAGGTGGAAGAGGTCACGGGTTTGGGAGGTGCTGCCGAAGAAGCCTTGGCAAGTTGCTGCAGTGCACCTTGTAGATGGTACACACTGCAGCCATGGTGCGCCGGTGGTGGAGGGAGTGAATGTTTAAGGTGGTGGATGGGGTGCCAATCAAGCGGGCTGCTTTGTCCTGGATGGTGTCGAGCTTCTTGAATGTTGTTGGAGCTGCACTCATCCAGGCAAGTGGAGAGTATTCCATCACACTCCTTACTTGTGCCTTGTAGATGGTGGAAAGGCTTTGGGGAGTCAGGAGGTGAGACACTCGCCGCAGAATACCCAGCCTCTGACCTGCTCTTGTAGCCACAGAATTTATGTGGCTGGTTTAGCTTCTCCAGTGTTGCATTGCACAATATTTTATTTTTTTAATCTATCATAAGGGAAGAGATAAGCAAGAGGCACTGTAACACACGTTTCTAAAACACCGCAGCACCTTCCCTATTCCACCTGCCTCGAGATATTTTAAGGAACTCTTGCATACCTTAGCTGTGTATCGGTCATCGAAGGTGTGCTTAATCATCAAACTCTTCAGCACGCTGATGGCAATCTGACGCACGTCCCTGTACTCCTGCAATGCACTGCCAACCTCCCTCAGCAGCAGCCCCACCAAGAAATGGTTCTTGCAGAAGTCATCCGTCAGCGTGAAGTCAAGCTGCAAGTCTGAAGGTTTAAAATGGTAAAGACAAACGTTGATTTTAAAAACGCATGGTCTTAGAAATCAGACCGCTCTGCAAAAAAAAAGCGATTAATGAAAATTGGAAGCTTAAATACAGTGCATATTATAGGTGTTATACTTTTTTATATTCGTTCACGGGGTGTGGGCGTCGCTGGCAAGGCCAGCATTTATTGCCCATTGCTAATTGCCCTTGAGAAGGTGGTGGTGAGCCGCCTTCTTGAACCGCTGCAGTCTGTGTGGTGATGGTACTCCCACAGTGCTGTTAGGGAGGGAGTTCCAGGATTTTGACCCAGCGACGATGAAGGAACAGCTGATATATTTCTAAGTCAGGATGGTGTGTGACTTGGAGGGGATCTTGGAGGTGGTGGTGTTCCCGTGCACCTGCTGCCCTTGTCCTTCTAGGTGGTGGAGGTCGCGGATTTGGGAACAAAAATTGTTCTGGCCACTGAACAGCTGTAATTAAACTCTTTAAATCTTTCTTCCAGATTTCAGGAGCTTTAGACACAAGATACTGGGCCGTACCATTGCGCGGCGATTGTTTTTCTCCTTCACGGTACCATTATCATCAAGTCAGCTTGATTCAACAAGAATCTCCATAAAAATGGCAGTCTTGACCCCGAGTTTATTCATCTGGAAATAACCTGAGTGAATCGGCATCGCCCCAGGGCAGCTGCCCATCTCTCCAGGTCCCCCTGCCCCGCATCCACCCCACCCCGGACCATCCAACCATAAACCCATCAAAGCTGCTGGGCTCTTCCTTCCCCAGAAGAACAAGCAGGAATAGGAGCTAAACTGGAATTCAGATTTAGGCCTTCTAGGTGCAAGTCCAAAGCTCTAGTGCTATAATCATACAGCACAGAAGGAGGCCATTTGGCCCATCGTGCCTGTGCCGGCTCTTTGAACGAGCTCGCGAGTTAGTCCCACTCCCCCTGCTCTTTCTCCAGAGCCCTGCAAATTTCAGGTATTGATCCAATTCCCTTTTGAAAGTTATTATTGAATCTGCTTCCATCGCCACAGCGCATTCCAGATCACAGCAACTCGCTGCGTAAAAATACACGATAACGTAAAAGTTGGGGCAGGTGACACAGATACAATACTCATCTCAAATGGCTCTTTTACCTTCGGAGCCTTAGATTTGAACCTAGCACATGGTGTAAATCGTTTGCGTCTCCTTGTGAGAAGATTTAAACATTAAAACGATAAAATATTGTGCAACAGAAGTTGATTTGCGTTCAAAATCATGAGGGGTTTCGATCGAGTAAATAAGGAGACACTGTTTCCAGCGGCAGGAGGGTCGGTAACCAGAGGACAACAGAGTGAAGGGAATTGGCAAAAGAACCAGAGGGGAGATGAGGAGAATGTTTTTACGCAGCGAGTTGTTGTGATCTGGAACGCGCTGCCTGAAAGGGCGGTGGAAGCAGATTCAATAGTAACTTTCAAAAGGGAATTGGATAAATACTTAGGGCTGTGGGGAAAGAGCAGGGGGGAGTGGGACTAATTGGAGAGCTCTTTGATTGAAACATATAAGATCCTGAGGAGTCTGGACAGGGTGGATGTGGAGAGGATGTTTCCTCTTGTGGAAGAATCTAGAACTAGGGGTCACTGTTTAAAAATAAGGGGTCGCCCATTTAAGACAGAGATGAGGAGATTTTTTTCTCACAGAGGGTCGTGAGTCTTTGGAACTCTCTTCCTCAGAGGGCGGTGGAAGCAGAGTCTTTGAATATTTTTAAGGCAGAGGTAGATAGATTCTTGGTAAGCAAGGGGGTGAAAGGTTATCGGGGGTAGGCGGGAATGTGGAGTAATCAGATCAGCCATGATCTTATTGAGTGACGGAGCAGGCTCGAGGGGCCGAGTGGCCGACTCCTGCTCCTAATTCGTATGTTCAAAGAGCCGGCACAGGCACGATGGGCTGAATGGCCTCCTGCTGCGCTGTGCGATTCTATGTATCAAGATGCACGGTGCAGCAAATTGGCACATGCATGTTTACCAAAAAAAATACAACAAAGGAGGCAATAAGCCTGCAGAAATTAATTTCAGTTGTAGCCGGGGTTGAGGCAAGCGGGGCATAACCTTGTGGGCAGCAACTTCTAGTCGCCGTTGACACCTTTCTCCCTGCTGTTAGCCACTTAGTTCAGCAGCATGAATGAGGCAGAAGGGAGCAACTGCGAAACTCTCAGAGCCACCTCCTTTAGTGTCTCTGCAACATAAACAAGTATCCGCCACCCCCCCACCCCCGCCCCCCCAAGTACTAGGAAGGTAGAGAAGGATAGAAGCGCATTCTGCAGTAGACCAGAACCGAGGAAGCGCAATCTTACTCCGCAACTCGCAATTCCTATTTCCCACCGCGCATTTTTATTCCCCGCTGCACGTACGCTCACCAACAGCTTTACAAACATTCCCCTCGCTGTCGTGTGGGTGGAAGATCGTTCACCCGAGTTCCAACAATCTGGAGTTGTGCAAGAAACCAGTTCCATTAATCCACCAGTGGAACCGGTTGTTACAAAGGCACCTCTCTCAACACTGGGAAGCAATTCACTTGTCAAAAATTTAAATAAAAAAATAAAAAATAGGCTTCTTTCATCCCGACCTTTCAAAGAAACCTAGCGTCTCTCAATGAACAACCAGCACCTGCCAAAATACTGGGCAATGCACTTCAACCACAGGTAGAAATAGGGCCGGGCAGTAATACAGAGGATCATCAATCAGGTACAAAATATAGTTTGCACCAGTGTGAGGGAAAGAAGAATTTTAATGCTGTTGGAATCTAGTAATCTGTTTAGTGCAATATTAGAAATGCGACAATTGATATAGCCCCATTGGCACACGTCAGGACTTGTACTCCAAACCCTGTTTTGCCTTCAAGAGTAAGGAAGTCTTGCTACAATTGTACAGGGCTTTGGTGAGACCACACCTGGAGTACTGAGCACCGTTCTGGTCTCCTTATCTGAGAAGCGATATACTTGCCTTGGAGGCGGTGCAACGAAGGTTCACTAGATTGGTTCCTGGGATGAGAGGGCTGTCCTATGAGGAGAGATTGTGTAGACTGGAAAATAACAACAGAAAATGCTGGAAAAACTCAGCAGGTCAGGCAACATCCGTGGAGAGAAATTAGAGTCGACGTTTCGGGTCGAAACCCTTTTTCAAAACTGAGAAGGAAATAAAATAGATCGAAGGCAGGGCTGCGATAGAACAAAAGAAGTAAAGAGGTATTCAAAACCAGACGAGATGGTAATAGGACAGTGGAGACAATTACTGTCCTATTACCATCTCGTCTGGTTTTGAATACCTCTTTACTTCTATTGTTCTATCGCAGCCCTGCCTTCGATCTATTTTCTTTTCTTTCCAGTTTTGAAAAAGGGTTTCGACCCGAAACGTTGACTCTAATTTCTCTCCACGGATGTTGCCTGGCCTGCTGAGTTTTTCCAGCATTTTCTGTTGTTATTTCGGATTTCCAGCATCTGTAGTATTTTGCTATTGAGTAGACTGGGCCTGTACTCTCTGGAATTTAGAAGAATGAGAGGAGATCTCATTGAAGCAGACAAGATTCTGAGGGGGATTGACAGGGTAGATGCTGAGAGGTTGTTTCCCCCCTGGCTGGAGAGTCGAGAACTAGGGGTCACAGTCTCAGGATAAGGGGTCGGCCATTTAGGACTGAGATGAGGAGGAATTTCTTCACTCAGAGGGTTGTGAATCTTTGGAATTCTCTGCCCCAGAGGGCTGTGGAGGCTCAGTCGTCTAGACTAAGATCGATAGATTTTTGGACTCTCGGGGAATCAAGGGATATGGGCAGCGGGCAGGAAAGTGGAGTTGAGGTCGATGATCAGCCGTGATCTTACTGAATGGCGGAGCAGGCTCAAGGGGCCGAATGGCCGACTCCCGCTCCTAATGTTCTTATGCATTTAGAGATAACTGCAAGAAGGAGAAATTCATCTAAGGTAAAAGCTATATATTCAGAATTAGAAGTCCATAATCGAATTATTAAAATATACTCGTGCACACAGTAACTAGTATATCAAATGGGCCTGATCAACAGGAAAAATAGTGAACTGTAGACATGAGGTGAGGAAGGTTCGGTTTGAAGAACTTCCTGCATTTCTGCAGCGCTGTGGGAAGATGTCTCATTGAGCATTCGGAGGAGGGGGAAAGAGGAAAGTAAAGAGTGGGGGGTGGAGGAGCAAAGAACAGAAAGCAGAGTTCAAGAGAAGAGTCTTGCAGCATTTTTTAAAAGCAAAGAAAAAGACTTGCATTTCTATAGCGCCTTTCACATCCTCAGGATATCCCAAAGCGCTTTACAGCCAATGAAATACTTTTTTTTGGAGTGTAGTCACTGTTGTAATGTAGGAAACGCGGCAGCCAATTTGCGCACAGCAAGCTCCCACAAACAGCAATGTGAAAAGCGACCAGATAATCTGTTTTGTTTTAGTGATGTTGATTGAGGGATAAATATTGGCCCCCAGGACATGAGCAAAGAAAGTGGACAGCTCCATTAATGTGCGATGCTTGCTGGCTAAACATAGCTTCAAATGTGAAAATAAAGTCAAGTGCTTTAGTCCTGCGAAACTCAATGATTGAGTTTAGTTTGAACTAAACAAAATCGGGTGTTGCTGAGAAAAAGGGCGAACATTTTCGTCGGGTTTCAAAACAATTTTTTTTTAACGTGATGTTAGTTGAGGGATATAAAATTGTCCAGGACACCGGGGGAAGAACTGGCCTTGCTCTTCTTTGAAATAGTGGCATGGGATCTTTTATGTAAACCTGAGGGGGGGGTAGACGGGGCCAGGGTTTAACGTCGCAATGTGGGAGGAGTTCAGTCGCAAAGTGGCTGAATGTGCAGCTATCAATGGTGGAAACATAGAAGATAGGAGCAGGAGTAGGCCATTCGGCCCCTCAAGCCTGTTCCGCCATTTAATGAGATCATGGCTGATCATCCAAATTCTGTACCCTGTCCCTGCTTTCTTCCCCATATCCCTTGATCCCTTTATCCTTAAGAAATATATCTAACTCCTTCTTGAATATATTTAATATATTGGCTTCCACTACCTTGTGTGGTAGAGAATTCCACAGGTTCACCACTCTCTGGGTGAAGAAATTCCTCCTCATCTCTGTCCTAAATGGCTTACCCCTTATCCTTAGACTGTGACCCCTGGTTCTGGACTCCCCCGCCATCGGGAACATCCTTCCTGCATCTAGTCTGTCCAGTCCTGTTAGCAGAGGCAACAAGGACAGGGCCGGGGGTCGGCGGTGGGGGGGAAGAAACGAGAGAGGACGGACCCCTGAAGCACAAGAGGAGAAGTGCATTCAGAGTAGAACCAACTGACACAACGTAGGGCCTGCAGCGACAGGTTCATGCCGCGGAAATCGTTTTTTAATCCTTTAGTCAGCTTAAACACCTCAATTATATTACCCTATAATCTTTTATACTCAAGGGAGTGCTGGCATCGACTGTGCAACCTGTCCTCATATCTTAAATTATAATGCAGCTTCTGCATAAGTGGCCATCAGAGCGGTCCTGTTGTCATCTGCACGGCCACAGATAACACTGGCAAGCTCAGGGGAGGCATTCCCAGACACCAAGAAAACTGAATTAAAAATTACCACCGTTCAAATACAACAACAACAACTTGCATTGATGCAGCGCCTTTAACGTAGTAAAATGCCCCAAGGAGCGATTATCAAACAAAATTTGACACCGAGTCACATAAGGGGACATTAGGACAGATGGCCAAAAGCTTGGTCAAAGAGGTCGGTTTTAAGGAGGAGAGATAGAGGGGCGGAGGTGTTTAGGGAGGGAATTCCAGAGCTTAGGGCCTCGGCCGCTGAAGGCGCGATGCAAGAGGACACGAGCTAAAATCAGAAAGCGATGAGCAAGAAGGAAAAATCGGACAGAAGCTTCACGCCACAGAAAGCCAGTCCAGTGAACTGTACAAGTGTGTTCAAGAAGCAAACTGGCTGAGTTTCTGGCGAAAGAGATCGAGGGATATGGCAAGAAGGAAGAGAGGTCAACTGATCAAAAAGGGGCCTTTTTGCTGTAACAAAAAAAATAAATCTTACGTTCTCATCTCCAAGGGTTCTTTGTCCACGAGGTTGAACAGTGAGGAGGATAGTGAAAGACTTCAAGAAGACATAGGCAGGCTGGTGACACATGGCAGATGAAATTTAACGCAGAAAAGTGCGAAGTGATACATTTTGGTAGCAAGAACGAGCAGAGGCAATATAAACTAAAGGGTACAATCCTAAAGGGGGTGCATGAACAGAGAGACCTGGGGGTATATGTGCACAAATCGTTGAAGGTGGCAGGGCAGGTTGAGAAAGTGGTTAAAAAAGCATACGGGATCCTGGGCTTCATAAATAGAGGTATAGAGTACAAAAACAAGGAAGTTATGAAGAACCTTTATAAAACACTGGTTCGGCCTCAACTGGAGTATTGTGTCCAATTCTGGGCACCGCACTTTAGGAAGGATGTGAAGGCCTTCGAGAGGATGCAGAAAAGATTTACGAGAATGGTTCCAGGGATGAGGGACTTCAGTTACGTGGATAGACTGGAGAAGCTAGGGTTGTTCTCCTTAGAGCAGAGAAGGTTGAGAGGAGATTTGATTGAGGTGTTCAAAATCATGAGGGGTCTGGACAGAGTAGATAGAGAGAAACTGTTCCCATTGGCGGAAGGGTCGAGAACCAGAGGACACAGATTTAAGGTGATTGGCAGAAGAACCAAAGGCGACGCGAGGAAAACCTTTTTTAGGCAGCGAGTGGTCAGGATCTGGAATGCACTGCCTGAAAGGGCGGTGGAGGCAGATTCAATGGTGGCTTTCAAAAGGGAGTTGGATAAGTACCTGAAGGAAAAAAATTCACAGGGCTATGGGGAAAGGGCGGGGGAGTGGGACTATCTGAAGTGTTCTTGCAGAGAGCCGGCACGGGCTCGACGGGCCGAATGGCCTCCTTCTGTGCTGTAACCATTCGATGATTCAATGAGAAACACTTGCAGAGGAGCGAGCTTTCCACGTGAGTGGAGATGAAGCTGGTGTGCGAACTAAATCTATTGACGTACACACCGTTGTACTTCTCAACGCCAGACCACAGGCAACTCAAACACATGCAGAAAGAAAAGACTTGCACTCTTCAAAAAATAAATGCAATACATTTTTAAGGCACATCAAATCACTCTGTAGTTATAAGCACTGCAAAACCATGTCAAATAGAACCCCAAAAGAGTGCACACAACTACAACAAGCTCAGGAGGAATGTCTAGATTACATGACAAAGGAATTGTAAATAATGTGAAGCAGCCAAACAGCCATGCGGGAGAATCAGTCCGCGTAGCCATGAGCACGTCGGGCACAGTAGGGTGTGGATGAAGACACGGCTGATCCCAGTACTGTTTCAATATACCATTCCCACATTGACGTGTTTAATGATGATTCAACCGCACCATCATGTATAAATCCTTTCAGTGCTGAATGTCCTTGGCAGATTTCAAAGTAAGGACATCTTCGGCCATTTAACCTCTGCAAAAATGGCGTTGTGTAAGCTTTGCACTGCTCAATCATTTTTTTTTTTTTTTTAAGTGGGCAGTCTGGTTCAGGATTCAAGTATAAAGTGCAGAGGTCGTCAGGCATTTTGCAGCATTCTACTTGGTTACGGTACTGGAGCACTGGATGTCTGCCACTAAAGGCCGCTTCAACTCGCTTCCCCAGCTTTGGAGATTTTTAAAAATATTCATTCACGGGATGTGGGCGTCGCTGGCAAGGCCGGCATTTATTTCCCATCCCTAATTGCCCTCGAGAAGGCGGTGGCTTGCTCAGCCATTTCAGAGGGCAGTTAAGAGTCAACCGCATTGCTGTGGGTCTGTAGTCACATATCGGCCAGACCGGGTAAGGGCAGTAGATTTCCTTCCCTAAAAGAACATTAGTGAACCAGCTGGGTTTTTACGCAAATCTGGTAGTTTCATGGTCACCATTACTGATAAAAACATAAGAACATAAGAAATAGGAGCAGGAGTCGGCCATTCGGCCCCTCGAGCCTGCTCCGCCATTTAATGAGATCATGGTTGATCTGATCTTGGGCTCGGCTCCATTTCCTGCCCGCTCCCCATAACCCTTCACTCCCTTATTGTTCAAAAATCTGTCTATCTCCACCTTAAATATATTCAGTGACCCAGCCTCCGCAGCTCCCTGGGGCAGAGAATTCCACAGATTTACGACCCTCTGAGAGAAGAAATTCCTCCTCATCTCAGTTTTAAATGGGGCGACCCCTTATTCTGAAACTATGCCCCCTAGTTCTAGATTAGATTCCCCCACGAGGGGAAACATCCTCTCTGCATCTAAAATATGATACGAGCTTTTTATTCCAGATTTATTTAATTAACTGAATTTTAAATTCCCCAGTAGCCATGGTGGGATTTAAACTCACGTCTCTGGATCATTAGTCCAGGATTACTAGTCCAGTGACATAACTACTAGTACTGCCGTCCCCTCAACTCCAAGTTTTCACTCTATCCACCCCCTGCCCCTGTTAATGACTGGACGAGAGCTAGCAGAAGAAATCCTGAGCAGAAAATGAAAGCAACATATTGAGTATGCATCAACTGATTTGACTTGAACGAAAAACATCGAGATTTCCTCAGGAAACCTGCGTGTAAGAGAATAACTCGGCTACTTTGAGAGGGAGGGGGCCGGGGAGGGAAGTGTCCTTTAATGGTGCAAA
Source organism: Somniosus microcephalus (assembly GCF_052327205.1). Lineage (NCBI taxonomy): Eukaryota > Metazoa > Chordata > Chondrichthyes > Squaliformes > Somniosidae > Somniosus > Somniosus microcephalus. The sequence continues at coordinate 10,282,155 of NC_140996.1, read as the reverse complement.
GGCTTTAATTTTTCTCGTAGTGAAGATTTGGATATGGAGCCCGTGTGCTTGGTCACTGACCAGGAGTCCAAATATATGTGGATCTCAGGTTAAAGTTTCAGGTGGACCTCTTGTTGCCAGGATTGGCCTGGAGTCTCCAGGAATTGAAGATTAATCTCCAAGACACGCTGCCGCCAGCAAACACCCGGGAGAAAAACCAGAGGGGCAATAAAATAATACGTATTTTCTTTAAAACTTTTGTTTAATAGTTATAAAAATCTTGGAGAATGGGGAAAGAAAAGACTGTCTGACCGACGGTCAAGAACAATCCAATCGAGCAATGAAGAGTCCATTGGCTTCCCAATTGGCCGTAGGAAGGCGGGCCGCCGCGACGATGGACACGTTGGGCCACCAACTGCGAGAGCACGAGGGTGGGGCGGCTGGAGGTCATGTGATGAAACCTCCAAGCAGTGTCGGCGACCCTAGGTGGGTCGAGAGCTTCCGACCTTCCAGGGATAATGAAGAGACGGTTCGCTTCCCAATTGGCTGTGGGAAAGTCCAATGCGAAGTTGAGGAGTCATTTTAAAAACTTGCCCCCCACTGGATTCGGCTGAATTGCCACACAATTGAAGACAAAGCAGAATACAAATGGACAAGGGAACAGTAGCACAGCAGTTATGTTACTGGACTGGTGAATCCAGGAGGCCTGGACTAATGATCCACGAAACATGAGTTCAAATCCCACCACGGCAGCTGGGGAATTTAAATTCAGTTAATTAAATAAATCTAGAATAATTATTAGTATCAGTAATGGTGACTATTGGATTGTTGTATAAACCCATCTGGTTCCTTTAGAGAAGGAAATCTATTGTCCTTACCTGGTCTGGCCTATTTGTGACTCCAGACTCACAGCAATGTGGTTGACTCTTAACTGCCCTCTGAAATGTTCTAACAAGCCACTCAGTTGTAACAAACCAACTACGAAACACAATAATAAGGTGGCTCACCACCACCTTCTCAAGGGCAATTAGGGGATGAGCAATAAATGTCAGCGACGCCCACGTCCCAGGAACAATTTTTTTTTAAAAGCTCCTCGTGGCACAGGGACTGAAACATTGACGCCACTGGCCCAGGCACAGCAAACTCGAGGCTTGGACCTCAGATCTTAAGGGAGGTTTCTTTCCCGGCTCCTCAAAATAATTGGAGAAATATACTGAACCAGTTCCCAATTTACAATATTCTTTAAATTAAGAAGGAATTGTGCTGAAACTGTTTTCAGTACTCAAAAGGTTATACACACAGGGTAAACAAAACACACATCAAACGCAAATAATTGTACTTACTACAATGAGATCGAATGAGTGATCAGTTCATTCACCGAACTGCCAGGAAGCCTCTTTCACCTCATCCCCTCCCACATCCCACCGTTAGGTGTAGTTTTCCATTAGAAATCCCAGGAGAACCATGTTATCAAATCAAATAAAGATCCTTTTATCAAACATTGTTTAGCCTTCCCGCAATGTTCCAGCTCAAAAATTACTAGTGGTGTGGCAGAACCACTGAATGACTCTGGCTAACTGTACATAATTCTCTTTAACGATGTTCTAACACCAGCCTAAACCTGTACCATTGTGTTAGGCATTACTGTGCTTTGTATATAGAGTTTGCATGTACGGGGCGTGGCCTCTTTAAGAGCGCGAGAAAACGCGGGCAAACGCGATGACGTCATGTCGCAAACCACGGGGCTGCCCAGGCAGTCCTCGTGGCATCTCCTTTGAGTAAAGACCTGTTTGATTGTTCTCTTGTGTCAATCTCCATTATTCGTAGGAATTCGTTAATTCCTACATTGGTGACCCCGTTTTTGTGAACGTTTTCACATAAGAAGAGCACAGCATGGAAGCAAACGCCGTTTCGCTAAAGCTACCGCAGTTCTGGGAGCAGCAAGCGCCCTCGTGGTTTATTCAGGTCGAGGCCCAGTTCGCCCTGAGGAACATCGATGCGGATCAGACCAAGTACCTTTATGTGGTCTCCGCACTCGACAGCTCTACCGCCTCTCGGATCGTCAGCCTCCTCGAAAACCCCCCAACGGAGCGCAAGTATGAAACCCTCAAAGCGCGGTTACTGCAGGTTTTTGGGCTCACAAAATCGGAGCGCGCCTGTCGATTACTCGCTATGCCCGGGCTCGGGGACTCCAAGCCTTCAGAGTTGATGAGCCAGGTGCTCACACTCCTGGGCTCAGAACGGGAATGTTTCCTATTCCGCGAGATTTTCCTCAGCCAACTGCCTGAACAGGTACAAGCTGCCCTGGCCAGATCTGAAATTTAAGACTGCGCAACACTCGCTGCGGAGGCTGACAAAATTTCCGCTGTAACTCGGCAGTACTGCGCCGCCACGAGGCACCCATCCGCCGCAGACGCCGCCCCAGCTCGTCAGCCTGCTGGGCTGTGTTTCTACCACGTGCAGTTCGGCGCGAAGGCGAAGCGTTGCCGCCCTCCCTGCAGTTTTCCCCCAAAAAACACACAACTGACACTGCGACCACCGAGGGACGGGTCTAACGGGCACCCCGCGGCCGCGATGGCGGTCGGCAACGCGGGAAAATTGCTGTTCATCACTGATACTCTCTCCGGTCGTCGTTTTCTGTGCGACACCGGGGCGCAGTGCAGCATTTTACCCGCGTCCGCCCTCGATGTGCAGACGGGGAATCACGGCCCCACCCTTGAAGCGGCTAATGGCGGAACAATTCGGACTTTCGTCAGACGGTGAGTGGAGGTGTGCCTCGGGGGGGCAACGTTTTCACTGGGAGTTTGTTACGGCCAGAGTTTCCCAGCCCCTCCTCGGCGCGGATTTCCTGTGCACCAACAGCCTCCTGGTCGACGCTAGGAACCGGCGGCTGATCATCGCAGCAACTTTTAATTCTCTTCCGTGTTACCGCAGTAACACGACGTCACGCACCGTCTCCTGTGCGTTCCCGACTCCTGATGAGTTCGCTCGCCTGCTCGGCAAATTCCCTGACCTGACAAGACCCACGTTCTCCTCCACAGCCACGAAACATGGTGCGGAACACCACATCACCACCAACGGCCCCCCGGTCTATGCGCGGGCCCGGCGCCTGGAACCTGGCAAGCTGGCGGTCGCAAAGGCGGAGTTCGCGACCATGGAACAGTTAGGGATTATTCGCCGGTCGAGTAGTCCCTGGTCTTCACCCCTCCATATTGTCCCGAAGCCTGGCGGCGGATGGCGGCCATCGACGACTCAACGATGCCACCACTCCTGATCGGTACCCGATCCCCCACATTCAGGATTTCTCTGCCCACTTGGCAGGGAACACCGTGTTCTCAAAAGTCGATCTCGTCCGGGGCTACCACCAGGTCCCAGTTCATCCACAAGACGTCCAGAAGACCGCAGTCATCACCCCATTCGGCCTCTTCGAGTTTTCACGAATGCCGTTTGGGTTAAAGAACGCCGCCCAGGCTTTCCAACGCCTGATGGACTCCGTGCTGCGGGACCTCAAGTTCCTCTTCGTCTACCTGGATGATATTCTAATTGCCAGTCCTACTAAGGAAGAACATGCCTGTCACCTACGCACCCTTTTTCGACGCCTCACCAACACGGCCTGATTATCAACCCGGCCAAGTGTCAGTTTGACCTGCACCAAATTGACTTCCTGGGGCATCGCATCACCTCAGAGCGAGCGGTTCCTTTACCTTCGAAAGTAGAGGTGGTGACATCCTTTCCACGCTCGCAGAACGTAAAGGCCCTGCAGGAATTCCTAAGCATGGTAAACTTTTACCACCGTTTCGTGCCTAAGGCGGCACTACTCATGCAGCCCCTGTACGAGGCCCACAAGGGCAAGACTGGCAAGAACCCAGTAGACTGGACGGATGACATGGCCCGAGCGTTCACCGACACCAAAAGCGCCTTAGCCAACGCGACTATGCTGGCGCACCCGCTGCCAGGAGCCACCATCGCCCTCACCACCGACGCGTTGGACTACGCAGTCGGTGCTGTGCAACAGCAGTGGGTGAACGGGACGTGGCAACCGTTGGCATTCTTCAGCCGTCAACTACGGCAGAACAAGAGAGCATGCAGCACGTTCGACCGGGAGTTGCTCGCCCTTTTTCTGGCCATCCGCCATTTTCGGTTCCTACGAGAAGGACGTCCTTTCACCGCCTTTGTGGACCATAAGCCGCTAACCTTTGCAATGGCCAAGACCGCCGAACCGTGGTCAGCCCAACAGCAGCGTCAACTGACCTACATATCCGAATTCACCACGGATATACAGCACGTGGCCGGTAAGGACAACCTGGTGGCTGACTGCCTCTCCCGCGCGATCATCAATATGGTTCATTTGGGCATCGACTACGCCCTCATGGCAGCGGACCAAGCCTCAGACCCAGAAGTCCAAGTTTACAGAACGGCCATCACTGGCCTCCAGTTGGCCGACGTCAAGTTCCATTCGGCAGGTACCACGCTGTTGTGTGACGTCTCCGTACAGGATACTCGCCCTGTCGTGCCGGTCGTCTGGTGCCGCAAAGTGTTCGACGCCATACATGGGTTGTCACGCCCAGGAACGAAGGCCTCTCAGAAACTGATGTCAGCAAAATTTGTATGGCATGGCATGCATAAAGATGTCCGCGACTGGGCCAATACCTGTGTGGTCTGCCAAAAGGCCAAGGTACAACGCCACATCAAAGCTCCGTTGGCCACCTTCACAGTTCTGGAGCGATGTTTTGACCATGTCAACGTGGACCTGGTAGGACCACTCCCACCCTCCCATGGTTTTTCACACATCCTGACCATAGTTGACCGCACCACCTGATGGCCGGAGGCGGTCCCCGTCATCCACTACTTCGGCGGACGTGGCCAGGGCGTTCATTTCCTCCTGGATCGCCCGTTTCAGAGTGCCTGCAGATATTTCGTCAGACAGGGGAGCGCAGTTTTCCTCCGAACTCTGGAATGCAGTGGCCCAAGGACTCGGTGTCCAATTACACCGCACCACAGCCTACCACTCACAGGCGAATGGCCTCTGCGAACGCTTCCACCGGTCAATGAAAGCCGCCCTGAGGGCCAGCCTCCAGGACGCTGGAAGGGCAGACAAGCTACCGTGGGTCCTGTTGGGCCTTCGCACGGCCCCCAAAGAAGACCTTCACTCTTCATCAGCGGAGCTTGTGTATGGTCAGCCGCTGCGAGTCCCAGGGGACTTCCTACCAACATCGACGGAGCCATGGTCCGCGTCTGCCCAGCTTGCTAGTCACCAAGAGGCGGCCAGATGTTTCGCACTGGTGCCCACTTCGCACCACGGGCTGCAGAGGTCACACGTTCCCACGGAGCTTCACAAGGCTGAATACGTTTTTATTCGCCATGACGCACATAGGGATCCGCTCAAGGCCGCGTGTTGGAAGCAGGGGACAAAACCTTCACGGTAGATGTCGGTGGTAAACCGGACCACATTTCAGTCGACCGCTTAAAGCCAGCACATTTAGACCTCGACCGCCCCGTCGAGACAGCACAAACGCTGAGACGGGGTCGGCCACCCATCGTCGTTACGGCAGACCGAGTGCGACCGCCCGCCAGACGCCCAGCAGCCTCCGCCTCGAGAGTACAGGAGTCGTTCTGACAGGCTCGTCAGACCCCCTCACCGTTTGACTTTGTCCGTTAAAGCGAATTCTGGGGGGGCGCATGTGGCAGAACCACCGAATGACTCTGGCTAACTGTACATAATTCTCTTCAACGATGTTCTAACACCAGCCTAAACCTGTACCATTGGGTTAGGCATTACTGTGTTTTGTATATAGAGTTTACATGTACGGGGCGTGGCCCCTTTAAGAGCGCGGGAAAATGCGGGCAAACTCGATGACGTCACGTCGCAAATCACGAGGCTGCCCAGGCAGTCCTCGTGGCATCTCCGTTGAGTAAAGACCTGTTTAGTTGTTCTCTTGTGTTGATCTCCGTTATTCGTAGGAATTCGTTAATTCCTACAGTGGCAGATTAAAAATACACAGTTACCATTTTTACATCGGATATACGGCACAGAAACAGGCCATTCGGCCCAACCAGTCCATACCGGCGTTTATGCTCCACCCGAGCCTCCTCCCGTCTTTCCTCATCTAAATCTATCAGCATAACCCTCTATTCCCTTCTCCCTCATATGCTTGTCCAGCCTCCCCTTAAATGTATCGATACTATTCGCTTCAACCACTCCCTGTGGTAGCGAGTTCCACATTCTCACCACTCTCTGGGTAAAGAAGTTTCTTCTGAATTCTCTATTGGATTTCTTGGTGACTATCTTATATTGATGGCCTCTAGTTTTACTCTTCCCCACAAGTGGAAACATTCTCTCTGTATCCACTCTATCAAAACCTTTCATAATTTTAAAGACCTCTATTAGGTCACCCCTCAGCCTTCTGTTTTCAAGAGAAAAGAGACCCAGCCTGTTCATCCTTTCCTGATAGGTATACCCTCGCATTTCTGGTATCATCCTTGTAAATCTTCTCTGCACCCTCTCCAGTGCCTCTATATCCTTTTTATAATATGGCGACCAGAACTGTACGCAGTACTCCAAGTGTGGTCTAACCAAGGTTCGATACAGGTTTAGCATAACTTCACTACTTTTCAATTCAATCAATAAACCCTAGTGCTTGGTTTGCTTTTTTTATGGCCTTGCTAACCTGTGGTGCAACATTGAGTGATTTGTGTATTTGTACTCCGAGATCCCTTTGCTCCTTTACCCCATTTAGATTCTTATTTCCCAAGTAAATTGAGAATAAAAATAATTATCATACTACGCTTCTTTAATAAAAAATTGAATACATGAACGACTGCGAGAAGGCAAACACTCAACGAAAGGATACTGGGCGAATGCCCGCTCGGAACTGCCAACATTCTGGGACCACACCAAAAAAAATCACCATCAATTCGGATACAGATTTGCTGAACTGTGAACTAATGTTTCACCCAACAGGTCAGCGATTACGGCTGCAATTTAGAATTAAAGTGGTACTTAAAAGTTTTGACATTTTACCGTCTCAATGTCGGGTGAAATAAAATTGCGCAAGATACTGACAAAACCCAAACCCATTTACACGGGAGACTCGAGAGTGTAAAGTGCTTCCTGGCGGAATGTAGCGTCTCTGTAATAAGCAAGCACAATATCCCATACCTACCTACAGGAGCAGTACACGACTCCACAGTTGGCGAAAGAAATGCTAATTAATAAAACAAAAAGACACAAAGTGGAGAAAAACCACAAAAAGAATGAAGCAATCGTTAGCAATCGGCACTTTTTTTTTTTAATTAAAAAAAAGTCAACTAAAAATTAAATTAAAAATCAAAACTCTACACAAGTCTTGTAACCGACCAGCAACTCACACAGCGACGTGAATTAAATTACCTTGGTATCTCTGAACTCTGCCCTTTCCAAACGGCATGGGTAAGTTCAGGGGAATGAAGTGCTCGTGGTTGCATATAACCCGCAGAAATTCAAACTTCAGCTCAAAGAGCGTCTGAAAGAAAACGTTTCAGTTGGAGGAGACAGCAGTGAGATTTGTTGCTTTCTGAAGCATTTCACGGACATGCTTTAACCAGTCTGCGATAAAACTGTACTAAATTAATTTCTACATAATTATGCGAACAGAAGTAAAGCTATTTTTTCAAAATTCGTACCTCATTCCAGCTGCGAAGCGTAAACTCTTCCAAGGTGCTGAACACAATCCCCAATAATACAATTATTTTACAATTACATGCAGCACACACATATAAATGCCACCCCACAGGTCACAGGTCACAGGTCGCAATCAACCCTGCAGAAAGTTCAAGAACTATTTATTGTAAAAATGAGCCAAGAAAAATAGCAGATAAAACAAGATCTACCTTTGGATTGCCGGGACTGAACCACTTTTTGTAATTGTTAATTTGTTTGAAAACAAATCCTCTGTCCATCAGTGAGAAACATCTCTGTAATTAAATTATTAAAAAAAGTCAGTTGGAAATGTGTTATGACTGATTTGCCTCTTCCCCACGCCACCCCCCCCCCCCGACCCCGCTCCCCATGCCTCCCTTAACTCGTCTTCCAAGGGTCATCAAGATGCATGGCATCGGCGTGACACATCCAGTACAACAACAACAACTCGTATTTACATAGCGCCTTTAACGTAGTAAAACATCCCAAGGCGCTTCACAGGAATATTTTAAGACAAAAAAAATTGACACCGAGCCACATAAAGATAAATTAGGGCAGGTGACCAAAAGCTTGGTCAAAGAGGTAGGTTTTAATGAGCGTCTTAAAGGAGGAAAGAGAGGTAGCGAGGCGGAGAGGTTTAGGGAGGGAATTCCAGAGCTTAGGGCCCAGGCAACAGAAGGCACGGCCGCCAATGGTTGAGCGATTATAATCAGGGATGCTCAAGAGGGCAGAATTAGAGGAGCGCAGATATCTCGGGGGTGGGGGTTGTGGGGCTGAAGGAGATTACAGAGATAGGGAGGGGGGCAGGCCATGGAGGGATTTGAAAACAAGGATGAGAATTTTGAAATCGAGGCGCTGCTTAACCGGGAGCCAATGTAGGTCAGCGAGCACTGGGGGTGATGGGCGAAAGGGACTTGGTGCGAGTTAGGACACGGGCAGCCGAGTTTTGGATGACCTCAAGTTTACGTAGGGTGGAATGTGGGAGGCCAGCCAGGAGTGCGTTGGAATAGTCAAGTCTAGAGGTAACAAAGGCATGGATGAGGGTTTCAGCAGCGGATGATCTGAGGCAAGGGCGGAGACAGGCGATGTTACGGAGGTGGAAATAGGCGGTCTTAGTTATGCTGCGGATGTGGTCGGAAGCTCAGTCAGATAGTGGGCACACGCCCAACCAGATGGTCAGACGTTAGTTCCAGCGATGCCATCTTTCCTCCTTATGTCCCCTTCTCCACTCAAATCCTTTCCCCATTAGCTAATCGCTGAAGAGAAGGCCGTTGCTGATCGTTCACCCACCAACAATTGAGAACACTGGCCTGGCAGCTGCCGCAGCCCAGTCCCTATTCAACAACACGGGGATCGGGCGGGAAGGTGGAGTTGAGGCAGAAGGTCAGCCATGACCTTGATGAATGGAGGAGCAGGCTCGAAGGGCCGAATGGCCGACTCCTGCTCCCAGTTCTTATGTTCTAACATGGAAAACCTTACATGGGACAGGAAAACCAATGAATAGGAGAAAATGTCCAATTCATTGGCGCAGTATATCAGTTGAAAAACCACTCAGGAACAGGCCAAAAATATTTGCATTTTCCTACCTTTGTGAGGCTCTGAAGTCTAGAAGTTTTACTGGTTTTTTTAATTCAAGAAGGGTTTTGAGCAAAAATTCTATTTTTTTCCCACAACTCCTAAAAATATCTGCTTGCATTGAATTGGAACTTCCCGCTTCCTTAATATTCCAGGGAAGGCAGGAAGAGGAGGAGACCGTTCAGCCCCTCGAGCCTGTTCCGCCAGTCAGCCCCTCGAGCCTATTCCGCCAGTCAGCCCCTCGAGCCTATTCCGCCAGTCAGCCCCTCGAGCCTATTCCGCCAGTCAGCCCCTCGAGCCTATTCCGCCAGTCAGTCCCTCGAGCCTATTCCGCCATTCTGCCCCTCGAGCCTGTTCCGCCGTTCAATGAGATCATGGGCCGATCTGTGACCTGACTCCATCCACCCGCCTTGGTTCCATATCCTTTTATACCCTTGGCTAACAGCAATCTATCGCTCTCAGATTTACAATTATTAATTGAGCTAGCACCTACCAACGGCTTAATTAACTCAGATCGCAAGATGAGGGGTGCGGGTCAAAGCTCAAGTGCAATGTGTTCAGCATCAAAGTCCCCATCCCCCAGTTTTCTCCAATCCTTTCCTTCAGGGCGGCAGCAACCTAGGCGACCCAAAAGGTCCGAGAGGCAGGACTGTGAGCTTCAGCAAGCCACGCGGCCAAGAGGATTTCACACTTGACCTTTGGCCGCAGTCTCGGCCCCAAACCCTGGAATGTTCTGGCTGAAACTCTCTCCGCTCCTTCACAAGTGCCCTTAAAACCCAAACGCTTGTCTAGAATCGTAGAATAGTGCCGCACAGAAGGCGGCCATTCGGCCCATCGAGTCTGCGCCGGCTCTTTCGAAAAGCAATTTTTTTCTCCTTCAAGTATTTATCCAATTCCCTTTTGAAGTCGACTATTGACTCTGTATGCACCACCAATGTTCCACATATTTTCTTGGCGCTGTGCAGCACCTTTAAAGGGCTGCATGGGCCATTCCAAAGACCCCGCATGCGCCGCTTTTGCATTGGCAAGCCGGCTGCGTGGGTTCCCTGGAGCGCAGCGCAGCCGTGCATCTTAAAGGCAACATTGTTCACCACCCTTTCAGGCAGCGCATTTCAAATCCGAGCCACTCGTTGCGTAAAAATGTTTTACCTCCTGTCGCCTCTGGTTCTTTTGCCAATCACCTTAAATCTGTGTCCTCTGGTTATCGTCCCTTCAGCCATTGGAAACACTTCCTCTTTATTTACTCTAACTAAATCCATCATGATTTTAAACACCTCTATCAAATCTCCTCTTAGCCTTCTCTGCTCGAAGGAGAACATGTCTTCAGTACTTTAGTTACTAACCTTCCCTTTCTCCCAACACGACTTGATGGCCAGTTTTTTTTTTTTTACAGCTATGACGTTTTATGATGCTAAAGGTGCTGCCGATGTGGAAACAGTTGCTGTGTTACAGCTCAATAATGAACCAGTCGCAGTGCCGTGATGACCCTTATCTGAGGAAGGATGTTCTTGCCATGGAGGGAGTGCAGCAAAGATTCACCAGACTGATACCTGGGATGGCAGGAATGACGTATGAGGAGAGATTGGGTCGATTGGGCTTATACTCGCTGGAGTTTAGAAGAATGAGAGGGGATCTCACTGAAACTTATAAAATTCTAACAAGACTAGACAGACTAGATGCAGGAAGGATGTTCCCGATGGCGGGGGAGTCCAGAACCAGGGGTCACAGTCTAAAGTTAAGGGCTAAGCCATTTAGGACTGAGATGAGGAGGAATTTCTTCACCCAGAGAGTGGTGAACCTGTGGAATTCTCTACCACAGAAGGCAGTTGAGGCCAATTCATTAAATATATTCAAGAAGGAGTTAGATATATTTCTTAAGGCTAAAGGGATCAAGGGATATGGGGAGAAAGCAGGGACAGGGTACTGAGTTTGGATGATCAGCCATGATCTCATTGAATGGCGGAGCGGGCTCGAGGGGCCGAATGGCCAACTCCTGCTCCTATCTTCTATGTTTCTATGGTTACCGGTGAGCATGTGGTCTTATCGTATTTATTATTAATCTGCAGATACCAAAACACAAAAGGAGCCAGCTGTACAAAAAGGAGAAAGGAGACCGAGCACCAGGTCCAGGCAAATGGGCGTCAAGAGGCAGAACCGTTAGCAAGTAAGATTCATGAGGCAGTCAGCCAATGGTCCCTTTAAGTTGCGCGGTCGCGCAGGCCGCTTTTCAATCGGAAAAGCCCACAGTTTCAGCATTTCCCCCCCCCCTCCCATTCTCCTCTCTTTATAAACTCTAATGTCGCCTCACTCTTATAGTTTATATTAATATCTGAACCGGCTACCGACCATAGAGCACATATACCAGAAACGCTGTTTACGGAGGTCACGGACCATCATCAAAGACCCTACCCACCCCAGCCACAGTCTGTTCACCCCCCTGCCATCTGGGAGATGCTACAGATGCATTCGCACCCGTACGACCAGATTTAGGAACAGCTTCTTTCCCAGGGCTGTCATCCTACTGAACTCCACAAATAAACTCTAAAGCCTGCACATCTGCCAATGCACTTTATTATGTTTATGTTAATGTATTACAAGCCAAATGAATGTAGTATGTTTAAATGTCTCCAAATGTACACTCTCGGGAGCCGCAAGCCTACATTTCGTTGTGCTGCACTTGTGCACTAACAATGACAATAAAGTTGATTATTATTATGATTATGATCTGATCTTGGCCTCAACTCCACTTCCCTGCCCGCTCCCCATAACCCTTGACTCCCTTATCGTTCAAAAATCAGTCTGACGTAAGAAAACTACAAGGCACTTGGTCTAAGCATTAAACAAAGCTTGAATCAACTGTTTTACAACATGGAGGTCTAGTTGTGTCCTTCACTAGTTCCTGTTAAGAATGTCCTGCGCAAGCTGGGCCCGTGCCCGAGTATTTATACTCTCCCTGGACAGCGCCACCCGTAGGCCGCTCAGTATTATTTCATAAGTCTTTCTTTCATGAATGACTGATTCATGTCATTGTCTATCTCCACCTTGAATATATTCAATGTCCCAGCCTCCACAGCTCTCTGGGGAAGAGAATTCCAAAGATTCACGACCCTCTGAGAGAAGAAATTCCTCCTCATTTCCGATTTAAATGGGCGACCCCTTATTCTGAAATTATGCCCCCTAGTTCTAGATTCCCCCACGAGGGGAAACATCCTCCCTGCATCTACTCTGTGCCGTATATCCTGTGTAAATTTCACTATTCTACAAATTTCAGTGGGTGTGTCTTGGAAAACCAGACAGTTGGAACCAACTCTGATCTGAAGGATGCATCAGGGAAGAAATCACAAAATCCAAAAATCCCGACACCACAACCGCCACTGTGAAAAGTAATTTGTCAAAGTTTTAAATCAGCAAAATGTTACCCCTCCGCTAGCTATTTCACACTGCAATTGCTAAACAGATCGAAAATTAAGCCGATACATTAGCCATTGATCCCGCTAATGATCAGCAGCAAAGTTGGCTTTGCTTTTCGGAACCTCAAGGCACTTGAACATTTTATATCCAAAAAACATGAAAATGCGAACTGACGGAAGGGCGGGCTGTGACGATTCCTACCTTAATGAAGACGGCAAGGCTGTGGTTTGCATTCCGAGCCTCTTCCGGCTTGTCTTTATACTTCTGTGTGATGTGCGGCATCAACAGGTTAACAAGGGTCTCCACTGTGTGCTGGTAAGAGGCAGGGAATCGCTGGTTCCGGAATAGCTAGATAAACCAGACAATGACATAGGCCTTTCGGAACATGCAATTAATAACCCGTGTCTGCATTGCACAGCTTAAAACTCTCATCCTTGTTCACAAATCCCTCCGTGGCCTCGCTCCCCCTCCCTATCTCTGTAACCTCCTCCAGCCCCACAACCCTCCCAGATCTTTGCGCTCCTCCAATTCTGGTCTCTTGCGCATCCCCCGATTTCCATTGGCGGCCGTGCCTTCAGCTGCCTGGGGCCCTAAGCTCTGGAATTCCCTCCCCAAACCTCACCGCCTCTCCCTCCTCCTTTAAGACGCTCCTTAAAACCAACCTCTTTGACCAAGCTTTTGTGTCACCTGCCCTAATATCTCCTTACGTGACTCGGTGTCAGACTCTGTTTGATAACGCTCCTGTGAAGCGCCGCGGGACGTTTTATTACCTTAAAGGTGCTATAGAAATGCAAGTTGTTGTTGTTATACCGGGTGATTTAATTGGCGTTTTCACTCAGGAATTACGAGGAAAATATTTGAATAGAAATATCAAAAATTCACGTTGGTGACTGATTTGATTGATGCTACAGGGCAGAGGAGAGGGAACTTCACTCTGACCACATTCCAGCAATTATTACTGAAAAGTTGAAGAAAATTACTGCACAATATTAATTGCTTTTTACTGATTTTTTTTTTTACTGCTCGAGAAATTTGGCACCCGTTTTATCACAGCTGCTATCATACACCTTTAACACCAAGTACAATTGCTGTGACTTACGCAAGACGAGGTCCCATCAGTCACGCAAAGCTCCAAGTCTACTTAGGCTGGTACACTCCCAGCGCCAGTACTGAGGGAGTGCCGCACTGTCGGAGGTGCTGCCTGTCGGATGAGACGTTAAACCGAGGCCATGGATTGGGAGAAGGGGAAGTGCAACGAGGCCTGGGTGTCCTTGTGCACCAGTCGCTGAAGGTAAGCATGCAGGTGCAGCAGGCGGTTAAGAAGGCAAATGGTATGTTGGCCTTCGTAGCGAGAGGGTTTGAGTACAGGAACAAGGATGTCTTGCTGCAGTTGTACAGGGCCTTGGTGAGACCACAGCTTGAGTATTGCGTGCAGTTTTGGTCGCCTTATCTGAGGAAGGATGTTCTTGCCATGGAAGGAGTTCAGCGAAGATTCACCAGGCTGATACCTGGGATGGCAGGAATGACGTATGAGGAGATATTGGGTCGATTGGGCTTGTACTCACTGGTGTTTAGAAGAATGAGAGGGGATCTCATTGAAACTTATAAAATTCTGACAGGACTGGACAGACTAGATGCAGGAAGGATGTTCCCGATGGCGGGGGAGTCCAGAACCAGGGGTCAGTCTAAGGATAAGGGGGTAAGCCATTTAGGACTGAGATGAGGAGGAATTTCTTCACCCAGAGAGTGGTGAACCTGTGGAATTCTCTACCACAGAAGGCAGTAGAGGCCAATTCATTAAATATATTCAAGAAGGAGTTGGATATATTTCTTAAGGCTAAAGGGATCAAGGGATATGGGGAGAAGGCAGGGACAGGGTACTGAGTTTGGATGATCAGCCATGATCTCATTAAATGGCGGAGCAGGCTCGAGGGGCCGAATGGCCTACTCCTGCTCCTATCTTCCATGTTTCTATGTTTCTCTCAGGTGGTCTTTAAAGATCCCACGGCACTATTTTGAAGAAGAGCAGGGGTGTTATCCCCGGTGTCCTGGCCAATGTTTATTCCTCAATCAACATCGCTAAAAAACAGATTATCTGAACATCATCTCATTGCTGTTTGTGGGACCTTGCTGTGTGCAAATTGGCTGCCACGTTTCCTACATTATAACTGTGACTTGCATTTATATAGCGCCTTTCATGACCTCAGGATGCCTCAAAGCGCTTTACAGCCAATGAAGTACTTTTTGAAGTGTAGTCACTGTTGTAATGTGGGAAACGCAGCAGCCAATTTGCACAGAGCAAGCTCCCACAAACAGCAATGTGATAATGACCAGATCATCTGATTTTTTATGATGTTGGTTGAGGGATAAATATTGGCCCCAGGACACCGGGGATAACTCCCCTGCTCTTCTTCGAAATAGTGCCGTGGGATCTTTTATGTCCATCTGAGAGAGCAGACGGGGCCTCAGTTTAACCTCTCCTCCGAAAGACAGTGCAGCAGCGCTCCCTCAGCACTGCACTGGGTGTGTCAGCCTAGATATTGCGATCAAGGCTCTGGAGTGGGACTTTGTGACTCAGGAGGTTTTAGTGGTCATATTTCCTATTTCCTCTTCTGCGGTTTTAAGCCACTTCATTCATTCATACACAATGGCACTTTAACCACACCACAAACACAGTAGTAACGCCGAGAACCACAATAATTCACTTTTTTTGGTTTGCTGTGCCAGACTGTTGGCTAACAAGTTGTTAGGTGACAAGTACAACAAAACAGCTGTACTGACCATTCTGGATACTTAGAATACATTCGTGAAACAGGCGACAAGCAATGGCCTGTGAAAACACTAGATTAAAGGCAAGAGTTCCAAAATTTATTTTTTTCGTTCCTGGGATGTGGGCGTCACTGGCAAGGCCAGCATTTATTGCCCATCCCTAGTTGCCCTTGAGAAGGTGGTGGTGAGCCGCCTTCTTGAACCGCTGCAGTCCGTGTGGTGAAGGTGCTCCCACAGTGCTGTTAGGGAGGGAGTTCCAGGATTTTGACCCAGCGACGATGAAGGATCGGCGATATATTTCCAAGTTAGGATGATGTGTGACTTGGAGGGGAACTTGGAGGTGGTGGTGCTCCCATGCGCCTGCTGCCCTTGTCCTGCTAGGTGGAAGAGGTCGCAGGTTTGGGAGGTGCTGTTGAAGGTGCCTTGGCGAGTTGCTGCAGTGCATCTTGTAGATGGTACACACTGCAGCCACGGTGTGCCGGTGGTGGAGGGAGTGAATGTTTAAGGTGGTGGATGGGGTGCCAATCAAGCGGGCTGCTTTGTCCTGGATGGTGTCGAGCTTCTTGAGTGTTGTTGGAGCTGCACTCATCCAGGCAAGTGGAGGGTATTTCATCACATTCCTGACTTGTGCCTTGTAGGTGGTGGAAAGGCTTTGGGGAGTCAGGAGGTGAGACACTCGCCGCAGAATACCCAGCCTCTGACCTGCTCTTGTTGCCACAGTATGTGTGTGGCTGGTCTAGTTAAGTTTCTGGTCAATGGTGACCCTCAGGATGTTGGTGGATAACGCTTCACAGCTTAAATGGGTTTTGAAACATCTCATTAGGTGGATGTTAGTTGGTGATAATTAACCAACAAGCTCGACGTGATTGGGCAAAAAAACCCACCACAAATCATAAAATCTACAGCACAGAAATAGGCCATTCGGCCCAACTGGTCCGTGCCGGTGTTTATGCTCCACACGAGCCTCCTCCCGACCCCTCTTCATCTCACCCCATCAGCATAACCTTCTATTCCTTTCTCCCTCATGTGCTTATTTAGCTTCCCCTTAAATGTATCTACGCCATTCACTTCAACCACTCCCTGTGGTAGCGAGTTCCACATTCTCACCACTCTCTGGGTAAAGAAGTTTCTCCTGAATTCCCGATTGGATTTACTGGTGACTATCTTATATTGACGGTCCCGAGTTTTGGATTCCCCAACAAGCGAAAACAGTTTGAATTCTTTGGAATTACTTTTAAGTAACATTCATATTGAGAACTTGAGAGAGGATCTCACGGGATAGAGAAGAAAAACTATTTAGCATATCCTAATTCTTCCATCCAGAAACAGTCTACCATGATATGGTCCAACTGTTTCTTAAATAATTCCAAGGTGTTTGCCTCCACCGCCCCTCCATCGCTTACTATCAGCAGGAACCTCTGGCCAACAGCCCCAAGTTTGATTTTGCTAGTTTGAGTCTGTGCTCTCCTCTCCTACAATCGGAATTCAGCTGGAAGAAGTAGTTTCAGATTCATCATTATGAGTTGCACATGTTCTCACCAAGTCTCCTCCTCCTTTTAAGGCCGGAAGGCCCGGTTGTGACTCAGCCCGCTGGTGTCCGAGATCTCCCTTGTGACTTGCCTCTGCACTTGCCCCCGAGCTGGACTGGCTCACTTGAGTCTCAGTGACCAAGTTGGACACAGTACTGAAAACCCCGTCTGATCCGGAGAAGGTTGGGGGAAAGGCTGCTTCACAAATACTGAATTATGACCAAGTGGACTACAGATACAGTGCGTAACAGCAAAATTACCAAATTCTAGTCAAGAAAGAAGGCCGTCAATATCACCATAAAACTACTTGCATTTATACAGCGCCTTTAGCGCAGTAAACCGTCCCAAGGAGCTTCACAGGAGCATTGAGACAAAATCTGACCCTGAACAACATCAGGAGATATTAGGACAGGTGACCAAAAGCTTGGTCAAAGAGATCGGTTTTAAGGAGCGTCTTAAAGGAGGAGAGAGAGGCGGAGAGGTGTAGGGAGGGAATTCCAGAGCTCAGGGCCCAGGGAGCTGAAGGCACGGCCGCCAGTGGAAATCAGGGATGCGCAAGAGGTCAGAATTGGAGGAGTGCCGAGATCTGGGAGGGTTGTTGGGCCGGAGGAGTTTACTGAGATAGGGAGGGGCGAGGACATGGAGGGATTTGGACACAAGGATGAGAATTAGTATACGGGCAGCGGAATTTTGGATGCGCTCATGTACATGGAGGGTGGAAGATCATTCAATAAACTTCATTCTAGCCTAAATACCGACATGATTTATAAAAAAATACACACTGGCACATCAGTAACTAACATGTGGGTGTTTACCTTCAGCTTGCTGGTTTCTATAAGGTGCTGGGCCATTGATTTTATCAGTGCCTCGAGGAAAAACCAAGAATACTGAAAGCAAACAAAAACTTTATTTTAGTAGAAAGAATGCCAGTTTGAAATATGCTTTAAACAACCGAGGAAAATAAGTCAACGTCCTCGTAGGACAATTGAACCATCAGCATTGCGCGGTCACAGTGCATTGCACTGAGCTCAGTACTCCTGTATCTATTAAAAGTCTTGTGTCTGCAAAGCCTCCCTGTCCACAAACCTTACTTCCTGTTGTCACGATTTGTACCGCACTTTTAAATCAACAATTAACATGGAAAGTCCCCGTCAAATCACTCATCACTTTAGGCGTACACACACATTTGTCACGTTCACAGTGGGGCATCACGGTCATTGACTTACTTGTACCTAGAATGTACAGCACAGAAACAGGCCATTCGGTCTAACTGGTCCGTGCCGGTGTTTATGCTCCACACGAGCCTCCTCCCACCCTTCTTCATCTCACCCCATCAGCATATCCTTCGATTCCTTTCTCCTTCATGTGTTTATTTAGCTTCTCCTTAAATGTATCTACACTATTTGCCTCAACCACTCCCTGTGGTAGCGAGTTCCACATTCTCACCACTCTCTGGGTAAAGAAGTTTCTCCCGAATTCCCTAACGATTCATAACAACTCGTTATGTAAAAAAACAATTTCTCCTCATCTCCCTCTCTGGCTCTTTTGCCAATTATCTTAAACCTGTGTCCTCTGGTTTCTGACCCTCCTGCCAGTGGAAACAGTTCCTTCTTATTTTTAAACTAGTTTCCCCTTAAATCCATCTCTGCTATTCACCTCAACCACTCCCTGTGGTAGCGAGCTCCACATTCTCACCACTCTCTGGGTGAAGAAGTTTCCCCTGAATTCCCGATTGGATTTATTAGTGACTTAATAATGCCATTAAAATACTGCAAGTAGACCTTGGAATGAATTAGATAACAATTAACAAAATACCCTCCAAATTTCAGGAAATTATTATGTAGGCAACGGTGTTGGTGAAATTCCAGAGTCAGACATATTCTTTAAATTATTTTTCTAATGTGTAGATAATCTGATCCAATTTAAAGGTCGCTTCCCAATGATGAATAATTACATGGAATTCTACAGCACAGAAACAGGCCATTCGGCCCGACTGGTCCGTGCCGGTGTTTAGGCTCCACACGAGCCTCCTCCCACCCCTCTTCATCTCACCCTGTCAGCATACAATTCAGCAGCAGTGAGAGGCAGGAAATGCGTAAGGGTTTAAAGTTGGGAGTTTGAAAGGGTCCCTGATGAAGAGATCGAGATAGGAATGGAAATATCGGCTGAACCAGCAAGGGCAATCTGGAAAAAAGGAAAGCGTTTCGATACCAAAACAGTTTCGCAAAAACGACTTCAAAAACACAAAACACCGCCCCGATTAGTCATCTATCGGCTAACAATTAGCATGGTTGGCTTTAGAAATACTCAACTAGCCAAGAGGCTGACATAACTTAGGAGAGGCTTAGGTTTAATCTACCTTGAGCAGCTTGTTACAGGTGAGAAAGTCTGCGGTTGTTTTGAGGAGGACAGTCATGGACTTGGTCAATTCTTCGTGCACCGTCTTGCATTTGGAGGAACTGCACGGTTCAGTCTTGAAAACATACTGGGGGGGGGGGGGGAGACAGCAAGGAGTTGAGAGGAAGGAAAGGATACATCAGTGATTTGTCTATCAGGAGCTCGAGCAAATCGAAGCACAATAATCCTCGGCGCCAGTTATAAAACCACGTGTGCTGCACAACCGACATCATCCCGGTAACGGAACTCTGGGGGCAATCGGGTGTTGGGACTGCACTCAGCTGGGCTTAGGCTCCGCATCATAGCCACTGGAACTAGGAGTATATTCAAGACGGAGATCGATAGCTTTTTGAATATTAAGGGAATCAAGGGATATGGGGATAGTGCAGGAAAGTGGAGTTGCGGTCGAAGATCAGCCATGATCTTATTGAATGGCGGAGCAGGCTCGAGGGGCCGAATGGCCGACTCCTGCTCCTATTTCTTATGTTCTTATGAACTGCAATTTGGTGTCAAGGCAAGTTTTAAAAAGATCCCAGATGTCCCACTGCAACAGGCAAAACCCATTCAGTGTAAAATTCAGTCAAGACTCAAAGATTGGCATTTCAAGTACATTTTAACGTTGTGTGTTGCAAAGTGTGACCTGTCTCCTAAACTGTAACCATCTGACCAGCACAGCTTCATTTATTTCTTGCTAGTTACAATACAACACGGCAGCCGGGAGCTTGACTTGGGATCAACCCCAGTGGCTTGGCTACATATATTTTAAATGTGAAGATTAAAGCACTTGTGTGGAGTGCAATACTCAGGCTCAGGACAGTGTATTTACCCACTAGGAACAGGAGGAGGCCATTCAGCCCCTCCAGCCTGTTACCCCATTCAATGAGATCACGGCTGATCTGTATCTTAACTCCATCTACCCGCCTTGGTTCCGTAACCCTTAATACCCTTACCCAACACAAATCTATCAATCTCAGTTTTGAAGTTTTCAATTGACCCCCCCAGCCTCAACAGCTTTTTGGGGGAGAGAGTTACAGATTTCTGCTACCCTCTTTTTAAAAATTCGTTTATGGGCATTGCTGGCAAGGCCAGCATTTATTGCCCATCCCTAGTTGCCCTTGAGGTGGTGGTGGTGAGCCGCCTTCTTGAACCGCTGCAGTCCGTGTGGTGAAGGTGCTCCCACAGTGCTGTTAGGGAGGGAGTTCCAGGATTTTGACCCAGCGACGATGAAGGATCGGCCGATATACTTCTAAGTCAGGATGGTGTGTGACTTGGAGGGGAACTTGGAGGTGGTGGTGTTCCCATGCGCCTGCTGCCCTTGTCCTTCTAGGTGGAAGAGGTCGCGGGTTTGGGAGGTGCTGCCGAAGAAGCCTTGGCGAGTTGCTGCAGTGCATCTTGTAGATGGTACACACTGCAGCCACGGTGCGCCGGTGGTGGAGGGAGTGAATGTTTAAGGTGGTGGATGGGGTGCCAATCAAGCGGGCTGCTTTGTCCTGGATGGTGTCGAGCATCTTGAGTGTTGTTGGAGCTGCACTCATCCAGGCAAGTGGAGAGTATTCCATCACACTCCTGACTTGTGCCTTGTAGATGGTGGAAAGGCTTTGGGGAGTCAGGAGGTGAGACACTCGCCACAGAATACCCAGCCTCTGACCTGCTCTTGTTGCCACAGTATTTATGTGGTTGGTCCAGTTAAGTTTCTGTCAATGGTGACCACCAAGATGTTGATAGTGGGGTGATTTGTGTGAAGAAGTGCTTCCTGACATCACCCCTGAACGGCCTGGCTCTAATTTTAAGGTGATGCCCCCTTGTTCTGGACTCCCCCCACCAGAGGAAATAGTTTCTCTCTCTCTACCCTGTCGAATCCTTCGATCATCTTAAACACCTCAATTAGATCACCCCTTAATCTTCTATACTCGAGGGAATACGCGCCCAGTCTGTGCAGCGCTACACTATTGGGGGAAGCAAAAAAGGATGAGGTTAAACATGAGGCTAGTTAGACATCATGGGCCGAAGTTTGCAGTCGGAGGAGCACCTCCGGAGCACGCCTCTGACCCGAAAGCAATCCGCCAGTACCTGGTGGCTCCGGAGCTTCGGGTCTCGGGCCTGCGGACAACGCCTGCGTAAAGGCCCACGGATCCCAGGCAGTTCGGAAACATCCCTGGGATCACGTGGGCCAGGCCAACCAACCAGAAAGGAGGATTCCTCATAAGCTTATGGGAAAACCCCCGAATAAATAAATAATTAACACAACTCTGATAAAAAATAAATATTCCCATGTTCAAAATTAATTAAGAGTCCCTTTGATTAAGCAATTAAAATAAAAATTTAATTTTTTTGAAAAAATATTATTTTAATTTGGCCCAAAATTTACATGAACTCATTTTAAATGTTTCTGTACGTCTTATTCATTTTAAAGTTTTAATTTTAAAAAAGGCTTGCATTTATATAGCGCTTTTCACAACCACCGGACGTCTCAAAGTGTTTTACAGCCAATGAAGTACTTTTTGAAGTGTAGTCACTGTTGTAATGTGGGAAACGCAGCAGTCAATTTGCGCACAGCAAGCTCCCACAAACAGCAATGTGATAATGACCCAATAATCTCTTATAATGATGTTGATTGAGGGATAAATATTGGCCAGGACACCGGGGATATCTCCCCTGCTCTTCTTCAAAATAGTGCCATGGGATCTTTCACGTCCACCTGAGAGAGCAGACAGGGCCTCGGTTTAATGTCTCATCCAAAAGATGGCACCTCCAACAGTGCGGCACTCCCTCAGTACTGCACTGGAAGGGTCAGCCTAGATTTTTGTGCTGAAGCCTCTGGAGTGGGGCGCGAACCCATAACCTTCTGACTCTGAGGCAAGAGTGCTACCCACTGAGCCACGGCTAACACTCTTGAATATTTATCTAAACACTTACGCTGGTGAAAGCACGCCCTCCGCCTGCTTTTACCAGGTGCAAGGGTTTGGTGCGCATTCACTGGGCAAATAGCTCGAATCTGCGCCGGCGAAAGTGTTCTTGGGGCACGTGCGGTAACCCGGAACTTGCGGGGCCATTCTGAGGATCTCACCACGCCGTGCACTGTGCGCATGCAGTCATCGCCCCCCTCCAACCCAGAATCCACGTCCATGAGCTTATTCATTAAGGGACAGCGGAAAATTAATCCTGTTAACATCTTAACTTGGGACTGGAGCCAGACTCAAAATATTCAAACTGAAAGAGAAAAGGAGTTGCGCTAAAGTAACTAGCCGTTTAAATCTGGAGGGTTAAATGATTTGAGGGCACAGCTTCGCTCAGTCAATCTTAATTCCCAGGAACAAACAAAAAGCAGGTTCAATACAAAAGCAAAATACTGCGGATGCTGGAAATCTGAAATAAAAACAGAAAATGCTGGAAATACTCAGCAGGTGTTTCTGACGTCTGACGAAGGGTCATCGACCTGAAACGTTAACTCTGTTTCTCTCTCCACAGATGCTGCCTGACCTGCTGAGTATTTCCCAGCATTTGCTGTTTTTATTTTAAAAAGCAAGTCCAAATGGTTAACAAGATCCATTGTTCAATTTGGCGCTCCTTGCATAGGCTTGTTAAAGTTACGAATTTTGCATTCACATTTCTCAACAATGGGGAGGTTATGTTGCCAGCAGTACCTTTATGTAAGATCGCAGATAGTGTTCCAATCCTTCGTGACACTGGGAAACGATGTGTACAAGAACTCTAGGGAGAGAATTTCGTGGAATTCAAACATTAGCACGTAAACAGACTTGGATAGAAGCCCTGTGAACTAGAGGTTACAGCTTTTAGAATGCATTAGATTTTATTGTGTGTGTGCGAGTGGGGGTGGGGGGGGGTGGTGAAGAGAGGACGTGAGTGAGAGGGGGAGCAAGTGGGAGTGTGAAAAGGTGAGAGAGAGAGAGAGAGAGAGAGGGAGAGAAAATGAATGAAAGAATATTTGTAAACTCATACCCAAAGAGAGCGAGGGGACCAGACAGGGAGCGAGGGGGGCCAGACAGGGAGCGAGGGGGGCCAGACAGGGAGCGAGGGGGGCCAGACAGGGAGCGAGGGGGGCCAGACAGGGAGCGAGGGGGGCCAGACAGGGAGCGAGGGGGGCCAGACAGGGAGCGAGGGGACCAGACAGGGAGCGAGGGGGGCCAGACAGGGAGCGAGGGGACCAGACAGGGAGCGAGGGGGGCCAGACAGGGAGCGAGGGGGGCCAGACAGGGAGCGAGGGGCCAGACAGGGAGCGAGGGGGGCCAGACAGGGAGCGAGGGGGGCCAGACAGGGAGCGAGGGGGGCCAGACAGGGAGCGAGGGGGGCCAGACAGGGAGCGAGGGGGGCCAGACAGGGAGCGAGGGGACCAGACAGGGAGCGAGGGGGGCCAGACAGGGAGCGAGGGGGGCCAGACAGGGAGCGAGGGGGGCCAGACAGGGAGCGAGGGGGGCCAGACAGGGAGCGAGGGGGGCCAGACAGGGAGCGAGGGGCCAGACAGGGAGCGAGGGGCCAGACAGGGAGCGAGGGGGGCCAGACAGGGAGCGAGGGGGGCCAGACAGGGAGCGAGGGGGGCCAGACAGGGAGCGAGGGGGGCCAGACAGGGAGCGAGGGGGGCCAGACAGGGAGCGAGGGGGGCCAGACAGGGAGCGAGGGGGGCCAGACAGGGAGCGAGGGGACCAGACAGGGAGCGAGGGGGGCCAGACAGGGAGCGAGGGGGGCCAGACAGGGAGCGAGGGGGGCCAGACAGGGAGCGAGGGGCCAGACAGGGAGCGAGGGGCCAGACGGGGAGCGAGGGGGGCCAGACAGGGAGCGAGGGGGGCCAGACAGGGAGCGAGGGGCCAGACAGGGAGCGAGGGGGGCCAGACAGGGAGCGAGGGGGGCCAGACAGGGAGCGAGGGGGGCCAGACAGGGAGCGAGGGGGGCCAGACAGGGAGCGAGGGGGGCCAGACAGGGAGCGAGGGGGGCCAGACAGGGAGCGAGGGGCCAGACAGGGAACGAGGGGGGCCAGACAGGGAGCGAGGGGCCAGACAGGGAGCGAGGGGCCAGACAGGGAGCGAGGGGGCCAGACAGGGAGCGAGGGGACAGACAGGGAGCGAGGGGACAGACAGGGAGCGAGACATGTTTGTAATGTAAAATGTTTGTAAACTTAGACCCACTCAGAATTGTGCTGCAATCTATAGCTAAAGCGATGGATGGTTTGTGTCCACTGTCTGCAGTGGACTTGAACCCAGGTCCCAGCACTGAAGAGACGCTCCTTAATTCATATCCATTTTTAATTATCTGTGTCGTCTCTTTGGGCTGCCTACGCCGATCACGCCTTGTATCTGCGCAGCAAATGTTGCATGGGCATTTTGTTCCTTTGTGGGACCATCTATTTATTTTTGGATACTGAACAAACATTAATTGTTCAAGAAGTACGGTCACCGGCGCTTTTAACCCAAAGCTGGAGCTCAGAGATAATTATATTTTATTGCTAGTCCTCCTAATCGTTAAGGAACATTTATTCAGCAAGATTTCAGGAAATGCAGGATTTTCTTTCAAAATACAAGGTTTTTTCCCTCATAATAAATTAACAATAGCCGTATACATTCGAGTTACCTTGTAACATTAATGGCAACATCCTCTTGTGTGGCCCTTGCAAGCACTCGAAACAATTGGTTCAGGATGGTGGGCAGGAAATTGATCATCACGTGGCTTTCCATTGCATGTAAGCTCTACAGGAAAAACGGGTTACAGAATTCAGGATGTGTTAATACAATTCCGCCTGCCCGATATAAAATCCGTTCAGAACCCCGAACCGCAAACAGAATATTCCAATTACCCAACACCCTGTTACCCCCTCATTCTTCTTGGGTCAAGCACGATCCGATTAGAGGCAAAGGAGGCGGCCAACTCCTCAGACCTCTGCAATGCTGCTGTACGTACACTACACCTTTCAGATGACACAGTTAAACCCGAGGCCCCGTCTGCCCATTCAGGTGAACATTAAACGAGAAGGGGGGTTCTCCCCGGTGTCCTGGGCCAATATTTATCCCTCAACCAACACCGAAAACAGATGAGCTGGATATTCATTTCATTGCTGTTTGTGGGGGCTTGCTGTGCGCTAATTGGCTGCTGCATTTCCTACAGTGTCCTGGGGCCAGTATTTATCCCACAATCAACATAACAAAAAACAAACAGATTATCTGATCGTTATCACATTGCTGTTTGTGGGAACTTGCTGTGTGCAAATTGGCTGCCACGTTTCCTACTAACACTTCAAAGGTACGCTATTGCTTGTAAAGTGCTTTGGGAAGTCCCGAGGTCGTGAAAGGTGCTGTCTTTCTTTTACAAGGAGATGTGGCCCAAAGACAACGCGCCATCTGATTTTCTCTTCCCCGAATGGACTGGCTCGTGCCCACAGCTCTGCACTTCCACACAGCAGCCCGGCTTAGGTCAGCAACCCAGCAGCTTGAACGAACCAAACCCCTCACTGCCAAAACTTAACGGCGCTCATACATACTGCCACCCAGAAAGATGAGGATATCATTTAGAAGGGATTTTAAATAGGCATAATGACAATTACTACAAGAAATATAATAGACCCTTGCCTTGTAACACGGTGTTTAAGAACCATACAAATACCTATTACTTAAAAGAATAATTTGCAGGGCTGTGGGGAAAGAGCAGGGGGAGTGGGACTAATTGGAGAGCTCGTTCAAAGAGCCGGCACAGGCACGATGGGCTGAATGGCCTCTTCCTATGCTGTACATACTCCGGATTTGTGAGGGGCCGAGGAACAGTGAACATTTTTTGTTTGCTTGCATTAACATGAGGAAAATGACTGAACATAAAACAGAGAAACCCCATGCATTGTTTCAATCGTGAATCACAAGCGCGATCAGTGACGTAACGTTACATTTTTAATAAGTTATACGCACAACATGGAGCAGACATAAAAAATATGAACTAAAAAGCATGATGATTGGGATGAGAATTGGCCAAATTTAACATCCTGAGACTTGGGGCTGGATTTTCATTGAGGAGGCGGGTAGGAGGCGGGACTACAACTTTCGGGGTTGTAGTCCCGCCTCCATCGAATTCTAGCCAACCCACGCAATTTTGACGTGATTGACCTTGTTGAGCCCGCCCAGCGGGCTCAGCAGGCCAATTATGGGCTACCCGGCAACAGGTGATGTCACAGATTGATATTTCATCTGTCAAGACCTTTTGACAGATGAAATATCAGCGTTTAACAGCTCTATGAAGCTGTCAAACACTGACAATCTGTACTCCAGGTTAATTCCTTCCTCTCAGGATGATTTAGAGATCTCTCCAGAACAGAAAGCTGAATGCTGCAACTTCTGACAGCTCGCGGCCATTCTGCTTTCTGTGCCGGTGAGATGAGAGACTCCCGAGACCTGAAGGAAGGAAGGCTGTAAAGGTAAGTACATGTAAGTAAAACTTCTTTAAACACTTTACACACACCAAACACACTTACCTCTTCACTCATGCACCCATCACTCATCTGAACACTGGACATCTCAACCCCTCCAAGCCCTTCATCCCGACGGCCCGCCTTGCTAACTTGGCATGGTTTGGCGCCGTCGGGAATCCCACATTTCACCAATGAAAATAGGGATTAGGCTAAAAACTACCTGTTAACAGGCAGTTAATTGGCACTAATCCCCTTCCCGCCTCGGGGAGGCGGGTCCCAGTGCGGGTCGGGTACCCGCCTCCTTTGAAACTGGCATGGAGGCGGGTTGGGGGCGGGATGGGTTCGTGCCCCCCGATTTCGGGATTTTAAACCCCCACACGCCTCCAATCCCACCTCCACAGCCCAATGAAAATCCTGCCCTTGATGTATATCTAACAGGTTTCTTACAAAGACTAATTAACCAGTCTGCACTCCCTCATTTTATTCGTATTTGCCAGAGGTTGCGAGCTTCACAGCTCCGTTGAATTGTGAAATAAAATAGCCCGCGTTTAATATCCGACAACGCAAGGTGGGATATAATCACCCTGGGCGCGAGGAGTCGAAAACTTACCTTGAGGAATTTGACCAGCTCTGTTCCCGAGGCCTGAGCTCCAGAATCACACCGCTGACAATACTGGAAGAAATTGTTCAGGTGCTGGTCCTACAAACACCAAGAAGAAAGTGCTCCTGTAAGTCCTTCCAAGAACAACCGATGTATCGACCCGGTTTACACACCTTATCCACAACAGACGTGTTGTTTTTTTTTTAAACTTAATTGTTTCCCCACAGTGTCAGCCGTGGCTCAGTGGGCAGCACCCTCGCCTCTTAGTCAGAAGGTTGTGGGTTCAAGTCCCACTCCAGGGACTTTGAGCACATAAAGCTAGTCTGACACTCCCAGTGCAGTGCAGTACTGAGGGAGTGCTGCACTGTCGGAGGTGCCATCTTTCAGATGAGACGTCAAACCGAGGCCCTATCTGCTCTCTCAAGTGGACGTAAAAAAAGCCATGGCCACTATTTCGAAGAAGAGCAGGGGAGTTATCCCCAGTGTCCTGGCCAATATTTATCCTTCAAGCAACATCACTAAAAACAGATTAACTGGTTGTTATCAGATTGCTGTTTGTGGGAGCTTGCTGTGCGCAAATTGGCTGCCGCGTTTCCCACATTACAACAATGACTACACTTCAAAAGTACTTAATTGGCTATAAAGCGCTTTGGGACATCAGGTGGTCGTGAAAGGCGCTATAGAAATGCAAGTCTGTCTTTCATAGGATGCATTACTTTTTAAAAAAGAAATATTATATGTTTTAAAGCAGCATTAAAAGAATATTAATTCATTAATGAGAATACAAACATCATGTGCCAACTTCGATTATGTGGAACAAGTACAACCCAAAGACACTGGGGAGACAATTTGAATCAAATATGGGCTAACTGTAAAACATGCGAAGAATTAGAAGGACGACATCAACTGACCTGAGTGTAGATTGTAGACACGAGGTGTGTTGCGACTTTGAATATATGTTTGGCTCCATCGACCCATTTGATTTCAGGGCCTGAGTGCTGTAATGTAAAACGGCACTTTTAATTGTAATGAAACTATAGAACAGCCAGAGGTCGTGGTCCATATCGGTGCCAACGACATAGGGTAGAAAGAGGGATGAGGTCCTGCAGGCAGATTTCAGGGAGCTAGGAAAGAGATTAAAAAGCAGGACCTCAAAAGGTAGTAATCTCCGGATTACTCCCGAAGCCACGCATGAGTATAGAAATAGGAGGGTAGAGCAGATGAATGTGTGGCTGGGGAGATGGTGCAAAAGGGAAGACTTCAGATTCCTGGGACAGTTCTGGGGGAGGTGGGATCTGTTCAGGCCGGACAGGTTGCACCTCAACAGGGCCGGTACCAATATCCTCGTGGGGGGGTTTGCTAGTGCTGTTGGGGAGGGTTTAAACTAATTTGGCAAGGGGATGGGCACCAGGATGTAACATTAGAAAGGAGAAATAAAGTGCTCAAAGGATTGGGAGAGGCAGAGAGCACTAAGGTATTAGGTGGGGCCAGACTAAGAGAGAATACAGGATGGTCTAAGGTGGGTTTACAGTGTATGTATGTGAACGCACGAAGCGCAGTAAACAAGGTAAGTGAGCTGCAAGCACAATTAGCCACATGGGGATATGATGTTGCGGCAATAACGGAAACCTGGCTCAAAAATGGCAGGATTGGGTATTAAATATTCCTGGTTATAAGGTGTTCAGGAAAGATAGGGAAGGAAAGATGGGAGGTGTTGTGGCAGTATTGGTTAAGGAGAATGTTAGTGCTGGAGAGGGAGGATGCCCTGGAAGGGTCAAGGACAGAATCTATATGGCTAGAGTTAAAAAATAATGGAGGTGCCATTACACTACTAGGTGTATTCTACAGACCACCAAATAGTGGGAAAGATATGGAGGAGCAAATTTGCAGAGAAATTACTGAGAGGTGCAAGAACTATAGAGTAGTGATAATGGAGGACTTCAACTATCCTAATATAGACTGGGATCGTAATAGTGTAAAGGGCAGAGAAGGGGAAGAATTTCTGAGGTGTGTTCAGAAGAACTTTCTTGATCAGTATGTTTCCGGCCCGATGAGGGAGGAGGCATTGCTGGATCTGGTCCTGGGGAATGAGGTGGGTCAAGTGGAGCAAGTGTCAATAGGGGAATATTTAGGGAACAGTGATCATAGTATCATAAGTTTTAGATTAGCTATGGAAAAGGACAGGGAGCACTCTAGAGTTAAAATACTTAATTGGAGGAAGGCCAATTTCAGTGGGTTGAGAACGGATCTGGCCCGGATAAATTGGAATCAAAGATTGGCAGGCAAAACTGTAATCGAACAATGGGCTGCATTTAAAGAGGAAATAGTTTGAGTACAGTCGAGGTACATTCCCACCAAGGGGAAAGGTAGGACAACTAAAGTCAGAGCTCCCTCGATGACGAAAGAGATAGAGAGTAAGAAGAAGCAGAAAAAGAGGGCTTATGACAGATGTCAGGTCGAGAACACTTCTGATAATCAGGCTAAATATAGAAAGTTCAGATGATAATTGAAAAAGAAAATAAGAGGGGCAAAGAGAGGGTATGAGAATAGAATGGCAGCTAACATAACAGGTAATCCAAAAGTCTTCTACGGGCATAGTAAACGGGTAGTAAGAGGAGGGGTGGGGCCGATTAGGGACCAAAATGGAGACCTACGCATGGAGGCAGAGGGTATGACTGAGGTATTAAATGAGTACTTTACATCTGTCTTCACCAAGGAAGAAGATGCTGCCATAGACACAGTGAAGGAGGAGGTCGTGGAGATACTGGATGGGATAAAAATTGATAGAGGTACTAGAAAGGCTGGCTGTACTTAAAGTAGCTAAGTCACCAGGACCAGATGGGATGCATTCTAGGACAATGAGGGAAGCGAAGGAAGAAATTGCGGAGGTACTGGCCATAATCTTCCAATCCTCCATAGATACGGGGGTGGTGCCAGAGGACTGGAGAATTGCAAATGTTACACCCTTGTTCAAAAAAGGGTGTAAAGATAAACCCAGCGACTACAGGCCAGTCAGTTTAACCTCGGTAGTGGGGAAGTTTTTAGAAACAATAATCAGGGACAAAATTAACAGTCACTGGGACAAGTGTGGATTAATTAAGGAAAGCCAGCACGGATTTGTTAAAGGCAAATCGTGTTTAACCAACTTGATCGAGTTTTTTGAAGAGATAACAGAGAGGGTTGATGAGGGCAATGCGGTTGATATGGTGTACGTGGATTTCCAAAAGGCGTTTGACAAAGTTGAAGCCCATGGAATAAAAAGGGACAATGGCAGCATGGATACAAAATTGGCGAAGTGACAGGAAATAGAGAGTAGTGGTGAACAGTTGTTTTTCGGACTGGAGGAACGTATACAGTGGTGTTCCCCGGGGGTCGGTTCTAGGACCACTGCTTTTCTTGATATATATTAATGACTTGGACGTGGATGTACAGGGCACAATTTCAAAATTTGCAGATGACGCATAACTTGGAAGCATTGGACAACGGTCCATTCTGACGACCCTGGTGATTTCCCCCCACGCCCATGAGGTGGTGTGTAGCTTCCACCACTTGGCACCTTGTCACAGCTGTGCAGCGGCGATTTGAACCACCCAATCACGCCCCAAAGCCAACGTGCTTTTTGAGCATATCCAAGACTGAGATCGATAGATGTTTGGACTCTAGGGGAATTGAGGGATATGGGGTGTTATAAATCTCATCATTCATCAAGAAACTACTCATGAAATAACGCGGGACGGCCAGCTGGTGGCGCCGTCCAAGGAGTATAAATACTCGGGCGGGGGCCCAGCTTGCTCAGGGACATTTTGTAAGACAGGAACTAGTGAAGTACAACTAGACCTCCATGTTCTGAAACAAGTTGATTAAAGCCTTGCTTTATACTCGAACCAAGTGCGTAGTGAGTTTTATTACATCATGGGGGTGGGGCCGGAAAGTGGAGTTTTAGGTCGAAGATGAGTCATGATCTTACTGAATGGCGGCGCAGACTCGAGGGGCCGAATGGCCGACTCCTGCTCCTATTTCTTATGGTCTGAGGTGTTAGGGCACCATGTAACTCAGCAACAGTCACAACAGTATCTTCAAATACCAAAAACAATCACCAGGCTCTCAATTCCAGACACACACGCGTAGACAAAACCATTCTTCCTCTGCCTTGCAGTTTATTTTAGCGTTTTGTTGCACAGTAGAGTGAAAATGAAAAATCAGACAACTTGTTATTTCCTCAGTGATCGACTGAAGACTAAAAAGTTCAAAACTAAAAAGTGAGGAATTTGAGTGCAGATGGTGTTCTGGTTCTGGGCTCGCTACCAAGAGGTCCGGACTACAAAAAGCAAGTTGTGAAATTAATTTAAATAAATCTGGCAATTTGGGATCTGACACCAGAATAAATGACCATGAAAGCTGCTGGATTGTCAGTAAACACCCAACTGTTTAGTTCATCCCCTGAGGAGGGTACTTGCCTACCTGCCTCGCCTAACTGTCTAGCCTACGTGACTCCAGTCCCACACTATGCGGATACACAGAATATACAGCACAGAAACAGGCCATTTGGCCCAACTGGACCGTGCCGGTGTTTATGCTCCACATGAGCCTCCTCCCACCTCTCTTCATCTCACCCCATCAGCATAGCCTTCTATTCCTTTCTACCCTCATGTGTTTATCGACCTTCCCCTTAAATGTATCGATACTATTCGCCTCAACCACTCCCTGTGGTAGCGAGTTCCACATTCTCACCACTCTCTGGGTAAAGAGGTTCCCCCTGAATTCTTGTAAAGTGCACGACATTCCCTTTAACCCTTAGGGAGCAGTAAAAAAAGAAATGGTATTTTCTACAATGTATTAAAAGAGGAAGGCATCAGCAGATGCAAATGACATTAAGCACGGCCGTGAATTGGCAGAGTGGTGCGAGAGCTGCTGCAAACACGCAGGAATGCAGTAGAACAGGCCAGCTGCGGAATCGTACAAGCTCATTAATCATTCAAATAATTGGCCAAGGTGGGGGGAAGCAAAGATCTTACCTTCCCCATTCCTAGCTCCTGGTAACTGAGGTAGCCGAAGGGGAGATTAGCCGAGACGGAGATCTGATTCTCATTGGTCACAACCCGACCATCTTTCAGCAATGGAAGCCAGGCGAAGCCAACTACAGGGGCAGGAAACAAGGCTGTTAAAACGATTTGCTCAGAGATTACATTAACTTTTGGCAAGTCACCATTTGCAGACACGAACTTTACATCAATGACAAAACGTCTTGACAGAAAGCCCCCCCACAGTGCTGAATTCAGTCGCATTTCCAGTGGAGTGCCATCCTTTTTATAAACTGAAAATTAGAGTGGATAATGTTTTAGGGGGGGTTAAAAATAAGATACATCTGGAAATAAAGACACTGAACGCGATTCCTTTCTAAATAAATAGGCTCCTGCATAAAAAGTAGCTGCATTAAGGTTTAGAAGTTAAAGTTATTATAGAAACTGAAGTAAATACTGAAACATGGAAAAGTCTTCAACTGAGAAACATTAAATCCATCAACTGAGTGTTAAAAAAGAGAGACATGCATTTTTACAGCATCTTAAATAAACTCTGGTCGTCTCAAAGCGCTTTACAGCCAATGAAGTACATTTGAAGTGGAGTCACTGTTGTAATTTAAGGAAACGCAGCAGCCAATTTGCGCACAGCAAGCTTCCACAAACAGCAATGTGATAATGACCAGATAATCTGTGTTTCGTGATGTTGGTTGAGGGATAAATATTGGCGCAGGACACCAGGGAGAACTCCCCCTGCTCTTCTTCAAAATAGTGCTATGGGATCTTTACATCCACCTGAGAGGGCAGACGCCCGGGCCCTCGGTTTAATGTCTCATCCGAAAGATGACACCTCCGACAGTGCAGCACTCCTTCAGTACTGCCCCTCTGACAGTGCGGCGGGCTCAGTACTGACCCTCCGACAGAGCGGCACTCCCTCAGTACTGCCCCTCCGACAGTGCGGCGCTCCCTCAGTACTGCCCCTCCGACAGTGTGGCGCTCCCTCAGTACCGCCCCTCCGACAGTGCGGCGCTCCCTCAGTACTGCCCCTCCGACAGTGCGGCTCCCTCAGTACTGCCCCTCCGACAGTGCGGCTCCCTCAGTACTGCCCCTCCGACAGTGCCGCGCTCCCTCAGTACTGCTCCTCTGACAGTGCGGCGCTCCCTCAGTACTGCCCCTCCGACAGTGCGGCGCTCCCTCAGTACTGCCCCTCCGACAGTGCGGCTCCCTCAGTACTGCCCCTCCGACAGTGCCGCGCTCCCTCAGTACTGCTCCTCTGACAGTGCGGCGCTCCCTCAGTACTGCCCCTCCGACAGTGCGGCGCTCCCTCAGTACTGCCCCTCCGACAGTGCGGCACTCCCTCAGTACTGCATTGGAGTGTCAGCCTAGATTTTTGTGCTCAAGTCTCTGGAGTGGGACTTGAACCCACGACCTTCTGACTCAGAGGCGAGAGTGCTGCCCACTGAGCCACGGTTGAGTGTTAATATTTTACCATCTCCAGCTTACAGAATTAATGACATTATAAATGATTGATAACAGCTTAACGTTCATTTTATCTCACTCTGACACACCAGCAGATTAAGTTCTCTCATTTGTTTAAAAAAAACGCCGGTTTAAACTGCTGTCGTGTATTGTTGAAGTAAGAAAAATGCTTCATGTTGAAAATGTTCGATGAGCATGAAAGTCACACGACACAGGATTTGCAACAGGATTGCAGTGAAACTGCGCTGGGCTATTAGCGCGTGAATAACTGTTTAAATAACGAGGGGAAATTTACACAAGCTCGCTAATACAGCGCAGTACTGAGGGAGAGACGCACTCTTGCCCGTGTGTTGCTTTTCCAGATGAGACGTTAAACCCGAGGACCCCCGTCTGCTCTCTCAGGTGGACTTAGAAGATCCCACGGCACTATTTCGAAGAGCAGGGGAGTTCTCCCCAGTGTCCTGGGCTAATATTTATCCCTCAACCAACAGCACCTTTTTTTTTCTAAAAAGATAAAAGCAAAGTAACACTCAGAAGGTCAGGCAGCATCGGTGCAGACAGAACCAGAGTTAGCGGTTCAGACCTGACCTGCTGAGTGTTTCCAGCATATTCTGTTTTTATTTGAGAAAATAAAAGGATGATTCTGTCATTTAACACATGGCTGTTTGTGCGAGCTTGCGGTGCGCAAATTGGCTACCATGTTACCTGTATTTCCACCATCTACAAGGCACAAGTCAGGAGTGTGATGGAATACTCTCCACTTGCCTGGATGAGTGCAGCTCCAACAACACTCAAGAAGCTCGACACCATCCAGGACAAAGCAGCCCGCTTGATTGGCACCCCATCCACCACCGGCGCACCGTGGCTGCAGTGTGTACCGTCTACAAGATGCACTGCAGCAACTCGCCAAGGCTTCTTCGACAGCACCTCCCAAACCCGCGACCTCTTCCACCTAGAAGGACAAGGGCAGCAGGCGCATGGGAACACCACCACCTCCAAGTCACACACCATCCTGACTTGGAAGTATATCTTTGTTCCTTCATCGTTGCTGGGTCAAAATCCGGGAACTCTTTCCCTAACAGCACTGCAGGAGCACCTTCACCACACGGACTGCAGCGGTTCAAGAAGTCGGCTCACCACCACCTTCTCAAGGGCAATTAGGGATGGGCAATAAATGCTGGCCTTGCCAGCGACGAAGGAATAAATAAAAAAATTACAACAGTGACCACACTTCAAAAAGTTCTTCATTGGCTGTAAAGCGCTTTGGGACATCCCACAATGGTGAAAGGCGCTATAGAAATGCAAGTCTGTCTTTCTTTTTTTTTACATAAGGTCGTTGCACCAATCTTTTTTTTAAAAAAAGCGAATGTCACTAAAACCTTGGGATTCAATGGTTTCCTTCTTCTTGGTGGTGCCTTTGCTGGTGTTATCACAGCTGACGTGGTAGAAGGTGAACAACAAGTGGTGCTTCTCGTGCAGCTGGGTGGGCAGCGCCACTTTAACCTGAAACACAAACACAGCAGCTTGTACTAAAACCCAGGGCCAAAAACCAGCGCAGCCCACTCAGAAAAATCAGAAAAGTTCATTACACAGCAACACTGGGAGCATAAATCCACGATGCGCCCCGATGTAATGCCACTGCTTTACCTCATCGTAGAACTCTGGGTTTTGGTGATGGTGCAAGACCATTGCAAAAGCATATTTCGCAAACACAGGACCCCCGGGTCGTGCATAGATACACTATGAAAAGAAAAAGAAATCACACCAATACAGTTAGTACATACATGTACCTTAACTAGAAAAAATCCATAATCTGAGTCATCTATATATCTGCACCTTCAAACACAGTCATCAGAAAATTAGCAAACTTGTGTCGAACCATGGTTGGACCACACTTGGGAGCACTGCGCACAGTTCTGGTCTCCATATTACATAAAGGATATAGAGGCATGGAGAAGGTGCAAAAAAGATTTATAAGGATGATACCAGAACTGTGAGGTTATAACCATCAGGAAAGACTGAACAGGCTGGGGCTCTTTACTCTAGAGAAGAAGGCTGTGGGGTGACCCGATAGGGGTCTTTAAGATTGTGAAGGGGTTCGATAGGGTAGACGCAGAGAAGATGCTTCCACTTGTGGGGGAGACCAGAACTAGGGGCCATCAATATAAGACAGTCACTAATAAATCCAACAGGGAATTCAGGAGAAACTTCTTTACCCAGAGAGTGGTGAGAATGTGGAACTCGCTACCACAGGGAGTGGTTGAGGCGAATAGCAGAGATGGATTTAAGGAGAAGCTAGAAAAACACAAGAGGGAGAAGGGAATAGAAGGATGTGCTGATAGGGTGAGATGAAGAGGGGAGGGAGGAGGCTCGTGTGGAGCATAAACACCGGCACGGACCAGTTGGGCCGAATGGCCTGTTTCTGTGCTGAATTTGTAATGCAACATAGTGAACCAAAGTTCTGAGTGTCACTATATTGCAGTTTGTTAATAATTTTCAAAGAATAGTTTATTTCGGTTCAAAGGAAGGAATATGTTATTTTGTTTTTTCAAAAGGAAAATCCTCGCTATCAAAATCCATACTAACCTTCAGAGGCTGAGAATCTTCCTCATCACAATCCCTGAACTCGATACAGACTGCAATATTCCTCGCCTAAACAAAAATAAAATGTCTTAGGCACAGACAACATAGGTGCTAATCAGCTCAACTGGATTACCACACTGTCCTCGACACAGGAATTGCTCCAAACTAATCTCTCTCACTATTTAAAAGTCAGTGGATGGAATTTACTGCACCTGCAGAGTCCCAACCTACTTGTCTGTTGACTAAATTACAACTTACATTTATATAGCGCCTTTAACGTAGTAAAATGTCCCAAGGTGCTTCACAGGAGCAATTATCAGACAAAATTTGACACCTACAATCAGCTACCCAATTTTATCCTGTGAAAACACAACCTCCCCACAATCGGAACAGGCCAAAATCAAGAATGAAGTGGGTGCAACGCATGTATATGAGCAATCACGCTCAAATAAGGCACTTGACTTGGAGTCAGGCTGTCTAAGTGCGGTAGCACTCTCGCTTCCCGAGTCAGGACGTGGGTTCAAATCCCACTCCAGGACAGAACCTCGGCCGAGACTGCAGTGCAGTACTGAGGGAGCGCCGCACTGCAGTAAATACCGGCCGTCGGATGAGACCTTTAACCGAGGCTCCATCTGACTGTCGAGGTGGCTGTACAAGATCCCACAGCACTCCCTCAAAAGAGCAGAGAGTTCCGAGACAACAATGTTCCTTCAAAGACCACCAAAAGAGATTAACTGGTCATTTATCTCATCTGCTGTTGGTGGGGCCTTACTGTGCGCAAATTAGCTGCCACGTTGGCCTGCATCACAATTACTTCATTTGTTGTGTGACAATTTGGGACGTCCTGAGGACGTGAAAGGCACTATATAAATGCAAAGTCTTTACTTCTATGACATTAATCTCACTTTTAATAAATGAACCCGCGGCCGCAAAAACAATTTCATAAAAGTATGTCAAAGTATAGTCATCGGAATTACATGATCTCTCCTATATTGAGTAGACTAGGCCTGTATCCTCTAGAGTTTAGAAGAATGAGAGGTGATCTCATTGAAACATAGAATTCTTACAGAGCTTGGCAGGGTAGATGCAGGGAGGATGTTTCCCCTGGCTGGGGAGCCTAGAACCAGGGGTCACAGTCAACGCTCCCGTTAAGCTGCACGGCCGCACAGCGGTCTGGCGGTCCCGCGCAGCCGGCTCACCGGCTTTTCAACGGAAAAACCGCGCACACGTGGAAACACGAATGGGCCGCGCAACCAAAAAAAAATCAGAGGGAACATTGGTCAGAGTCTCAGAATAAGGGGTCGGCCATTTAGGACTGAGATGAGGAGGAATTTCTTCACTCGGAGGGTGGTGAATCTTTGGAATTCTCGACCTCAGAGGGCTGTGGAGGCTCAGTCGTTGAGTATATTCAAGACAGAGATCGATAGATTTTTGGATATTAAGGGAATCAAGGGATATGGAGATAGTGCAGGAAAGTGGAGTTGAGGTAGAAGATCAGCCATGATCTCATTGAATGGCGGAGCAGGCTCGACGGGCCGAATGGCCGACTCCTGCTCCTATTTCTTATGTTCTTACGACTCGCTGTAGCAAATTGCAAAAGAAAAATGGAGGCCGACCGCCGTGTACAGAGTGATTGATGTCATCGAAGGAAAGACAGAACTTGCATTCATCACCAAGAACCTTTCCTGCTCTCAATTCAGTTTAATAAAATTTGCATATTCTTAATGAGATTATGCTGAAATAACACAAGACACCATACGTGCTAAACCTGCCAAGGCAGATTTTAATTAGACTGTGCCATATGGGGCAATAAACATGAGGTGGCATCTGTGCGTGTTGCACACATCAAGCTCCTTCACCTTCTCCATCTTTTCCTGATGATAGAGATTGTTCCTCATCAACCCAATTAAAAACATAGTGCCAAAAAATATTCTCTCAAAACTGCAAAGCACTCAGACCCAAATCATCGCCCTCGATGTTTGCTTTTGAACCACTCTTGCATTTTGCCAGCCCAATCTGCAGCTTTTGGAAACAAAGTAGTAGATAACCCGATGGTTTAGCTCATTACAGCAGCCAGGTTGCGGATTTGATCTTTCCTGTGGTTGCATTAGTTGACCTTGGATTGAATCGGGAGTTGAGGGGCTATAATTGGGCTCAGGTTTGATGGATTGGGCAGGAGGAGAAGGGGGAGGATTAGCCAAGGTACCTAACTCCTGAGCACTGTCCGGTGATCCTTGCTCTGGTGGACATCAGGCAAGGACCCATTCTGACGAAGGGCCATCGACCTGAAACGTTAATTCTGTTTCTCTCTCCACAGATGCTGCCTGACTTAGTATTTCCAGCATCTCCTGTTTTTATTCAAGGGCAGGATTGGGCTCGTTTGGGATGCTAGCTGTGGGCAACAGTCTGTCAGCACTCGGAGTGTCCAGATGGCAACCTGACGATGGCCAAAAGTGGTCGAGTTACCAGAGGGCACCCAACATCCCAAACAAGGTTCCGGGGAAGAAAGGGACAAAACATGCGGTAAGAACGGAGAAATAATTGATAATGAAACCAAAAACTCAAAAGACTAAAATTACAACAATTGAGACTTAAGAACAAACTTAACTATTCAACATTCCAAACACGACAGATGCAAAATTTCACGTTCTTTACTCACTTTTGCAAATGATTTTTGACTGTCATACTTCAGGTGTTTTGGGTAAACATAGAAATGATTGTTATAGGTGGTGAAAGGCTGAGAAAGTTTTGCTATACAAGGAACAAATTCCTCCACTTCATGAGTAACTGTGACCTTGGTACCATTTTCAAAACGTTTCACTGGGATATACGAGGAGCTCACACAAGCTACAGAAACACACACAAATATAGCACACATTAGATTCACAAATGTATGAACAAATAATCCTAGTCACAATAACGTGCATTTATATAGTGCCTTTAAAACGGTAAAACGTCCCAAGGTGCTTCAGAGGAGCGATTATCAAACAGAATTTGACACCGAGCCACATAAGCAGGTACAGGAAACTTTGGCTTATCCGGAGGTTGTATGTCCAGAAACCTCGATCTAACGGCAGAAATCAGTAGCCGTTTTGGTTAGGTTTTTTTTCTTCTCCTAGCATTTTTTTTAACAGTCAGGCTCTGGAAAGCGTCTCTGTAGCTTAGCAACAGCTTCAGAGACGCTTCCAAGGTACAGGCCGAGTGTTTACAAGCTGTTGCTAAGCAACGGTGTTTGTTGTCAGATACGGAGATGAAAACCTCCGTATCCTTCAACATTAGCGCTGGTCTATCCAGAAGTTTTGATAGATCGGCAGCAGCTCGGTCCCGTCGGTGCTGGATATCGCGAAGTTTCCTGTATTAGGACAGACTTGATCAAAAGCTTGGTCAAAGAGGTAGGTTTTAAGGAGCGTCTTAGAGGAGAGAGAGAGAGAGGCCGAGAGGGTTTAGGGAGGGAATTCCAACGCTTAGGGCCCAGGCAGCTAAAGGCACGGCCGCCGATGGTGGGGCGAAGGAAATTCGACAAGACGCAAGAGGCCGGAATTGGAGGAGCGCCAAGATCCAGGAGGGTTGTCGGAGGTTACAGAGATGGGGAGAGGCCGAGGCTGTGGAGGGACTTGAACACAAGGGTGAGAATTTTGAAGTAAACTTACTCATAAAATCTGAAGCCACATTGTCGATGTTGATATCCAGGTTGCCCAAGATAACTGGAAGTTTAGACATCTTTTCTGGTCTAATTAACCAGAAAACAACATTGAAAGGCAAGGTTAATGAAGCTTTAGGTGGACTATACAAGGCGGCAGATGAGAAACCGATATCATAATTATTTCAACGTACACCACAAGAGCTACAAAACAGCAAGTGATATTTCAAAGCATTACAAAGAATTGATTGTGCTGTGTATAAAAACTCTGCAATGATATTAAAGTACGAAGTGAGCACAGTGGACTTGTGTCCAAAGGATTT
The DNA here is from genome assembly GCF_052327205.1 of Somniosus microcephalus. Classification (NCBI taxonomy): domain Eukaryota; kingdom Metazoa; phylum Chordata; class Chondrichthyes; order Squaliformes; family Somniosidae; genus Somniosus; species Somniosus microcephalus. The sequence goes on along the minus strand of NC_140996.1, from coordinate 10,241,771 downwards.
CAGAAACTCTTCAATTTTCCCACCAGATTTACAACCATAGCTCTAAGAAATGTACAAGATAAAATAAAAAGCACACTCACTTCCTGAAGTCCAACAACAATTTTAACAAGTCTTCGTTGGAGAGCTTGTTGCTATCTTGTCGATAAAGTGCGGAGAACCGGGCACTTTTGTCAAGAGTTCCTTGAGTGTCTCGGAAGACGGGTCTGATGAAGGGAAAGCAGAGATTTAAACTGTGATCAAAACAGCAACTCGAAAAAACACACTGGGCAAAATAAAACACTCGTTAATAAAGAAACAAAACGTCTATACTCAAAACCTTGTAAAGGTTATGGCCAAATAAATGACAGAAATAGAGGCAATACTATTTCTTTTTTGGATTAAGCCGCATTTTCCAAGTAAATCCCTACTTTGAGTGTTAACCACAGCGATTCTGTTCCAGGTTTCCACGACATATACAAGCGTACAACAGTCCTATGATCAAACGTAAATTATTCCTCCACAAAGTTTAATCGCTTTGTTACTGAACTCAGAATGGGTTATGAAGGGAATGGGGAGGAGAATTTCATCGAATCTCCAGCACAGAAACAGGCCATTCGGCCCAACTGCTCCGTGCCGGTGTTCATGCTCCACACGAGCCTCCTCCCACCCCTCTTCATCTCACCCCATCAGCATATCCTTCTATACTTTTCTCTCTCACATGTTCGTCGAGCTTCCCCTTAAATGTATCTATACTATTCACTTCAACCACTCCCTGTGGTAATGAGTTCCACATTCTCACCACTCTCTGGGTAAAGAAGTTTCTCCTGAATTCCCTGTTGGATTTATTGGTGACTATCTGATATTGATGAGCAGCACATTAGTTGAAAACTTTAATTTCAAAATGTCCAGTATAAGTTATTACAATAGAGTCAATAGCAAGAGGTGATTTAAACTTTCATAATCCAATTCCGGAGCTTCAGACGTTGTTCAAAACTTCAGCCTGATGACTTAGGACTCGAGATCTTTCTAGGTTATAGAGTTGCAGCTTACAGCTTCATATCCAATACTTCGAACGTCCATGTTATTTACATAATAGGATTACACAGGATATACGGCACAGAAACAGGCCATTTGGCCCAACCAGTCCATGCCGGCGGTTACGCTCCACTCGAGCCACAGAATTACAGGAAACTTTGGTTTATCCGGAGGTTAACTGTCCAGAATGCTCGAGCCACCAGCAAAAATCAGGAGCCGTTTCATTAGGTTTTTTTTCTTTTCGTTGCTTTTTTTTCACCAGTCAGGCTCTGCAAGGTCTCGCTGAAGCTGTTGCTAAGCTACAGAGACGCTTGCAAGGTACGGCCGACTGTTTAGAAGCTGTTGCAACAGGGTTTGTTGCCAGATATGGAGCTCAAAATCTCCGTATGTTTCAACATTAGTGCTGGTTTGTCCGGCAGTTTTGATGGGACGGCAACAGCTTGGTCCCGTCGGTGCCGGATAGCACAAGGTTTCCTGTAATAAGCGAATGTATAATGCAGGGTTTTCTACTAGCTTTTTTATTTAAGGTTTTAGTCCGACGGTTTGGTCCTCTCTTACCTTGCAGCCCAGGCAAAAGGCATTCGGTACTGTCCAAGTCTCGCACAGGTTTGCTTGGCGTTTTTCAATACTTTCTGTGCAACCTGCAATAGGCATCGATTGATCAACTCCTCATATCGGCTCTTTGATACTTGCAGAATACAATCCATTTAATATCAGTAGCCATATCAACATTTATTTTAATGCAATCTGCGCTTTAAATAATATAGCCTCCACACCTGGAGTACTGCGTACAGTTTTGGTCTCTTTATTTAAGGAAGGATATACTTGCATTGGAGGCAGTTCAGAGAAGGTTCACAAGGTTGATTCCTGAGATGACGGGGTTGCCTTATGAGGAAAGGTTGAGCAGGTTGGGCCTATACTCATTGGAGTTTAGAAGAATTGGTGCAGGAGGGAGGGCTTTAGTTTCCTGGATCACTGGGCCTGCTTCTGGGGAAGGTGGGACTTGTACAAGTCGGACGGGTTGCACCTGAACCAGAACGGGACAAATATCCTTGCAGGGAGGTTTGCTAGCACTGTTCGGGGGAGGTTTAAACTAAAATGGCAGGGGGTTGGGAACCTGAGCAGGGAGACACAGGAAAGGGAAACAGGGATAAAAGCAAAAGATAGGAAGGAGAAAAACAAAAGTGGCAGTCAGAGAAATCAACGGTTTAAATCAAACGTGGCCACAGTAAATAATAATTCTAATAGGTCTAACAGCGTTAAAAAAACAAGCCTGAAGGCTTTGTGTCTTAATGCGAGGAGCATTTGTAATAAGGTGGACGAATTGGCTGCGCAAATAGAGGTAAACGAATATGATTTGGTTGGGATTACGGAAACGTGGCTCAAGGATGGCCAAGACTGGGAACTCAACATTCAGGGGTATTCGATATTCAGGAAAGATAGGCAAAAAGGAAAGGGAGGTGGGGTAGCATTACTGGTTAAAGAAGGGATTAATACAATTGTAATGAAGGATATTAGCTCTGATGATGTGGAATCTGTATGGGTAGAATTGAGAAATACTAAGGGGAAAAAAACATTAGTGGGAGTGGTATATAGACCTCCCAACAGTAAGGCGGAGGTTGGGGATGGCATTAAAAGGGAAATTAAAGAAGCGTGCAATAAGGGCACAGCAGTCATCATGGGTGACTTTAATCTACATATAGATTGGGCCAACCAAATTAGTAACAATACTGTGGAGGAGGAATTCCTGGAGTGTTTACGGGATGGTTTCCGGGACCAATATGTCGAGGAACCAACCAGAGATCAGGCCATCTTAGACTGGGTATTATGTAACGAGAAAGGATTAATTAGCAATCTTGTTTTACGAGGCCCCTTGGGTCGGAGCGATCATAATATGATCGAATTCTTCATTAAGATGGAGAATGAAGTAGTTGACTCAGAGACTAGGGTCCTCAATTTAAATAAAGGAAACTACGATGGTCTGAGGAGCGAGTTGGGTAGGATTGATTGGGGAATGGCACTCAAAGGGTTGACGGTGGATAGGCAATGGCAAACATTCAAAGACCGAATGGATGAGCTACAGAATTTGTTCATCCCAGTTTGGCATAAAAATAAAACAAAAAAGGTGACTCAACCGTGGCTAACAAGAGAAATTAGGGATAGCATAAGATCCAAGGAGAGGACATATAAATTGGCCAGAAAAAGCAATAATCCTGAGGATTGGGAGCAGTTTAGGATTCAACAAAGGAGGACAAAGGGATTAATTAAGAAAGGGAAAATAGAATATGAGAGTAAGATTTCAGGGAACATAAAAACTGACTGTAAAAGCTTTTATAGATATGTGAAGAGAAAAAGATTGGTGAAGTCAAGCGTAGGTCCCTTGCAGTCAGAATCAGGGGAATTTATAATGGGAAACAAAGAAATGGCAGACCAACCAAATTCATACTTTGGTTCTGTCTTCACAAAGGAGGACACAAATAACCTCCCAGAGATGCCAGGGAACATAGGGTCTGATGAAAGGGTGGAACTGAAAGAAATCAGTATCTGTAGGGAAACGGTGTTAGGAAAATTGATGGGACTGAAGGCCGATAAATCCCCAGGGCCTGATAATCTACATCCCAGGGTACTTAAGGAAGTGGCCCTAGAAATAGCAGATGCATTGCTGGTCATCATCCAGAACTCGATAGACTCTGGAACAGTTCCCATGGATTGAAGGGTAGCTAATGTTACCCCACTATTCAAAAAAGGTGGGAGAGAAAAAGCGGGGAATTATAGACCGGTAAGCCTGACATCGGTAGTGGGGAGAATGCTAGAGTCTATTATAAAAGATGTAACAGCAGAGCACTTGGAAAGCAGTGACAGGATCGGACAAAGTCAACATGGATTTACAAAAGGTAAATCATGCTTGACTAATCTACTGGAATTTTTTGAGGATGTAACTGGTAAAATAGATAAGGGAGAACCAGTGGATGTGGTGTATTTGGACTTTCAGAAGGCTTTCGATAAGGTCCCACATAAGAGATTAGCGTGCAAAATTAAGGCACATGGGATTGGGGGCAAGGTATTGACTTGGATAGAGAACTGGTTGGCAGACAGAAAGCAAAGAGTTGGAATAAACGGGTCGTTTTCCGAGTGGCAGGCAGTGACTAGTGGGGTACCGCAAGGATCGGTCCTAGGACCCCAGCTGTTCACAATATATATTAATGATCTGGACGAGGGAATTGGATGTAATATCTCCAAATTTGCAGACGACACAAAGCTGGGTGGGAGGGTAAGCTGTGAGGAGGATGTCGTGAAACTCCAGTTCGATTTGGACAGGTTAGGTGATTGGGCAGAAACATGGCAAATGCACTATAATGTGGATAAATGTGAGGTTATCCACTTTGGTGGCAAAAACAGGAAGGCAGATTATTATTTGAATGGCAATAGATTGGGAGAAGAGGAAGTGCAGAGAGACCTGGGTGTTCTTGTGCACCAGTCGCTGAAGGTAAGCATGCAGGTGCAGCAGGTGGTTAAGAAGGCAAATGGTATGTTGGCCTTCGTAGCAAGAGGGTTCGAGTACAGGAACAAGGATGTCTTGCTACAGTTGTACAGGGCCTTGGTGAGACTGCATCTTGAGTATTGTGTGCAGTTTTTGTCGCCTTACCTGAGGAAGGACGTTCTTGTCATGGAAGGAGTGCAGCGAAGATTCACCAGGCTGATACCTGGGATGGCAGGAATGACGTATGAGGAGAGATTGTGTCGATTGGGCTTATACTCACTGGAGTTTAGAAGATTGAGAGGGGATCTCATCGAAACCTATAAAATTCTGTCAGGCCTGGACAGACTAGATGCAGGAAGGATATTTCTGATGGCCGGGGAGTCCAGAACCAGGGGTCATAGTCTAAGGATAAGGGGTAAGCCATTTAGGACTGAAATGAGGAGGAATTTCTTCACCCAGAGAGTGGTGAACTTGTGGAATTCTCTGCCACAGAGGGCGGTGGAGGCCAGTTCATTAAATATATTCAAGAAAGAGTTGGATATATTTCTTAAGGCTAAAGGGATCAAGGGCTATGGGGAGAAGGCAGGGACAGGGTACTGAATTTGGATGATCAGCCATGATCTCATTGAATGGCGGAGCAGGCTCGAAGGGCCAAATGGCCTACTCCTGCTCCTATCTTCTATGTTTCTATGAATGAAAGGGGATCTTATTGAAACATATAAGATTCTGAAGGGGCTTGACAGGGTAGATGCAGGAAGGATGTTTCCCCTCGTGGGGGAATCTAGAACTAGGTGGCATAGTTTCAGAATAAGGGGGCACCCATTTAAAACAGAAATGAGGAGGAATTTCTTCTCTCAGAGGGTCGTGAATCTTTGGAATTCTCTTCCCAGAGAGCTGTGGAGGCTGGGTCATTAAATATATTTAAGGTGGAGATAGACAGAGTTTTGAACGATAAGGGAGTGAAGGGTTATGGGGAGCGGGCAGGGAAATGGAGCTGAGCCCAAGATCAGATCAACCATGATCTCATTAAATGGCGGAGCAGGCTCGAGGGGCCAAATGACCTACTCCTGCTCCCACATCTTATGTTCTTGCTGCCGGCAGCGCTGTTTGCAGTTAGTGGATCAATACATTAACAACTTGCATTTATACAGCACCTTTCACGTAGTAAAATGTCCCAAGGCGCTTCACAGGAGCGATTATCGGACAAAATTTGCCACTGAGACACAGGAGGAGGTATCAGGACAAGTGAGGTAGGTTTTAAGGAGCGCCTTAAAGAAGCAGAGAGGTGGTGAGGTCTGGGGAGAATTCAAAGAGAGCAAGGCCGAGACGGCCCCCAATGGTGGAGCGATGGAAATCGGGGGACGCGCAAGAGGCCAGAATTGGAGGAGCGCAGAGATCTCGGAGGGTTGTAGAGCTGGAGGAGGTTACAGAGATAGGGAGGAGCGAGGCCTTGGAAGGATTCGAAAACAAGGACAAGAAATTTAAATTCCACAGCTTCCCCCGATGACTTGATGGATAAATCCGTCCTGTGGTTTCGGTGCTCAGCCACGTGGCCAGAAAGGGCTCGAGTCCTTGGCTGCATTGAGTAGTTGATTGTGGGGCCACTGTGATCTGATTATCGCTGGGCTTGGTGGCGGGGTGTGCGATGGGACCTCTCAATGCTCGCTGATACCCATTGTGTGTAGATATCAGGCGACACGGAATTGGCTGACGTCCCATCTGGGATTCGCGCGTGGAGAATGGTTACCGAGCTGAGGTACCAGGTAGCTGGCAGCAGTGGAAGTGCCAACTACTGCCATCAGGAAAAGGGTGGAAATGGTGAAAAAGAGAGTTGGCAGGGTGTTGGAAGGAAAAGAAAGCAATATTCACCATTATTTTAAGGCAGTCCAAGTGTCACAGGGTGCCCAAATCTTCATACTCAACCCTGCTAATGTGACATAGTCAGCAACCAATCTATTGACATCACAACAAAGGATGTGAAGCATAGAAGTGGAGTGGAAGCAGTTGGACATTCACTGAGCGTCACGTCATACCTTGGCTGAATCCGAGCTTTTCATGTACGGTTCAGCACACTGAGTGATGCCTCCTTGCAGAACCTTCTCCACTCGAGCTACGAGAAATATATCTTGATGAGGGCACGTGACAGAGAAAATCCCCTAAAAAGAAAAGAAAGACTTGCATTTATATAGCGCCTTTCACGACCACCGGACGTCCCAAAGTGCTTTACAGCCAATGATGTACATTTTGAAGTGCAGTCACTGTTGTAATGTAGGAAACGCGGCAGCCAATTTGTGCACAGCAAGCTCCCACAAACAGCAATGTGATAATGACCGGATAATCTGTTTTCGTGATGTTGGTTGAGGGATAAATATTGGCCTCAGGACACCGGGGCGAACTCCCCTGCTCTTCTTCGAAATAGTGGCCGTGGGATCTTTTCCATCCACCTGAGAGGGCAGACGGTTTAACGTCTCATCCGAAAGACGGCACCTCTGACAGTGCGGCACTCCCTCAGAACTACACTGGGAGTGTCAGCCTAGAATTTTTATGCTCAAGTCTCTGGAGCGGGACTCGAACCCACAACCTTCTGACTCAGAGGTGAGACACTAACAAAATTCAAACTGTGAACATTCCTTCAAATAATCTCTTCTGATTCCAGATTTACCACATAAAGTCACTGATGCACATCTTTCCACAGGCTAATAGTTACATCATGCCAGAACAGCAATATTGACTCAAACCAATATATATATTTTAACAAGATTTGAACGAAACAACTTTTTGCACAAAATGTACTATTTCTACACCTCTAATTTGCTGATTGATGGTTTATATAATCAAAACCAAACCTTATAGAATTTACAGCACAGAAACAGGCCATTCGGCCCAACTGGTGTATTCATTCAAGCTGTGGTAAGAGGTAAGTATTTCATTGGTACAGGAGGCTCCTCGAGTCTATTCCGCCGTTTGATTGGATCACCGCTGATCTGTATCTGAACTCCATCTATCGCCTTGGCTCCATAACCCTCAATACCCTTTAACCCAACAAAAATCTATCACTCTCAGTTTTGCAAAGCGCATCGGCTCAAGACCTTTTCTTTTTAACCCGACTGCAAGTTATCGAATCATCCAAAGTATTCCACAGAGGATTAGCAAGCACTGCATACGGGTTTCAGCAATGTTTTCAAAATTTTGCAGTGCTGCCTTTCAAATTCTAAAAAAAAATTCTGACAGCAAAATATTCAAGGCTGAGATCGATAGATTATTGGACTCTTGGGGAATTGAGGGAGATGGAGATCGGGTGGGAAAGTGGAGTTGAGGTCGATGATCAGTCATGATCTTATTGAATGGCGAAGCAGGCTCGAGGGGCCGTATGGCCGACTCCTGCTCCTAATTTTTGTATTCTTATGTTCTTACATCTAAGACTGGAACACTTATCATGAAAAGAAATGCAACATACTATGTCCTGCACTGTGGGTCCCAGTGTAGTGGAAGGCAAGTGTTGACATTGGAGGTAAGATTATTGCCTTTGCCTCAATTGGATTGCGCTCAGTGCTGGAACTTGCCAGTCAATGGCTCACTTCTACTTTGATTAATTCGAGCAGGGCACACCAATTAAACAGCTTTTACTTTGAAGGAAAGAACTAATTAAGCCTCGACATCGTTTCAGGCCAGAGATGGAATATCTCATCGCAACGAGCTTCCTTCCCCCCACCTGTTTGGGATACTGCAGCATGCCCTCCGGAATGCCGTTGATGTACTTCTGAGAAGTGTTTAAACTCTCGCCGCCGTTCATGATGGAGGCCGAGCTGGAGATCATGTGACGAACAGTCGGGTGATTTAGATCCACGTGGAAGTCAGCCGAGATCTTTCGACTATTTTTGATATCAAATAGTGCCAGAGTGACAAAGAAAGGCTCCACCTAAAATATTTGAAAAAAAAAGAATAATCTGTGTTACAATATTACATCGTATGCACAGCACAGAAACAGGTCGTTCGGCCCACCTGGTCCGTGCCGGTGTTTGTGCTCCACATGAGCCTCCTCCCACCCCCTTCATCTCACCTTATCAACATATCCTTAGATTTCTTTCTCCCTTATGTCTTTATCTGGCTTCCCCTTAAATGTATCTCTGCTAATCGCCTCAACCACTCCCTGTGGTAGCGAGTTCCACATTCTCACCACTCTCTGGGTGAAGAGGTTTCTCCTGAATTCCCTATTGGATTTATTGGTGACTGACATGAATCAGTCATTCATGAAAGAAAGACTTATGAAATAATACTGAGCGGCCTGCGGGTGGCGCTGTCCAGGGAGAGTATAAATACTCGGGCACGGGCCCAGCTTGCGCAGGACATTCTTAACAGGAACTAGTGAAGGACACAACTAGGCCTCCATGTTGTAAAACAGTTGATTAAAGCTCTGTTTAACGCTTAGACCAAGTGCCTAGTAGTTTTCTTACATCAGTGACTATCTTATATTTATGAGCCCTAGTTCTGGTCTCCCCCCCACAAGTGGAAACATCTTCTATACGTCTACCCTATCGAACCCCTTCATCATTTTAAAGGCCTCTATCAGGTCACCCATCAGAGAAAAGAGCCCCAGCCTGTTCAGTCCTTGCTGATGGTTGTACACTCTCAGTTCTGGTATCAATCCTTGTGACTCTGTTTAGCACCTTCTCCAGAGCCTCTATGTCCTCTTTGTACTCTGGAGACCATTAAACTTACATTTGTTGTGGGCCCCTCTTCATTTTCAGCCACACAGCTTTGCAGGTTGAATGACAAATCGTTGCACTTCACCAGAAACCGTTTTCCAAATTTCTCCTCAAATGGCTTCACATCTGGTTCAATATTCGAGAAGTCAAGTTTCTTAAATTGAACGAAAAAAAAAAATTATTCAAACAACTGCTACGATCTGGAATGCGTTGCCTGAAAGGGCGGTGGAAGCAGATTCAATAATAACTTTCAAAAGGGAATTGGATAAATACTTGAAGAGAAAACATTTGCAGGGCTCTGGGGAAAGAGCAAGGGGGAGTGGGACTAATTGGAGGGCTCTTTCAAAGGGCTGGCACAGGCGCGATGGGCCGAATGGCCTCCTTCTGTGCTGTATGAGTCTATGAACTGCAGTTTCAATCAATTTTACTGTAGCTCTGTGTTTTCACACAATCGGTGTTAAATCAGTTAAATTAAGCCGCCTCAAAATTACAACAGGTCCACTGCAGCACGGGAAGTCGTGCGAGGCAGGACCTCTGATTGCCACGTCGTCACACCGAACCAGTTACGTTGTGGATTCAGATAATTTTAATAACGAGAGTTTTTTTTATTCCTTCACTCATTCTTGGGATGTGGGCGTCGCCGGCAAGGCCGGCATTTATTGCCCATCCCCCTAGTTGCCCTGAGAAGGTGGTGGTGAGCCGCCTTCTTGACCCACTGGTAGTGATTTTTGATAGAACGGAGGGGATTGTTGGGCCTCTTCAGAGGGCAGTTATGACTACAGGAAACTCTCGATTTACCAGCACCTAAATAACCGGAAATCTCTGTTAACCGACAAAATTAAGGAGTAGGTTCAGCTAAGTTTTACCTCACATTAGTGGTCGTTCCTGGATCTGTGGCTGTGTAACTGGGGTTCGTGCACTTGTTGCTAAGCAACAGGGACACTTGGTCTGTGGCCGGAGTTCCTGCACATGTTGCTAAGTAACAGGGAAGCCTGGATTTGTTGCTGTGTATGGGGCTCTCGTACCTTTTTCACTATACCTCTCTGTAATCCGGACTTTTTGATAAACCGGCACCACGCCAGACCCGTTGGTGCCGGATAATAAAGAGTTTCCTGCACTACTACTTTCGAATGTCGGATAAAGCTTATAATGGGATGTCTAGTTTGGCTCTCCATTCGACAGCCTCCTGAGATGCCGAGTGGAGAAACGAGGTGCCTCCCACAACAGATCTCAGTGGGCAGGTTGATGTGATGTGTTCCATGGTCTGGGACTCATGGCCACAGTCGCACTTCGGGCCGTCCCCTCATCTTCCACTTGTGGAGCGGGCGGCCGCATCGTCCGCGCCCTGTGCGGATTGGGTTGAGCGCCGTCCACTGTCTCCGAGGGAGGTCGAAGCCAGGGACCTCTGCTGTTGGCTCAGTGATGAGACGTTGCTTCTTTATGTTGCGCGCGTCCCACGATTCCATCCCCCTGGATAGTGGGCAGTTAAGAGTCAACCACCTTGGTGTGGGACCAGAGTTACATATCGGCCAAGGCTGGTTAAGGACGGCAGGTTTCCAGTTGGGTTTTTTACGACAATCCGACAGCTTCCTGGTCACTTTTGCTGAAACCAGCTTTTTATTTCCAGATTTTTATCTTAAAAACTCAAATTCTCACAAAGATGGGAGTTGAACTCATGTTCTCTGGTTTAATTAGTCCAAGGCTCTGGAATGCTAGTCCAGTAACATCACCACCACACCACCCTACCCCTATGGTAGGCTGTGTAAATCCTGCCTGTAATGCCTCAGCGGATATACTGAGCAGGAGATGGGGCCGGGGATGGAGGGGAGGGGGGGCGGGAGGGTGGGGGGGCAGCGGACAAAGTGCCACGAGGTGGGGTCTTATGGCCCAAATGCATCCTGATTTGAGATGGGGGTGAGGGATGGGGGTGAGGGGAGGCAGGGGGAATAATTGGAGGAGACCCGCTACAGCAGCGGGCTATAAAGCTTACGTTCCACCCAAATTCAGCATTTATTTTTCGAACAGGTGTAACTCTGGTGTATCGGACTTCAAATTCCTGTCCCCTTGGCTGGAACCGCACCACCTTAGTCCCGAAACAATGGGGGAATCTCAGGTCCCGCTTATTTAAAACTTTATTTTTTAACAAAACAACCAAATAAAATCAAACCTCACCTGTGTATCTGCATCCAAAACAAAAAGCTTCAACCTGCCTTCGTTCTTTTTAGTTTCTATTTCTCTCGTGCTCTGTGAAGGAAACAGACTGTAAAATTTTGTGTCCTTGTGGAAGTAGGAAATAAAAAGAAACTTAATACCATGAATCTAAAATAAAAGCAGAAAATGCCAGAATTATACAGAATTGTCAGTCAGCGTCTGAAAGAGAAAGGTCCTCGTCACTTCAGGTGTAAAACCTGCGCTAATGTTGTGCAGATTTTGTTTTCAAATTCCTCCCCATCTCTGTGACCTCCTCCAGCCCTACAACCCTCCGAGATCTCTGCGCTCCTCCGATTCTGGCCCCATGCACATCCCCGGTTTCCATCGCTCCACCATTGGCGGCCGTGTCTTCAGTTGCCTGGGCCCTAAGCTCTGGAATTCCCTCCCTAAACCTCTCCACCTCCTTAAAACCTACCTCTTTGACCAAGCCTTTGGTCACCTGCCCTAATATCTCCTTATGTGGCTCGGTGTCAAATCTTGTCTGATTACGTTCCTGTGAAGCGCCTCGGGACGTTTTACTACATTAAACGCGCTTTCCCTGCCTCTGCACCTGCTTAATATCTGTTACATCTCTAACTTTTTCCAGTTCTGATGAAGGGTCCCAGACCTGAAACGTTAACTCTGTTTCTCTCTCCACAGATGCTGCCTGGCCTGCTGAGTGTTTCCAGCATTTTCTGTTGTTATTTTACATTTATTAACTGTTGCGTATTTTCCACATTTGTGATTAGAAGTGAGTTTCTTCCACTACTGCAGTTAGCTTTGGCGTCCAGCCTGTTCTATCCATTAAAGATCGACATCTAAAGCATTGGCTGAAACCGGGCTGAGGGATATGCTCCTCCAAGTTTAGCAAAGGTTCGATGTTATTAAATGAATACAACATCAAAACAATTCTGCTTTCGCAAGCTGTAGTCTCAATGGTTTAAGTGCTTTAAGGTTCCAAAATTCCCATTATCCAATACCACGCTGAACCTTATTTTGTCATTGGTACAATGGAAGGTCACAACTGGATTATAATCATACTAGCTGGGGGAGCCCGGCTTTGCCAGGGCTGTTTTGGGCCGGGCGGTTTAAATCGAGTCCCAGGCTTTGGGGCCTCTCTGTGTCCCTCTGTGAATCTGCTGCCGGGCAACATTTTAAATCGAGTCCCAGGCTTTTGGGCCCTGTCTCTGTGTCCCTCTCTCAATCTGCTGCCGGGCAACATTTCTACCTTTTAATACCTTGAAAGATGAAAGTGAAAGTACTTATAAAACGTTTTTGGTAAATCTTATGTTATTTTTAAAAGCAATACTAACTCTTTCAAAGCTGGATTAGCAGAGTAGTTTGAGCTGGAAGTAGTGAAGCAATGGCTGCCCGATGCCTGAGTTGAAAAGCATTAGTCCCACCCACAGACGCAGCGATTGGCCAACCATCAGGCGACTGAACTGTAGGATTGGTCAATCGTGCCAGCACAGGATTGGTCAACCTTGACGTCAGTCAATCAATGCTACTTAGCAGATAATGAGTTTAATTTTGAAGGTTTTTTGCATAACGCGCGAACAATTTTTGTCCGGCCGAAACGTAAATACGCTTAGGACGGTTCTGGAATCGTCAGCTTTCTTTCGACGTAACGCACGTGTAGGTACGCTCTATAACTTTCGAGTTAATTCAAGACAGACAGACAGACGGAATGACAGACAGAAGTATCCTTTTATATATATAGATAATGCGCTGCTGAAGACATGGCTCTATATCGTTTAAGGAGCTGTTGGGTAGGCTGGATCGCGATCAGCAGAATGCGCAAATTCCTTCGTAACACGTGAGGTGTTAAGGTCTGATTGCTCAGTCGGTTGATCAAGGACTCGAAATCAGAGCTCTACTCATGATTTGGAAGGATGGGTAAACAGCAAAAATATGCACTCAAACTGCAATGTTAATGAAAGCTCCACCTGGGTTGTGTGAAACACCTGGACCCAGTCATCCTGCGACTACCACGCATGACTGGTGTGGTGTTCACTGTACTGTGCGTGAGTAAAGGGGTCTCAGGTGGCCCGGCCTTTTGGGTCTGTACCTGCAAGTTCACACAGGAGAGGAAACTGCCTGAATGTCCTTGTGCGCGCAAAAAAGTCTCGGTCTCTCAAAGTGCTCCAGTACTCGTGACGAGATACTTCTGTCTTTGAGCGACTTTCTCAGTGGGAGCCTCTCGCAGCTGCGACATGCCTCAGCTTGCTTGCATCAATTCAAAGAGCACACCTAGCCTCAGGCATCGCTGAGTGCCAACTTCCCTCACTTTACATCCATCTTCATTCCTGCAAGTTTCCTCATCCTACCACCGCTCAGTGAAAGATTACTATTCTTCAAAAATCAACAACTTGCATTTATAGAGCGCATTTAACGTAGTAAAACGTCCCAAGGTGCTTTCCAGAACCAGGGGTCGCAGTCTAAGGATAAGGGGTAAGACATTTAGGACAGAGATGAGGAGGACTTTCTTCACCCAGAGAGTGCGAACCTGTGGAATTCTCTGCCACACAGGGCAGTTGAGGCCAATTCATTAAATATATTCAAGAAGAAGTTAGATATATTTCTTAAGGCTAAAGGGATCAAGGGATATGGGGAGAAAGCAGGGACAGGGTACTGAATTTGGATGATCAGCCATGATCTCATTGAATGGCGGAGCAGGCTCGAGGGACCGAATGGCCTACTCCTGATCCTATCTTCTATGTTTCTACAGCAGCGATTATCAAACCATATTTCACACCGAGCCACATAAGGAGATATTAAGACAGGTGACCAAAAGCTTGGTCAAAGAGGTAGGTTTTAAGGAACGTCTTAAAGGAGGAGCGAGAGGCAGAAAGGTTTAGGGAGGGAATTCCAGAGCTTAGGGCCTATATGGCTGAAGGCACGGCCGCCAATGGGGGAGCGAAGAAAATCGGGGATGCGCAAGAGGCCCGAATTGGAGGAGCACAGAGATCTCAGAGGGTTGTAGGGCTGGAGGAGGTTTCAGAGATAGGGAGGGAACCAGCCTCATGGTGTACACCAGTCACGCACATTTCCCTTAATGAGAAAAAAATGTTTCCAGTATGTAGTACTGTTCTGTGGCTTCAGGAGACACTAGCCTGTAAAATTCACATCTCTAACCAGCCACCATAGGAATTTTAAGTAAGTGAGGCTGTATAAATTTTTTTTAAGCACATTCAGTAGATTTAATCAAGGTGTATAAAATTATGAGGGGCCTGGATAGAGTGGATAGGAAGGTCCTATTTCCCTTAGCAAAGAGGTCAATAGCCAGGGGGCAGAGATTTAAAGTAATTGGTGGAAAGATTAGAGGGGAGTTGAGGAGAATTTTTTTCACCCAGAGGGTGGTGGGGGTCTGGAACTCACTGCCTGAAAGGGTGGGAGAGGCAGAAACCCTCATCACATTTAAAAAGTACTTGGATATGCACTTGAAGCGCCGTAACCTACAGGGCTACGGACCAAGAGCTGGAAAGTGGGATTAGGGCGGAGAGCTCTTTGTCGGCCAGCACAGACACGATGGGCCGAATGGCCTCCTTCTGTGCCGTAAATTTCTATGATTCAAAAAAAAATATTAACTGGACAAAATAAGTCATAGAAAACATCTCTTTTAGTGATGCTTTATGGAAAATCAGCCTCCATGACATATGACCGGTTACCTACTCCACTGTCACTCGGCATTATCTGTCTTTTTTCAGTGAACTACTATTCTCCACTATTTATTTTCTATTAAAAAAAAGTACCTTAGAAAAGGGAATTCATGAGATATAAGGACATCTCTTCAGTGGTAAAATAAGTGCGGTTCTGATGCTTCAATTAAAATTAACCATTCACAAAATATTTATAACTGCTTTCACAACCGAAGAATCGGAAAAAGGCAACAACACCTTTGTAAGTTCGCAATGCAGACTTTCCCAGCTGGTTACATGTTCCGACTTTCCTTGCCCAGGTAATTCATCGTCTGAAACTAAATGTGAAAAACTGTTATTAGCGTAGCTTTAGCAAAGAGACAAGAAGTATTTATACAGCGCCTTTAACGTAGAAAAACGTCCCCAAGGCGATTCACAGGAGCGATTATCAAACAGAATTTGACACCGAGCCACATAAAGAGGTATTAGGGCTGGTGACCAAAAGCTTGGTCAAAGAGATAAAGGTTTTAAGGAGCATCTTAAGGGAGGAAAGAGAATTGGAGAGACGGAGAGGTTTAGGGAGGGAATTCCAGAGCTTAGGGCCCAGGCAGCTGAAGGCACGGCCACCAATGGTGGAGCGATTCTAATCAGGGATGCTCAAGAGACCAGAATTGGAGGAGTGCAGATATCTCGGGGGGTTGTGGGGCTGAAGGAGATTACAGAGATAGGGAGGGGCGAAGCCATGGAGGGATTTGAACACAAGGATGAGAATTTTAAAATCAAGGTGTTGCTTAACCAGGAGCCAATGAAGGTCAGCGAGCACAGGGGTGATGGGTGAACGGGACTTGGTGCGAGTTAGGACACGGGCAACCGAGTTTTGGATGAGCTCAAGTTTGCGTAGGGTGGAATGTGGGAGGCCGGACAGGAGTGCGTTGGAATAGTCGAGTCTAGAGGTAACAAAGGCATGGAGGAGGGTTTCAGCAGCGGATGAGCTGAGGCGGGGCGGAGTCGGGCGATGTTACGGAGGTGGAAATAGGCGGTCTTAGTGACTAGTATTTTCCTGCTTCTTGTTCCAGCAGATTGTTCGTAAGCCTAAACTAGACACAAACCAGATGTAATTCATTCAAGTTTTTATATAATCTGTCTAAAACTGTGCAACAAAGCAACAATGATTCTAACAATCTCTGCTTTGTTCAGTAAACAATAGGTTAGGAATTTTATTTTTTTTAAATGACATCCGAGGCAATTTAAAAAAACAACATTTTAAACATACTTATTTTGGACGGGATTTCAGGTTTGTGAAATCAGTTCTGTTGAATCCCACTTGAAAGATTGGAGACAGGAAGCAGGAAGCAAAGTAGACCAAATAGTCTTCAAGTTATACCCAAAGTTCAGCACTGTTTTATTTCATGATAATTCAACAATTTAAAAAAAAAGTTTATGCCTTACAGACAAATTTATGGGGGAAAAATTCAGTTGGTTGCGCCTCCCGTTAGCGCCTTAAGAGGGCGCTAACAGGACGCAACGTAACTAGCGCCCGGGCGCGGCACTGCCCACGCCTCCCGCAAAATTCAGTGGGAGGTTAGTGGTGGCGCTAGCCGGTAGCGCCCTGCACCGCTGGCGATGACGTCATTGGCGTGCGCAGCGTCCCGCTCACGCCCCGACCACGAACTTCGGGAGCGCCCCCTGACTTACCGCCGGACGCTATGTCCGACGGGGTCAGGGGGGCGTACCTGCGGCCGGGGAGGCGCAATTTAAAGGTGAGGTGCGGGGCGGCCATTTTTATTGCTGGCCGCCCGCCAGCACCTGCCTGCGCTCCCGTCCCAAACCTCCTGAAACGCCCCCCCCCCCTGCAGAGTGCCGGCTGCGCTCCAAGAGCCCGGCACTTCTCTTGAGTGCCGGGCTCTTTTGCCTGCAGTCCCGATCCCCGGGGGCCCAGCTGGGCCCCAGGTCGCGCTGCACAAGGCCCCTCCCCTTTAAGAAGGGGAGGAAGGCCTGCAATACCGTGGTGCGACGTGCCGCAGCGTGCGTAGCGCCACGATATTCACTCGCATCGCCCAAGAGGGATGCGGGGCGCTTCCAGTAGCGCCTCGCTTCCCTCTTGGGGCGCAACCACTCAATTTCCGGCGCGGGGACGCTAATTTTTCCGGGGCGCTACTCAATTTTTAGCCCATGATGTTTTAAATCAGTAACTTGTTTAAAGCGGTAAATAGCGTTAGGCGGCCCCAGAATGGATAAATCTTATGGTTTAGAAGCAAATCTCAAACGGAGCTCAGCACTTTTTGGCAAGTGCACCATTTGTGCTTTTAAAAAGGTGGAAGACACAAGACTTTGTACAACTGAACCGACACAGCTGTTGACGCAGTATTTGTCAAGGTGGACATTTCAAATCACTCAAACACTTCCAGCTTGTGGTAAGGATGGGAAGCACGACTCCCAGAGAAGGGAGTTTATGAATCATTGACAAAGTTAAGAGGACAGTGTACCGAAGACATTTAACGATGCTCAGATTTCCATCCAGTTTGCACAAAACCATCATAAGACTCCCAATGCGACAGGTGGCAAAACATCTGTTTGTTTTTTCATTTATTAATACACAATGATGCAGGAAGTAGGTTTTGTAACTAACAGTCTCGGAGAGCGAGCGAAAAGCTTGTGCAATATTTGTGCATTTTTAAGCAGGGCCAGGAAGGAATTACTCTACATCATTTTGTAAATGTTTGAATGGTTTCTAGAGTTTTGATCTCCGTAACTTCATTTTTTCTCTCTTGCCATGTTAGCCTTTTGCACAAAGATTGATACAGCACAGCACAAGAGGAGGCCATTTGGCCCATCATGCCTGTGCCGGCTCTTTGAATGAACTCTCCAATTAGTCCCACTCCCCCCTGCTCTTTCCCCAGAGCCCTGCAAATTTTTCTTTTACAAGTATTTATCCAATTTCCTTTTCAAAGTTACTATTGAATCTGCTTCCACCGCCCTTTCAGGCAGCGCGTTCCAGATCACAACAACTCGCTGCGTAAAAAAAAAAAAATTCTTCTCATCTTCCCTCTGGTTCTTTTGCCAATCACCTGAAATCTGTGTCCTCTGGTTACCGACCCTCCTGCCACTGGAAACAGTGTCTCCCTATCTATTCTATCAAAACCCCTCATAATTTTGAACACCTCTATCAAATCTCCTCCTTAACCTTCTCTGCTCTAAGGAGAACAATCCCAGCTTCTCCAGTCTCTCCACATAACTGAAGTCCCTCATCCCTGCTACTTACTGTACAGGGGACCAGCTAGAAAAAAAACATGAATTTTAAAATTATGGGGATTTTTTTTCCATTTTAAAAAACTACAAGTACACAGCATTTGCATGCACACGTACATAAGCGCACATTGTATATCCTGTTCCTGTTTAAAAGACTCAAGTTTTCTGCAACTCATCTAGAAAGAAGACTCCTGTGCACTTCGAGAACCAGCCACAAAGGAAAGGGAGAGGCGCGGCTCCCGGATTCTTTTGTAACTGGTACCCAGGATGTAAATTCACATAAATTCACTGACCTCTGACCTCCCAGTTAGTCTGATCCACAAATGATTGAAGCTGGTGTCGGGCAATTTCATGTTCACACACACACACTCTAAATTTTCCAACACAACACTAGGTTCACGAGGTTGATTCCGGAGATGAAGGGGTTGACTTATGAAGAAAGGTTGAGCAGGTTGGGCCTATACTCATTGGGGTTTAGAAGAATGAGAGGTGATCTTATTGAAACATATAAGATTCTGAGGGGGCTTGACAGGGTAGATGCAGAGAGGATGTTTCCCCTCGTGGGGGAATCTAGAACTAGGGGGCACAGTCTCAGGATAAGGGGTCACCCATTTAAAACGGAAATGAGGAATTTCTTCTCTCGGAGGGTCGTGAATCTTTGGAATTCTCTTCCCCAGAGAGCTGTGGAGGCTGGGTCATTAAATATATTTAAGGTGGAGATAGACAGATTTTTGAAAGGTGAGGGAGTGATGGGTTATGGGGAGCGGGCAGGGAAATGGAGCCGAGCCCAAGATCAGATCAGCCATGATCTCATTGAATGGCGGAGCAGGCTCGAGGGGCCGAATGGCCGACTCCTGCTCCTACGTCTTATGTTCTTATGAATTCAACAAATTGGCAGAAATCCAACTATTATTTCGGAACGGAGAGTGCTATACTGATTGAGAACTAAAACGCTGAGTTACACTCACCACTTTCAAGACGGTGAAAAGAACATTCATTAAGCCTTGTGTAAACATCAAGGGGAAAGTTTGCGCGATCGGGAAATTGAGCCCAAAATGCGCTTGAAATTGCGGCGGTGAGGTTACACTGCGAGTTTCTGCTAAAATTAATTTGCATAATCACAAACAGGAAATCTTCCAAGAGCCAGGGCAATCAGGCAGCGTAATAATTGCAATCGTTAATTTCTTTCCATTAAAAAGCATTCCCTGATGTGTTTAAGAGCGGGAACCTGGCACAGTTTGATTAATTCGGCTGAAAATGGGTTTATCACCAAAAAATAAACATTTTGAATCAGGGTGTCGAGTCATCCGCCTGATTTAAAATCACTAAAAATGGCAAAACTGCACCAAACCATTTAATAGTTTCATGGGTGGACACTGGTCAGTTTCTTAGTAAATTTAATATTTTTTGATAAGTAAAACTTTTAAAACGAGCCGACTGGTGCCCGTGCGCCTCAGACAATGAGCGCCATTTGAAGAGCCTTCCCGAACTGGCGGAATCTCGCAATGTCGACCTGGGGGTAAAAGATCGGGCAAAACACGAGCGCGAGCGGTTTTGGGGGCGTAACTCACCTACGTTTAAAATTCCCCGAACGTTTGCGCTGGCTCGGCCTGTTCCGCCCGGATTGCGCTGACATAGCGAGCGGATACTCGACTCCCCCCGCACCCCAAACTGCTCCAGCCGGGTCAATCGGTTTCAATAGTGATGCAGGCGGTTAAGAAGGCAAATGGTATGTTGGCCTTCATAGCAAGAGGATTCGAGTACAGGAGCAAGGATGTCTTGCTACAGTTGTACAGGGCCTTGGTGAGACCACACCTTGAGTATTGTGTGCAGTTTTGGTCACCTTATCTGAGGAAGGATGTTCTTGCCATGGAGGGAGTGCAGCGAAGATTCACCAGACTGATACCTGGGATGGCAGGAATGACGTATGAGGAGAGATTGGGTCGATTAGGCTTATACTCGCTGGAGTTTAGAAGAATGAGAGGGGATCTCATTGAAACTTATAAAATTCTAACAGGACTAGACAGACTAGATGCAGGAAGGATGTTCCCGATGGCGGGGGAGTCCAGAACCAGGGGTCACAGTCTAAGGATAAGGGGTAAGCCATTTAGGACAGAGATGAGGAGGAATTTCTTCACCCAGAGAGTGGTGAACCTGTGGAATTCTCTACCACAGAAGGCAGTTGAGGCCAATTCATTAAATATATTCAAGAAGGAGTTGGATATATTTCTTCAGGCTAAGGGGATCAAGGGATATGGGGAGAAGGCAGGGACAGGGTACTGAATTTGGATGATCAGCCATGATCGCATTGAATGGCGGAGCAGGCTCGAGGGGCCAAATGGCCTACTCCTGCTCCTATCTTCTATGTTTCTATGTTCCGGGTATCTCGGCAGCACAATTTCTCTCGTTTTGTTTCTTTCAACCAAACACCACAGTGCGTTTAAGAGCCACAGTGCAGGTTAAGTCAAGTCATTGCACGGTGATCGCTACACATGACAAAACTGATACAATTTCACTGGCCAGTGATCTGCGCTGTTAC
Source organism: Somniosus microcephalus (assembly GCF_052327205.1). Lineage (NCBI taxonomy): Eukaryota > Metazoa > Chordata > Chondrichthyes > Squaliformes > Somniosidae > Somniosus > Somniosus microcephalus. The sequence continues at coordinate 10,220,954 of NC_140996.1, read as the reverse complement.
AAACCAGACCCCAGTTTTATCCCGTCCAGTCACTTGGGGGAAGCAATGGCACAAACAGCGAGGCAGCAGGGCCTGATTCAAACTCACTCTCTAGAGACTCGCCGTTTCTCTTCTCCTGCATGGCCGCTTCAAAAGTACTTTGAAGGATTTTATTCAGGGACCCAATCCACTCTTCCATTTCTTGGTCGCTATCGGCAGCCAATAGGTAACTGCTCTTATCTTGCATCTTGAGTTCAAAGGCAAACCGTCGTATTTTACTGTTCTGCAAAACAGGAAGCTTGCTTGTTCACTTCTTATATTTAAAAGCATTAAGAAATAACTTGTATTTATACAGCGTCTTTAATGTAGTAAAACGTCCAGCAAGCAATTAGGATAGCAAATGGTATGTTGGCCTTTATTACAAGAGGATTTGAGTATAAGAGTAAAGACGTCTTACTGCAATTATATAGGGCCCTGGTGAGACCACACCTGGAGTATTGTGTACAGTTTTGGTCTCCTTACCTAAGGAAGGATATACTTGCCTTAGTGGGAGTGCAACGAAGGTTCACCAGACTGGTTCCTGGGATGAGGGGATTGTCCTATGAGGAGAGATTGAGTAGACTAGGCCTATATTCTCTAGAGTTTAGAAGAATGAGAGGTGATCTCATTGAAACATACAAAATTCTTACAGGGCTTGACAGGGTAGATGCAGGGAGGATGTTTCCCCTGGCTGGGGAGTCTAGAACCAGGGGTCACAGTCTCAGAATAAGGGGTCGGTAATTTAGGACTGAGATGAGGAGAAATTTCTTCACTCAGTGGGTGGTGAATCTTTGGAATTCTCTGCCCCAGAGGGCTGTGGAGGCTCAGTCATTGAGTATATTCAAGACAGAAATCGATAGATTTTTGAATATTAAGAGAATCAAGGGATATGGGGATAGTGCAGGAAAGTGGAGATGAGGTCGAAGATCAGCCATGATCTTATTGAATGGCGGAGCAGGCTCAAAGGGCCAAATGGCCAACTCCTGCTCCTATTTATTATGTTCTTATTATGTCCAAAGACCCTTCACAGGAGCATAATTGAACAAAATGGACACCGAGCCACCTGGGCAGATATTGGGACAGGTGACCAAAAGCTTGATCAAAGAGGTAGGTTTTAAGGAGCGTCTTAACGGAGGCAAGAGAGGCAGAGAGGTTCAGGGAGGGAATTCCAGAGCTTAGGGCCCAGGCAGCTGAAGGCACGGCCGCCAATGGTGGAGCGATTAAAATCGGGCCAGGGAGTGGGGTGGAGTCAGTGGCTACAGAAAAGACTCAGCGCGGCTCAGTAAGACCACTCTGCACAAGGCAACTGGGGAGTTCCTGGCCGTTGAGGTCCAGATTACTCGGAAACTTGCAATCAGAAAAGACTTACCCCATTACCCAAGGCTTCCATGAGAAACCACAGATCTCAGCTTAGGACCTTCTAACATACACACGAGTCTGGGCAACCTATTCAACCATATAAACCCAACTCCTTAGGCAGACCAATGTAAAATACCAGCTGTTCTCATTACATCTTTTTAGGGATGTTAAAGAATAGAGTGGGATTCCAATAATCCTGTGAGGTGCTGTGTTTGTTGATTCCACCTCCTGCCACAACAGGAGTACCTCAATGTGTTCACTTTCTAGGAAGAATGATGGTTTGTAGGCTTCATCGCTATCTGTAGAGTGCAGATCTCTGCTTCCTGCATTCTGGGCAGACCAGGGGCCAGCTCAATGCACCGTGGTCTTGACCACAATGGCTTCTTCCTGCTGGCTACATTCGCAATAGCAGTTCTGAAAACTGTATTAATCAACTGAGAAACTGCTGTAAACTAGCAAATTTAATCTTAGAGGAGAGCGGGGGAGAGGGAGAGAGAGACAGAGAGAGAGAGAATCAGTGAAACTGACAAAAATTTGGGCTTGTCCGCAGTAATACCGTCGTGAAACACCCCATTAAATGTTAAGCTTTGTTGGATTAGGTGTAACTGGGATTTTAACAGCGTATTGACCGCTAAACAAACGTTCTGGCTATGAAAAACTAATATTACATTTGCGGAATGTCAAATTTCTCCATGATAAAAGTGACTAGATTTTTAGAAAAATGCAAAAAAAATGTTTTTAAGTTTTAGTTCATGGTATTTCAGCTTCTACCTTAACCCCATGTGTTTGTTCCAATCTTTATTTTGCTCTCTAACATTTTTTTAAAGTACAATCAGTGCTTTTCATTTCCTGGTTTGCTGTCCGTGAGAATTGTTCAATGTGATTGGCTGCTTCGATAGCTTGATGACATCACTGCTGCAGCGCGCTAGGAATCCCCTATTGACAGCGCTGCAATCAATTGCACGTCCAAGTTCTCGCCACAGAGATCGCGAGATCTCCGCAGGCAACTTCCTTCGAGGTCAGCGGCGAGCGCCGTCAGTTCGCCGCTGACCGCAAATTCTGGGCCAATGTCTCAATGGAGGAGGAGACTCATCACGGATCAAATTAATTTTTTTTAAACATGCAGTAAACCATCAGTTAAAACACTCGTCACCGTACCTGCACCACTCCCATGCAGGAGTCTAGAAAGATCGAACCCTTTGGTTCCTTGGAGATTTTTTCATCTTTGTAGAAATTAAGAAGGTACGAGCCGTCTCCAAGCTGCGTCAGGTGGAAAAAGCGTCTCTTGAATGACTGAAGAGACAAAATAAGTTCCAGAGTGTGAAGCACAAAAGATTTGTTCATGTTCAGTACCCGGAAGCATTTGCTGCCTGACAATCATTTCATTAGGTGTTGGCACCCTCGCCTCCGAGTCAGAAGGTCGTGAGGTTCATAGTCCCACTCCAGGGACTTGAGCACAAAAATCTAGGCTGACGCACCCAGTGCAGTGCTGAGGGAGTGCTGCACTGTCGGAGGTGCCGTCTTTCGGGTGAGACGTTAAACCGAGGCCCCGTCTGCCTTTTCAGATGGACATAAAAGATCCTACGGCAATATTTCAAAGAGCTGGGGAGTTCTCCCCGGTGTCCTGGCCAATATTTATCCCTCAACCAACATCACTTATCTGGTCATCATCATACTGTTTTTTGTGGGAGCTTGCTCTGCGCAAATTGGTTGCCACATTTCGTACATTACAACAGGGACTACACTTCAAAAAGTACTTCATTGGCTGTAAAGAGCTTTGGGACGTCATGAGGTCACGAAAGGTGCTATATAAATGCAAATCTTTTTTTCTTTTCTTTTTACATTTAGAGATCAAATAAAAAATTGATGCTCAGGACACGAGGCCGTCAATCGGAGCAAAGTCCAGTCGATCTCACTGGACCAGAAAAGGTTAAGAGGAGATCTAACACAGGTATTCAAAAACTGAGAAGCTGGGAGGTCTCACGGGAAGACATGTTTAAATCTGACAGGGAAGCATGAAAGCCAAGTCTTGATGAAGTACAGCAACTTGGAAGTGCTCAATATACACAAGACTAAGTCTTGCACACTTCCTGCGAGTGACACAAGGCCTTCCTCCAACAATTTGCTGACATGCTTTCATCCATCGTGTCTGCCCATCGTATCTAAGCGATACCAATCTATGCCGGCCGCCTTCGATCGTATCCAGGTTGATTAGTCTGAGCTCGCGCCTTTCACAGCTCCTGTCTCCGAGGTAGACAGGCAGTCTTCTCTGCCTGAGCTGATTCGGGTCAGTTATCGCTCCCAGCTTCCTACAGACCCAGTCCTAACGCCAGCCCCGCTCCCGAATGCACCACCCTCGCAGCTCGCCCCCCCTCCGGTCATATCTCACTGCTTCCACCTGTCTTAATTTAGCCAAAGCCCATTTCACAGGATGTCCATGGAACAGACTGGATTGGCCGGTTAACATGTTTCTCCCACCGACGTAGAAACATAGCTGCATTTCTATAGCGCATTTCACAATCTCAGGACGTCCCAAAAGCCTTTCCAGCCAATGAAGTACTTCTGAAGTGCAGTCACTGTTTGTAATGTAGGAAACATGGCAGCCAATTTGCGCACAGCAAGCTCCCACAAACAGCAATGTGATGATGTCCAGATCATCTGTTTTTAGCTGTTGGCTGAGGGATAATTGTTGGCTGCAGGCACACATTTCCACCCAGTACGTACAGCAGAATTTTGTTTTTAATATTCACGGGATGTGGGCGTCACTAGCAATGCCAGCATTTATTGCCCATCCCGAATTGTCCTTTGGTACAACTGAGTGTCTCGCTCGGCCATTTCCGAGGGCAGTTAAGAGTCAATCACATTGCTGTGGTTCTGGTGTCAAATATCGGCCAGACCGGGTAAAGATGGCAGATTGCCTTCCCTAAAGGACATCAGTGAACCAGATAGGCTTTTAAGACAATCCAGTAGTTTCATGGTCACCATTACTGATAATATCTTTTTATTTATTTATTCCAGATTTATTTCATTAACTGAATTTAAATTCCCCAGCTGCCGTGGTGGGATTTCAACTCATGTCTCCGGATCATTAGTCCAGGCCTCTGGATTACTAGTACAGTAACATAACCACTATGCTACTGTACCTGTGGAGTTCCAGGATATGAGCAATCATTTTTTTTTTAACTACTGTACTGAGCACCATTGATTAATTTAAAGTTACTTGTCAGAGTGAAAAATATTTGGAACTAGTTTAAGGGTCCATTTTAATGTACAATGCAAAACTATAAAAACCAACTGCAATAGAACTCTTACCCTCATGGTGACACTGATGGCACTGTTCATGTTGCCCTTGTGCAGCCATCCTTGTTTCGTGATCCCTCCTTTCTGTGACCCGAGAGAAGCCGTATCCTATGTTAAAAAGAAGGATCTTCAAACTTACCAATTCATGAAACTGAGATTTGCACTGCAGGTGGTGAAATTCCTCAACTTAAATTTCTTTTTTAAATGCACAACACATTCTAACATGTGTCTCTATAAATCAGTGCATCCTAATTATATGGGGTATTTTCTGAAGTAGAACCTGACACTGGAGGATGACTTTTATAAAGCAGCAATGGCCCTCCAGAACCTCACTCAAGTAGCATACTTGACGCGCGAGGCTAAAGCGAGAGTCAATGAGCTATTGATCCATGGAGATCATCACACCTAAACCTGACCCTGTCCACAAAATCAGGACAGTAATTATGAGCAATTTATTTTCTACTCACCGCCCCCTCCCCCCGCCAAGGTAGAGACTGACTGCAACATCCTCACTGCCATTGAGGCTGATATTTAAAGACATAGGAACAGGAGGAGGCCATTCAGCCCCTCAAACCTGTTCCACCATTCAATTAGATCACGGGCTGATCTGTATCTTAACTCCATCTACCCACCTTGGTTCCGTAACTCTTAATACCCTTACCCAACAAAAATCTATCGATTTCAGTTTTGAAATTTTCAATTGACCTCCCAGCCTCAACAGCTTTTTGGGGGGGGGGGGGGGGGGAAGAGTTCCAGATTTCCACCACCCTTTGTGTGAAGAAGTGCTTCCTGACATCGCCCCTGAACGGCCTGGCTCTAATTTTAAGGTGATGGCCCCTTGTTCTGCACTCCCTGCCCCCACCAGAGGAAATAGTTTCTCTCTGAACCGAGATTGGACCTGGAAACTTGGGCCTAGAAATTCATTAAGGCGCTGCCAGCTTTGCGCCCAGTTAATGCCTAAAGGGTGATTTTGCGCCAAAAATGAGTTTGCGCAGATATTCAGCGCAGCGATATTGGTGGCGGTAGCCGTTAGCGCTGCGCCAGCACCGATGATGTCATCGGTGTGCGCAGTGCCCCGGTTCCGCCCCGAAACCGCGCCGATCCCCATATTTAGTTGCGGCCGCCTCCTCCGAAGCAGCCGCAAACAGCGACCAGAAAACGGGGCCGTCCTGCTGCCTTAGTGGGGCGCTTTAAAGCGGAAGGTGCGGCCGGCCGCTTTTGCGGCGGCCGCCTGCCCGCACCTCCTTCCCTGGCCTCCTCCAGCCCCCCCACCCCGACATTGCCAGCTGCTTTCCGCGAGCCCGGCACTTCTCCGTGGTGCCGGGCTCATTTGCCGGCACTATCCAGCGGCGATCTCCCCGTTGCAGGCAGGCAGCTCCCCCTTAAGAGAAGGAGGAGGCCTGCAGTACCGCAGCCTGCCGCTGCGCAGCGCCTGGCGCAGCGGCGCCAAGAGCGCTGATATTCAGTGTCAGCGCACCAAGCGGAGGCGGGCACACCCTGGTATAGCGCCCGCTTCCGAATTGGGGCGCTAACAATGAATATCTGACGATCGCTATAGGCTTCCCGCCCAGCGCTAACTTTTGGGCGCTAGCCAGCTGGCGGGGCCATAGTGAATTTCTAGGCCTTGGTGTTCTATATGGATCAGTAACACAGGACATGTTGCGCTTGCTTATTGAACCCAGGCAGGAAGGGAGCAGAAAAAGAGAGTGATGGGGCAGCACGCTTGAATCGTGCCAACCAGGGAAATGTGGCCAAGCATGCATCACAGCCTAGATCCAGAAACAATCTCTGCATAAAATCAGGTCATTTGAACCGTTGCATTTTTTTTTAATTGAGAAAAACGATCTGGTCGCAAAGCACTGAAGATTTCAAATTACATTTACAAGGGTTTTGCAATTTCTACTTTGAGACTAATCCTACAAACTGTGCCAGTGAAGGACTGGCACATCATCAAAGTCCTGCTTTTTAAGGTTAAACTTTATAGTTTAAAAGGACAAAATTAATATTCCTCAATTTTCATGTTTTGCTAAACAATTCTTCGCCCAGTATGGTTTTAGCCTATTCCATAACAAGGTGATTGTGTGCAATGTTTGCAAAGGCAAATCACCAGATCGACTCAAAATTGAGATGTGGTGCAAATCATTTTGTACAAAGCCAAACAGACAGGAGATTATCCAACCACTAACGCTATTTATTTTATATTCGGGTGGAGTCTAAATACTTGGACGTCAGCAGTTTGTTGTTTTTTTTCCTCTTTACAGCACGGTGGCACAGTGGTTAGCACTGTTGCCTCACAGCGCCAGAGACCCGGGTTCGATTCTGGCCTCGGGTGACTGTCTGTGTGGAGTTTGCACATTCTCCCCGTGTTTGCGTGGGTTTCCCCCGGGTGCTCCGGTTTCCTCCCACAGTCCAAAGATGTGCGGGTTAGGTTGATTGGCTATGATAAATTGACCCTTAGTGTTAGGGGGATTAAATGCGTGGGGTTACGGGGATAGAGTGGGATATGGGTTATGGGGATCGGGTAGGATATGTGTCGGTGCAGGCTCGATGGGCCGAAATGGCCTCTATCTGCACTGTGGGGTTTCTGTGATTTCTGTGACTATCCTGATAATCGTAAACCTGCACCAGAATACACATTACAGGAAACTCTTTGGTATCCGGCACCGACAGGATCGCCGTGTTGCCGGTTGATTAAAAATTCCGGATGACGGAGAGGGTTATCTACCGAGGCTATTTTTAACAAAGAAAAATTAAAAAATCAAGAAATGTGCAGTATACAGTAATTGGGTACTCACCTACAGAATGTTGTGTTAAATGGATGGTGGAAGATGCTTGATTGAGTACAGCACTGCCAGTTGAGGGGAATCCATAACTCTTTAATCGGAAGAGACTACCGGCAGCGCAGGAGACACACAGAAAAATGGCGGATCGGAAGAGACTACCGGCTGCGCGGGAGAGTCAGACTCCTGTTATTGAGGTGTTCGGACTTCCGACAGCGCCAAGAAGCCGAGTAGTGGAAGTTTGGAGAACTACCCCCACTGACTAACTCGGCCACCGCGGGAGACTCGGGCTCGGCAACATTGCCGGTTATTGAGGCGTTGTTTTCGGAGTGAGAATTTTGCCGGTTAATAGGGAATTCCGGATATTCAGGTGCCGTTTAAACGAGAGTTTCCTGTACTTCAAATTCGAGTGACTGAAGAGAGTTAAATGACATTGGAACGGCAGGGGTATTGAAGCACTGTAGATTCCAATCGTTCTGGCCACCAAAAATTCTAATCACAATGATGTTCAGTTGATGTCCGTGGTCTCCGACTAAAGATAAAAGAGACAAGGGGTCGTATTTTGCGACCCCCCACGGGTGCGTACGAGCCCGAAGGGGCCGCGCAAGTTCCGGGTTTAGGCATGCGAAGGGCATCCGCGGGCAGAGAGTGACGCTATTTGCCCAACTTCCGCCCGCTGAATGCCCGTGAAATTCTTATGCCTGGTATTTACCAGCATAAGAGTTTTCAAAAATAGAAAAAATAACATTTTATCACTCATATAGACATTAAAAACCCTGTCCAATAAGGTAAGTTTATTTTTAGCCTCGTTAAAACATTTTTTTTTTAATTCAATGAATTAAATTTTTGTTTAAAATATTTAATTTAGTGGCATTTTAATTAATTTTAAATATGTAATTTTTTTTTAATTGCATGTGTTTGTGTATTTTTTAAGTGATCCCTGTTCATACTTATGGGGATTCTGTACGTACGGAACTCCCATAAATATGAATGGGGATTCCCTTCTTTTATTGGTTGGGCCGGCCACGTGATCCTAGGGGCGCTTGCGAACCGCCCGCACCCGGGGATACATAGGCCGCTACCCACGCGGACCCGAAAAGGCCCAGGATCGCGAGTCTCCGCACCTTCCGGGCCACCAGATAAATGTGTAGAAAGCCTGCAATCGCAAATTTTGGGCCAAGATGCACATACAACAAAACTATAGCCTCTGGCAAGCAGAGAGCTGGGCCAACGTTCTGCCCTGTTCCCTGTAGGAGTTCCCTTCACTGATTATGTACCATGATGGGAGAGCTATTGTATTGAATGAAATTTGACAGCCATATATTACTTTCTCTCAAACAACTGAACCATAGAATCGTACAGCATAGGGAGGAGGCCATTCGGCCCATCGTGCCGGTGCCGGCTCTTTGAAAGATTCTCTCCAATTAGTCCCACTCCCCCCTGCTCTTTCCCCGTAACCCTGCAAGTTTCTCCTTTTCAAATATTTATCCAATTCCCTTTAGAAAGTTACTACAGGAAACTCCCTTTTAACCGACACCTAAATATCCAGAAAACTCTCTTAACTGGCAAAATTCAGGAGTAGGTTCAGGCAAGTTATACTATATATTAGTGGCCGTGTAACAGGGACTCCTGGATCTGTGGTCGTGTAACCGGGGCTCCTGCATCAGTGGCCGTGTAACCGGGGCTCCTGGATCTGTGGCCGTGTAACCGGGGCTCCTGCACCTGTGGCCGTGTAACCGGGACTCCTGCACCTGTGGCCGTGTAACCGGGACTCCTGCACCTGTGGCCGTGTAACAGGGACTCCTGGACCTGTGGCCGTGTAACCGGGGCTCCTGCACCTGTGGCCGTGTAACCGGGGCTCCTGCACCTGTGGCCGTGTAACCGGGACTCCTGGATCTGTGGTCGTGTAACCGGGGCTCCTGCACCTGTGGCCGTGTAACCGGGGCTCCTGGATCTGTGGTCGTGTAACCGGGGCTCCTGCACCTGTGGCCGTGTAACCGGGGCTTCTAGATCTGTGGCCGTGTAACCGGGGCTCCTGCACCTGTGGCCGTGTAACCGGGGCTCCTGGATCTGTGGCCGTGTAACCGGGGCTCCTGCACCTGTGGCCGTGCAACAGGGACTCCTGGATCTGTGGCCGTGTAACCGGGGTTCCTGGATCTGTGGTCGTGTAACCGGGGTTCCTGGATCTGTGGTCATGTAACCGGGGTTCCTGGATCTGTGGCCGTGTAACCGGGGTTCCTGGATCTGTGGCCGTGTAACCGGGACTCCTGGATCTGTGGCCGTGTAACCGGGACTCCTGGATCTGTGGCCGTGTAACCGGGGCTCCTGGATCTGTGGCCATGTAACCGGGGCTCCTGCACCTGTGGCCGTGTAACCGGGACTCCTGGATGTGTGGCCGTGTAACCGGGGTTCCTGGATCTGTGGCCGTGTAACCGGGGCTCCTGCAGCTGTGGCCGTGTAACTGGGACTCCTGGATCTGTGGCCATGTAACCGGGGTTCCTGGATCTGTGGCCGTGTAACCGGGGCTCCTGCACCTGTGGCCGTGTAACCGGGACTCCTGGATCTGTGGCCGTGTAACCGGGGCTCCTGCACCTGTGGCCGTGTAACCGGGACTCCTGGATCTGTGGCCGTGTAACCGGGGCTCCTGGCCCTGTGGCCGTGTACGGGGCTCTCGTATCTTAGTAAGTATACCTCTCTGTAATCCGGACGTTTTGATCAACCGGCACCACACCGGTCCCGTCGGTGCCGGATAAAAAAAAGTTTCCTGTATTGAATCTGCTTCCCCCGCCCTCTCAGGCAGTGCATTCCAGATCGCAACAACTCGCTGCGTTAAAAGAATTTCCCCTCTGGTTCTTTAGCCGATTGACTTAAATCTGCGTCCTCTGATTACCGACCCTCCCGCCAGTGGGAACAGTTGTCTCCTTATTTACTCCATCACAACCCTTCATAACTTTTTACCATCAGGAGTTACCACAAGTTAACAATTTTAGCACATTAAAGCCTCCAACCTCATCCTTATTATTTGCAGATGGGCATGTACAAGACCCCAGCCAGACTGCGGGACGTCTTCCATGACACAAAAATAGAGGAGGGAGGCCGCAAAGATTAAGTATATCAAAACAAGAGAACCACAGGAATCTCAGTTGATATAGTACAACATATAAAGTATAAACACAGAGTGAACTTTAAGATGCGTTGAACTGAATTGCTGGATACCACATTACCACACCCTGTTATCTTGGGAGCACTCGCCATAGTTTAGGTTGGGAGCCTTTTCCTAAACACAACATAGGCTTGGATAAGAAAGTTTTACAAAGACAAGAGTTATCTGTTCTTATTCACAGTTCCTCAAAAAGAGGAAAAATGAATCAAAGTCCTTGTTGGTAGTGGCCTTTATTACAAGAGGATTTGAGTATAAGAGTAAAGACGTCTTACTGCAATTATATAGGGCCCTGGTGAGACCACACCTGGTGTATTGTGTACAGTTTTGGTCTCCTTACCTAAGGAAGGATATACTTGCCATAGAGGGAGTGCAACGAAGGTTCACCAGACTGGTTCCTGGGATGGGGGGATTGTCCTATGAGGAGAGATTGAGTAGGCTAGGCCTATATTCTCTGGAGTTTAGAAGAATGAGAGGTGATCTCATTGAAACATACAAAATTCTTACAGGGCTCAACAGGGTCGATGCAGGGAGGATGTTTCCCCCTGGCTGGGGAGTCTAGAACCAGGGGTCACAGTCTCAGAATAAGGGGTCGGCCATTTAGGACTGAGATGAGGAGAAATTTCTTCACTCGGAGGGTGGTGAATCTTTGGAATTCTCTACCCCAGAGGGCTGTGGGCGCTCAGTCGTTGAGTATATTCAAGGCCGAGATTGATAGATTTTTGAATATTAAGGGAATCAAGGGATATGGGGATAGTGCAGGAAAGTGGAGTTGAGGTAGAAGATCAGCCATTATCTTATTGAATGGCGGAGCAGGCTCGAGGGGCCAAATGGCCGACTCCTGCTCCTATTTCTTATGTTCTTATGTTCTGAGCTGATGTTCTTGGCTCTATCTTCAAAGAGTTCCAGTAAATAGGAACAGGAAGAGGCCACTCAGCCCCTCGAGCCTGTTCCACCGTTCAGTGAGATCATGGCCGATCTGTATCCTAACTCCATCCACCCGCCTTGCCTCCACATGCTTTTATACCCTAGTCTAGCAAAAATCTATCCATCTCCAATTTAAAATTATTCATTGAGCTAGCAGCTTCTGCTTTTTTGTGACAGAGTGCTCCACATTTCTACCACCCTCTGCGTGAACAAGTGTTTCCGAACTTCTATCCTGAACAGACTGGCTCTGATTTTAAGGTTAAGTCCCCTCGACATAGCCTCCACAACCAGCGGGAAAAGTTTCTCTCCATCTGTCCTATCGATTCCTTTTAAATCCTAATAAACCTCAATCAAATCAACCCTTAACCTTCTATACTCCAGGGTATACAAGCCTAGTTTGTGTAATCTCTCCTCATAATCTAATCCTTGGAGCCCTGGTAACATTCTGGTGAATCTGCTCTGCACTCCTTCCAAGGCCAATATATCCTTCCCAAGGTGCAGTGCCCAGAACTGTACACAGCACTCCAGTAATCACAATGGCCCAGTAATTCCGGTCCCAACGCGGGAGTACGGACGGGGTACTCACACGTGGGCCCGCTGGAAGTGCCGGATTTCAGCATGCACAGGCGCATGCGCGGGAAACCGGCATTTCCTCCAAGGGGTCCAGAGGTCCAGGTTTGCCCGTGTGCAAGGGCCTGAACTTTCTACACATATAAAAAGGAGGCGTAAGGAATGGATTCTTGCAGGTAAGTGGTCTATTATTTAAAATTATTACATTTTTTTCCACAGCTTCATTGTTTTTAAGGACTTTACAGTAAGGTAAGTTTATTTTTAGACCCGATTTCTGAAAAAATTATTTTTTTCAAAAATTTTATTAATTGTTTAAAATAGTTTTTTAAAGTTATTTATAGTTTATTTAATTATTGGGATGTTTTTTAAAATTTTATTTAAAGTTAAACTAGTCTTTTGGGCGCCCGTACGTTTCATGAGTTTGACAGTTCTTACTATCAAACTCATGAATGAAGTTTCCCCTCCCCTGATTGGCTGCAGAGTGCTCACCTGATCCCAGCCGGCACATTGCACTAACTACGCCGCTGGATCAGGTAAGCACAGTGCGCCGACATCTGAACCGGGCCAGTGACAGGAATTCCAAGCAGGCCCAGGCTTCAGATGTCGGCGCGCCGGGTGAGTGCACATCGGGGGCTTGCACGCGCGGCAAGCCCCCGAACCTAATTTCTGGCCTACTATTTTAAATTATGGAAACATGAGTGCATAAAGCAGGACCGGAAGATCTTTACAACTGTAGAAGTTCATTTAGAGTCCAAGTAGCAAATCCAATAATTTCAAAACTATTACGGGATACGAAGCGAGGCGGGAACATTATCTGTGAGGAGGACACAAAGACTCTGCAAAGGGCGACAGGCAGGTTAAGTGAGTGGGGAAGAAGGTGGCAGGTGGGAGTATAACTTGGGGAAATGTGAGGTTAGGAAGAATAGAAAAAATGCTGAGAAACTTTTAAACGTTGATGTTCAGAGGGACCTGCGTGTCCTTGTACACGAATCACTGAAAGTTAACATGCAGGCACAGCAAGCAATTCGGAAAACAAATGGTATGTTAGCCTTTATTGCAAGGGGACTGAAATACAAGAGTAAGGAAGTCTTGCTGCAATTATATAGGGCTTTGAGTCCACACCTGGACCATTGTGTACTATTTTGGTCTCCGTACCTAAGGAAGGATATACTTGTGCACAGTTTTGGCCTCCTTATCTGAGGAAGGATATACATGCTTCAGAGGCAGTGCAACAAAGGTTCACTAGATTGATGAGAGGGCTTTCCGACAAGGAGAGATCAAGTAAAATGGACGTATAGTCTCTGGAGTTTAAAAGAATGAGAGGTGATCTCATTGAAACATATAAGATTCTGAGGGGGATTGACAGGGTAGATGCTGAGAGGTTGTTTCCCCCTGGCTGGAGAGTCTAGAACCAGGGGTCACAGTCTCAGGATAAGGGGTCGGCCATTTAAGACTAAGATGAGGAGGAATTTCTTCACTCAGAGGGTGGTGAATCTTTGGAGTTCTCTGCCCCAGATGGCTGTGGATGCTCAGTCGTTGAGTATATTCAAGACAGAGATCGATAGATTCTTGGACACTAAGGGAATCAAGGGATCCGGAGATCGGGCAGGAAAGTGGAGTTGAGGTCGAAGATCAGCCATGATCTTATTGAATGGCGGAGCAGGCTCGAGGGGCCAAATGGCCGACTCCTGCTCCTAATTCCGATGTTCTTATGAAACATTTCAATCACTATCTATTGGATGCTTGCAGTTCCTTCAGTCGTAAATGCATACATGCAAGAACTGTTTATCCAATTGTTTTTCAGTTAAAGCTGTATTCACATTACAGCTTGAAATTCACAATGATTCGAAATCAAAAGCTTTTCAAACCTAAAACTGGGCAATCCGGGTAAATTACGATACTCTGCAGTCTTCAAAATCAGATCTGAAGTCAACGGGCTGAATCTTGCTGGAACAGTAACGGTGAGTTAACGACGCACAAATCGGCGAGTAAGTTCAGGGGATGAAGAGATACACATGAGTTGTGAAGCTTCAGAACTCGCTGGTCGATTTGCACATTACTAACGGGCTGCGTCGTTAACACTCCCGTTACTGTTCCAGCAAGATCCGGCCCATTGACTTCAGAGCCTCCTCGTTATTTTTAAGAACTTGCTGGATTTGCGCATCAATTACCCGTTAATTACCAGACTTGACATTCTGCGGCGAGGTTAAGAGCCGAAGGCCTAGAAATTGGCCTGAGGCGCCCAAGCGGCGCAAAGTTCGCCTGGGCGCTGGAATTTGCACCGCGATCGCCGCATTAGCGATCGCCGCAAATTCAGTTCAAGTGCCCCTAGAGGGAGACGGGGCGCGGCTCGAGGCGCTCCGCGTCCCTCTTAGGGCGCTGAAAGTGAATTTTGCAGCGCTACGTGCCGCAGCGCCACACGCTGCGGCATGGCACGCTGCGGTACTGCAGGCCTTCCTCCCCGTTAAGGGGGAGGGGCCTGCAACAGCGCGAGCCCCGATCGCGAGTGCCGGCAAAAGAGCCCGGCACCAAGGAGAAGTGCCGGGCTCTCGGGAAACAGCCGGCAATGCCGCGGGGGGGGGGGGGGGGGGGCAGGAGGCCGGGGACGGAGGTGCTGGCAGGCGGCCGCCGAAAAAGCGGCCGCCCCGCACCTCCACCTTAACTTGCAGCTCTGCCGGCGCAGCAAGGCCCCGTGAACCGGGCGCGGGTAGCGAACGGCGCTACAGCGCCGTTCGCTACCAAATATCGCGATCGGGGCGCTGCGCACACCAATGACATCATCGGTGGCGGCGCAGCGCAAAAGGCTAACGCCACCATTAGCGCCCCTGCTGAATATCGCGAGAGGCGCAGCCAGTGGCGCTACAGCCACTGACTGCCTCTTCAGGCGCTAACAGGTGGCGCTACTCACCCAATTTTTCCCCCTAAGTGTCTTTTTAACGATGTGATCATTGTTAATGCAACGTCAATCAATCTCTCTGGCCCAGAATGGGAATAATTTAAACCGTGGAGTCTCATTCCTTTGAGGTGGTAAATTGTCCTCAGAAATTTAAAGTCAAATTTAACATTTTTACTTTTCCTTTCTGTCTCGTTTTCTTTCTCTCTTAATCCAATCTTTCTTTCACTCTCTTTATTTCTCCTTCTGTACCCGATTTGACTCTAATTCACCCGATTTCCTTCTCCGTCGTTCCTCTGTTTCTTTCTCAATCCTTAAATCCCATGGGCTAAGGAGACAGACTGTTGGTCCCGTCGTGCACCGAGGTCCCAGATGCCCCCTTGCCCTAGCCGCCCCGTTATCAGCTCGCACTCCCAGCGAGTTGCAAAGTTGAAGGGCGAGGAGAAAAAATCTAATGGGTCACACGGCGAGATGACTCACTCCAGCAAGATTGGATTTGAGTGAGCAATCCTGCGATTTACAATTTCTGTCCAACGTGCTTGTGCGCATATGAAGCAAGTACTTAAAATGGTTCGGGTGCACAATCGTTCATTGGAATCAAGATGAACTTCAAGGCTGGAGGGGGAAACGGGGCAAAACAGCCCCTGTAATTCCGTTCAGATCTCCCCATGTAACTGGTGTACAAGCGAAGCAGAAGAATATGTGATAACTACCTCATCTTTGTCAACGTCTTCATCAACTTCAAAAATGTGGACTGGAAGCTTTTCTGGTCTGGGTGTTTTGCTGTGAGGAAAAAATAAACAAACACACTGTAATCTGGCAAATATAAAACAATCGTTTTCTTCAAAAATCCAGACCTGGGCTCAACAAAAATAAGGTAGCAATTTGTAAAAGAAGTCTTGTATTTATATAGCGCCTTTCACGTCCACTGGACATCCCAAAGCGCTTTACAGCCAATGAAGTACTTTTTGAAGTGTAGTCACTGTTGTAATGTAGGAAACATGGCAGCCAATTTGCACACAGCAAGCTCCCACACACAGCAATGTGATAATGATCTGATAATCTGTTTTAGTGACGTTGATTGAGGAATAAATATTGATCAGAACACCGGGGAGAACGGCCCTGCTCTTCTTTGAAAGATTTTTTACGCCCACCTGAGAGAGTAGACGGGGCCTCGGTTTAACGTCTCATCTGAAAGATGGCACCTCTGACAGTGCAGCACTCCCTCAGCACTGCGAGCGTCAGCCTAGATTTTGTGCTCAACTCCCTGGAGTGGGATTTGAACCCACGACCTTCTGACTCAGAGGCGAGGATGCTGCCCACTGAGCCACAGCTGACACAAAGGGCAACACTAAATCAGACAATCTGCTGAAATTTGCTCTACTCATCTGACTTGTGCAAATTCTGGTGCAATTAGAAACCTGTTCAATAGAATCTGGCTCGTTAGGCTTAATGGTCTTTTCCTGTTCTTAAAAATTCTGATGTCCTTACGGTTCAACAGTTTTTTTTGTATTGGGTCAGCTCTGGCTCAGTGGGTGGCACCCACGTCTCTGAGTCACAAGGTTGTGAGGCCCACTCCAGACACCTGAACACAAAAATCTCTGCTGACATTCCAGTGTCGTGCTGAGGGAGCGCTGCACTGTCGGAGGGGCAGTACTGAGGGAGCGCCGCACTGTCAGAGGGGCAGTACTGAGGGAGCGCCGCACTGTCGGAGGGGCAGTACTGAGGGAGCGCCGCACTGTCGGAGGGGCAGTACTGAGGGAGCGCCGCACTGTCGGAGGGGCAGTACTGAGGGAGCGCCGCACTGTCGGAGGGGCAGTACTGAGGGAGTGCCGCACTGTCGGAGGGGCGGTACTGAGGGAGCGCCGCACTGTCGGAGGGGCGGTACTGAGGGAGCGCCGCACTGTCGAAGGGGCAGTACTGAGGGAGCGCTGCACTGTCGGAGGGGCGGTACTGAGGAAGCGCCGCACTGTCGGAGGGGCAGTACTGAGGAAGCGCCGCACTGTCGGAGGGGCAGTACTGAGGGAGCACCGCACTGTCGGAGGGGCAGTACTGAGGGAGCACCACACTGTCGAAGGGGCAGTACTGAGGAAGCGCCGCACTGTCGGAGGGGCAGTACTGAGGGAGCGCTGCACTGTCAGAGGGGAGGTACTAAAGGAGTGCTGCACTGTCGGAGGGGCAGTACTGAGGGAGTGCCGCACTGTCGGAGGGGCAGTACTGAGGGAGTGCCACACTGTTGGAGGGGCAGTACTGAGGAAGCGCTGCACTGTCGGAAGGGCAGTACTGAGGGAGCGCCGCACTGTCAAAGGGGCAGTACTGAGGGAGCGCCGCACTGTCAAAGGGGCAGTGTTGAAGGAGTGCCGCACTGTCGGAGGTGTTGTCTTTCGGATGAGACGTTAAACCAAGGCCCCGTCTGCTCTCTCAGGTGGACGTAAAAGATCCCATGGCAATATTTTGAAGAAGAGCAGGGGAGTCCTCCCCGGTGTCCTGGTCAATATTTATCCCTCAATCAACATCACTAAAACAGATTATCTGGTCATTATCTCATTTCCGTTTTGTGGGAGCTTGCTGTGTGCAATTGGCTGCTGCGTTTCCCACATTACAACAGTGACTACACTTCAAAAAGTACTCCATTAGCTGTAAAGCGCATTGGGACGTCCTGAGGCTGTGAAAGGCGCTATATAAATGCAAGTCTTTTTTGAGGTGCAACCTAATAACACTTGTGTTACTGCACAGAGGACTGGTTCACACACTGGCACCGTTGGGATATTGCACAAATAATGTCCTTTTGACGTGATGGAGAGCAGACGAGCGCAGGGGAACGGTAGCGTAGTGGTAATGTCACTGGGCTAGTAATCCAGAGGCCTGGACTAATGATCCGTGAGACGACAGCTGGAGAATTTAAATTCAGTTGATTAAATAAATCTTGAATTAAAAGTATCAGTAATGGTGATCATGAAACAATCGGGATTGTCGTAAAAACCCATCTGGTTCACCAATGTCCTTTAGGGTTAGGAAATCTGCCGTGGTTACCCAGTCTGGCCTACATGTGACTCCACACCCACAGCAATGTGGTTGACTCTTAACTGCCCTCTGAAATGGCCTAGGAAGTCACTCAGTTGATGGGCAATAAATGCTGGCCTTGCCAGCAACGCCCACATCCCATAAACGAATTTTTAAAAAACAAAGCTCATTTTTACACTGCAGACCATTCAGTACAGTAACTTCGAACGGGTTTAACTGGTGTGGCAGTTAACACGCACCGTCTCAACATACATAGTAAAAAGATTTGGTCGGTGTATCCTTCTGGCCATTTACCAGTACCTATTTTTCTTTTTTAAATCAAATTTTCGAACTATATTTTGCTATTCTCTGGACTCACGCCTAAAGTGAAAGCTTTCGACAGCAACAGCTTGATGTTAACAACAACAAGTTGCATTTATGTAGCGCCTAACTTTGTAAAACGTCCCAAGGCAACTGACAGGAGTGTAATCAAACAAAATATGACACCGAACCACATACAGGAAACTTGGCGATATCCGGCACCGACGGGACCGAGCTGCTGCCGATCTATCAAAGCTTCCGGATAGACCAGCGCTAATGTTGAAGGATACGGAGGTTTTCATCTCCGTATCTGACAACAAACACTGTTGCTTAGCAACAGCTTGTAATCACTCGGCCCGTACCTTGGAAGCGTCTCTGAAGCTGTTGCTAAGCTACAGAGATGCTTTCCGGAGCCTGACTGTTAAAAAAAAATGCTAGAAGAAAAAAAACCTAACCAAAACGGCTGCTGATTTCTGCCGTTAGATCGAGGTTTCCGGACATACAACCTCCGGATAAACCAAAGTTTCCTGCATTAGGGCAGGTGGCCAAAAGCTTGGTCAAAGGAGCGTCTTAAAGGAGGAAAGAGAGGTGGAGAGGCGGAGAGGTTTAGGGAGGGAATTCCAGAGCTGAGGGCCTCAGCAGCTGAAGGCACGGCCACCAATGGTAGAGCGATGGAAGTTGGGGGATGTGCAAGAGGCCAGAATTGGAGAGCGCAGAGATCTCGGAGGATTGTAAGGCTGGAGGAGGTTAGAGAGATAGGGAGGGGGGCGAGGCCATGGAGAGATTTGAAAACAAGGAAGAGAATTTTAAAATCAAGGCCGTTTCTGGGCCGGGAGCCAATGTTGGTCAGCGAGCACAGGGGTGATGGGTGAACGGGACTTGGTGCGAGTTAGGACACGGGGCAGCAGAGTTTTGGATGAGCTGAAGTTTACGGAGGGTGGGAGGTGGGAGGCCGGCCAGGAGTGCGTTGGAAAAGTCGAGTCTGGAGGTAACATAGGTATGGATGAGGGTTTCAGCAGCAGATGAGCTGAGGCAGGTTCGGAGTTGGACGGAGATGGGATGGGGAACGAGGTGAGAAAACCTCTAAATAGTCACATATGGACAACTATTATTCAGAGAAACTTTGTGAATTAATGACATTAGTTTGCCTGACATTAATTCAGTGCGCTACAGTAATTCCTTTGAGTCAGTTCTTTCGCTGTTTGAAAAACTACTAATCCAGGAAATTAGATAGGATTCAAAATGTTACACTCTTTGGCCTAGAAATTCACTATGGCCCCGCCAGCTGGCTAGCGCCCAAAAGTTAGCGCTGGGCGGGAAGCCTATAGCGATCATCAGATATTCATTGTTAGCACCCCAATTCGGAAGCGGGCGCTATACCAGGGTGTGCCCGCCTCCGCTTGGTGCGCTGACACTGAATATCAGCGCTCTTGGCGCCGCTGCGCCAGGCGCTGCGCAGCGGCAGGCTGCGGTACTGCAGGCCTCCTCCTTCTCTTAAGGGGGAGCTGCCTGCAACGGGGAGATCGCCGCTGGATAGTGCCGGCAAATGAGCCCGGCACCACGGAGAAGTGCCAGGCTCGCGGAAAGCAGCCGGCAATGCCGCGGGAGGGGGGAGGGGGTGGAGGAGGCCGGGGAAGGAGGTGCGGGCAGGCGGCTGCCGCAAAAGCGGCCGGCCGCACCTTCCGCTTTAAAGCGCCCCACTAAGGCAGCAGGACGGCCCCGTTTTCTGGTCGCTGTTTGCGGCCGCTTCGGAGGAGGCGGCCGCAACTAAATATGGGGATCGGCGCGGTTTCGGGGCGGAACCGGGGCACTGCGCACACCGATGACGTCATCGGTGCCGGCGCAGCGCTAACAGCTACCGCCGCCAATACCACTGCGCTGAATATCTGCGCAAACTCATTTTTCGCGCAAAATCACCCTTTAGGCGTTAACTGGGCGCAAAGCTGGCAGCGCCTTAATGAATTTCTAGGCCTTTGTAATTCATGACATTTAACTGCAGCTGTGAAGGCGAGCCTCTATTTTTAACCTGAAACAGGTTTACTTCAAAAAGTAGACGAAGTATCAGTGAGAAAACAATTCACTCACTTTGGCAGCTGCCTGAAGTCTCCCGAGTAGTCTTCATATTTGTAGTGAACGAGATGCCAATCAGAGTTGTAGGTCCTGATACACTGGAAAACAAAACCAAGGTAATACTCAGCATTGCATGTTACACGGAATGTACAGCACAGAAACAGGCCATTCGGCCCAACTGGTCCGTGCCGGTGTTTCTGCTCCACACGAGCCTCCTCCCACCCCTCTTCATCTCACCCCATCAACATATCCTTCTATTCCTTTCTCCCGCATATGTTTATCAAGCTTCCCCTTAAAGAACCCCCTTCCACAACCTCCCCCCCGCCGAGATATCTGCGCTCCTCTAACTCTGCCCTCTTGAGCATCCCTGATTATAATCGCTCGACCATTGGCGGCCGTGCCTTCTGTTGCCTGGGCCCTAAGCTCTGGAATTCCCTGCCTAAATCTCTCCGCCTCACTACCTCTCTTTCCTCCTTTAAGACGCTCCTTAAAACCTACCTCTTTGACCAAGCTTTTGGTCACCTGTCCTAATTTATCCTTATGTGGCTCGGTGTCAAATTTGTTGTCCTAAAATACTCCTGTGCAGCGCCTTGGGACGTTTTACTATATTAAAGGCGCTATATAAATACAAGTTGTTGTTGTTAAATGCATCTATGTACCGAACCTTTAACCCTCAACTTGTATATTTATTAAAGAATTCCAAGAGCTACAGTTTGATTCTCAAATCATACTCTACACAGTAACAGAACGCACAACTTGCGTCGGATCTATTGCTGGAAATAGTGCGCCTAAAAAAAGTGATTTTTTAATATTTTGCTATGCTATAATTTGTTCCACCACAACCTGCACTGAGCCAGAATCTTTGAAAGCTAAATGTGTGAAGAACTTAAAGTTGCTCTTCAGCGCTCCGAGAACTGTGTAGAAATTAATATTTGATTCATGTTGTAATCTGGGCTGCGGTACATTATACAATAGCTGTGTTGTGTTCAAAGTTGATCTAAAACCCAGTTTAAACTTTCAGAGCACTCAAAAGTGCACGTGGTTGATTAAAATGTTACACAGGTTTAAGACAATCCATATTGGCTTTTAAAAACAAAAAAAAACAGACTTGCATTTCTATAGCACCTTTCACGACCACCGGACGTCCCAAATCGCGTTGCAGCCAATGAAGTACTATTTGAAGTGCAGTCACTGTTGTAATGTGGGAAACGCGGCAGCCAATTTGCGCACAGCAAGCTCCCGTAAACAGCAATGTGATAATGACCAGTTAATCTGTTTGTGATCTTGGTCAAGGGATAAATATTGGCCCCAGGTCACCGGGGAGAACTCCCCCTGCTCTTCTTCAAAATAGTGCCATGGGATCTCTTACGTCCACCTGAGAGTGTAGACGGAGCCTGTGTTTAATATCTCATCCGAAAGATGGCACCTCCAACAGCACGGCACTCCCTCAGCACTGCCCCTCCCTCAGTACTGCCCCTCCGACAGTGCGGCGCTCACTCAGTACTGCCCCTCCGACAGTGCGTCGCTCCCTCAGTACTGCCCCACCGACAGTGCGTCGCTCCCTCAGTACTGCCCCTCTGACAGTGCGGTGCTCCCTCAGTACGGAGGTACTCCGATAGTGCTGCGCTCCCTCAGCACTGCACTGGGAGTGTCAGCCTAGATTTTTGTGTTCAAGTCTCTGGAGTGGGACTATGAACCCACAACCTTCTGACTCAGAGGCGAGGGTGCTGCCCACTGAGCCACCGGCTAACCCTTTTAATTAAATGCCCGTGAGATGCATCCAAGTATTGCGCAAAACCAAAATCCAAGATTTCTCTGTAGCTGCAGGATTCAAGTTTGGAAATACTTGTGCACTGACTGGCTTCCAACAAATATGTTCGATGCATCAAGCAGAGGAGGAAGTGAGGAAAGTCACCTGATGGAGGAAATTGCTATTTGTTCAAAGTGGTTGCAAAAATAATGAAGAACCACTCGAATGGGAAGTCTGTTATCTTTGATCCGAGTGCAGATTCCTCTTAACGGATTTCCAAAGAATAACACACTTAATGACGATAACTCTGCTACAGAAGTCTGCATATTGTGCAGTAACGCAGAAAACATGTCCCACTTTGGCGACATGCCTGGATGCAAGACTCAGAACTCGAGTTGCACTGATTGATGTTTGCAATTGAAGTCTAGCAATCTGAATATTATTTTCTACATTGGGTGCAGCTGCCTCATATGCTAGGGCCAATGATGTTTGTAAAATCTTTAATAAGTCTTATTTTGTCACAAACAATGTTTAACCACAATGCTGATAATTCACTATATTAAGTCCAAGCAACCTACATATTGAATGGTGAAGCACTGTTCAACGTTGGCAGATTAACAGTCCTTACAGAACACTCTTCAATATGTAATCCTGTATTCAGACGCTGACTCTCGCCCCTCCCTTCCTTCTGCCTCGAGTATTAATTACCAAACATTGGACCTAACTGGCACTGATGGGCACAGAATTATAACCTCAACATAAGAATTAGGAGCAGGAGTCGGCCATTCGGCCCCTCGAGCCTGCTCCGCCATTCAATAAGATCATGGCTGATCTTCGACCTCATCTTCACTTTCCTGCCCAATCCTCATATCCCTTGATTCCCTTAATATTCAAAAATCTATCGATCTCTGTCTTGAATACACTCAATGACTGAGCCTCCACAGCCCTCTGGGGTAGAGAATTCCAAAGATTCACCACCCTCTGAGTGAAGAAATTTCTTCTCATCTCAGCCCTAAATGGCCGACCCCTTATTCTGAGACTGTGACCCCTGGTTCTAGACTCACCAGCCAGGGGAAACATCCTCCCTGTATTTACCTTGTCAAGCCCTGTAAGAATTTTGTATGTTTCAATGAGATCACCCCTCATTCTTCTAAACTCTAGAGAATATAGGCCTAGTCTACTCAATCTCTCATCAGAAATCACCCCATCCCAGGAATCAGTCTGGTAAACCTTCGTTGCACTCCCTCTATGGCAAGTATATCCTTCCTTAGGTAAGGACACCAAAACTGTACACAATATTCCAGGTGTGTCAAAAGGCCAACATACCATTTGCTTTCCTAATTGCTTGCTGTACCTGCATGTTAACTTTCAGTGATTCGTGTACAAGGACACCCAGGTCCCTCTTAACACCATCAATCTAGAAAAGGAAAGAGGAAACTTTCTTGGGAGTTTTAAGCTTTGCCCAAGTTTGGTTTTAATCCAGAGATAGCTCCCAGTGGTGCTGTCTAATCTAAGTCAACCTTCTTATTCCCAGAATGTGGAGAGATCCCTTGGTTCAAGCTAAAACCTTTCAGTGATTTAATCTCAATCATCCCTGTAGCAATGAAACGTGACCACCTTTTTAATCGCCCCACCATTGGTGGCCGTGCCTTCAGCTGCCTGGGTCCCAAGCTCTGGAATTCCCTCCCTAAACCTCTCCGCCTCTCTTCTTTATGGAGCTCCTCAAAACCCACCTCTGTGACCCAAGTCACCTGTCCTAATACCTTAAAAAAATGCTGGAAATACTCAGCAGGTCAGGCAGCATCTGTAGAGAGAGAAACAGAGTTAACGTTTCAGGTCGATGACCCTTCGTCAGAACTCTGTTTCTCTCTCCACAGATGCTGCCTGACCTGCTGAGTATTTTCAGCATTTTGCTTTTGTGCTAATATCTCCTTGTGTGACTCAATGCCAATTTTTGTTCGATAACGCTCCCGCGAAGTGCCTTGGGACGTTTTACTACATTAAAGGCGCTATATAAATGCAAATTGCTATTGTTGAAGCCAACAGAGGCACCAACGCTTGTGTCAGCCAATGGCTCAGTTGGTAGCACTCTTGCCTCTGTGTCCGAAGGTTGTGGGTTCAAGTCTCACTCCAGAGACTTGAGCACAAAAATCCAGGTTTCTACTCCAGTACAGTGCTGAGGGAGCGCTGCACTGTCGGAGGTGCCGTCTTTCAGATGAGACGTTAAACCGGGGTCCCGTCTGCTCTCTCAGAGATCCTATGGCACTTATTTCTAAGAGGAGCAGGGGGAGTTCTTTCTGGGGCCAATATTTATCCCTCAATCAACATCACAAAAACAGATTATCTGGTCATTTATCACATTGCTGTTTGTGGGAGCTTGCTGTGTGCAAATTGGCTGCCAGATTTCCTGCATTGCAACAGTGACTACACTTCAAAAACAAAGTACTTCATTGGCTGTAAAGCGCTTTGGGACGTCCAGTAGTCGTGAAAGGCGCTATAGAAATGCAAGTCTTTCTATCAGATACAGAAGGGCTTCTGAATGGAAAATAAAACTGAAGCTGTGGAGCCAAGATGAGGAAACACCAACAGCTTAAAATACTCCTCAATTTAATAGAAAATTTCTGTGCCATTTTGAAGATTATATGCATTAACAATTTATCTCCTTCATGGAGCAATACAGTTGATAAATATGGAGATGGGAACAAGAAAGCAAAAAACAATTGGAAGATGTAAACTTGGGAGGAGAAGCGGAAGAGCACCTGGTTTCACCCAAAGGTCTCCTAAAAAGATCAGGATCCCTTTTTTCCCCCCCGGATGACGAAATGACTTATCCAATATGTGCTGAAAAGAAAATATTAAAATAATTTATTTTATTCATGTCACATCTTGTACGCAATCAGTACAGGAAACTTTGTGTTATCCGGAGGCTAAATGTCCGGCAAGCTCGAGCCACCGGCAAAAATCAGGAGCCGTTTTGTTAGGTTTTTTTTTCTTCTCGTGGCTTTTTTTCCCCAACAGTCAGGCTCTGCAAAGTCTCTGTAGCTTAGCAACAGCTTCAGAGAGACGCTTCCAAGGTACGGGCCGACTGTTTAGAAGCTGTTGCTAAGCAACAGTGTTTGTTGTCAGATACGGAGATGAAAAGCTCCGTATGCTTCAACATTAACGCTGGTGTGTCCGGCAGCTTTGAGGGAACGGCAGCAGCTCGGTCCCGTCGGTGCCGGATAGCACAAAGTTTCCTGTATTTCTATTCACAAAGTGACCCAACTCCACTCTGATCACGTCACATCACACAGCGCAGGAGGAGGCCATTCGGCCCATCGTGCTGTGCCGGCTCTTTGAAAGAGCTCACCAATTAGTCCCACTCCCCCCTGCTCTTTCCCCATAGCCCTGTAAACTTCTCCTTTTCAAGTATTTATCCAATTCCCTTTTGAAAGTTACTATTGAATCTGCTTCCATCACCCTTTCAGGCAGCGCGTTCCAGATCACAATAACTCGCTGCGTAAAAATATTTCTCCTCATCTCCCCTCTGGTTCTTTTGTCATTCACCTTAAATCTGTGTCCTCTGGTTACCAACCCTCCTGCCACTGGAAACAGTTTCTCCTTATTTATTCTTACCTTTAATAACGTTGAACACCTCCAAAAAATCTCCCCTGAACCTTCTCTGCTCTACGGAGAACAATCCCAGCTTCTCCAGTCTCTCCAAATAACTGCAGTACGTGTATAAACACTGCCCACGTAACCGTGCCAGGGTAAGACCTTTACAAAAACGAAACTTGCTTGAAAAATATCTGTTCATTTGGGCCCTGTTCACAAACCAGCCAGGGACCGCAATTCCAGCTAGTGAAATCTAACAATTATACTATGCCTTCGGATAAGATACTGCTTCGCTAATTGTTAGAAAGCTAGCAAACATCTATTATCAGAAACAGACTTGCCAATTGTTTAAGATAAGACATTAGATTGGAAAATATAACAATGATCTCCTTCAGAGAGACAGCAAGCAACTTACAAACAGAGCATGAGAAATTGTTATTCACCACGGAACTACAAGAAAAGTCACAGCAAGACATCACCATGTCAAGAAAAGCATGATCATGCTACTGTTTTTTTTATACATTCTTGGGATGTGAGCATCGCTGGAAAGGCCAGCATTTATTGCCCATCCCTAGTCGCCCTTGCGAAGGTGGAGGTGAGCTGCCTTCTTGAACCGCTGCAGTCCGTGTGGTGAAGGTACTCCCAGTGCTGTTAGGGAGGGAGTTCCAGGATTTTGACCCAGCGACGATGAAGGAACAGCGCTATACTTCCAAGTCAGGATGGTGTGTGACTTGGAGGGGAACTTGGAGGTGGTGGTGTTCCCATGCACCTGCTGCCCTCATCCTTCTAGGTGGAAGAGGTGGCGGGTTTGGGAGGTGCTGCCGAAGAAGACTTGGTGAGTTGCTGCAGTGCATCTTGTAGATGATACACACTGCAGCCACGGTACACCGGTGGTGGAGGGAGTGAATGTTTAAGGTGGTGGAAGGGGTGCTGATCAAGCGGGCTGCTTTGTCCTGGATGGTGTCGAGCTTCTTGAGTGTTGTTGGAGCTGCATTCACCCAGGCCAAGTGGAGAGTATTCCATCACACCCCTGACTTGTGCCTTGTAGATGGTGGGGAGTCAAGAGGTGAGACACTCGCCTTGTAGATGGTGGAAAGGTCATCATAAAATGTGCAACTGCCTTTTGATTGAATGACAGCACAGAAACAGGCCATTCCGCCCAACAGGTCTATGCTGGTGTTTATGCTCCACTTAAGTCTCCTCCCACCACTACTTCATCTCACTCTAGCAGCATAACCTTCTATTCCTTTTTCCATCATGTGTTTATCCAGCTTCTCCTTAAATACATCGATACTATTCACCTCAACCGCCCCCTGTGGTGGCGAGTTCCACATTCTCACCACTCTCTGGGTAAAGAAGTTTCTCCTGAATTCCCGATTGGATTTATTAGTGCCTGAACGTTGCAGGTTTGTTGTTCTTTGACCCAACCAGGATTATATAACACTTTGTGCACCTGTTGTCAAATATCTCAAACCTACTTAAAGCAGCATATTGTGTTACTGCTTCCCCCCACCCAAAGCTTCTTCAAAGTAGCGATCCCAGCCGCCACTCTCAATCAGGGACAGAGACTGAGAGTTTCATTGCTTTTGTTCTGTACAGTGACTGTTTGAACTTTTTCACATCCAATTTTTAAGCAGTGCTCGGTTTAGTTTAGCTCCACAGGCATCTGGCATCACAAATAACACTCTGCTGCACCTCAAATTACTAATCTCAAGGGGAGATAGATAAAAGGAGAACCACTTGAGAGCTTTTTCTGTCTGGTGAACGAATGTGAAGAATTTTTTTGGCCGCAGTAGAACTTGAAAGGCATTGTAATACGTTTGGTTGCTTTCTTGCCTGTGATTAGCATATCATTATTTACTATAAATTTCCGAACTTTAGTAGAGAATGATTCTGACACACGGAATGCTTGTATTTTTGATATTTCAGTCATAAGAACATAAGAATTAGGAGCAGGAGTCGGCTATTCAAGAAGATCACGGCTGATCTTCGATCTCAACTCCACTTTCCCGCCCAATCCCCATATCCCTCGATTCCCCTAGAGTTCAAAAATCTATCGTTCTCAGCCTGGAATATACAATCAAGTTCCATTTTCTTTATTAACTCGGCCTCTTAAATGAGCTGATTTTGACCTTTGACATCTGCTCTTATTTTCAACAGGCAGCCGAGCCACAAGTGTAACAAGAAATGAACCTCTGTTACAGGAAAAGTAACTTTCTAAGTTAGCCATCCTTACAAACCCAGCACGGACGTGTGCGACAAGAGGCCGTGGCAGACCTCCAGATGTAATGGTGAATGACGCAGGAGAGACAGGCCCCGAATTCAATCCTCGGTCCGAGCTGCGCTAATTGATCTTGGCCACAGAATTAGCAGAAGCACAATTAGCCCAATCTTACTGGGCCTGCAGGGGTGGTGGGGGAGGGGGGCAGGAGGTAGGGAATACGTTTACATGACTCCCACGCCCCAACAACATCAACTGATCCCTGATCTCCTTGATAATGGTACGTGACGTTATAAAACTCACTACACACTTGGTTTGAGTATAAAGCAAGGCTTTAATCTACTTGTTTCGGAACATGGAGGTCTAGCTGTACTTCACTAGTTCCTTGTCTTACAAAATGTCCCTGGCTAGCTGGGCCCACGCCCGAGTATTTATACTCCTTGGACGGCGCCACCAGCTGACTGTCCAGCGTTATCTCACGAGTGGTTTCTTGATGAATAATGAGATTTATAACAGTATGCAACTACTAACTTATGTAGCATAAAATTGTATGAGTCACAGTATTCAGGTGAAGCGGTCACTTTAAAAAAAAATATTATTGACGCTTTGCAAATTGGTCAGCAGATCGAGTCTAGCCAATGTGCAGCTGAGCTACCCAGAGCAGGTAAACTCCCAGGCTCAAGTCGTCTTTCGCATGAGACGTTACACCGAGGCCCCGTCTGCTCTCTCGGGTGGATGTAAAAGATCCCACGGCCACTATTTCGAAGAAGAGCAGGGGGAGTTCTCCCCGGTGTCCTGGGCCAATATTAATCCCTCAGCCAACATCACTAAAACAGATTATCTGGTCATCATCACATTGCCGTTTGTGGGAGCTTGCTGTGCGCAAATTGGCTGCCGTGTTTCCTACATTATAAGTGACCACACTTCAAAAATACTTCATTGGCCGTAAAGCGCTTTGGGACGTCCGGTGGTTGTAAAAGGCGCTATAGCACGGTGGCATAGTGGTTAGCACTGTTGCCTCACAGCGCCAGGGACCCGGGTTCAAATCCGGCCTCGGGTGACTGTCTGTGTGGAGTTTGCACATTCTCCCCGTGTTTGTGTGGGTTTCCTCCGGGTGCTCCGGTTTCCTCCCACAGTCCAAAGATGTGCGGGTTAGGTTGATTGGCCATGATAAAAAAATTGGCCCTTAGTGTTAGGGGGGATTAAATACGCGGGGTTACGGGGATAGGGCTTGGGT
This sequence comes from Somniosus microcephalus, assembly GCF_052327205.1. Taxonomy (NCBI): domain Eukaryota; kingdom Metazoa; phylum Chordata; class Chondrichthyes; order Squaliformes; family Somniosidae; genus Somniosus; species Somniosus microcephalus. The sequence goes on along the minus strand of NC_140996.1, from coordinate 10,191,751 downwards.
GGGATGGCTGTCGGTGTAGGGACCGGGTGCTAGGGTTTGGATGATCAGCCATGATCTCGTTGAATGGCGGAGCAGGCTCGAAGGGCCGAATGGCCTACTCCTGCTCCTATCTTCTATGTTTCTATGAAATGCAAGTCTTTCTTTCTTTAACTCTGTTTAGGTGATCTCATTGAAATGTATAAAATTCTTAAAGGGCATGACAGGGTGAATGCTGGGAGGATGTTTCCCCTGGCTGGAGTGTCTAGAACCAGGGGGCATAGCCTCAGGATAAGGGGTCGGTCATTTAGGACTGAGATGAGGAGGAATCTATTCACTCAGAGGTTGGTGAATCTTTGGAATTCTCTGCCCCAGAGGGCTGTGGAGGTTCAGTCGTCGAGTATACTCAAGACAGAGATCGATAGATTTTTGAATATTAAGGGAATCGAGGGAAATGGGGATAGTGCAGGAAAGTGGAGATGAGGTCGAAGATCAGCCATGATCTTACTGAATGGCAGACCAGGCTCGAGGGGCCGAATAGCCTACTCCTGTTCCTATTTATTATGTTCTGTGCCGAGTGAGTCGATCTGGGCCAGGGCACTGCAATTCTACTCATTGTTTCTGGGTTAAAAAGGGGACAAAGATCTGCCAGCGTTCCCAATGCTGATGGCGATCCTGTGACCCAGGATGGGAAAGTACATGTGGGGGGGCGGTGGGGAGTGTAAGGGAAGTTTGGGATCCGTCTCAGTTGTACTTTCACCTCCGTAACATCTCACGCCGCCACACCTGCCTCCGCTCATCTGTTGCTGAAACCCCCATCCATGCATTTGTTACCTCTAGACTCAACTACTCTAATGCACAACTGGCCGGCCTCCCATCTTGCACTCTCCATAGCTCATCCAAAACTCTGCTGCCCCGTATCCTATCTCGCAAACATGTACAAGTCCCGTTCACCCATCACCCCTGTGCTCGCTGGCCTACATCGGCTCCTGGTTTGGCAATACCTCGATTTTAAAATTCTCATCCTTGTTTTCAAATCCCTCCATGGTCTCGCACCCCCCGCCCCGCCCCATCTCTGTAACCTCCTCCAGCCCCAAAACCGCCGCCATCCCCACACCGCCCCCACAATCTCTGCGATCCTCCAATTTTGACCTCTTGCACATATTCGATTTCCTTCACTCCACCATTGGCGGCCATGCCTTCAGCTGTATAGGCCCCAAGCTCTGGAATTACCTCCCTCCTCCTTTAAGACTCTCCTTAAAACCTACCTCATTGGGTCACCTGTCCTAATATCTCCTTATGTGGCTCGGTGTCAAATTTTGTTCGACAATCGCTTCTGTGAAGCGCCTTGGGGCATTTTAAAGGCATTATATAAATGCAAGTTGTAATTGTTGTTGTTGTCCTCACTGACAAATAGCCGAACAACACTTACTGTTAAGCCTCACGGATAAATAATGGCTCTTTGAAGCAGACACTGGGCGGAACCAGTGCCTCTGTAATTATGGCTCCAGCAAGAAATCAAAGCTGGCAAGCGAGCATGTGAAGGGAGAAAACCTAAATAAACGTACATTTTTGATTACACCATCAAGCTTGTTGGGCAGAATCTGAGCACATTTCTGTTGGAATGCGATGGCTCTCCAACAACCACTTGCATTTATATAGCGCCTTTAATGTAGTAAAACGTCCCGAGGCGCTTCACAGGAGCGATTATCAAACCAAATTTGACACCGAGCCACATAAGGAGATATTAGGACAGGTGGCCAAAAGCTCGGTCACAGAGGCAGGTTTTAAGGAGCGTCTTAAAGGAGAGAGGGGCGGAGAGGTTTAGGGAGGGAATTCCAGAGCTTGGGGCCCAGGCAGCTAAAGGCACGGCCGCCAATGGTGGAGCGACTAAAATCAGGGATGCTCAAGAGGCCAGAACTGGGCGAGCGCGGTAACAATTCTAGCACACCATTCTTCTGGACTATTCCACCTCATTGCGTATATAGAATACGTCGTTTAACCATTTTATACACCTATGTAATAAATTCCAGAATTCTACAGTTATGTAAAAGGAGCATTACTTTGGAACACCCTTTTCCAGTCTAACGAGTTCCGCTCTAACTGTGCTGAGATCAGCCTTGTACAAAAACGGCAAACCCGGCATTCCGTATGACAAATATAAACCCCACCTGTTCCCCTCCAAAAACGAACACGGCCAGTTTTAGGCGTCTTTAAAAAGACCAGCTTGGGTTCGAAGGTCAAACAGTCTCTGGATTTGGCCGAGAAGACTTGCAACGTCAGCCTCGAGTGCATTCCAGTCGTGCAGCACATTCCCAGTCAATGCTGATCAGCCGTACGATAAAACCAGCACATTTATTTTAACGCTCAAGATGGTGACGACGACGACGAAAGTAAAATGTGCCGTAACTTTTTTTTGGAAACCGTAAACTGAGCTGGAGTTATGTCGCTTCTCTTAACAGAAACAAAAAGTCACGCACGTACTGGGCAGAACGTGCAGCTTTCGGGCTATCGTGTAGCGGATGCTCGGTTAAAGTTGCTGGGGATTTCAACAGCTCGGAAGCGGAGGGAAGAGCACGAAAGTCATCAACGCCGGTGTATTCGGAGACACTGGGGGCATGAAATAGTTCAGGAAACAAGTCATGACAAGGACTCAGACTGCCGTAACTGAACCCATCTTCAAAGCACCGAGGCCGAATCATAGCCCTCCAATTACTCCTGAAATTGTTTCTTTTATTTTTACACCTGATGATTTCAATTCTTTCACTGGGAACCGACAAGCCGTCTTTAGCCCAACTAATGAAGGGGTTGAACTAAATGTAGCAAGGCAGCTTTCAGGAAAGGTCTAGACCAAAGTAAAATAATTTCAGTGCTACATCATACAAGATCAAGTGTTCTGGCTCCACACCAATTAACAAGGCCACATGGTGCTTTATCTACAACAAATACAGCAGTGCACACATTTACTGCCCCAGGGTACATCACGGAGAGATTCTTTTTAATTACATTTTTCATACATTAGAAGGGGCATCAGAAAGAATGGTGAGACCTTGCTAGAACGACCTCCCCTTCCAGCTCACTTTGCAGTAGTTTATTGAACTGTAACACTCAATACATCCTGCATCCAGCAACCTGGAAAAACCATTTTAAACGGAGACTGCACGACCAGGCTTTTCGACTTTCCTCTCACCTCCTTACACTGGACAAGAAACCCAAGGACGAAGCTGGTCGACGCATTATTTTCATTTTATGAAATGTCACTTTGCCGAGGAGATGGATGCAAAATATACCAACAACAACTTGTATTTATATAGCGTCTTTAATGTAGTAAAAGTGTCGGTCGTGGCTCAGTGGGCGGCACCCTCGCCTCTGAGTCAGAAGGTCGTGGGTTCAAATCCCACTCCAGAGGCTTGAGCACAAAAATCTAGGCTGACGCTCCCAGTGCAGTGCTGAGGGAGTGCAGCACTATCAGAGGTGCCTTTCGGATGTGACGTTAAACCAAGGCCCCGTCTGCTCTGTCAGGTGGACGTAAACGATCCCACGGCACTATTTCGAAGAAGAGCAGGGGAGTTCTCCCCGGTGTCCTGGGGCCAATATTTATCCCTCAACCAACATAACTAAAAACAGATTATCTGGTCATTTATCACATTGCTGTTCGTGGGAGCTTGCTGAGCGCAAATTGGCTGCTGCGTTTCCCACATTACAACAGTGACTACACTCCAAAAGTACTTCATTGGCTGTAAAGCGCTTTGAGACGTCCGGTGGTCGTGAAAGACGCTATATAAATGCAAGTCTGTTTTTTTTCCTAAAATGTCCCAAGGCACTTCACAGGAGCATTATAAGACAAAAAAAATTTGACACCAAGGCACATGAGGAGAAATTAGGGCAGGTGACCAAAAGAGTTGGTCAAAGAGGTAGGTTTTAAGGTGCATCTTAAAGGAGGAGAGAGAGAGACGGAGAGGTTTAGGGAGGGAATTCCAGAGCTTAGGGCCCAGGCAACAGAAGGCACGGCCACCAATGGTGGAGTGATTATAATCAGGGATCCTCAAGAGGGCAGAATTAGAGGAGCGCAGATATCTCGGGGTTTGTGGGGCTGGAGGAGATTACAGAGATAGGGAAGGACGAGGCCATGGAGGGATTTGAAAACAAGGATGAGAATTTTGAAATTGAGGCGCTGCTTATCCGGGAGCCAATGTAGGTCAGGGAGCACAGGGGTGATGGGCGAACGGGACTTGGTGCGAGTTAGGACACGGGCAGCCGAGTTTTGGATCACCTCAAGTTTACGTAGGGTAGAACGTGGGAGGCCGGCCAGGAGTGCGTTGGAATAGTCAAGTCTAGAGGTAACAAAAGGCACATCATTCCAACTATCATATCAGTGGCCTATGAGAGTGGTTCTCAAACTGGGTGTGGACCCCTGGGGGTCCGCAGGAACTGTCCAAGCCGTCCACAACCAGAGGCAATTTCAAGCCTGCTCCTCTTTATAAAACCGAGACTGATTCAGTTCTTGCGAATTATTCTTAAAGGCTGGGCCCACCTCCTCACCGAGGCCCACAGCACTCGCTCACTTTGCAACGAGCGCTCCCTGCCGCTCGAACCGACTCCTCTCCCCGCCGGCCGCGACCCCGGGCCATCCTCCCGACACGCGATCAGGGCGCCTGCGGGGGCCCTTCAAACACGTGGCCGAACGTCTTCACGCAAACACGTACAATCGCACAGTGCGGCCGTCACAGAACGTGCCAGTGGGACAGTACAGCGGCGAGTCGCGCTTCCGGCAGCAACCCAGCACGTGCATGTGCGCTCGTGCCCTCGCTCACTCACCTTGGCCAGCCTGCTGACGGCCTTAAAAATTGCCCAGCACTAAGTGGCTAACAGTGGCCATGTGTTGCTGCGGAGTGCCCAGGATTGGTGTGAGAAGCAGGTACACCCATCTCACTGATATCTGTAAGTAAATACCTGCTCTCTTCAAAGCATTTTAAAACACTCTTTACATGCAGCACTTTCATAGTCTTATATAGTATTATAATTTAGATGGTGGGGGTCTGTGATTACTAATCCATTTGAAAAGGGGTCTGGTAACCAAAAAGGTTTGAGAACCACTGCCCGACAATCAACACCCATTTGCTGATGGAGGTCAAGTACCAACAGGTTACCAAAGTCCTCAAGGTTCCTTCAGCAACCACGGAATACCTTGTCCCTCAATATCTAGTGACATTCAACGAAAGGGACTTGGATTGCCTAAGTTCACTTTCATATCCAGACAGCAAGACAAACTCGTGGGACCACTGAGATTAACCCGGCGAGATCTCTGCGCTCCTCCAATTCCGGCCTCTTGCGCATCCCCGATTTTCATCGCCCCACCATTGGTGGTCGTGCCTTCAGCTGCCTGGACCCCAAGTTCTGGAATTCCCTCCCTAAACCTCTCCGTCTCTCTTTCCTCCTTTTAAAACACTCCTTAAAACCCACCTCCTCCACCTGTCCTAATATCTCCTTGTGGCTCAGTGTGAAATTTTGTTTGTTAACACTCCTCTGTGCAGCGCCTTGGGATGTTTTACTACGTTAAAGGCGCTATATAAATACAAGTCATTGTTGAAGATAGACAAAGTTACTTGGGGCCATCCACACTGGTTTCAAAGTTTTTCACACTAGCCTGCGAAGATCAAAAGGTCTAAATTTTACAAGCAAGAAACTTTACAGGTGGATTTTGATTTTTTAGATGATTTCCACACACTTTCCCCCAACAGAATTTTTAGATGGCTCCCATAACCCCAAAACATAACCATTTTTCTTTATTACTGCTTCATGCCAAAGGAAGATACTTTATTTCATTATTTTCATAAAGCAATTTTACTTGTCGGCGGAGATCAAAACTCAATCCTCCCTGGTATAATAAAACTCACGACACACTTGGTTTGAGCATAAAGCAAGGCTTTAATCAACTTGTTTCGGAACATGGAGGTCTAGTTGTACTTCACTAGTTCCTTGTCTTACAAAATGTCCCTGGAAAGCTGGGCCCACGCCCGAGTATTTACACTCCTTGGGCGGCGCCACCAGCTGGCCGTCCAGCGTTATTTCACGAGTAGTTTCTTGATGAATGATGAGATTTATAACACTCCCCTTGGCAGCAGTCCAAATATTCAGTTCTTTTTGAACAAATGATTCTACTCGATATGATGAGAACAATCCAAAAGTCGCATCAACTCAAATTGGAAATAGGAACAGGAGGAGGCCGTGCAGCCCCTCGAGCCTGTTCCGCCATTCAATGAGATCACGGCTGATCTGTATCTTAACTCCATCTCCCCGCCTTGGTTCCGTAACCCTTAATACCCTTTGCCTAACAAAAGTCGATCAGTCTCAGTTTTGAAATTTTCAATTGACCCCCCCAGCCTCAACAGCTTTTTCGGGGGCGGGGGAGGGGAGGTAGAGAGAGTTCCAGATTTCCACCACCCTTTGTGTGAAGAAGTGCTTCCTGACATCACCCCTGAACGGCCTGGCTCTAATTTTAAGGTGATGCCCCCTTGTTCTGGACTCCCCCCACCAGAGGAAATAGATTCCCTCTATTGACCATATCAACTCCTTTAATTATCTTAAACACCTCCATTAGATCACCCCTTAATCTTCTATACTCGAGGGAATACAAGCTTATGATATCTGTCCTCATAATTTAACTCATTCAGCTCCGGTATCATTCTGCGTTGCGCCCCCTCTTCAAGGCCAAGTGCAGCAAAAGCAAAGCGTTTGCAATAGTTCGGAGGTTGAGCCATTTATACATACACACGACAACAAGCCGATTACAACCGGCCTCAAGGCTGAATCTGCAGGCATCACTGTTGAACGCCGTGCTTTGGGGGGGGACTTACTTCTGTAACCAGCAAGCTGTGAGCTTCTTTCCTTGCGCTTTCAGGCAGAGTGGAGCAGAGTGTCCTCCCATGGCGTTTCAGTGTCCCAATCTAATAAAAACACAACAAGACTTTCAATAACAAGGCGGCAACAAACTCAAAAACACTTCCGAGATTTTTCTTCTGCCTGGTTGCTACAAGCAACACTTTAATTCTTAGGATGCATACAGACAGCAGTCAGAAGACTCAGATCGTGGGAACCTTTTGGAATCCTTGATGGAAAGAAATGAGCATCTGAGCTTCTGCAAGTGTAGTAAAGCGATTTTAAAAAAAAATAGGAAATGTAAAATTAGACTTTTTCTCATCTTATTCAGTATATTCAAAAGAAGCTGAAGAGGTTATACACACACGCATGCATCATAAAAACCTTCTGCCTTCAAAACAAAGTTCTGTGTTCTCGGAAAGTATGTTTACGCAAATCATAATCCTTTGTACTCTCGGAAAAATTCCCAGTCGTCATTTCGGTGTAAGATTTGTCTTCAGACGCAGTTCAGGTTAACCTCTCTCTGAAGACCTAAACCTATTTCCTTTTTTTTTAAAAAGACAATTCAGCGCAGTATGCTAGTGGGTTATGTTTTGTATTCTAGAAACAAGAATCATGCCGGTAGGCACAGTGTGAATTAATAATAATTACACTAACACACACCAGAGGGTTTTACCCTGCGCAAGAACTGGAGGCGGCCCAGCTCACAGGAGCAGATGACATACGAGAAGAAAGACTTGCATTTCTATAGCGCCTTTCACGACCACCGGACATCCCAAAGCGCTTTACAGCCAATGAAGTACTTTTTGAAATGTAGTCACTGTTGTAATGTGGGAAACGCAGCAGCCAATTTGCGCACAGCAAGCTCCCACAAACAGCAATGTGATCATGGCCAGATAATCTGTTTCTGTTATGTGCCAAGGGAGCTTTTACGTCCACCTGAGAGAGCAGATGGGGCCTCGGTTTAATGTCTCATCCGAAAAACGGCACCTCCGACAGTGCAGCACTCCTTCAGTACTGGCCTTCCGACAGTGCAGCACTCCCTCAGTACTGTCACTCCAACAGTGCGGCACTTCCTCAGTACTGCCCCTCCGACAGTGCGGCGCTCTCTCAGTACTGTCACTCCGACAGTGCGGCGCTCCCTCAGTACTGCCCCTCCGACAGTGCGGCGTTCTCTCAGTACTGTCACTCCGACAGTGCGGCGCTCCCTCAGTACTGCCCTTCCGACAGTGCAGCGCTCCCTCAGTACTGCCCCTCCGACAGTGTGGGGTTCCCTCAGTACAGCCCCTCCGACTGTGCGGCGCTCCCTCAGTACTGCCCTTCCGACAGTGCGGCGCTCCCTCAGTACTGCCCCTCCGACAGCGCAGCGCTCCCTCAGTACTGCCCCTCCGACAGTGCAGCACTCCCTCAGTACTGCCCCTCCGACAGTGCGGCTCTCCCTCAGTGCTGCCCCTCCGACAGTGCGGCGCTCCCTCAGTACTGCCCCTCTGACAGTGCGGCGTTCCCTCAGTACTGACACTGGGAGCGTCAGCCTGGATTTTGTGCCCAAGGCTCTGGAGTGGGCCTTGAACCCACAGCCTTCTGCCATCAGAGGCGAGGGTGCTGCCCACTGAGCCACTGGCTGAAACGTGACACGGCTGAGAACCTGGAGCGAGGGAGACACGAGAGATGCAGTCGACTTTTACAGCGCACCACTTAGTTAATCAAGTCTCACTGAGAGTCCGAGGGTCGAGTATGACAGAATTACTGTAAAAGCTGACTTGTATATCTCGTATTTCTCCCATTCCCGATTGTCTGCTCCTGTCAGCTCCCCTCTTGGTTCCGGATGCTGTTCTTTTAATCTCAGAATCTGCTGCCTCTCCTGGTGATGATGCCACTGCTCTTGCTCCGAAGCCCCGCTCCCCTCTTCCACTGCCCCCACTTCTCGCCCCACCCCCCCACCCCCAACCCTAGGTCCTCCTCATCTGCGAGTTGGTCTCGGGCTGGCTGCCTCTGGTCTTGTCTTCACGTTCTGTGGCAGGCTGCTCCTGTCCCCATTTCACCTCCTGCCTTCTTACTTTCCTCCTCAGCGGGTATTTCGAGCTCGCTGCTCAACTGCCATTCTGAACAATTACACAGAATTGCATCGAATATGCAACACAGGAACAGGCCATTCGGTCCAACTAGTCCGTGCTGGTGTTTATGCTCCACACGAGTCTCCTCCCATTCCATCTGCCTCATCTCAGCCTTTCGGCGTATCTTTCTATTCCCTTTTTATCTCATGCACTCGTCTAGTTTCCTTTTGATAGCATCTAAGCTATTCAGCTCAACCACTTCCTGTGGTAGCAAGTTCCACATTCTAACCACACTCTTGAGTAGACATTTCTCCTTATTTCCCTATTGGTTTTATTAGTAACTACAGGATACTTTGTGTTATCCGGAGGCGAACCGTCCAGCAAGCTGGAGCCACCGGCAAAAATCAGGAGCCATTTTTTATTCTTTTCGTTTCTTTTCTTTGCTTTTTTTGAACAGTCAAGCTCTGCAACGTCTGTAGCTAAGCAACAGCTTCAGCTAGAGACACTACAGAGACGCTTGCCGACTGTTTAGAGGCTGTTGCTAAGCAACAGGGTTTGTTGATTCATACGGAGATGAAAATCTCCCTATGTTTCAACATTACCTCTGGAGTGTACGGCAGTAGCTCGGTCCTGTCGGTGCCGGATAGCACAAAGTTTCCTGTATCTTGTATTTAAGGCCCCTGGTTTTGGATGCTTCCACAAGTGGAAACATTCTCTTCACATCTACCCTGTCCAACCCATTCATAAATTTAAAGACCTCTATCTTGCATTTTCTCCAGTGCTTCTATGTCATTTTTATAGCACTGTACTTAAGCTTTTTTTAAAAATACATCAAAACATTTCTGCTATTACACTTGTATTAAGACATAAATATGTGCAGACCACCACTAGGTACTGTAGCAAAGAGTCCAAGTTCTCTTGCCATTGAATCTGATTGGGGCTTGATGTAGAAATGGGCCTTGGAACTGCCACATGATTCGAGACACCCTGGTTTTAAAAGATACCCATTCACTGCATATCAAGTCTGCGAAAATGATGCCAATTTATACTTGCCAATCTTTTGAGGACAAAGAAGGACTGGTAGAGGAGAGATGGACTGAACCGAAACAAAGCAGGAGCAATGGGACTTGCACAAGACAGCTATTGAGAAGCATTCAAATGGACGGGTAAGGGAAGAGGGGGAAGTAACTGGGTCCCAAATGAGACTGATTAAAGGCAAAGATGAACACAAAGCAAATACAAGAAGCTACACACACTGGGGCAAAAAAAGGGCAAATCTGTAATAATAGGTATACATGTTATATGTACATATTGGCCTAGAAATTGGCCTGAGGCACCCAAGCGGCGCAAAGTTCGCTTGTGCGCTGGAATTTGCGCCGCGATCGCCGCATTAGTGATCGCCGCAAATTCAGTTGAAGTGCCCCAAGAGGGAGACGGGGCGCGGCTCGAGGCGCTCCGCATCCCTCTTAGGGCGCTGAAAGTGAATTTCGCAGCGCTACGTGCCGCAGCGCCACACGCTGCGGCACGGCACGCTGCGGTACTGCAGGCCTTCCTCCCACTGTTAAGGGGGAGGGGCCTGCAACAGCGCAAGCCCCGATCGCGAGTGCCGGCAAAAGAGCCCGGCACCAAGGAGAAGTGCCGGGCTCTCAGGAAACAGCTGGCAATGCCGTGGGGCGGGGGGGGGGACCAGGAGGCCGAGGACGGAGGTGCTGGCAGGCGGCCGCCGAAAAGGCGGCCGCCCTGCACCTCCACCTTAACTTGCACCTCTGCCGGCGCAGCAAGGCCCCGTGAACCGGGCGCGGGTAGCGAACGGCGCCACAGCGGCGTTCGCTACCAAATATCGCGATCGGGGCGCAAATGGGGCGCTGCGCACACCGATGACGTCATCGGTGGTGGCGCAGCGCAAAAGGCTAACGCCACCATTAGCGCCCCTGCTGAATATCGCGGGAGGCGCAGCCAGTGGCGCTACAGCCACTGACTGCCTCTTTAGGCGCTAACAGGTGGCGCTACTCACCCAATTTCTCCCCCATTGAATGTTAGACGTATTAGTAACAAGATACCTAAACTGGAGGCTGATTTAACAACTTGCATTTATATAGTGCCTTTAACATAGTAAAACATCCCAAGGCGCTGCAGAGAAGCGTTATAAAACAACAGTTGACACCGAACCACATTAGGAGAAATTAGGGCAGGTGACCAAAAGTTTGGTCAAAGAGGTAGGTTTTAAAGAGCGTCTTAAAGGAGGAGAGAGAGGTAGCGAGGCGGAGAGGTTTAGGGGGGGAATTCCAGAGCTTAGGGCCCAGGCAGCTGAAGGCACGGCCACCAATGGTGGGGCGAAAGAAATCTGTGAGGCGCAAGAGGCCAGAATTGGAGGAGCGCAGAGATCTCAGAGGGTTTGCAGGGCCGGAGAAGGTTACAGATATAGGGAGGGGGCGAGGCAATGGAGGGATTTGAAAAAAAAGGATTCAAGTCTTAAAATCGAGGCGTTGCCGGACCGCGACCAATGTACGTCAGCGAGCACAGGGGAGATGGGCGAACGGGACTTGGTGCAAGTTAATTAAATAAATCTGGAATTAAAAGCTAGTATCAGTAATGGTGAAACTACCGGATTGTCGCAAAAACCCACCTGGTTCACTAATGTACTTCAGGGAAGGAAATCTGCCGCCCTTACCCGGTCTGGCCGATATGCGACTCCAGACCAGACCCACAGCAATGTGGTTGACTCTTAGCTGCCCTCTGAAATGGCCGAGTGAGCCACTACAAAAAACAACAATCATCGCACGGGACTGCGAGGTGGCGGCTCACCACCACCTTCTCGAGGGCAATTAGGGATGGGCAATAAATACCGGCCTTGCCAGCGACGCCCACATCCCCCGTGAACGGCTTCAAAAAAAAAACGTCAAATGAAAAACTGACACGAAATGACTCGCGCTTTACACAATCCATTTTACATGCATGCTGTGTGGGATCCTGGATTGAAATGGATCTCGTGTGGTCACTTGTTACACTCTAGTCAAATACAATAGCAATCATTTGCACAATTGGAAGGCGTCAGTCACCTTGAGAGAAGGGGGAGGGCAGGTAAATTCAAGAAACATACATCTGGCACATCCCCGATTTCCATCGCTCCACCATTGGCGGCCGTGCCTTCAGCTGCCTGGGCCCCAAGCTCTGGAATTCCCTCCCTAAACCTCTCCGCCTCTCTCTCTTCCTTTAAACCGCTCCTTAAAACCTCCCTCTGTGACCAAGCTTTTGGCCCCCCTGTCCAATTAGCTCCTTATGTGGCTCGGTGTCAAGTTTTTGTTTCATAATCGCTCCTGTGAAGTTATTGTTACATCAAAGAGAAGCTGTCAACAGAAGAAGGCCGGACATTTATGAAGGGTTTTGATCGAGTAAATAAGGAGAGACGGTTTCCATTGGCAGGTGGGTCGGAAACCAGAGGACACAGATTGAAGGGAATTGGCAAAAGAGCCAGCGGGAGAGAGGAGAATTTTTTTATGCAGCGAGTTGTTGTGATCTGGAATGCGCTGCCTGAAAGGGCGGTGGAAGCAGATTCAAGAGTCACTTTCAAAAGGGGAACTGGGTAAATACTTGGATAGGATAAATTTGCAGGGACTAATTGGAGAGCTTTTTCAAAGAGCCGCCACAGACACGATGGGCCGAATGGCCTCCTTCTGTGCTGAGAGATTCGATGAACAATGAATGAATGCAGGAAATGGCGGAGCCGAAAAAAGGTTTCAGGTTCTAGGTGACGTTGATGGGGTTGCTTAGCAAGGACCAAGCTGTGGAAGGCAAATGTAGGAGAGTCAATGCTACCACTGATTGGCTGTTCTCTGTCGGTTGTCATCAAAATAATTAGCAATTTTGATGCCTTTAATACAGCTACATTAAGAAATCATCTGTCGCTCAGGAGTGGGAAAATTTGTGCTTCGTACATTACAAATAGCAGAATTCCACAACATGCGGCCGACGATCTTTCGGTTCCAACCTTCTTTCGGATGAGGCGTTAAACCGAGGCCCCCGTCTGCTCTCTCGGGCGGATGTAAAAGATTCCACGGCCACTATTTCGAAGAGGAGCAGGGGGAGTTCTCCCCGGTGTCCTGAGGCCGATATTTATCCCTCAACCAACATCACTAAAAACAGATGATCTGGTCATTATCACATTGCTGTTTGTGGGAGCTTGCTGTGCGCAAATTGGCTGCCGCGTTTCCCTCATTACAACAGTGACTACACTTCAAAAAGTACTTCATTGGCTGTAAAGCACTTTGGGACGTCCTGAGGTCGTGAAAGGGCTATAGAAATGCAGATCGTTCCTTCTTTTTAGAAAATATTAAAAGAACATAAAATAAAGCTCGATTACTTCAGGGACATCAAGTAAGTCGGACCAGAAGGCCTAAAGGGTAATTAGTGAAAAACTGCATTAAAAACAGACATCAGGAAAATTTCTTTACTCAAATTATGATTGTATGTCTGGAATATTCTACCAAGCAGCATAACAAGAGCAGGTCAAAGGCTAGGTATTCTGCAGCGAGTGTCTCACCTCCTGACTCCCCAAAGCCCTTCCACCATCTACAAGGCACAAGTCAGGAGTGTGATGGAATACTCTCCACTTGCCTGGATGAGTGCAGCTCCAACAACACTCAAGAAGCTCGACACCATCCAGGACAAAGCAGCCCGTTTGATTGGCACCCCATCCACCACCTTAAACATTCACTCCCTCCACCACCGGCGCACCGTGGCTGCAGTGTGTACCATCTACAAGATGCACTGCAGCAACTCGCCAAGGCTTCTTCGGCAGCACCTCCCAAACCCGCGATCTCTTCCACCTAGAAGGACAAGGGCAGCAGGCACATGGGAACACCACCACCTCCAAGTTCCCCTCCAAGTCACACACACCATCCTGACTCGGAAATATATCGGCCGTTCCTTCATCGTCGCTGGGTCAAAATCCTGGAACTCCCTCCCTAACAGCACTGTGGGAGCACCTTCACCACACAGACTGCAGCGGTTCAAGAAGGCGGCTCACCACCACCTTCTCGAGGGCAATTAGGGATGGGCAATAAATGCTGGCCTTGCCAGCGACGCCCACATCCCAGGAACGAATAAATAAAAAACATGACATTTTAAATAGTCAGATACCAAAATGAGGATTAATGTACTTGAAGGGCCAAATGATTTTTTTGCACATCCCTGACATTTCTTATAACTGAAGAAACATCACAGGGAAATAGTTTCCACACTGTGCTCATCACAACAAATCAGTCTGATACAGACTGCTGCTGCTGTGTACAACCTTCACTGAAGATAAGCACACTACAGTTGCAGATGTTCAATGTGGAAACTAGTGAACTGCAGTAACAGGAAATCCTCTGCTGTGGAAGTGCCAAACGTTCCAAATCGCAGCAAAACAGGTTACGAAAATGCTTGAATAGCTAAACCGCAGTGGGATATAATCGGTTGAATTCAGATTTTTTTTTCAAATGTATTCATGGGATGTGGGCGTCGCTGGCAAGGCCAGCATTTATTGCCCACCCCTAGTTGCCCTCGAGAAGGTGGTGGTGAGCCGCCTTCTTGAACCGCTGCAGTCCGTGTGGTGAAGGTGCTCCCACAGTGCTGTTAGGGAGGGAGTTTTCCAGGATTTTGACTCAGCGACGATGAAGGATCGGCCGATATACTTCCAAGTCAGGATGGTGTGTGACTTGGAGGGGAACCTGGAGGTGGTGGTGTTCCCATGCGCCTGCTGCCCTTGTCCTTCTAGGTGGAAGTGTTCGCGGGTTTGGGAGGTGCTGCCAAAGAAGCCTTGGCGAGTTGCTGCAGTGCATCTTGTAGATGGTACACACTGCAGCCACGGTGCGCCGGTGGTGGAGGTGATCAAAGGAGTACAGTGAAACCTGCAAATTACAGACACTTTAGGGACTGGCATTAGGCGTCCTACTTTTGCAGGTGTCCTTATTTTCAAAATGGGCATTGTATGCGCTGCAAAAAAAAGTCAGTAGAATGGGGAGTTCTTTACCCAGCACCCATAGTGGTAGAGAAAGCGCTCGCTCTCTCTCTTGCTCTCCTGGGGCAGAGCCGCGCCAGCTTTCAATCCCAGAGACAGAGCCGTTTCTCTGCTGCTGAGCACGCTGGCTAAAGAGCTCGCCATACCACAAAAGGACGTCCCTTTCACAAAAGCCCACTGCCGCCGATCAGCATCCGGTGACCGCGCGGGAACTTGGGGAGGTGGGAAGGAGGCCAGCTGCACGGGGAGGCGCTGGTGATCCCGACTCCGCCGAAGACCCGGACACAGCAGCTTAGCAACCGGCTGTTGCCCGGTGTTTTCAGCTGCAAAGAATACTTGGCACACGCAAGGCCGTCCCGTCGTTTGCAGTTTGCGAGTGTCCGTGGTTTCAGGGTGCCGCTTGTATATTTTACCAGGTCATTCATTCGAGTCGCTCATAAAGTGTCCCTTTACTGCAGGCGTCCGTTTCTTGGGAGTGTCGGTTTCTGCAGCATTCACTTGCACCATACCACAACTTCTCTGTGTATGCCAACAGTTATTGTAAAAAGATACTGCAGCCAGGAAGTGATCTCACTTCTTCCTAGGCTTTCTGTGAAATGAGTGGAAGGTTCAGTAGATTCCAAAATTCTATTTCTGGGTCCAAATACCAACCAGAAAAGAAATTAAATAAAGACCACAAACATATAACTGAAATAGCTCGCTTGTTCTCACCAAGTGTCAGCCATGGCTCAGTGGGTCGCACTCTCTCTCTCTCTCTCTCTCTCTCTCTCTCGCCTCCCAAGTCAGAAGGTTGTGGTTTCAAGTCCCACTCCAGGCTGACACTCCAGTGCAGTGCTGAGGGAGTGCCGCACTGTCGGAGGTGCCCTCTTTCGGATGAGATGTTAATCCCAGGCCCCCTGTCTGCCCTCTCGGGTGGATGTAACAGATCCCATGGCATTATTTCTAAGAAGAGCAGGGGAGTTCTCTCTGTTGTCTTGGCCAATATTTATCCCTCAACCTACCAGATTATCTGGCCGTTTATCACATTGCTGTTTCTGCACAAATTGGCTGCCACGTTTCCTACATTACAACAGTGACTACACTTCAAAAGTACTTCATTGGCTGTAAAATGCTTTGGGACGTCCCGAGCTTGCGAAAGGTGCTATAGAAATGCGAATCTTTCTTTATTAGGTGTGGTATTCACTCATCATCTTCAAAAGAAATGGAAGATTATTTACGGTTTTTGTAATGTGAGCATATTTACGAAAGACTTGCATTTCTTTAGCGCCTTTCATGACCTCAGGACTTCCCAAAACACTTTACAGCCAATGAAATACTATTTGAAGTGTAGTCACTGTTGTAATGTAGGAAATGTGACAGCCAATTTTCACACAGCAAGCTCCCACAAACAGCAAAGTGATAATGACCAGATCATCTGTTTGTTTAGTGATGTTGGTTGAGGGATTAATATTGGCCAGGACACTGGGGAGAACTCCCTAGCTCTTCTTCGAAATAGTGCTTTTATGTCCGCCTGAGAGCAGGCGGACCTCGGTTTAACGCCTCATCCAAAAGACGGCACCTCCACCAGCGCAGCACTCCCTCAGTACTGCCCCTCCGACAGTGCGGTGCTCCCTCAGTACTGCCCCTCGGACAGTGTGGCACTCCCTCAGTACTGCCCCTCCGACAGTGCGGCGCTCCCTCAGTACTGCCCCTCCGACAGTGCGGCGCTCCCTCAGTACTGCCCCTCCGAAAGTGCAGCGCTCCCTCAGTACAGCCCCTCCGACAGTGCAGCGCTCTCTCAGTACAGCCCCTCCGACTGTGCGGCGCTCCCTCAGTACTGCACTGGGAGTGTCAGCCTAGTTTTTGTGCTCAAGTCTCTGGAGCGGGACTCGAACCCACAACCTTCTGACACAGAGGCGAGAGTGCTGCCCACTGATTCACGGCTGATACTCAATGTTTGCTCATGATCCTAATATTTCATCTTCTGCCTGAACCTGTTGCTGTTTAGCCCACAACTGGAAAACAAGCATTCTGCTGTCCTGTACACTGCAGCATGCGGACTCGATATAAAGCTGAGTTTACAGTAACGGGTTTCTTTATCAGATAGAGGCATGGCAGCAATCCACTTCAGGAAAGGTCTCCAGATCACAACAGCTTCTATAGAGCGGTGGCCAAAGTAAATCAAGTAAGAAAACATATGTAAAACTACGAGAGAGAAATTCATTCTGCGTTCTAAACTAAGCTACATTGTTCAAAGGCCAAGTAAAAAGTGAAGATTCATTGAAAAATGTTGCCTTCTTCTCTCAAGAAACAGTTACCTTCCTAAAATAACAAGGAACTGGTGAAACACAAATAGTATTGACATAATAAAACTCACTACGCACTTGGTTTGAACATAAAGCAGGGCTTTAATCAACTTGTTTCAGAACATGGAGGTCTAGTTGTACTTCACTAGTTCCTTGTCTTACAAAATGTCCCTGGCAAGCTGGGGCCCACGCCCGAGTGTTCATACTCCTTGGACGGCGCCACCAGCTGGCTGTCCAGCGTTATTTCATGAGTAGTTTCTTGACGATGATCAGATTTATAACAAGTATTTCATACTTAATGTCAGCAATGGAGTTTACACAAGTGATATTTCCATCGCTCTACCATTGGTGGCCGTGCCTTCTGTTGCCTCGGGCCCTAAGCTCTGGAATTCCCTCCCTAAACCTCTCCGTCTCTCTACCTCGCTCTCCTCCTTTAAGACGCTCCTTAAAACCTAACCTCTTTGACCAAGCTTTTGGTCACCTGTCCTAATATCTCGTGTGGCTCGGTGTCAACTTTTGTTTGATAATCGCTCCTGTGAAGGGTCTTGGGACATTTTGGGTCCCAAAAGTTGGATCCACAAGTAGTAATGGGGACACAATCAAAAGATTAGAGCCAGGCCTTTCAGGAGTGAAGTTAGGAAACACTTCTACACACAAAGGGTGGTAGAAGTTTCGAACTCTCTTCCGCAAATGGCAATTGATGCTCGATCAATTGTTAATTTTAAATCTGAGATTGATCGATTTCTGTTAACCAAAGGTTTTGAGGGATACGGGCTGACGGCGGATAGATGGAGTTAGGTCGCAGATCAGCCAGGATCTCAATGAATGGCGGAATAGACCCCAGGGGCTCAATGGCCTCCTCCTGCTCCTATGTTTACTACATTAAAGGCGCTATATAAATGCAAGTTGTTGCTTGTATCTCAGATAAAAACAGAAAACGTGGAGCACGCAATCGGTCATTATCGACCTGAAACGTTAACTCAGTCTCTCTCCACTGATTCTGACTGTTTGACCCTTCGGAGTGTTTCCACCATTTTCTGTGTTCGTTTCAGATCTCAACCATTTGCAGTTTTTTTTGTGTTTAATTTGTATTTCGGGCCCTCACCAGACTGATACCTGGGATGGCAGGAATGACGTATGAAGAGAGATTGAGTCGATTGAGAGGGAATCTCATTGAAACTTATAAAATTCTATCAGGACTGGACAGACTAGATGCAGGAAGGATGTTCCCGATGGCGGGGAGTCCAGAACCAGGGGTCACAGTCTAAGGATAACGGGTAAGCCATTTAAGACTGAGATGAGGAGGAATTTCTTCACCCAGAGAGTGGTGAACCTGTGGAATTCTCCACCACAGAAGACAGTTGAGGCCAATTCATTAAATATATTCAAGAAGGAGTTAAATATATTTCTTAAGGCTAAAGGGATCAAGGGGTATGGGGAGAAGGCAGGGACAGGGTACTGAGTTTGTATGATCAGCCATGATCTCATTAAATGGCAGAACAGGCTCGAGGGGCCGAATGGCCTACTCCTGCTCCTATCTTCTATGTTTCTATGTTTCATGAAAACAGGTTAAAACCATCCAAGATCGCCAAGATTCAGTCACCATTATTTCTAATCTCTGCTTGGCAGACACTAGCCATAGTTAGGTTCTTCACTTTAGAAACAATCAGTGCAGTTTTTGAATCAGTTCATGGTCTCATAAGCGGTTCCCCCACTGCAAGTGCAAGGGTTACAGCTGCACCAAAGAATTTTCACTTCTTACTTTTACCAGAAAGATACCCGGATTTCAAGGGTTAAGTTACGAGGAGAGATTACATAAATCAGGGTTGTATTCCCTGGAATTTAGAAGGTTAAGGGGTGACCTGATCGAAGTTTTCAAGATATTAAGGGGAACAGATAGGATAGAAACATAGAAACATAGAAGATAGGAGCCCTTCGAGCCTGCTCCGCCATTCAACGAGATCATGGCTGATCATCCAAACCCTAGCACCCGGTCCCTACACCGACAGCCATCCCACCCAAGCCCTATCCCCGTAACCCCACGTATTTTAATCCCCCCTAACACTAAAGGCCAATTTTTATCATGGCCAATCAACCTAACCCACACATCTTTGGATAGACAGAGAGAAACTATTTCCGCTGGTTCGGGAATCTGGGACTAGGAGGCATAGTCTAAATATTAGAGCCAGACCTTCCAGGAGTGAAGTTAGGAAACACTTCTACACACAAAGGGTGGTAGAAGTTTGGAACTTTCTTCCGCAAACGGCAATTGATGCTCGATCAATTGTTAATTTTAAATCGGAGATTGATAGATTTTCTTTAACCAAAGGTATTAAGGGATATGGGGCAAAGGCGAATGTTATAAATCTCATCATCATAAAGAAACTACTCGTGAAATAACGCTGGACGGCCAGCTGGTGGCGCCGTCCAAGGAGTATAAATACTCGGGCGTCGGCCCCAGCTTGCCAGGGACATTTTGTAAGACAGGAACTAGTGAAGTACAACTCGACCTCCATGTTCTGAAACAAGTTGATTAAAGCCTTGCTTTATGCTCAAACCAAGTGCGTAGTGAGTTTTATTACGTCAGCGGGTATATGGAGTTAGGTCACAGATCAGCCGTGATCTCATTGAATGGCGGAACAGGCTCGAGGGGCACAATGGCCTCCACCTGTTCCTATGTATGGTTGGTTCTGGACAGGTGCATAAAATCGAACACCTCCACCCCCAAGACGTCCTCGTTATGTGAGGTCGGTTTGCCAACCCTGCAGGATTGCCCTGGAGCCCCAGGACGCTGCTGCCAGCAACACCTGGGAGAAAAATCATCGGAGCAATTCATATTTTTACATTTTCCTTGCACGCTTTCTGATTGGCGTGGGACGGTTGGGCGCCGCGAGGACGGACATGTCGGGCGAACAATGGTGGGAGTGTGGGGGGGGGGCGGGACATTTGGAGGAAGGCGGTCATGAGCAATTTCTAAATTTGCGGATGACACTAAATTGGAGGGATAGTCAATACTGAGGAGGACTGCAACAAATTACAGGAGGACATTAATAAACTGGCAGAATGAGCAAATAATTGGCAAATGAAGTTCAACACAGATAAATGTGAGGTATTACATTTTGGTAGGAAGAATAGAGAGGTCACGAGTCTAGGTGGGGCAGAGGATCAAAGGGATCTCGGAGTACAAATACACAAATCACGAAAAGTTGCGACACAGGTTAACAAGGCCTTAAAAAGAGGGTTTATTTCTAGAGGGATAGAATTGAAAAGTAGTGAAGTTATGCTAAACCTGTATCGAACCTTGGTTAGACCACACTTGGAGTACTGCGTACAGTTCTGGTCGCCATATTATAAAAAGGATATGGAGGCACTGGAGAGGGTGCAGAGAAGATTTACAAGGATGATACCAGAAATGCGAGGGTATACATATCAGGAAAGGATGAACAGGCTGGGTCTCTTTTCTCTTGAAAAAAGGCTGAGGGTGGCCTAATAGAGGTCTTTAAAATTATGAAAGGTTTTGATAGAGTGGATACAGAGAGAATGTTTCCACTTGTGGGGAAGAGCAAAACTCAAGGCCATCAATATAAGATAGTCACCAAGAAATCCAATAGAGAATTCAGAAGAAACTTCTTTACCCAGAGAGTGGTGAGAATGTGGAACTCGCTACCACAGGGAGTGGTTGAAGCGAATAGTATCGATGCATTTAAGGGGAGGCTGGACAAGCATATGAGGGAGAAGGGAATAGAGGGTTGCGCTGATAGAGTTAGATGAGGAAAGACGGGAGGAGGCTCGAGTGGAGCATAAACACCGGCATGGACTGGTTGGGCCGAATGGCCTGTTTCTGTGCCGTGTATCCGATGGAATCCTATGATAAGCCCTCCAGGAATACGTCCAATCAGAGTTGGCAGCTCGAGTGTGAGGCAGCACCTTCCGTTTGACCAGGTAACATTGTGAAAGTCGGATAGCCAGACGGGGAAGGATGGAATACGAGAGCCTAGTCTTCAGTCACTTACAAGCCTTTACTTACAGAGACACACACGCATTACATACCGGGCACCCCTCAAGATAAGCTTGCCCCACTTCCCAAGCCTCCTCCCATACGTACGAACACAAGCGAGAGCGAGAGAGAGAGTCCCCAGCTAACACCCACCGCCTGAATACAATTAACAAGCACGGTGGTCGTGCTCAAAACCTTCACTTGTCGTGTTAAGAGCCGAGCGCTAAACTGGCACTTGACCAAACAGACGTGGCTGTTCACAGAACATTTCCCCGTGTCTAGCGACTGCGGGAATGCAAGGGTCGACTTCAAAGCTGCAGCTGTAACAACCAACGTGAGAGCAGTAAGGGGCGGCAGGACTGCTCCAATTCACAGCTGAATGTGAAGGGTTTCTAAAGTCTGAAGAACATCTTTCAACCTAAGCAAGGAATTTTACTGCAGAGCTTCCTGAATTCTACAGGCAAGAATAAAATTAACGTTTGTAGAATTGGATACAACAATGAATACCGAAATTACCGTTTTCTACATTTCACAACAGCGTTGGCTTGTAAAAATGACAATTAAATTAAATTACAATAAAGTGAATTATTGCTACAATTACCACATGTGAATCCAACTCTGGATTTCAGCTGAATTTTTAATAAAGGAGGTTTTTTCTTTCAAGCTATACACCATCTTCTTAAGATGTTGGGGCCACTGGAAGAAAGCACCTTTCACGAGCTCAGGACGTCCCAAAGCATTGAAGTACTTTTTGAACTGTTGTAATGTAGGAAACGCGGCAGCCAATTTGCGCACAGCAAGCTCCCACAAACAGCAATGCGATGATGATCAGATCATCTGTTTTAGTGATGTTGATTGAGGGATAAATATTTGCCCCAGGACACCGGGGAGAACTCCCCTGCTCATCTTCGAAATAGTGGCCATGGGATCTTTTACGTCCACTTGAGGGGGAAGACGGGGTCTCGGTTTAATCGTCTCATCTAAAAGACGGCACCTCCGACAGTGCAGCGCTCCCTCAGTACTGCCCCTCCGACAGTGCAGCGCTCCCTCAGTACTGCCCCTCCAACAGTGCAGCGCTCCCTCAGTACTGCCCCTCCGACAGTGCAGCGCTCCCTCAGTACTGCCCCTCCGATAGTGCGGCGCTCCCTCAGTACTGCCCCTCCGACAGTGCGGCGCTCCCTCAGTACTGCCCCATCGACAGTGCGGCGCTCCCTCAGTACTGTCCCATCGACAGTGCAGCGCTGCCTCAGTACTGCCCCTCCGACAGTGCAGCGCTCCCTCAGTACAGCCCCTCCGACAGTGCAGCGCTCCCTCAGTACTGCCCCTCCGACAGTGCAGCGCTCCCTCAGTACTGCCCCTCCAACAGTGCGGCGCTCCCTCAGTACTGCCCCTCCGACAGTGCGGCACTCCCTCAGTACTGACCCTCTGACAGTGCGGCGCTCCCTCAGTACTGACCTTCCGACAGTGCAGCGCTCCCTCAGTACTGCGCCTCCGACAGTGCAGCGCTCCCTCAGTACTGCCCCTCCGACAGTGCGGCGCTCCCTCAGTACTGCCCCTCCGACAGTGCGGCGCTCCCTCAGTACTGCCCCTCCGACAGTGCGGCGCTCCCTCAGTACTGCCCCTCCGACAGTGCGGCGCTCCCTCAGTACTGCCCCTCCGACAGTGCGGCGCTCCCTCAGTACTGCCCCTCCGACAGTGCGGCGCTCCCTCAGTACTGCCCCTCCGACAGTGCGGCGCTCCCTCAGTACTGCCCCTCCGACAGTGCGGCGCTCCCTCAGTACTGCCCCTCCGACAGTGCGGCGCTCCCTCAGCACTGCAACGTTTATGTTCAAGTCTCTGGAGTGGGCCTCAAACCCACAACACTGGGAATCAGAGGCAAGTGTGCTGCCCACTCACTGAGCCATGGCCGACACCAAATCACATGTAGTAATTGCAGCAATGATTTACATTACTGGACAGAGTGGATTATTTTGTTTCATCCCTGAAGCAGCCTCAGAACGGATCCAATTTGCAGCTAATTGTGGACTTAGACGGCTATTGAGCTGATGCCAACGCTTAGTTGCATCTGTCTTAGAAGAAAATGATTGCATGTACACTTGGGTACGTGCCAGACCATTACTGTCTGCCAAAGCATTCCAACCTTTGGCACCCATTTAATTAAACCAGAAATGCCAAAGAATTGCATCTTGGATAGGATGTTGAGCATTAAATACGACTTTCTTGTTTCAGAGGGTGAACGTGTGGCCTGGTGTAGTGCAGAGCCACACGGACCGGGTGCAGTCAGCTTTTGGTCTGCGCGGAGCTGGCTGATCTCTAACCAGATCAGCAGCTAGACAGGCACCACCCCCCCGCCCCCCCGCAGTGCCCTCGGACAAGGAAGAGGGGAGAAAAATAAATCAAGACCGGTTTCCCCGCTGCAGAGTGCCAGCCGGGAAGGTACTAATTATGCACATCTGGTGAGGGCAGGCTCGCAATACTCTCCCAGGTGAGCTCGCCAGGTGCCATGCACTGTCTGCTTGGCCTACATTGGCTCCTGGTCTGGCAACGCCTCAATTTTAAAATTCTCGTCCTTGTTTTTCAAATCCCTCCGTGGCCTCTGTAATCTCCTCCAGCCCTACAACCCTCCGAGATCTCTGCACTCCTACAACCCTCCGAGATCTCTGCACTCCTACAACCCTCCGAGATCTCTGCACTCCTACAACCCTCCGAGATCTCTGCACTCCTACAACCCTCCGAGATCTCTGCACTCCTCCAATTCTGGCCACTTGAGCATCCCCGATTTTAATCGCTCCACCACTGGCGGCCGTGCCTTCAGCTGCCCGGGCCCTAAGCTCTGGAATTCCCTCCCTAAACCTCTCCGCCTCTCCTCCTTTAAGCTGGAGGAGGTCACAGAGATAGGGAGATGGGGGGGGCAAGGCCACGGAGGGATTTGAAAAACCAAGGACGAGAATTTTAAAATCGAGGCGTTGCCAGACCAGGAGCCAATGTAGGTCAAGCAGACAGTGCATGGCACCTGGCGAGTTCACCTGGGAGAGTATTACGATCCAACCGGCCTCTTTGACCAAGCTTTTGGACATCTGCCCCGATACCTCCTTATGTGGCTCGGTGTCAAACTTTGTTTGATGATCGCTCCGGTGAAGCGCTTCGGAACATTAAAGGTGCTATACAAATGCAAGTTGTTGATCTAACTGATTAGCTGGATCCCAGTCAGACGGAAAAAATCTGGGTTCAGGCAATTCTAATTTGCCCCAGTCTTCCGCCAACTCTCGGGCTTGGTATTTCTTTCAACATCCAAACTAAAGGTCGCTTGGATACAGACCAAAGTCAGGGACGCCAAATGTTGGATTGGCATTTGCACTTTCAAACACTCGGATCACTCAAACAATGCCAACATCGAGCAGGCGTCGCCTCCTGTTGGAGAGTTAGCCAGCCGGATGACCGAGTTGTACAGAGTGAATTTAAAACAGATTCTGCTTCATTTCAACAAGTGCCAAATACACATTCTGAACTTGGCGGAGGGCGACTTGCTTTTCCTTTTATATTTTAGTAACATTTTCAGGAAAGCATTTCTGCCTCGGGGAAAGTGTGTTTTTTCTTTAATCTGTCACGTCCGCAGTATAAAGTCACAATTATCTGATTAAAAAGCATCTGCTCTTGTTACCCTTCCTAAACAAACAGAAAAAATCCTGACAGACAGAACACGCTCAGCTCAGTAAATCATACCTTTAACTCACCCCCCTGTTATTTTACTGAATGTGACAGAAAATACTGGAAATACACAATGGTTCCTTCAGTATCTGGGTGGGGGGGGCGGCGGGGAAATGAGAGCGAGAGAATTCACAGAGAGAGAAAAAGAGAGAGACAGAGAGAGAGAGAGACAGAGAGAGAGAGACAAAATTGGAGACAAACGCACCGATTTCTTCACCCAGAGAAGAGGCGTCCGGCAGGGCTGCAATTTGAGCCCGACCCTGTTCAACATATACATAAATGAATTAGCAGACATGCTGGAGCAAAGCGAGTCACCAGGTCTCCGTCTCCTGGATGGAGAAGTGAAATCCCTGTTCTATGCGGACGACCTGGTTCTGCTGTCTCCCACAGAACAGGGATTACAGCAACAACTAGACCTACTCGACAAATACTGCCAAAATTGGGCTCTAACAGTAAATCTAAAAAAAACCAACATCATGATTTTTCAAAAAAGGCCCAGATGTCAGGAAAACAAATACCAGTTTACCCTCAGTGATACCACTATAGGACACACTATGAGCTACACCTACCTTGGTCTAACTATTACAGCATCAGGGAGCTTCAGCATAGCAGTGAATGCACTAAAAGAAAAAGCCCGAAGAGCCCTATATGCAATAAAAAGAAAATTCTACAACATCCAAATCCCAATCAAAATCTGGCTCAAAATATTTGACAGCATAATCCTGCCCATTGCACTGTACGGTAGTGAAGTATGGGGCCCGCTAAATCACCAAAGCTACACTAAATGGGAAAAACACACAATAGAAGCCCTACATGCAGAATTCTGCCGAAGCATCCTTCGCACCCAAAGAAAAACGCCAACAAATGCATGCAGAGCCGAACTAGGCAGATACCCACTGATAATAAACATCCAAAAACGAGCACTAAACTTCCTAAATCACCTCAAATCTAGCTCCCCAGGCACCCTTCATTTCAAAGCCTTTCAGACCCAAGAGCTAAACCCAGAAAAGAGTCCCCTGAGTCAGCTGCTACTGAAACTAAGTACTCAGCCGGACCCTGACCAGCCCCAGACCAACACAGCCGTCCAAACACCAATCCGAGTGAACCAAATCATTAAACAATGCAAAGAAACCTACCTGGAACATTGGAACAAAATAACCGAAAGCCAAAGCAGATTAGAATGTTACCGGGCCCTAAAAAGAGAATATAAACTGGCAGACTACCTCACGACCATCAGAGACACAAAACAGAGACAGACCCTCACCAGGTACAGACTAAGCGACCACCAACTGGAAATTGAAAAAGGCAGATACAAGAAATCCTGGCAGCCTAGAGAGAATAGAATATGCGATCAATGTCTGGCCGGCGAGGTTGAAACAGAAATGCATTTCCTCCTAAAATGCGAAAAATTCAACACATCAAGAAACATATTATTCAACAAGCTAAGCCAAACAACCCCAGATTTCAAGGAATTGGATGACCTGTCAAAATTGAGATTAGTCCTGGGAGAAGGAGACAGACCATACCTTGGGGCCAAATATGTAACAACATGTCACAACCTGAGGACTGTTTAAAATTAAGACTGTTTAAAATTAATATTGAACGTACCAAATGAAGTACAAAGACTGTTTAAAATTAATATTGTTTAAAAGTAATATTGTATGTACCCAACAAATGTCAAATCGATTGACACCTACAGAATGTTGGAAAACTGTACCTTTTTGCTATGTAAGCTTTGGCAATATGGTTCTCTGTAAACTTTCATGCCAATAAAGCATTTGAATTGGAATTGGAATTGGAATTGGCAGAGAGAGACAGCGAGAGAGAGACAGCGAGAGAGAGACAGAGACAGACAAAGAGAGACAAAGAGAGAGACAAAGAGAGAGACAAAGAGAGAGACAAAGAGAGAGACAAAGAGAGAGAGACAAAGAGAGAGAGACGAAGAGAGAGAGACAAAGAGAGAGAGACAAAGAGAGAGAGAGAGAGAGAGAGAGAGAGAGAGAGTGTATTGTGTGCAGTTTTGGTCACCTTATCTGAGGAAGGACGTTCTTGCCATGGAAGGAGTGCAGCGAAGATTCACCAGGCTGATACCTGGGATGGCAGGAATGACGTATGAGGAGAGATTGGGTCGATTGGGCTTATACTCACTGGAGTTTAGAAGATTGAGAGGGGATCTCATCGAAACCTATAAAATTCTGACAGGACTAGACAGACTAGATGCAGGAAGGATGTTCCCGATGGTCGGGGAGTCCAGAACCAGGGGTCACAGTCTCAGGATAAGGGGTAAACCATTTAGGACAGAGATGAGGAGGAATTTCTTCACCCAGAGAGTGGTGAACCTGTGGAATTCTCTGCCACAGAGGGCGGCGGAGGCCAATTCATTAAATATATTCAAGAAGGAGTTGGATATATTTCTTAAGGCTAAAAGGATCAAGGGATATGGGGAGAAGGCAGGGACAGGGTACTGAGTTTGGATGATCAGCCATGATCTCATTGAATGGCGGAGCAGGCTCGAGGGGCCGAATGGCCCACTCCTGCTCCTATCTTCTATGAGACAAAGAGAGACAAAGAGAGGGAGAGACAAAGAGACAGAAGAAAGGAAGAAAGAGAAAGAAAAAGGAAGAAAGAAAGAGAAAATGAAAGAGAAAAAGTGAGATGTAATGAGGAAAAAGAGGAATAGTGAGGGGAGAGAGCAGAGAGGAGGTATGCGAGAGGAGAAAGGAGAGGAAGAAAAGAGTTTACACAAACTCTTCAGCACAGAAGAAGTATTAAATTTGTGTGCTTGTCTTTTTTAATAAAAGATTTTCTGCACTTGGAGCTTTGAGAGTGACTGTTAAAATATCAGAACTCTGAACCACTGAGCCTCACTAACGCAAGTTAATATTGCACCAACTCGACTCGTTCAACAGATATAAAACAAAGATACATTCCCGACATAGAACTCCATCCCAAGTCCATTCTCTGTCTCATCAAAATTGGGGAAAGTGGGACATTCAAGAACACACCAGGGCACCAGTGAAACTTCAGTATCTGTGAAGAGCTGACTGTCCCAGGAAGTTTTTAATAACTTTG
This sequence comes from Somniosus microcephalus, assembly GCF_052327205.1. NCBI lineage: Eukaryota > Metazoa > Chordata > Chondrichthyes > Squaliformes > Somniosidae > Somniosus > Somniosus microcephalus. The sequence continues at coordinate 10,163,779 of NC_140996.1, read as the reverse complement.
AAGTTCAAAAATGTTGGCCTTGCACCAGTTCCAGTTATACAGCAACCAGCAGGAAACCCAAAGGGTAGAGGTGACCTTTACACCCAAATCCCAAACCAAGGCTCACACGGCTTGGCTTCGGTTACACTGAAAATTTTACGTGAAGCAGGACCACTGCAAGACAAAATAAAATGTGCATCATACTGGGCCGACTTACCATAGAATCCGACAGCACAGCAGGCGGCCATTCGGCCCATCGTGCCTGTGCCGGCTCTTTGAAAGAGCTCTCCAATTAGTCCCACTGCCCCCTGCTCTTTCCCCAGAGCCTTGTAAATTTTCTCCCCTGCAAGTATTTATCCAATTCCCTTTTGAAAGTTATTACTGAATCTGCTTCCACCGCCCTTTCAGGCAGCGCGTTCCAGATCACAACAACTCGCTGCGTAAAAAAAATTTCTCCTCATTTCCCGCCCTGGTTTTTGTTTAGCCAATTACAGTAAACTCTTTCTTATCCGACGCCTATGGGACCAGGATGGTGCCCGTTGATGGAAAATTCTGGATAACACGAGAGGTAGACCTACCAAGGCAATTTTTAACACAAACAAAAATTAAAAATCAAGAAATGTACTGTATAATTGGGAAGTCGCCTACAGAATGTTCCGTTAAATGTATGGTGGAATCGGCAAGATTACCGGTTATTGAGGTGTTGTTTTGTATTGAGATGTATCTATTTTGCCGGTTATTAAAGTATTCCGGATGATTAAAGTGCTGTGTAAACAAGAGTTTACTATACTTTAAATCTGTGTCCTCTGGTTACCGACCCTCCTGCCACTGGAAACAGTTTCTCCTTATTTACTCTATCAAAACCCCTCATGATTTTTTAACACCTCTATTAAATCTCCCCTTAACCTTCTCTGCTCCGAGGAGAACAACCCCAGCTTCTCCAGGTAACTGAAGTCCCTCATCCCTGGTACCATTCCAGTAAATCTCCTCTGCACCCTCTCCAAGGCCTTGACATCCTTCCTAAAGTGTGGTGCCCAGAATTGGACACAATACTCCAGCTGGGGCCGAACCAGTGATTTATGAAAGGTTTAACATAACTTCCTGGCTTTTGTATTCTATGGCTCTATCGATAAAGCCAAGGATCCCAGATGTTTTTTTTTAAACAGCCATATCAACTTGCCCTGCCACCTTCAACGATTTCTGTACGTACACCCGCAGAGCTCTCCATTCCCGCATCCCTTTTAAAGCGTACCATTTTGTTTATATTGCCTCTCCTCTTCCTACTTTCCAAAATGCATCACTTCTCACAAAAGGAGGAGAAAAAAATACAAATATTTGGAAGATCAAAATAAATTCATAAATATGCCAGGGAACAAATCACCAGTGTGATTTTCATTTAATAATTTTTTTAATCACAAAGTCCGATCACAATTGATGAAAGCAGAGTTTTCAAACTTTGCCAAATGGCAAAAAATCTGTACAACATGTTTCTTGACTTTAGCCGATTTTGTAGATAGGAGTTAAAAATAGCTGTATTTTTAAAAAGGTCCCTTTGTCGTTGTATTGAGGGAGTGGCTAATATGAATAAAAAGTCTACAAAATTCTTTCATCCAAAAGTCTTGCAGGTTATCAGACTATAAGAAATGCATTGCAAAAAGAGTCCTTTAATCACTTCTGGACTGATTTTATCATTATTGTGTTCTAAATATTTATACCATCACTTACTCACCTCTTCTGCCAGCCATGGCTCGGTGGGCAGCACTCTTGCCTGAGTCAAAAGGTTGTGGGTTCAAGTCCCACTCCAGAGACGTGAGCACAAAAATCTAGGCTGACACTCCTAGTGCAGTACTGAGGGAGCGCCGCACTGTCGGAGGGGCAGTACTGGGGGAGCACCGCACTGTCGGAGGGGCAGTACGGAGGGAGCGCCGCACTGTCGGAGGGGCAGTACGGAGGGAGCGCCGCACTGTCGGAGGGGCAGTACTGAGGGAGCGCCGCACTGTCGGAGGGGCAGTACTGAGGGAGCGCCGCACTGTCGGAGGGGCAGTACGGAGGGAGCGCCGCACTGTCGGAGGGGCAGTACGGAGGGAGCGCCGCACTGTCGGAGGGGCAGTACTGAGGGAGTGCTGCACTGTCGGAGGGGCAGTGCTGAGGGAGCGCCGCACTGTCGGATGGGGCAGTGCTGAGGGAGCGCCGCACTGTCGGAGGGGCGGTACTGAGGGAGCGCCACACTGTCGGAGGGGCAGTGCTGAGGGAGTGCTGCACTGTCGGAGGTGCAGTGCTGAGGGAGTGCTGCACTGTCGGAGGGGCAGTGCTGAGGGAGTGCTGCACTGTCGGAGGTGCAGTGCTGAGGGAGCGCCGCACTGTCGGAGGGGCGGTACTGAGGGAGCGCCGCACTGTCGGAGGGGCAGTACTGTGGGAGCACCACACTGTCAGAGGTGCCGTCTTTCGAATGAGGCGTTAAACCGAGGCCCCGTCTGCCCTCTCGGGTGGACGTAAAAGATCCCACGGCACTGTTTTGAAGAAAGAGCAGGGGAGATAGCCCCGGTGTCCTGGCCAATATTTATCCCTCAACCAACATCACTTATCTGGTCATCATCACACTGTTTTTTGTGGGAGCTTGCTGTGCGCAATTTGGCTGCCACATTTGAGACATTACAACGGTGACTACACTTCAAAAAGTACTTCATTGGCTGTAAAGCACTTTGGGACGTCCTGAGGTTGTGAAAGGTGCTATAGAAATGCAAGTCTTTCTTTACAGTAAATACGTGTCCTTACAACTAAGATAGTTTGAGCCGGAATGTAATGACATGACAATATGATATTTCAGACCAGAGAAAAGAAATGGTGGACGTCCCATGGAAGTCTCCAGCACTGAAGGGGGCTATTCAGCCCATCGTTACTTACCGACTCTTTGCTGCAGCAACTCAAAAATTAATCCCACTGCCCTGGAGTCTCCCATCACCCTGTATCTTCCCCTGCTTCAAATGTTCATCGACTCCTCTCAAAAGATGCAATGGCCTCTGCCTCAGCTAGCCGCACAGTCCACCAACCTGTCTCCGGCCTGCTGAAGTCTTTTTGCGATCCTCCTTGCTGTTCGCCAAACCCTCACACCTCAAGGTAATGTTCCCGTGCCCAAGTCCAAATTATCCCTCTCAAAAAACTGGACCCAGCACTTACCCCTGGGATACAATAGTTCCAAACATTCGCCCATCAGAACAACCTTTAAACCTTGTGCTTTGCACGTGATCTTCACCGTCATTTTTTATATACCGTTACATAAGATTTACAGCACAGTAACAGACCATTCGGCACAACATAGAAAATAGGAGCAGGAGTCGGCCACTCGGCCCCTCGAGCCTGCTCCGCCATTCAATGAGATCATGGCTGAGCATCCAAATTCAGTACCCTGTCCCTGCCTTCTCCCCATATCCCTTGATCCCTTTAGCCTTAAGAAATATATCTAATTCCTTCTTGAATATATTTAATTAATTGGCCTCAACTGCCTTCTGTGGTAGAGAATTCCACAGGTTCACCACTCTCTGGGTGAAGAAATTCCCCCTCATCTCTGTCCTAAATGGCTTACCCCTTATCCTTAGACTGTGACCCCTGGTTCTGGACTCCCCCGCCATTGGGAACATCCTTCCTGCATCTAGTCTGTCTAGTCCTGTTAGAATTTTATAAGTTTCAATGAGATCCCCTCTCACTCTTTTGCAACAGGTCCCTGACGGTGTTTGTTCTCCACACGCGCCTCCTCCCACTCTATTTACTTCATCTCACCCCCACCACTTGCGCGCTGCATTGTCAGAGGCGCCATCTTTCAGCTGCGATGCTAGCCGCAGGCCCCGTAGCCCAACAGTGACGACAATTCAGGAGTAATTCACTGCCTGTGATGTGCTTTGGGATGGCCTGAGGATGTGGACTCTTGTGTGTATTTTCTTTTTAAAAAGTGCAGTGGCGCTAGCGACTGGTGCGGTCATTCTGCTCGGCGCTTAGACACAGTTATAGCAAAGGCAGAAAAAGCCATCTTCCGCGCAAATCCAGCAAACAGGACCAGGGTAAACAAGAGAATGTTCAGCAGTGTGCAGCTGCAACTCTCCGAGCTAGTAGAAAGTCGGGCCAGAATTGGGCGCGGCCTTCTTTGTTTTTTTCATATGCTCTCCCTCAGAATTATATGGGAAGTATAACTGTACAGGTTTCTATTGTAACAGCAACAATTCTACAACTAAAAAGAGAAATCCTGTCAGGATACTGCGGCTCCTTGATGTGAAGGAAGGATGCAAAGCTTTGTCGTCCTTGAACCTTCTCAAGCTGCTCCAACTCCCAGGTGAAATTTCAGCATTTTTGCGGGGGCACGTGTAAACACAAAACTTGTACAATTTCCTCTCGTGTCTACTAACCTTGCGTCTGACAAGGGGAAGCTAATTACAGTAAGCTCTTGTTTAAACGTCACTTAATCATCCGGAATACTTCAATAACTGGCAAAATACATAACCGGTAATCTTGCAGAATCCATCCAGCGCTCGTTTTACCGAGTCCGAGTCTCCCGCGGACGGTGGCCGAGTTAGTCAGTGGTTTTTATTTTTGTGTGTGTTAAAAATTGCCTACCTCTCCGCTAGCCAGAGTTTTTCATCAACCGGCACCATCCCAGTCCCGTAGGTGCCGGATAAAGAGTTTACTGTATCAATGTTTAGCGAGAATATGCTGGTCATTTATGGCAACGAGCCATCAGATTAAATGACAGGACTTGCATTTCTATAGCGCCTTTCAGGACCTCAGGACCTCCCAAAAGCTCTTTACAGCCAATGAAGTACTTGTTTTGAAGTGTAGTCACTGTTGTAATGTGGGAAACACAGCAGCCAATTAGCGCACAGCAAGCTCCCACAAACAGCAAGGTGATAATGACCAGATAATCTGTTTTTTAGTGATGTTGGCTGAGGGATAAGTATCATCCAAAACACCGGGGAGAACTCCCCCTGCTCTTCTTCGAAATAGCGGCCGTGGGATCTTACGGTTTAACTTCGCTGTCAGAACAACCTTCTGGGTCAGAGGAGCGAGCGCGGCCAACTGAGCCGCGGCTGACACCCACCAAAGTGCGTGCGTTGGACAGGTGTTGAGCTTCCGCCGGCAAACATCAGCAGCACGGTGGGGGGCTTAGCATGCACGGTGTCCTCCAAAGCACAACCTCTCTTCCAAAAGCCTAAATTAAAAGTATGCAGATGCAGGACAGACCGAAGCCAGCAACAACAGTTTCTTGTCCCCGTTCCAACTCCTTGCCACAAACAGACTTCAATTGCCTCAAGATTTCAGGAAAACAAACCATGAAAGTAACCCTTTCTTCAGAGTGCTCAGTTACTTCTTGCAAATAACATTTAATACTGAAAGCCCTGCAATACCGGCCGTACAGAACAGATGGGGAAGTGAAAATCCACTCATGACACAAGAACATAAGAAATAGGAGCAGGAGTCGGCCATTCGGCCACTCGAGCCAGCTCCGCCATTCAATAAGATCATGGCTGATCATCGACCTCAACTCCACTTTCCTGCACTATCCCCATATCCCTTGATTCCCTTAATATTCAAAAATCTATCTCTCTCAGCCTTGAATATACTCAAAGGGGGGAGAAATTCAGTACCACCCCGTTTGGGGCACAATTATTGGCCGGGCGCAAAGTTTAGCGCCTGGTGCTAATTATTGCCTCCGACTGCAAACTTGGCTTCTATCGCCCCTGGAGGTGATTGGAGCGCTAAATCAGGCGCTACACATCTCTTAAAGCGCTAACGCCGAGGAGCGAGGCGCTACCTCAGAGCGCTGGTGAAGCTCATGTGATGTCATAGAGTCATAGAGTAATACAGCATGGATAGAGGCCCTTCGGCCCATCGTGTCCGCGCCGGCCATCAAGCCCTGTCTAATCTAATCCCATATTCCAGCATTTGGCCCGTAGCCTTGTATGCTATGGCATTTCAAGTGCACATCCAAATGCTTCTTAAATGTTGTGAGGGTTTCTGCCTCCACAACCCTTTCAGGCAGTGAGTTCCAGACTCCAACCACCCTCTGGGTGAAAAAGTTCTTTCTCAAATCCCCTCTAAACCTCCCGCCCTTTACCTTGAATCTATGCCCCCTAGTTATTGACCCCTCTACTAAGGGAAAAAGCTCCTCAGCATCCATCCTATCTATGCCCCTCATAATTTTGTACACCTCAAACATGTCCCCCCTCAGCCTCCTCTGCTCCAAGGAAAACAAACCCAAGCTCAGTCAGCAATGGAACACAGACACACTGGCGCCAGCCAGTTCTTAAAGGGGAGGGTCGATCTTGCTCTCCATCCACACCCTGCTCATTGCAGCCTTGAATCTCAGCCTGGAGAGACCTGTACATCAAATCTGCTGGAAAGAACAATGGAGAGGCCCAGGGAAAGAGCTCAGAGTGCAGCCCCCACAGTCTCTTCTAAATCGATACAAGGAAGGTCAAATCAAAATGAACCTGCAAAGTGCTGCTCAGTTCTCAAAACTCCTTCACACAACGTTGAACCTCTCCAGAAGTCTCTCTCTCTCTCAGAATGCGTGGTGCAAAAATGTCGCCGACAAAAATTGGCAGGAAGCGGTCGCCTTTAAATAGCGCTCCCCCAGTCCCTTCCTGACTGCAAAACGCTCCCCTCAACCTGTCGTTGCTAGCGGCAGGCGGTAAGGCAGGGGGCGCCACTCAATATCCGGTCCGGGGTGCTAGCGGGGCGTTGCACACTCGACTGACGTCACGATCTGCGGGTGCAGGAGATCATGGCGGTAGTGTTTAGCACCGCCGCAAAATGTCTGGTCAATTTCACGAGCGGCGCAAACATCGCCGTGCCCGGGCACTAGTTGCTTTGCGCCCCGTTAGCGCCTTTAGGGTGTTAACAGGAGGTGCAAAGCAACTGAATTTTCCCCCCATAGACTCAGCATTCACAGCCCTCTGGGGCAGAGAATTCCAAAGATTCACAGCCCTCTGAGTGAAGAAATTCCTCCTCATCTCAGTCTTAAATGGCCGACCCCTTATCCTGAGACTGTGACCCCTAGTTCTAGACTCTCCAGCCAGGGGGAAACAACCTCTCAGCATCTACCCTGTCAATCACCCTCAGAATGCTGTATATTTCAATGAGATCACCTCTCATTCTTCTAAACTCCAGCGAGTATCGGCCCATTCTACACAATCTCTCCTCATAGGACAGCCCTCTCATCCCGGGAATCAATCTAGTGAACCTAATGAATCAATCTAATAACAAACAGACCTCGGAACGCCATCCATCATGGATTTGTAACGAGAACAAGGTAAACAGACATCCTTCAGCAATGGTTTGCAACCTTACGGATAACCTCTGACCCACACCCGGGCTCGATAGCAAAATATACCTTGTGAAACAGGAAATTTCGACACGACTACATTTCCACGAGCAGGAGGACAGAGACGCACTCATCACTGGAAACTGGCTGAAAAAGGATTTCCTAGCGCGGCAACTAATTGTTTTATTTGATCCCAAGAACTTTGCCACATCAACTCCACTAAATTTTTCCTTCTACTAAATCAAGTCTGCAAGCCTTTTACTATCCAAAAGGAAATAATTAACTTGATAAATACGCTGTAACCCAGAGCTGTGATAACTCTCTGACATGTTCTTCAAGGAGCGATCGTGTATGCTGTGACCATTTGGTCTTCTACAAATCATTACTGCTGGAAAAAAATAACAACGAACCATTTACTGATCATCATAAACCAATCCCAATTCAGTAAGAGTGCGAGATTGTAATTTTTCAGTCTCTCTCAGCTTTTTGAATTTAAATGGTTATTTAAGAGAGTTCAGGACAAGAGTAAGGCATCCTTGCTGCAATTATATAGGGCTTTGGTGAGACCACACCTGGAGTACTGTGCACAGTTTTGATCTCCAAGGACAGATAAACTTGACTTAGAGGGGGTGCCTCAAAAGGGTCACTAGACTGATTCCTGGGATGAGAGGACCTATTCATAGAATCATAGAAATTTACAGCACAGAAGGAGGCCATTCGGCCCATTGTGTCCGCGCCGGCCGACAAAGAACTACCCAGCCTAATCCCACTTTCCAGCACTTGGTCCGTAGCCCTGTAGGTTCCGGCACTTCAAGAGCATATCCAAGTACTTTTTAAATACGATGAGGGTTTCTGCCTCTACCACCCTTTCAGGCAGTGAGTTCCAGGCCCCCACCACCCTCTGGGTGAAAAAAATTCTCCTCAAATCCCCTCTAAACCTCCTGCCAATTACTTTAAATCTATGCCCCCTGGTTATCGACTCCTCTGCTAAGAGAAATAGGTCCTTCCTATCCACTCTATCTAGGCCCCTCATAATTTTATACACCTCAATTAGGTCTCCCCTCAGCCACCTCTGTTCCAAAGAAAACAATCCCAGCCCATCCAATCTTTCATCATAGCTAAAATTCCCCAGCCCAGACAACATCCTCGTAAATCTCCTCTGTACCCTCTCTAGTGCAATCACGTCCTTCCTGTAATGTGGTGACCAGAACTGCACACAGTACTCTAGCTGCGGCCTAGCTAGTGTTTTATACGATAGCAAAATACTGCGGATGCTGGAAATCCGAAATAACAACAGAAAACGCTGGAAAAACTCAGCAGGCCAGGCAACATCCGTGGAGAGAGAAATAGAGTCAACGTTTCAGGTCGAAGTTCTGAAGAAGAGTTTCGACCTGAAACGTTAACTCTGTTTCTCTTTCCACGGATGTTGCCTGGCCTGCTGAGTTTTTCCAGCGTTTTCTGTTATTTAGTGTTTTATACAGTTCAAGCATAACCCCCTGCTCTTACATTCTGTGCCTCGGCCAATAAAGACAAGTATCCCGTATACCTTCTTAACCACCTTATCTACCTGTCTGATACCTTCAGGGATCTGTGGACATGCACTCCGAGGTCCCTCTGATCCTCTTCACTTCTCAAGTGTCCTACCATTTATTGTGTATTCCCTTGCCTTGTTAGCCCTCCCCAAATGCATTACCTCACACTTCTCTGGATTGAATTCCAGTTGCCACTGTTCTGCCCAGCTTTCTTCTACATTATCAACCACACGGCCAATTTTTGTATCATCTGCAAACTTCGTAATCATACTTCCTACATTCAAGTCCAAATCATTGCTATATACCACAAAAAGCAAAGGGCCCAGTACTGAGCCCTGCGGAACCCCACTGGAACCAGCCTTCCAGTCACAAAAACACCCTTCGACCATTACCCTTTGTTTCCTGCCTCTGAGCCAACTTGCCACTTCTCAGGAGTATAGAAGAATGAGAGGTGATATCATTGAAACATATAAAATTCTGAGAGGGTTTGACAAGGTAGATGCTGAGAGGTTGTTTCCCTTGGCTGGGGAGTCTAGAACTAGGGGGGCACAGTCTCAGGATAATGGGGTCGACCATTTAGGACTGAAATGAGGAGAAATTTCTTCACTCAAGAGGGTGGTGAATCTTTGGAATTCTCTACCCCAGAGGACTGTGGATGCTCAGTCAGTGAGTATATTCAAGGTTTAGATCGATAGATTTTGGAATATTAAGGGAATCAAGGGATATGGGGATCGGGCAGGAAAGTGGATTTGAGGTAGAAGATCAGCCATGATCTGATTGAATGGCGGAGCCAGCTCGAAGGGCCGTATGGCCTACTCCTGCTCCTATTTCTTATGTTCTTAAGCTTGACTTCGTTGTAATTGGGCCACAGTGGTTCCTAAACAAAAGAACAGGAGGAGGCCATTCAGCCCCTCGAGCCGGTTCTTGTCATTCAATTAGATCACTGCTGATCTGCATCTTAACTCCATCTATCCGCCGTGGTTCCGTAACCCTTAATACACGTGTCTAACAAAAATCTATCAATCTCCATTTTGAAATTTTCTATTTCATCCCCAGCCTCAGCAGCTTTTCTTTTGGGGGGGGGGGGGGGGGTGGGGGGGGCGGCGGGGGGGGGGGGAATGTTTTCCAGATTTCCACTGCCCTTTGTGTGAAGAAGTGCTTGTGGGGAGCGGGCAGGGAAATGGAGCTGAGCCCAAGATCAGATCAGCCATGATCTCATTAAATGGCGGAGCAGGCTCGAGGGGCCAAATGGCCGACTCCTGCTCCTATTTCTTATGTTCTTATGTTCCTAACATCACCCCTGAATGACCTAGCTCTAATTTTAAGGTTATGCCCCCTTGTTCTGGACTCCACCACCTCCCCCCACCAGAGGAAATAGTTTCTCTCTATCTACCCTTTCAGCTCCTTTAAATCATCTCAAACACCCCTTAGCCTTTCAGACCTGGTATTTTTCTGGTAGACCTGCGCTGCACCCCATCCAAGGCCACAGCCTTCCTGAGATGCGGGGCCCAGAACTGAAGGCTCTTTTCAAACAAGTGTGGAAAAAAAAACTTGAAACATTCTTAATCTAATATTATAGTCCGCCATGACATTACTCACCTGGAAATCGTCATTCGGAAAAAGCAGCATGTCCCGTAAAGGATCACTGATAATCTGTGCTTTCTTCTGTAATAAGACATTCTCATAGTCTATTGGTTCAATGTCCTTTGGCTTAGCCTACAAAGAAAACACAAAGACAATTTGAGTCGAAGAGATTTTACTGTTCTCATATTGTGAAAATGTCGAGTACTTAATATCCAAACTACTGTTTTCAATTATCAGTCAACACTTAGAAGCTACAATCCTTCATGGGGCATAGAAACATAGAAGATAGGAGCAGGAGTAGGCCATTCGGCCCTTCGAGCCTGCTCCGCCATTCAATGAGATCATGGCTGATCATCCAAACTCAGTACCCTGTCCCTGCCTTCTCCCCATATCCCTTGATCCCTTTAGCCTCAAGAAATATATCCAACTCTTTCTTGAATATATTTAATGAACTGGCCTCCACCGCCCTCTGTGGCAGAGAATTCCACAGGTTCACCACTCTCTGGGTGAAGAAATTCCTCCTCATTTCAGTCCTAAATGGCTTACCCCTTATCCTTAGACTATGACCCCTGGTTCTGGACTCCTCGGCCATCAGAAACATCCTTTCTGCATCTAGTCTGTCCAGACCTGACAGAATTTTATAGGTTTCGATGAGATCCCCTCTCAATCTTCTAAACTCCAGTGAGTATAAGCCCAATTGACACAATCTCTCCTCGTATGTCATTCCTGCCATCCCAGGTATCAGCCTGGTGAATCTTCGCTGCACTCCCTCCATGGCAAGAACGTCCTTCCTCAGGTAAGGTGACCAAAACTGCACACAATACTCAAGGTGCAGTCTCACCAAGGCCCTGTACAACTGCAGCAAGACATCCTTGTTCTTGTACTCGAACCCTCTCGCTACGAAGGCCAACATACCATTTGCCTTCTCAACCGCCTGCTGCACCTGCATGCTTACCTTCAGCGACTGGTGCACAATAACACCCAGGTCTCTTTGCACTTCCCCTTCTCCCAATCTATTGCCATTCAAATAATAATCTGCCTTTCTGTTTTTGCCACCAAAGTGGATAATCTCACATTTATCCACATTATAGTGCATTTGCCATTTTTCTGCCCAATCACCCAACCTGTCCAAATCGTACTGGAGTTTCAGGACATCCTCCTCACAGCATACCCTCCCACCATTGGTGACGGAATCCCCAACATTTGTTGTTCTATCACCAATAGTCTGCCCACACAGTTATTAATACAACAACAATGTGCATTTATATAGCACCTTTAATGTAGTAAAAAGCCCCAAGGTGCTTCACAGGAGCGTTATCAAACACAATTTGACACTGAGCCACATAAGGAGATATTAGGACAGGTGACCAAAAGCTTGGTCAAAGAGGCAATATTTAAGACGCGTCTTAAAGGAGCAGAGAGTGGCAAAGAGGTTTAGGGAGGGAATTCCAGAGCTTAGGGCCCAGGCAACAGAAGGCACGGTCACCACAGGTTGAGCGATTATAATCAGTGATCCTCGAGATGGCAGAATTAGAGAAGTGCAGATATCTCGGCGGGGGGGGGGGGGGTGGTTGTGGGGCTGAAGGAGATTACAGGGATAGGAAGGGGCGAGGCCATGGAGGGATTTGAAAACAAGGATGAGAATTTTGAAATCGAGGCCTTGCTTAACCGGGAACCAATGTAGGTCAGCGAGCACAGGGGTGATGGGCGAGCGGGACTTGGTGCGAGTTAGGACACGGGCAGCTGAGTTTTGGATGACCTCAAGTTTACAGCCAATGAAGTGCTTTTTGGAGTGTAGTCACTGTTGTAATGTAGGAAACGCAGCAGCCAATTTGCACACAGCAAGCTCCCACAAACAACAATGTGATAATGACCGGATAATCTGTTTTGTTTTAGTGATGTTGATTAAGGGATAAATATTGGCCTCCGGGACATGAGCAAAGAAAGTGGACAGCTCCATTAATGTGCGATGCTTGCTGGCTAAACATAGCGTCAAATGTGAAAATAAAGTCGTGCTTTAGTCCTGCGAAACTCAATCATTGAGTTTATTTTGAACTTAGCAAATCGGGTATTGCTGAAAAAAAGGACGAACAACCTTGGGTTTCAAAACTACTGTTCCTAAACCATTGCCTTAGTTTGACAACATTTTCGACCAATCACCCTCCAAAGATTTTTTTTTTTTAAATACATATTTACAGTTAGTTTACTATTTAAGTTCATTTCCATTCAGTCACACATTGGCAACTGTTAAGCCAGACTTACACATTGAGCTGCTAAAACCACACACACACACACACACACACCACACCCCCACACACACACCCCCACACACACACCCCCACACACACACCCCCCCACACACACCCCCCCACACCGCCCCCCACACACACCCCCCCACACACACACCCCCACACACCATTCACAATTCACAATTCAAATCGCTTTATTGGCATAAGTTACATCTTATGTTGCCAAAGCATCAAAATACATTTATGGTTGAGCACATAAACGCAGTTCTATTCATAGTGTATAAACAGGTATCATAGAGTCATAGAGTTTTACAGCACAGAAAGAGGCCCTTCGGCCCATCGTGTCTGCGCCGCCCATCCATCCCTGTCCAGTCTAATCCCATTTTCCAGCATTTGGTCCATAGCCTTGTATGCAATGGCATTTCAAGTGCTCATCCAAATGCTTCTTGAATGTTGTGAGGGTTCCTGCCTCCACCACCCTTTCAGGCATTGAGTTCCACATTCCAACCACCCTCTGGGTGAAAAAGTTCCTCCTCAAATCCCCTCTAAATCTCCTGCCCCTTACCCTGAATCTATGCCCCCTTGTTATTGACACCCCCACTAAGGGGAAAAGTTCCTCTTTATCTACCCTATCTATGCCCCTCATTATTTTGTACACCTCAATCAGGTCCCCCCTCAGCCTTCTCTGCTCCAAGGAAAACAACTCCAGCCTGTCCAGCCTCTCTTCATAGCTGAGGCGCTCCATCCCAGGTAACATCCTGGTGAATCTTCTCTGCACCCTCTCCAAAGCAATCACATCCTTCCTATAGTGAGGCGACCAGAACTGCACACAGTACTCCAGCTGTGGCCTCACCAGCGTTTTGTACAGCTCCATCATAACCTCCCTGCTCTTATATTCTATGCCTCGGCTAATGAAGGCAAGTATCCCATATGCCTTTTTAACCACCTTATCTACCTGCTCCGCTGCCTTCAGGGATCTATGTACATGTACACCAAGGTCCCTCTGACCCTCTGTACTTCCTAGGGTCCTACCACTCATTGTGTATTCCCTTGCCTTATTTGTCCGTCCAAAATGCATCACCTCGCACTTTTCAGGGTTAAATTCCATTTGCCACTTTTCCGCCCATCTGACCAACCCGTTTATATCGTCCTGTAGCCGGAGGCTTTCCTCCTCGCAATTTACCACCCCACCAATTTTCGTGTCATCTGCGAACTTACTGATCATACTTTTTACATTCTCATCCAAATCATTTATGTAGATCACAAACATTAAGGGACCCAGCACCGATCCCTGAGGTACCCCACTGGACACAGGCTTCCAGTCACAAAAGCAACCTTCGACCATCACCCTCTGCCTCCTGCCACTCAGCCAGTTTAGGATCCAACGCGCCAAGGCACCCTGGATCCCATGGGCTCTTACCTTCTTGACCAGTCTCCTATGCGGGACTTTGTCAAAAGCTTTACTGAAGTCCATGTAAACCACATCCACAGCATTTCCCTCATCCACCCCACAAGTCACCCCCTCGAAAAATTCGATCAGATTTGTTAGACATGATTTACCCTTGACAAAGCCATGCTGACTATCCCCGATTAATCCTTGCCTCTCCAAGTGGAGATTAATTTTGTCCCTCAGAATTTTTTCCAATAATTTCCCCACCACAGATGTTAGACTCACTGGCCTGTAATTCCCTGGTTTATCCCTGCTACCCTTCTTGAATAATGGTACTACGTTAGCTGTTCTCCAGTCCTTTGGTACATCCCCTGTGGCCAGAGAGGTTCTGAAAATTAGTGTCAGAGCCCCTGCAATCTCCTCCCTTGCCTCCCACAGCAGCCTGGGATACATCTCGTCCGGGCCTGGGGATTTATCCACTTTTTGGCCCGCTAAAACCGCCAGCACCTCCTCCCTCTCGATGCTAATATGTTCAAGTATGTCACAGTCCCCTTGCCCGATTTCTATGTCTGCATCGTCTTTCTCCATAGTGAACACAGATGCAAAAAATTCATTTAAAACCCCGCCTACATCCTCTGGCTCTACACACAGATTGCCACTTTGGTCCCTAATGGGCCCTACCCTTTCCCTGGTTATCCTCTTGCCCTTAATATACTTATAAAACATCTTAGGATTTTCCTTTATTTTGCTCGCCAGTGTTATTTCATGGCCCCTCCTCGCCCTCCTAATTTCTTTTTTAAGTATGCCCCTGAGTGTATAAATATACATTCGCATTGTTTATATTTTTTCTTTTCTTAGTTTACTGGTTGTCCCTCTGTTCATGGCAAGCTGTAACATAGTGTGCCGCCAGTGTTACACAGCTTCTCTCCTCTCCCAGTAGGAATGGGAGTTTTTGGTTGTCATTCAGATTTCTGAATTCAGGGCATATTTGTGAGAATTTTTGGTAGAAATTCTCCCTGATGCCCTGATATTTTCCACAGGCTGTGAGGAAGTGCATCTCTGTCTCCACTACTCCCTGACTGCAGTGAGAGCATATCCTGTCTTCTCTTGGCAGCCTGGTCTGCTTGTGTCTGCCTTTTTCGATCGCTAGGCTGTGTTCGCTAAGTCTGTACCTTGTCAAGGTTCTTCTGTTTGTTATCTTTTACCCCCACACACCCCCACACCCCCCCACACACACACCCACACACACACACCCACACACACCCCCCCACACACACACCCCCACCCCCCCACACACACCCCCCCACACACACACCCCGCCCCCACACCCCCCCCCACACACACACCCCCACACCCCCCCCACACACCCCCACACCCCCCCCCACACCCACACCCCACACACGCACCCCCCCACACACGCACCCACCCACACGCCCCCCCCACCCCCCCCACACACCCCCCCCCACACACACCCACACACCCCCCCCACACACCCCCCCCCACACACGCACCCCCCCACACACGCATACCCACACGCACCCCCCCACACGCACCCCCCCCACACACGCACACCCCCCACACACGCACACCCCCACACCCGCACACCCCCACACATGCACACACACACAACCCCCCCCCCACACCCCCCCCACCCCCCCCCACACACACCCACACACCCACCCCCCCCCCACACACACACCCCCACACACACCCCCCCACACACACCCACACACCCACACCCCCCCCACACCCCCACCCCCACCCCACACACCCCCACACACCCCCCCCCACACACACACCCCCACACACACACCCCCACACACACACCCCCACACCCACACACCCCCACACACCCCCCACACACACACCCCCACACACACACCCCCACACACACACCCCCACACACACACCCCCACACACACCCCCACACCCACACACCCCCCCCCACACACACACCCCACACACACACCCCCACACACACCCACACACACACACACACACCACACACCACACACACACACCCACACACACACAGAACCATCATTCTTTAATTTGTACGATTTTGTAGTCGAGAAGTGCAGCAGTATGGAAAAGAAACTTCGCTTTCTGACTGCGGACCTTCCAGTTTCATACTGAAAGGGTGCAGAGGAGGTCCTACCAGGATGTGGTCAGGTCTAAGGGACTTCAGTTATGAGGAGAGGTTAGAAAGGTTCGGACTGTTCTCCTTGGAACAGAAGAAGGTTAAGAGGTGACCTAATAGAGGCTTTCAAGATGACGAGGGGTATCGACACAAATAAATAAGGGAAAAAATATTTCCTCCAGCCAGTAGGTCAATAACTAGAGGTCACAGATTCAAAATCATTGGCAAAAAATCTAGAGGGGAGATGAGGAGGAATTTTTTTCACTCAGAGAGTTGTCAGGATCTGGAACGCTCGACCTGGAAAAGTGGTGGAAGCTAATTCCATCAATAATTTTAAAAGGGAGTTGGATGAGTTCTGGAGGATGAGGAACTGACAGGGTTACGGACAAAAAGCGGTGGTGGGGGGGGTGGGTGGGACTGAGCACGACGGCTCTTTCAAAGAGCCAGCACAGATACGACGGGCCGAATGGCCTCCTTCTGCGCTGTAAGCTTCTACACTACAGCAGCAAGACAACACGGCTAGATTCTGTGAAACTGGAACAGTGACAGGTTATACAATTAGGGCAATTCCATCGTTGAGCTTTTTGTGACAAAAATATAAACTAGTGCCGGGGTTTTCTGCTTCTGTGAAAGGCAGGCAGTGAGTTCCTGCCCATCATTTCAATAGCCAATGCAAAAGCATTGAAGCCTGGCCTGATTCTCCAGAATAGGAACAGGAGGAGCCCATTTAACCCCTCGAGCCTGTTCCGCCAGTCAATGAGATCATGGCTGATATGCAACCTAACTCCATATACCCGCCTTTGATCAATATCCCTAATACAGGAAACTGTGTGTTATCCGGAGGCTAACTGTCCGGAATGCTCGAGCCACCGGCAAAAATCAGGAGCCGTTTTCGTTGGGTTTTTTTTCTTCTCGTTGCTTTTTTCCTCAACAGTCAAGCTCTGCAAGGTCTGCTGAAGCTGTTGCTAAGCTACAGAGATGCTTGGACTGTTTAGAAGCTGTAGGGTTTGTTGACAGATACGGAGCTCAGAAGCTTCCGTATCTTTCAACATTAGCGCTGGAGTGTCCGGCAGTTTTGAGGGAACGGCAACAGCTCGGTCCCGTCGGTGCCGGATAGCACAAAGTTTCCTGTACCTTTGGTTAACAGAAAGCTATCAATCTCAGATTTAAAATTAATTGATCTAGCATCAACTGCCATTTGCAGAAGAGAGTTCCAAACCAGCTACAAGGCACAAGTCAGGAGTGTGATGGAATACTCTCCACTTGCCTGGATGAGTGCAGCTCCAACAACACTCAAGAAGCTCGACACCATCCAGGACAAAGCAGCCCGCTTGATTGGCACCCCATCCACCACCTTAAACATTCACTCCCTCCACCACCGGCGCACCGTGGCTACAGTGTGTACCATCTACAAGATGCACTGCAGCAACTCGCCAAGGCTTCTTTGGCAGCACCTCCCAAAACTGCCACCTCTTCCACCTAGAAGGACAAGGGCAGCAGGTGCATGGGAACACCACCACCTCCAAATTCCCCTCCAAGTCACACACCATCCTGACTTAGAAGTATATCGCCGATCCTTCATCGTCGCTGGGTCAAAATCCTGGAACTCCCTCCCTAACAGCACTGTGGGAGCACCTTCACCACACGGACTACAGCGGTTCAAGGCGGCGGCTCACCACCACCTTCTCAAGGGCAATTAGGGATGGGCAATAAATGCTGGCCTCGCTAGTGACGTCCACATCCCATCTACCCGCCTTTGGCCCATATCCCTTAATAACTTTGGTTAACGAAGATCTATCAATCTCAGATTTAAAATTAACAATTGATCTGGCATCAATTGCCGTTTGCGAAAGAGAGTTCCAAACTTCGACCACCCTTTGTATGTAGAAGTGTTTCCTAATTTCACTCCTGAAAGGTCTGCCTCTAATTTTTAGGCCATGTCCCCTAGTCCTAGACTCCCCAACCAGTTGACATAGGGTAGTCTACCCTATCTGTTCCCCTTAATATCTTGAAAACTTCAATCAAATCACTCCTTAATGGGCTAATTCAGCACAATAGCAGCCATCAAAAGGGTTAAAAGAACTATTTACAAATATATCTGAAGCGGACACAGTAGATTGTTGACTCCATAACGTAACATGGTAAGATCATCATCAAAGACAATAGATGGGCGTAGGTCTGTTTTTACTTGCTGCTCAGTTTCCTATTTTTGCCTTAGGGACCTCCACGTACACAATGCATTTGAGGTAAGGCATAGTTCAAAATGAGAACTAAAAGCAACCTGGATTACAACAGTACAAAGCAAGCAAGGATTTCACGTTGTAAAACGTTGAACAAATTACTCTGTTCAAGAGTCTGGCCAGTGTTTTGGAATGCAACAACAATGGTATCTCACAAAGCCATTAAGTGGTTTCGCAGTAATCAGGTTAAAATCTATTCTGACATGTGAACACTCACTCGTTCTAGTAAAAAGTACAGACAGGGAAAGTTTCAGATTTGTGTGGGATTGTCATCAAGGGGAACTATATGTAAACGTGGTGATGTCATTGTAAAAGTATGCCAACTAAAATGTGCTTTAGCACACACAGCAGAATTAAGTGCATGGAATTTTGTGATTGCATGCCTATTAAGAACACAAGAACATAAGAAATAGGAGCAGGAGTCGGCCACTCGGCCCTTCGAGCCTGCTCCGCCATTCAATAAGATCATGGCTGATCTTCTACCTCATTCTCCACCTTCCAGCCCCATATCCCTTGATTCCCTTAGTATCCATCTATTAGCCTCTGTGTTGAATATACGCGACTGAGCCTCCACAGCCCTCTGGGGTACAGAATTCCAAAGATTCACCACCCTCTGAATGAAGAAATTTCTCCTCATCTCAGTCCTAAATGGCCAACCCCTTATTCTCAGACTGTGACCCCTGGTTCTTGACTCCCCAGTCAGGGGAAACATCCTCCCTGCATCTACCCTGTCAAGCCCTGTAAGAATTTTATATATTTCAATGAGATCACCTCTCATTCTTTTAAACTGGAGGGAATATAGGCCTCGTCTACTCAATCTCTCCTCATAGGACAATCTCCTCATCCCAGGAATCAGTCTAATGATTCGTTGCACTCCCTCTAAGGCAAGTATATCCTTCCTTAGGTAAGGAGACTAAAACTGTACACAGTACTCTGGGTGTGGTCTCACCAAGGGCCTATATAATTGCAGTAAAACGTCTTTACTCTTATACTTAAATCCCTTTGTAATAAAGGCTAACTGTGTATTTTTTCATTACTGCAAAGAATTGGGACAATTTTGCATGGCACAATTTTAGTGAAACTTAGGACGTGGAGGTGGCGGAAATCCTCAGCAAACCTTCTGTCCTCCATTATCAGCGAATGAAATCAGCCTTCTTCGAAATCCCAGGTGTCAGGAGCCATGCATGTTGGTAAAATGGGTTTGTGAGACTGTGATTTGTGCAATTTCATTGACGGACCATCAATTATGGAGCATAAAAAGGTTTTCTCCCATTTTTCATTAAGAGCAATTTTACCTGGAGTTGTGGTTGTTGATCTAACTCGTAGAACTGAAGCATTTACAGAAGTTACTGACAATCTGAATCAAGCCAAATACCTCAGATCATGAATCAGTGTTCAAATATATTTAATCAAAGGCATCATTTCTGGCTTGCAAATATCATAAAATATAAACACACACACATACATAGACATACAGCCTTTACCGTTAAAAAACATTCACAGTGTTTTGCAGCGGTGTATGAAAGAATATACTGAAGGATATATTAAGAGTGACCAAAAGCTTGGTCCATGGGGTGGGTTTTAAGGGGATCTTAAACTACAACATCAACTTGTATTTATATAGCACCTTTAACGTAGTAAAATGTCCCAAGGCGCTTCACAGGAACGATTATCAGACAATATTTGACACTGAGCCACATAAGGAGATATTAGGACAGGTGACCAAAAGATTGGTTAAAGAGGGAGGTTTTAAGGAGCGTCTTAAAGGAGGAAAGAGAGGCGGAGAGGTTTAGGGAGGGAATTCCAGAGCTCGGGGCCCAGGCGGCTGAAGGCACGGCCACCAATGGTGGAGCAATTAAAATCAGGGATGCGCAAGAGGCCAGAATTGGAGGAGCGCAGACATCTTGGAGGGTTGCAGGGCTGGAGGAGGTTACAGAGATAGGAAGAGGCGAGGCCATGGAGGGATTTGAAAACAAGGATGAGAATTTTTAAATCGAGGCGTTGCTTAACCGGGAGCCAATATATAGGTCATAGAGTAATAGAGTTATACAGCACAGAAAGAGGCCCTTTGGCCCATCGTGTCCGTACCGGCCATCAAACCCTGTCTATTCTAATCCCATTTTCCAGCACTTGGTCCGTAGCCTTGTATGCTATGGCGTTTCAAGTGCTCATCTACATAGAAACATAGAAGATAGGAGCAGGAGTAGGCCATTCGGCCCTTCGAGCCTGCTCCGCCATTCAACGAGATCATGGCTGATCATCCAAACCCTAGCACCCAGTCCCTACACCAACAGCCATCCCACACAAGCCCTATCCCCGTAACCCCGCGTATTTAATCCCCCCCCTAACACTAAGGGCCAATTTTTATCATGGCCAATCAACCTAACCCGCACATCTTTGGACTGTGGGAGGAAACCGGAGCACCCGGAGGAAACCCACGCAAACACGGGGAGAATGTGCAAACTC
Source organism: Somniosus microcephalus (assembly GCF_052327205.1). Classification (NCBI taxonomy): domain Eukaryota; kingdom Metazoa; phylum Chordata; class Chondrichthyes; order Squaliformes; family Somniosidae; genus Somniosus; species Somniosus microcephalus. The sequence continues at coordinate 10,142,887 of NC_140996.1, read as the reverse complement.
CACACAGACAGTCACCCGAGGCCGGATTTGAACCCGGGTCCCTGGCGCTGTGAGGCAACAGTGCTAACCGCTATGCCACCGTTCTTTTTGAATGTTGTGAGGGTTCCTGCCTCTACCACCCTTTCAGGCAGTGAGTTCCAGATTCCAACCACCCTCTGGGTGAAAAAGTTATTCCTCAAATCCCCTCTAAACCTCCTGCCCCTTACCTTCAAACTATGCCCCCTGGTTATTGACCCCTCTACTAAGGGGAAAAGTTCCTTTCTATCTACCCTATCTATGCCCCTCATAATTTTGTACACCTCAATCAGATCCCCCCTCAGCCTTCTCTACTCTAAGGAAAACAACCCCAGCCTGTCCAGTCTTTCTTCATAGCTGAAGCGCTCCAGCCCAGGTAACATCCTGGTAAATCTCCTCTGCACCCTCTCCAATGCAATCACATTCTTCCTATAGTGTGGCGACCAGAACTGCACACAGTATTCCAGCTGTGGCCTAACTAGTGTTTTGTACAGCTCCATCATAACCTCCCTGCTCTTATATTCTATGCCTCGGCTAATGAAGGCAAGTATCCCATATGCCTTTTTAACCACCTTATCTACCTGTCCTGCTGCCTTTGTGAGCACAGGGGCTGATGGGCGAACGGGACTTGGTACGAGGTCGGATACAGGCAGCAGACTTTTGGGTGAGCTCAATTTCACGGAGGGGGCAACTTGGGAGGCCAGCCAGGGGAACGTTGGAATAGTCCAGTCTGGCGGTGACAGAGGCATGGTTGAGGGTTTCAGCAGGAGAGGAGACGTGCGATGTTACAGAGGTGGAAGTATGCGGCCTTGGTGATGGAGAAGATATGGGGTCAGAAGCTCAGCTCAGGGTCAAGTAGGACACCGAGGTTGCGAACAGTTTGGTTCAGCCTCAGACAGTGGCCAGGGAGAGGGATGGAGTCGCTGGCTAGGGAGCAGAGTCCATGCCGGAGGATTGAGGACAATGGCTTCGGTTTTCCCAATTTATTATTTAAAGGAGGAGAGAGGTGGAGAGGCAGAGATGTTTAGGGACGGAAATCCAAAGCGTGGGGGTCCAGGCTGCCGAAGGCACAGCCACCAATGGTGGGGTGAAGAAAGAGAGAGGGAACACACAAGAGGCCAGAACTAAAGGAATGGAAAGTTTGCGAGAGTTGAAGATTGCAGAGATAATGAGGGCAGGACTATAGAGGAATTAAATCACGAGGAGCAGAACTTTAAACGAGGCCTTGGGAGACCAGAACCCCATGTACGTTAGTAAGGTTAGTAGCTATGGGTGAGCAGGACAGGATAAGGGTAGCAGAATCTTGGATGAGCTGGAGTCTACAGAGGATGGATGTCGGGAAGCCAGCCAAGAGAACATTGGAGTAATCATGTCTCAATGTGGGAAAGGCATGGATATGAGAGATTCAGTAACAGATGGGCTGAGGTAGGGGCGAAATTCTGGAGGTGGAAGAAGGCGGTCTACACACAAAGGGTGGTAGAAGTTTGGAACTTTCTTCCGCAAACAGCAATTGATGCTCGATCAATTGTTAATTTTAAATCGGAGATTGATAGATTTTTGTTAACCAAAGGTATTAAAAAGGATTATGGGCCAAAGGCGGGTACAGGAAACTTTCTGGTATCCGGCACGGACGGGACCGACGTGGTGCCAGTTCATCAACAATCCCGGATAACCGAACGCTATAGTAAAAGATACGGAGCTCAGAGCTCCGTATAAAGCAACAAACCCTGTTGCAGCTTCAAAACAATCGGCACAAGTTGCAAGCGTCTCTGTAGCTTAGCAACAGCTTCAGCCACACCCTTGCACAGCAACAGATGGAGTAACAAAAGTAAAAAAAGTTACCTGAACCGACTCCTGAATTTTGCCGGTGGATAGAGCGTTCCGGTTATTTAGGGGCCGGTTAATCGAAAGTTTCCTGTAGATGGAGTTAGGTCGCAGATCAGCCCATGATCTCATCGAAGGGTAGAACAAGCTCGAGGGGCTGAATGGCCTCCTCGTGTTCCCGTGTCTTTGTGATGGGGCAGGATACGTGGTCAGAAGCTCAGCTCAGGTCAAACCGGACACCCAGGGCTGCCAACAGTCTGATTGAGCCTGAGTTAATGGCCGGGAAGAATCATCATAGCAATTACGGCACAGAAGGTGGCCATTCGGCCCATCGTGTACGTGCTGACCAAAAAAGAGCCATCCGGCCTAATCCCACTTTCCAGCTCTTGGTCCGTAGCCCTGCGGGTTACGGCACTTCAAGCGCACATCCTGAATTGTACGGCTCAATACAAACCATGTGGTGCGTGTATTCACTGGGCCAGCAGGCAAGCTGGACTAGAACTAAACTGTTTAAATACTTGGGATCATTCAACTTTTAACTTTGCACAATGATGTTTGAACAGAATTGGCCACTTACACAAAAATACACTTCCACAATATTTAGATATACACTATTTCACACTTGAAAGAAAGAATTGCATGTTTTGTTTTTTAAGATGGTTTGTGGTTCCATCATGGAGCTAGAAAGGGAAACTGTAAATCCAAATCATACCTCTAATTATACAATTTTAAGCACTTGACAAGAATTCTGAAGATTGTCGCTACATCGGCCTGACAGAGAACCGTTTAGAATTGACCGTGTCAATCTGGTTTAAGTAAATATAACTGACAGAGGTTCTACTAATAAGATAAAAGATTGCCAAAGAAATAACCAGACTGATTCCTGGGATGGGGGGGATTGTCCTATGAGGAGAGATTGAGTAGACTAGGCCTATATTCTCTAGAGTTTAGAAGAATGAGAGGTGATCTCATTGAAACATACAAAATTCTTACAGGGCTTGACAGGGTAGATGCAGGGAGGATGTTTCCCCCTGGCTGGGGAGTCTAGAACCAGGGGTCACAGTCTCAGAATAAGGGGTCGGCCATTCAGGACTGAGATGAGGAGAAATTTCTTCACTCAGAGGGTGGTGAATCTTTGGAATTCTCTACCCCAGAGGACTGTGGATGCTCAGTCGTTGAGTATATTCAAGACAGAGATCGATAGGTTTTTGGATATTAAGGGAATCAAGGGATATGGGGATAGTGCAGGAAAGTGGAGATGAGGTAAAAGATCAGCCATGATCATATTGAATGGTGGAGCAGGCGCGAAGGGCCAAATGACCGACTCCTGCTCCTATTTCTTATGTTCTTGTGTTAAACAACTTTTCCGCTTTCTCATATGACATGGAAATGCAGGATAAATTCGGATGCGGAAGGTAGTGGAGTCAGTGGCGAAGGTACGCGATTTGTGGGGGGGACTGAAGACTGAAGCTTCCCTCTTCCCAGTGTTTAGATGGAGGACACTGTGGATCATCCAAGACTGGATGTTGGATAAGCAGCCTGACAACACAGATGTAGCCGAGGGGCTGAGGTGGAGAGGTAGAGCTTGGTGCCGTCGGTGTAAATGTGGAATCAGGTTCCACGTCTACAAACGTCATCGCCAAGAAGCAGCACGCAGATGAGGAAGAGGAAGGGAGCCAAGGATGGATCCTTGAGGGACTTCCGAGGAGACAATGCAGTGTTGGAAAGAGAAGCCACTGGTAGAGAGATACTGTGGCTACAAATCAGATAATTACAGGTGGAACCAAGCTCGGACAGTCCCACCAAGCTGGACGATGGAGGAGGGCACTGGAAGAGGCAGTGTGATTGACTGCGTCAAGACCCGCGAGTAGAAATGATTCATCAAATTCAGTGAAAACATTTTAAATGGGACAACATGATGGAGCAGCAGGATGTGATGGATATAAAGAAAGTAACAACTTGCATTTAGATAGCATCTTTCACTCCTCAGGATTCGAGTACAGGAACAAGGATGTCTTGCTGCAGTTGTACAGGGCCTTGGTGAGACCGCACCTTGAGTATTGTGTGCAGTTTTGGTCGCCTTATCTGAGGAAGACTGTTCTTGCCATGGAGGGAGTGCAGCGACGATTCACCAGACTGATACCTGGGATGGCCGGAATGACATATGAGGAGAGATTGGGTCGATTGGGCTTATACTCGCTGGAGTTTAGAAGAATGAGAGGGGATCTCATTGAAACTTATAAAATTCTAACAGGACTAGACAGACTAGATGCAGGAAGGCTGTTCCCGATGGCGGGGGAGTCCAGAACCAGGGGTCACAGTCTAAGGATAAGGGGTAAGCCATTTAGGACAGAGATGGAGGAAGAATTTCTTCAGAGAGTGGTGAACCTGTGGAATTCTCTACCACACAAGGCAGTTGAGGCCAATTCATTAAATATATTCAAGAAGGGGTTAGATATATTTCTTAAGGCTAAGGGATATGGGGAGAAAGCAGGGGCAGGGTACTGAATTTGGATGATCAGCCATGATCTCATTAAATGGTGGAGCAGGCTCGAGGGGCTGAATGGCCTACTCCTGCTCCTATCTTCTTCTATGTAGGATGTCCCCGAGTACTTCACAGTGCTTTTGAAGTGTAGTCAGTGCGAGATCAAGGAGATTCGTGATCGGATCATCTGTTCTGGCATTGTTGATTGAGAGATGGACGTTGGCCAGGACAGAAGAACATCTTCAAATAGTGCCATGGGATCTTTTATATCCACTGAAGCCTGCAGACAAGGACTCGGTTCAACGTTTGATCTGAAAGACGGCACCTCTAACAGTGCAGCACTCCCTCAGTACGACACCGAAGTGTCAGCCTCGGTTATGTGCTCAAGTCCTTGAGTGGGGATTAAACCCATGACCTCACACAGGCAAGAGTGCTGCCGACTGAGCCACGGCTGACTTCGTTGCCCCACTTTGGCAAGTTTCCAACCTTAGCCACGTCGCCACGGACAGACAGCAAGCAGAGGAAACTTCAGTGCAAAAGTCCACGCTGAAGCTTCCTCCACACATGACAAAGGCAACTACAAGAGAGAATAGCTAACGGACTCAAGAAGGGAGGGAAAAAGCATTTAAAATCTATCGAAGAGTATTTAAGTATAGCATTTTTACAGGTGCCTCATTCAATGTACAGAGGAAGGCAACTTTTCACAAAGATAAACGGGACACAACCACAAGAGATCACGTGTCAGATTTGGTCCTAACCCAAAAAGGAGTTTAAAATAATTGTGACTGCACAGGAGAATGGGTCACGTAGGCAATTATTCCCGAGCTTCCTCCTTCAAAAAAAGGAAGTGAACGAATGCCTCGGAAAAATGAAAACACTCACCATGTTTGGTTAAAATCTAGAGAAGGCGAATGTTAAAGGTCACCTTTCAGTGGGGTGTTTCAATTATAGAGGGGGGGAAGAGACGAGCTACAGAACTTCCAGGTGGATGAAGAAATCTAATGTAAGTGACTTAATGAAATGCAACCTTATTTTTCATGGAGTGCCTTCAGCTGCCTGGGCCCCAAGCTCTGGAATTCCCTCCCTAAACCTCTCCGCCTCTCTCTCCTCCTTTAAGACGCTCCTTAAAACCGACCTCTTCGACCAAGCTTTTGGTCACCTGCCCTAATTTCTTATGTGGCTCGGTGTCAACATTTTTTGTCTTTTAATACTCCTGTGAAGCGCCTTGGGAAATTTTACTACGTTAAAGGCGCTATATAAATACACGTTGTTGTTGTAGTAGTGAGCAAATGCGCTTCCAAGCTCAACCAGATCCTCAATGTAGAGATGGACTGTCGACTCCCTGATTAGGATGAAGGGCAACAACTTGCATTTACATAGCGTCTGTAACGTCCCAGGACGCTTCACAAGGAGCGTCATCAGACAAAGTTTGACACTGAGCCACGTAAGGTGATTATCAGGACAGGTGACCAAAAGCTCGGTCAAAGAGGTCGGTTTTAAGGAGCGTCTTAAAGGAGGAGGGAGAGGTGGAGAGGTTTAGGGAGGGAATTCCAGAGCTTAGGGCCCAGGCAGCTGAAGGCACGGCCGCCAATGGTGGAGCGATGACTATCGGGGAGGCGCAAGAAGCCAGGATTGGAGGAGGTTACAGAGATCTCAGAGGGTTGTAGGGCTGGAGGAGGTTACAGAGATAGGGAGATACGTAAATAGAACAAAAAAACCAGAGGGCAAGATACCACAAGGGCAAGCTTGCTACAGTACAATGCAGTATCGGCAAAAGCTGCCCGATCACCATTTTGCAATATGTGGTACAAAGAATGAAAAATCAATTAATGCAGGATTCGGGATGGGAGCAATTCACTGATGTCGCGACACAAAAAGCAACAGTGGTGTCAATAATTTTCCTGCAATCAAAAAGTAAAATGGAAAAAAAGCTTCCCCTGTTCATTTATTCAGTATACTGGAAAAAAAAATCACAAGACAGCCAACAACCAGAAAAGCACACAATTTTGCACTGGTAACTAGACCCAAGATCGGGGTGTGGGCCGGTAGAGATGCTGATGCGGTAAGTATGGAAACGCAAGAAACATACACACAAAGACAAAAAATAATCATTTGCATTACATGGCCATCTGGCCCAGAAAGCACCAGCGCTGATGGAATGTCGACAGCTGCCGAAGACTCGGTGCGAGAAGTCAAGAGCTATAAAATGACTGACTGTACGTGGTGCAACTTAAATACAGCGATCTACACCATGCACTATTCAGTATACAAGCACCCTGCCAGAAAGCCATGCAAGCAAAATAAATAAGATCTCTGTAGTGAATTCATTCATCTGAATGCTTGGAGCAGGATAATGGAGAGCAAATAGTGCAAAGTCCAAAAAGAAAAGTTAGAGTTAAAAATTCACATTCTAGAAGACTGATGCCCTTTATGCAACTGCTACTGTACTATAAACTCACCACGGTCAAAATCTTCCAGCAGAAATAACCTCTCTCAGTGCAAGCAGATTCATTCAGTGAAGATCCCATAAGCTGAATCATATTATGAGACACAATATAAATAATGCAAATTGCTGCAATCTATATTTGTATATCTGCACAAGACTGGAACTATGCAGAATATCTTACTGTTGAAGAAATCAATGGTTATTCCCTGCCAGAAGGTTGCAAGTTCCACTCCCACTCCAGAGACTTGAGCACAAAATCTCGGCTGACACTCACAGTGCAATACTGAGGGAGCGCCACACTGTCGGAGGGGCAGTATTGAGGGAGCGGCGCACTGCCAGAGGGTCAGTACTGAGGGAGCGCTTAACTGTCGGAGGGGCAGTACTGGGGGAGCGCTGCACTGTCGGAGGGGCAGTACTGTGGGAGCGCTGCACTGCTGGAGGGGCAGTACTGAGGGAGCGCTGCACTGTCAGAGGGGCAGTACTGTGGGAGCGCTGCACTGCTGGAGGGGCAGTACTGTGGGAGCGCTGCACTGCTGGAGGGGCAGTACTGAGGGAGCGCTGCACTGTCGGAGGGGCAGTACTGAGGGAGCGCCGCACTGCCAGAGGGTCAGTACTGAGGGAACGCCGCACTGCTGGAGGGGCAGTACTGAGGGAGCACTGCACTGTCGGAGGGGCAGTACTGAGGGAGTGCCACACTGTCGGAGGGGCAGTACTGTGGGAGCGCTGCACTGCTGGAGGGGCAGTACTGAGGGAGCGCTGCACTGTCAGAGGGGCAGTACTGAGAGAGCACTGCACTGTCGGAGGGGCAGTACTGAGGGAGCACCGCATTGTCGGAGGGGCAGTACTGAGGGAGCGCTCCACTGCACTGTCGGCGGGGCAGTACTGAAGGAGTGCTGCACTGTCGGAGGTGCCATCTTTCAGATGAGACTTTAAACCAAAGCCCTGTCTGCTCTCAGGTGGACATAAAGAATCCCATGGCACTATTTGAAGAAGAGCAGGTGAGTTCTCCCCGGTGTCCTGGTCAATATTTATCCCTCAACCAACTTCACCAAAACAGATTATCTGATCATTATCACATTGATTTTTGTGGGAGCTTGCTGTGCGCAAATTGGCTGCCGCGTTTCCTACATTACAACAGAGGCTGTACTTCAAAAAGTACTGGCATTGATATAACGCCTTTCACGACCACCAGACGTCTCAAAGCGCTTTACAGCCAATGAAGTACTTTTGAAGTGGAGTTTTACGTCCACCCGAGAGCGCAGACGGGACCTCGGTTTAACGTCTCAACTGAAAGGCGGTACCTCCGACAGTGCAACACTGTATTTAAAATAGCGCAGTGACTACACGTCGTCTTTTTTGCTAACTGTTTGTATTAAGATAGGTCAGGACAGGCGTGCAAGGTACGCAAGAATAGAACCAGGTGAGAGGTCAGGAGGCGTTTATTTTCACAGAAAGCCATCTCCTTCTGGAGCAAGTTGCTGGCTCGTGTTGCTGGCTCGTGTTGCGAGTGTAGATTAGCTGCAGGCGTTTACAGTGGAGCTCGGCACTTGGAGTACGGCGCACAGTTCCGGTCTCCATTTTTGAAATAGGATATAGGGGAACTGGTGAAGGTGCAAAAGAGATTTACAAGGATGATACCAGGACGGAGGGGTTCTAACCATCAGGAAAGATTGAGCAGGCAGGGGCTCTTTTCATTTGAAAAAAATAGAGAAGGCTAAGGGGGAGACCTGATCGAGGTCTTGAAAATTCTGAAGGGGTTCGATCGGGTAGACAGAGAGAAAATGTTTCTACTTGTGGGGGAGACCAGAACTAGAGGCCATAAATATAAGATAGTCACTAATAAATCCAATCGGGAATTCAGGAGAAACTTCTTTACCCAGAGAGTGGTGAGAATGTGGAACTCGCTGCCACAGGGAGTGGTTGAGGCGAATAGCGGAGATGCAGTTAAGGGGAAACTAGACAAACACGAGGGCGAAAAGAATACTTCATCTGACCCTATCGGCATAACCTTCTAGTCCTTTCTCCCTCATGTACTTATCCAAAATATTATGTGCTTTTCGTCATTTGTTTTTTTTCCTAATAGTTGCTTCCAACTCAGTGTCAGCCGTGGCTCAGTGGGCAGCACCCTCGCCTGAGTTAGAAGGTTGTGGGTTCGAGTCCCACTCCAGGGACTTTGAGCACACAATCCAGGCTGACACTCCCAGTGCGGTGCTGAGGGAGCGCCGCACCGTCGGAGGTGCTGCCTTTCGGATGAGATGTTAAACCGAGGCCCCCGTCTGCTCTCTCAGGTGGATGTAAAAGATCCTATGGCACTATTTTGAAGAAGAGCAGGGGAGTTCTCCCCGGTGTCCTGGCCAAATATTTATCCCTCAATCAACATCACTAAAAACAGATTATCCGGTCATTATCACATTGCTGTGTGTGGGAGCTTGCTGTGCGCAAATTGGCTGCTGTGTTTCCCTGCATTACAACAGTGACTGCGCTCCAAAAAGTACTTCATCGGCTGTAAAGCGCTTTGGGCTTTCCGGTGGTCGTGAAAGGCGCTATATAAATGCAAGTCTTTTCTTTCTAATTGGACAGTGGGGGCTTGGAGAAGGTGAATAAAAGATTTGAAAGTTCACATTTTATTTAAGAAACTAAAAGGTACAGGAATTTAAAAAAATTAAGTTGAGATAGAACAGAAAAAGGAAAATTTAAGTTGAAAAATAAATAGAACAGGGAAGGGAGGAGGAGAAGTTGGTGAGCAAAATTAAAATGTTGTAAAAATATTTATTTTTAATTAAAATTTTAGGTGTTTAAGTTTAGGATTACCATCACCATAGAGAGAGAGTGAGAGACCTCTGACACTTCAGCAGATTTGTTACGTATTATTAGTGCTTGTTTCAGCAATATAATGCCGGAAATGAAAACTTAAAGAAACACAGCTGGATCGAGAAGCCTTTGCTGCATTAATACTCCAGTCTTAGTGGAATCAATCATTTTAGGCGGAGCACAAACCATGTCTATGCCCAGTCTTCAAACCCTGGTTAAAGATCAGCGTACGGTAATTAAAGACTCAAGCCCCATAATAGGCAGCGTTTCATTACAATAACAGGACACTTGTTATCCCAGCAACAGCCTAACCCAAGTTACCAGTGTGGCAGCAACAAAGACAGGTTTGAAACAAATCGACCACACTCACGCCCGATCTAGTACTGAACGTAAAAATTACTCATCAATGCAATATCCCCCTTCTACAGAATGTAACTGAATGAAATCAGGTTTGGGCGGGGGGTGGGGGGGGGGGGTGTGTGTCAGTCATTAAAATCTAACCAACTTACATTTATAGAGCGCATTTAACGTAGTAAAACGTCACAAGAGCGATAACAATAAAAACATCTTTGACATCGAGCCACAGAAGGAGATATCAGGACAAATAGGTAGGTTTTAAGGTGCGTCTTAAAGGAGGAGAGGTAGCGAGGCGCAGAGGTTATGGGAGGGAATTCCAGAGCTTAGGGCTCAGACAGCTGAAGGCACGGCCCCCAATGTTTTTTTATTCGTTTATGGGATGTGGGCGTTGTTGGAAAGGCCAGCATTTATTGTCCATCCCTAATTGCCCTCGAGAAGGTGGTCTTCTTCTTATCGTGTCCACGGACAGTCTATACATAGCCCAGCCAGAACTGGACACATTTTTGCGCCTTGTTGTTGGATTCGGCAAAATCTGCAACAGTGCAGGATTCCTCTAACGATGGGCATTGCAGGAGATGTTGCATAGTCTGTGCCTCAGTTCCACATTCACAAGTTGTCGGGCTGGTTGAATATCCCCATTTGCTTAGTGACACCTTTGAGCAACCTACACCGGTCCTAAGTCTGTTAAGGCACTTCCAGATTGCCCAGTTGCAATTAGCTCCTGGGGGAAGGCTTTCATCAGGTAAAATTTCCATCGCTGGGGGTTGTTCAAGACTGGCGAGCCGGTCTTTCCACAAGGCGATGCGGGCTTCAGATGAGGTTGATTGTAATGGTGGTGATGAGCCGCCTTCTTGAACTGCTGCAGTCCGTGTGGTGAAGGTGCTTCCACAATGCTGTTAGGGAGAGAGTTCCAGGATTTTGGCCCAACGACGATGAAGGATCGGCCGATATATTTCCAAGTCAAGATGGTGTGTGACTTGGAGGGGATCTTGGAGGTGGTGGTGTTCCCATGCGCCTGCTGCCCTTGACCTTCGAGGTGGTAGAGGTCGCGGGTTTGGCAGGTGCTGCCGAAGAAGCCTTGGCGAGTTGCTGCTGCAGTGCATCTTGTAGATGGTCCACACTGCAGCCACGGTGGTGGAGGGAGTGAATGTTGATGGAATGGTGGAGCGATTAAGATCGGGAAATGCTCAAGAGGCCAGAATTGGAGGAGCGCAGAGATCTCAGAGGGTTGTAGAGCTGGAGGTGGTTACAGAGATAGGGAGGGGCGAGGCCATGGAAGGATTTGAAAACAAGGATGAGGATTTTGAAACTGAGGTGAGGTCGGACCGGGAGCCAGTGAAGGGCAGCAAGCACAGGGGTGCAGTTAACAGTTACAAAAACACTGGTTAAGTTAGGTGTCTGCACACAGCAAGTGCAACAACCCGATTATATCACAACAGTTAACAAAATCACTTACAAAGTCCTGCCTAATTGCAGCACTAGATTGATCAGAATTTAATTGTATACCAGCTTAGTGATTCATGTCAACTGAATTAACAAACTCCTTGGAAAAATGTCACAACGACCTTTTGCTTTGATTTCCACGAAAACAAATGCTTTTGCATTGACAGCAAGTTTGCACTGGAAGCCAGCTTTACACTCATTCACAAGTTATACTTTGGCACACAAAAGAAGTGCATGGAATCTAAAACCACATTGTTAATCCCTTCTGCTGAATTCAGGAACCTGTTTTTGAACAGGTCATTAAGAAAAGGTGAACATGTTGGGAAGGTCATGATCCTATCGGGCATAAAATTCCAGTAAAATAAGACTTGCCTTTCTATAGCGACTTTCACCACCTCAGGACGCCCAAAGCGCTTCACAGCCAATGAAGCACTTTTTGAAGTGTAGCCACTGTTGTAATGTAGGAAACGCGGCAGCCAATTTGCGCACAGCAAGCTCCCACAAAGAGCAATGTCTTGATGATCAGATCATCTGTTTTTTTTAAGTGATGTTGTTTGAGGGATAAATATTGGCCCAAGACACCTCGGGGAGTTGGCCTTCGTAGCGAGAGGGTTCGAGTACAGGAGCAAGGATGTCTTGCTGCAGTTGTACAGGGCCTTGGTGAGACCGCACCTCGAGTATTGTGTGCAGTTTTGGTCGCCTTACCTGAGGAAGGATGTTCTTGCCATGGAGGGAGTGCAGCGAAGATTCACCAGGCTGATACCTGGGATGGCAGGAATGACGTATGAGGAAAGATTGGGTCGATTGGGCTTGTACTCGCTGGAGTTTAGAAGATTGAGAGGGGATCTCATCGAAACCTATAAAATTCTGTCAGGCCTGGACAGACTAGACGCTGGAAGGATGTTCCCGATGACGGGGGAGTCCAGAACCAGGGGTCATGGTCTAAGGATAAGGGGTAGGACATTTAGGACTGAAATGAGGAGGAATTTCTTCACCCAGAGAGTGGTGAACCTGTGGAATTCTCTGCCACAGAGGGCGGTGGAGGCCAGTTCATTAAATATATTCAAGAAAGAGTTGGATATATTTCTTGAGGCTAAAGGGATCAAGGGGTATGGGGAGAAGGCAGGGACAGGGTACTGAATTTGGATGATCAGCCATGATCTCATTGAATGGCGGAGCAGGCTCGAGGGGCCGAATGGCCTACTCCTGCTCCTATCTTCTACGTTTCTTCTAAATAGTGGCCATGGGATCTTTTACGTCCAATTGAGAGAGCAGACAGCGGGGGGCTCGGTTTAACATCTCATCCGAAAGAGGTTAAGAATAACAATTTAAAGCCTCGACTCTACGGAGAAAGGTGTGCTCTAGTAGAAATAGCTTCGTTTTGAGAACTAAATCTGGAAGTAATTTTCTCCCAAACTTGTATCATCTCAATCCCGGTTTCACGGCCCTCTTAAGCTTGTGCAGTTGTCAGTACGTTCACAGGAAGAGTATTCCCAACCGCCTGCAAACAAATGCAATGCTGCAGAGAGCTGGAATTTAGGTCAACAGTTTTTAAACTAGGGGTTGGCTTTTGGGCAACCATCGAAGTGGCAGACAAACAATTCCAAGATAACATGGGTGGGTGTTCCACGAGATTGAGAATCCCCCCACCCCCAGGCCAATGTTAAACAAAGGTTTAACCAACACCAGAAGTAAAAATGCTAATTCTTCAAGAAGATTCAGTGACTTCAAAAACAGCAGTGATAAATAAAAAAAACAAAGCCTCAGCTTTTAATCATTTTCCAACAAGGTGAAATATTTCCCCTCTCTTTACCAGCCTTAATACAAGTATCATTCCTGATGACATTCTTAATACATTACAGCCTACACACATGCTTTCATATTCCACCCTCACACATCTCACAAATATGCAAAGCTTCCATACATGAAGGAGGAAGAAATATTAAGCAAATATCTTATTAAGTTTCTCCACTCCAGCTCTTGAGATGTCTTTTTCCCCCAAACTAAAAAAGGGGAGAGTGAACTAAACTGGTTAAACAGTACACACTACCAATTGAAAAGGCAAAGCAACTGCACTATCGGTTTGCAGATACTCCAACAGGTAATACTAGACCGGTGAGGGACAATTATGGTCTTTCGATTGAAGATAAAACAAGTTACCAGAATAATGGGACTGAAAAAGCAATGGCAATATTGCAAATCTCAGAATTTAAAAAGGGATTCACTGCAATCTTAGAGCACACACACACAAAAGAAGTTATTCCTAAGTACCGAACGTACCCTGTGCTGATCCAGCAAAGATTACAACACCAGGCACCCCTACTGACATAGAAACATAGAAGATAGGAGCAGGAGTAGACCATTCGGCCCCTCGAGCCTGCTCTGCCATTCAGTGCGATCATGGCTGATCATCCAAACTCAGTACCCTGTCCCTGCTTTCTCCCCATATCCCTTGATCCCTTTAGCCTTAAGAAATATATCCAACTCCTTCTTGAATATATTTAATGAATTGGCCTCAACTGCCTTCTGTGGTAGAGAATTCCACAGGTTCACCACTCTCTGGGTGAAGAAATTCCTCCTCATTTCTGTCTTAAATGGTTTACCCCTTATCCTTAGACTGTGACCCCTGGTTCTGGACTCCCCGACCATCGGGAACATCCTTCCTGCATCTAGTCTGTCCAGTCCTGTCAGAATTTTATAAGTTTCAATGAGATCCCCTCTCATTCTTCTAAACTCCGGCGAGTTTCTGACAGCACTTTCTAAAGTGTTAGGGAATGTTTAGAGAACCTGGTCTCTGGGCAGCAGTTGTAGTAAGTTTTCAACTTCAACAGATTTGGGTGGATGGGCACTTTATTCTGCCCCCACACACCCACACAGGAACACATGGTGAGACACAAGAGGTCCCCACCATGGGGATCCAAGGCTTCACAAGCTAGCCGGGGGGAGGCTCCTGTTGCAAGCGGCCAAAGCCGAGTCGATGCAAGAACCCCATCTTTGGGAAAGGCTCCCAAACAAGTGTTTCTGGTTTTACAATAATAAAAAAAGGAAAGACAATAATAATTTGCAGGCTCTGTTCAACTTACATCCAGGCTCTTGCTGGCAGGCTCGCTGTGTGGCACCTCGCCCATATCCAGCTCAGGTTCGCACGGTGCACCTTTGCATTTCTGATGAGGGTCTGCAAAAGAGTCCTTCTTAAAAAGTCGGTTGACTCTGCCTTGCATTTTCTCCGCAAAGCCAGTGCGGAAAGTCCGGAATCCGCTTTTGCAAAAAAAAAGTTTTACAAAAAGTGTGGGAGGTGAAAAAAAAGTTTTACAAAGAGTGGGAGGGAAAATAAAGTTTTACTCAAGTGTGAGGTGACCAGCCTCGCAACCCAAGCCCGGGCAGCAAGGGAGACACAGCACTCCTACAGCCGGGGTGAAGTGGAGAATGTGGTTACATCTCGCCCAGAGAGAGAGAGAGAGAGAGAGAAGTCTCCAGCTACAGTACGTTGCTCCGCCCGTCAGTCATCCAGGCAATGCGCAACTTACAGAACAAAGGACCTGCCCAAGATCCCTGCCATTGGAGCAGGCAAGAGTGTTGTTGCCTCTCGCACACACCCTGCAGACATGCACCGCACTTTTTAAGCACCGCTCACAGAAGCTGCTTAAACGTGGAGTGCAGGATTGACAACTCTTGTCCCTTCACCCCAGCTCCCCCCACCAGCACAACCTTGCCCAATCCACTCAACCCCCCACCCCCCGAAAAACTGCGACCCTCACCCACCCACCCTTACTCTGTCCCAAGCTGCTCCACCAAAAAAAAGGGTGGTTTTAAACTTTCTGGAATATTGCTGAATGCAATTTCTTTTAAAGAATTCAGACTGAACTGCACAGGTTGCCAACTTTCCAGGATCGCCCTGGAGTGTCTCAGAATTAAAGATTCATCTCCTGGAAACTACTGCAAGTAAACAGAGATTAAAATCACAGGGGCGGGTTTTTTTTGAACACTTTTGGTTATTCGTTATAAAAAGATTGGAGGGAGGCTGTTTAAGCGGGGGCGGTGGTTGGGGGCGGGCAGACGTGTGCTGAAGCCTCCAGGAATATGCCCAGCCAGAGTTGGCGACTCCACAACAGTGTGTAACACTGGGTAGAACCCGCGTTGGTTTTGCATGCGATCGCCCCCCAGAGACGGCGCTAAGACAGTTCAGAACTCCCCCCCCCCCCCCCCAGGAAAGGGTACAACCGAAATAACAACAGAAAATGCTGGAAAACTCAGCAGGTCAGGCAACATCCGTGGAGAGAAATTTGAGTTGACGTTTCGGGTCGAACCCTTCTTCAAAACTGGAAAGAAAATAGATCGAAGGCAGGGCTGCAGGTACAGCAAGTTGCGAGTGACTACCTGCCGGGGTAAGAGAGGGAGGCAGGACTCTTGCAGGCAAAGACCACCCGAGTTACTGGAACTGTGGAATACTTAAGGCCAGACAACGCTGAAGTCGTCAGTGACTCAGGGAAGAGTAGGCTGAAAGAGTTAAATCACGAGGACAGGTAGCACAGGCTTGTATTCCCATGGGTATAGAAGATTAAGGGGTGATCTAATGGAGGTTTTTAGATGATTAAAGAACTTGATATGGTAGATCGAGAGAAACTAGTTCCTCTGGTGGGTATGCGGGCGGGGGGAGTCCAGAACAAGGGGGCTTCACCTTAAAATTAGAGCCAGGCCGTTCAGGAGTGATGTCAGGAAGCACTTATTCACACAAAGGGTGGAGGAAGTCTGGAACTCTCTCCCCCAAAATGCTGTTAAGGCTGGGGGGTCAATTAAGAATTTCAATATTGAGATTGATAAGATTTGTGTTAGTTAAGAGTCTTACGGGTTACGGAACCAAGGCGGGTAGCTGGAGTTAAGATACAGATCAGCCGTGATCTAATTGAATGGCGGAGCAGGCTCGAGGGGCTGAATGGTCTCCTCCTGTTCCTATTTCTGAGTTGCTATGGTCCTGCACGACATTGTGGTGCAGTGGAGCCAAAGTCTACCCCAGGAGGTGGGAGGCAGGTACACTGGATGAGTAAGAGAGTGGTTGCAGTGGGAGATTCTACTGTCAAGGGATCAGTAACTTGCATTTATATAGCGACTTTATCGTCAGAAATCGGCGGAAAGGCCACTTCACAGGAGCATAAGCAGACAAAAATTGACATCGAGCTGGAGGAGGAGATAGTAGGAGGAGCAACTAAAAGCTTGGTCAAAGAGGTAGGTTTTAAGAAGGATCTTAAAAGACAAGAGAGGTTTCGGGAGGAAATTCCTGAGCTTAGGGACTAGATGGCTGAAGACACGGCCACCAGAGGTGGGGTATGTACAAGCGGCCAAAGTTGGCGGATCACAAATTTCTAGGAGTGTTGCAAGCCTGGACCTGATGGCTTACATCCTAGGGTCTTGAGGGAAGTGGCGGTAGGGATTGTGGATGCATTGGTAATAATTTTCCAAAACTCCCTGGACTCGGCAAAGGTCCCGGCAGACTGGAAAACTGCAAATGTAACACCCTTATTTAAAAAGGGCAGTAGACAGAAAGCTGGAAACTATAGACCGGTTAGCCTAACATTTGTGGTAGGTAAAATTTTGGAGTCCATTATTAAGGAGACAGTAACAGGACATTTGGATAATCATAATTTAATAGGACAAAGTCAGCATGGTTTTATGAAGGGGAAGTCATGTTTGACAAATTTGCTGGAGTTCTTTGAGGAAGTAACGTATAGGGTGGATAAAGGGGAACCAGTGGATGTAGTGTATTTAGACTTCCAAAAAGCATTTGACAAGGTGCCACACAAAAGATTATTGCTTAAGATAAAAAATCACGGGATTGGGGGTAATATTCTGGCATGGATAGAGGATTGGCTATCTAACAGAAGGCAGAGAGTTGGGATAAATGGTTCATTCTCAGACTGGCAATCAGTAACTAGTGGTGTTCCGCAGGGGTCAGTACTGGGTCCCCAACTCTTTACAATCTATATTAACGATTTGGAGGAGGGGACCGAGTGTAACATATCAAAGTTTGCAGATGATACTAAGATGGGAGGGAAAGTAGTGAGTGAGCAGGACATAAAAAACCTGCAAGGGGACATAGACAGGCTAAGTAAGTGGGCAGAGATTTGGCAGATGGAATACAATACTGGAAAGTGTGAGGTTATGCACTTTGGCAGGAAAAATCGTAGAGCAAGTTATTATCTTAATGGCAAGAAACTGGAAAGTACTGAAGTACAAAGGGATCTGGGGGTCCTGGTGCACGAAACTCAAAAGGTTAGTATGCAGGTGCAGCAAGTGATTAAGAAGGCCAATGGAATGTTGGCTTTCATTGCTAGGGGGATAGAATATAAAAATAGGGAGGTATTGCTTCAGTTGTGCAAGGTATTGGTGAGACCGCACCTGGAATACTGCGTACAGTTTTGGTGTCCATACTTAAGAAAGGACATACTTGCTCTCGAGTCAGTACAAAGAAGGTTCACTCGGTTAATCCCGGGGATGAGGGGATGGACATATGAGGAGAGGTTGAGTAGATTGGGACTCTACTCATTGGAGTTCAGAAGAATGAGAGGCGATCTTATTGAAACATATAAGATTGTGAAGGGGTTGGATCGGGTGGATGCGGGGAAGATGTTCCCGATGATGGGTGAAACTAGAACTAGGGGGCATAGTCTTAGAATAAGGGGCTGCTCTTTCAAAACTGAGATGAGGAGGAACTACTTCACTCAGAGGGTGGTAGGTCCATGGAATATGCTGCCCCAAAAAGCTGTAGAAGCTACATCATTACATAAATTTAAAACAGAAATAGACAGTTTCCTAGAAGTAAAGGGAATTAAGGGTTACGGGGAGCGGGCAGGAATTTGGACATGAGTCTAGGTTCGGAATGGTCATGGCCCTGTGGGTAGCGGAGCGGGCCCAGGGGCCGTGTAGCCTGCTCCTATTTCGTGTGTCTAATTCTGTTAGATTCAGGAGATGGTTCTGTGATAGTGGATCGGCGGTTAGGATCAGATCAGCCATGATCTTATTGAATGGCGGAGCAGGCTCGAGGGGCCGACTGGCCTACTCCTGCTCCTATTTCTTATGTTCTTATGTACAGAGATAGGGAGGGGCGAGGCTGTGGAGGGATTGAACACAAGGATGAGAATTTTAACATGGAGGCATTGTTGGACCGGGAGCCAATGTAGGTCAGCGAGCACAGGGGTGATGGGTGAACGGGGCTTGGTGCGAGTTAGGACACGGGGGCAGTGAGCACAGGGGGTGATGGGTGAACGGGGCTTGGTGCGAGTTAGGACACGGGGCAGTGAGCACAGGGGGTGATGGGTGAACGGGACTGGGTGTGAGTTAGAACACGGGGATGATGGGTGAACGGGGCTTGGTGCGAGTTAGGACACGGGGATGATGGGCGAACGGGACTCGGCGCGAGTTAGGACACAGGGATGATGGGTGAATGGGACTCGGTGCGAGTTAGGACACGGGGAGCAGGGTTTTGGATGAGCTCAGGTTGACGGAGGGTGGAGAACGGGAGTCCAGCCGAGAGAGCGTTGGAATAGTCGAATCTGAACGTGGCAAAAGCGAGATGATGGTTTCAGCAGCTGATGGGCTGAGGCAGAGGCGGAGACGGGCGATGTTACGGGGGTGGAAGTTGGTAGTCTTTGTGACATTAAGGCTATGGGGTCGGAAGCTCATCTCTGGGTCAAATAGGACGCCAAGGTTGCAAACTGTCTGGTTCAGCTGGAGACAGAGGACAGGGAGAGGGGTGGAATTGATGGCACGGGAACAGAGTTTGTGGCCTTTTTTGCAGTCATGACCAGGACTCCCCAAACAGTATGTTGTCACCATGGTACCAGGGTGAAGGATGTCACAGAACAAACATTTTGGGAGGGGAAGCGAGGTCACCCAAAAGCCACAGTCCATGTTGGAACCAATGAGACAGATACACGCACATTTGAGATTGTGCAGAGCAAGTTGAAGGAGTTAGACGTCAGATTAATACATCTCAAGGACAGTAATCCTCCGATTCTTTCCGGAGTCACACACAGGGGAAGGCACGGGAGATTCAGAAGGTTCTGTCTTCGAAAGAAAGGAAGGAAACCAATGAACAATTTGCATTTATATAGCTTCTTTCACGACTTTAGGACGTCACAAAGCGCTTTACAGCCAATGAAGTACTTTTGAAATGTAGCCACTGTCGTAATGCAGGAAAGCCTAATGAGTGCCCACTGACCTAGTGCCGAAATTCCTGATGTGCACTCCTAGAAACATAGAAGATAGGAGCAGGAGTAGGCCATTCGGCCCCTCGAGCCTGCTCCGCCATTCAATGCGATCATGGCTGATCATCCAAATTCAGTACCCTGTCCCTGCCTTCTCCCCATACCCCTTGATCCCTTTAGCCTTAAGAAATATATCCAACTCCTTCTTGAATATATTTAATGAATTGAATATATTTAATGAATTGAATATATTTAATGAATTGAAGTACAATTTGGACAACCTACCCGAGCAGGTCAGCAGTGAGTGCAACAGCCGCGCCTTATCCTTCCTCACATGATGTCCACATACTCTCAGGTTTACACCAGGGGTTACTGTGTACCATCAGAGTTGAGAATCCTGGCCATTTTTTTCTGCCGTACTGTGACAAAGTGCCCAACTGTAAGTTACTAACTCTGGCTCCGATCAAGTATATTAGCACAAACCAGGTTTGAAAATCAAAACAGCGAGGAGAAACAGGGAGCAAGATTTGCCTTAACCTTCAACACCAACTACGCAAGGGTAGCAGGTACATGGGAACACCATCACCTCCAAGTTCCCCTCCAAGTCACACACCATCCTGACTTGGAAATATCTCGGCCGTTCCTTCATCGTCACTGGGTCAAAATCCTGGAACTCCCTCCCTAACAGCACTGTGGGAGCACCTTCACCACACGGACTGCAGCAGTTCAAGAAGGCGGCTCACCACCACCTTCTCGAGGGCAACTAGGGATGGGCAATAAATGCTGGCCTTGCCAGTGACGCCCACATCCTATGAACGAATTTTTTAAAAAAGGTAGAGTTTTACAGTCCTAACCACTATTTAATGGCTTATGCATTTACATTGGTCAGTTGAGAAGGGGATTGGGATGGGATGCGATGCCCCGTCAAACAATCTGCTGACAAGATCACTGTCAAGCTTCACCTATGAAGAATGGTCTCTCTCTCACACACACACACACACACACACACACACGAGTTGTTGGTGCTCAATGGAACCACTCGTCCCCAGGCACCAACATGCCCGAGGAGAGAAATAAAAATCAACTAAAACTTTGCACAATACAACTGAAAATATATAAAAGGACAATTGTAAAGCCTTCTTTAGGTACATCAGGAACACAAGGAGCTGGATCATTGACCAGTTCAGCAGGGAGGTGGTGGTTGAGGTCAAGAAGGCAGCAGAGTCATTATTCTGTGATCGTTTTTATCATCCAAAGGGAGGGGGAAAGAGATCCCTGTGCTGAGAGAGGCACCACACCCGAGGAAGGATATATTGGCCTTGGAGGGAGTGCAGCGTAGGTTTACCAGAATGATACCCGGACTCCGAGGGTTAAATTACGAGGAGAGATTACACAAACTAGGGTTGTATTCCCTGGAATTTAGACGGTTAAGGGGTGATCTGATCGAAGTTTTCAGGATATTAAGGGGAACAGATAGGGTAGAGAGGAACTATTTCCGCTGGTTGGGGAGTCTAGGACTAGGGGGCAGAGTCTAAAAATTAGAGCCAGACCTTTCAGGAGTGAAATTAGGAAACACTTCTACACACAAAGGGTGGTAGAAGTTTGGAACTCTCTTCCGCAAATGGTGGTTGATGCGAGATCAATTGTTAATTTTAAATCAGAGATCGATAGATTTTTGTTAACCAAAGGTATTAAGGGATACAGGTATATGGAGTTAGGTCACAGATCAGCCATGATCTCACTGAATGGCGGAACAGGCTCGAGGGGCTAAATGGCCTCCTGTTCCTGTGTTCCTATAAAGAATGGTGAAAATATAACACAAAGTACTTGACTTTAGTTTCCACAGAAGAGTGTGGTAGTGGGAGTGAAAGGGAACAAGAGGAGGAGGAGGCAGAGTAATGCATGGGATAACTGCAGCTAAAGAGAATTAGCGGAACTCAAGTGGAAAACCCACCAGCCCCTGATGTCATGCACCCTTGAATGCTAAGGGAAGTCAGGGAGGAAATAATACAGCACAGACCTCCTTAGATATGGAAGTTAAAGAAAGAACTTGCAGTTATATAGCGCCTTTGACAACCTCAGAACATTCCAGAGCGATTTACAGGCAATTAAGTACTTTTTTTTGAAGTACAGTTACTGTTGAGAGAGAGAGTGTGACAGAGCGAGCTAGAGATATAAACTTCAGAGAGAAATAAATTAAAATGTTCTCGGTATGGGGGCACAGTACCAAAATTTGCAGATGAAACAAATCAAGGAGCATCATTAACTGTGAAGACGACATAGGCAAGTTAGCAAATTAGGCAGATAGACATCCGATGAAAACTCAAGCAGCAAAATTTGAGTTGATATATTTTGGAAGGAAGAATGAGAGGAAATACGCAATAAATGGTAAAACTTTACAAGAAAGAGACTTAAGAGCTTCAAAACACAAACTGGGAGGACAAGTTGATAAAAAGATATGGGATCCTCCGTTTTTTAAGTAAGGTACAGAGCATGAAAGGAAAGACGCAATGCTAAACCTCTACAAATCGTAGGGTAGTGTGCGGATTGTGTGCAGCGTTGGGGGGTCTTGTGTGGTAAAGGATGTCAAGGCCATGAAGAGGCTCTCTTTCTTGGAGTAAGCAAGCTGAAGAGGAGATCTACTGGAAGTTTACAAAGTTATGAGAGGTTATGATAAAAGTAAATCTGAAAAACTTATTTTCACCGGTCAGTGAGGCGGTGAGTAGCAGACATAAAGCAAGAAAGAGAGACTTGGATTTCTACAGCACCTTTCACGACCACCGGATGTCTCAAAGCGCTTTACAGCCAATGAAGTACTTTTGAAGTGGAGTCACTGTTGTAATGTGCGAAACAAATTTAAGATGGTCAGAAGAATAAAAGATGGAGGTTATGAGAACGCCCTGGACTGCCCGACCAGAAACAATGGAAGAGATAGAATCTATAACGGCTTCCTTCCGTACTGTAAAATCCTGTGATGAATAAGGGCGAGGCAGCAGCTGCTATTTACCTGGACTTCAGAAAGGCATCTGATGCTGTTTACACGCAACAGAATGATTCACAAGATGCACGCTTGTCGGATAGGTGGCTACAATTAGGCTGGATTGATGTTGGGCTCAAAGTCAACAAAGGGTAGTATTATGTCGGGAGATACAAGAGAGAGTGTGACGTAATAAAACTCACTACGCACTTGGTTTGAGTATAAAGCAAGGCTTTAATCAACTTGTTTCAGAACATGGAGGTCTAGTTGTACTTCACTAGTTCCTTGTCTTACAAAATGTCCCTGGCAAGCTGGGGCCCACGCCCGGGTATTTATACTCCTTGGTCGGCGCCACCAGCTGGCCGTCCAGTGTTATTTCATGAGTCGTTTCTTTATGATGATGAGATTTATAACAGAGTGCATCTCCCTACATAAGGGAGCTTGCTGTGCGCAAACTGGCGACAACTTTTCCTACATTACAAGTGGCTTCATTTCAAAAAAGTGCTTGATTGCCTGTAAAGCGCTGTGGGACATCCTGAGGGCGCAAAAGGTGCTATAGAAATGCAAGTCTTTCTTTCCTTTTACATGTATCAGACTTACAATGTGATCTGGTTAATTTGATGTCCTGGTTGAAGGTGTGATGCAGAGAGCCACAGAGTCGACTCCCAACGGACTAAACCGAACATAATCGGCAGCGTACAAAAGCAAAACACTGCGGATGCTGGAAATGGGAAATAAAAACAGGAAAATGCTGGAAACGCTCGGCGGGTCAGGCAGCATCCACGGAGAGAGAAAGGGAGTTAACGTTTCAGGGCGATAACCTCTTCCAGTTCTGACGATAGGTCAAGAGATGGAACAGGTTTTTAAGCAAGTGCGGGGGCAGGGAAAGGGGGGAGGGGAGGAAAGAACAAAAGGGAAGGTCTGTGATCGGGTGGAAGGCAGGAGAGATTAACAGACAAAAGGGATGATGGTGCGAGGGCAAAGGGAGCGGTAATGGGTCAAGTAAAGAAACAAAAGATGGGTCTCAAAGAGGTCAAAATATCACTTCCTTTGTTTAGATAAGGGATGTTAAAAATTCATGTGCTTTTAAAATATTGTCCCAATTATTGTTTGTAACAATTCACGTCAATTTTATTTTAAATTTGTGATTTGTTATTATTCATTCAGTATTAAATTAGCAAAGTGACATAAAGCATTCCTAAATCTGAAATTAACATAATTTATGATCCGTTGATCTGATGGTGTTCTTGTGTATTCACCGACATGTGGGTTTCTTTAACGCCCAGGGATGTGTACCAAGCTTTGTAAGTAAAAAGAAAAAAACACAGAAAGAATTGCATTTCTATAGCGCCTTTCACGACCTGTGGGCCTCCCAAAGCGCTTTACAGCCAATGAAGTACTTCTTGAAGTGCGGTCACAGTTGTAATGTAGGAAACGTTGCCATCCGAAAAAATGGGGTCAGAGGTTATGATCTGTATGATATATAGCTCAATCAGCTACGATGGACGGGTCACATTGTCCGCATGCCCGATACGAGACTCCCAAAACAAGCGCTCTACTCGGAGCTCCGGCACGGCAAGAGAGCCCCAGGTGGGCAGAGTAAACGCTTCAAGGACACCCTCAAAGCCTCCTTGAAAAAGTGCAACATCCCCACCGACACCTGGGAATCCCTGGCCCAAGACCGCACAAAGTGGAGGAGAAGCATCCGGGAAGGCGCCGAACACCTTGAGTCTCTTCGCCGGGAGCAAGCGGAAGCCAAGCGCAAGGAGCGCATGTCAACCCAAGCACCCCACCCACCCGGCCCCTTCAACCACCGTCTGCCCCACCTGTGACAGAGGCTGTAGGTCCCGCATTGGACTCATCAGTCACCTGAGAACTCATTTTTAATGTGGAAGCAAGTCATCCTCGGTTCCGAGGGACTGCCTAAGATATATGATATGATAATTGGCACCGTAATTAGGGTAATGAGAGATTCAAAATGAGGCAACTCCTTCATTGCAATAAGCAGCTACAAGTATTTGTAGAGGAGCATTTTAAACTATAATTAAAGGAGTTCTGACGAAAGGTCATCGACCTGAAACGTTAACTCGGCTTCTCTCTCCACGGATGCTGCCCGACCCGCTGAGCAATGTTCCCTGTACGCCGCGCAACGGGTTATCTTTTACTGCGCCACCTCTTCAAATTTTTGCGCATTACAATGGAAAAGCCGGTGGGGGTGAGCATCCTGCGCGGGGACCTTTCCCGTTACTGCGCGGCTCAGAGGAAGCAATCCCTCGACCCGCAACGTTGACTCTCTGTTTCTCTCTCCACAGACGCTGCCTGACCTGCCGAGTATTTCCAGCACTTGGTTTTTATTTCAGGAGTTTCTTTTTTTTTTTAAATGCCATTGCTTCTCACTGTTGTACAAGTAAAATGAATCAAAACTGGATTGATAATTTTGTAAAAAGCGGCATTACTTACGACTAACTTTCAAAATGGCAATTGGCTAGATACTGGAAAATTAAAATTTGCAGGGCTATAAGAACATAAGAAATAGGAGCAGGAGTAGGCCAATCGGCCCCTCGAGCCTGCTCCGCCATTCAATAAGATCATGGCTGATCTGATCCTAATCGCCAATCCACTATCACAGAACCATCTCCTGAATCTAACAGAATTAGACACACGAAATAGGAGCAGGATCAGGCTACACGGCCCCTGGGCCCGCTCCGCTACCCACAGGGCCATGACCATTCCGAACCTAGACTCATGTCCAAATTCCTGCCCGCTCCCCGTAACCCTTAATTCCCTTTACTTCTAGGAAACTGTCTATTTCTGTTTTAAATTTATGTAATGATGTAGCTTCTACAGCTTTTTGGGGCAGCATATTCCATGGACCTACCACCCTCTGAGTGAAGTAGTTCCTCCTCATCTCAGTTTTGAAAGAGCAGCCCCTTATTCTAAGACTATGCCCCCTAGTTCTAGTTTCACCCATCATCGGGAACATCTTCCCCGCATCCACCCGATCCAACCCCTTCACAATCTTATATGTTTCAATAAGATCGCCTCTCATTCTTCTGAACTCCAATGAGTAGAGTCCCAATCTACTCAACCTCTCCTCATATGTCCATCCCCTCATCCCCGGGATTAACCGAGTGAACCTTCTTTGTACTGACTCGAGAGCAAGTATGTCCTTTCTTAAGTATGGACACCAAAACTGTACGCAGTATTCCAGGTGCGGTCTCACCAATACCTTGTACAACTGAAGCAATACCTCCCTATTTTTATATTCTATCCCCCTAGCAATGAAAGCCAACATTCCATTGGCCTTCTTAATCACTTGCTGCACCTGCATACTAACCTTTTGAGTTTCGTGTACCAGGACCCCCAGATCCCTTTGTACTTCAGTACTTTCCAGTTTCTTGCCATTAAGATAATAACTTGCTCTACGATTTTTCCTGCCAAAGTGCATAACCTCACACTTTCCAGTATTGTATTCCATCAGCCAAATCTCTGCCCACTTACTTAGCCTGTCTATGTCCCCTTGCAGGTTTTTTATGTCCTCCTCACTCACTACTTTCCCTCCCATCTTAGTATCATCTGCAAACTTTGATATGTTACACTCGGTCCCCTCCTCCAAATCGTTAATATAGATTGTAAAGAGTTGGGGACCCAGCACTGACCCCTGCGGAACACCACTAGTTACTGATTGCCAGTCTGAGAATGAACCATTTATCCCAACTCTCTGCATTCTGTTAGATAGCCAATCCTCTATCCATGCCAGAATAGTACCCCCAATCCCGTGATTTTTTATCTTAAGCAATAATCTTCTGTGTGGCACCTTGTCAAATGCCTTTTGGAAGTCTAAATACACTACGTCCACTGGTTCCCCTTTATCCACCCTATATGTTACTTCCTCAAAGAACTCCAGCAAATTTGTCAAACATGACTGCCCCTTCATAAAACCATGCTGACTTTGTCCTATTAAACTATTTCTGGGTACCACACCTCAGGAAGGATGTCAAGGCTTGGAGAAGATGCAGAGGAGGTTTACTAGGATGGTAACCAGGGATGAGGGACTTCAATTACATGGAGAGCCTGGAGAAGCTGGGATTGTTCTCTTTAGAGCAGAGAAGGTTAAGGGGAGATTTAATAGAGGCGTTCAAAATCGTGAAGGGTTTTGTTAGAGTACATAGGGAGAAACTGTTTCCAGTGGCAGGAGGGTCGGCAACCAGAGGACACAGATTTAAGGTAATTAGCAAAAGAACCAGAGGGGAGGTGAGGAGAACATTTTTTACGCAGCGAGTTGTTGTGATCTGGAACGCGCTGCCTGAAAGGGCGGTGGAAGCAGATTAAACAGTAACTTTCAAAAAGGAATTGGATAAATACTTGAAGGAGAAAAAACTGCAGGGCTATGGGGAAAGAGCAGGGGGGAGTGGGACTAATTAGAGAGCTCTTACAAAGAGCCGGCACAGGCACGATTGGCCGAATGGCCTCCTTCTGTGCTGTATCATTCTATGAACCTCAAATACAAACAGTAGTTTTGAGCTTACATGGGCTACTCTCCCTCCCCATTATGGTGACAAGTGATTGTTCACAGACAATGTTTATGAAACATGAAACTTCCAGCTTGCAGCAAAGGTTGGGTACAGGCAACGTATAAAGCGGATGGCAGCAATTGCTAATATAACCTCCTCCAGCCCTACAACCCTCCCAGATCTCGGCGCTCCTCCAATTCTGGCCTCTTGCGCATCCCCCGATTTTCATCGCTCCACCACTGACGGCCGTGCCTTCAGCTGCCTGGGCCCCAAGCTCTGGAATTCCCTCCCTAAACCTCTCCGCCTCTCTCTCCTCCTTTAAAACTCTCCTTGAAACCGACCTCTTCGACCAAGCTTTTAGTCACCTGCCCTAATATCTCCCAATGTGGCTCGCTGGCAAATCTTGTCTGATAATCGCTCCCGTGAAGCGCCTTGGGACGATTTACTACGTTAAAGACGCTATATAAATGCAAGTTGTTGTGGGGAAAGTAATCGAAACAAGCGGACACTTAAGTTACAATACTCCCACCACCCCACTATCACCTGATCCATAGCATTTTGGCCTTTACAAGGTGCGCACTACACTTTGATTACATTGCGTCATACAGCGTAAAGTATCAAAAACTGAGAAAGTTGAGTCAAGGCCCAGTCGCATCTTAAGAGAAACTATGACAATAGGGAGGGATGGTGGGTGCAAATATTTAACTAAGTAGCTTCTGCTGGAGCAAGGATGTCTTACTCCAGTTATACAGGGCCTTGGTGAGACCACACCTGGAGTACTGTGTGCAGCTTTGGTCTCCTTACCTAAGAAAGGATATACTCGCCATAGAGGGAGTGCAGCGAAGGTTCACTAGGCTGATTCCTGGGATGGCAGGACTGTCGTATGAGGAGAGATTGGGTCGACTAGGCCTGTATTCACCAGAGTTTAGAAGAATGAGAGGGGATCTCATTGAAACGTATAAAATTCTGACAGGGCTAGACAGACTGGATGCAGGGAGGATGTTTCCCCTGGCTGGAGGTTTAGAACGAGGGGTCACAGTCTCAGGATACGGGGTAGGACATTTAGGACTGAGATGAGGAGAAATTTCTTCACTCAGAGGGTGGTGAACCTGTGGAATTCTCTACCACAGAAGGCTGTGGAGGCCCAGTCACTGAATATATTTATGAAGGAGATAGATAGATTTCTAGACACAAAAGGCATCAAGGGGTATGGGGAGAGAGCGGGAATATGGTATTGAGATAGAGGATCAGCCATGATCATATTGAATGGCGGAGCAGGCTCGAAGGGCCGAATGGCCTACTCCTGCTCCTATTTTTCTATGTTTCTAACTTTCTTTCCCATACAGTTAACTACCAGTCGAATCAAATAGCATAAATCTGATATGAGTTGCAGTCGCGTTAAGCCTGATCAGTGGCGAGTGAGAGAGAGGGAGAGACAGAGAGATGATGAGATAGATAGGGACCGTATTAAGTCAGAATTCAAACTAAGAATTGTTAGGTCTGTGCCCAAAATAGTGCGGAGAAGGAAGATCTGCTTAGGTCCATTTTTAAAATTTAAATGGACACCTAACATAATAAGGGATATCCTATTTATCTAAAACATAACCAAACAAAATTATAACTCAAAGCTTACAGAGAGCTTCGGAACGGATTCCGACAAAGTCTGTTATTTTTAACATTCATGACATTTTGACAATGGAAAGTTGCCTGTGCAGTGCTATGTAAAGCTGCATACTTTACATATCGACAGTCCATATTGTTCAGAAAAATAAACATCTGTTCAAACATATTTCAAAATTAGAAATAGCAGAGGACAGTGATTCACGGCATTATCCAGCTACCTTCCAACACAGCACTGTTCCAGCCGTGGCACAGTGGGCAGCACTCTCGCCTCACAGTCAGAAGGTTGTGGGTTCAAGACCCATTCCAGAAACTGGAGCACAAAATCTAGGCTGACACTCCAGTGCAGTACTGAGGGAGGGCCGCACTGTCGGAGGAGCAGCGCTGAGGGAGCGCCGCACTGTCGGAGGGGCAGTACTGAGGGAGCGCCGCACTGTCGGAGGGGCAGTACTGAGGGAGGGCCGCACTGTCGGAGGAGCAGCGCTGAGGGAGCGCCGCACTGTCGGAGGGGCAGTACTGAGGGAGGGCCGCACTGTCGGAGGAGCAGCGCTGAGGGAGCGCCGCACTGTCGGAGGGGCAGTACTGAGGGAGCGCCGCACTGTCGGAGGGGCAGTACTGAGGGAGGGCCGCACTGTCGGAGGAGCAGCGCTGAGGGAGCGCCGCACTGTCGGAGGGGCAGTACTGAGGGAGAGCCGCACTGTCGGAGGAGCAGCGCTGAGGGAGCGCCGCACTGTTGGAGGGGCAGTACTGAGGGAGCGCCGCACTGTCGGAGGGGCAGCACTGGGGGAGGGGCCGCATTGTCGGAGGTGCTGCCTTTCAGATGAGACGTTAAACCGAGGCCCCATCTGCTCTCTCGGGTGGATGTCAAAATAATTGAAAGGATAAACTTTACAGGGCTATGGGGAAATAGCAAGGGGGTGGGATCAATTGAATAGCTCTACCAACGAGGCCGAATGGCCTCTGTCTGTGCTATATCATTCTATGATAATGAGACCGCATTGCCAGTCACAATATTTGACTTGAATTCTTTGGCAAGAGTGCATGTATCTAAAACTCTGCTGCCCGTGTCCTAACTCACACCAAGTCCCGTTCACCCATCACCCCCTGTGCTCGCTGACCTACATTGGGTCCCGGTTAAGCAACGCCTCGATTTTAAAATTCTCATCCTTGTTTTCAAATCCCTCCATGGCCTCCACCCTCCTGATCTCTGTAACCTCTTCCAGTCCCACAACTCTCCTATATATCTGCGCTCCTCCGATTCTGGCCTCGAGAGCATCCCTGATTTTAATCGCTCCACCATTGGTGGCCGTGCCTTCAGCTGCCCGGGCCCCGAACTCTGGAATTCCCTCCCTAAACCTCTCCGCATCTCTCTCCTCCTTTAAGACGCTCCTTAAAATCTACCCATCTGCCCCAACATCTTCTTACGTGGCTCGGTATGAAATTTTGTTTGATAATCGCTCCTGTGAAGTGCCTTAGGACATTTTACTACGTTAAAGGCGCTATATAAATGCAAGTAGTTG